>NC_089491.1:276409254-277676337 GCF_036850765.1 Saccopteryx bilineata
TCTGTGTAGCATTTTGGGGCAAACTCAAAGGGTGATGATATTTAGGCAACATGCATCTTTAGCCATATAAATCCCTAAGACCTCTGCAGAGGGGGAAACTGAGGCATGGGGAGCTCAGGTGACATGCTCAGGGTCACACGGTTTGCAAGCACCAGAACCAGCATCCACTCACTGGACACATGGTGCCCAGGGACCGGCCTTGCAACTGTTCAGCTGCCCACTGCGAGCTCCGGGCGTGAGGAGCAGGGTCTGGCTCCCAGATGAGGACACTTGTCACCGCAGGGCTGGGACGAAAGTGAAGCCAGCAGGGACCTAGGCACACAAGCTGAGGAGGCATTCTTCCTGGGCCCTCAGGGTCCCCGGGGTCACGTCTCCCAGAGCCCACCATGCCCTTGCTTCTTGCACACCGTTTGCCCAGTGCCTTCCTAAATCTCTGCCTATGTCGGCCCTGGATGACCACACTCTGTGACGTGCGCGCCGTCTGAAGCCCTCTGGTGAAGCACATTTTCACAGAATATTCCAGCAGGGCCATGTGCAAAGCAAGCTTTCTGAGCTGTGAGGCATCTGGAAACACCTTGCATGTTAGATTTTTATGTCTGATTTCCGGGCTGTGCCCTGGTGCCCTCATGGCCCTGCAACATGGCTGGCCCTGCAGGAGTAGTCCCCATGACAGCCTGCAAGGGTCCCTGATCGTCCTCGGGAGCCGGGAAGATCTGGAACAGCTCCAGTGATTACAAACCCATGTATGCAGTTTCACTTTTAAGGGAAGTCCTGATGGGATCAGGAACGTTCCTGTCTTCCCTCACAAAGAACTTCTGCTGATGAGGCCCATGACTTCACCACTGCAGCCACCCCTGCAGGTGGGCTCTGTCCCCATGTCACCCACACTCTACCAGGGATGGGGACAGGGCCTGTGATCTAATTATCAGGACCCTGAAAGAGTGAAATCCGGCTCTGCAGACAGCTTGCTGAACTGCCCTCTCCCGGGGTCCCCCGTGTGCAACCTCATTTGGAAATAGGGTCTTTGCAGATGTAATTAGCTATGCTGAGGTCATCCTGAATGGGGGTATGTGCTGATTCAGTGACAGGGCTCTTTATAAGGAGAAAAGATTTTGGGACGCAGCCATGTGAAGACAGAGGCAGAGATGGGAGGGATGCGGCCACCAGCTAGGGACGCCTGGGGTCACCAGAAGCTGGAAGGGTCAGGAAGGCCTTGCCCTGAAGCCTCCGGGGGGATCCCGGCCCTGAGACAACTGGGACTCAAAAGTCTGGCTTCTAGAACCAAAGAGAATGAATGTCCCTTGTTTCTGCTGTAAGTTTGTGGTGCTTTGTTAGCGTGACCCTGGGGAATCAAGGTCATAGGCCAGCTGCGCACCCCGCCCACTTGGCTGTGACTTGCACCCAGCGGACTCTGAGAACAAACAGGCTGGCATGGACTGCCCGTCGCACGCACGGGAGTGTGCAAGAGGTTGTCCTTCGTGCAGGAGCGAGCTGGGTTCCGAAGGCGCCGGGGTTGTTTCCCTGTTTGGAATCCCGAGCTCCCTTATTTCCATCCTTGAATAAGATGTGATTTTGAGAACAATGGGGAATTTGCATATATTAGCTCAGCTTTCTAAACAGTCTTGTCTGACAACTTTTCCAACCAGCCAACAAAAGCCAACATCCTCCTCTACCCATTATTCCGGAACATGTGGAGGTCACAGCTGGGCATGGCAGCTGACGTTTATTACGGTGACTGTGCCCAGTGCTGGACATTGCGTTGGACACCCCCTTGGGTGTCTTGATCCCCCATTCCACAGAGGAGACCGTGGAGGCTTGCCGTAGGCACAACCCAGACTCTGAGCCACATAACATCTCAAAGAAGAATTCAGAGGGGCCAACAAAAGTCACCAACTTTCTGTTTAGACCAGCGAGGACATTAACAAACTGACTACCTACTGTTATGACCACTGGGAAGAAGGACTGCTGTCCAATCAGCATCTCTGGATACACCTGGATTTGTCAGGGACGGGCTACCAAGTGCACCACGTGCTGCCCAAGCAGATAAAGGGGGGTCTCCTGTTCACAGCCATCCCATTGCCAGCCCTGGCCCCTCACATTGGGGTTTGAGGCAAGGATGGTGGTACAAATGTCCATAGGCAGCATGGGCGTGAGGACCGACCAGGTGACCAGGGAGGAGTCTGGCTGTGTCACAACATCTAGATAAACACAAGCCCTGGCTTGGGGCATCTGGGGACCTGTATTCATGCTCAGGGTGGGGGAGCCTCTCTCAGAAAAGTGGGCGGCCAGGTGGTGCTCAGGGGCCTTCCTCGGCTCAGCGGGAACCCCGTGATGACAACTGCCCGGCAAACCTGGACACGGCACTGCCCTTCGAGAGGAGTCAGGTCACCAAGTGCTGGGGCTCACTTCTGAAGACAGAGGGTCTGCATTTTTGTTCCTGTTTAAAATGATCGTCCCAAGTATTTCCTGGGTTATCACGTGGGACCAGATAATGATTATGACTAATAGATACCTTTTTTTTTTTTTTAATTTATTCATTTTAGAGAGGAGAGGGAGAGACAGAGAGAGAGAAGGGGGGAGGAGCTGGAAGCATCAACTTCCATATGTGCCTTGACCAGGCAAGCCCAGGATTTCGAACTGGCGACCTCAGCATTTCCAGGTCGACGCTTTATCCACTGCGCCACCACAGGTCAGGCACTAATAGATACCTTTTAAACCACCAGGTGATATTCTACCAAACGAATGTGCAAACATTTGCTTAACAGTTCCTAGCTGCTTATCTTTATGGATCTTGGTGCCAAATTACTTTCCAGAAGGTTTAGATTAACTTTAGATGCTGCCAGCAATATACACTTTCAGTCCCTTAATTAGAGAGTGCATATGTTCTGATCGAAAGGTCATAAATGCTTATTTGTAGAACACGCTGAAAACACACACACACGTACACATACACACACAGGGTTTCTCAGGGCCCAACTCCACAGAGAAAATAAATATCAATACTTTAGTGCACCACATTATTTTTATATGATTACACGCAATGGTTTCCACCAAGTTCAATAATTTGTATGTGGTAGCACCGTCGTGTTCTGTTCCCATCAGTATACCATGAGCATTTTCCTACGTCACTAAAAATCCTGCACCAACGTCGCTTTTCATGGCGGCAAACATAAAACATCACCTTGTGGCTGTACCTTTTATTCCTTTATCCATCCCTCAAAAACGTCTGGGTGTCTGGGACATCTCCTAAATGCCAGGGACTGGGTGGGCACCCAGGGGGCCTGGCACAGTGCCTGCCTTCCAGGGGCTCAGACTCAGGCAGGAGACAATCCCACCAAGAGGCAGACATGGGACTGGATCAGTGATGTGCACGGGGACTGTGGGAACCAGTGCCAGGCACCTGACTCCACACAGGGTGGGGGATGTGAAGATTCCTGGAGCTTCCAGGGGACCTGGCTTTCAGCCTGTAGGAAACAGGGGCCCCCTGGAGGGTCGGGCACAGATGGTTATCTGTGGAGGGGGGTTGGGGGCCTGAGAATGGAGCCCAGGGACCTGTGCTGATGTGATGATCTTGGGGTGATGTTCAGGTGGGACAGGGGGAGGGCAAGATGGCCTGTGAACATCAATAAATTGGTACCTCCCCTTCCGGCCCAGGTGGGTGACCTACTCAGGTAGCCATCCTGGCCCAGCTGGGTTACCTGCTCAGGTGTGCACTATCCCAGCCCAGATGGATAGGAGCTGGGCTGGCCAAGGCAGAGCAGGCCCCACTACCTGCTGGGCAGGTAGGTAGCTCTCCAAAGGTCCAGATCACTGGGAGTCCAGGTGGAGGAGGCAGTGGTGGGTTGCAGGCTGTCAAGATCAGGACAGAAAGAAAGGTGTGGGGGGACATGGACACATCTCTGTGGCCCTCTCCAAACACCAAGTCCCTCATGCCCACCAGGGTCCCCACTTCTTCCAGAACATTCTCTGCTCACGTGCTCCTGCTCAGAGCCCAAGGCCACACCTGCGGGGACAGGCGTACGGTCTCAGGGGCAGGGATGTGACTCTGGAGCGCAGAGCGGCTTCAGACAAAGGGTCAGGCGGAGCGAGAGTCCCCTCTGTCCACTCACCACTGTCGTCATAACTGGACGAGACTGGGCACTGAAGCGAAGGCCACCTGACATCCACAGCACAAGTCCGCATTCGTGGAACAGTTTGAAGTTCTATAGCCTGAGGGGAGTGCGCTTCTTAATGACGGTAGATCACTGGGGAGACCCCTCAACCAGGAGAGGGCGGCGGGGAACAGGCGTGAGATACTACGCACACACTCTGGAGTCTGGCGCAGGGTCCGGACTCAGAGCTGTGACAAGTGGTTAAGACCCACATCCCAGACACTTCCTCTTGGTTTGCCCTGAGGAAAACATCATGGGTGTTTACGACAAATTGAGACCATCACTGGCACATATGTGGGGACGATGGAGTGGAGGGGACTATGGCTCTCGAGCTGCCACCGCCACCCCCAACCCCCAGCAGGAGCCACGGATCCAAAGACAGCAGATCTTCTAGACTTTCCAGAGAAGATAGCCACACAGATTCACACCCCTCATATCAGCAACTCATTCATATTTTAGAAAACATAGCATTGCATTAATTGATAAAACAGGGTCCACCCCTGTTGTTTAGCTGGGACAGGTGTGGCCAGGTGCACATGGCTCCCGGATGTCAAGTTCTCGCTTGTCCCCGGAACCTGTGAACATGTCACCTTAAAGGGTGCAAGAGACTTTGCAGGTGGGATTAAGTGAAGAACCCTGAGATGGGGAAAGCTCCCTGGGTTATCTGGGAGGGCCCCAAGTGCCATTGCAAGTATCCTTAAAAGACACAGAAGAGGCCTGACCAGGCAGTGGTGCAGCGGATAGAGCATTGGACTGGGATGCAGAGGACCCAGGTTCAAGACCCCGAGGTCCCCAGCTTGAGCGTGGACTCATCTGGTTTGAGCAAGGCTCACCAGCTTGGACCCAAGGTTGCCGGCTTGAGCAAGGGGTTACTCAGTCTGCTGAAGGCCCCCGGTCAAGGCACATATGAGAAAGCAATCAATGAACAACTAAGGTGTCGCAACGAAAAACTAATGATTGATGCTTCTCATCTCTCTCCGTTACTGTCTGTCTGTCCCTATCTATCCCTTTCTCTGACTCTCTCTCTGTCTCTGTAAAAAAATAAAAATAAAATAAAATCTTTAAAAAGACACAGAAGAGGAGGCCTGTGACATGGAGGCAGAGGTGACAGTGGCAAGAACACACACACAGAAAGGAACACCTGGGCCCCCAGAAGCTGTTGGCTGGTTTGTTTCTGCCTTTTCCCTGTAGTCCTCCCGCTTCCTCCTGCCTGGAACTAAGACGTAGTGCCGGGGCTGCAGCAGCCATACTGCAACCATGAGGCTGAGCGCCACACAGTAGGACGGGAGGAGCCGGAATATCAATGGGATGGGGCCCTTGAGGATATCCAGCAGCCCTCTGAAGTTCATGCTCCAGGAGAAAAACAAGCCACAAGGCAGGCAGGCCATGTCAGTCAGGAATTGTCAGGGATTATGAATTCTCACCCAAGAAGCAAGGGGGTAAACGTTAGGGACAAGAGGGCACCATGACAAGGAAGGCCAGGCTGCTATCCGCCCCCCCCCCAGCCAGTGCCCCCCGCCCCCAGGAGCCCTGCATGCTGCCTCTGCCCTCAGGAGCATCATCTCACACTTGGCCAGCCCACTCCTTTCAGGATACCCGGGACGTGTGGGCGGCTATGATTTCTCAACTTGGAAGGAAGTGTAGTTTCTAAGCTCCCACCTTCTCCTTGAGTCACTGAGTTCCATCTGTCACGGCGACTTTAGCCAACACTCTGAGAGAGGAGGCCACCCAAACGGAGAGGCTGCCTGTCACCAGCTCATCCGAGAGGAAGAAGCAGCGTGAAGGTGCCTTTGGGAAGGGGGTGCCATCCCCACCAGCAAAGATACGGCCTGGCTTACAACTCAGTGCTGGGACAGCCCTGGGGACACACAGCCGGCTGGCCAGCTGCTGGAAGCCCACAGCAGGGGACTCAGTGTCAATAGGGTCCCCAGGAGGGGAGGCCAGACTAGTTCAACAAACCACAACCCTAAAAACCTCTTTAAGAAAGTTAAATTTAAAGCAACAGTCATAGCATCAATTTCTATAAAGCAGTATATTATCTGGCAAGAAATTACTAGGCTGAAATGAAGAAAGATGGGAAGCGAGGAGGTGGGTGGGGGCCTTAATTTGCTTTTCTCCTGGGGCAGGGTGCTGAGGGTGGGGGTGGGGGCCCAGGGTGAGTGTAAATATTGCAAGCCTGACATTTCAAAGAGGATGCAAAGGGGAAGAAGTCAGAGGGCTACCAGACCCCGCAGGAGGCATGCTGCCTTGGCCCAGCCTGGGTGACCCTAGAACCTCAATGAGGGATGGGAAGGAGGGGCCTCACGAACAGAGCCCCCCAGGAGCAGGTCTTGTCCACACAGGTCTCCAAGGGCGCCGCACCTATGGGGGAATGGATGAGACTAACAGAGACAGAGACAGACTTCAGACAGGTGCTGCCATGGCCAGAGGGTCCTCCCGCTGCCCTCGGAGAAGAGAGACCATCCGCCTCCCAATCCTGAGGTCACCTAGCAAGCGAGACTCCTGGGTTTGCAACGGAAGAGCCACCTGTCACCTACTGCGCCTTCATGGGCCTGTGACCTTGGCGGACGACTCCATGGAGTGTGTAGGATGGAGAGAGGGGTGGAAATGGCCGTGAGCCAAGCCTCCCGCCACCTCCAGGCTCCTCTCTCTTCTCCCTATAAAAAAAAACCTCGGCCAATTGAATCTGCCCAGCTATTAATTTTGATGATTACGAAGTGGAGATAAAAAAGGAGAGACTCGGGTTGCCTTGGTCTTTGAAGATAATCTTTCTCTCTCTTTCCCCCGGCTTCAGCCTTATCCGCTCTCTCCAAATACAACAGCTAATTTCATTACAGACAGGTCTTTTAAGATTCCCTGGGGACCCAAACTAATAACATATTGTCAATAGTGGAGAGACGGACTACCCTCCTGAAACTATGGAGCCATGAATATTTTGCAGGACACAGCGCTACCTGTAAAATATATTCTCACTGAGACTAATACAGTGTTTGATAAATCTTCATCTGTAATACTTGTGTCCAACTAATATGAATATTTATGGGGCCAGAGCCCAGAGATAAGGGATGTCTGGAAATATCTGGCAAAATAAATGTCCTGGATCTTCCTCTCTAAGGCAAGTGAAGGGTGCGGAATGTCATGCAGACAGCTCCTATCAATGACAAGGGCCAACCTGCCCCAGACTGGGGCCTCATTCCTGCTGAGGAACGGGTATGGGAGCATTCAGGTGTCCTGCCACCTCAGTGGCCACCTGGTTCTGACTGATCCAGGCCTCTGATGGTGGACAACTCGGTTCTTCTGGGCTCGGTTCTCTGCTCAGAGCCCCACATAGAATTTCCCAGGAGACACTCGTCCCGTGGACCCAGCCCTGCTCTGAGGTCACTGGTAGGAGGGGACCTGGGACCTCACACTCTGGGGGCAGGAGTGGAGATGCAGGCTCAGCCCTGGGAGGAGACAGCCTGGGTGGCCCAGAGAGAGAGGCCAGCTCTGTCTCAGAGCTGAGGTTGGGAGAGAAGAGGGAACCCGGTCCTCCCTGGTCACTGGGCACCCCGGGCAGGGGCTGCCTGACTCCTAGTTCACAGCAGGTGTCCCCCTGGGTGCTCATGGAGGAAGGAATGGATAAATGAGTGAACAGACAATGGCTGGTTCCCAGTGTGAAGAGACAGAACCAGAGCCGTGGGAGCCACCCCCGAGCTCTGTGCAGACCAGGAATGCTGGACCAGCACAGAGGACATGCTGACCTGGAACATACAGAGTGTCCCACAGCATAGCATCCTGGCTCCATCCACTCAGGCCACCTAACAAGCACCACCCATGGGGAAAGGGTGTTAGTCAATAACAGACATTTATTTCCCATGGTTCCAGAGGCCGGATGTCCAGATCAGGGCCTTGCAGATGGCCTCCCCTAACACTTATCAGTGTCGTCTCATCTGCGGTTTGCTTACTGCAGTCGGCAGAGTAACAGCCCCGGAGATGTTCACGTCCATCCCCGGAGCCCAGGTCTGTGTTTGGTCACATGACAAAGAGAATAAAGGCCAATAATCAACAGACTTTGAGGTGGGAACTGAGCATAGGTCATCCAACGGGACCCAACATAAACAGAAGGGTCTTTAAAAATGGAGCAGGGATGGTGGGGAGGCAGCAACAGAGGAGATGGAGGGAGAAGAACGGCACAGAGATGCTAGGCTGCTGGAGGACCAAATGCCCCTGACACGGCATCTCAAAATTGGGAAAAGGCAGGGCCCTGGCCAGTTGGCTCAGGAGTAGAGTATTGGCCCAGTGTGTGGAAGTCCCAGGTTCAATTCCCAGCCAGGGCACACTGGAGAAGCGCCCATCTGCTTCTCCATCCTTCTCCCTCTCCTTTCTCTCTGTCTCTCTCTTCCCCTCCCGCAGCCAAGGCTCCACTGGAGCAAAGTTGGCCCGGGCACTGAGGACGGCTCCATGGCTCCCGCCTCAGGCACTAGAATAACTCCAGTCGCAACAGAGCAACACCCAAGATGGGCAGAGCATTGCCCCCTGGTGGGCATGCCGGGTGGATCCCGGTCAGGTTCATGCAGGAGTCTGTCTGCCTCTCTGCTTCTAACTTCAGATAAATTAAAAAACAAAATAAAATAAAACAAACAAACAAAAAAAAAAAACAGGAAAAGGCGGGAACCTGGGTTCTCCCTGGAGCCTCTGGAAAAAACTAGCCCCAAGGACACTGCAATTTCAGCCAGAGAGACAGCGTCGGACTCTGACTCCCAGAGTCACCAGAAAAAGGCGTTCACCCTGCACGCTGGCTGGGTGCTGCAGCCCATGACCATGGCACCAGCAAGAACCAGCGTCCCCGCGAACCCTGTCATCTTGTGAGCAGCGCGATTACGTTCACTGCAGTGCAGAAGGGTTACACACAGACACCTGAAACGTGCCACAGTTTGGGGACCTTGTGCTGAGATGTCTTCTGGGTTTGTTTGTTTGTTTGTTTGTTGTTTAATACACCTAGAAGTTCACAAACCCGCCATCGCCTGAATTTCTTTCTGTCCACCTCTGAGAGGTCCTGTCTAGGCAATTCCGTCCTCTCACAGTTAGGACAACCCTTTGTCCCAGCTGAAACCACCCCGTCTCTGTCCCCCCAACCACATGAGGCCTGCATTCAGCCAAGGCCTGCAGCCTTCCGTACAAAGGGTCCTCTAGACTGTTTCTAGAATATGAGGCATCCAGACATTCCCAGGGATGGCTTCAGGGTTTGCATGGTGGGCAGTGGCCTCTGGGGCTGTGAGAGCCGCCCTGCTAGCCTGTGCTGCCCCTTGGAGCAGAGATCTGGGAAGCATTGCCCACATTTGCCTCGCAGCTATCAGACCTGGGGAGCAAGCCCCGAGCCCGGGCTTCCACACCTGGCTTCCACGGGAGACAACCAGCCCATAAGTAACTTTTAAGCAACCTGGAAAACAAGCTTCTCCTCTTGGTGAATAGCAATTGGATGAGGGATGGGGGATCAGACTCATGTCCTATTGGCACCAGCAGTCCCCACGCTAAGTGGTTGGTAAGATCGTCCCACCCTCTGCCTGCCTAAGCAGAGTCCCCTGAGAAAAACACCTGAGTCACCATGGCGTCCCCAAAGGCCTGGCCCTCCTGTCCCTCCTCAAGCACCCAGCCACGTGCCCTCCAAGGGTAGCCATGCTTCTAGCGAAGTCAACCGAGCTGGGCCTGAGACTTGGCCCCCGTCCTGGAATGCCTTATGTGGGACATTGGGTACAGGAATGTACCAGGACTTATTTTTGTTGAGTTTCCAGCCCACGAAGGATAAACTGTCCTTTCGGAAGAGAGCGCCCGCCCGGCCTCTGGGATATGCAGATGGCTGAGCTGAATAGTTAATGCAGCATCACTTAGCCCTGCACGCTCTCCAGAATCGGGATCACCGCCCGCATGAATTATTCCTGGAAGCACCGCGGCTGCATTTGCAGACACAAGTCTCGAGTCTCAGGGTGAAGCCAGCCCCGGCAAGGGCCGCTCACCAGGAAATATGTGAGGGGTGCTTATCGCAGGGTGAAGGGCCGTTGCATCTCGTCAGCCCCCAAACACCAAGGTCCCAGGCTGCGCCAAGCTACCTCACATCTGGGAAGGGGCCACGACTGCTTGACTCACCCACCAGTGGCTTGGATGGGGTCAGAGCCAGTGCAGCAGGTGGAAGAGAGAGAAAAAAAGCAAAACTAAAAAGCTCTTAATCTTCTGAGAGTGAGTGATATATAATTACAAGCTATTCCAAGTGCAAGTGCGTGCACAACATGGACCCAGAGGAGTGGGGGGGGGCAGGGGGGACAGGGGCTCTGGTTAACCCCTGCCCGCAACCTTCCTGGGTCGGGGGTTATGCTGGAGGTAGGGCTCCTGTTGGGAGCACTAACTATGTTTCCACTTTTCTAGTAAATCGACAACGGTGGGGAAAATTTGGCACTGATACCGGGGTGAACAGTCAACCAACTAACGACCCCAGGTGGGGCGGGGGGGGGACGGCCAGCCCATTAAACGGTGCTGCCCTTGTTGAAGAGAGACCTGCCAGGGTCCAGGACTAAATCACCCACGGCGGTGTTTTTCTGGCCACAGCAAGGTTGACTGCTGGGCTCAGCAATGCAGGACACGGTAGCTCATAAAGCAGATTCCGGGACAATGAAGATTGATGAACTCAAGCTGCAAAGGTCCCCTGGGACCAGAGGGAAGCCACTTCTGGAGTTCAAACCCACAAATGAATAGAGAAGTTCCCGGGTGGGACGCAGTCCCTCCGAGGGGAATGTCTGAGGGCGTTTCCGGTGTGGACCCTCACACGGAGAAGACGTGCGTGGAAACCCTCTTACACGTCTGTGGCACTCTCTCCGGGGCAGGGGCTGGGTGGGTGCACCGTGGGGGCCAGGAGGTTCCAGTGGGGCAGCCAGGTCCTCCCAGGCCCTCAGAATCCTTCAATGCTATCCTCAGAAGCCCCATCACCGTGCCTCCTCCAGGTCTAGCCTCTGCAGGTTTCTGAGCTCTGGTTTACCTATTTTTATCATTTGCATGACATTGGCAAGGTGTCCACCTTGTGCTGGTGGTTGAAACGCATGCTGCCTTGCCCTCCTGTGGCAGAGGGACCCCAGAGCCAGGGGGCTGTAAATGGATGGAGGGAACACAGGCTCTCTGCCTACACTGATGGCCAGGTAGGAACCTGTGGACAGACTCCCAGGCTCAGATTTTCAGCCGCGATACCTGCCTGTCAATAAAGCAAACGTCAGGGGGCGGGGGGGGGGGAGTTGGAAGAGACAGCTGCACAGCTGGACCCTATTCCCACGGCCACCAGCAGGTCCAACGCAAGCATTGGGTAGTGAGCTGGCCCCCACTCTGCTCCACCTCTCCCCTGTGCATCCTCTCTGTTCAGCTCCGCTGGGTTTCTACTATAAAACCTCTCTGTGCTTGGACGATGGGCACAATCGTGGCATCCTGGTCACAAACTTGGGGTGCCACAGCCTCAGGGACATGTACCCCTCAGAAAGCTGACCACCCCCTCCCACCGTGCCACCTCCAATCCCTGCGGAACCGTCCCCACGGGACACTGCTCTGGGTGGGGATCCCAGTGGGACCAGTATGTTGGACAGGATTTAGGGAAGGAAACAATCGTGGTGTTAAATAACATCAACTCACACCGTGACATGCATTCCCTGTTAAATTGTCTCATCTCCTGGTTCCTTCAAGGAGAAAGTCTCGGATTCCTGCTTAGCCACCCCCACCCCCAACCCCCACCCCCGCTTGAAAATCTCCCTTTTAACAAAGAAACGGCCAGCTCAGTCCAGAGCCGCCAGTGATGAGAGTGACCCAATGGAACTGAATGGCACGCATTGTTTTGTTTTCATTGTTCACTGGTGTAATCCCCTCCTGCCTACGGGGAAGGTGGTCATCGGCATTCGTCTTTTGAATTCATTTTAAGCGAAAACAATGAATTGTTTAGAGAAAGATCTACTCAGTCACTCAGTCAACAAATATTTACAGGGCACCAACTCTAGGCAGGTACCACCCTGGACCTCAGACAGAGGAGCTGTGAATAAAACCAACACCCCGCCCTCAGATGAACAACACAACGGGTGTCCTGCACAACTACGGAGAAGATGATGCCTGCGCCCCAGATGTCTCCAGACTGAACATGGCCAGATAGACCATGTTATCAAACTTTGTTATTTTCACTTAAGCCTTTCGTGACTGCAGACATGTGGTTCGTTCTGAAGCTCGCATTGCCGTCACCTGTTCTCTGAACAACCTCCGACAGGTCATGACGTCTGGCTGGCTCTTGGCTACTCCATCTGTACCGTGACCCACGGCTTTGACCTCTGACAGTAACGTGTGCCAACCAGAGGGGTTCCGTGGGCCAACCAGAGGGGACAGATATGTGTGTGTGCTCTGAATTTTAGAAATGCCCTCCCTCGGAAACCATAAAATCCGCCCAAACAGAAACCCCACCATCCTTTCTCCCATCTTCATTTCAGAGTGGTTGCTCCTAAGGGGTCATGAGAATGAGGCCGGAGGTGAATGGGCTGCCAGGTGGGCACAGGCTGTCCTCTCTGAGCTGAGGCCCTCATGACATGTCCTGCATGTCAGGCCCTGTTACCAAGGGAAGGCCTCTATCTATTCAAAGCCTCCATCAGGTCAAGGTCTCTACCCTCATGCTTTAAACTTAAAGGGGCTTACTCCTGAAAGAGAGAAGCCCCAGCCAGTTATCTCAGTGAGTTACGAGCATTGTCCTGAAACAACAAGGTTGCAGGTTCGATCCGAGGTCAGGGCAGAAATGGGAAGCAACCAAAAAATGCAGGACTGAATGGAACAACAAATGAATGCTTCCTTCCCCCCTCCCTTCTCTCTCCCTTCTTCTTTCTGTCTCTTAAAAAAAAATCAATCAATAAGTAAAAAAATTAAGCCCTGGACATACAGATTACTCAATTGGTTGGAGCATCATCCCGAAGAGCAGAGATTGTGGGTTCGATCCCTGGTCCGGGCACATACAGGAACAGCTCGATGTTTCTGTCTCTCCATCTCTCTCTCCCTGCCTCTCTCCCAAATAGATAAATAAATAAATAATACTGAAAGAGAGAGAAGTAAACCTTAAAAGCCACCAGAGCACAAGAGACGCCTCCCCCACCCCCGCCCCCGCCCAATCCTGAGGGGTTTGGACCTTTTCTAAAAGGCAGAAGGGCTTGAACACAGAGACAAGTGAGGGGGATGCGTGCCTCCCCTTTCTTCTTCTCATTGAGCTTACAAGACTCGCAGATTTTGTGTTCATAAGACTTGAGCCAGTTTTACACTCAGAACCATGATGTTGTACTTCATGGGCAACTTAAAGATATTCAGAAGGATGATTTTTGTCTATGAATGTTTTCTCCTGCCTGGAGCACCTGATGCAAATCACACACCCAGAGGATGCGCCCACACCGCGTCTCTGTGAAGAGTGTTTTCCCCCGGGGTGCTGTGCACATCCATCTACACGCAGCACAGAACAGGTCTATGCTGAGGTCACTAGACATCCAAGTAAAGGTCATGGGCCAGCTAAAGAAGGAATCGGGGAACCATACTCCTAACCTATGCCTTCAAGCCAGGAGAGGTTTCCAGGACGCAGCCTAGGCAGGGGAAATATAAGTGATAAATCAATTTTGTTTTGGATTTCGCCTTCTCCTTCCTAAACGCAGCTGAATTAGTATCGGGTGTAAACTTCTGGGAATCAATTTCATGTTTCTTGGATTTAAAATAGGACAGGTGACGTTGGAAAGATCAGGGGCCCGCCGCCTCCAGGAAGGCTTCCCTGTGCTGTTCTTCCATCAACTTCACACAGGGAACCTGTGCTTGTTTGGGGGCGGGGGGGGCTAAACACTGTTTTCAAAGGGCTCCTTCTGAACAGAGGTGAGCCTCACTCCGACATTGTTCCCTTCTCAGGGGTCAGCCTGGGCTGAGTATTACACTGGGGCTCTCAGGTTATTCCCAGGAGCAGATACTGAGTGCCTCCCATGTGAGACACAGTGCTATATACACAGCCTGAGAGGGTGCAAGACTGATTCACCAAGTACGTGGGGTCAGGGGAGACAGAGGGACAGACACAGATAATATGAGAGTCAGAGGAACACTGACAGAGATGAGGAGCAGGCAGAGAAAGGGGTGGGAAAGAAAGGGGGAAGAAGACAGGGATGTTGAGGAGGAGGAAGGGATGTGGTGGCTGGAAGGAGGAGAGAAGATTTTTTAAAGGATAAAAAGGGTTGGGAGGAAGGAAGAGAAAGAGGGTTGCAGGGAAAGCCTAGGAGTTAGGAGAGGCTGGGTGGGCCATGGGGTGACATCCACTGTCCCAAAACACTTCATCATCTCAGGTCAGTGTCGGGAAAGCCAACGGAAGGTCCCGCTTCTCCCACCACTGGGAGTCCTGGCTGTTCTCACCTTGAAGGGCGAGGTGGGAACGGCCCAGTGCTGAGCTGGCCGTCACGATGTTACACAACGAGACGTGCTGCAATGTTTTTATATAACCCTCCAGCTCTCCCATAAAACCGACCATAACACCCTGGCAAACACACTCCAATAAAGCCGTGTGCTACTCGGGGGCACCCAGCCTTCCGGAGATGAATCACCGGGCTGGAGTGGCCAAGCGGCAGCTGAACTGAACTTTTCTCCCCTTGTGGGCTCAGCTGAGTAGGAAAGACCAGAAAAGTCAAGGGGCCTTCCAAAACACCTCAGGAGCAAAACCAGGAGTCCTGGGGGGGGGGAGTGCCCAGGTGGTCAGGAGGGTTCTCTGTTCTCCCCCAGAGGGCAAGGCTGCCGACAGTTCCCACACCTTGGGGAGTCACCATGACTCCAGGGTTAGAGGTGCAGCTCAGAGGTAGGCTGAGCGTCCTGCAGGAATGCCCCACATGACCCTGCATCAGGCAGGGCAGCCTGAAGACCGACCCAGACTCCTCTCAGGGAAGCCTATTCCTGACCCTTCTTGAGGTTGTGCTGGGGCTGCCAGCGCAAAAATCAGAGGGGAAAGCCTGCAGACATTCCTCCTCCTTCCAGAACCCAGCACTGCACCCTAAGTGGAAATGTGCTCAGTCCCACCAACTGTGGCCATGGGCCTTAACCCTCATGACCAATGTTGACCCTTGGGGATGACCCACAGCTGTTCCAACTGGAACAAGGGGCCCCCACCAGCAACTGGGCTTCCCACAGATACTTCCATGGGTCCAGGCCCCCAGGTCCCGAGGTCCAGGGACCACCTATGCAATTAACACCTGCAAGGTCCCTGAGAGGCCCTTGATAATTTATCCACCTGTCACTGGCTCACAGACTCATATTTGTCCCCCAACACTTTCTGGAGCAAGCCCTTGGCATCCCCAGGACAGGCAGCTGGAGGAGTCCAGTGGTCAGGGAGGCCCATTTCTCCACCAGCATGAAAGAATGCCAGACAATCAACCTCTGAAGGACAGCATCACCCTCCCATGCCTGAGCTCTGACCCATCAGCATCTGAAGCACAGTGTGCCCCGTACTCTTACACCTCGGCACTACTCGGTCCTCACACTGGTCCTACAGCCTCCTTAGAAGTTCTCTCAAGTCCTCTCAGGGAATAAGTTGGAGTCATTGTGTGTTTGGTGAGGGGTGGTCTCAAGTGTCCACTGGAAGACTGAGTGGGCCAGTGGCCATCCAGAACAACACCCTCCAAGAACTCTTCTCTTTCCATCTGCCTCCCAAATCACAAAAGTTCCATCCCAGCCTTCCGGGCATTGGGCCCCTGAGGTCAGTGCAAGTTCCAGCAGCTGGAACATGGAGTGCAGTGTCCCAGCCCCACTTCGTGACAATCCTCCTCCTGCCACCCCCTGAGTCCCATCAGGACCTGCTGGCTCACCATTCAGCTGATTGTAGACCACCTCCTCCAAGTGGTCAAGGCGCTGCAGGATGGCCTCGCGGTCTACTAGCCCACCGGCCTTGGGCAGCCGGCTGCGCACGCGGCGGTCAGCGCTGCGCACGATCTGCACCAGCCCCTCGGAGCGGTCCTGCAGGCGGCAGTACACGGAGAAGAGGATGATGCCCACGAACACCAGGATGTTGACCGTCAGCAAAGTTTTGATCTTCCTGGCCACCGCCATGAACACGGATGGAAGCTGTGGGCTGCCTCACCCACGGGGCACCTGGTGGGCCCGGCCGCTAGAGACTGCCCAGACCGCCGCTTCGGGGACCATGAGCCACCCGGCTCGTCGCGGGGCCACGGGGGCTGTGGGAGGGGGCTGGTGGGGGGAAGGGGAATGCGGGTTGGGGGAGGGGCTGTGCTCTTTGGGAGGGGGCTCCGGGCTGGGGTTGCGGGCTAGGAGAAGGGGCTGCGGGCTGGGGTCGTGGGTTTGGGGAAGGGGCTGCAGGCTAGGGAGGAGAATGCGGGCTGGGGGTTGCGGGAGGCGGCTGTAGATGAGGGACGAAGACCGGGGCTCCGTGCCAGGGGCCGCGCGCGGGGCTGTGGCTGTGGGGAGGGGCCGCGCGCTCGGGCGCGGAGCCGGGAGCTGTCCCTTCAGCACCACCGCGCCCGCTCAGCGCGTCCTGCAGCCGCCCTGGGTCCCCGCGCGCAGGGGCTGCCCGGGGCCGCGGGCGCAGGGCTCAGCCCGCATCCTCCGCAGAGGGGCGCGGCCCCGTCTCGTCTCGGGGGGACTGCAGGGCGGGCTTGGGGACCAGGGAGGCGAAAGCAGCGCTGGCCGGCCGGGCGCTCCGGCTGGCGGCGTGCGGCTGCTGCCCGCCCCGCAGTCACGGCGCCGGTGCAGAGTGACGCGGCCTCCCTGCTCATCAGCATGCATGCGGCGGCCCCGCGCCCTCCCCCCCCCACCCGCACCCCGCACCCGCACCCGGTCGGGACCGCCCCACCGAGCCCACCCCACCCGTCCCATGAGGCGGGGTCCGCGTGCTCCCGGTGCCCTAGCCTGGCGGCCGGGCGGGGCCGAACCAAGCGCTCTGGGGACCCAGACCAAGGGCATCCCGGCCGGTCGGGCGCGGTGGGGGCGGAGCCAGAGAGCCCTCCCTCCCCGCGTTCCCTCCCCAGACTCGGAATAAACTCAAACTTGACTCCAATCAAACTTGACCCTGGTCAAGACTGCGTTGTCCTCGTGACTGGCGGTGGGGGTGGGGGCTCTTTGTAGAGAGGAGGGCAGATGGCAGGGTCAGAGCCACCTTGGTGGTCTCCCCGCTTCCCTGAACCTCCCTCCTCTCCACCATCTCTGAGGCTGTGGGCTGAGAAGGGTTGAATTCAAGGACAGGTGGACTGGGCTTGACACTTGATGGGACCTAGGAGCATCACCAGGACAGAGGTCACACACCTTGGGCATACGGTTCTCCAGGTCTGGGTCTCCTCTGCTCCCTGGTCCAGCACTTTCTCCACACCCACGCGTCTTGGTTCTTGACCTCAGACAGGTCAGCCTGTCCTGTGCCTCTGGCTAGATCTGGCGAGAGCTACATGACCCATTGCTCCTCTTCCTTATTGAAACTTTCTTTTCTTTCTCAGGACATTTTGTCTCAAAATATTCAGAGGACCCATCACCAAGAAGGACCCAGCCACTGGTAAATGAGGTCCGTTGTCCACAGTGAGGGTACCCTATAAAACACTCCTTCTGAGAAGAGCCTGGGGTGTCTGCTTTTCACAATCACTCCGGAGCAGCCTCACAGTGCAGCAAGTTTGATAAACCCTGGTCTGTTCTTGATAAATAGCCATTGCTGTGTCCCTTCCGGGGAAGTATGGCATTTTTTTATGATTATTTATAAAAGGCCAGGGTGTAAGGGATCGTTTTTGGAATGATAATACAAACAGTTCACATTTACGCAGAGGTAAGATGTTGCCAGGCATTGTGCTAGGTCTGTAATGAACCCTCATGGTGACGGCGTTGTGGTACAAGCTGGCATCATCTAATCTTACAGAGGAGGAAACTGAGGAAGCAAGAGGGTGCATGCTTTGGTCAAGGTCACATTAATGGCAAAGCCTGAATCTGGGACTCGAGCTTAGACCATTTGGTTCAAGAATATAATTTCTTAGTTACTGTCACTCAAGGAAAAAGAGTCAAGCACTTTTCATTATATGTTTAGCGAAAGTGATGTTAAAGTGGTTTTGCTGGAGAAAACATCATTTGTTCCTATAACTATATTGCACTGCATTCTAAGATTCAGTAGAAATGATACATCCCAAAGAGCATCGGTCTTTGGCCAAAATACCAATTCAAATAGAAGCATGTTGACTTGGGAAAACTGGAGGGGGGGTACACTGCAAAGAGGGAATGTACCTCATAGTCCAGCAAACTGGTTTTCACTTTGGTTTTTAAAACAGACCAAGGGCTAAACTGTAAGCTGAGCTACAATGACGGGGACCTGAGGCGGTGTCTGTGACAAAGCTCTGGCCTCTGTGGGCTCCCTCAGGGGGCCTGGCCCCTCAGCAGCATGAACATGCTGGGGTCCAGGGGCTGGCTCGTCCACACAGGAGAAGCCCTGGCTAGTGTGGCAGATGCCACATGGGATGGTGTTGGCAGATCCTGGGGGTCACAATCTTGAGAAGGGCAAGCACTTGCTGAGGAGTGGAGCAGCAGAAATATGACCAGGTTATGGGAAATGCTAGGTTCTTGAATGTCACAAAGTCAAGCTCTGCTGCAGGTTAGCCTGGACGCTGTCTGAGCAGAACAGAACCCTCTGTGCTGGACCTCTTGTCCTTTCCTTGCACCACAGATGGAGACACAAGAGTCACTATGGGTCTCCTCCTGCCTCCTGGAAAGGAGGCATTTCTTGTTCAGAATTCAACCCAGGCATGTGGCACACCACGTTTTACACTCGAAAGGGGTCAGTCAGTGTAGGCCCACGGCTCAAACAAGGCAGGGTTATTTCCTACATGTGCTACACATTCACGGGGTCTACTGGGATCTTCTGCAGACCAGTTACTTCGGGACCCAGTCTTCAGAGGTCAGCCGATGGTTGTGCCGAGGAGAGAGGACAGTGCAGAAGGGTGAGTACTGGCCATTAGATACTCAGCCTAGAACTGACATTTGCTGTCTCCATGCATCACTGACCAGCCAGAGGTCTTGTGGGTGCCCCGGTACAAACAAGGCCATAGGAAGTGGAATTCTGCTGTGCCCTTGAAAGAGGGAGAAGCGGAGATCGTCTAGTGAACAGAGTTCGTGATCCACACAGCAACTTTCCAGAAAAATCAGGGTTTTGTTCCAAACTCACACCACACTCCCAAACACCAGGCTCCTAGGGTACTATGCACGGTCACTGTTCAGTTAGAATGTAATACAACCACTTTACAGAAGAGACGGCTGGAGCAAAAAGTGACGGCATGATGAATTTTGGTTTAGACCAAACTCATTGATGAGGTTAGATCCCGGACATCAGTGTCACGTTCCTGAGCCAAGATCTTCTGAGAATTGACACTTGTGCTTCCAAATGGTGGCAGCGTCCTCCCTCCTGTCCACTCTCAGCCAAAGGAGGCAGGAGGCAGGCAGACGGTGTGCTGGCCAAGTTCTCACTGAGTCATGGACCTCCAAATGCTGAGCTGCAGAAGTTCATCAACACCTCCAGTTCTTGCCCAGAGACAAAGTGGGGGCTAATGGCACCCCCAGAATCCCAACTCTGACTCTGCCTTCCCCTGACTCCAATTAAGGTTGCTGGCTCTGAGTCTAAGCAGCTTTAAAGAGTCAACAGAGACGTCTATGGAATCTGTTCATTCGCCACGATCCTGCTCTTGGATATCCCAGTGTGACAGCTGGCGGGCCCATATCCTAGTAACTCCGCAGATGGGCACATCGGTCCCTGGGCAGGTCATGGTCCGCAGTGTACTCAGGAGCTGGGAGAGGCAGAGAGGCCCCTGATCTGCCAGCTAAGCCACCTCCACCTCCCTCAGGAAGAGGTAATAGGTTCCAATGAGCCAGGAGAGGGGAGGGAGGGAGTGTGTGTGTGTGAGACAGAGACAAAGAGAAAGATAGAGACAGAAATAGAGAGAAGGAATTTGGTGGGGAGTTGGCTAGGTGTGTTCACCAAAATGGAAAACTTTCTATGTCATTTTCTGCTATCTTTTCTCTTATAACATTCTAAAAGGGCAATAGAATTTAAGAGTTTCCCCACTGACTGCAGCTACCCGTTGGATCCTGGGGCTCACCCAGCATTATATGACACTGTGTCACGGTGTCTTCCCAGTCCCAGCAGTAACGGTCAGGAGGTCCAAGTGCCTGTCCTTAGCTGGTCTCTCATGCAGAACAAAAACCCCACCTAGGAGGGCCTTTTCGTTTACCAAGTACTTACGAGCATGTATCAAGCACCAGACGCTGCTCTAATTCTTTTACAAAATGTGTTCATTTGACTCTCATTTCAATCCTCAGAGGCAGAGAGAGCATCATTATATCTTTTTTCAGATGAAGAAACAGAAGCACAGAGAGGTTTAGTAACTTGCCTGAAGTTACACAGATATTAGAGACAGAGCTGGATTCAACCTGGGCCATCTGCCTCCAGAGTCTGAGCTGTGTCTGCTGTCACTGAACCACCTGAAACACATCCTTTCTTTCGCCGCACTGAAGAATGGCCGTTCCTGTTTCCCGTGAGCCCATAATGTGACTCGAGCCTTTGTCACAGATGCCAGCACCGCCAAATAGCAGCTTAAAACAACAGCGTCCAGTCACTTAGCATGTGGACAGGACCAGCTCATCTTTGCTCCCTGACGCCTGGAGCCCAAGCAGCAGAGTGAAGAGATTGCAAAGTTGGATGCTGGGAGGTATCACTCACTCTGACCTGTCTGTAGTTGCGGCCAGCAGTTGGCCAGGGCCTGAGCTGGGCTGTCAGACACCTGCACCAGCCGCCCACCCACACCGAGCTCTCCACCCACACTGGCCTCTCCGTGTGGTCTGAGCTCCCTCACAACAGGGCTGCCAGTTCTGAGACCCAGCCTTCTGAGAGAGCCAGCCGCCTCTTGTGATCCAGCCTCAGAAGTCACGGAGTCACTTCCACCTCAGATTCAGGAGAGGGACACAGCTGACATCTCCTCCTGATCCAGGGCCCTCATCCCTGCCAGGTCTGATGAAATGACCCCCACTCCCTGCCCTGCTGTCAGAGGATGTGGACCTTCCAGTTATGGCAAGCCATATGGAAGACCAGTCCTGGTGCAGCCTGAGACCTTGTGTGCCCACAGATTCCTGATTGTACTTAAGCTTAACCACTGTGCCACCCAGGGAAGCTGTCTAATGTCACACCCTGGACTGGAGTCACAGTGGGAAGACCTCCAGCCCTTCCCTGACGTGAGAGCTTCAATTTGCTTAGTGGGCGGAAATGCCTCTTGCCTACAAGAGCTGATTTCAGACCAAGAAGTCTTGGTTTGTCTAAACCGAGTTGCACTAAGTCCATGCATGGTGCTGTGGGCTGAATGTCTCTGCCCATCCCCCAAATTCATGTGTTGAATCTTAACCCCTGAGATGATGAGATTAGGAAGTGGGGCCTTTGGGAGGTGATTGCATCCTGAGGGGGAGCTCTTATAAATGGGATGAGTAACCTTAGAGAAGGGACCCCAGAGAGCTCCCTTGCCCCTCCAACTATGTGAAGACCCAGTGAGAAGTCACTGGTCTCTCTACCCAGGAGAGAGCTCTCACCAGAATGTGACCATTCCAGCACCTTGATCTTGGACTCCCAACCTCCAGAACTGTGAGCAATAAATGTTTATTGTTATAGCAGCCTGGCTAGACTGAGACAAGTGGTTGTATTAGCCACTTGTGGCCAATGGGGTGCAGGCAGAAGTCTGCAGGGGGTGAGGCTTGGAGCAAAGACCCTCTTCCTTCATTAAAAGGCACTGACTACAATGGCCTGACAGCTTCCCTTTACCCTTTCCCTTCATTCTCTCTGGAACTCAGATGTGATGCCTGGAGGAGCAGCAGCCATTTGGTGACCAGGAAGCTACAAGCATGTGGATATAGGTCAACACATGAAGGAGGGCAAAGGAGAAAAACGGAGGTGGGGACTCCTGACAGCATCACTGAGCAGCCCTCAGCCCTGGGCTGCCTGCCTGCAGAATCTCGTTATGTGAGCTTTTCTCATCCTGGCTGGAAATGAGGGCAGGGCGAGTCCCACTCCTGCATTCCGAGCAAGGGGCTTTCAGCGACCCGTCGCTTGCTGACTCTTTGCCAGCACTTAAAACCAGGATCTACCCCAAATACTCGCTGGCTCTGTGGGGGCTGGCCCTCCATACAGGGCACCCAGGTCCCAAGTCAGGTGGCTACAGGCACCTTGTGATGGGAGAAGGCATCTCCCGTGACCTTGGCAGCTCTGCCCTCAGAGGCCATGGTTTGGTTGGGAGGGGCGTCCTTTTCTGGGTAGATATTTAAGATGCCAACATGATGATTTGATAGACATGTCCTCTGTGAACCCATTGCCATAAGCTGATTAGTATGAGCATCACCTCACAGTGTCTCCATTTTATGTGTGTAGTAAGAATAATTAAGATCTATCCCAGGCCCTAGCCAGGTAGTTTAATTGGTTAGAAGGTTGACACAACACACCAAGGGTCCATCCCTGGTCAGGACACACACAAGCATCAACCAACAATGAGTGCATCAATAAGTGGGACAACAAGTCAATGTGTCCCCCTCTCTCCCTCACCCCACTTACTCTCTCTCTAAAATAATCAATAAATAAAAATGTGAAGGAAGAAGAAAGATATCTCTTCACTGTAACTGGTCAGCACATTGAGCATTATTCTCAGAACTTACTCATCTAAATGCAGGTTGTGCCCTTTGACCACCATGTCCCCCTGTCCCCTCTCCAGCCCCTGAACTTCCTTTTATTCTCTGATTCTTTCAGAGTCCACAAAGAAGTGAGACTATGCAGCTTTGACCTTCTGTGTCTGACTAATCTCACTGAGTGTCATGACCTCCAATCCAGGTTGTTGTAAATGGCAGCGTTTCTTCCAAACGTATTTAAGGCTGAATCTAGTTCAACACACACGCGTGTGCGTGCACATTTTCTTTAATACAGTCTAGTTTTTTTTAACTCTGGGTAAAAACATAGACAATTATCTCAAAGAACCCACCTGTGTTCCTCAGGGACCTGGGGCTGGAAGGTGCATTATGCCTCTGTAGGGGACAGCTATTACTCTGCCGCACCCCCACCACCCCCTCTTCCTGCCAACAGTGTCTGCTTTGGGGGGAACCATCCTTCTTTCCTCCTCAGTTCAAGAGCTTGTCGTGGCTCTGCCCCAAGCTCAGGTTGGCATCAGGCAAAGACAGCCAGGTGCTATGTTGCACTGACCACTTTAAGTTCAGAACTCTGGCCTCCAGAACCATGGGTGACACAATTATCTTGTTTGAAGCTTCCTGGTTGGTAGCAATTTGTTATGGCAGCCTTGGAAACTCATCGAAAGACTTTAAAACAAGATTTAATTATAGACAATAATAACAATTATATAACAATCAGGTCCTATTCACTACAGGGGACCCTGGGTCCAGCTACGCCTGTAGCCCGGGGTCCATCCCGCAGCCCTGGTGATGTGAACCAGCATGCATCCTGTTTTGGTTAAATTTGTGCAGGCTGGTATCTGCTCCTGCTAACAAGCCTTCCTTGCATATAACGAACCCACTGGCCAGCATGTGATTTCTGCGTTCTAAGACCTGGTCTCCCCAGGAATCACGAAGACTTTACTTCCCAAGGATTTTTATCAAGCCAGTGGCTGAGAGGCTCCACATTGTGGGTGACAGGAGGAGTGTGGCTAGGACATAATATAACATTCCTCTTCCCTCCCACAGTCTCTCCAAGTCCAGTCTTTTGGCTGAACTCCCCAAAGATCGGCCGCACAGCAAAGCCCCGTGCGGGAAAGATGGATGACAGCCATTTGTCTACACGAGTGTGCCCTAGGCACGGTGGCCCTGACATGGCTTCCCCATTTTATTTAGTGTGAAGGAGCAAGCTGTTCCCAAACCACAAGTGCATATTTATTCCTCATAAATCAGATGTTCCCAAGCACCTTCCAGGGTGGGCTGCAGGCAGGGGCCGTCCCTGCCATCTCCTGAAAGGACAGTTGGCCACCAGAGCTGGTATGGAGGGCTAGGTGGGGCTCACACTCTGTAGTGTGTGAGCACCAGCCCCTCGGGCCCCAGTGAGGGCACAATAAATGGATGAATGAGCGTAGCAGCCTCTGGGCTCCTCCAAGGCTGAGCTCACAATATTGGAGGCTCTGCTGAAGGAGGCTACAGCTGGTTGTGGGTCCCTGATGAAGATGATGCCCTCCATCACCTGTACTCCAAGTTCCCCACTGGCAAATAAAGACTCCGGAAAGCTGCCCTTGCCTGGTGCCCCCTCAGGGCATTTGACCTTGGAGGCCTTGTCTGCGAGGGTGTCCTGAGGAGGTGGCCCCATGCAGAGAGAGCGTGGGTCCCCCGCAAGGCCCCCAGGAATTTGGCAGAGTCGCCTGACTGCACTCGGAATCCGCCTTGCCCTGTCCCTCCAGGATAAGGTCAGGCCGTCCAGGACCATGGACAGCACCAGCTCTCCCGTGTCCGCAAACCCTCCAAAACAATCTGCAACAACCTCATTAAAAATACATCCGTCTAACATCAAGGCTTCTGGGGCTGGGGATGTGGGCTTTTCAAACTCTGGGCGCTCTGGACTGGGCCTTTGCCAACACTCACGACTGTATAATTTAATCTAATTGATCAATTAAATCCAAATAATTTTTAAATAAGCTGTAATAACACCTATAGGATTTCAGGACTACATATAATTTTCTCAGTGATTTTTATCAAAGGGAATTGCTTGCTGAGACTTGAGGTGGTTGGTCATCGACCCTGTGGGAATGCCATGGTTCTGGCCCCACCGTTGAATTTGGCATTGAAGGCTGCCATAGGTGAGCTGTGGGAGAAGCCGCCGCTTAGGACTCCGCAGGCTGTGGTAGACATGCACATCGGCTCCCTGGTTGCTGGCGGGGGCTGCGGATGTGGCTGGTTCATCAGCAGCTGTGGTCCCATGTGGGTGAGTGGGCAGTTCTGTCTGTTGAGGACCTCAGCTGAGATGGCTCTGCTGTCCTCTGGCAGGCTGACTGGCATGTCTGACGGTTCTCACAGACAGGCAGAGAGGGGTGAGAAGCGCATGCTGCTTTTGCCCATTTGCACCAGGCTGTCGCTTTCCGAGGACAAAGCCAGCCATGCATCAGAGTCAGGGTAGAGGGCTGAGTTCCAAGGGCCACACCGTGACCACAGATGCCATCAGTCTACCCAAAGTTCTTAGTGTCAGGCAACAGACCCTGACCCAGAGTTGCCTGAGCAGGAATGAGATTTATTGGAAAGACGTGAGCGAAACCGAGGGAAAGCAAAGGGCCAAGCTTGGGGAAGAGTTAGAAGCGTCCTGAACATGAGCTGGTGAGACCACAGCCATCAAAGAGCAGACAATCATTTCCTAGTGTCCCCCATGGGGGAGAAGTTGCAGCCTTTATCAGCCTCCGAGTTCTCTGCTCATGAGGACAGAAGAGGGTCCCTCCAGGACCTCACACAGTGGAGAAGCAGTGACCCCAGGAGAAGAGGGAGCAGTTTCCAAAAGTGGAAGGAATGGGTGTCGGCTGCAGACACAACAGAAGACCCTGTGCAGAGCCCCCTGGACTCTTGAGAGGACTTTCCAGGTGAAGTTCTGTGGGGCTGTGCCCTGCGCATGACAGCAGCTTCAAGCCTGGATGGAATCTCCTTCTTGCTAGGATCTGGAGGCTCCAGGTCTAAGGGTGTCGAACAGCTTCCCCGGTGTCTGGTGCTTCCTTGTCACAGCCGAGCCCGTGCTGTGTCCTATCCCAGCCAGGGGCCTGTCAGCTTGTCCAGTCCTTGGCCCAACTCTATGATGTCAGTGCTAAGGCTAACACTCTCTACCCCCATTCTGCAGATGTCAGGGGCTGAACTCTGCCCCGTGAAATTCCTGTATGGCAGCTCTGACCCCAACGCCTCGGGATGTGGCCTTATTTAGAAACAGGACCCTTGCAGATGTAATTGGTTCAGTTAGGATGAGGTCACGCTGGAGTAGTGTGGGCCCTAATGCCTCTTAGAATAAGAAGTGATCAGGGCCCTGGCCGGTTGGCTCAGCGGTAGAGCGTCGGCCTGGCATGCAGGGGACCAGGGTTCGATTCCCGGCCAGGGCACATAGGAGAAGCACCCATTTGCTTCTCTACCCCCCCTCCTTCCTCTCTGTCTCTCTCTTCCCCTCCCGCAGCCAAGGCTCCATTGGAGCAAAGATGGCCCGGGCGCTGAGGATGGCTCCTTGGCCTCTGCCCCAGGCGCTAGAGTGGCTCTGGTCTCAGCAGAGCGATGCCCTGGAGGGGCAGAGCATCGCCCCCTGGTGGGCAGAGCATCGCCCCTGGTGGGCGTGCCGGGTGGATCCCGGTCGGGCGCATGTGGGAGTCTGTCTGACTGTCTCTCCCCATTTCCAGCTTCAGAAAAAAAAAAAAAAAAAAGAAGTGATCAGAAAGCACACAGACACACACAGGGATGACCACATGAGCACACGAGGAGGACACAGCTGTCTGCAGCCAAGGACAGAAGCCTCAGGGGGAACGGGAACCAGCCCTGCTGATACCTGGAACTCTGACATCTGACCTCCAGGACTGGGAAACAGAAAATGTCTAGTATTTGTTACGGCGACCCCAGGACACTGACATGGTGGTTGAGGAAGCTGAGGTGCAAAGGGCCAGTCTCCAAAGCTGCGTTAGGAGCTGAGTGACCCGCAGGGGAGAAGGTGGCCATTCCTCCAGGCCTTACGGCTAGAAGGGGACTGATCTGAGGGGCCTCAGAGCCTCGTGGTGAAATTCCCAAGATGTTTCCTTAAAAGCAGCACATAGCTTCTCATTAATTCTCCATGAGTATAAATGTTCCCACCGCTCTAATTACAGGCTTCTGTGGAACCAAGTTTTCTTAAAGAAGCTCCATTTGAATTTGAATATCAAGCACTTGGCAGAACAGGGTAGGGTGACTCCCACCCAGCCAGGGAGAGCCGGGCTCCCTGGGGAGCCCTGGGATCTAAGCCCCTCAGCCTCAGAAAGGGAGGGGAGATGGAGGTGCAGAGATGGGGTGCCCCTGGAGGCTGGAGCCCAGGGAGAGATTCTGACCCCTCTTTCTGGACTGGGCTGTGCAGGTTAAGGGTCTTGCTCACCAGGCCCCCTCCCTCACGGCAACTTCATTCCAAAGAGCTTTCAAGTGCTCTCAGTTCACCTGGGGTCTCTGGCCCACCCACACTTCAGAATCTTGAGTTATTGACCAATATTTACAAATTGGGCTGTTTCTCATTTAAAAGTATACCTGGTGCCTCTAGAAGTATTTAGAAATGTGGTCAGAGAGGGCTCCTGTTTTCTCGTGGAAGAAGTGGATGGAACTGAGGCACGTACTGCTCCTTCTAGAAGGACATGCAAAAGCCACTCTGCCACCATTCCCATCTGGCCCACTTCAGGTATTTATTTATTTTACCTCCCTGATCTGTGGATTTTTAAGATCAAAACCACTTTCTAAGACCCTTGACCCCTCCCCCGGCTGGCTGGCTCAGTGGTAGAGCATCGACCCAGTGTGTGAATGTCTTGGGTTCCATTCCTGGTCAGGGCACACAGGAGAAGCGCCCATGTACTTCTCCACCCCTCCCTTCTTTCTCTCTCTCTCTTCACCTACCTGAAGCCAGGGTTTGATTGGAGCGAGCTGGTCTGGGGAGCTGAGGATGGCTTCATGGCCGCCATCTCAGGTGCTAAAAAAAAAAATGGTTCTGGTTGAAATGGAGCAAGGGCCCCAGGTGGGCAGAGCATTGTCCTCTAGTGGGCTTGCCAGGTGGATCCCAGTTGGGCACATGCAGGAGTCTGTCTCTCTGCCTCCCCTGCTCTCACTAAAAGAAATTTTTTTAATTAAGTTAAAAAAAATACCCTTGACCCCCTAATCAAAGTTCTTGTGCCAGGAACAAAGTGCTGCCATCATCATCACCTCATCACCACCACCACCACCACCATCATCATCATCATCATCATCATAGATGCACTTGTTGTACCCAGTTCAGCTGAATCCAGGCTCCTCTGCTCTGCCTGCTGTCTGAGTTGGAATTCTGTCACTTCTAATCAAAATAATCTTGGTGTAGTCATTCCCTTTCCTTGAAGATGTTTCTGGAAATGGCCCAGCCACCATGGCTTCTGCAGGGCTCAGAGGTCACCTCATCCCCTCAGCTTCAACTTCCTTCTCTGAGAAACAGAGTAACGGTGCCGCCTCAGTGACATGACGTACAAGCTGTAGTCGAGTTGCCTCCTTGGAAGCTGCAGAAGTGGATACACAGCGTCTAGGTTCTGCCTATCTCCCTGCTCCTAACTCCATGTTGGGTCCTCTGGTGGGATTCCCAGGAACGGTGAGACTGTGTTCTCCTTATCCTGGTGTCGTCTCCTATGGCTCTGTGCTCACAGATTTCCAGTAAGCATAGCTGTGCTCCTCTGGGGACAGGCTGGGAATAGGCACCATATCTTTGAGAGTTAAGACCATGAGGACTTGCCTGACCAGACAGTGGTGCAGTGGATAGAGTGTCGGACTGGGACGTGGAAGACCCAGGTTTGAGACCCCGAGGTCACCAGCTTGAGCGCAGACTCATCTGGTTTGAGCAAGGCTCACCAGCTTAAGCCCAAGGTCACTGGCTCGAGCAAGGGGTCACTCGGTCTGCTGTAGCCTCCTGGTCAAGGCACATATGAGAAAACAATCAATGAATCAATGAACAACTAAGGTGCCGCCACAAAGAATTGATGCTTCTCATCTCCCTCCCTTTCTGTCTGTCTGTCCCTCTCTGTCCCTCTGTCTGGAAAAAAAAAAAAAGACCATGAGGACTCTGGCTTCCCAGACATCCTCACACAGCCCCAGAGGCAAGCTTGAGGGCCTAGGCCAGGGGGGCCATGCCAGCCCCTCTGCCCTGCACCACAACCCTGGGTGAGCAAGGCCTCCAGGCCCTAAGAGCCTCGGCACATCAGTGCTCCCATCCACTTCCTGCCTCTCTGCCAAAGAGCTATGCCTGACCACTCCGTTCCCACAGCTCAAACCAGCCAGATCCATCAGCTCCGTCACTCCTGCTTTGGATGACCTTGAACAAGTCCCAGGTTTGGTCATCTATAGACTGGACACAAGAACCTGAAGATAGCCTGACCAAGTAGTGGCGCAGTGGATAGAGTTGTCAGACTGGGATGCAGAGGTCCCAGGTTTGAAACCCCGAGGTTGCCGCTTAAGCACGGGCTCATCTGGTTTGAGCAAGTCTCACCAGATTGAGCCCAAGGTCACTGGCTTGAGCAAGGGTTCACTCAGTCTGCTGTAGCCCCCCAGTCAAGGCACATATGAGAAAGCAATCAGTGAACAACTAAAGTGCTATAACGAAGAATCTATGCTTCTCATCTCTCTCCCTTCCTGTCAGCCTGTCCCTATCTGTCCCTCTCTCTGTCACACACACACACACACACACACACACACACACACACAGAACTTGAAGGTAAAAAGATGAAAGCTGGAGCTCTTGGAGCACCTGGAGCTGCTCCCCCCCCCAAGTTGGCCCACTGGCCCTGACGTGAGCGCTGGACATCACATGCACAGGACAAGGTCCTTTTAGCTGCCTCAGCTGATGCCCTCCATTTCCCTGACACACAAATAAATAAGGCTTACTATAGTGATTTTATAGGTAAAACTGGCACCCAAAGAATGACCTACAAACACTGCAAATAATTAGAAACAGGAGTGAAAACAGCCCAGCATTCTGAGCCCAGCATGGCACCTCTTGCTACATCATTATTAAGTCAGGCCCAGTCACCAAGCCCAGAGCTGAGAGTCCCTTCTTTTCTGTGCCAGGAAACCCAACCGACCTGGCTCCCTCTCCCCCTCCTCCACATGCCTCCCCCAAAGTTTGGAGTTTCCTGGCGCAGAGGTGCTGGAGGGGATTGGCGAGGCTGAGATATGCCCATATGTTCCTTCCCAAAGAAACTGTTTCTCAAGTGGATGAATTTAAATCTCCTCTCTTCCTGCCAATATTCCCACGCCCAGCAGCTCTGGTGCTGCCAGTCCAAATGCTCCCTTCCTTCCCCAGGCGGAAGGGCAGGCACCTACAAAGGGAGAAGGAAGCGAGGCAAGAATAGAAAAGATAAATAAACGCGAGGGGCAGCGTGGGCCTTGGGGGGTAGCACCCCTGCCCCGCCCGGGTCAGAGTCCTGTGTTGTTCTGACCATCAGCCCTGCACATGCAGAAAACCAGCGCTTACATCGGGCTTCCCCCGAGAAGTGGTCCTGCACCACAAGCACTGATTAAAACAGTCAGCCCGAGTGGTGATCAGGAGGCAGATGGGCTTTGAAATGACTTTTTTTTTTTTTTTTTTTGCTAAGCTTCTCTCCTCCCCAGACACCAGGACTGTCCCAGACAATGCAAACAGAGCCCTTCCGCCAATCCGCTTAGAAATACTTCCTCTATTAGCCTATCGGTAAGAACGGCTTCCCTTACACATGCCTGTCGAATGTCTGGCGAGAGGCACCATCAGGTTTTCTCGGAACCTGCCAATCTAATGGCCTCTGTCAATCAAATGAGTGTCCAGGACATGGAACGCTGTACAGTGAGGCCGTATAGTGAGGATTTGGGCCCAGCCAGGGGAAGTGGGTGGGGACAGAGGGCGGTCCAGCTCGGAGCAGTACTCCCACAAAGCTGAGCAGGTCAGCAGCAGAACTGGACCAAGCTTAACTTCTCTCCCCTTCCACCTGGACACACAGCTGGACTACATTTCCCAGATCTCTTTGCTGCCTAGTATAGCCACGTGACTAAGTTCTGACCAATAGCGTGCAAGCAGAAATAATAGGCTTCCTCTGCAGGCCTGAACCTACTCCTCAGTCTGTCTCCTCCACTGGCGATGGAGAGGGGTTAGAGGGTCAGACATGGAACGGACCTGGGTCATTGGATGAGCAGTCAGATGAAGGCACAGCCTGCACCTGCCAACCAGCTCTTGATGGCCTACATGGATTTTTTTTTTTTAATCAAGTGAGAGGGAAGTGAAGAGACAGATTCCCACATGCGCCTCCACTGAGATCCATCCTGCAAGCCCTGTGTTAGGCTGATGTTCTGTCCATCTGCAGCTGCTGCTCCATTGCTCAGCCACTGAGCTATTTTAGCACCTGAGACAAGGCCATGGACCCATCCTCAGTGCCTAGGGCCCACTTGCTCATTCAAGCCATGGCTGTAGGAGGGGGAAGAAAGAGAGCGAGAGAGAAAGAAGGGGAGGGGGAGGGGTAGAGAAGCAGATGGTCACTTCTCCTGTGTGCTGTGACCAGGAATCGCACCCAGGACATCCACATGCCAAGCTGACACTCTACCACTGAGCCAGCCAACCAGGACCGATATGAACTTTTTTTTTTTTTCTTCTGTATTTTTCTGAAGCCCGAAACGGGGAGAGACAGTCAGACAGACTCCCGCATGCGCCCGACCGGAATCCACCGGCACGCCCACCAGGGGGCGACGCTCTGCCCACCAGGGGGCGATGCTCTGCCCCTCTGGGGAGCCGCTCTGCTGTGACCAGAGCCACTCCAGTGCCTGGGGCAGAGGCCAAGGAGCCATCCCCAGCGCCCAGGCCATCTTTGCTCCAGTGGAGCCTCGGCTGCGGGAGGGGAAGAGAGAGACAGAGAGGAAGGAGAGGGGGAGGGGTGGGGAAGCAGATTGGGCGCCTCTCCTGTGTGCCCTGGCCAGGAATCGAACCCGGGACTTCTGCATGCCAGGCCGACGCTCTACCACTGAGCCAACCGGCCAGAGCCCGACATGAACTTTTTAATGCCAAAAGTAAACATATTTTGTATTAAGCCTCTGAGATTTCATAGGTGTATCTATCCCAGCGGGTAGCGTATTGCCCATTTGTTAATATAATGCTCTGAGTCAATATTTGATGGGTGGGTCAGGACTCTATCCTTAGCAAATGACAGAGAACCCAACTCAGAGGAGCTTGAACAGAGTAAATGGAATTGATTAGTGACTGTAACAGGGACATGAGGAGCATATGGGGTGCAGGCATGGCTTGATCCAGGATCCATAAACAGCACAAAGAGCACATGTCTCTCCTGGTACAGCTCACCTCCAGGGGGATTGAAAGATGCACCCTCCAGGTCCAGTGGAGTCTTTCATCCCAGACTTCTCATCTCTGGAGGGGTCACAGGTCCAGGGGACAGAGCTCTAATTGTCCAGGCTGGGACACCCTGACCCTTCATCTCAATTAGTCACAGAAGGTGGAGGAGGGGCCACTGGCTTTGGAGAAACACTGGCTGGTTCCAGGAGAGATGGGGTGCCAGGGCCAGGGGAGCAGGCACAACCTACCCACCCTCTTCCTCTGGGCCCATACCCTCATGGGAAATACCTCCCTCCTTTCTAAATGGCTCCGGGGGAGGAGGGGTGTTCTACTTCCACACACCACCCATCCTGGCCCAAGCCCTGCCCTGGGGATTTTACTCCATATGTAAAGAAAGTGATGCTCTCTGTGGTGACATTTGTGGATGCTGAGATGGAGAAATACCCTGGCAGAGCTGAAATGCTGGTGATGCAGACACTGAAGAGAGGCCCCCTCAGGGGCACCCCTGGGCCCCACAGCTTGGTTATCTGTCCCTGCCCCGGGTCCAGTACATTTCTGCTGTGCCAAAGTCAGTTCAAGTCCATTTTCTGTCACCTACAACCAAAGGAAACCTACAGATCTATTCCACAGACGCAGCCTTTTTCTTCTCTGTTGTGATAGAACATCGGACCTGTCTAAAGTTACTTCAGTTCATGTGTGACCTGAAATGTGGCCCTGACATCAGCCATGTGTCACACACAGTCACTCCCCATCTCAGACCCAGGAATGCGAAGTTTTAGGACGCATGCCAAGGAGTCTTCAGGTTCATGACTCCACTCCCTTTGACGCCCCAAAGCCACTCCCAATTAAAAATAACCATGGTAACTATCCTTGAAGTGGACTGTTGACATTTTTACATAAGTTTTATCCATCTTACATAAAGGTGAACCGTAGCTTTAAGAAACATGACTCGTTCCGCCTGTCTCTATCATACAACTACCATGTGAAAACAGTGTCATGGCATGTCCTCTGGTCTCCCAGCGCCCTCCGCACTGGGTTCCCTGGAGCCACCATGGCCCATTGCTCGGGTCTCCAAAGCCCGGCCCCAGAACTTCAAACTGGAACCATCACAACTATGATCTAAAGAAACCTAGACTGGGCCTGACCAGGCGGTGGCGCAGTGAATAGAGCGTTGGACTGGGATGTGGAGGACCCAGGTTCGAGACCCCAAGATCGCCAGCTTGAGCGCAGGCTCATCTGATTTGAGCAAAGCTCACCAGCTTGGACCCAAGGTTGCTGGCTCGAGCAAGGGGTTACTCGGTCTGCTGAAGGCCCACGGTCAAGGCACATATGAGAGAGCAATCAATGAACAACTAAGGTGTCGCAATGTGAAACGAAAAACTGAAGATTGATGCTTCTCATCTCTCTCCGTTCCTGTCTATCCCTCTCTCTGACTCTGTCTCTGTTAAAAAAAGAAAAAGAAACCTAGACTGGGCTGGAAGGGGTTAGTGGGTTCACAACCCCACCCACAGAGCGGCCCCGGGAGGATAGAGTGTTGAGGACTTGGTCCTCCTCTGGCCAGGAGGGAATCCAGCCAGGACCCCTCATGGGACACCTACTGCCAACCCATGAGAAGGACCCCCGACAAGGGGACAGAAATGCTGCTGACCCAGCTTGGGTCTCAGGGCCCTTACCTGCTTTGGCTGGGCTCCCAGGGAGACATTTGAAAAAGGAGAAGAGACAGGCAGGCGCTTCCCAGCTACCGCAGGGAGGGACTCCCGCCACTTCTGTGCTTCTGTGCACGGGGTCCGTTCCAACTTCCCAGGGAGCCAGTGCCACCATTTCAGCCCCGCCATCTGGAATGTTCCGACTCACACCCGCTGGTATACACTGTCTAAAACTTCACATTCCTGGGTCTGAGATGGGGAGCTACTGTGTGTGGCAAATACACGCTTCCTTCATATGTTCCAGTGACACATAACAGATTGCTTTCAGTCCCTTTAAAAAACACAAACCAAAAAAAGAAGGAAAAAAAAAAAAAACAACCAGCCTTTGCCAAGCGCTCTCTTCTCTCAGAGGAGAGATCCTCGTGATTCTGAAAGAGCAGAAAGTGCTCCTGGAAAGTGGGCACACCTGCCCACAGGTGTGGCTCTGAGATGCTCGGTTGGCGCTGAGGAAGGAAACAGGTGAGGACCACATAAAGGGCCTTGCGTGCCAGACCTGGGGTGGCGCGGTGGAGCAAGCCTCGACCTGGAACACTGAGGTCACCCCAGCATTACCCTTCTGGAAGCTACTGTTGGTGGTCTTGGCTCTGCTCAGGACACACAGTGATTTTTTTATTTAAGCCGAAAGGCCCATTGCGGGATCAGGAAGCTGGGCTCTGAGCAAGGAGCTATCCAGAGGGGCATCTGTCATGTCACCGAGGACAAAGCCGTTTAATTGTGCCGTTAGTGCCGAGCTTTGATTACCCCGGCCATTGATCTTCCCTTGTAATGAAGCCCATATAATTAAATGACGGGGAAGCTAAGCTTGGTCTTAATGAACAAACACGCTCTCGGTGAGGCTCAGCCAAAGAGCCCCAGCGGCCATGGAGGAGGATACCACCTCCTCGGTCTCCCGGCCTCTTCTGTTCCTTGTCTGGCCTAAAGGACAGGGGACACCCAGGAGGGCCTGGCCCTGCCCTCCCCCCCCACCCCAGCCCCAAGCCAAAGAATCAGGAAGGAGAAAACCAAGGGCAGAGATGTTGGGATGGGCTCTCCCACCCCTGGTGTCTGGTGAGTAGAGATAGGAAGTCCTATTTCTGGTCACCGTAACGGTGTGACTGTGTCTATCGGCTCAGGAAACAAAATTACGTTCTTTCCATTGTTTCCAACTAACCTGAATGTATTCCTTGAGTCATAGATACCTGTTCCTTCTGCAGACTCAGAACCCAGTGCCCCGACCCGCCCAGCTTTCCTCGGCAGGGGTCACCCCAGCTCACACAACCTCATTATCTGCTTCCAGGTCAGGGCCTGGGGGCCCATTGCCCTTCCTTTCCCGGCACAACCAGAGGCCACCTCCCTGCACAAGGATGGCCTGTTCCAGGGTGACTTGTTCTGTCCACCAACACAGGGCAGAGCTGGACCACTGGGGCACACAGCCTGTCTGTCACACGATGAAGGTAACCACGGTGACAAGGAAACATGAAATTCCGCCAGACAAAATGGGCAGGCTCCACAAGTCCAGGCCTGGAAGGTCCCAGAGGAGGGTCCTCCGGAAGGAGCCAAGAAATGTTGCCTCACCCGGTCCTCAACCCACCAGTACCTGCATGCGCTGGTACTGCGCATCCCCTTCCCGGCTCCCCTATCCTGTGCACCTTGCAGGCTCTTCAGAAGCTGGGGAGCTCCTGCACGGAGACACAAGAGCAGATGGTAAGACAAGATACTTGATCACTTCCCTCCTCCAATTAGGGGTAATTACACCTGGACCACGTGCGGTCATTACAGATTCAGTGCTGTTTCCATCGCTGTCAGGCACAATGTTTCCTCAGCCTGGAGAATGAATGAGCACATCGAAGCTGTACACGCGGAAAGGAAGAGAAACATCACCTCTGAAATATTGCTTGCTGTTCCCGCCTCTGCAGCAGAAAGACAGACAGTGATATCTCCTTATCTGAAAAAGGCTGGCTCCCTGTACCTGGTAAAGCAGCTTACGGGTGTGCTGTGGGATGGGCACCACCCTGGGCAGCTTTGGATGCTGGAGGAGCAGTGCCAAGGAGGGTGATGCTTGGTTTCCCATGGGACAGCACTTTCAAAACCTCAGATAGGTCCTGGCCTGTTGGCTCAGGGGTAGAGATCGGCCCAGTGTGAGGAAGTTCTGGGTTTGATTCCCGGTCAGGGCACACAGGAGAAGCGCCCATCTGCTTCTCCACTCTTCCCCCTCTCCTTTCTCTCTCTCTCTTCCCCTTCTGCAGCCAAGGCTCCATTGGAGCAAAGTTGGCCCAGGTGCTGGGGATGGCTCCATGGCTTCCCCCTAGGCGCTAGAATGGCTCCGGTTGCAATGAAGCAACCCCCCAGATGGGCAGAGCATCACCCCCTGGTTGGGCACATGCAGGAGTCTGTCTCTGCCTCCCTGCTTCTCACTTCAGAAAAATATAAACAAACAAACAAAAAACCTCAGACAATGGGCTGGGGCCCCTCTCCCGCCCCTGCCTCCCCCATGACCCTCACTCCTCTCTGTTCTGCGCACAGCACAGGGCAATCTCAAGGTCAGGCTCTGACTGGACAGACCTGAAGTGCAGTCTGGCTTTGCTCCCAGACCACCGCGTGGCCCTGGGCGAATGGACTTCACCTCTCCATGCCTCCATAGTTTCCTCTTTTGTAAATAAAGGTGCGATAATACAACCTTCCTTGTGGGCCCCAGTGAGGATGAAATAAACACGTAGGACATGCAAGAGACATTCAGGGCAGTGAAGCCCTGGTGTGGGACACTGTCACAGAGGAGACAACCATGACACCTGTGATGTTGAAACCCACAGAGTAGGTTTGCAGGTGGAGACACCGGCTAATAATGACTGTCGGTTCCAATATAACAAATGGTCCACACCCAGGTAAGATGTTGCTAATAGGGGAAACAGGGGAAGTGTAACCACAGGGGGCTCCAGGAAACGTCCAGCCCTGAAATGCCCCTCACTGCCTTTTCCTTTGTGAGCGGTCAAAGCATCACCTGTAAGGGAGAGAATTCTCGTCTTACAGGAGTCATTGCCAGAAACAGAGAACGGAGATCTCACAAACTCATTGCATGAGGTCAGTGTCGCCTAGCTAGAGAGGTGGACAAGGTGATAGGCAACCACACAGCTGTTTGCACAGTAAGCCGGAATCTGGATTTGTGTAAAAATTATGCACGAAAGCCTCTCTGTCCTGGTCCTACTCGAACGCTCTGAGTCAAATCAGAAACCCAACCAAAGTGCCGCTGGAACAACAAGGGGTGAACCCTCTCATCTCACGACAGTACCCGCAGAGGGGCTGAAGGCAGAGGTCCGCGGCTCAGAGAAACTGTCTCCCTGGGGTCACAAGTGGCCACCTAGATGCTCCGGAGACCTGTCCTTTACTCATGTTGGTTTCCCAGCAGCCCCTGGCTGACTCTCCCGAGTCAACCTGTGGCTGGGGGCTCTCCGATCACAGCATGGCCCATTAAATGGCAAAATTGGCTTCTCTCCACTGAGAATCATGGGGGTGGGGGAGGGAGGTACCACCTCTCTGAGCTCCAGCTCTCTGCTCCTGCCTGAAGCCTGAGAAAACTGGACTTGGTGAGCCAGGGACAAGGTTGCCTGGCAACCACTGTGTCAGCCACATTGTTGCCAACTGCTGTCCACTTGGCTGGACACAGCCTCAGAGGTGCAACGCCAGCCCAGGGCAGCATGGTGGCAATGCCGGTAGGACAGGTAGCCACTCTGGAGGCCGAGTTCCTATGCACTGTAGCCACAGCCCATGGAGCCTGATGCTGTCACCGTCACACTTTCTGTCCCAAACAGCAGCATCTGCACAAGCTCTCTGAGGCATGTCCCTGGGGGTGGCTTTCGTCTTCCCTGGACCCCGGCACTTCTGGTTTCATCATCTGCAACCAGCAAGAAAGAGGCCAGGGCTGGGGCCTGTCCAAGTAGTCAGGGCATCCTGTGTATCCACTCAGGTCCAACCAAGGGTATGTCAAGATGGGTAAGAGAAGTGTTTCAGTAAATACCTGCTGGGTGGGTATACACATGCATGTACACACATGTATAAACTCAGACCACATGGATGCATACACATGCACATACACAAAGCACTCAATACATGTGTGCATTTGCACACATGTGCATGTACACACATATGCATGGACATTCATACACATGTGCACAATATACACCATACATACATGTACGCACATATACAAGCTTGCACAGATTGCACACATTCACACACACACATACATAGCACAGACACTGCCCACATTTAGATCCAGTGCCACAAGAGAAGAAACTAATTTATGTTTCCAATTATAAATATAATTGCAGTTCTGAATTCATTAGCACAACTAACCTACAAACACAGGACTTTTCTATGTGGCAATCCAGAGATGAGATTCATGATTGCATAAGAGCCGGCGCTGAGAATTTTAATTTTCATTTTACTTCAAATTCCATACCCAATAATAACAGGGCCACTTGGGTGGAAGCTGTTTCCACTGTCAGTTAAAAGAAGCAATCTGTCAGCAGAGCCCCGAGAGCGCGGGCCCGGCAGCCGCAACCTGAGCAGTGAGGAGGGAGAGGCTGACCCTGGCCATTGGGTCTGGCCTCCGGGAGAAGGAAGGGAGGGTTGTCAGGAGCAGCACGAACATGTGGCCAGAGGAGTCTGAGTGGGTGACCCAAGCCCACAGTGGGCAGCGGTCAGGACATGTGTTCCCCGGCGCCCAGTGGAAGGTGGAAGGGAGCAGGCTGGTGAAGCCACCGCTGCTTCAATGCATCCCACAGGCCAGAGAAACAAAGAGCTGGTCTTGGGGATGCTGTTCCCAACAGGAAGCCGAGAATACGGTCTGTGGCTTACAGAGCGTCAGCTCCAGGAGTCATGGTCACTGGCCCCAAGGGTACACCCTCCATGGGGTGGTTCCCCAGCTTGTGACTTTCCCCAAATCCCGCCCTTCTCTGTGCTCACGTTTCAAAAACACAGACCTCAGAGTCTTTCTGCTACACCCTGAAACAGCCCATCTCCTGTGTTCCCCACTGTCACCTCCTGCGTCTACGTCTCTCACCCTCTGTGCCCGAGCTCAGTCCCTCCCTGGACCACATCTCAGCAAATGTTTTGGTCGGAACAGATCGAGCTTCTCTGTAAACTAGGAAGCTCATCTTTATTTCTATTTAAGAGCCTCCTAAAATCTACTCTTCCAGGGTGGAAATCATTAAACTCTGAATGAGTTTTCCCACTGATAGAACCTGTGATCACCTCAAGCTTGGACAGAACTTGTGTCATTTCCCTCCTGCAGGTAAATTGGTCACGGAGCAGCCCGTGTGACTCCTGAAGAGGCGCCTGGCCCTATTCCCGGGAGGACAGAAAAAAAACAGCTGCCACCCTGAATGGCTGCACTGTCTGAGGGTGGGGCTCCCTGCCCGGTGCCCTGGGGTGAGAGAAAGACAGCACCGTGCCCCTCAGGGACCCCAAGCACCTGAGTGTCTCTGGGAGATCCTGACTTCCCTCCGAGCTTTCTTGCGGGCACCACCTCCCGTTGAGGGCAGTCCCTGAGTCCTTGTGTCATGACCTGGACAGTGCTTGGTGCACAGGCAAAGCAAACTGATGCATCACCCCGCCATGGCTCCCCAGTGCTCCCCAGACCTGGCCACGCATGGCCCATGGCCCCTCCAACCTGCTTTCCCTCTTCCCTGGGAGTCAGTTAGCTTCAGCTATGATCATGCTTCTTAACAAGTTGCCCCCAAAACTTGGTGGTTTTCAAGAAGTATTCCTTGGAGGCCTGGCCTGTGGTGGCGCAGTGGATAAAGCGTCGACCTGGAAATGCTGAGGTCGCCGGTTCGAAACCCTGGGCTTGCCTGGTCAAGGCACATATGGGAGTTGATGCTTCCAGCTCCTCCCCCCTTCTCTCTCTCTGTCTCTCTCTCCCTCTCTGTCTCTCTCTCTCCTCTCTAAAAATGAATAAATAAAGTAAAAAAAAAAATTTTAAAAAAAAGAAGTATTCCTTGGACTCATGCATTAGTGCAAGGGTGGTTCTCATGGCCTCACCGGGCCCTTTACATGCCCAGCCATCGGCTAGAATGACTGGGCCCTGTCTGTGTGCTCCTTGTCCCACAGCCGTGAGCCTGAAGTCCTGGTAGTAACATGGGGACAGCAGGGAGCAAGTGGCATAGGCATTTCCCCAGCCCCTGCTCTGTCCCAGTGACTGTCACCCTATGGGCCAAAGCAGTCACACCTCTCCATGGGATGAGTCACATGGCAAAGAGTGTGGGACAGGAAGATGGGAAATTGGGGCCACGACACAGTGCGTCCCCCATGCGGAGCGCCTAAGCTCGGCCACTCTGACTGCCCGGTTCTGTGACCCAAGGACCCTCCTCAATCAGCATGGCATGTGTTGTGCCCTCAACCAGGAATTCTCACACCCCTGCCTTCCCAGTCACACCTGATATTTCTTCAGACACCCCCAGACTGGGTCAGGCCCCTCTCCAACCCCCCAACCCACTCTGACATTTTCCCTCCAGCTCTGAACACGGGTAGGTCCTCGTCTTGGATTCATTTCATCCTCACCAAAGGGCTCTCCGATCACCTGCCCTTCAGCCTTTCTTTCTGAGGAGGGGGCCGTCCAGAAAATGAGAGGTGACCTCTGTCCTCACCACCCCCTGCCTGCCCAGCCTGGCATGTCTGATGGATTTCACTTATAACCTCACATCACAGAGACGTGATTCTCAGTCGCGGCCCCTCCCTCCTGCAGCTCTGGCTGTGAATTTCTGCCAAGACCGGCATCTCCATCCAGGCACAAGCAGCAGCAGCTGGTCCTTCCTGACGGCGCGGTCACCACCGCGAACCTCCACAGCGTGGACAGGTCGTATGTGCTCAAAGAGACGAGATGAGGCAAGGCGCATTCCCTGTCACAGCTCTGCAGCCCCACACTCCACATTCTAGGTGTCGTTCTGACGTGAACATCAGTTAGTTTAAAAAGAAAGGCTGGCAACTTTAGCAAAATCTTGAGCCTTATCATACGCATTCCCTCACTCTCTCTAGAAGAGCAAATACTGAACGTTGTTGTATTTCTTCCTCCTTGTGTGGCTGAAGCCCAGGAGACGGCTGCAGGGGACACAGGAGGGATAGGGTGTGGACAGCAAGGTGGCAGAGAAGATTCCACACTGAGCCCAGGGCCCAAAGGCCTCTTTCCAGGGAATGAGATGCACCCTTTCAATCCAGTAAAATGACCACTATTTTAGCACCTGTCGGAGGGGCCAGGAAAGCCCAGCACACAGGTAAGGTCACATTCAGCAGAGAGTGTGGCCTCTGCCACCAGCATCACCCGTGAGCTGGAAAATGCCGGCCCCCAGGCCCCTCCCTGGACCTGCAGGACAAGAATCCATAACTCGAGAAACATTCCTAATAAACAACAGCGGACTGGCAGACCTGAAGACGGTAGGTTTTGTTTCCCGGGAAATTGTAATGAACAACAGCCGACACTTCACCCCATCTTAGCTGTATGCTCTTGGATGCTGAGGGTAAAGTCAGAAACCTGTATGCAGCAAAATAGAAACTGTTCACAAGGAAGGAAACCAGAGTGGCTTTTGGATGCCATTGACCTTAGGAGAACCTGTAGGACCCGCCCCCCGCAGAAGTCACCCCAGCCACGACCTAAGAACACAGGCCGAGGGTGCATTTCTAACAGGAAGGCACTTAGGCATCACAAACCTTCCCAAGAAGACAGACCTACCCAGCAACACAATCCAGAATTAAGTCAAATATCAGGGATAAAAATGCCGACAATTATGTGGGCGGTGAGCACAGGGTCCACCGACAGACACAGAGCCAACTCAAAACCGCAGAATTGAACATCAGTGTTATCAAATGAGACAACATAAGAATAAGAAAATAACCAATAAATTAGAGGGGATGGTGGACACAGGTGGAAGCCTGTGCCCTCTTTGGGCATCTCCCTCCTAAAGCCTCCATGCAGTCACCAGCCCCAGGACCCCTCTGACCTCGGTCCTTTTGGGTTTTTATGGAGACCTCATCTTGTAGGCATGATTGATTAAATTGTTGCCCATTGGTTTGATTAAACTCTGAGATCAGGGATGGGGCTGAGACCCTGTTATTATGGGGTTGGTTCCCTGTCCACTAGCCCCCCATCCTGGGCTGTCCAGGGGCCCTGAGCTACTGGCCGTCTCATTAACATACAGAAGACACCATTTATCACATCAAGATTCCTAGGGTTTCCAGAGCTGTGTGCTAGGAAACAGGGAGGGGAGGAGGACCAAGACCAAATGTATATATTTCTTATCATGTCACAACCAATTTTTCATGCCCCATAGCCACCGCTGACATTAAGACGGGTATTTCCAAAAGATGATGCAAACCTTTTACCGTTCTTATACACTTTTTATGCTGAGAGGGATCTTTCAAGAAATAACAGTTGACAGAGGAAGAAAAATGTATTTGCATTTCAAAGACTCCTTTAGTTCCCTTTTCTCGTCTCAAATTTAAGTAAATTAAATTTTAACTTTTTTTTTTTAAATAAGGTCGGTGTTTGGTCACGTGTGTGAACACGTCTACCTCTGCACACATTTACTCACCTGGAATATCTGTCCCTGGATGCTAAAGGCTGTTTTTCCTGTGGCAGAGATGACCGGAGTGAGTTGTGTTTTTTTTGCATTTTTCATCTTTGTACTTTTCTGCATCGATTAAATTCTTCGCGGTGAAGATGCTTGCTTCTTACAAACACAACAACAGAGCACCTTTCTCCAAAGATACACTCTAGGGCTAGAAGCAAATATGCCAGGATTTTACCAGCCGCAAAAGCTGGCTCGCAACGGTATGAATCTCTGCACACTGGTCGATATCTTCTAAATAAAACGGGTAAAGATGCATCCCCAGCATTCAGACTATTCCCTTTCCTTCGTCTGATTCTCAGTTTGATGGACTCCACCCCAACGCAGGAGTCAGGGGCAGTGATGTGAGAACCACCCCCTTCCAGGGGCAGGTGAAGCGCTTTTCAGGAGCCTAGGGACCCCTGTGTGCCTGGATGGCCCAGGTAGAGTTGAGATGGGTCTGCAAACATCTTGCCCTTGTCTGAGAGGTGGGGCTGGGGGGTCAGCGGTGGCCTGGCGAAGGGAGGGGGTTATCTCTGGCAGGTGAACTCCAGGTTTCAGCCACCCCTGGGCACAGACCTCAAATCAGGGCTGGAGAGCAGAGGAGGGGCACCCCTAACCCTAGAGAAAGCCTGGCTTCCTCCTGCTTCTTTCTGAGGTGAGTCCTCCCCACCCTGCCTCCCGTCCTCTGTTCCTTCCTCTTCTCCCCACGCTGCTGGTGCTGACTCAGGAAGGGCTCCCAGGAGACACCGCAGCCACGGGAAACGGACCTTAGAAACAGAACCACAGCCGTGCTTTCTAGAACGGCAGGAACCTAGGAGGCGTAGGACTGAGTCCACACAATGCCAGGAAAGGAGACATCCAGAAACTGATCACTTGGTGGGAAACAACCCAGGAGCCTTCCCGGCTGGCTGCACAGGGCACCAGACTCTGGGTGGCTGGAGCAGCCACGTGGGACACCTGCCCTGCGCCTCCCCAAAGCCAGCTGCCACCCATGTTCCTAGCTTCGTAGCGGCTGGCCGTGTGAGAACAGTCACCTAGTCAGGCTACGGCTCTCTGCCCACGAGTTGAGATTTGATTACTTTTTTTTATCGCTAAATTAAATGTCTTCTCTTGCTTGTCTCGTTACATTAAATCTCTCTAAATCTTAATAGGCTACAGCTTCTCCCTACAGCTCGGACCACTGATAATGTGCGTGGGATTCGGGGACTCATGGCCCCAGGGGGACTGCAGGTGTAGGGGGACGAAGAGGGGAGAGGCCAGGGAAGCAGTGGCTGCAGACTGGAAGACTGCAGGGGACACAGAGACTCCTCATCGCCAGATGACTCTTGCTTCTCAGAATAGCTACAGCCTAAGCCCAGGCCAGAAGCATTGTCCCAAACCAAAGCACAAAGGTTGTTGGTTTGATCCCTGGTCAGGACACATACAGGAACAGCTCAATGTTCCTGTCTCCCTGCTTCTCTCTAAGAAAAATTTTAAAAAGGCCCTGGCCAATTGACTGAGTGATAGAGTGTCAGCCTGGCATGTGGAAGCCCCGGGTTCGATTCCTGGCCAGGGCACACAGGAGAAGCGCCCATCTGTTTCTCCAACCCTCCTCCTCTCCTTCCTCTCTGTCTCTCTCTTTTCCCCTCCCACAGCCAAGGTTCCATTGGAGCAAAGTTGGCTCGGGTGCTAAGGGTGGCTCCATGGCCTCCGCCTCAGGCTTTAGAATGGCTCCAGCTACAACTGAGCAACGTCCCTGATGGGCAGAGCATCGCCCCCTGGTGAGCATGCTGGGTGGATCCCGGTCCGGCACATGTGGGAGTCTCTCTGCCTCCCTGCTTCTTACTTCAGAAAAATACAAAAAAGATAGAAAGAAAGAAAGAAAGAAAGAAAGAAAGAAAGAAAGAAAGAAGAAAAGAAAAGAAAAAGAAAAAAATATATATTTACAGCTATGGGGACAGCAGGGCATCAGGACACTTTGTGTTTGAGGAGGGACAGCAGGTGCCACAGAACAGCCGGGGGCTCCGATCTATCCCCAGACCCACTCCAGTTTCACACGTGGCCTCCTGACAGCTGCCCCTCCCTTGCCGACTCACCACCTTGGGTCAGCTCTCCCCAGCCGAACCCGCTTCCTGTCCTGTCCACTCTGGTGCCAGCTCATGACAAGAGGACCGGGCAGGGCCTCGGGCTGCACAGGAGCTTTGGCGACTCCCCAGGTCTAGCCAGGTGAGGGTCTCTTTAGAGATCACCCAGAAATCCATCTGGAGGTCTGAAGTGTCAGAAGCAGAGCTGGCCTGTGACACAGCGAGGACCAGTGCAGAGCTAGCCTACGGTAATGAGGTCAGGTGCACCGCCAGTCTTCTTGCACAGCAAACACAAGTGTACCACAGCCCTCACACCCTGACACCCTCCCACGCACACGGGCAGCTGTACACAAATCTAGGCCAACGCAGAGCACTGCTCTCCAGGGGCAGCTCAGATTCACCGTGTGGGTGGGGTGTGGATGTCAGACTCACTTCTCCCTCTTGTGGATTGCCTGGGATACTTAGGCTGAAGTATTTGTGATTTTTATGTCTTCTGACATTCTTACTTTTTAATTTCATGGACTCCTAAGCCTTGGCTTTATCGAGACCGTTTCCTCAAGCTTTTTTTTTTCCCCAGGAAAGCTGATCCCTATACCCATCTGACATTTTCATACCCAGAACCTGTGTGCTCCATGCACCCCATCCCCGGGCGGCACCCAACGGTAATCGATCAGCAAATAGATGCAGCCAGAAGTTTGGGACCAGGAGACATGAGCCCCCATGTCCTCACTGGACAAAGGGAGACAGCGAGGAGAGGGCCTTGTCTTCTGCAAATGTGTGTCCGCATCAGGAGACATACAGCAACACAATGAATTTGCGTAGAGAATTTGCACAGGACGCCTCACCAATGTCTCACCATGGGCACGGTTTCAGAGAAGACCAACAGGGGCCAAGGCCACCCCTGACCAACCACCACCTGCATCCACACAAACCCGACCGCCACACTCGGGAGTGAGGACCCGAGGTTTCCCAGGAAGTCGGTCTGGCCCAGGCATGCTCTCGAGGTGTTTCCGGTGGCGCCGACCTCTGTCTCCAATCTGCCCAGTGCACCTATGACTATCAAGGGGGTTTTACCACCTCTCCAAGCCGCCTTCTCAATAGAGAACATTTCCATCCTGTTGAGCTGAATGGTCTCCGAGGTCCTTCCCCCAGCATGTGCCCTATGTCCCCAGGGCGCACCCAGGAGGAGCATGGGTGCAGCCATCCAGAGGGGAATGCATTTGTCTGCCAATGCTTCCCACCTACCCCTGCGGAGTCCAGGGTGCTGCCCGGTTCTCAGGGGTCAGCCCAGGCAAGTAGACTGCAGGGCACTGGCCTATGTGGACATAGCTGCCAGAGGTTTGTGGTCGAATCCCAGCTACTGCCTGTCCCAGACAAGGATGCAGCACCCGCCCCAAGAGGGTGCTGTGGTGCGTGCCCCATGGAACCCAGCAGGACGCTGGCAGGAGGTCCCCAGCTCTCCAGTTGCCACGTTGCTAGTCCCCTGGAACAGCAGCCACGGGACCTGAGTGGCTTGACCTCTGGCCTTAATGATTGCCTGCAGCTGTGGAGCAGCCGGCCGAGGTCAGCCATCCTTAGCACTTGCTGCTATTTCTGCTCACAGGTCTGCCGAGCCGTTAGGAACCGAGAAGAAAGCCCTGTGCTTGAGGAGGGCGCAGGGAGGGTAGGCCCGCAACCCAAGAGCCTTCTGCTCACTGCTGACACAGGAGAGAGCCAGGCCACTGGCCTCCCCCGGCTCCAGCAGCCCAGCCTGCTCCATCCTTACGATCAGTCAATGGCCAACTTCCCCATTGAGAAGAATGAGGTGTGGTGCAGGCTGCTGGCTTGTCTTTCTGCAGAGGCTGTTCTACCCAGGGGAGGTGAAAATAATTCTAAATAACAACAGACTTAAAAAAAGAGGAGGTCCGTTGGCTCCTCTGGCCCAGTCCCTCCCCGGTCCCAGCCCCGAAGCCCCAGAACCACTTCCCTGCTCACAGAGTCACATACTCAGGGGCATTAACGCTGACTTCTCCAGGCTACGAAGTCTCACCACTTCCCTCTTCAAGCAGGACAAAGGAAGGCAAAAGGGAACCTTCCCCAAAAGCCTACACTTGAGACCCATTGAAATGCAGCCAGACAACATTGTTAGAGCAGCTTAGGGTTCAGAAAGCTGGAACCGTTATTTCTTGATTCCCTGGTATTTCAAGAACATACCCTTCTGGTATTTGAATGAAATGCATTGTCCTAATAAGCCCGCTTTTCAACAAAAGAGAAAAGAAGGAGGTATCAATTTCGATGTTAAGGATATAAATTCAGGGCAGGAAAAAAAAAAAACCGCCAGGTGCTGCAGAAGATGAGAATCCCAGTGAACGCAAGTCACTGTGACTTCTGCAGACACTGCTGTCCCCGAGATGACGGCAAATCCTTAACCAGAGCTACACACGTCACGTCTGGAGCACAGCGGATGGGATACAGTGTACCTCACGTGCTTTGCTGACTCATTCATCACTCCTGTGGGACCAGCTACCACATCACTAAACTGAGGTTTAGCCTGACCAGGAGGTGTGCAGTGGATAGAGCGTCGGACTGGGATGTGGAGGACCCAGGTTCGAGACCCTGAGGTTGGCAGCTTGAGTGCGGGTCATCTGGTTTGGGCAAGCCTCACCAGGTTGAGCCCAAGATCACTGACTCGAGCAGGGAGTCACTTGGTCTGCTGTAGTCCCCCCCCCCCCCCATCAAGGCACATATGAGAAATCAATCAATGAACAACTAAAGAGCTGCAACAAAAAATTGATGTTTCTCATCTCTCTCCCTTCCTGTCTGTCTGTCCCTCTCTCTGACTATCTCTGTCTCTGCCACAATAAACAAATAAATAAACAAACAAACAAACTGAGGTTCCAGGTGCCAGGAACCAAATAACAGGGGTGGCCAGCAGTGCCAAGGTTGAGGCCCAAGCGGCCATGTGGTGTCCACCCCACCCAGTCACCGGGGTCCCAGGTTTTGTCACAGACAAGTCTCCAGTGGGCTCGAACACTCAGATTGTGAGGGAGAGGGAGGCAGGTTTGCAGGTGTTATGATCCCTTGGCACACAGGGGCAGCTCAGGACCTGCAGCCCAACCTCTCACCTTGTCCTGGAGATTTGGTGACTGGGGCACGGAAATCTAGGTTATTGGCCCAAAAGTGGGGACCTGGCATTTGAACCCAGATGGTTTGGCCCGGGGTCTGGTAAAGGGGCCCAGCTGTCAGGAGAGATAGACAGCCTAACAGACGAGACGAAGCAGCCACATGGTGCAGCCTGGAGCACCTGGGTCTCTATGAGGAAGCCGCCCCATACCTCTCGCAGCCTCCAAACCAAGTCTCAGTCCTTACAGCTGCTGACCTCATATGTCCTGCCAGGAGAGGAAGGAAGACTGGCCTCCCTTCCCCACCCCTACACCTGTCCACACCACCAGCCCTGACCACTAGCCCTTCTCTGGTGGAGACTGTCCAGGCTGCAGACCGCCTCTACCATCTAGTGGGCATGAGTGTTCCTGCAGGCCCAGGAAGCCCCTTCTCTGCCTGGCAGTCCTCAGGAGGTGGCCGAACCCAGTTCATCAGGATGCCCTACCTGTCAGCAGAAGGCCAGTGCCTGTGGGAAGATTCTACTTCACTTCCCACAGTTTTATGTCCAAACAAAGAGTGACAGCTGCACAGCACATCACCTAGACTGTGGATTTCTCCTCCATCCTGTGTCTGAGAGCGGGCATCCCTGCCCATCTATGCTCCTTCCTGGGTGTGTCCTGACTTTGATGGCTCTGAAGAACTGGGGATTTTCCAGACTGCCCCTAAATCTATTTGGGTGGCTCTTATGTTTTCTCAAGTCTCTGGGCTCCTGGGTTTGGGGACAATTGCATAGAATTGAGCACCTTCTTGTCAAGGTGCATGCTATCAATGCTGCTGACCTTGACCCTTAGGCTGACATGTCAGCTGGGCTCCTCCTTTGTCAACCACCCACACTTGGGGAGGGGTTGTGGGCTGTGACCCCAGGTTCTTCACAGCTCGCTCAAGTCACAGAGCTGCCATGAGAACACAGCTCTCCATAGTGAAAGAAGAAGCACAAATCTGGGCTGAATATAGCTCTGCACATCCACTGTGCTAGAAGACCCAGGTGGGAAGGGGAACAGCAGGTTGCTGGTACCCAGGGAGGACCCAGGCAGACTACTCTGGGCTCAGGGGACTGGGTGGAGGACCCTCAAACAGCTACCAGGAAACAGGGAGGAGGCCCTGCACCCACCTGGCTAAACCACAGGAACACCCCCACACCAGCATGGGCAAGGGTGCCTAACCGCCCCCATGGCCCCAACTTCAGGCTACTGCATGCACAGACCTGAGGAAAACACCGCCAAGCCCCAGGGGGTCTGGATCCAGAATACTGTCTCCCAGAGGGCCAGGCTGCTGTGGTTTCTCCCTGAGGCCTGGATGGCCACCTTCTAGCACCTGCAGCCCACCCTCCCCATGCCCCACACCTAACAAATAAAGGCTCTTTTTTTTTTAAAGATTTTATTTATTCATTTTAGAGAAGGGGGAGAGAGAGGAGGGGGAGGAACAGGAAGCATCAACTCCCATATGTGCCTTGACTGGGCAAGCCCAGGGTTTCGAATCAGCGACCTCAGCATTCCAGATCAACGCTTTATCCACTGTGCCACCACAAGTCAGGCAAATAAAGGCTCTTTTAAAGGCACAAACCAGTGGGGCCTGGTAGATCTGAAGGGTCCACTTAGCCTGCGGGAGCCCAGAAGCAATGCCCGCTCTGTCCACTAGGTGTCGGGTTTGGCCTTGCTCTGTGGCAGTCACCAGCCGCCAAAACCTGGATGCTGGGACCGACACGGTTCGCAAAGCTCTAACTAGAGGGCAGGGCAGGCTGTCTGCTGATCAAAGCGATGCCCTTGTGGGCTGCCCTCCCTAGTCCCTGGTGAAGATAGCGGTTCAGACGAGAGCCCGGAGAACACTCTACCGTCATGTCATCACAGCCACGGGCTCAGGCCTGGGCGCCTTGCAGGTTGGGTCAAGGTTGGGCTGTGTTCCTAATGAGCTCTTAGGTGATGCTGCCTGGGGACCCCTTGAGAAGCCCTAAGCAGTGGACGGCAGTGTCCACGGTCTTGCATCCCCACCAGGAGTGCCTCCCACCAAGCCCCCGTGTCAACGTCCCCCAGCATGAGGCAGCCCTGTTAGGAAGGGAGAGACTCAGGTGGACATTGATGAGCCTGTAGCTCTCTCTCTCTGTGAGTCAGTCCGCAGCAGCTGCTACAGGGAATACCTGCTCCTGGAACAGGGACCGCGGGCCACACATCAGCTGAAAGGCTTACACCCCGCTCGCCCTGCGGGTTCCCCAGTCCAGAGCCCTGAGCCCTGAGCCCTAAGCCCTGAGGCCAGCCCACCCTCAGCCTGCCCGCTTGTAGACCCCACCCGATGTAGAGTTTATGGCAAAGATGTTAGTGTGTCTGCTATTTGTAAATGCGCTGCTCACATTTTCTACCCGTGACGTTCACAACAGATACATGCAAGGTCACTGGCATTTCCTGGAGAGTCCATTGTTGACTGTCTGCCAGCACGCCACTATGCAGACCCCAAGGTGGGTCAGAGGGGGGGTCCCAGGCCCTCAGCCCAGGGTCTGCTCCTCTGGGGGGTGGGGGAGGGGGCGCTGTCCCTGTCCTGTCCTGGTCCTGATGTCAGCTGTCCCCACATCACCTCACCAACACCTCCTCCCCCCTTCCTCTAAACTGCTCTTTATGTGTAGGAAGCCCTCCTCCCATCCTTCATTTATTGAAGTCGGCAGGAACTATTATGGGTCATTTTGTCTCCGTGGCAACCGCTATAGTCTGAAGTGTTTGCAGAGGCCTGATTAGGCCAGGCAGCTGCTGTGATAGGACGTGAGGGGGACAGCAAATCAATGCGGTCTTTATGGGGCTCTGCGTGAAGCCTAATTCAGCGTGATGTTTGCCCCACTGGGGAGGCTGGGGGTGGGGGTTGATGAGCTCCCATCACAGCTGAATCCAGATGGAAACCAGCGAGGCAGCTAGGCATAGGGGCACATGGGTACAGGCCCTCATAAGAAGCCTCCTTCAGGGGGTGACCCAGGCCCTCCTGGGCAGACTGGGCATCCGCCCTCCCGCACACACTATGGTCCACCCCAGGCCATGCCCAGGGTGACTTCACACGAGGGACTGGAGGACCTCTGGTGAGGCTGTCCTCAGGAGGACCCCACATCTGTCTCTCAGGAGCTCCCAGACATGTTAAAAATCAGGTATGAAAACAGCATAAATAAGTGGGACAAGAAATTGGTGTTTCTCTGTCTCTCTCTCTACCTTCTTCTCTCTAAAATCAATATTTTTAAAGGCCCTGGCTGGTTGGCTCAGTGCTAGAGTGTCGGCCTGGTGTGCAGGAGTCCCAGGTTCGATTCCCGGCCAGGGCACACAGGAGAAGCACCCATCTGCTTCTCCACCCCTCCCCCTCTCCTTCCTCTCTGTCTCTCTCTTCCCCTCCCGCAGCTGGGGCTCCATTGGAGCAAAGATGGCCCGGGCGCTGAGGATGGCTCCTTGGCCTCTGCTTCAGGCACTAGAATGGCTCTGGATGCAACAGAGAGACGCCCCAGAGGGGCAGAGCATCGCCCCCTGGTAGGCATGCTGGGTGGATCCCAGTTGGGCATATGCGGGAGTCTGTCTGACTGTCTCCTCGTTTCCAGCTTCAGAAAAATGAAAAAAAAAAAGAAAGAAAAAAATAAAAAAATATTTAAAAAAAAAGAAAGAAAGAAACATATTTAAAAGAGAAGATTACAATTAGACACTGGAATCCTGGAGGAAAACAACAGTTTGCTGTAAGATAAATAACTTTGACATGTATCCTTTGAACCAACATTTTTTTTAAAATGCTAATAATTATTTATTTGTATGTGTGTGTGTGTGTCCTCGCGCGCGCTCACGCGTATGTGACAGAGATAGAGACAGATAGAAATAGACAGGAAGGGAGGGAGTTGAGAAGCATCAATTCTTTTTTTTTTTTTATTCATTTTAGAGAAGAGAGACAGAGAGAGAGAGAAAGAGAGAGAGAAAGAGAGAGAGAGAGAGAGAAGGGAGGGAGGAGCAGGAAACATCAACTCCCATATGTACCTTGACCAGGCAAGCCCAGGGTTCTTGAACCAGCGACCTCAGCATTCCAGGTCGACGCTTTATCCACTGTGCCACCACAGGTCAGGCAAACATCAATTCTTTGTTGTGGCTTCTTAGTTGTTTAGTTGCTTGTTCATTGATTGCTTTCTCATATATGCCTTGACTGGGGGGCTACAGCAGAGCGAATGACCCCTTGCTCAAGCCCACTGGGCTCAATCAAGCCAGTGATCCTTGCTCAAACCAAATAAGCCCACGCTCAAGCAGCAACCTTGGGTTTTGAACCTGGGTCCTCTACATCCCAGTCTGATGCTCTAACAACTGCACCACCACCTGGTCAAGCAAAGCTAATATTTAAAATGTAAACCCCAACCACCTGTAAAATCTCTTCTCCATTTTTTGGACTGTGGATTCAGAGCCCAGTGAACCAGGGGAGGGGAGAAGAAACCAAACTGTTACCATTGTGAGAACAAGTTTCATCTAAATAGGGAGGATGAGCTATAACTTCTCGTTTTAGGGAAAGGTGATAGAAACCTTCCATGCTGACATAGCAGCTGGGACTTGGCATCCCACTGGGTTCAAGCCTGGTGCTCCAGAACCGGTTCTCCGGCAAGAAAGGTGCCTGGTTCAGTCCCCACAGATGGATTGTCTCCCTCCCTACACACTGAGCTGCCTGGGAAGAAGGTGCGTGCAGGTGACATGTATGATGTGCTCAGCTCAGCACTTGGCCCTGTGTATGTCAGCCATTGCCACTGTCATGGTGACCCATGACAGGCTCCCTGGGTCCTGGCCACTGGACTTGCTTCAGCTAATGAAATATGTACTATTTCCTAGCAGAGGTATAAGAGCCTGGTGCCACTGTTGGTCTTTTCCCTTTGCCATGAGCCCTATTTGTTTCAGGGTTGGCTCCATTCTCAGCCAATGTCTCCCCCAGGTGACCACCTGCAGCTCCCTGGGCCCACATCCTACCTGTTTGCTGCCCACTAGGGCCTCTCACCATCAGCCCCACCTAAAATCCCAGGCATTACTTTGATTGGTATAGCTCAGATGATGGGTTTGTCCTGCACCAATCACTGTGTGGTGCTACTGCCACGCCTGCGGCAAGAGCCAATTGTTAGATTCAGGAAGGGGTGCTGAGACTGCCAGAAGTAATTATTGAAGGAGCCAGAACAGGGAGGTGCTGATAGAGCCCCTGTGAGGCTGAGAACAAAGAAGATCAGCACAAAGGAGGAAAAATGTTTGCATTCCATTGGTCAGAGACCCTCATCAGAAGTTTATGTTTGAAATTCACCACTAAGCTAAACCCAGCCCCTGTTGCTATGCTGCATGCGGACCCCTTAGCAAATAGCTAACTGCCACATCTGCTTCTGTATAATGCTTGCTTACTTAGGATATATAAGGACCTGGCTGTAAGTGCCAGGGGCGACTCCCATTTGCATCTCCCTGTGAGTATGGATTCTCAGGACACTGGGGAGTTCGCCTCTGCGCAGGTTAAACTTGGCCAATAAAGTACGATCTAAGCTCCTGAAAGTCTCCGATGTTTGTTCTCGTATCTGGTGGATCCAATACCAATCAGAACTAGAAGGGGCGTGTCCATGCCCCTGCACAGGTTGCCCAGAAGGCATAGGTGATTGTAACAGGAGACAGCTTGGCTGTTTTCAGAAAACAGGGCAGATGTGGTCAGGTATGACTGTCCACTGCCCAGGGAACTAGACAGGACTGCAGGGTGTCCCCAGGATGGGGCAGGGGACGAGGGCTTTGAAAAGAGTAGTTGACAGAGTCCTAACTGCCTCTGGTTCAGCAGTACCTGGTTCTGCCGCTGCTCACTAGCCATGTGACCCTGGGCGAGTTATGTACTTACCCTTGCCTGTAAAATGGGGATAACAAGGTATCTACATTGCAGGGATGTGAGCAGAGCATTAAATGATCCATGTGTGTGGAATGCTCAGAGCATGGCTGTGTGCCTCTCTGAAGTACTGCATGTAATTCTGTTACAGTGGGAACTTTATCCCATCAAGAAGAAAAATTCGTGAGGGATTCCCTGGGGCTGACCCAGGCCTCAGACACTCCGGACTCCCCAAGAAATGACATGGGGGGGTGTGGGGAGAACACCTCCCACCGTTCTGTTCTTCACAGGGAGGATACTCTTAGAGATGATCAAAGTGCCTTGTCAGTAGCCACCCTGGAGAGGTGACGATGGCCCCAGGCCTAATTGTCTCCTTCATGCCTAATTAATTTCATTGTAAAGAGATAAAGGCTGTTACTCTGTTATCAGCAGCATCTTTTTCTGCAGGATTAAGTTCTTTTTTTGTTTATTTGTTTTACAGAGACAGAAAGAGACAGAGAGAGGGATAGATAGGGACAGACAGACAGGAACGGAGAGAGATGAGAAGCATCAATCATTAGTTTTTCGTTGAAACACCTTAGTTGTTCATTGATTGCCTTCTCATATGTGCCTTGACCGTGGGGCTACAGAAGACCGAGTAACCCCTTGCTGGAGCCAGCGACCTTGGGTCCAAGCTGGCGAGCTTTGCTCAAACCAGATGAGCCCACGCTCAAGCTGGCGACCTCAGGGTCTCGAACCTGGGTCCTCCGCATCTCAGTCCGATGCTCTATCCACTGCGCCACCACCTACCTGGTCAAGCAGGATTAAGTTCTTGAAACGGGGAGGGGAGACCGTTGAGAGAGAGGCAGAAACCGAGGGAAGGAGGCTCCGTGAATAGATAGACCTTGGAATAAAATCCTGATGGATTCAGATTGATCCTGCTGCCCAAGAAAAATTGAGTGTAGAGGGAATTAGATTTATGTTAAATGTAACTGCTGCCGGTATCGACACCCAGACCTGTTAAAATGGTAATCTTCAGAGAGGTATGGAAACTGCATGAAATAGACCCATTGGGAGACACACTCAAAAGACAGCGGCATTATTATTAATAACATGACAAACTTGATGTGTTGAGCCTGTGATTTAATGAGAGTGTCGGAAAGTACAAACAAGCTCGAGGCCCTAGCACCGTTTCCATGTGCGTGGTCATTTGGGAGCTCTGGGTACCTTGGTCTCCGTAGCAGGTGGGTATAGGGTGTCAGCTCTCTCAGCTTGGGGTGAAGAGTGGAACTCATTTCTGTTTCATCAGCAGGTCCAGGATGCAGTCAAGGTGCCTCAGATCAGCCCATCCTCTGAGGTGGAGTCCTGGGAATCTGGTAATCCAGGTCCTTTACCCTCGTGAAACCTGGCCAGAGCTGTGCTTCCTCCTAAAACCACCACAGAGTTCTTGTCCCCTTTCTTTTTATTGTTTCTGTTCTGTAGGACCTAGAAGTAAAATGTTTGACCAAGCCAACGGGTTACAAGCTGGTGAGAGTGTCTGGGTGCCATTTCTGGCAGCAGAGCAAAGACCTGAAGGAAGTGAAGGAGTAAGCTATTCACACATCTGGGGGGAGGGGGAAGCATTGCAATTAGAAGGAACAGCCAGTGCAAAGGCCATGGGGCAGAAAGAGCTTGGAACGTCAAAAACAGGAAGCCATGTGTAAGGTCAGTTGCTGTGTGGCCTCTGCCGAGGCTGTGCACATTCCCATTGGATTCGGGCAGACAGTAAAGGAACTGTGGACCCAGAAGATGGTAGGCCATTCCGTTTATTAGTCTCATAATGGTGGACGAGAAAACAGGCAGGGGAGACCGCTTCCCTTTCTCCGATCTGAGGACCCCATCTCAGCACTCTCCAACCAAACAGGCCAGGCAGAAATCAGGGCTCCCAAGCCCAGACTCGGTCTCCAGTTCCACAACCTGAACTCATTCTCCTGACTTACCCTCCAAACTCTCTCTCTCTCTCTCTCTCTCTCTCTCTGTTCTCTGCACTCTAGCAAAACAGGCTGGGAGGAAAAATCCCTCCTCCAGCAAACAATGGCCCCTCCCAAGCAGGAAGGCCATCTGCAATTTGCAAGACTATAAACACAAGGTGCTGCCCCAATACAAGCATACAAACCTAAAAAACACCTGTTTACCCAACACCGTGCATTTGACTGAAAGAGAGCGAGTGAGGGGTGGAGTGAGGGGTGACAATGAGGCAGGGCCCACAAGCAGCTGAAAGGACTTCGCTTGGAGTGTTGGAATGCAATGGGGAGATGCTGGGTGTCTGTGAGTAGAGAAGTGACCTCTCTGGCTACTGGAAGAGGGGGCAAGCATGTATCATGGTTATTTATTGCCATGGAACAAATGACCCCCAAACTCAGCAGCTTAAAACAACTCAAGGTCATGAATCTGGTGGCTCACAGGCTGCAGCTGGGTGTCGGCAGGGCTACAGTCTCATCTGAGGCTCCAGGGGGCGGGGAGGTCCACTTCCAGGCTCACACACAGGGTTCTAAGCAGGATTAAGTCCTTCAAGGACCTCAGAGGCCATCCTCAGTCCCGCATCATGTGGGCTTCTCAGCTGGGCAGCTCTCAATGTGGCAGTGGATGGCTTCATCAGGCCGAGGGAGCCAGGGCAAGACAGGGGGATCAGGACAGAAGCCAGAGCCTTTCTATAATCTGATGGAGAAACGGCATCTCATCAGTTCTGCCATTTCCCACCAGCCAGAGTCCCTGGCTTCGCTCACACCACACGGGAGGGGCAGGGGCAGGCGAGGGTGTGACCATCAGCAGGTGGGAATCTGGGAGCATCTGGGGATGCCCACACAGAGGGCAGGAAGGGAGCTGCAGATCAGTTGCTGGCCTGAGATGGCCACGTGTGGAGCAGAGAAGAGGTAGTGGGTAAGAAGTGGCAGGATTTGGACACTTCAACAAGTAGCTGAAAACACAATCTGTGAAACCAAGGGAGGCATCTTATTTTTCTGCCTGAAGGTAGGGCTGTCCTGACCCTAGATGGGACCGGCACAGCCCCACACTGGACTGGGAACCCTCCTCCCAGCAGAAGAGGGATGTGAGCCCTGGCCAGATAGATAGCTCAGTTGGTTAAAGCATTATCCTGAAGCACTGAGGTTGGCGGTTCAATCCCCAGTCAGGGCACATACAGGAACAGATTAATCTCCCTGTCTTTCCCTCTCCCTTCCTCTCTCTCTATCATCAATAAAATAAACATTCAAAAAAATTTTAAAAAAAGAAGAAGAGGGAGGTGAGAAGACCCTGTGGGAAACCTCAATGCCCAGGGTCCCCTAGAGCAGACGCCCACCCACGCCATGGCTGCAGTCACCCTACCGTCACTGCAGTCACCCTGCCCGTCACTGCAGTCACTGATGGCAACCTCCCCCTCCCTGGGCCACATCACTAATTGAGTTAATTGCTCCTAGAAAGGGGAGTGCAGATGACTTGGAGGCCCTGCCTGCATCCTTAAACCAGCTAACCCTTCCCATTAATCCTCTTTAAGACCAAGGGCGGACCATAATCAGTTTTTAAGGTTCCAGACATCCCACTCCAGTGGTTGCCTGGGGCAACGTGCCGGCTGAGCCAGGCCTGAGATTGGATTACTCCCCACACACACACACACACACACACACACACCCCGCCCCATGGACGATCTATCCTGATCTCCCTGGGGCTGTGTTGTCAGTGTGTTAACACCACAAGGATTGGTGTGGGAAAAACGCACACCGTGGACAGGAATTAGTCTCTGCTCATTTCAGCTTCCTTGTGCACCTTTCAGTTCAAAATATCCCTGGTTTATGGTCTCTGACAAGGATCCCAGGGTGGGAAAGCCTCACAGCTCCAACCCCATAGAAGACTGATCCAAGACACAGCCGGTTCTCCAGGGAAGAATAAGGGCAGAGAAAACATAACCATCCTCCAGAGTTCCAGTCTCTGAAGACTGTCCCCGGAAGGACGCCCAGTGGTTTCACAGCATCCTCTTCGCTTCCCCACATGTCACAGCTGGGTCCTTGTCACCAGGTCTCAGCTCAGCCTGTCTTCCTGGGCCACCTTCCTCTGGTGTGTCCCCGGTCACTCTCCTGCACTCAGGAAGGATACTTGTCACATCTTGAAAATGACTCCTTGCCCAGAGCCCAATTTGGTACCCAGATTCGAAGTCCTAGAAGTGGGCGTGGCTCCAGCACCAGATCAGGCCATGGGGACAGGAGCCTTGGATGGCCTGCCCCAGCCCTGCTCTGTCCTACGGCAAGCTGACCAGTGAACCCCCTGCCCCTGGATGGAGAGAAGCCGCAGGAGAGGCAGGAGGCCACGCCGAAGCTGAGGTGGCTTCGATGAGGAGGCCGCTGACCCATCAGGGGACATTTTCTTTGTTTCCAGCAGAGCATCTGGGTGCTTCTAGCACATGTTCCAGGGGCTCCTGCTTCTTCAGTCTCCAAATTTGTCCTGACAAGTTCCTAGATGACAGTTCCAGTGCAGGGTGCAGCAGAAATGAGGGAGGCTTAGGCGTGGGCACTGGGCCAGGCCAAGCCTGTGACTCGGGAGACCGCCCTCAAGGGCAGGGACCTCCGCTGAGTCTGCATCCTGGGTCTGCAGGAGCCACCTGGGTGCGCTGGTCCAGGTACAGAAATTTCCCTGTGTTGGGGGAGTGACCACCAGGTGGCAGTGTGGGAACATCCCACCCGAGTCCTAGGTTCTGAGCCCTGAGCCCCAGCTGGGTCAAGTCAGGACGGATTGGGTGGGTAACCAAGGACTGGGGAAGGTCCCCTTCTACTTCCTGAACAGGTGGTCCTCGGGCATCAACCACACTACCACGCTTGACCTCAGGCAGCAGGAGTCTAGGGTATGACATGCTGAAGTACCTGGATCCCTGGGCCAGGCACCTGCACACCTGCACACATACCCAAGCACACCTATTGTTCTCCTCGTTTGCAGCCTCCCTCTCCACAGGCATACGAACTCCACCACTATGTCTCAGTGTGGCCTCAAACAAATTACCTAACTTCTTGGTGCCTCAATTTCCTCATCGGTACAATGGGATAATAACCCTGCTGTGAGGCTGAAATTAGACCGTGTGTGTAGAACACGAGGAGAGTGTTTGTGTGTGTGTACTAAGGGCTGTTCCTTTTGTCATGACTCTGCTCCCATGCCTGAAGCTTACAGCCACACCCCAGGCAGCACAGCCCCCGTGGTTCTTGGGCCGCGGAATCCTCCTACACAGGCCACGCAAGACAGCACAGAGATAGGTTTAGGGAGAGGTAAAGAGCTTATTGTGACAGAGTAGGGGGTGCTGGGGACCAGACGAGTCAGCGCAGGAGCCCAGGCCTCTGCACACAGCCCGACTACATCTTCCGGTCTTTCGGGAGAAGCTGGAAGCCTGGGTCTGGGCTGGAGATCCCACTTGCAGAAACATCTTTCTGGCCAAAGAAGATGTGTCTGTGCATTGCATGTGGCCCAGGAGGCCCTGCAATGTGTTCAGGGTCCTGACTTTGGATGTCTGGCCTCCAGACAGGGAGAATAGGTCCTGTTTCTATGCACCGAGTATAGGCTGACTCTTCATGGCGATCTGGTCTCTCCCATTTGTATAAATGGCAGGTAGGCCTAGTTGCTGCTCATCCAGTGGACATGAGAACTCTGGCATTCTCGATTGATGGTGGGATGGAACCATTAACTTTTTGTTTTTGTTGACAGAGATTGAAGTAGAGACAGAGACAGAGAGAGGGGCAGATAAGAACAGACAGACATGAGGGAGAGAGATGAAAAACATCAATTCTTTGTTGTGGCACCTAAGTTGTTCGGTGATTGCTTTCTCATATGTGCCTTGACTGGGGGGCACCAGCAGAGCGAGTGATCCCTTGCTCAAGCCAGCGACCTTTGGGCTCAAGCCAGTGATCATGGGGTCATGTCTATGATTCTGCGCTCAAGCTGGTGACCTTGGGGTTTCGAACTTGGGTCCTCTGTGTCCCGGTCCAACACTATCCAATACACTACCACCTGTCAGGCTGGAAGCGTTACCTTTTTTTTTTTTTTTTTTACAGAGACAGAGAGAGAGTCAGAGAGAGGGATAGACAGGGACAGACAGACAAGAACGGAGAGAGATGAGAAGCATCAATCATCAGTTTTTCGTTGCGACACCTTAGTTGTTCATTGATTGATTTCTCATATGTGCCTTGACCGTGGGCCTTCAGCAGACTGAGTAACCCCTTGCTCAAGCCAGCGACCTTGGGCTCAAGCTGGTGAGCTTTGCTGAAACCAGATGAGCCCATGCTCAAACTGGCAACCTCGGGGTCTCGAACCTGGGTCTTCCACATCCCAGTCTGACACTCTATCCACTGTGCCACTGCCTGGTCAGGCTAGAACCGTTAACTTTAACATAATAATAAAAATCGCACTTCTTGCAGGTCCATGGCACCTAACAGGATTCTGATGATGGAGTCTTTTAATTTTTTTTTATTCATTTTTAGAGAGGAGAGAGAGACAGAGAGACAGAGAGAGAGAAAGAGGGAGGAGCTGGAAGCATCAACTCCCACATGTGCCTTGACCAGGCAAGCCCAGGGTTTTGAACCCAGCACTTCCAGGTTGACGCTCCATCCACTGTGCCACCACAGGTCAGGCCTGATGATGGAATCTTTTAGAAAGCACAGTCCTCCTTGGTGGATGGTGTTACCAAATTCACAGGGTCCACCACTCAGGGGTGCTCTATTTAAGAGCAAGATGTGGTTGTTGTCAGGTAGTTTTAGTTACTTGTGGCAGGTAAAGGAGGCAAGTATTGACATCCATAGTTCGGTCCCCCTTACCCCCTCCCTCCCCTCATCTTCCCCTATCCTGACAGGGAGGCTTAGCAGTTGCTCATATACACCACTGGGCACCTACAGTTTTTTTTTTTTTCTTTCACTTTTTTTTTTTTTTTTTACAGGGACAGAGAGAGAGGCAGAGAGAGGGATAGACAGGGACAGACAGACAGGAACAGAGAGATGAGAAGCATCAATCATCAGCTTTTCGTTGCGCATTGCGACACCTTAGTTGTTCATTGATTGCTTTCTCATATGTGCCTTGACCGCGGGCCTTCAGCAGACCGAGTGACCCCTTGCTCGAGCCAGCAACCTAGGGTCCAAGCTGGTGAGCTTTTGCTCAAACCAGATGAGCCCCCAGGTGACCTCGGGGTCTCGAACCTGGGTCCTTCGGCATCCCAATCTGACGCTCCATCCACTGTGCCACCGCCTGATCAGGCATGGGCAACTACACTTTGATTTCTTCTTTGCAGTCTGCTGTACTTAAGAGTTCCTGTCAACCCCATCTTGTTTACATAGGTACCTGCAAAATACTGTGCTACATTTTAACATTTAGCAAGAATAACATTCAGTAATAACATTTAGAACTGCCTAGACTTTGAGACCTTTGTCTTATCTACAGTGAGACTGTCCTCATGGTTTGCAGAGTGTGGCAACTGAGCACGGTGGACGGTGGACGGTGGACAAGAGGGGGAAACTGAGGCCCGACCAGCCATGGGACGCACCCTCTGTTGCCAGCTGCCAGTTTCCCCCACGCCAGTCCCAGCCAGGAAGCTTGGCCATTAGGGTGAGTGCTGCCTGGAATCCCCATTACAGCCTGGAGATTCCAGGGACCCTGCTTCCTGGGGTCCTGGGAGCCTTGCATTGCAGCCCTCGGGCCACCCCCTGCCTCTCCAGAACCAGCAGTTTGGAGCTGCCTGCCTGCGAGACAGTGCCATAGGACTCAGAGCAGGTGGGGCTGCAGCTGACTAGGGCTTTTCCTTCTAAGGTGGACACTGAGACTGCATTTCCTCTGGCCCTAGGGGTTGTGCCAAAGGCATTTAACCACGGAGCCGGCCTCTACACCCCCACACCTCCAGAACAGAGTGCAGTTGTTCCATTGATACAGAGACAAAGGCCACAGAGCCAGAGCCAGGACCTCGTGTGTGCTCTGCATGCTCGGGCCTGTCTGTGCAGATGAGGGTATGCTGCATGGATGCACATGTGGACATAGCACGTGGGCCCGTGTGAACATACATGTGCAAGGAGAAACATGCATGTCTGCACATGGAAGTACACATGTCTGTGAGTTCACACGTGAGCACTCCACTTCTGGACACAAAGGCCTACATGTGCACTGCCTCCTATGTGTTCACAGGGGGCCTCCCATGTGAACACATAGGAGGCAGTGCACATGCAGGCCTTTGTGTCCAGAAAGGACACATGAAGCTGGGCGCCGATGTGTTTCTGCAAGCCTGGGAATATGTGTTTGTCTGGGAATGACTGTGGGCCTGCAGCTGTGTCTGGGTAGGCACAAGTGTGTCTGCATGTGCATGTATGTAATTGTGTGTACACATGGGTGAGGGGGCATTCCAGTATGATTACACGTGTGTACGTGTGTGCATCTTCATGCATGCTCATGTTCATCTCGGCAGTGTTTCTGCATTTGACATGCATGTGTCTGCTGATAGATATGTGTATTCCAAACTGCCCTCTTGATGTTCCGCTTATCTGTCAGACCTCACCCTTATTGGACTATTGCCCCTGAGACAGAGGAATTCCAAAAAGCTGACAAGCCACCCCAAGGAGGGGCTCCGGATATACCAGAATTTTTGATTCAACACCCACATGCTCGAAACTCCTCAAGGAGGAGCATTTCGTACATACCAGGACTTTTGCCTCAGTATCCCCTCAGGCTCTCCCAAACACTATATAACTTGCCCCTAGTCTGTAACCCGGTGCACTTCTCCTGGAGGAGTGCTCCAGCAGGTCTTTCTCCTCTAATAAAGCCTGCACATCTGGTGATGGAGTGCCATCTCACTCTTACATCTCCCTTTCCACGTGCACACGTGTGTGCTCGCAGCCTGACGCACCTGTCTGGGATGCCTGCATTACTGTCGGGAGTGGTCTGGGCACAACCGCTTCTGGCCTGCTCACTCCCTGGACCTGCAGACAGACATTCCTCCAGAGGGTGAGTGGGTGGGGTAGGGTATGGTGGGGAGGTGGCCCCGATTAGAGTAGCCACAGGGAACCCACGCCCTGCGCCGAATTTCCCTGACCCGCCTATGTGCCCGTGTCCCCAAAGCTCAGGCTGGAGGAGCAATGGACAGAAAAGGAAGAAGGAACAGAAAACCCTCCGGAGAAGTGGGGCACGTGCCTGTGAGAGCCGCTTCCAGAGGCCCTGTCCCCCGCAACCCTGTTCCTGCCAGCGGCCATCTGCTCCAGCGCCCGCACTGCCCCATCCCAGGGAGAGAGTGACAGCTGAACACCCCATTATGAGCTCCCCTTGAATTTGATACCCTTAAAGCTGTCACTGTAGGGGCCACAGTGATCTCATAGCTGAGCTGTGGAGAAAGCCAGAGTGGGGGTTGGGGGACCGGTCAGAGGCATGGCTGATGGGGGTGTAGGAAAACTGAGTTGTTAGCATCTCAATACGTCCTGATCGCCAGGTAATTAACTGTCTTCCGCATGACCCTGGGAGACCCGGGACCAGGCCAGCCCTGAAGTCTGAGGTGGGGCCCTGCTCTGGAACTGTAAAGCGTCTGACAGGGGACTTCCAGAAGCTGGATTTGAGATCATGGGGACACCTCTCATTGCCTTCTTCCTTTTGTTTTGTTTTTTTTCTTAATGTGTTCATTTTTTTTTTTAATTTATTGACTTAAGAGAAACATCAATTTGTTGTTTCACTATGTGTGCATTCATCGGTGGATTCTTATATGTGCCCTGATCAGGAATGGAACCTGCAACCCTAGTGTATCAGGACGATACTCTAACCAACTGAGCTACCCAGCCAGGGCTTATGGGTTGCGGTTTTATAAAGAAAATCCTGAGTCTGTGTGGTGTGTGTGTGTGTGTGTGAGCAAGTGTGAGTGCAGGTGTGTGTCCCTGTGTGTGGATGTGTGTAAATGAGCGAGTATATGGCACATAGTGTGTGTGTTCACCCCCCACTGAACTGGAATGGGATGAGACAACAATGTGTGCAGGCCCTTCCTGAGGATCACGAGGACAGGCCACGCCAGTCACTGCTGGTTGTGGGGTGAGGCGGCCTGTGGCTGGTGGACACCTGTGTGCCTGCAGACACTGCAGAGATGGCTAGGCCCCTCCTGCCCTGCACTCACGCCCCTCCCAAAGTGACTCTGCTGTCCTTCCATCGAAAGGGGCGTCTACTTCCCCACCCTCCCAAATCAGGGCCATCCTGTGTCCAGCCTTGACCATTAGGATCCGGGACTGATGTTCTGTGAATTGGGGGGCTGACCTCAGAGGAACCTCCCTGGGTAGGCTGCCAGCTAGGGTAAGAGGCCAGGAGATGGCCCACACCACCCAGCTGCACCAACCAAGGACCTGAAGGGGTTTACACTGCGCTAGAGGGACAGGGGGTCCTTCCCAGCTCAAGGGGGCAACTGAGGCCTTGGCCCCCAGCAGGGGTGGGGTGCGGCTGCCAGGCCGAGGGTGAGGTGGCTCTGTGACCACGCCATCCACACAGCAGAGCGCTGACAATGTGTCACTGATCGAAAAACTTGTTATGGGTTGACATGCCTCCAATACAACGTGCCAGTAGCCCTTAACCTCTGCCACCTGTGAACATGACCTTATTTGAAAAAAGTCTTTGGTGGAATTGAGTTAAAATACCATCTCACAGCCACACTAATCTCCAGAACCTATGACTATTTTAGGTCACATGGGGGGGATTACTGTTGCAGATGGAATTAAAGTTGCTAATCATCTGACCTTAAAATAAGATTATCCTGGATTATCTGGGTGGCCTGTGTCCTCATAAGGGTCCTTAAATAGGAGAGGGATGCAGGAGGTCAGACAGATGGAGCGTGAGAAGGATGTCACCCCTGCTCAGTGTGGAAATCAAACACGTCTCCAGAGGTTGGCACATGTCCCCTGGGGACCAAGATCACCTCTGGGGTCCCCCTCTCCTCCCGCATGACCAGTGCCACGTGGTCTACCCTGGGGAAGGCAGGTGAGACCAGGACAGAGGAAATGGGCATGAGACATACTCCCACCCTCGCTCCCCACCCCACCCCCAGGGTCCTGCTGGCAGAAAACCTGTTTCCAGCCCAACCACCAGCCCCACCTCCATCAGAGGGCCTGAAGGGTGGGGGGTGTCCCATAGAGCCCAAGCTCTACGTGGATCAGGTGTCCCTAATAAGCACTGGGACACTCCTGCTTATCAGCAGGGCTGGAAGCCTCTTCGAGACTACTCTTGAGGGGTCTATGAGGATTCTACTTAACAGTGCTGAGACCAACTGCTACCAGAGGAAAGACACGACTGATACACAAGTTTGTTGCAAGAATCACAGAGGCAGTTTATTACTCACAAATCCTTCTGGAGTGACTGGGTACAGGTTAAGGGGGCCCCATCGGCGTGCTCCTCTCAGCTGTCCTTGGTCAGAGCTCAGAGCGATGTGGAGATAGTCCACGTTCACGTTGGAGTCTGGGCGACTACCACAGCAGGGGTGGGGGCCTTAGCTTTAGTACCTTTTCTGGCCAACACCTTCTAACAGGTATAAATCTACAGGATTATCACCTCAAACCACCTTTTTGGGAGTTTCCTTGCAGTGATCCCTTTTTATGTTAATCTACTGAAATGTTACATCAAGCCACTTTTAAGGTGTTCCTAGGGAAGCTTCTTGTTTATGTTAACTACAGTTATGACATCAAGCCACTTCTTATCTATGTATAACTTCACACACACACTAACTGGGCCCTGCTCGAAAGTCAGAGTCTGTTTATCACATCTGCACACACTATATTAATTCCTATCCAGATGCCATAACTTTATTTAATTTCCTTAGTTAATTTTAATATTATATCTTAATTACTTTTATAGATCTTCCATTTTTTATATTTCTATATATTTAATTACTATAACTTTATATCACTACAACAGGGGGCCATGAGGACAGCAGGCTGCCCCAGAAGGGCAACTCTCCCTACGCCACTCAGGAAAGGCAAATGGACACGAGGCACCAGGTGGGGAGAAAACAAAGTTCCTGGGAACTTCCTCTGTGATTCTTAGAGCAAAACATGGGCACTTCCGCACAGTTGGCCACAGAAATCCAGAACCTGGGACCCCGTCAGGCAGGGGCACACTCCAGCCTCCAGGAAGAGTTCTCAGGGTTCACATACATGACCGGCTGAAATGCATTTGCTTGTGCCCACTTACTTAACCCTGTCAATGTGCGCTGCAGTATTTTCAAACATGCATAATTCCATCAGTAGTTGCAAACCTTGTCCAAATAAATGCATTTATCTATTTATTCCTAAACCCACAGTCTGTCTCTCTAAGGCCCCTTCCAGTGTTCCTGGTGGACACACCTTCTGCAGGGGCCACCAAATAGTACGTGAGAGGTCCAGGATTTGGGAGGAGCCCCTCAGCCCAGGAAGAAATGAATCAGGAAAAGCGAAGCATGTTGGACGGTGCTGCTGCAGGTCAGCTCAGGTGGACACTGGGTCAAGGGGCTGCCCTCCTTCTGAATCCCAGATCTCACTTACTATCTGGTGGCCTTCGCCAAAGGACGTGTCTGCCCGGGAATCTGCACATGTGACTTTGTCTATACAAAGGCCTTTGTGTGTAATTATGTCTTTTCAAGAAATGAGGGCCCTGGCCGGTTGGCTCAGCGGTAGAGCGTCAGCCTGGCGTGCGGGGGACCCGGGTTCGATTCCCGGCCAGGGCACATAGGAGAAGCGCCCATTTGCTTCTCCACCCCCACCCCCTCCTTCTTCTGTCTCTCTCTTCCCCTCCCGCAGTCGAGGCTCCATTGGAGCAAAGATGGCCTGGGCGCTGGGGATGGCTCCTTGGCCTCTGCCTCAGGCGCTAGAGTGGCTCTGGTCGCGGCAGAGCAACACCCCGGAGGGGCAGAGCATCGCCCCCTGGTGGGCGTGCCGGGTGGATCCCGGTTGGGTGCATGCGGGAGTCTGTCTGACTGTCTCTCCCCATTTCCAGCTTCAGAAAAATACAAAAAAAAAAAAAATTATATTAAAAAAAAAAAAAGAAAAAAGAAATGAGAATGGGCCCTGGCCAGTTGGCTCAGTGGTAGAGCGTTGGCCTGGCGTGCAGAAGTCCCGGGTTCGATTCCCGGCCAGGGCACACAGGAGAAGCGCCCATCTGCTTCTCCACCCCTCCCCCTTTCCTTCCTCTCTGTCTCTCTCTTCCCCTCCCGCAGCTGAGGCTCCATTGGAGCAAAGATGGCCCGGGCGCTGAGGATGGCTCCTTGGCCTCAGCCCCAGGCGCTAGAGTGGCTCTGGTTGTGACAGAGCGACGCCCTGGAGGGGCAGAGCATCGCCCCCTGGTGGGCAGAGCGTCGCCCCTGGTGGGCGTGCTGGGTGGATCCCGGTTGGGCGCATGCGGGAGTCTGTCTGACTGTCTCTCCCCGTTTCCAGCTTCAGAAAAAATACAAAAAAAAAAAATGTTCTAAGTAAAACTATGTTTCTGCACCCCCACTTAAGGAACTCTGAACAAATGAGGGAAATCTACAGCCTGAAGGACAGCTAAACTCAGCCTGTCTAGGACGAAGGGGTCAGCAGAACCCAGGCTACCAGGGGTCCCTGCTGCCTGTGCCAGAGCTCCTTCCTCCTCCCCAAGGAGGGGCTGGGGCCCCAACACTTCCCACCCCAACCTCCTGCTCCTAGACCCCAGGAGCTGAATGAAGCTTGTGAGCTTCTGGGGGTCTGCACCCAGCCTTGCCTGACCTCTGTTGTGATAACCCATGAAGGCTCTCAGGCATCCCCATCTTTGTGACACCTTAGCAGGAAGATCTGTATTTCCCTCCAATGTGTCCTTCTGGAGCTTTGTAAGGACAGAGGTCAGGGTCACTTTCCTCTCCTATAGCAGTTGTCCTTCTGAAAGCCCCCGAGCCTGGAAGCTGCTGTGTGTCAGGCCCACAGTCAGCACTTGCTGGGTAGATGAATGATAGGTAGATGGATGATGATGGGTGGAGGGATGGATGGATGAATGATGGATGGATGGATGGATGGATGGATGGATGGATGGATGGATGGATACATGCATAAGTGGGTGGATGGATGAATGAATGGATGGATAATGGGTAGAAGGGTGGAGGGATGAATGGGTGGATGGGTGGATGGGTAGATAGATGGATGATGGATGGATAAGTGGATGGGTAGATGGATGGATGATGATGGATGATGGGTGGGTGGATGGATGGGTGGGTGGATGGGTGGGTGGATGGGTGGGTGGGTAGGTGGGTGGATGGATGGGTGGGTGAGTGGATGGAAGCATGAATGATGGGTGGATGGGTGCATGGATGAATGAATGAATGAACGAATGAATGAATAAGGGCATCAGCCACTGCTCAGTCTCCCTCCTACACCAGTTCCGAGCTCTATATCACCTTGTATTTTCTGCATGCCCCAAACATACCTGTGTTCCTTTCCAGTGTATCACCTGTACTTCTTGTGAAAAATTTTCGGTGTTTCAGCGCCCTAGAGTTTGTGGCCCACATTCACCACTAACCCAGGCCTGCCCTCACTAACACCACAGGGCCTGCACCTTACCACCGGATCGGCTAATCCCTCCCCCCTCCCATAACATCACGGTGGCTCTCCACTTACCCAGAAGCTACATTGCTCAATGCATTGTTGCTTAGTATCATTTTGAAGAAACTGTTATCTGTTACCTCAGTCAAGTAAAGATCTTGTCTTCCTTTATTACTTTCTTTTTTTTTAATATTTTATTTATTGATTTTTATTTTTATTTTTTTTAGAGAGGAGAGGGAGAGAGAGAGAGGAGAGACAGAAAGAGAGAAGGGGGGAGGAGCTGGAAGCATCAACTCCCACATGTGCCTTGACCAGGCAAGCCCAGGGTTTCGAACCGGCAACCTCAGCATTTCCAGGTCAACGCTTTATCCACTGCGCCACCACAGGTCAGGCTTATTACAGGTCAGGCTTATTTATTGATTTTTAGAGAGAGGGGGGAGAGAGAGAGAGAGAGTGAGAGAGAGAGAAAGGGGAGGAGCAGGAAGCATCAACTCCCATATGTGCCTTGACCAGGCAAGCCCAGGGTTTCGAACCGGCAACCTCAGTGTTCCAGGTCGATGCTTTATCCCACTGCGCCACCACAGGTCAGGCCCTTTATTACTTTCTTGAAACCTACATCATTCTCCAGTTTTTTGAAGATCATCCCCTAACATTTCTCATGAGGTCGGTCCCCTGACACCTGTGCCTCTTTCTTTCTTTCTTTTTTTTTTACAGAGACAGAGAGAGTCAGAGAGAGAGGGATAGATAGGGACAGACAGACAGGAACGGAGAGAGACGAGAAGCATCAATCATTAGTTTTTCGTTGCGACACCTTAGTTGTTCATTGATTGCTTTCTCATATGTACCTTGACCGCGGGCCGTCAGCAGATCGAGTAACCCCTTGCTCAAGCCAGCGACCTTGGGTCCAAGCTGGTGAGCTTTTGCTCAAATTAGATGAGCCCGCGCTTAAGCTGACGGCCTTGGGGTCTTGAACCTGGGTTCTCCGCATCCCAGTCTGACGCTCTATCCACTGCGCCACTGCCTGGTCAGGCTGTGCCTCTTTCTTAAAGTGCCCCGTTGTAGGGTACTGGACTGATTCCATCTCATTTAAACTCATGATTTCCAACAACCCTATGACATGGGCAGGATTATTCCCATACGCAGCCGAGGAAACTAAGACCGAGATTGCTGTGTGAACAGCTTTTGAGGTCATTCATCCACAAAACTGCAGGCCCAGGAGGACCTCAAGGGTCTGTGACTCCTCCTGGTGGTGCCATAACTGCATGAGTGCCCCCCCTTGCCGAGCCTGGTTGCCTTCCTTATCAGGATGAAAGATTCGGCCTCCCCTCCTCTGAGAAGCTCCTGCAATGGCTGCGGAACTGGCCTCTGGCCAGTGTTGCCATGGGAAAACGTGAAGCACATGGCCTCCTGGCAGCCTGACCTTCCGCCCCATCCCCAGGGGCCTCCTGGCGGGGCTGCTGGACCAGGGCTCAGATATCACACCACACAGTGGACCTGTGCCAGGCAGCCACAGTAGAAAAGCTGGAAGCCTTCCCTGGGAGGGGCAGACGACACTGGAGCCCCCACCCAGCCCTCAGAGGGGCTTCCATTTCGGGAGGGGGGAAGAAAGGCTCTTTCTGCCATCCACCTCCCTCCCCCTGATGCTCACAGCACCTCAGCCTGCTTTGAGGAGCCCCTGATCTCTGTGAGTACACTGGCTTGCAGGGGCCTCACCCTCACCTTGGTCACACCTAGCCAAGGCGTGACCCAGGTCTGGGTAGCCTGTGGGTACCCATCTCCCTCCCCCATCTGTGACAGCGGTTGGTCCAGGTATAGCAGGCGGCCTGAGTGCATCCAGCTCCCAGCTGCACAAACGCTCAGCAAAGGCAAATGGCTGAGGGCACAGCCAGGGAGACCAGGACGCAGTCAGCTATGCCCAAAGGCAACCTCTCTGGTGACTCCATTAGCTGAGCTAACACAGTGACGGCTTTATTCATGCCTGATCTGGCTGGGTTTTTGTCACTAGAGCCCTTTGGCTCCTGAAAAAATTCTGACATGTTGGTTGTATCCTGGCCCCACCCCAACTCAACCAGTGTAACTTTGACAAATCACCACCCTGGGGACTTTGGTCTCTATGTGTCCAGGGGAGAGATACTCACCAAAGACCCCTTCCTCTGGGCATCCTCCACTTTTGTGCCGTTGGGACCCCAAAGGCCTTCTTTTTTTTTTTTTTTTTTTTTTTGTATTTTTCTGAAGCTGGAAACGGGGAGAGACAGTCAGACAGACTCCCGCATGCGCCCAACCGGGATCCACCCGGCACGCCCACCAGGGGCGATGCTCTGCCCACCAGGGGGCGATGCTCTGCCCCTCCGGGGCGTCGCTCTGCCGCAACCAGAGCCACTCTAGTGCCTGGGGCAGAGGCCAAGGAGCCATCCCCAGCGCCCGGGCCATCTTTGCTCCAATGGAGCCTTGGCTGCAGGAGGGGAAGAGAGAGACAGAGAGGAAGGAGGGGGGGTGGAGAAGCAAATGGGCGCTTCTCCTGTGTGCCCTGGCCGGGAATCGAACCCGGGTCCCCCGCACGCCAGGCTGACGCTCTACCGCTGAGCCAACCGGCCAGGGCCCCCCAAAGGCCTTCTTGACAACATCCACCTCTCCCCACCTTCAAGAAGATGTCAGGGACGCAGGAAACCAGAACGGTCACTGAGGCTTTGCAACCTGTGACTAGAATGACAGTTTTCAGTGTGAACCTCTAAAAGTCAGCTCAGGTCAGGCTAAGTCATTGCTAGGGGAATTCTTTGGAAACACTTGAAATGAGGCCTAAAGAATAACCTGAGCCTGATTTGTGCTGGCGCAGTGGACAAGGCATTGACCTGGACCACTGAGGTTGCTAGTTCAAAACCCTGGGTTTACCTGGTCAAGGCACATGTGGGAATTGAGAGTTGATGCTTCCTGCTCCTCCCCCCTTCTCTCGCTCTCTTTCTCTCTCTCTCAAATGAATAAATAAAGTCTTTTAAAAAAAATAAAAAGAGTAACCTGAACAAGTAGATAAGGAAATTCATGTGCCACAAATACCTGTTGGAGACAGTAGGTGACAGGGGAGTGAAGCCCATGGGAGGAAGGGGATAGGGAGTGTTGGGCACTGTGGCAGAGAAAGGGCGTCATCTGCCTGAGTATATTCCAATGCCTTGACCCGTGACCACCTACTTGCTAGCACAGCACAGGTGAGCCCACAGCAGAATTCAGATCAGGTTCGGAATCTTTGAAATAGAGACTCCATGCCTTTAGCAGGGATGGTGTCATGTCGCCCTATAGAGAACCCAGAGCAGGGTGCTCAGTAATAATGTTGACCAGAATTAACCTGAGGCTCGAGACCTTGTGTGACCTCTGGAGGACCAGAAAACGGCTTCTGTGTGGGTCCCAAGAGTTATAAACCTAAGAAGGACAGCTGGTGTATGTGGGGTCCTGTGTACGCTCGGCACCCTGACACTCTGCTGGAAGGAGGTACATCTGCCACTTGCAGGACAGGGGGACGAGGGATCCCAACACCGTGTGGGACAGCAGCAGAACCAGGTGCCTGGTGGGGCCTCTGGAGTACAGACTGACTGCTCACTTTCACTTCTGCCTGCCAGACTGTCCATGTCCCAGGTGGTCAGCTCTGGCAGAAGGGAATTCTGAGGTATGCTGCCACTTAGCTGAGCCAACTCAGCAGGAAGCCACCAGCTGGCTGGTGGGAAGATGTGACACCTGAGTGAGGGCTGAGGAGGAGAGTGGGTATGGACAGAGCGAGTGGTGCCAGGTCAGGACAGCTGGTAGCCCCCAAAGTAGAAGTGGGCTCAGAAACCAGCCCCAGAGCAGATTTTGGGGAGGCAGGAATTAGGGAAAGGGGCAGGCACGCTAGGGGTAGAGACACCCCAAATTTCTTTTTTTTTAATTATATTTATTCATTTCAGGGAGGAGAGAGAAGTGGGGAGGAGTAGGAAGCATCAACTCCCATATGTGCCTTGACCAGGCAAGCCCAGGGCCTTGAACCAGCGACTTCCACAGGTTCAGGCGAGGCACCCCAAATTTCAATCTCTGGAATACTGTGCTCAAGACAAAGTCTAACGCCAGGAACAGGCCATCAGATTAGTGTAGCCTGGGTACCTGCTGTGACAAATGGGGGAATACAGTCCCCAATCCTTACTTCCTCTTTGTAGCAAGACCACACAGCCACCCTGCCACATGACTTTGCCACCCCCGCTGGAGTTAAGAGGCATCAACTTCCTGCCTAGTGGATGCTGGTCTTGGCCAAGTAACTGGTTTGGGCAGGATGTGAGCAGACACTGCAAGGCCTAGAGCAAAGGTTTGCCATGTGACTGTGGAGTTGGCTTGGCCCTGAGTTTTGCAAAGAACGTGCCCTAGGTGGCTCATCTCCTGCAGCCTGGGTCCCAGAGAGACCCTTGGAACAGATCCAAACCCCTGCTGACCCAGAGTCTGAAGCAGAGCCCTGTAGCCAACCTGCAGCCTGTGACCAAGAAAAAACAATTTGGTGTTGTCACAAGGATTCTGGGGGCAGCATTACTGTAGCTAGAGCCAATACACCTGCCCTCATTCCTTGGCTGGGGGAGGAAGGGGCATCTCAGTGAGCTGCCCGCCCCCACTCGTAGATTGCACCCACAGAAATGGGCTGCATCTCCCACAATACACTGCAGTGCTATTGCCTGGATCCTGGGAAGGTGGGAACCAACCAGTCTCTCGCCATGGGGGAACGTACAGCTGATCACCAGATGCCGCAGCCGGGTCTGGCCCATCAGCCACTTTACAAGCAAAGAGTATGTTTGAACCCGAAAGGAGCAGCTGGCTCTGCTGATTCACAGGGCTGGATCCGGTCTGTGAGAACAAATTGAATTTTGAATACAATTTCATGTCAATTAACTTTGCTCAGAGCCGTGCAGACGAGCCAAGCAACAGAAGATGGGGCTGACAGGGCCATCCTGGGAGCCAGTAATGATCACAGTGTCTCGCAGAGCTTGGTGTGCTGCGTGCGACCAGGTGAGGGACTGGACAGGAGGTAGTGCTCCGGTGAGGGCCTGGCTCTGCGGGTGGGACCAGGTGTGGCCTGGGCTTCATGTCATAGGTTTATGGGCCAGCATTTCCAAGGTTGACTGGTGTGGACAGCTTCTGTGGGGCAGGATCCCCTCTACCGTACTGGACTGGGAAGGATGGGTCCTCATGGATGGAATGAGGTGGCAGGCAAGACCTGGGCTGGCAGCAGAGCCTGGGAGGGGACAAGTTGGGGTCCCCAGGACTGAGGGCCGGCAAAAGGGGAAGAATATTGAGGTTATCAAGAGCCAAGCTCCAAGGGTAAGGACCTCATAGAGTAGGTAGGGCGAGGGGCAAAGACCCAGGAATCCATCCTCAGGGGTGTTGCTGGTTGAAAATGAACAAGAACCCCAAGCCCCTTTAAGTGCTGGGTGCTGTTGGGCACATAAACCTGTAGTTCCCAAAGTGTGGTCCCCAGACTGGCAGCCTCAGCTTGTTGGAAAGTCAAATTCTTTTTTTTTTCTTTTTCTGTGACAGAGACAGAGAGGGACAGACAGGAAGGGAGAGAGATGAGAAGCATCAATTCTTTGTTGCGGCATCTTAGTTGTTCATTGATTGCGTTCTCATATGTGCCTTGACCGGGGTGGGGTGGGGCTACAGCAGAGCGAGTGACCCCTTGCTCAAGCCAGCAACCTTGGGCTTCAAGCCAGTGACCTTTGGGCTCAAGCCAAAGACCATGGGGTCATGTCCATGATCCCACGCTCAAGCCAGCGACCCCACGCTCAAGCTGGTGAGCCTGCGCTCAAGCTTGGCGACCTCAGGGTTTTTTGTTTGTTTATATTTTTCTGAAGTTGGAAACGGGGAGGCAGTCAGACAGACTCCTGCATGCGCCCGACTGGGATCCACCCAGCATGCCCACCAGGGGGCAATGATCTGCCCATCTGGGGTGTTGCTCTGTCGCAACCAGAGCCATTCTAGCGCCTGAGGCAGAGGCCATGGAGCCATCCTCAGCACCCGGGCCAACTTTTGCTCCAACGGAGCCCTGGCTGCAGGAGGGGAAGAGAGAGACAGAGAGGAAGGAGAGGGGGAGGGGTGGAGAAGCAGATGGGCGCTTCTCCTGTGTGCCCTGGCTGGGAATCGAACACAGGACTCCTGCACGCCAGGCCGACGCTCTACCACTGAGCCAACCGGCCAGGGCAACCTCAGGGTTTTGAACCTGGATCGTCTACATCCCAGTCCAACAATCTATGCAATGCGCCACCTCCTGGTCAGGCGGAAAAGCAAATTCTTTTTTTTTTTTTTTTTTTTTTTACAGGGATAGAGAGAGAATCAGAAAGAGGAATAGGGACAGACAGACAGGAATGGAAAGAGATGAGAAGTATCAATCATCAGTTTTTTGTTGCGACACCTTAGTTGTTCATTGATTGCTTTCTCATGTGTGCCTTGACCGCGGGCCTTCAGCAGACCGAGTAACCCCTTGCTCGAGTCATTGACCTTGGTTCCAAGCTGGTGAGCTTTTTGCTCAAGCCAGATGAGCCCGCACTCAAACTGGCAACCTCGGGGTCTCGAACCTGGGTTCTCGGCATCCCAGTCCGACACTCTATCCACTGCGTCACTGCCTGGTCAAGCAAGTCAAATTCTTAAGCCCCAGGTGGACTGGGGTGGGCGCAGAGAAGTGTGTGAACAATCCAGTTGCCCTTGCATGAGTCGCACTCCTTCAGGATTGGAGAACTGAAAGAAACTTCAGACCACCCAGAGTAGGGAGTTCCCTGGGGAGGAGACAACTGGAGGCAGAGGAACTAGACATTCCGCCCAGTCTTGTGAGAGGAGTATGGTTGGAGTCCAGGCCGTCTGTTTCTGGAATTGCCCTGCCCAGCATGATAGCCACCTGCCACACAGGGCTATTTCTTTTTTTTTTTTTTTTTTAGAGAGACAGAGAGAGAGAGAGTCAGAGACAGACAGAAACAGAGAGATGAGAAGCACCAATCATTAGCTTTTCGTTGTGCGTTGCAACACCTTAGTTGTTCATTGATTGCTTTCTCATATGTGCCTTGACTGCAGGCCTTCAGCAGACCGAGTAACCCCTTGCTCGAGCCAGCGACCTTGGGCTCAAGCTGGTGAGCTTTTGCTCAAATCAGATGAGCCCGCACTCAAGCTGGTGAGCTTGGGGTCTCGAACCTGGGTCTTCAGCATCCCAGTCTGACGCTCTATCCACTGCACCACCACCTGGTCAGGCAGGGCTATTTCATTTCAGATTAAAGTTAAATAAAATGGACGATTCAGTTCTTCAATTGCACGAACTGTATTTCAAGGGCTCAAAGGCATTGTGCGGCCCCTGGACTAGACAGCACGGAGCTAGCAGGTTCCTGTCAGTAGCGCTGGCCTGGAAGCTGTGCCCTAACCACTGCTGGTGTACATACTGCAGAGGCCCTCAGTACCCTTCAGGAATAAGAGGGCAAATGTGTGTGCAAGCAAATGAGTCAAAGCAAGAATCTGAGCACCCTGACTCCTACCACCAATGGCCCAAGAGACCAGTGAGCAGCGGACTAACTCCTCAGGCTCCTGCAAACCTGGGTGTAAGTTCAGAGCTCTGGTGGGGTAGTCAGTCATTCTTTTATGATGTGCATAGTCAGGGAAAATGACCTTGGCTGCAGGGGGAGGTCCACTGTGCTCAAAATCTAAGGAAATGGTGACTGGTCTTCCTGGCCAGACCACCTGGAAATGAATCAAAGGAGAGAAAACACCTGGAAAAGGAGGAAAGACCTCGGAGAGGAAGCCCCACTGGGCACCTGCAGAGATCCCCGTCCTTCACCCAGAACATCCTTCTCCCTGAACACACATCTAAGCACCTATGAGACCAGATGAGTAAAGACACAGTTATTTCTGTACTTGTAATTTTTTCTTTCTTTTTTTAAAATTGATTGATTTAGAGAGACAGAGAGAGGAAGTGGTGGTGGTGGTGGGGAAGAGAGACAGTTGGGGAGATAGAGAGACGCATTCATTTGTTGGTCCACATAGTTGTGTATTCGTTGGTCGCTTCCCGTATGTGCCCTGACTGGGGATCCAACCTGCAACGTGGGTGTTTTAGCACAAGACTCTAACCCACTGAGCTAACCGGCCAGGGTCATGCTTGAAATTTTCTTAAATTGTTTTTTAAATTTTATTTATTGATGTGAGAGAGAGAGAGAGAGGAAGGGAGATAGAGAGAGACACATCAACTTTTTGTTCCACCTATCCATGCATTCACTGGTTGATTCTAGTATGTACCCTGAACAGGGATCGAGCCTGCAACCTGAGTGTATTGGCATGATGCTCTAATCAACTAAGGTACCCGGCCAGGGTATACTTGAAATTTTCAACACGAGAATTTGAACCTTCCCAAGCATTGTTCCAGAAGGGAGCAGAGGAGTCACAGCAAAGGCCTGTAAGAAGTTGCCCTCAAGCTGCTCCAGCAGGAGCAGGTTAGAGGCTGGAAGCTGCTCCAGAACCAGCAGAAGGGCCTGTATCCAAATGAAATGCTGAAATATTGTTTCTGGGACCCCCTTACACCCACATTTTTTGCCCTCAAAGGGGATTGGGGTAGAGGAATGCAGAGAAACTGTTCAAATTTCATTTTCTGTCTTCCTAACAAGGGTCTTAAAATCAAAAAGGAGTCAGAGTTTTCATAACAAAATCTGGTATGGGAAGAGGCGAAGGGGCTCCATTGGAGCAAAGATGGCCCAGGTGCTGGGGATGGCTCTGTGGCCTCTGCCTCAGGCGCTAGAGTGGCTCTGGTCGCAACATGGCGATGCCCAGGATGGGCAGAGCATCGCCCCCTGGTGGGCAGAGCGTCGCCCCTGGTGGGCGTGCCGGGTGGATCCCGGTCGGGCGCATGCGGGAGTCTGTCTGGCTGTCTCTCCCTGTTTCCAGCTTCAGAAAAATGAAAAAAAAAAAAAAAAAAAAGAATTGGACAAGGAAGAGGTGAAGGGGCCCCGTCCCCATCCTGGGGAGGCCTGGATAGAGGGGAGGAAGAGCTAGAGCAGAGGGGCCTGACTGGAAGAGCTGGCAGCTGGGGAGCCAAGCCCCCCCATTCCTTTGTCCGGAAGTTTGTAAAGTCACCTTCCCAACTGTGCCTAGGGACAGCCCTGCTACAGCCTGGGGCACCCACACCACACACTTCCCTGCCCTGCACACACTGTGGCCCCAGGCCCTCTAAGGGGTAGGGTGATATGGGCCAGAAGCCCCAGTCTTTATGGGGGGGGGCAGGGACTGCCCCCAACTTAGCATTGCCACCAAACTATAAGGCATCTTCCAGAATGTCACTGTGCACACCATCCAGCAAGTCCTTTCCTGCCTCAGTGCCTTTGCAGGGCTGTGTTTTCTGCAGGAAACAAGGTTCTCTTTTTTGCCAGGGCTTCTTTTGATCTCTTAGGTCTCAGTGCAAATTATCACTCCTCAAGAGGCTTTCTGAGTCCACCCAATACCCACTCTATGACAGCTCCCTATCCAGTTTTCTTTGTGTCGTATTTCATGTTACTTGGCTCTGGGGTCATGGTCTCTCCCACTCTAAAAAGGCAGCATGGACACAAGGCCTTTGAAAATGAGTTGAATGAATTAATGACCTCGGGGTCTGAGGTTAAGAGCAGAGGCGGATTAAGGTCAGTTGAGGACCCAGGCGTAGAAGAAAATATTGGGCCCCTTACATTAGAAAAAAATGTAAAGTTGGGGTTTTGCGGGGGCCTTCAGAAGTCGGGGCCCAGGGAGCGCGCCGGGTGCGACCACCATTAAATCTGCCTCTGGTTAAGAGCTGGCTTTATCCAGCTGCCCCTTCGCATATGGTTCGTGCCGGCTGGACCTGGGTGAAGAGCAGCCCCTGCAGCCCAAACTACCATCTCTATGCAAAACAGGCGGCCTAGGGCCTTGTCGGCAGGGGGCTCCTATCTGGAAGGGCAAGGCCGCCCCCCACATGGAGCATTCTGGCGTCGGGGCTCTGGCCTTGGGAGAGCTGTCTGACCTTAAAAACGTGGGAACCAGATCCGGGGAAAGCGGAGGAGGGTGCACTGTCTGTGGAACTGCGTACCGCGGACTTGAACACGTGAGCTGCCCAAGCAGGGGGCAGGGAGAGCACGCACAGCCATGGAGGGGCAGGGGCAGGGGCAGCGACCAGCCTGCAGGGAGACCCCTAAAGAAAAGGGCAGGGGGCAGGTGGAGGCAGCCTGGACAGGGATACGGGGGGCTGAAGGCAAGAAACGTTCACCCAACTTTCACAGGCCGCGACTGGGGAAGTCCCGAGACCCCAATACCGCGCGACCCCGAGAGAGGCCGACGTCCACCACCCCCTCACCCCCAACAACTCCCTGTGCAGGGGCGGGGACTCAGAAACAAGGGAGTCGCGCGGCGTCCCAATTCCCCAGAGGGCGGGGCTTACTGGAGGGCGGAGCTTGGCCAAATAGAGACAGGCGTGGCTTACGGGAGGGCGTGGCTTGCCTGGCGGAGAGCGGGCGAGGCGGGGCGAAGAACAGCCCGGACGGGGCCTGTGAGGGGCGTGGCCTGGGCGTGGGCGGGGCGGGGCTCGCACCGGGATCTGTTGGGGCGCTCACTTCCTCTGGAGCTGGCTGCCGGGCGGAAGTACGTCAGTTGTTATCTGCTCTGGTCTCCGCCGCTGCCGTCGCCGCCTCACGATCGCGGGTGCCTCATCACTGCCCGCGTCCCGATCGCCCACCCAACCCGCCGTCCGCCGCCCGCCGCGCATGGGGCGCGCCCCCGGGGCGGCGGCCTGGAGCCGCTGAGCGCCAGCCGCCCCGCCGATGAGAGCGGCCGCCTGCGCCGGGGCGTCCAGGCCGCGCCGGGCCCGGGGCTGAGGGCTCTCGGCGCGGCATGCCCGGCCCGGCCCGCCGCTCGCCGCCGCCCAGGGCCCGAGCCCGCACGGCTCACACCGAACCCGGCAGCCACGCGTAGCGCAGCGGCCGTGGGAGCTCGACGGCGCGGCCGCAAGGTCATCGCGCGCCATGGAGGCCAAGGTCCGCCAGAGCCGGCGCTCGCGCGCGCAGCGGGACCGCGGCCGGCGCCGGGAGGCGGCCCGCGACGCCCGCGATCAGAGCGCCTCGTCGGGCGAGGAGCCGGAGCCCGGGCCCGGCAAGGAGAACGCGGGCCTGCCCCGCGTGCCCCCGCCCCGCGCCGCCGCCGCGCGCCCCCCGCGCCGCCGCCGCCGCGAGTCCAGCTCCCAGGAGGAGGAGGTCATCGACGGCTTCGCCATCGCCAGCTTCAGCACGCTGGAAGCCTTGGAGGTAGGCGGGGCGGTCGGGGCGGGGCGGGCGCCCCTGGGAACACCAGCCCTGGGCCTTCGGCACACCCACCTCTGAGCGTTCCTGGTCGCTGCTGGGGGACCCGGCAGCCTGAAGTGGGTGCAGGACTGTTCGTGTACCGAGCTGCTGGGGAGAAAACCTCTGAAAGTTACACTGTGCGAACGGGGACCGTCGGCTGCACAATCGGCCTTTTTCCCCATTGTGTTTCTGTTGCCAAAGTATCACTTGATGGGGCTCAAGATGTGCTAGGGAGGTGTGCGCTGGCGGACTTGGTGGAGGTGGTGATAAAGTAGATACTTTGTGGTTCTTCCCCGTTCCTCCCCCTTCCTCTTGAGGTTTCTGTTTGCACCGGGATGCAGAGGGTCCTGGCTTAGACCCTCAAGGCTTGGTTAATAGGATGACAAATATTGCTCTTCTGGCCGACTTAAGGGCAATATTTGCTGACCAAATACTGCCCTGCTTGCCTGAGTCCAGTTGAGTGGAGAGGGAAGTGAATACTGTCAGAGAGTTGGCAAGTGGGTGTATGGCAGGGGTCCCCAAACTTTTTACACAGGGGGCCAGTTCACTGTCCCTCAGACCGTTGGAGGGCCGGACCATAAAAAACCTATGAACAAATCCCTATGCACACTGCACATATCTTATTTTAAAGTAAAAAAACAAAACGGGAACAAATACAATATTTAAAATAAAGAACAAGTAAATTTAAATCAACAAACTGACTAGTATTTCAGTGGGAACTATGCTCCTCTCACTGACCACCAATGAAAGAGGTGCCCCTTCCGGAAGTGCGGTGGGGGCCGCATGCGGCCCAAGGGCCGTAGTTTGGGGACCCCTGGTGTATGGGGAGCTCTGCCACCTCCTAGGACTGGGGTTCTGGGGAGCCTTCACCCTCAGACACCCCATGCAGCATTTATTTGGAGGGACCAGCATCTGTTGGGCTTGGAGTCCTAGCGATCACTCAGGTAGCAGCTCCCTTCCTTTTCCTGAAGCTTGGCGGCCAGTGGCCTGGGATCCTCCAGTGAGGGAGGTGCCCACACTGCAGGTCCCTGCAGGAAGCCGCCATCTCCCTGGGGGTCTGCAGGTCTCTGGAGAGCTCAGGGTTAAGTTCTGGCAGCCAGGCAGAGGTGGCTCAGGGGCAGGCGTGCTTTTTGTCTGGGCATGGGATGCACAGAGGTGGGGTGCCCATGTCAGAGCAGACACTCACCACACAGCCCTGGGATCCTCTGTCTTGCATATCTGCGGGGTCTGAGATAACTCCTGGGCCAAGTCTCCCACCCTCTCCCACCAACATTGTCTCCCACCAGCATGTCAGCCCCTTTCGACTTTGGCCTTGGTCTCCATTCCTGCTGTTCCCTCTGCCCTTTGTAGTTTGGCACCTTCAGATTTGGTCTGTTTTCATCACTGTGCAAATGTCACTCAAGAGGCCCTTCCAGCAACTGTCTGAAGCAAAGGCATCCTTTCTCCCACCCCCACTGTTAACCCCTGGGTTAATTCACATATTGTCCTTCTTGTCAGTCACCTCTGTCTGAAGCTGTCTAGTGACTATGTGGCTGTTTTGGGGCCATCCCTACCAGAACCTGTGAGCTGGACATGAACAGGTACCACTTTTGTCTTTGTGGGGTCCCAGTGCCCCATGCACATTTGTGAAGTCAACCGCTGGAAAAGTGGGAGGGAACACCGGGGTTTAGCAAGGCTGTTCCTAAGGTCAGTCAGTGTGCCCTGGTGACACGAGCCTGTGGGGTCCATGTGATGCCCACAGAGGCTTTGGCTGTACCTCTTCTGCATCCGGGGCACTGAAAGAGCGGCCTTGGGTTCAGAGGACTTCTGTGGGCTCCACACAGCCCTGGCTGGGTCACAGTGAGACAAACCTGCTTTCTGTTCAGAACTCAATGTCACCCTGGGCCTCCGAATGCCTTTCTCTGTGCTTCTGAGCTAGGGAGGAGGCCACCACCCCTGGAAAGTACAGGGCTTCTGCACAAGCCATGACTTTTAAACTGTCACTCTAATCTGGTCTCATTTCTTGCTAAAGTGTAGTGGTTTTCCCCTAGACATTCACAGTGATGGCTAGTGTGCAGTAGGTGTGTACTGTGCGGTATTGATCTGTGCCTGTGTCCTCCCACACAGATGGGGACACTGAGGCCCAAAGCCACGAGTCTCAGAGCTCTGCCAGGCCTCCACATGGGATGTTCCAAACATCAGGTATAGACCCACTCAGGAGGTGAGCCCTGCACAGAGAAGAGTGCCACTTCCGTAGAGTCCTCCTTACCTTTGTCATGAGGATGCAGGCCCTATTCTCCTGCAGCCCAAGCAGATTCCCTGTCCTTCTGCCCCAGACAGACTCCCTACCCCTCTGTCCCAAGCATACTCCTCTAGCCCCGTGCCCAAGTCAGGTCCCTGTCCTCCCAACGGTGTGCACTAGTGTCTGCCCCTCGGGGAGGATGCAGCCCTGCCTGTAGGGTGGCTGAGGGGATCGTAGCCCCTCCTTCTGTTCAGTGCTGTAGACAGCCCACAGCCTGTGACCTGGCAGTGTGCTACAGGCTGAGGAGCAGGCCCCAGGATGGGCCTGACTCAGGATGTGCCTGGGACCTTGGGAACACTGGGCTAGGAGTGTGGGGAGTTGAGATTTGGCCCCACCAGGCAATGTGTGGAAGCTCATGCTGTCAGTTCCGTCTGTGGGAACCCTAATCTGGGGGTTCCTGTGCCCACTCACTCCTGACAGGGGATCAGGGCTGCGACTATTTGGAGAGTCGGGCTCAGGGAGTAGCGCTGATGCCGGAGGAACCTCTTCACAGAGCATCTCCTCCAGGTTGCCTCCTCTTCAGGTGGGAAAATTGAGGCCCAGAGAGGGCGAGGACTTTGCAATTACGTGATGGGGTGCAGCACTAAGCCTGGGACCTGCATAGGATGAGGGTCCACAGCTATGGGGAGCTGCTCCCTCCAAGGAGCACCCTACCAGTGGGGGAGAGCAAAGCTGCTGCATGGCCCCTTTGGCCCCTGTGAATGTCCACTGCTCCAGGGTAGCAGCAGGTTTGTGTTGGGGACTGCAAACCAACAGCGTCCTTGCGGTTTAGATATTTTGGGGACAGGTGTAGGAAACTGACAGAAAGCTGACAGTCTGCCTGGAACCCCCCCCACCTCACTTGCTTAGTGAAGTTGCTAAAGGCTGTTTTTTCTACACCTCCATGTTTTCCACACCTCCATGTTTTCCACACCTCCATGTTAGCTGTGGTGCTGGATTGCTTATACTTGTCCTGTCCACCATGTCCCTAGGAAATACTGGAGGCAATTTCCTTTTTATCCTTTGTTTTGTGAAGTTAAGATATTATGTATGGTGGGGATTTTCTGCACTTGGGAGAATTCTTGGGATGCCTTGGAAATGTGACTTTGTTTTAATGATCTGTTTGATTTGCTATGCCCTCACTTTGCCCTATAAATAAAGCAGGTAAGGGGCTGGAGAATCGCCTTTTGCAAGCTATCTTTGCAATGGGAGAGTTCTCCCGAGCCCATCCTTTTTCTCTTTAAGTCTATTTTCTTAATTCTCTGCCGTTCCCACTCAGGACCTGGAATTACTAGCCGTGTCAGTTCGCGGCAGGTTTGGTAACTGTGGGCTAGAAGCCTGGGCTGGGGTCCCTGTACAGTCACTGCCTCCTGTTTTGTGGGTCAGCGCCCTGTGGTGGGAGAGACAAGCAGTGTGATGGGAGCACGTGATGACGGCCCTGAGGGTGCTGTCCTGCACGCCCTTTGTAGATGAAGCTGAGGCCCAGGGTGGTGAAATCCTCATCCGGGGTCTGCCCTCTGCAGTCCAGTTTGCAGAACCATGAAACCTTCCCCTGAAAGTGGGCTGTGTCTTCCCAGCGCTCTTTTGGAGGAGTCTGAGTTGAGCTGAGTGGGGTCCTGCATGCAATCTGCAGACGCAGCAGCAGGTGGCCTTGCCTGGGCCTGCTGCCTGAACTCCAGGAAAGGCCACCCCTCTGAGCACCATGGACACCCAGACGGTCTGGAGAGCCCGTGCCATGTAGGCTGGGAGGGTGTCTTCAGTGTCTCCCCCAGTCATCATGCATCTTATCGAGAGAGGGGGACCACGGCAAATGCTCGCATGGTATGGCACCATGTGGCTGTGGTGGAGGCACCATGGCCCCAAGTCTGCTGGCTGACTGGCTCATCCCACCCCTGGGCGCAGGTGTCGTGAGCCCCATGCAGATGGGCAGGGATGGTCTCCTGGGCTGTCACACAGCCCACACCTCTGCCCCACCATTACTGGGTGTCATGTGCATAGTGCTGTCCTCTGGGCCTCAGTTTCCCTATGTGTCCCTTTAACACTGCCCCAGCACCTGATGGTGGGGAAGGGGGCAGAGCTGTCTGCCTCCCCACATCCTTCCCCTGCTGAGTGCCTGGAGGCTGCAGGGCGCAGGGGGGCAGCCCTGGGGAGGCTGAGTGTCAGTGGGTGAGGTTTCCCTGTGGCAGGCACAGCCTGCTTGCCTTTGCTCCCAGTCTGAGTTTCTGGGTAGAGCTACAAGTTCACAGCATGTGCATATATGCGTGCCATATGTGTACACATATATGGTGGTGTGTTCATGTCCCAGGGATGCGTGTGTCTGTATACACATGTGTAGTGGGTCCCAGCCCCCTCCTCCCAGTTTCTGTCTTCTGCCGGGTCCCCTTCTGTGCACCTGGCCCTGACCCAGCCAGCCCTTGCAGACCTTGTGGGCCCCACCTCAGCTGGCATCTGTGGCCTGGATGGGGCAGGGAGGGAAGGCTTATACCTTGCTGCTCAGCCACACTTGGCCCAGCCCCTCCCTGAAGCTCCCGGAAGGGTTTCACTTCCTCTGTTTGTGTCCTGGGCCAGCTGCAGCAGGACAGAGCGGTCACTCCTGCTGTCCCACACCATTGGCCAGCAAATGCTCCAGAGCTCACGGAACTGGCTTTGTCCCCACCCCTCACTGAGCTCTGGGCTTCCAGTTCAGTAACTGCCTACTGTGGCCCCTCGCTGCCCTCCGTCCTTTGCACCTGTAGGCACACCACAGCTGCCTCTTAAAGGTCTTTGGGCACACATGTGGACACAGTTCCAGACCCTGCCATCTACCTTGCCTCTACTCAGAAGGTTCTTTCCCCATGTGTTGGAGTGACTTACTCTCTTGTCTCCACAAGCTGGGGTCAGACTCTCCCCCTCCCCTGGCAGGGAGTTGTCACCCCTGTGTCTAAGCCCCTCCCAGCCTCTCCTCACTGCTCTCATCCCAACAGGTCAGACCCTCTGCCTTTGTTCCCTGTGAGGACTTTGGTGGTGTTGGTGTACTCACGGATGTCTCTTCCCACCTAGAACCCCTCATGCATGTGCTTTTCCTGAGAGAAGCTCCTAGACCTGGGGCGTCCGTGTGCTGCATGCTGTTTTTTCAGGGTTTTGAAAAGTGGGGAGGTGGCTGCCTTTCCACGGGGTGGTGGTGCCAGATCTGTTCTGACGAAGGTCTGTGTGCTTGTTTGCCCACCCTACCTTGTGTTTCCTGATTGGTTGCTATCCCATCTGTTCTGTACCTAGGCAATTTGTGGGTTAAGTTCTGCCAGTTTCCAGGTGGCCACCGTGGCATCTGCCAGGACCTGCAGTGTTCCCGCCCACCTCCCTTCCTGTCCCATGGCCCTCCTGTGGGTGCTCATTCCCTCTGGTGAGCCTCTTCCCTTCCCCTCAACCTGGGTGTGAATCTTTCACGTGGACTCTGTCTCGCCTGGGCCAGCACCACAAGTGGGGTGATGTCAGGCTGTCCCTGAATTCCAGTACTTGCCCTGCCTGTGATGTGTGTGGGCCATCTCACTTCAGGTTGCCTGGCTGGTCCTGTAGCTGGGATCTGGTCATCATGTTCCTAAGAAAAGTTGGTCTGCGGTTGTCTTGTGTTGCTGGTTGTGCTGCCTCTCTGCCTGTGTCCTGGAACAGTCAGGGTGGCATGGGAACCGTCAGCCCCTCTCTGCACTGGGAAGGAACTCCCGGGGCTGTGTCTAGCCCCACCTGCCGGTGCTAAGTTAGTTGGCTCCGTTCGCATTAGGGAGGCAGACAGTGAAAAAGGAAACTGTGGGACCAGCTGGCTGGAAGCAGGGTGAGCAAAGCAAGCACCGAGGAGGCCCACCCAGGACAGAGCCACCTGGGAAGCCTGCCTGTGAGCTGGTGAGGTCTTAGCCAACCTTCATCATTTGGCCCTTGGTGGCCCTCCCCCCGGACTGTTACTGGGGATGGTCTCCTGTTGTCTCTCACTCACTGGGGTCTCTGCATTGGCGGCCCTGGGGCAGGCCATGCTCACATGCGGTGTTGCTGTACTTCAGAAGAGAAAGAGACTGAGGCCAGAGGGCAGACTCTTGTCCTTCCCTCCCCGACTTGCTGGCATTTGTTGGGTGCGACCATCCCAGATCCAATGCCTCTGCGGGGGTTGCTCCAGGCAGAGCAGGCGGACAGGTGACTGCAGGTGCCTGGAAGGAGGCTGTCAGAACAGTACTAGGGAGCACGGGAGGGGGTTGAGTAGGCCCCAGCAGGTTTGGGGAGGTTCCTAGCATCTGGTGGGTTTTCAGGTTGTGGTGCCTGGACAAGGTCAGTGGGGCTGCTGGCAGAGCTGGCTGTGCCGGAGCAGGGAGCAGTCCCCAGGGGCACGGGAGGTGCTTTCTCCCTTGGGCTGGAATCCGAGATCTCGTGGACTGAGTGCTGTGGAGTCAGGGCGGATGTGGCGTTTGGTTTCAGTCCTTGTGGAGGTTGTTCAGGGTCCTGGTTTGCCCACATCATTTGGGGAACACTCCCAGAAACACATCAGGTTCATCCTTGTTCAGCTCTCAGGACCCTGTGGTCCAGGCTCCGTTTGAAGGTGACGTGGGAGAGAGCTGATTCAGAACCCTGGTGCGCAGCCTAAGCAGGAGTGGACTGCCCCTGCCCAACTTCCCGGCACACCGGTACCAGTGCCTGTGTGTGCATAGTGTGTACACAGTTGTGTGCTTGTTGTGAGTATACATGTGTATACAGTGTGAGTGTTTGTGAGGTGTGCTACCTATGTGTGGGGGGCTGTGTGTGTGTATAGTATGTGTGGGGAGGACCTCCTGGCAGAAGGCCTGGCAGGTGTGTCTCTGCTCCACAGGCTGCCCAGCTCAGACCCCAGCCTACTGAAGTGTCTCACCGTACTTGACTGCTTCCTCCTTGTAGCAGTGCTGTGCGTGTGCTGCCTCCTGGACCCTGCACAGGTTGTGGGTGCAAAGTTGCACACGCTGCACTAGCTGCAGACACCTGTGGGCCTCAGACAAGAGAGGGGTTCCCTGGAGAGAGCATGGTGTTGGCAGTCCGTGGTGGGGAGCAGAGCCCTGTTCGTGTGAGGTGCCCCATTACCAGGGAGCGGTGGGAGACAAGAGCCAGCAGATCACAGTCAGGCCAGGAGTCATGGGATTAGGAAAGACGGCAATCAAAGTCAGGGCAAAGGTGCAGTGTCTCTGCACCTGGTGAGACATTGACTGACTTCATTCTCCCAGCAACCCCTGCAGTAGGAGCTGTGCTGTTCCCATTGTATTAGACAGGGGAACTGAGGCACAGGGGTAAAGTCACTTCCCCAGTCTATAGAGCTGGCAAGTGGCAAAGCAGAATTGGAACCAGGCATGGGGAGTGAATCTGTGCTGTGCCTCAGGGGGCCTGGGGTTAGAGGCTGTGGGTGCCCAGAGTGGCAGGGCTTCTCTTGTCTGACCCCACCTGTGCAGCCTGGGCTCTAACTCCCTGGCTTGGGACCATGTGTGGCCATCCTGGCTTTCCTGTTCTTGGAGGTGACCTCAGTTTCACGCCAAGTCGAGACTTGGTCCCATGGCACTGAGGAGGCCAGTGAAGCAGGTAAGGTATGGCTGACGCCTGGTCAAGCCCACTTCTCCTGTTCCTGCTCCGGGAGGATGCTTCCTCACAAGGGTGTGTGGGGGCAGCAGGAGCCCTTCTCTGAGCTAGTCCTGTGGCCTCTTTCTGTTTGTCCTCTCTCCCCGGACAGCACTCGGGCAGGAGATGCTCCAGAGACGGTCTCCCTGGGCAGCTCCATAGCAGGCAGGGCAGGCCTGCAGCCCCAGCAGGCTCTCTACGTGTGACAGCTGAGCAGCAGCTGGGCAGGTTCCAGAACAGAGGGGAGCAGGGACATGCTGTATGCTGCAGAGGGGCTGAGCTGTGGGGCCAGGTTTCGGGTGAGAGGCTAGGAGGGGCGGAGACTGACCTCAAAGCCTAATTGTCAGAACGGCAGTTGGGAACAAGACATACCAGTTGTGTGTGAGTCAGAAAGTGACCTGGGTGGTCAGTGCAGGGCCCCAGTAAGAAGTCACTGAGGAGGAGTGCGGCAAGCCAGCAGGAGACTGACCAGGGGGGACTAGGGTGTAGTGTGGCAGGATTTGGACACTTCTGGAGCAGTTGAGGTGTCGGGGAGGCCTTTGCGGGGATGGTCCTCGAGGACGGTATAACACTTAGGACAGCCACGTACAGGTGGAGGAGCAAGGGACCTATCAGGCAGTATGCCTTTCTTGGGGGTCAGTAGACAGGCCTTGGGCATGGGAGAAGGTGGCTGTGACTGGGTTGTGTGAGGTGAGCTGTTCTGTTCAGCAGTGTAGCTGGAAGGGCCACTGCCCATGGTCCCCACACTAGGGCTGAGATGTCAGCAACAGGTGTTAGAGGTGCACCAGGCTTCCTGGTCCTGGATGTGGGGGTGGGAAGTTTAAGCCTAGACTTGAAGGTTAGGGTGAGTGAACCACAGGGGTGACAGGTGAGGGAACAGCCATGCCAAAGCTTTGGGGCAGATGTATTGAAGGGAGTCCAGCCTGCCAAGTGGGGCAGGGGGTGGGGGCTGCACTCAGACTGGCACAGGTGGGATTTGGCTTGAGCTCCTGGAATGAGAGAGCCGTTGACGGAACCGTGAGGGGATGAGGTCTGTCTAGGAGGATCCTGGAGACAGGTGGCCTACTGGCCCCTGAAAGGAGGAGCTCCAGGCCTGGATTGACATCCAGCTGTGATGTCATTCTACAGGGCCTCCCTCTCTCAAAGGGCAGGAAGAGGAGAGGTGGGCCCACATTCTAAGGCAGAGATCTCAGTGTGATTCCAGGGGTGGTAGGGTGCCCACCTTGCCAGAAGGTTGTACCTGTGTCTCTGCCTGCAGGATCTGGAGGTCTGGAGGCCCAAGCGCAAGGGCAGCAAGCAGCCTCGGCCCCCAGGGAGGGGTTGTGAACGTTGTGTTTGCCAGCTTAGATCACTTCCATCTTCACGGTTGTGTTATTGGAGTACAGTTAGGAATTTTGTTGCTGCTACACAGTAGTGATGTTTAAGGGAACTGACTAGACGATGAAATTGCTACAGAAAAATCTAATTAGGGGTTCACAGCAGCGGGCATCCACCTGCATGTCTGAGAGGGTCCATGGGCCTCACTGCAGGGCCACTGCCTTAGGCTGCCAGGGGTCATGCCCCTCTGTGCCTGCACCCCCGCCATGTAGGGTCTCTCTGCATTAGGGCATGGGTGCTAGGGGTCTGTGTGCTGGTGGGATGGTGCACAGGTGGATCTATGGGTAGATGGTGGTCCTGGGCTCAGCGCTGACTGAGGCTCTTCCTGGACACCCCCTCAGGGTCTTCTCACTGCCAGCCTCTATCCCCTTTGGTGATAGTGGGAGCAGACAGCTCCTAGGGCTGGCTGGGGGGGTCCTGAGGCACCAGTGTCCAGTGCCTGGACTGCTGGAGTTCATCCTGGCTCACCCCAGGTCATCACTGCAGCCTCAGCACTCCCCAGTCTCTCTCTCTGCACAGTAGGGCCCCCACCTTAGTGGGGTCCCAGTATGGGTGCACAAGCAGCTGTTTGTAAAGCACTCAGCAGACCCAGCGCCTTGGCTGTCAGTGTGCTCCCACGTGCCTTGGCCTCACTCCTCCCTGTGGCTCTGCCCAAACAGAGCACTCCCCACAGCCAGAGGTAGCTGCTGCCCTGTCTACAGGGGAGGAAGCAGAGGCTTCCTAGAGCCCGGTTGTTGGGCAGGGCCAGCTCTCCTGCACTCACCAGCTGTGCAGGGTGGAGTCCTGTGACTGAGGGCCTGGGAGTGCATGGCACAGGTTTTCTGCTCCAGGAAGCCCAGGGCTATCTGGGGCCATTCTCAGGGCATGGGTTCCGTGTGGGAGCAGCAGTGTCTGGACCCTGTGAGCCCTGCCTCAAAGCCTCAGAGAATGTGAGGAGCTGTGGTTTTCTTTACAAGACAGGGAACTTGGGTGGGGGTGGGTGTCAGCCTCTCCTGGAGCCAGGATGTAGAAGCCAGGAGGGCCTGTGCCTGCCACCCTGGCTCACCTGCTGCCTCCTGGGGCAGGTGGCTTCTCTACCCCCACCCTGGCTTCTGCTTCATTTAGGGCCTCTGCACTCACTGTTCCCCGCCCTGCCCAGGTTCCTCCTTGCAGCTCTGAAGGAGCCACTTCCCTCTGCTTCCTGCTGGTGTTACTCTCCTGTACATTTGGGTGTCATGACAACTCGCCCAATAGGCTGGCTCCCTTCTGAGCTGGTGACCTGTGCCTGGAGCCGAGCTGGTGCTCACTGCCAGATTAATGAATGCAAGTGGGGGGACCCACAGAGCCCGGGGCCAAGGTACAGGGAGAGTGGCTTCCTCCAGCTGAGATGCCTGGGTGCTCCAGGGGAGGACACAGAAATGCAGACGGTCTGTGAGTGTCCCGGGTGTGATAGCCCCAGAAGGTGAGTGTGGGGAAGGCCTGTCCCACACACAGGAAGTTGGGGTCTACCTGATACTGAGGCAGGAGCTCATGGAGCTTTGGGCAGAGCCACATGGCATAGGGCAAGCTGACAGTCTTTTGGGACCTGAATTCTAGGATGGGGGAGACAGCTTTTGCACGAGAGGGTTTCCAGCATTGCCGATGGGCCAGGTCAAGTGCCCCACATGTGCCCTCATGGCCGCTGACCTACAGGGGCCCCCAGTATGGCCAGCCTACTCTCTCTCCTTTTCTGTTGCCCCTCAGTGGGCACTAGGGAGTGGGTGAGGATGTGAGGATGCAGGAGGAGCCCCCCTATGCAGGAGGGTGCACACACCAGTTCTTGGTGTGGGCCAAGGTCAAAAGGTGCTCCAGCACCTTTTGTGAGCAGTTGTGGTGGTGTCTTAGTCCCATTGTGAGCCTTGGTCTATGTGGCCTTAGTCCCATTGTGAGCCTTGGTCTATGTGGCCTTGGGCCCGTGCCTTCCTTGGGCTGTTGGGGAAAACCCTGGGGGTGGAGGGGCAGAGTCTAACCCTGGGGTGTGGAGTGTCCCAGCCTGAGAGGGACGGAGTCTGCTCAACACCCTGTGCTGAGTGGTCAGTTACCCTATCGTCCAGGCCAGGAATCACATGTGGCAGGCAGTTGTGGGGGGTCCTGTGTCTGGAGTGGTAGCTCCAGGCTGACTAGCCTGTGGGTCCCCTCAGTGATCTGGGAACTGCGGACCCTCTGAAGCACAAGGAGGGTGGGGCATGTCTTGAGGCAGCTGCTGGCATGAGGTTGGAGAACTTCTGTCGGCAAGCATGGCATGTTTCTGTCCCCACCTCCAAGCCATGGGACCATGACACACTGGGACATTGGTCCTTCTTACCACCAGGTGGGCTGATGCCTCTGAGACCCCAGCCAGGTGCCCACCTGAAAGCAGACACCAGCTTTGGGAGAGGTGGCCACTGTCATTGCTGGCTCATTGGCCAGTTCCTCTCTGGTCCTCAGGAAGCACTTCCTGTGGGGGTGTGACGGTAATACTTAGGGACAGTTTTGTCAGATGTCACGAGGGATACTTCCTATGAAGTGTGAGTGTGCCACCTGGGACATTCAACTGTGGGTGGGTGTGTCACATCACCGTCCTTCTGGCTCCCTCCCTCTTCTGCAACCCAAGAGCTGGTGCCTTCCTGTCCCCCTGGACCCAAGCAAGAGACCACTAGGTGATAACCTCACCTGCGTACTACCAGTGGACACCAGACTCTGCTGGGCTCTGGGCAGGGGCTGCAGGTGGGCGGGCCACCTTGTACAGCTCTGTACAAGAGGAGCTCTGCACGGTGGTGTGTAGGACCATGCTGCATTGAATACCTGCTGTGTGCCAGCCCTGCCTGGGCACCAGGTGCAGCTGTGAGCAAGACAGGCACAGGTCTCTGTTCTGGGGAAGGGGTCTGGGACCCCTGTAGGTCTGCACACCTAGCTGAGATGGGGACCACTTTTCCAAGATAGGCCTCCACAGCGGCAGGATGCTGGCTGCATGGTCGGGTGGTAGACACGTGCAGGTGACTCAGGAGCAGGGGATGGGCAGCTGGAGCTGGGCCATCCCTGCCTGTGGTCAGCTATGCAATGATGGCCCTCAGCCCAGGAGTCCAAGTGGCACCCCAGGAAGGGCCACGCCTTACCAGGGCCCAAGCTGTACTCAATCTGGGCACCTGCTTCCTGCTGAGCTTGGGCAGGGCTCCATGCTGGGTCAAGGTGATCCTTCACCCATTACTAGCTGGCATTCCTGGGGAATGCTGCTTGCCTCACCCCACCCAGCTGTGGACCAGCATCACTCTCCTCATACCATCCACGGTCCTGACAGGTCTGCCCACACTCATCTGACCACCTCCCGCTCTTCTGCTCACGTGTGGCCCTGCCAGCGTGGGAGGCTCCTGTGGGGTATGATCCTGGCTTGACAGCTCACCTGGGCTCAGCACCTCTAGGTAGGTGCTGTCACCTGCCCAGGATGTAAATTGGGTCACTGGAGGGACACTGTGTAGAACTGTGTGTCACTCACTGCTGATTAATTGGCTTTGTTCTGCCTCCCCCACAGAAGGACATGGCCCTGAAACCACAGGAGCGAAAGGAAAAATGGGAACGTCGTCTGGTCAAGAAGCCCCGAGAGTCAGAGAACTGCCCGTCTGCAGAGCCAAGTGAGAACGGCCGGCCCCTGGAAGTGGGCAGCCCTGAACAGGACCCGGAACCTACCTGTGACCGGGGAAAGAAGGTCCCGCTGCAGCCCGCCAAGCAGGTCAGTGCAAGGCCCGCCCCACAGAGAACCATAGGCTCTGTGCTCCCCTCCCCGGGTGCCCTTGGCGCACACCAGCACCTGGACACCACCCTTGGCATCTGGCATGTCTGTCAACGCCTTCCATTGTTGTCAGGCGTGGGGTGTGGGCACATGTAGACTTGGGCTGGCGGTGCCCACTGCAAGCCTGGACCCTGGGCAGAGGCAGGAGACCTGCCTAGGTGGGTCACAGCCAGAGCAAGGTGCGGGCCAGGGTGGGGGGTGTGCTCAGCAGGGCCCAGGGTGCACTGCAGCTAGGCTGGCCCCGTCTCCCCATCGCGTCCGTCAGGCTCCGCCATCCACAGGGTGTTCAGCGTGTGTCCCATGTGGGGACGAGGGTCATGCTGGGCGCTCTGCATCTGCTAAACTGTGAAGTGCAGTGTGTCTTGGGGGAGGGGCGTGTGGTTGGTGGTCTACTGCAGGGAACAGCCCCACCCACCCGGGCTTGCAGGTGCTGGGAAGGGCCTTGGTGGGTGGGGCCGATCTCCCAGGGCTTCTCCTAGAGCCTAGTGCTGGGCTCTGCCCTGGGTGTGGCTCAGCACTGTGGCTGCTCCTTTCTTTGGGGACTCACTGGTTTGCGCCTTCTTGTAGGGAGGGGTTCTCGGTGTTTCTCACCATTTTCAGCTCACCGGGGATGGGGCTGCTGGTGCGGGGCAGCATGTCTGGGCCGGGCTGGATGGGGGGTCTGCAGGCACACTGGCCCGGGTGGACACGTGCTCTTTCTTCCATGCAGGTGTGCTCCCCAGAAGGGGGGCCGCTCCCAGCCAACCCCTGGGACCAGATCGGCCCGGCCCAGCGTCCGCAGCAGCTCCAGCCCAGCCAGCCCCAGGGGTCACTCCCAGCCCCGTGTCAGCGCTGCCAGCCCAGCCGGGCTCTCCCGGACCCCGGGCAGCCCTGCCAGCCCCAGCAGCCACTCCCGGGTCAGCACAGTGGGCCCCGGCGGTCACTTCTGGGCCCAGGTCAGCCCTCTCGGCCCCAGCGGCTGCTTCCAGTCCCAGATCAGCGCAGCCGGCCCCTGCGGTCCCTCCTGGCTCAGCCCTGCAGGCCACGGTGGTCACTCCTAGGCCCCAGGCAGTGCTGCCCGCCCCTGCGCTCCTGCCCAGCCCCTTGCCCCCTGTGTCGTCCCCTGCACTCCCCCCCAGCTCCCTGCCCCTTCTGTCGTCCCCGGCGCTCTCTGCTGGCCCTCTGGCAACGCTGCTGGCCCACATGGTTGTGGGCGGCCCCGTGTCTGCACAGCCAGCCCAGCCGAGCATCCTCAGGACAGCGGAGCGGGCCCCTGCGCTCCCTGCTGACCCACTGCCCACGCTGCCAGCCCCCGCAGTCCCTCCTCCTGCTGCGTCCCCGCCGCCGGCCCAGCAGCTCCCTCTCAGGACAGTGCTGCCGTCCCCGGCGGGCGCTCCTGGCCTCAGACCAGCCCCGGAGATCCCTCTTGGGTCAACCTAGTCACCCCCGGCGGTCACTGCTGGGCCTCCGTCAGCCCCAGCAGTTAGTTGAGGCCCCAGAGAAGCGCAGCACCCCCAAACCTTCACTGCTGGGTCCCAGACAGCCGTGCCAACAGAAGCAGCCACTCATGGGCCCAGAACAGCCTCACCCACCCAAACGGCCGCTGCTGGGTCCAGAACAGAACTGCCGACGAAAACGGCCGCTCCTGCGCCCCAAACAGCCCTGCCAGCCCCTGCAGTCGCTCCTGGGCCCGAGCCCACCCTGCAAGCCGCAGCCATTGCTGCCCATCCCCAAGCGCCCCTCACTACTGGGTCGGCCAGCCCTACCCCGCCGGCCGCTCCTGGGACCACTGAGCCAGCCTCGGCGGTCCCTGCTGGACCTAGTTCAGGGCCATCAGCCCCAGCTCTCACTCCTGTCCCTGGGCCGTCCCTGCTGGCCCCTGAGGTCACGACGGACTCGATCCTCCACCCCCTCGGTGGCGCGGCAGGCCCCATACGTGAGCCCAGGAGCCTGATACCCGTTTTCCAGACTACCACCTGTGGCTGCGCTGGGCAGGGCCAGGGCTGCCTCACCCTGCGGCTTGAGCTGTGTTGCCAGACTGGTTGGAGGTCTTCTCCAGACAGGCCGGGCTGTGTGCGGTTGAAAACAGGCTCGGCAGAGGCGGGAGTCCCGGCAGGGCTGACACCAGCCCAAGGCCTGCCTGCACCAGGAAGGAAGGAGAGGACCCCTGGCATCTCCCAACACATCTGCTCTGTTCCCGTGCCCGCTGCTTTGTGACGCACATGCTCTGGGAGAGGGACTGCTGGGGTCCCTCTGTCTATGTGCCTCTAAAGTGCCACACACCCTTGTACGTTGGAGTCTTCATGCCCGCCCCCCAGGTGTGTGTGTGCGCGTGTGCGTGTGTGTAGTGTGTGAGCTGCCGGCCTCACCTTCTCAGGCCCCTCCTCTCCCCTCTGGTCAGTGTACATTCCTTGCCCCAAGCAGAGCATGGCCTCGGCTGGTCTTCCCTCCTCCTCCAGGGTCCTATGACTGGGGAGGGGCGTTCAGGGCCAGCTGTGGTTGGGTAGAAGCTGCTGGTGGCAAGGATGACCCTCCAGGACTCTGCCTCCACCCCAGTAGCCAAGCAGAGAGGTGGGTTAGCACATCCCGTTCCCTATCTCTGCTCCAATAGGGTCTGTAGGGCCGGGGGCCATTACCAAAATGCCCTCAGCCTCTGTAGCTTTCTGGCTGTTGGGTCCCCAGGACGTCCCCTATTGGGACAGACCTCACACTACAGGGCGTCTGTACCCCCCCCCCCTTTCCCGCTCCCATCCCTTGCCTCAGACCCCTGGCACAGGGCAGGCCCATGCCAGCACTGCTGGGATTTTAGGCGTGGGGTGGGAGCTCAGCTCTGGGAGGGGGTGCAGCCGTTTCAGGAGAGGTACATTGCCACCTGGGGGTGCCACCTAGCTAGGCCCCATTCAACACTTTGTGCACAGTGTCACCTGCCTGTGATGGCCACTTCCAGTGCTGACCATGCCCTCTGGGGTGCCCCCACCTCTAGACCTTACCCCTCCCCTCTTGCTCATGGGAACTCTGGCCCTCACTGGCCCTGTGGGGGTCCTGACCAGCCAGGATGGGGTCCACCCTGCAGCCTAATGCCCTGGTCCTCACCCAGGATCTCCCAGAAATGTGGGGCTTATTTTTCTGATTAAAGAAAATAAAAAGTGCCGTGCCATTATTTTTATAACAGCATCAGCGTTTGTAATTTAACAGATGAGTGTGTCGTATGTGATGTGTGACTTACTCTGACTAGTGGTTTTCTGTGTACCTGAACTTACCTCATTTTCCACATCCAGCTGAGCAGTGGGGGAGCGGCGAGGAGGGGCCGTGTGGTGTGGTCTTGGGGTCTCCAGCTTACCATCATTGCCCTCAGGAGCCAGCTTGTCCTGTCCTGTCCCCTAAGCTCCTACGTGGAAGGGGATTCAGATGGTGTATGTGTGTCCCCTGCCCTGACCCTCCCCACCTGTGGGACAGTGTGGGTACCTGCCCCCCAGGTCCTGCTGCACGCTGTGTCTGAGTGCATCTCAGGGGCATTGGATGAGGACATTGCAGCCCTGCTTTCCTAAGCCTGTCTGCCCGGGGAGTGCTGGCCAAGGCACTTGAGTGTCACTTAGTAGGGGTGAGGCTGGAGAGAGGGAAGAACCATGGGACCCCACAGCAAGGGCTTGGGACACCCCACTGTGAGCCTGGGGTGGGTGGACTCTGGGCCTCCCCTGTTCCCTGTGTGATCACTGGCTGAGGAAGGGGCTCGGGTTCAATCTGAACCCAGAGGGGCCCACAAAGCGCTGTGACCCCTGCCCCCACCCTGTGGCTCCAGATGCTTTTGTTCAAAGTGCTGGGATGGACCCTGAAGGGAGTGCTGCTTGCTGTGGGGGACTGGACCATGTGTGCTGTGTCCTGGGGGTCCACTGTTGTTCGTGCTGCTGGGAGGAAAGGCAGGTCCTGCGTGGCCAGATCTGGAGATACGTTTTCTGTGGATTTGGCAAATAGGAAATGTTGGAAGCTAGATCCAATTTTGTAAAAGTTTTTCCATTGATTTGAGAGAAGCATCAACTCATTCCACTTAGTTCTATTTTGTGGTGCACTCGTTGGTTGCTTTTCATATGTGCCCTGACCAGGGATTGAACCCGTGACGTCAGGCACCAAGACAAAACTCCATCCACTGAGACACTTGGCCAGTGCCAAGGCTAAATCTCATTTTATGATCTAGCTTGTTAGCCAAAGGGCACAGCTGTGTGGCCCTGGTGGTGGAGGTTTGGGCCCTGGTGACTGAACTGGCCCCAAGACGCAGGATGTGGGCTGGGGCCCACCCTGTTGTTTGGAGAGTGGGGATGGAGTGAGTCTTTGAGGGGTGTCTTGGAGATCTGGGAGAGGGCCCTGCTGCCCCAGGGACCCCTTGAATGTAGCTTGGAGCCTGGGCACCATGTTCTGCTGGGTGTCCTCTCTGAGCCCTGCACAGGTCTCTGCCTATATCTCCCCATCTGCAGATTGGGTCTTGGGGAGGGGATGAGAGCCCCTGGTGCTGTACCTGGCCCTGCTTGGCCTTGAGGAACAGAGAAGATAATGTGGCTGAGGTTATTGGTGTCCAGGTGGAGGAGGGGCATCCATGTTGGACCATGCAATACTGAGATAGAGTTTACCATGCAGGTGCTCTCTAAGGAGACCCCTTGGGATCCATGGGGGGGGGGCGTGGCATGAGCATGGGTGACCCCTAACAGGGTCCCAATCCTAGAAGAGGGTCTGTGTGCCATTTCCATGTCTGCTTGGGACACCCACTCCAAGCGGGGGGGGGGGGGGGGGGGGGGAACATCCTGGGAGGGGCTTGTCTGCCTCTTGTGTGCATGACAGTGCTCATGGGTGGGCCCCGGCTGCAGGTGAATGCCCAGTCACTCCTGACAATCCTACCCCTTCACTCGGTGAACACCTGGGGAAGATGGACCCCTGTACAGCCACCCGCTTGCTGAAGTGTTGTTCGTGAGCGCCTGTGTGGTCAGAATACCCACCCTGAGCAAAGCACATCACTCCTGGCCGCAGACCCTCTGCTCCAGCAGACAAGATGTGGCTCATCACTGGACATGTGAGAAGGGAAGAGGCAGCGTGAGGCTGCTAGCCTCCCCGTCCCCTGTCTCCCTGCATATCCTCCCCTCGGAGGAGCTCATTGACTCTGGGAGGTTCCTCCACCTCAATCTGGGTGGAGTCCTGAGTCTTGAGCATGCATGTTCCACAGGTCCTGTGGTCCAGCCTTCTCCCTGTCCTGCCTTCCTCTGGCTGACTCACCTGTTCAGCTCCTGCCCTACCCGCCCAGCTACCACCCTGCCCCTGCCCTGGGTGGTGGTTCCCCATTTCTTGCTGCACCCGCCACCAGCCCTGTAACCCCATGCCTGGCTGAGGGACTGAGAGTCAGTGAGCAGATTCTGGAAAACACCGCTCACTGGCTGTCCGTGTTGGTGACCAAGCGTTGCCCCGTGTGGCCTGGACACAGAGGACAGAGTGGATGCTGGGACGTGTAGCAGCCCTGCCCCACCTGTCCTGCCTGGGCTGGGCTGCAGTGGTGGACAGGTGACAATCCCTGCCCACAGAAAGCTCCAATTCCTGATGAGTGACAGGAATGGAAGAACTTGAGGGGACATGCCTCCTGGGGCTGGAGAGGGCTCCTTTAGGTTGGGGTCAGGGAGGTCTGAGTGATGAGGAGCCGCCTGGCCAGCATCCCAGAGATGGGCGTGTGCCTGGTGCGCGTGAGAGGGTGTGGGACCCTGGGGCTGCTTGTAGTATGGACGTCACCGCCGCAGAGGGACTCCGAGGGTTTAAGCATAGTGACATAAGCTGATTTATGTTTCTAAAAACTCATGCTGGACGAGGGCTGGGCAGTCTGGGAAGATAGGGGGCTGTGCTGGAGGGAGATGCTGGTGGCTTGAAACAGCTCATTTGTCCTCTGGACAGATGGGGACAGCCACATAGCAGTCTGAGTGGCTCAGCCCAAAACCGGCGTGACAGAGCCCGAAGAACCCTGCTTCAGCTCTGGTGGCACACAGCCCTAAGGTCCCCTCTGAAACCATTCTGGGGGCATGACACGGCTGCTCCCCACTGCCCAGAGCCTGCTGACTAAAGGTCAGCATCTCCACTCACCCCTCTGTCCATCTGTTCACCCACCTGTCCACCCATCTGAACCCCACTGGAAACTACGGAGTAATGGAGGAGTGGCCAGCTTCCGAGGGCAGCAGCGTGCCCCCTGACACTGCTGGCTGCAGGGACACTGGGTCATCCTCATGCACTGCCTGTGCTCTCCTCACTATGCCAGGCCCTATGGGGGGGACATGAGGAGAACCTAATGCAGGATGACAGACCAGCCAGCCAGCCTCCCTGTTTCACTTGGGGCCACAGGAGCCTGAAGGGTCCTTTGTCCAGCCTGGTGGACACAGCCTTGGAGGGCTCATGGAACTACTTCTGGCAGGAGCTGGGCACACATGCCACCCCATGGTACTAGCATCTTGGAGAGGGCACGCCTGGTCTTCTTCCCTGGAGCGCCCCTCCTCCCCCAAATACTTCCTCTTCCCACCCAACTGTGCATTCTTTTTTTTTTTTTTTTTTTGTATCTTTCTGAAGCTGGAAACGGGGACAGACAGACAGACTCCCGCATGCGCCTGACCGGGATACACCTGGCATGCCCACCAGGGGCAAAGCTCTGCCCACCAGGGGGCGATGCTCTGCCCCTTCGGGGCGTCGTTCTGCCACGACCAGAGCCACTCTAGCGCCTGGGGCAGAGGCCAAGGAGCCATCCCCAGCGCCCGGGCCATCTTTGCTCCAATGGAGCCTTGGCTGCGGGAGGGGAAGAGAGAGACAGAGAGGAAGGAGGGGGAGGGGTGGAGAAGCAAATGGGCGCTTCTCCTATGTGCCCTGGCCAGGAATCGAACCCGGGTCCCCCCCGCACGCCAGGCCGACGCTCTACTGCTGAGCAAACCAGCCAGGGCCCCAGCTGTGCATTCTTACCAGCAGAGGGCCACGTGGAAGGCCAGTGGTGTGAGCAGCTGGGTGGGGAGAGGCCTTGGCCTTATCACACACGCCCTGTCAATTGGCTCCGCCAGCCCCACCCCGCTGCGTGGGCTCTCTGTCTACAGGAGGCTGTCTTGGACAGGCCCTGCCCCAAGGACTCAGGTTCCCAGAGAGGGCGGGGCTTCCTCAGCAGAACAAATGAAATATGTGATTGTCTGCTGCAGTCCCCACTGTGGCTGTGCCAGGTGGGTTTGGGCAGCCCCATTGAGCCCCAGAGAGCTGGTGCCAGTTGTCAGAGGAAAGAGCAAGTAGTTGGAGTACAGGGGATAGGAGCCCTGGTCACATGGGCTTCCTGAGCAGATCTGTGGTTACAGCCCAGAGGATGAGGGAGGGCTTGGGGGACCACCGCCTACATGGCCCGGCCCTGTGAGGGCTTTGGGTGGGTGGACTATCCCCCCACCTCCACTGAACTGAGCACCTGCTCCGGGTTAGTGAGCGGCTCCGGCCTTGCAGAACGCACTGAACCTGGATTGACTGGATTGAGCTGAGCAGGACCATGGGCCGGAGCGGGCGTGACACATGCTTGACCCTTGCGGCCAGCTAGGCCGTCCACTGCGGTCCCACTGGGCTGGGGCCTCTGGATCTTGAGGTGCACACTAGAGGCTCCTGGGGGGCTCGGGAAAGTCTGAGACCCAGACACAGGATGTGGGAACCTTGTGGGGAGGCTGCTCCCTGAGAGGAATTGGGTCTGTAGGGAGCAGCAGTGAGAGCTGGGTGGCCTGGGCTGTGCACACGTGTGTTTGTGTGTGTTGCGTGTAGACACAGGGTGGGGCACCTGGGACACTGGGAGCCTGTCTCGGTTTCTGCCGGGGTGTTGTGAAGTGAAGTTGGTCCTGAGGGCCTCGGTCTAGTCCCTTCCCTCCAGCCTGCTGGGGACGGAGTCGTTGCTGGTGTTTGGCAGGTGTCTCTGCCCTCTGTTACACTTCCCAGGGCCTGTCCCTTGGTCTGCAGGTGTCTGTGGGTGGTCAAGCCCTGTGGTCACAGAGCGTCTACACACACACCGTGTGCATACAGGTGAGTGTGCGGTCAGCCACGCCTGCCCTGTCTGCACTCATGTGCGTGCTCCTGGGCCTCGTGCGACGTTGACAGTGCTGCCTGAGGTGAAGCCTTTGCTGGGATGTGAGTGTGAGACTCACCAGGGTGCACTGTGCCCTGCACAGCCCAGATCCACCATTCCCCTCTTCACTGTAACTGTGCGCGCCTTTGCCGAGGAGACCGTTTGCAGTTTGTGCCGAGACAGCCATCAAGTGTGCTGATGGAGGGCTCCTCTGCTCTATCTGCACAGGGCGGGGGCTCTAGGGGGAGGGGGCCTCACATGCGGGTGGGGATGTGGTCTCCGCAGGATGGGTGTTGTGTCTGGGTGTGGCCGGAGAAGGCCAGGTGTTGGTGGGTGGGCACCCCTCTGGGGGCCCCTGGGAGGTAGAGTATGCTGAGCTTTCCTAGTGCTATGCAAATACTGGTCTTTGAGGTCTTGGTGTGGGTCTGGGGTTCCAGTGAGCTTGCCTGCTACTGACTGTGAGGGGTACGGGTGGCTCCTTGTTTGGACCTGTCCCAGGCATGGCCATTCCTGACTCCTGCAGCCCTGGGGCGTTGCTGGGACCTGCCTCCTTGGGTCTCTTCTCAGCAGTGACCCCTAGACGGGCTGCCTAGTGAGTCTGATTGCCGAGGGGGACCACACGTGCCTGTGTGAGAGCCCGTGACAGCCCGGGAGGCAGACACCCCCGCTAAATGTGCAGCAGAGCCTGTGATGGGGTTCTTGCAGGGGAGAGGTCACAGAGGAAGCTCAGGACCCCAGGGCCCATCCCTCGCCCGCTGCTCAGAGGGCAGTGCCCCAGCCACACGAATCTGAGGAAGAGGTTTTCTCCTTGCCTTCTGAGAACCATGGCCTGACCCCCTGGGTTGTGCAATGCCCTGCCTGTTTCCTCATAGCCACCAGTCTGAAGGCAGAGATCTGGCTCCACCAACCCGAGAACACATTCTGGTGGTGTGCCACCTTGCAGGGGCCAAGGGTTGCATGTTCAGAACTGTTGCAAGGCTGCTGCTAAGCTGTTGGTGGCTGGAACCTCTGAGGTCCGTCTGCACCACAGCAAATGTGGGTGCTGGATTAGGGCTCCTCCCCCCGCAAGCCCCATCGCCTCTGCCCCCTTGCTGCCTCCTCACTTTTCAGAACCTGTCTGTCTTCTCTGTTGTTGCTTTTCTTACTTGGCACCTGTAGGTATCTGCTGACCATGTCACACCCTCTCCTCTGTAGGCGTCAGGAGGGGTCACCTCATTTGTTCTCTGTCCAGAACAGAGCTGGCTTGTAGGCCCTCAGCGAGCATTGGAGAGTGGATGGATGGCAGGTGGATGGGCAGATGTTGGGTGGTAGATGGATGTATGGGTGGACAGGTAGATGGACTTCAAGGTAGGGCTGGGCACAGGGCCTCCCACCTGCCTTCCCAGGGCAGTCAGGGCACCCTCTGGCTCTGGACATGGACTTGAAGGAACTGGGCCTCTAATCTCATCTCTAACTCCACCTGGAAACAGGTATAGCATGCCTGGCCCCTGGCATAGCTGGCTAGCAGTATTTCTGAACAGCTGGGAGGCAGGCAAGGCCACAGGATAGCCAGACCCCAGCTTGGGCTGCTTGGGACTTTGGGCTGGAGAAATAGGTGCCTCGCCATCCTGGCCTGCCGAGGGTCAGGACCACCTGGGAGCCAGGCCCTCCCTGTGCACCAGGGCCCCAGACAGGATGGGAGCTGGTTCTGTCCTGTCATTTACGCTCTGCTGGTCACACAATGGAGGGCCTGTGGCTTTTGGGGGCTGAAACCCCATCTCAGGGTCTGGGGTGACCATGGGGAGCAGGGGCTCTGAGGGGCATCTGGCTGAGCCGGCTGGAGCCTCGTGGGCGTGAGCGGGCAAGGGACAGGGGCTGTGATGGACATCACTGCCCTGCACCATTGTGAGATTAGATCTTATTTCCAAGTAAAATCAAAGTAGGAGCAGGATTCTGAGTCCACTCCCCTCATTGTCCTGTAAACTCCATGGGCCCCTGTTCCCCTGTGAAGTGGCACAAACTGTCTCGTGGGGTTTCTGTATGAGAAGAGAGTGGCCGTGGAGGCCTACAGGTGACAGGATGGAGCCGAGAAGTTGAGCAGTGGCTCCCACCCAGTGGCCAGTCTCTGTCCAGCCCTGCGGCCCCAGTGCCAGCCTGGGACAATGGAGGGCTCTGAAGGGAGCCTTCGAGTGTGCGCCCACAGAGGAAGGGGGTGGAGTTGCCACCTGTCTTGGTGGCTTGGTGACCGCCACCCTGCTTGGTGTAGCGAGGGGGGCATGTTGGCCCTAAGTCTCCCCAGGCTGGAGGAGGGGACAGAGCTGGCTGCAGGTCCCTGTCTGTGAGCCCCTGCTCTGCAGGCTGTCTCCTTCTGGGCAGCGCTGTGCAGGCCAGCTGCCGGCTCCCCAGGTCCAGCCCCTTCGGGTGGGGCTGGGGGCCTGACCCTGGCTGTGCCCCTCCCCCACAGCGGGCAGCCACACAAGGGTCAGGTCTGTGCTGGCTGAGTCGTCTCTCCTGTCCCCAGATGAAGGTCGCCATGTCCAGAGGGGGTGACCGCAATAGTGAGGACGACAGCTTCCGTGATGCCACCAGCTCCCGACGGAGCGCTTCCCGTGACCGGCACAGCGACGTGAGTACCCTGGACACTCGCACCCTGCTGCCTTCCGCAGACAGTGCCGGCTGTTCTCTGAACAGTTGTCGACTAATGAGGATTCTGGTTAGGAGGGATTGAGTGAAGACAGAGGTTCCTGCTGCAGTGGGCACAGTCTGGGCACCACTGGTGGCCTAACTGGACAGGGAAGCGGGGGCTCAACTTGCGTTAGACCCATGGTGGTCCTGGTCCTGCAGGGCATGTGCAGAAGTGTGACACTGCTCCTGGGGACTAGTCTTGCCAGCTCAGGCGGGTGATGGGCAGGTGTGTCGGCTGATCTCAGCCTGGATGCTAAGGTGGCCTGAGCCTGGGAACACGCCTCCAGTGTCCCCACAGACAAGTCCCTGGTGGTGGGAGGCACCTGGGACCCAGCAATGGTGGTACTGGGCAGCCCTCCCCACTGGGGATTTCAGGGCCCAGAGCTTGGAGGGAGGGGATGGGGGAACACAGCAAGGGCTGGGAGTGGGGGAGGGGTCCCTGGGGGAGGGTGCCCAGGCAGAAAGGTCTCGCAGGAGGCAACCCTGGAAGAGGCCTTTGTCTTTCTGACCCCCAGCTGCTGAAGTAGCCATCCAGGAAGACTGAATTGAATGAGTTGTCCTCATTATCATTTAAATGGAGGCATGGGGGGCGTGGGCAGAGGCCAGAGGAGGCCTAATTGCCCAGCTCAGTCTTGTTGCCACAAGATGGGAAAATAGGCCACTAATTGTCTGGGGCAGAAGGCGCCCTAGTTCCAGCTCTTCTGTCAGCTGGAAAAAGGAAGGGGACCCTCACCACAGCAAGGCCGGCGTGAGGGCGTGAATTTGGGGCAGCGGCGGCAGACCAGCCACCTCCATCAGTGGGGCCTCCTGGGCTGGGGCTGCCCATGTGAGCTCTGCCCAGTGGGGACCCCCAGGAGCTAAGGACCTGGCAAGGGGCTACCTGCAGCCAGGAGGGGTCCCATTGCCCCAGCAGAGGCTAGACAAGGGTACCTGTTGGACAGGGAGCAGCCTCTTCCTCGCCATGATCATCCACCTTCTGAAAGAATTCTTGATCCGGACCTCTGCTCCAACCAGAGTGCTCTATAATCTGGTCTGTGGCGCCCCCAAGTTCCTACACCCTGTGTGTCACCATCTGTCTCTCTGTCCTCTCCTTCACCCCATCCTGCCAGCCTGTGTCTTGGAGGTCAGCTGTGGTGACCACCAGTACCCTGGGGGGTGTGTGAAGCACCTTTTTTGTGAGGCAGTGGGTGGGACCCACCTCCTAAATGCCTCCACCTGTCAGAGCCCAAATGCTCACTCGAGGCAGAGGGTGGTCCCTTAAGCCTGTCGGGCACCCTCCTGGACCTCCCGGCCTCCAGACCACAGCTCACCCTGCCATCTGAGCCCATTTGTTACCTGTCCAGCTCCTCCTCCAGAGAGCTTTCACTGAGGTCCCTCATCCCTGGGACCCTAGGAGGCTGGCAAGTGTCAAAGGGCAGGCTGACTGGGGTACAGAGGGGATCCCCTAAAGCATACTGCCCAGGAAAGGGGCCACACATGGGCTGGACCCGTCCCTGAGGAATGAAGGTCCCAGTGCAGGTCCTTGGGCGTAGCCAACCTTGTCAGGAGTCTCTGATGCTCAACTGTGTCCTCGGTGGCTTCAGTCCTGACCCCTAGCCTGTAGTTCCAGCCAAGGCCCCAGGAGTGGTCCATGGGCCTGTTTTGGCATCCTGGCAGCTGTACCCAGGGATGGTGGTGCCCTGATGGTCCAGACAGGGACCAGAGGACAGGTGGCCAGTGGACTGCGGCCCTGGTTACTGACTGTTCTCTTCCTTCCCGCAGAGCTCGGCCCAGGCGGTCTCAGGGAGAGGCTACTCCGTAAGTCTATCCCCTTCCTGCACGTCCTGTCCCCTCTGGAGTAACTGCAGAAATGTGCAGACTCCCTTTCTCAATTCTGCCCCTGGGGCTGGACCTTCGGGGGGTCCTGTCTGATAACAGCTGGCCAGAAGAGGGGTTTGCTGGGGACTGAGGATGGGGCCAAAGTAGGCAGAGGTTCCGAGGGAGTGGGGTCCTTTTGGGTAGCACTTGGACTTGGGGGTCCTGGGCATGGAGCAGCTGCCCCCCAGCGTCCTGACACCCTATCTCCTAGTACTTCGCTTGTCCCTGCCAGAGAGTCCTGGCACTCGGCCTGGATACGGGTATGAGGCCCGGCCAGTCCGGCTCTGTGGTGCAGACTTCCCTGCACCGCCCCCTGTGCCCCCCACCCAGGACTTTATTTCATTTCCCCTTAAGTATCGGGAGGAATGTTAATGACACCTGAAAAACCCAGAACTCCACAAAAGCCATTTCTGCAGATTTACTGCCCTGCGGGCTCATTGGAGGGCCAGGCCTGGGCTCCGCCTGCCTCATTCTCTAGTCCCTGATTTACTGTGAGTTCAGAGCTCCAGGGCCTGGCAGGCGGCTCTCTCAATCACCGTGCAGCTCTTTATAGGATGTGTGACTAACCCCTTCGTTCCCAGTGGCCCTCTTCACCCCAGCTTCCCAGGCTTAGGGGTGCTGTACACTTCTGGGTGATGGCCCCATGCCACTCAGCAGTGCATTTCTGGGGAGGACTCTGCCCTCCTCGGGCAGCCTTAGTGTGCTTATCTGTCTTTGCGGTCACGTTGGCCTCCTGTGCTGCGTTTTCCTCCAGGGGCCTGGGCTGTCCCACGCTGGAATTGCGTGTTGGCCAAGCAGTGTTGGTCAGTTATGCCAGGACTCGGCTCCACAGAAACAGGGCAGACAGACCCAGATGGGAGGTGGCAGCGGTGACCCACTGTGTGGTGCTGGCTGGATAGGGGAGAACTGAGTGGTAAACGGGAGAGTGGGGGGCTGGGACACCCACTGGCAGGCAGGGAGAGGGGCATGTGTGGGTCCCCAAGGGTCCCAGAGGGGCTGGGCCCAGGGACGCCCCATTTGGAGTCTCTTGCCATACTGAGCCTCCAGGACGCCGCTGCTTCCTAGTCACGACTCCCGGTGTGGCATTTGCAATCTCCCAAGCACTGCTTTGATGTTTCCTGGAGAAGAACTCATAATTAACGTGCCAGCTGCTCACAGGTTAACCCCCATGGTTGTTGCACAGGAGTTACAGATGGTGACAGGGAAGTGGCCCCGCCTCTTACTTGGCTGTGGGGTTCCCCATGCTGGCTGCAGACAGGTGTAGGAGACCCTGGGGGGCAAGTATGTCCCGTAGTCCCTGCAGCCTGGCCCTGGTGCCCTCTTGTCCAATTGGCATGGGGTTGCAGGCAGGAGCCTGGCCCTCTGAGAAGCGGAAGCCAGGCGGAGGCCACCTCCCCGAGGGCTGGAGGAGCTGGACTAACCCAAGTGTCCCATGCCTAGCAGGAGGAGGCACAGCCCCAGCAGGTCTGGGGCTGGGGGTCACCAGGGAGGGGCTCCAGGCAGCTTGACCCTGCCTCTTGTCAGGACTCCACCGTGGAGCCTGTTGAGATGCCAGTGCCCTCAGGCTAGGGCCTCCATGTACGTGTGCTTGCCTTGCATGCAGCCCACGTGTGGCTGGCTGTGTGAGGGGAAGGATCTGCTGTGTGCTCATAAGTTGACATGTGTATGTGTGTCTGTGACACACATGTTTCCATGTGGCCTTGGCGGGGTCGTGTTTACCTGCACCTAGAAGTTATATTTGTTCTGGGCTGTCTCTGTGTGTCTGGGCCTCTCCTGCATGTTCATGTGGACCATGTGTTCGTGAATGTAGCAAACATGTGTGTATGTGTGAGGGTACGTGCATACCACATGTATGTAACTGCATGTAAGTGTCTAGGTGTGGCATGGGCTCACCTTGTGTGTGTGTGACTGGCATTCTGCAGGCGTGCCACATGTCTGTGTGTCTGTGTGTGAAACCCATGGCCATGTGGCATCACATGTGCCCCTCACCACTTGTGCGTGTCCGTGGCTGGGGCCTGAGGTCTGGCAGGGGTGGCGCTGTCCTGCCTCCCCAGCAATGTCCCCACAGTAGGTGACGGTGGGCATTTGGCATCTGATCTGGTTTATGGACAGTACTTAAAGGGGCTTAATTTACTCAGATTTATTGCCAGTTATTGCTCAGCATCAACAGCTTCAGCCCCAGAAGGTCGGGGCCACCTCCCAGCACACCATCAGGTGCTCAGTGGCACCACAGAACTAATTGGAACTAAATAGAAAGTAATTTTCTTTTTTTTAAATTTTATTTATTTATTTATTTTTTACAGAGACAGAGAGTGAGTCAGAGAGAGGGATAGACAGGGACAGACAGAGAGAACGGAGAGAGATGAGAAGCATCAATCATTAGGAGGTAGGAGGTTTTGGAGATGCCTGTTTTTCATTGCGCGTTGCAACACCTGTTGTTCATTGATTGCTTTCTCATATGTGCCTTGACCACGGGCCTTCAGCAGACCGAGTAACCCCTTGTTGGACCCAGCGACTTTGGGTTCAAGCTGGTAGGCTTTTGCTCAAACCAGATGAGCCTGCGCTCAAGCTGGCGACCTCGGGGTCTCAAACGTGGGTCCTCTGCATCCCAGTCCGACGCTCTGTCCACTGTGCCACCACCTGATCAGGCTAGAAAGTAATTTTCTTAATTTGGCTGCTTGCAACCAAGGACACGCTGATCTGAGAATTTGTCTCTGGTAGAACAGACACAGACGCAAGGGCGTGGGGGCTTCTCCGTTAAGGAGAAATGGGGAGCTAGATGCTGTGGAGGCCAGAGGCCAGCCCGGCACCCCAGCCCAGCCTATGAGGCGCGTGTGGAAGGGCTTGTGCCCATAAGGACAGGGGAGGCAGGGCAGCTGTTGTGAGGCTGATGAGCTGCCTTAGCTCCACCCGTCCTCACAGCCTCACTTCAAGGGGGACGTTGTTACCAGCAATGTCCCCACCACAGGGCTGTGCTCCAGACGGACACCCACTGAGGGGAATGTCGGCAGCCTGTGCTTCCAGAGCTGATGCTGTGGGCCCGCACTTGGTGGTCAGGGCGATGTCCCTGGAGGAACCAGAGGGGACATCACGCTGAGGGCGAACGTGGGCAGGTGTGGGTGTGTCAGGGACAGACAAGGAAGGAAAGGGTCCTGACGGCTTCAGCACAGTGTCCCAGCAGCCCAAACGGGTGGCCCGGTTGGCACTCTTCTGAGCCAGTCTTGCGGGAGCTTGGAGGATTGTCAGCCAGGCAGGTAGGAGGTTTTGGAGATGCCTGTTTTCGCCGGGGCCAGAGCCCTGGACTTGGTTGTGCCAGCCTTGGGGGTGACCTGGGTGTGTGGCCCAGCCGAGGTTTCCTGTGCTGTGGGCTGGATGAAGGCTGGATCCGACGGCAGGATACTCACCTGAGAGACAGCTTGGAGTCTCATTGGCACTTTCCCACCATTTATTTTTTTTCTGAAGCTGGAAATGGGGAGAGACAGTCAGACTCCCGCATGCGCCCGACTGAGATCCACCCGGCACGCCCACCAGGGGGCGACACTCTGCCCACCAGGGGGCGATGCTCTGCCCCTCCGGGGCATCGCTCTGTCGCGACCAGAGCCACTCCAGCACCTGGGGCAGAGGCCAAGGAGCCATCCCCAGCACCCGGGCCATCTTTGCTCCAATGGAGCCTCGCTGCGGGAGGGGAAGAGAGAGACAGAGAGGAAGGAGAGGGGGAGGGGTGGAGAAGCAGATGGGCGCTTCTCCTGTGTGCCCTGGCCAGGAATCAAACCCGGGACTTCTGCACGCCAGGCCGATGCTCTACCACTGAGCCAACCGGCCAGGGCTCCCACCATTTTTAAAAGCCCCCTTCCCCGGACCTGGCCTGGCAGTTCAGTTGGTTAGAATGTCACCTGATACACCAGGGTTGTGGGTTCAATCCCTGGTCAGAGCACATACAAGAATCTACCAGTGAAGACATCAGTAACTGAAACAATAAACCAATGTTTCTCTCTCCAGTCAATTTTAAAAACATTTAAGGCCCTGGCTGGTTGACTCAGTGGTAGAGCATCAGCCCAGCATGTGGAAGTCCCGGTTTTGATTCCCAGCCAGGGCATACAGGAGAAGCACCCATCTGCTTCTCCATCCTTCCCCCTCTCCTTCTCCTCTCTCTCTCTCTCTCCCTAACCCCTCCTGCAGCCAAGGCTTCAGTGGAGCAAAGTTGGCTCGGTCACTGAGGATCACTCCTTGGCCTCCGCCTCAGGTGCTAGAATGGCTCCGGTTATAATGGAGCAACACCGCATATGGGCAGAGCATTGCCCCCTGGTGGGCATGCTGGGTCAATCCCGGTTGGGCGCATGCGGGAGTCTGTCTCTGCCTCCTCGCTTCTTACTTCAGAAAAAAAAACCCTTAAAAGTCACCCCCCCCCATTACTTTTTTTTTCAAATTGGGAGCAGGCTCCTGAAAGAGGCATCGGCCACTGCAGGGAAGCCCACACATGCCCTAGCCCACTGCTCCCACTGGGGAGTGTGGGTCACGTGTTCACTGGGCCTTGGATTTGGGCCTCTGTCACTCTACAGGACTGCTAGGAGAAGCCACCCCGGTCCCCAAAAGCCTCACACTGGCCCCTTCCTCCTGCCACTCTCCCGAAGGCTCTGGGACATGTTCGAAGGCACTGACACTCAGGCCATGTGTCCTGTTGTCTTGCTGCTTCGTGGTTCAGCTCTGGCAGTTCTCTTGCACCCGTGGGTCTCTTGTGGGGTGGTGGACAGCTTGGGACACCCAGAGGCCAAGGCCACTGTGGGGCTGGCATGGTGGCCCCTGTGCCACATTGCACTGGCCAGCCCTGGATGGGAGGATCTCCTTACATGCATGCCACTGTGGTATGGGTTTACACCATTTGGGACCACCGTACTGCTTGCTCCTCATGCCTGTGCTAGTCATTTTTTTTTTTTTTTTTTTTTTTACAAAGACAGAGGACAGAGATAAAGTCAGAGAGAGGGATAGACAGACAAGAATGGAGAGAGATGAGAAGCATCAATCATCGGGTTTTTGTTGCGCCACCTTAGTTATTCATTGACCGCCTTCTCATACATGCCTTGACCGTGGGCTTTCAGCAGACTGAGTAACCCCTTCTTCAAGCCAGCGACCTTGGGTCCAAGCTGGTGAGCTTTTGTTCAAACCAGATGAGCCCGCGCTCAAACCGGCGACTTCGGGGTCTCAAACCTGGGTTCTCCGCGTCCCAGTCCGACACTCTATCAGGCTGTGCTAGTCATTTATGCTGTGTAATGAGTGTGGTGCTGTCCCTGGAGCCGGGACACAGATGCTCTGGACAAGCCACTGGATCCCTCCAAGCTGTGTCCCATGTGCCAGGAGCCACAGCTGAAGGGCAGGGCAAGCTGGGGCACTGGTGGGCACTGGGCGGGGCCGCTGGGAGCTGAGAATCAATTATGTGGAACAGGCTGGGCTGCTGGGACTCACAGTGAGGAATTAATGTTAACGCTGTTCTGGTTAAGACTTTTTGTGTTGATAAATAATTCATAAGGCAGTTAACACTTTGAGTCTGACAACACGAGAATATATTAATATAGTCGACTCCGCAAAAGGTCAGTTGAGGGCTGGGGGGTTGTGTTTTATTCATTCTGTGACACAGGCTCATTAATTATTTGGGGCCTGCGAGGGCTGCATGGGAGGAATCGCTAATGAGAAAAAGGGAGATGGGTTTGATGTCAGACATACTGCTGCCCAGCAAAGCCTGTGCCCCGCAGCACAGGTGGGCCAGGTGGCTGGGGAGAAGCCCTAAGGTGACGACTGTTTGCTGTCCCCAAACATTTGCTGGGCAGTCAGCTGCCACTAGGCCTCGGGGTCAGAAGATTGAGGAAGCCCAGAGATCCCCTCTGTGACAGCCATGGAGGGAAGGGTAGGTGGGGGACAGGGAAGGGGGGGTTGTCAGCATAGGAGTGGGCAGCGTGCGTGTGCATGTGCGCTATTGCAGTCACAATGTGGCCCTGGGGGAGGCAGGGTCCACTGGAGACGGCAGGTTTGCCCTGGGACTGTGGCGAGGGATGGGGTGAGGGAGTCAGGCTGGTGAGGAGTATGGCCTCTAAGCAGCTACCAGAGAAGTATCCTGGTCAGGGCCAACTCCAGCCCAGCTGGGCCACCTGTGACAGGTGACAGCGCCACGTGAGTCTCTGCTAAGTGGGTCTCGCTTGTCATCCGCTCACAGAGGGGTCTGTTCCCCGGGCCATTAGGCTATAGTAACTCAATTGCTTGTTAATTGGGTAATTAGTGCTTTGTTTTGCTCTAAAGCCTAAACACTCATAAAAAGTAAATTAGCTAAGTAACCAAGAAGGGGACTCAGGATCTGCCATCCAGTTTGTGCATAATTAATTAGGTGCACCTGTGACTTCCTGTGCCAGGGTGGCCCCAGGCCCTTGGGGTGATGCTGGGTCTTGTCCCGTCTCAGCCACCGTGAGGGAGTCACAGATCCCCCAGTTGTCAACTGGCAGGTCTGTGGTGGGTGCACCCCCCCTGCCAGTGGAGTGCCAGGGGCTCCCCTCTCCCCTTCCCTCACTCCCACCAGTCCTCCAGTCCCAGGGCTCCACTTGGCGGAGCCCAAACCCAGGATGAGGCTGGCCCTTCAGCATGACCCCTCCCGGCTGCTCTGCCCTCCACTGCCCATGAGCCACTTAGTTGGCTCCTGTCTGCATCCTGAGGGGGCCTTTGCAGCAGCAAAGGAGGCAAGTACTTCACGCCCTCAAGACGGAGCAAGGGAAGCCCCAGCAGGTGCATGGGCACTCTCCCCCTCCTTCACGTCTTTCCAAGGAGCAGTGTTGGGTAAGCGAGAGCCCATATTCTGAGACCCGCTGCTGTTAGCCTGCGCTCCTGGCCACTCATATGTGGCCCTGTGGCCCCGTGGCAGGTCACTTGAGTACACAGGTGCCACGCATACACACTGGGACACCTGCCAAGACACTGTAGGGTGGAGCACCCAATGGGCAGGATGCCCAGATGTCCATGTGTGAGAAGCCTCAGAGCACGCTTTAACATGTCTTAGAACACACCCACACATGCAGGCCAGTGGGCTCACACATGGCATACACAAGCAATGAAGACACACCCCATGAACACTGACCCCTCCAAGAACTTGTGTGGCCTGGAATTCCTGGGTGACCCCAGATCCACAGAAAGCCCGTGTACCCACCTCAGGCCAAATGGGTACTGCCTGGGGCAAGGGGTCAGCACCGACTGTCCAGCAGCTCAGACCTTCCTGCTCAGGTGGGTGGAGTGGACTATCTGTCACTTGCACTTGTACCTAAGCCTGGTGTCCTACGGTGTCTGAGGTTTCAGCTGCTGGGGCTTTTGCAGGTGATGGTGCAAGCTGGGAGCAAGCCCCGGCCCGTGAGGAGCGGTCCAGCCGTGACTGGCCCTCGGCCCTCTGACCCTTGCATTGAGGCAGGGTCACCTGAGTGGGAAGCTGCGGGGAAGGCAGAGGCAGAGCTGAGGGTGATTTTCAGCACTTTCCTCCAGGGCAGGGTCTGACTGGACTGTCTACCAGGACAGCCTCTGGGCCCCTCTGTTGCCTTTGCTCCACGGAGACCCCTGCCCCCCGTTCTCCCCCTGCCCCACAGTATCTCTGATCCAGGCCCAGACGCTGCGATGTCCGATGCGGTCCCCCAGCCCATGGATTTTTCATGCCTTTGTTTTGTGAGAAATGGGAGATGGCCTTTCTCTGAGCTCCACGGTGGAGCAGTAATTTGTGTTCACACCGAGAGGTGAAAAAGGCATGTGTAGCTGCGGCTGGGCCACAATGCTAACTGGTGTCTCCCCGTGGGGAAGGGTGGGGAGCAGAGTTCCTGTGCAGGTGCTGCAGGAGCAGCAGGTCTGGGGGGAGGTGTCTGTGCCCAGGCCAGGCAGGCGCCCTGATGCCGGCAAAGGCTGGTCTGACAGGAGGGAAGGGCTGAAGGCATGTGATGGTGAAGGTGACGATGGTGGTGATGCTGGTGGTGATGGTGGTGATGAAGGTACCATCATGCTATGTCAGTCATGCTGAGTACATATCCAGCACTTCATTAACCTTTGCATGTATTCACTCCATTAAGCTCACAACAACCTGTAGGTGGGCTGTTGTCCCTGGTTCACAGAAACATAAACAGAGGCAGAGAGGGGTCAAGGGACTTGCCCAGGGCTGCATAGCATAAGTGGCTGCACAGAGTGAGAGCAGGCATCTGCTCCAGAGCCCTGGGGTCTGCTCTTCCTCTGCAGACACTCTGCCTGGACCCCACTTGCATGGGAGTGATGGTCTCCAGGGCTGCCCAGCCCAGCCTGATCTCATGAAGGTCACCTCTGCGGGCAGCCCCACGAGGCAGTCCTGACTTCCCCTTGTTCAGTTCCCACTCCATAGCAGTGCAGATTAATTCAATAGACTTAATAATGTGAACTCATTTACAACGCGGCCTATGCCGCTGACAGGTGTGTGCCGCGTGGTTAATGGCAGGACCCGTGCCCTCGCCCCTCCTTGGTGGTGGGTCATTAAGCTCTCACGGGGACACCACCACCCAGGAGCTGTGGGGTAGGGGGGACGGCCTGAGGTGGCTCCAGGCCCAGGTGACAGGTGTGTGGACACAAGGCCCGACCCCCAGTGGCTTGATGGGTGTGCAGCTCCCTCAGTTCCCACCCCTCTCTCCTGGCATAGTCACCACCCTGACTTCCCTCTGGCTCCACAGCAGAGTTCAGTCCCAGCTCGCAAGACAATGACTGTTTGCATGTTTCGGTATGTTCCGACCGCTCGTCTCTCCAGCCCTGTCTCCCATGCTTACCTCTGCTGTCATCCCCGTCCCCCACCCCCGCCACCTTTCAGCCACCCGCAGTCTCCCCACCTTGTGTGGTGTGTGACAGGAGACCGGGCCACATGTCCCCAGGCCATGTGACCGCACTTGGTGGCTTGGGTTAATCAAGGGGCAGTCCCCTCAGAAACGGCATGTGGGAGAAGAGGCAGCGCTCCCTGTGCGGCCCAGAGAAGCGTTTTCGGCAGTGGGACCCCTTGGGTATGAACATGTCATAATTTCAGTTGGTGGGAAGGTATAGATTTCTTCGTGTTCTTTAAGGAGGAAATTGCCGTGGCTTCCAGAGCCGTTTTTCTCTGTTAAAACTCCGCTCCCTGACAGTAGAAACAAGGGTTAGTTTGTGTGACGGCCACTGTCTCTCCTTAACCAGCTGAACGAACACTAAGCAGTTTCTACCGGAAGCATCTTCAGGGGCAAGCAGAGTGGGCACTTCTGCCTTCCCTCCCTGTTGGCAGCACCTCTAGTCTGGCCTGTCCAGTCCCCTCATCTTCCCCAGGGCCCTCCCTGCTGCCCCTCCACAGAGCTCTACCTACCACTCACGGTTGGGCTCCAGCAGGCCCTGGGGTCAGGAGGGCCCTGGCTGGCTCAGGCACGGGGGCTTCATGGCTCACTCCGGCCCCATGTCTGCTCTGGGGGGTGGGGGCATGTGCCCGGTCGAATGTTCTCCTCTGTCTCACCTCGGCCTTGCCCTCGCCGCTAACACCCCACGGCTGCGATGGAGCTCCAACCTGGGTGCACCTGTGGCCCACCACTGGCTGAGGACACCCCTGCCCCAGGCCTGAGGCCCAGAGTTGGATGTGGGGTTACTGGAGCCCCACCCTCTGTCCATCCCACACTCAGTCCACTCTGGTGTGGATACTGCGGCCTCCAGCGACACTGGGTGGGCCGCATGCGCGGTGCCGTGGGCACTGACTCACCTCTCTCTCTCCCCACAGTGCGACAGCGAGAGCGATGGGGATGACAAGGTAAGCCCCTGCTTCACCCCCCTCCGCTGACATTGACCCCAGCAGGTTGTCTTGGGGACCTGGCAGAAAGGCTCTGGTTCTCCTATGGGGGTAAAGGGGCCACATGGTCTCTCCAGATGTGGGGGTCCCAACCTCACCTGGCTGAGGACCAGGTGCCCGGGGCGTCCGTGGTGGGCTCCCTGGGACTGCGGGACAAGGCCCCAGCAGCGGCATCACTGGGTCGGGGGTGCCGTGGACATGCCCCTTGGAGCCAGGCGCAGCCCCCAGTGTCCCCAGAACACAGAGACTCCACTCTAGCATCAGGGACAGTGGGGAAGCCACTCACTGGGGTTGACGCAGCTAGTGTTCAGTGTGGGCGTAACCCAGCCCCTCTGCAGCGACAGCGCAGCCTAGCGGCGTTGGCCTTGGGGTTGGGGGGCCTCGGTCCCGGTCATCTGTGGGGGAGGCTGCCCAGAGCTGTCAAATCAGCAGCTATCTGTACTGAGATCTGCGCTGGGGGGTGGGGGGTGGGTCATGACCTTGAGTGTCTACTTGTCCAGAAGCCCTGAGGTAGACTCAGAGATCTCTGCTGAGGCCACGCAGCTGGGACCTGGGCGGGTTGGGTGCACTGTCTTTGGTGAACATGGGAACGTACCATAGGTAGAGTCACAAATGGTGAGGCTCGCAGGGCTGGGAGCCCTCATCTCTATGGGAGACCCGCTGAGGGTAGTGGGCATGAAGGAGAACAAGTGTCCAGGCCATGCAGAGGTATACCCAGGAGCACTTTGTGGACAGGAGGGCCTGCCGAACATGTGTTTAGGCAAGTTTTTGTGAAATGGAGTAAGTCCTGTTGGGAGGCCCAGGGTATATGGGTCGCAGCTCTTGTGTACCTATGTCCTGACCACACTGAGCAGGAGCTGCCCAGTTGTGGGCAGACAGGCTGGTACAGCCTGTCCTTGGCCATCAAGCTGCCGTCTCTCCGCTTGGCTGTCCTCGGCACATGGCTTCCACCCTCAGTCATGCCTTGGTCCATGGAGGCAACTGTGCGGTAGCACCCGTGCCACCTGTGTTCCATGTTCCCGCCCCGCTGGTCAAAGGACTGGCACAGCGAGGCAGGGATGATGGTGCCAAGCATCCTGTGGGACTGGGACAGAAGGAGAGCCCAGAAGGGCCATGCTGTGTAGATCACAGGAAGAAGCTCAGACCTTGTTCCAAGTGAGTCAGGTGCCATGTCCCGGTGGTCCGTCCACACGGCCTCACCGTGCCCGGGTCCCCAGTGCTCAGCCCTCCTGGACACTGATTGTGCATCATGAGAATCACCTGTGGTCCAACCCCTCCACATCCTCCTTGGCAAAGGTCACCCAGTGCTGGAAGCTGTTGGTTCCAGAGTTTGGGGCAGTGAGCAGGGAGTCTGGATAGTCGGAGAGATCCAAGTTGCTCTGTCTCCCTTCGCCCAGCCAGGTTCTGGGTGGTGAGGGACATTCTCCAGGCCCATTAAGCAGGTGCCTTGGTGGACACTTGCCCAGGACCTCAGCCAGAGTCACCATCCTTCCCTCTCCCCCCAGCAGAGAGAAAGCCTCTGCCCTCTGGGTGCCGTGACTTCCTTCCTCTGGCACTTAGCCTGGTGAGGCCGTTGAGAATTGTAGGAGGAGCTGGCCCAGCCAGAAGGCCAAGTGTGTCCACAGTATTTCCAGGACAGCAGAAGTCCTGACTGTGTGGCCACAAGGACATGGAGGGAGGGACCAGAGTCACTGACAGCAATGCCGGGCCTCACCTGGTGCCTGACTGACAGCAGATGTTTAGAGCGGCCCCAGGCAGCTCCTTGGCATCCACTGGACGCCTCCCCAACCCTCGCTTCCTTGCTTGGCCCTCAGGGACTCATGCTCTGCAGAGCGGGTTGACAAGTGCAACTTGTCATATTCTCTGACGCATGGTGGCCTGGAAACAGCCGGTCAGAAGACACCTGAGCTGCACTGGGAGGACAGGCTCAGTGACAAGGGACAGCCCACAGGCAGGTTGGACAGGAGAGTGGGAAGCTACGGACAATGTCCTGTCCCAGGTCTGTCTGTGGACTCTGCACGTGCTGGGCACGGGGACTGCAGGGCAGGTGGGCGCGCCCCCAGGACCCCTCCTCTGAATGCGGCAGCAGGAGGAGCTGGGCCTCCTGCTTCTGGCCAGTTTGCTTCTCCCAAACCTGCTAGGGCCTGGGGTCCTGTCCGGCCATCATGGCCCTTGGACTGGTGTGCAGACAGACAGCTTTAGGTCTCCGCTGCCTCACCTTAGACAGAATACAGCCCACCCTCCTAACGCACCAGGCCCTGCCCACGGTCCCCTTGCCCACCTGTGCTGTAACCCCTAACCCCTACCCTCGTTCCCCGCACCTGAGCCCTCTCACTCCCACCCACTCTGGGCGCGGCTGTGGGGGGATCTATGCTGCCAGAACGCTCAGGCGCCGTGCAGCCAGATGGCCCCTCCACGAGACTGCAGTTTGTGTCCAACTGTTTTTTTATTGGGAAAATATGGTGTGAAAAATTGTGTGGGGCTCCTCAGGTGGCCTGCTGGGCCCAGACTGGCTGCTGTCAGCCCAAGTGGCCCAACCAGGTGGCCCGCTGGCCAGCACTCTCTCCCGTGGCCTATGGCCACAGCCTGCCCTCCAGGATGCCTCTACCAGACCCTGTGCCGGACTGTGCTCCCAGCACTCAGCCTTGTCCAGCTTCCAGGCTGCAGGAATGGGCAGGACTGGGCTGGGCAGGATGGGATCCTCTGAGGACAGCAGTACAGCACAGGGTTAAACCCAGCCAGCCCTCCACCGTTTGAGGCTGTCTCCTCTTTGTTAAATGGGTTCCTAATTGCCTGCTGCCTGGGATGGGCCCTGTCCACTACTGGAGCCCACTGCCCTTCCCTGCGTCATACACACGTGCATTCATGCATGACACTCACATACCTACACGCACACTTGTACACGTTCATCCCTGGAAGCCCCGTGGAGCTCGTGACTCTGCTCTGGATGCTGGTGAGGACACATGACTCTCAGAGGCTGGTCAGAGAGCCCACCTCACACCTCACGGGCTTCAGGGACCGTGGCCCGGGGGTGCAAACAACAGGAATTCATCCTCTCCCGTTCCTGGAGAATAGAGGTACAGAGCCCACACATCACAGGGCCAAGTTCCCTCCACAGGCTCCAGGGGAAGGTCCCTCCTGTCTTGTCTAGCCCATGGTTGCTCTGGGTGTCCTTGGCTTGTGGCCACGTGGCTCTAGTCTTCACTTCTGTCCTCATGGGCTTTGCCCCCTGCATCTGTGTCTCTACTCTTCTTAGGACACAGCAACTGGACCTAGGGCCACCCTATTTTAGGATGACCTTGTCTCGGGGTCCTTTTCTTAACCACACCCACAGAGACCCCAATTCCAAATTCAACAGGTTCAGAGGCTCACGCAACCCCCACCCCGCATCAGGCCCAACTCCCACATCCTCCTCCAGCTCTCCTCTGGGTCTCCTTGTTTCTGTGAAACCCTCGTCTTTGGCACCGTCTGCACTTTCCCCTCTTGGCCGTGGCCACTTTGACTGAATCTGCATTTTTGGTTGAGAGTAGACAGGGTCTAATTTCACCATGAGGTCAGCCTGTCTGCGAGATTTGTAGGTTTTCTGGCTTTCGCTGTGTGGACACTGGCAATTGGCATGCGGCTGGCGAGGATCCTCCCCAGGCCGTAGCCATGCCGCTGGGTCCTTCTGTGTGGGACCGGGGAGCTGCCAGCCAGCCTGTCCCTGTTCCGCAGCCCCATCCTTGGCAGTTGTCCTGGAGGGGTGACGTGGCCGGGCTGGGGCTGCTTCCCTTGGACAGCAGACCTCCTGGCTGCAGCATCTGGCGCTGGCCCAGCAGGGACCACATGGTTCCTGACAGCTGTCCCCATCACCACGAGCTCCTGGAACCCTTCCTGCCAGAGGTGGGGTCTCCAGCCAACTGAGGGCAGTGGGGCAGCCTCAGTGTCTGCCTCTCACCTCAAGGATGCGTGAGGGTAGGACACACCCTCGGCTGAGGGTTCAGGACCTCGTTTGAAGTGTATGTCAGCTCTTATGAGCGTGGGACCTGCCACGGCTCACGCAGGAATGACAGAGATGGGACCCTGCCCGGAGCAATGTCCTCTCTCCTCTCCCTGCCTCCCATCAGACAGGAGTACTGCAACACAAGGCCCCTTCACACAGAGGGCTCCTCCATCCTCACAGCCCTATGACAGGCACCCTGGTCACCATCTCAGGGGACTGATGTCTCCAGGGGAACAGCCTCTGTCCCCATCTCAGCAGATGCCCCACCCCCCTCTTTCTTCGTCCCCACCTCTGGCTGTCACAGCTCCTAGCAGCCTCCTAAGTTCCCAGCTCTATAGAAGGATCCAATCTCTTTCCTGCTTAAACTAGAACCTCATCCTGTGGTTCCCTCGTCCGCAGTGATTCCCACGTCTGGGCCTTCACACTGGCTCGGCCTTCACACTGGCTCCTCCTCCCTTGGGCTTCTCTGGGAGAACTGCCCTGACTGCCCGTCACTGTCGTTCATGGGCCCTTTACTAATGTGCTTGCCTGTCTCGCTTATCTTGCGGATTCCCTGTGCATCCAGATGGCTTCCATAAGACTGAGCTTGACTCGGGCCTGCTGACAGGTGTCTGGGTGCCCCAGGCTGGCCTCCCGCATACACATCCTCATTGGTTTCCTGGGTGCAAGCACAAGTTTCCTGTGGCTGCTGGGACAAGTTACCACAAATTTGGTGGCAGAAAATGCAAGTTTGTCATCTTACAGTCTAGAGGCCAGAAGTCCCACAGGGTCTCACTGGGCGGGTCTCTCAGGCTCAGGGGACTCGGTTCCTCGCCTTCTCCAGCTTCTAGAGGCACCCACATTCCTGGGCTCCTGGCCCCTCCTCCAAGTATGAAGCCAGCAGGATAGCTAACGTCTTTAACTCTTAAGGACCCTGGGATTGCATCAGGCGCACCTGACCCCAGTAGCAGCCTGACTTCTGCTTTGCCATCCTCAGATTCACAGGCCACGGGTCCCTGGACAACCCACCAGAGCCAACCTGGTGCCCCCAGCTCCACGGTAGCTTAGAGGTGGGGCACCCTCCATCCCAGGAACCTGCCCTGCTGGGTCTCTTCACATGATTTTCACAGGGTGGGTCCTCCACCTGTATGCGTTGGAATGGAGGTGCAGGCCATCTGGGCCTGGATGGGTGTCAGACGCACCCGCAGCCTTCCTGGGGGCAGGAGTTCCTCCTGGATCCGAATTCAGCTTCTGCTCACAGAATGTGCCCAGCCCCAGTGGTGGCCAGGGTTGGCACAGGCTGCCAGGAGCCAGTCTGCACTAGGGTAACCACTGGCTCTCCCACTTGCATCTCTGTTTCCAAGACGGTGAAACCGTGATGCAGGGAGGGCAGAGCTTACATTGGGCAGGTGTGGGGGCACTGCCATCCCTCAAGTTCCAGCTCATCGACTTCGCTGCTCCCTGACAGAGTTTCCCCCTCAGTAACGTGGGCGTAGGAGCCTTCAATACTCGTTGCTCTGAACCTGGGAAGAGTCGGGTCCACAAAGCGTTCGCTGGCACTGCGAGCCTTTATCTGGTAGCGAGATGGGACGGCGACCGCTCGGACCCGGGCGGGCGGCCCCACGCGGACAGATCTGCGCCTCGGGGCTGGATTAGTTGGGCCTGCTAGCGCCCCGCCTCCGCCCCGCCCGTCCGCACTCACTCACCACCGCCTGCCGCCCATCAGCAGTGCGCCCTCCGCCGCTGCCGCCGGGCCCCGCACCGCCTCCGACGGCGCCCAGGGGCCCAGAGCCCCCTGAACGCTGCCCAGAGCTCTGAGGTGGCGCCGCGGACATGCACGCCCCCGGCCCGGACTCCGGCTAGGCAGGGCGCGCCGGGAGAGGGGCCACCTCGACGGGTCGAGGCCGGCGGGGACCCACGCTCCGCCGCTCGCGTCCATGCCGCTCAGCTCTGGCTCTTGCTGCAGCCAGAGGACTAGCCGCGATCGCCTGCAGAGCGCGCAGGACCTGGCTCGCCCGCGCGGTAAGTGAGCGCTGGCGGCTTCGGGGAGGGACCCAGGACTTCTGGGGCTGGGGTCCAGAGAGCAACCACCCCCTCTAGAGCAGCGAGGCATGGTATAGGCCCCCGGCGCTGTGCCCACCCCGTCTCCGGAACCGGGCGCGGAAAGACCCAATGCCCCTCGGCTCTGCCCTGGGGCGCACGTGGCGGCAGGCGGGTACGGATGCAGTCTAGCAGAGGAGGCGGAGCCGGGCGTCGTGGTCGGGTGCACGCCTTTGTCTGCGCCCTGGTGCGGACTTGGCTACCCGGACTCCCGGCGACCGCCGCGCTCACCTGCCTGGAGTTAGAGTTCTTTGTCTGGGGCGGGGCGCGGCCAGCGGAGGCTGTGCCGCGGGTCGGGTCCACGCAGACAAAGCGCGCGTTGACCACCGCCGCCGCCGAGATTACTGCACCTCGGGAAAGTCAGTGCTGGCTCTGCCGGGCACACCTCTCAATCGGGACCCTGAACCTGCAGCCCGGGCTCTTCCCAACCCCAAACCGGCTCTGTGCCAGCGTTGGAGAAGGATGTCGCTGCCGGCTCCCATGGGTCACATCCCAGCAGATAATCCTCAGGAAGTTATTGTCACAGGTCTGGTGGCCACTCTCGGGCTGCCCCCACCTCCCTTGAGTCAGCTGCCCAGTCGCAGACCCTCTGTGGAATAAAAAGGACCCAGGAACTGGGTACAGGGGCTAGTTCCAGCAGGTGTCCTTTGTACCTGTGCTGGGAAGAGGCTGGGAGGTGCCACCGCCCACCCCTCAGATGGGTGTGACCAAGGCTGGCCAAATGCCAGGCCCTCGCTGTGCAGAAACCTGCCAGCTCCTGCCAGGACCCCTACCTGCAGGAACTCAACTTCCCTGAGCAAACTTCAACTGTAGCAGAGGGGGAAGGGGGACCAATGAACCTGCATTTGCCAGGGCAGCATCCCAGGGGCCTGGAAGGCTTGGGAATGCCGCTGTCCTTTCCTGCCTCCTGCCCCTCACTTCCCCTTTCCCAGTGTCTGGGGCACCACCTCCTGACCCCAAGATCTGGTGCTCTGGGCCATGGCTTTGAACTGAACCAGAACATGGGGCAGGGGTGGGCAGCCTTAGATGAACCGGCTCCCTAAACCCCCATTCAGGCCCTGATGGAGAGAAGTCACGGCCACAATGTTTTGAGTGCTGCTCTGCAGGTCCCATCTGCCAGCTGGGCCGGTAGCCCTTCAGCTCATCGCAATCAGCCAACTGGAAATAGGGGGCCTGCTGGCCGCACCTCCAAACTGGGGACCCTGGAGGCTGCTGAGCAGATAGCTCTGTCCCTGTCACCCAGAGGGGCCATCAGAACACCCTTAAGGGAATGGTGTCGTTAGAGGGGAGGCTGCCACTCCATTGGCAGTGGGGAAGGGATCCAGTCGGGAAGGCTGAGGGTCTGGGTGGCCCTCTGATGGGGCAGGCAGGCAGGCACAGCCAGCCCTTCCCTCCCCTACTGAGACCCTGCCCCATCCTCCCCTGCAGCACAGGTAGACCCCCCACCCCCACGAGACTCCTTGGGGGCTCTGACCGCTACTCACAACATAGCCTGCTCAGGAGAAAACAAACATGCGTAGAAAGAAGCTTGGGAAGAGGTCATGGCAGTGGTGCCCCTGGGTGGGCACAGACTGACCCTGTGTCCGTGTGGGTGGGCATGGGCTGCCCCAGGGGTCCCCCATGGTCTGGCAGGCTGGTGGGCAGACTCTCCACTGCCTACACTCAGATGGGGAGGTGGGGCCTGAGCTCCCACCCTCCCTGTTGGGTCCCCTTCTCCCATTACGGCTGGCTGTCAAGGGTCCCCGTCTCTGCCTGCCATTGGCTGTGTTTTCCAGACTGCGTTTGCTGCCGTTTTCTCTTTGGTTTGGGTTTGGGGGACGTGGTTACCAAGGTTACCATTCCAGCACGATTGTATAGGCCACTGTGTACGGTTTTGTTTCTTCATTTATGTCTGCGATCATTCCACAATTATTCTGACCTAAGGAACAAGGCAGGGTCTTGGCCTCCCTTTTCCTAACCTTGAGTTTCCATCACACCCCAGTTGCCTGGGCAGCCTGCCTCTCCCCACAGACTCACAGCCACCTCTTTCTGTCTATGTGACTCTGTCTCTCGCCTAAGTGGACTCACACAGTTATTGTCCTTTTGTGAATGTATCTTCTCCTGTCTTGGAGTGAAATGCTCTGAGAATATCAATTAAACCCATCTGATCTTGTATGTCATTTAAAAAAGAAATTATCCTTTTGTGACTGCCTTATGTCACCGAGCAATATGTCCTCAAGATTCTGTGTCGTCGCAGGAGTCAGAATTCTCTTCCTTTTTAAGGCTGCATAATATTTCACTGTGCAGACACAGCACGTCTTGCTTGTCCATCATCCGGCCATGGACACTTGGGTTGCTGCCACCTCTTGGCTGCTGTGACTAACACTGCTGTGAACATGGGTGTGCAAATCTCTCAAGTCCCTGCTCTCAGTTCTTTGGGGTGCATACCCAGTGGTGGGATTGCTGTGTCAGACGGCAGTTCTTTGTTGAACCCTTCTGAGGAGCCCCATCCCGTTTCCTGCAGTGGCTGCACTGTTTTACAGGGTTCCAGTTTCTCCACGACCTTGCCACACCTGCCGTCTTCTGGGTTTTGGTTGCAGCTATCCTCGTGGCATGCCCTTCGGTATTTTAGGCACCCCACAGCAGCGGCAGCCTCTGGCTGCTCTGTGCACCCAGAAGTCCAGGACGGGGTTGTCGTAGACACTGAGCAGAGCAGCGGTGCTGGGGAGATGGGAGGGTGGGGGGTGGAAATGTTCTAAAACTGGTCCAGGTAGTGGTTGCTCAGGACCGTGAATATACTAAACACCTCTCAAGTGCACATCTTCACCGGGTAGATGGCATGGTACACAGATCACATTTTGTTGGTGTTTAGAAAGGGCTGCTGGGGGCAGCCTCATGTAGCTTATTTTCCTGAGCCATAGGGGATCCATCCAGACATCGAGGGGCCATATCCCAACCCTGACCGCATATCACCATGGCCAGGGTGGTCTGAGGCGTGGCAGGTGATGTCCTCCTCACCCCCTCGCCGGGGGTGGGGAGCATTCCGGACTCTTCCCCTTCCTCCTCCACCACGCCCAGCGAGGCCCAGGTTCCCAAGTTCCAGCCCCCACCTGGCAGGGTGACTCAGAGCCCCCTCATCGCTGCTGAGTAGGCATCTGCGGTTCCTCTATGAGCCCAGTGTTCTGTGTGGCCACTCACCTACGTGGGGGCTGTGGGCTAAACAGGAACTTGCTCAGAGCTGCCCCCTGGGTGCCAGGGCTGGGCTCACCTGCTCACTTTGACCCTCCTCTCTCCTCCAGGCATCTGTGGGCTCCGAGAAGCTCTTTGCCCCTGCAGCAGATAAAGGTAAGTGCGTCCCGTGGCCTGGACTCCAGCCTCTGGGAAGGGACAGGACAATCCTGAAGTCAGCAGGGTCGTGGGTTGGGTTCCAGGTGCAGAGACCGAGGAGTGAGATGCTGTGACTGAGGAAGTGTCCCCAGGAGAAAGCTAAGAGGGAAGACAGGGAGCAGGGGTGGGGCCTCTGTCAGAGCCACGTGGCCCTGGCCTGGGTGCCTACCACCTGACGATGCTCCCAAAATGGAGTCCTCGTGATCTCCCCAGGGTCACAAGCTCAGGTGGCTCCACACCTGTGCAAGCTCCGCCGTCTCACAGTGGGCTGGCCGCAATGCAGACAGTGCACATATGTGTTACACCAAAATGAAATAGGTCAGACTCCCACCTCGGCTTTGCCCGCCCCCTGGCTTGTGGCCCTGTGGGGATGGGGCAGGTGTACAACATTCCACTGTCCCAGACAGCTCTCCTAGTTGTCACTGCCCTGGGGAGTGGATGCTGGTGTCCATCCCAGGATAGGCTTTTGTGACCAGCCTATTGGTCCTGGCTGTGGCCCAGAGGGGTCATCACCAGGCCTAACACAGAAAGGGGGCCCCTGTGCTCAGAAGGCTCCATCCAGATGTGACTGGACAGGACAGGCCTGTGGCACATACAGGCGGCATCCATAGCAATGGGTTCCACTGTCTTGGTCACTTGAAACCACAAGTGTTGAACATCCTGTGGTTCTGGAGGCTAGAAGCCTGGGGTTACGGAGTCATAACTACGCCCTGCAAAGGCTCCAGGGGACAGGCCCGCCTCCTCCAGCTCCTGGGCTGCCCTGGGCTGTGGCTGTGCTTTTCCTGCCACTGCATTGAGGGCCCACCCTGTACCAAGCCGAACTCCCCTCAAGACTGCTAATGTGATTACATCTGCACAGACCCTTTCTCTAAATAAGCATGGGGGTCTAGTTTGGATGTATCTGTTTGGCACAGTTTAGCCCACTACTAGGGTCCACTCACATGTGTGGGCAAAGTTCAGGGAACTAGCCAAGGCTTTGAGGTGACCCGAGAGGACCCACGTCCTGTGGCCCGAGGCCCACCTGGATTTCTGCTCCTCCTGGGAAACCGGGACACCACCTCCTCCAGGCAAAATAACCCAGATGGGTGGCAGTGCTGCCTCTGGCCTGGATACCTGCCCTCTACCTGGCCTGCTGGGCAGGGGAGCTGAGGAATGAACAGGCATAAGCGTGAGGTCATGGCCAGAGCTGAGACCCACAGCTCAGAGGGGAGTGGAGTCATTGCAGGTGGTGGGTACTCAGGCTGTGAGGCTGTGTGGGGGCGCAGCAGCCTCCTCCTTAACAGCACATCTTCCCCTAGGCCACTGGCCCAGAGGGTCAACCTGGGTCTTTCCAGAAAGAGGGACCTTCGTGGGTCCCATCAAATGCTGGCTCACCCTGGGCCCTCTCTCCGCAGGCCCCCCGCTGGGCGAGAAGTCCGAGACCAAGGCCGGGGCAGCGCCCAAGGTCTCAGGCTTGGAGCGCAGCCGCGAGCTGAGCACCGAACCGCCCTTCCTGCCGTCTGTGCGCAGCCCCGCACCCTCCGGCGGCCGCGCGCCCGGCACCCCCTCCAGCCCGCTAGTCAAGAAGGAAGCGCCCGCCCTGCCCCGTGTCACCCCGCAGCCGCTGCCCACGCCCCCACAGCCCCGGGCCCCACTCCCAACACACGTGCCTCTACCCCTGGGCGCCTTCCCCGGCCACTGCCACGGCCACAGCCAGGGCCAGGCTGCGCACAACAGCCTGCACAGCCTCAGGTGGGCGTCGCATGGTGGGCTGGGGCTGGTGGATGGGCATGCGCACTCGGCGGTGGGCACTGAGCCCTCCATCCCCATAGCAGGAGCAGCAGCGCCAGCAGCGGCGCCAGCCTCGGGCTCGTGAAGCACGCGTCCTTGTCGCCGCACGGGCCAGGTGCCCACCTCTCTACCTCACATTTGGCGCTCCGATCACAGGCCCAGCACCAGCACCACACAGCGGCCATGTTCGCCGCACCTGCGACACTGCCCCCACCCCCGGCGCTGCCGGCCAACAGCCTGGTCATCCCAGGACACCCTGCCGGTAGGTCCGGGCGCCCTTTTGTAGGGGCCAGGGTCACTGTCCCCTCGCTCCATGATTCTCACTCCGGGCATATGGCAGGGAATGGCAGGCGAGGGGTGCCAGGCTCCAAGGCACAGCCTGTCCCTGCTCCAGAGGCACTGCTGTCTGACCACAGACCCCCAGAAGGTTGCCTTTCCCAGGGGGGTCCGGCTGCCCTGTGCAGAGGTGGTCCTGCCAGGGCCTCAGTCACGCACACGCATGTATATGAACAGACGTGCCCACTCCAATCTGAGCCCATGCCAGACCTGATCAAGCAGTTGGGGATGGGGAGTTGGAGGCTGCCCAGGGCCTGCTGTGTCTTCCATCCGTATCCTAGTGTGTGGGGTTAGGGTTCTGCAGGTGCAGGTAGGGCTGGTCTGCAGTGGAGGGAGCAGAGTTGGCCTTCCCCCTCCTGCTTGGTTCTGGCACTTGTCCCCCTTAGGGTCGAATTCAGGTCCCTCATGGTTTCCCCATGTCTTTCTAAAAATCTGACTCAGCTCAGACCGGGCTGGGGGCAGCTCAGTGCCCGGGATGGGGCCAGGACATGGTCTGGGTGGCCTCCCCGGGCAAGCTCCCCGTGGCCAGTGGGCCCGGGGCTCACGGTCTTCTCTCTTGCCTTTAGATGCCAGCCTGTTGATCTCATTCAGCCAGCCAATCATGTATTGCCAGCCTCATGCGGGGATTCTGATTGGTACATGGTCACAGGCCCCTCTCTTACCTCCACCCTGGGGTCCGCACCTAGCGAGCGGCCACCACGGCTTGGCCTGCCGAACCCGGGAGTGCCAGGTGACTATCCGCCGCGCCCCACCGGGAGCCCGCGGCCGACGGGCCTCTCCGTCTCTCTCTTTTTCTCTTGTAGATCCCGAGCTGCTCAGGCAAGAGCTGAACGCGCGCTTTCTGGTCCAGAGCGCCGAGCGGCCCGGCGCCCCCCTGGGCCCGGGGGCTCTGCTGCGGGCGGAGTTCCACCAGCACCAACACACACACCAGCACACACACCAGCACCAACACACATTCGCCCCCTTCCCCGCGGGGCTGCCCCCGCCGCCGGTCCTGCCACCCGCCGCACCCCCGCCGGTGCGTAGCCCCCGAGCGGGCACGACAGGCAGCAGGCACATGCACTCCGCCTGCACGCAGACCGACACCGTCCCTTCCTGTCCACCCAGCCCCTCCTGGTCTTGCTCTGGTCCCCCCGTCCTGGGCTTGGACAGGTGCCCCACATTGCATACATGTGACATGGCCTTGGGACCAGTTGTCCCCACTCAGGGTCCTAGACTTCTTGGTTCACAAGACAGCAGGTCTGGTGGCCCAGACTGGACTGAGGGTCCACAGGAACCAGGCCCTCCCATTTCCCCAGGCCAAGAGGACTCGACTTATAAGCCAGTTGCTCTTGGGGTGGAGACCCCGCAGCTCCCATTGGGCTTTGCCCTGCAGCCGGACCACCTGCCCTGGGCTCTATGCCCCCAGCATGACTGCAGCTGCCACCTCCTATCTCTGCTGCTGGCCCAGCGGGCATGTGCACCCCTTTCTCCTCCTGTGGTGGGACTGTTAGGACGGGAGGACCGTGGGGCCAGTGCCTTCAGGGGGCCCAGGGACAGCTGGCTACAGACTAGCAGCCCCAAGAGGCAGGACGATCATCCAGGCTACCGCCAGGCCTGCTGGGTAGGGTGGGCAGGGGCCCGTGGAGGGCACTGATGTGCAGGGTGGGCCTCACCCTTCACACTCTTTTCCCCTCCAGTTTGACAAGTACACACCCAAGCTGGACAGCCCCTACCTGCGACATTCCAACGTGAGTGTCCCTGCCCCGATCCTGCGTGGCCTGCTGTGGGCAGGGCTGGTGGCTGCGGGGTGGAGGGCAGGCTGTGCCTCTCACAGGTCTTCCTGCTGTTTGCCAATGCAGAAGGGCTGGGGGGGGGCGCTAGAGGCCTGGGCTGGTCTGCCCAGTGTAGCCCTGGAACGCCTTCCCTCTTTCTTCTGCAGTTCTTCCCGTCCTTCCCTCCTGCCATCCCGGGACTGCCCACCCTGCTCCCACACCCAGGCCCCTTTGGGTCCATGCAGGGCGCTTTTCAGCCCAAGGTACCGTCTGTTCCTGGGAGGTGGGGCAGACACAGAGGTATCCCCCAGGGTAGGGTGGCAGCGTGCACAGGACACTGGAGACCTTCATTTTTTGTGGGGACTCAGCCCCAAGGCAGCACCCTCGTACCCTCAGTGGGACTGCAGTATAGGCGACTGCCAGTGGGGAACATGCTGCGCACCAGGGCCTGCGAGAGCCCTGCGTCGTGCTTGTTCACCTTCCTCAGTGAGGGTGCTCGGGGTTGGATGGGGGAGCTGTGCAGGGGTGAGGTCTGGGGGACAGGAAGCACAGAGGCCCCAGGACTAGGGACTGGGCTCCCTCTGCGCACACTCCCTACGCCCAGACCCTGGTCTAAGCATATCAGCATCAAGAGCCTGTTCCTCCCTCCTGGGCCGAGGATGTGGTGGAAAGCCAGGCGGGCCTAGGTGGCAGTGTGCACGGCAAGGTGGCAGCGCTTCTGCAGCTTCTCACGCCCTGTCCCTCTCCCCTCAGACTTCAAGCCCAATTGAGGTAACAGGCCGGGCCAGCGCTGTCCACAGCCTGCTCCACAAGGGCCCTGGGGTAGGTGACAGCTGGGCCCACGCCATCCCCCCATCCCTGGGCAACATCCCCACCCACTCCTGGGGCTCGGCTGCTTGCAGAGCCTGGACCTAACACTGACTCCTCTGTCGACGACAGGTGTCTGAGCTGTACCGGACAGCAGTCAGGGTGAGTGTGTGTGCACACCTGTGCACGTCTGCCCTGGACAGAGAGTGTGGTGGGTCCATGGCTGGGGAGGACTCTGGGTACCTCTTGGGTGGTCCTGGGGGTGCCCTGTGACACCAAGGAACCTGGGGGGCAAGTGAGGAGGTCAGAGCCACACCCTGAGGGTGTCGCCCTTCCGTCACAGAAACCCGGGAAGTGGTGTGCCGTGCACGTGCAGATCGCCTGGCAAACCTACCACCATCAGCAGCGGATGAAGGTGAGCCGGCCACTCGTCCGACTGGCCAGACTGTGGGTGCACATGAATGTCAGACCCTCCGGTGTCTGCCACGTGCCCCTGCCTAGGCCCTGGGCTGGGCTGGGCTCTGAGGGGTCAGAGGTGGGAAAGAGACAGGATGGTGGGAGTCCAAGGTCACTCCCCACTGTGGGGGTGGTTCCATGTCACCCAGGGTCACCCAGGCTGGAGTTTGGGAGGAGTGAAGGAGATTGGAAGCACTCCGGGTGCTGTGTGCTCTTGGGAGGCCCAGTGACCAAGAACCCAACTCAGGGCCAAGACTGTGGCCATTCCAGCAGGGTGGTGCCAGGCGCCCTGGCTGGGGGTCTCCGAAGAAGTTTCCCTGAGTGATGCGGGGAGAGGCAGCCACAGGGGACCTGAGGACCCTGGGCTAGGGGACTGTGAGAGGCCTCTAATAGGACCAGGGCGGGGCAGACGGCCCCCGCATCATGGAAGGGCCCTGAGACCCGCTTGCTGGTGTCTCAGTAACAGTTATCCCCACTTGCGATTTCATAGTCTTCTCGTGTCCCGAGTGTGCTATAAAGACTAGGTCAACAAAAAGGGGTTTGTCACAAAATACTGTGTGTTTCCAAGTGCAGGTGCTCCTGCGGGACCCCAGAGGGTCAGTGAAGGAGCCAGCATTGCTCACAGGCAGCTCGTGGGGGGCTCAGAGCACCTGACGTCATTGCTGTAAGCAAAAGCACCTTCAGTGCCAGGATACCCGCAGGCCCAGGAAGGGCCGAGGCCACAGGGGTGGAGCCAGGAAGGGCTCAGGGGTCCCTCTGCCTCCTGTGGCACTTGCTGGCAGCCGGTGCTCTCAGGACTGTAGGCTGTGCCCGTCGGGGATAAGGTATGGTGCCCAGGCAGGCTGCCCTGGACACACTCTGTCCCTCAGCAGATGCAGCTGGACCCCCACAAGCTGGAGGTGGGCGCCAAGCTGGACTTATTGGGCAGAGCCCCCGCCCCGGGCCTGCTCGCAGGCCTCCACTACCCACAGGACCTGGGCCAGTCCCTCTTCTCCAGCTCAGGTAAGACCGCCTGGCGCTGGGCCGCCCACAGGCCAGGGAAGCAGACGGCTATTTTGGCCTCTTCCCTCTGGCTGGTGCTACATTGGGACACATGTCACTCCCGAGCTCTGGCTGTTCTGCCCTTCAGCGGGCCCTCCCCACAGTGGACCTGATCCCAGCCTGCACCCTCCCTACTCCCGCCTTGGGGGCTGGTTTCTGACATCCTCCTCCAACACCACCTCCCTTCTGGGAAGGGCTTTGGCTTTTCACAGAATGGCAGAAACCCCATGTTCTCCCCACCAGCTGTGCTGTGTTGGGGTCCCCGGGAGCCCCCCAGGTTCTACATTTCGCTAACAGGACTCAACACACACCACACCACGGCTAAGAGGGGGCTCACAGTGGCAGGACACAGCTCAGGCAGCAGAGGGAAGGCTGTGGGGTGAAGCTGGGACGAGCTTAATTCTCCCAACACCAAACTGTGACCCCACACGTGCCTGCCACCTCCCAGGGAGCTCCTAGGGACCCTGCACCCAGGCTTTTCTTGAGGGTGGTCACATGGGCTCCCCTGCCTGCATGGGAGGAGAGCATAGCACACCAGTGTTTGCACAAGCCTTTCCTCTCTGAAATGGGAGACACCCCCACCCCTGCGCACAGCCTTCTCAGGCTTGCTGCTTTCCCCTCCCCACTGTCAGTACCTGCAGGATGTCGCCTCCTCAGAGGACACCCCTTCACCCCCCTTCCTGCACTCACTGCCACCTGCTTCCACTTGGCCCATGGATGTGGGCTGAAACAGCCCTTGTCAGCAGGCTGGGGGGAAGGTGTGGATAGGGTCACCCCAGCTGGCCTCTTTACAGTGCCCCGGTGGCCTAGAGGCCAGCCTGAGCAGAGGCGTCTTTGGGTGTCTGGGTCCCAGGGAAGTGTCCATCAGGCTGGAGCTCCATGTGGGGCCCAGGCTGGGGCCTCTGCAGCTCAGAACCTGAGCTCCTGCCCTCCCCTCGCTGGTCCTGCTCTGCAGCCCCTTCTCTGGCACATGCCCCACCCAGACCAAGCTGTGCCATCGGTGCCTACTTGCTTATCAGGCGGCGCCCTGCACCACGCTCAGGAGTGTTATCCTGACTCTGGGAGCTGGAAATGAAGAGTATCTGCAACGGACCCTCCTCAAGTGCCTCGTTTCCCAGTGCTGCCCCCACACACACAGTCCCTAGCCACGCCTACCGCGTGTCTGACACCGTTCCCATCAGCACTGGGCAGGCTAGTTCCAGTTTCTGGGTTGATTTCTTTGGCTTATGAGTCACTTAGAAACCTAGGCAACTGCAGCCAGGAGCTCGTAGAGGTTACACACCTCGTGCCTGGGGTGGGGCGCGCCTGCAGCAGCCACCACCAAGGGATATGAGGCATCATTGTTGGGGTCTCCAAAGATGGAGCTGGAGGACACTAGGGACACCACATCACCATCTTCACCAGAAATCCACCCTCTAGCGTGAAGGGTGCCCCCCCTGCTTGCCCTTGAGGCTCCGTTCTGGGGGCTGGGGGCTGATGCCATGGTGCCCCTGGGGGCTGTGTCCTGTAGCTGGGACATGCAGCAAGAGCTGCCATCTTTAGCAGCTAAGACTCAGGCCGTGTCCACCAGGACCCAAGACCAAAACTGCTGTGAGGTAGCCAGGGTCATCCATCATCCATTAGCTTCTCAGAAACTCCAGGGTCACCAAGGTCAGGGGCTGCCCTGCCATCAGCACCTCCTTCCTGCTCCCCCTTGGGGTCCTCCTGCCTGGTCACACCCTTCAACTGGGAGGTAGGAAGCCCCACTCCAGGGATGAGCCCAGGTGCTCCAGGTCCCACTTACCTGCCCCCTCCTAGGTGCTGCCCACCTTGCCACCAACCAGTTCGGACCCTCAGCCCATCCCGGCAGCTTCCTGCCCACTGGCCACCTGACAGGTGGGTGCCCCTGAGGTCTATGTGATCTCAGGGCTGGGGGCTGGAGGTGGGTGGGGAGGGGACCCTGGGAACCCGGGCAACCCTCAGATTGCATCGTTGGCACCTACCAGATTCTAGAGCCACAGGGGAGGGTGCTTGTGGGAGCCCCAGCAAGAGCCACACAGGCCCCTGAGCCCCTGCTGCCCCATAGACCCTTTTAGCAGACCGAGCACATTGGGGAGCCTGGGCAGCAGCGCCTTTGGAGGCCTGGGCAGCCACGCGCTGAGTGAGTAACCTGCCACACGCCTGCTCCGGGATGCACGCACATCCTCCCCACCCTGCCCCCTTCATGTGAGCTCCCTGTGTGGTCTGCAGTGGGATCATAGTGCTGGCGTGGGGTTCAAGAACTGTGTGCTTCTCCCTAACAGTCCTGCAACGGGGGGGGGGGGGGGGGCAGAGTCACCTGGCCTCATGGCCCTACCCCCTCCTCACTAGCTGCAGGGAATAGCATCTTTGCCCCCAAGGAAGGCTCCTCACTGCACAGCCTGCCCAGCCCCCATGAGCCCTGGAACCGGCTGCACCAGGCACCACCATCCTTCCCCACGCCACCCCCCTGGCCCAAACCTGTGGAAGCCGAGCGGGTCTCAGCCCTGACCAACCACGACCGAGAGCCAGACAAGGGCCGGGAGGACAGGGAGCGGTGAGTGGGGTTCCTGGCTCTCATGATCTCCCTCATCAGGAGAGGGGTGAAGGCTGCACCCTCACATCTGGGAAAGGCCAGGGAGGGAGGACCCCTCATGGGGTGGCAGGGTCTGGGCAGAGCCATCTGGGCAAAGGTCTCTCCCTCCTGAGGAGGGGGCAGCAGGGAAGGTGTGCTTGTCAACACCAGGGTCTCTGGGAAAGCTGAGATCCACAGGGGAGGGGATCCTGCTAACTGAGCCCTGGCTCTGGGTGGGCAGAGGATGCTGCCACATGGTCCAGGTTGGGGCTAATGAGCTGGGGGGGGGTGCCCCAACATACTCGAGGGATGGGACGGGGGTGGGGGTGTCCTAGGATTCCTCATGGGGTATGCAGCCTGGGGTTGGCCACAGTCCCACCTGCTGTCAGCCAAGAAGCACCCCTGAGTCTGGGCTAGGGAAGGTGGTCCCCAGGCTGGCAGATACTCACCCCTAGGGTCCTGACTGAAGATCTGTCCTGATTGATAGGACCAGCAGCCGGGTCCCCATGGAGAACTAGTTTCCAGCTTTTTTACAGAAAGAGGGAGGAGTAGAAATATAGGAACCGCCCTGAGGGTGCCAGTTTCTAGTTACAAAGCACCCACCAGGAGAATGGAGTCACTGATGGGCAGTGGCCTCACTGCGCCCAGGTGGAAACTTTGTAGCAGACCGCTTGCTTTGGGGGCATCTTAGCAGAATTCTGTCCCACCCCAAGGCTGAGGGAGGTTGTCTCACTCCCAGGGACCTCCTGGAAAAGCCGCGCCTCTTGAGCCGGGCCTCGCCCGCAGCCCCTGTCGGCAGCCATCCGCTCCGCAGCCAGGGCCAGCCACGCGTCAAGGAGAGCCGCTCTCCAGCCAAGGAAGACGGCGCCAAGCTGGCCGCATGTCTGCAGTCCCCCTGCAGCAAGGTGGCCCTGGGCGACAGCCTGAGCCTTGCCGGCCTCTTGAGCTGGGACCCCGGGAAGCCGCCGGGGGATGACGTGAAGGTCAAGGAGGAGCGCGGGGAGGATGGCGACGCTCCGGAGACCCCTGGGGACGGCTTGCACCGCGCGCCTCTGCAGCTCGGCCTGGGCCGAGAGCGCCTGACCTTCGCGTGGGAGCCGCTGCGTGAGGCCTATTGCGGCCTGGAGCTGCCGCGTCGCGCGCCGCACTCCGCCTTCCTCGATCCTCCGGAGCGCCCCTACCGCGACCGCGAGCCGCACGACCACAGCCCAGAGCGCCTGCGGGAGGCGCGCCGCGAAGAGCTGGAGCGCGCGCGGGCCGCGCACCTGGGCACCTCCCAGCACCTGCCCGTTCCGGCCGCGCACCTGGGCGCCTCCCCGCACCTGCCCGGTCAGGCCGCGCACTTGGGCACTTCCCCGCACCTGCCCAACCCCACCGCGCACCTGGGCGCCGCCCCGCACCTGCCTGGCCCAGCCCTGGACGGCGCGGCCCTCCTGCCCACGCTGGGCGCCCTGCACTACCCGCGCCTCGGGCCCGCCGCCGCCACGCTGCACAACAGACTCCTGGCGCGGACCCCGCCCGCCAACGCCGCACTTGGTGCACCGCCGTCGCTGGTGACCGTGGGCGGGCCGCCCACACCCCCCGGGCCGCCACCGAGGAGCAGGACTACGCCGCTCCCGGTGCCCAGCGAGGCCCCGGACTACTCTCCGTCGCGAAACCCACCAGAGGTGGAGGCACGGTAGCCCCTCGGCCTTCTGCACCTGCACTGCTGACCCCCCATGTGCACGTCCCAGAACTAAGCACAGCCCCTTCGGTCTGCGTGACGCCCCTCCACCCTCCACCACAGCCTGTGGTCGGGGTTTCACACTCGGCCTCTTTGGGGAGATGTTTCCCGAGCTCCAGATCAGGCCAAGGGGAGAAAATTCAAGTTTATACATTTTTGCCCCCCACAGGTGAAAGCGTTTATAATAGATTTGTATTTTTTTCAATTTTGTGCTCTTAGACATTGAAAAGAAAAAAAGAGAAGTTTTGCTTTTTAACTTTTAGTTCCTATTTGTGGTTTCACAGCCTCAGATCCCTTTCCAGAGCCCCAGGCTTTTGTCTTATTTATGGAGAAAAAAACGGTCATTTTGTCCAACACACTGTGAGGCCCCCACTCAGGCCTGGCCCTGGCCCTCCCTTGGTACTTGGAACCGAAGTTACAGATATATATTAAAATAATAATTAATGTACAAAACTGGTCTTTTGCCTTATTATGCAGAGATGTAAGATTTCTTTTTTTCAGTTTTTTTATAAAATAAAAATGGAACAAGTGTAAATAGTCTATTAACATAAATATATGATGTTATTAAATTGCTAATCTAGGTACACTTTATCAAAAGTTTCTAGAGAGCGCTGTGTCTATTTGTTAAATGAGGTCACAAAGCCTGCCCGCTGTCGGGGACTGCTCAGAAGTCTGACTGCAGCTCTGGTCGACCTTTCAACTATGCAAGTGCTCCACGCAGGGTCACTGCCAAGAGGAAGGTTCTGGCAGTACCCCCAGCTCCGAGCATCGGCCTCGGGCACTGGCCATGTGGATACTTCTGTGGACCCTTGTGCTGACTGTGCTGTGTTCTCCGAACTATCCCTGACAAGTAGGATTTTAGAAGTGAAGAGTCTAAAGTTGGTCACAAAAACTTCTGTTTCCTTTGTGATGGCCATCAGCCAGCATCTGTTCAGTATTGTCCCTCCACCGGCCAACACCTTGTGTGATGTCCTTTTGGTTTCAGTTTTGTTTTCATAACTACACGAACATCCCCCTCTTGTTTCCTGACACCCACAGTCGGTTGATTCAGCCATATTCTGTAATTCAGCCACCTGTCTCCACGGTAGGCTCGGTGATTTTAAACATTCTGTCCTCAGTCAGTTGATGAAGAAAAATACACCATTGATTTTGGATGAAAAGGTGGTCAAGTAAGTTTTGTATGGCATTTGCGGGAGGGTCCCGGGCTGTCAAACACCCTTGTCCTGTGAGTGGTTCCTGGTCCTCACTGCCTCCAGCGTCACCACCCCATGTCCCTCCGGGCTGTTGCCACTGCTGGAACCCCTTCCTCCCAGCCTCTGCCTGGAACCCCATCTTGCCTTCAGCCCTGCTCTCCCGTTACCCTTACCCCACCGCCTGTTTGCCCTCACAGCTCAGTTCTGGCTGTGTGTCCTGGGTTTTGGCTCCAGGGTCACATCTCAGAAGGTGGCCTTGCCCCCTGTCCCAGCACCATGCTGAGCCAGGCGACACTTTGTTGGAGACATAGGTGCTCAGAGAGGGAGGGAGCATGACAGTGAGGGGACACAGGCTCCCCAGCCCCCCAGGGAGCTCACCCATGGGTGTAGTTGGAGGTGGATGCAATTCAGGGTCTTCCCTTGACCGAGATTGCCTGGGAGTCCAGGGAGATCGTGGGAAGGAATGAAATAATTGAGTTAGAAGCCAAAGGAAGGAGTAGGGGTTTGGGATGGGGATGACATGCCTGAGAAAGGGAGAGTGACCCCTGTGCCAGAAATCAGATGGAGGTTCTGAAGTTACGTGTCTCCCTGAAATTCCTCAAACGCACATTCTCCATCCTGGCTAACCCACACTAGGGCAGTAGCCAGTGAGCACACTGCTGTTTTCTGCAGATAAGGAAAATTTTCAGGATCTGGAGGCCCCCCGCTGACCACGCTCTATCCCATTAGAAGGAAACACCTGGGGGCACCTGGGTCCTGTGTGACCCGATGAGGCCCACACTGCCACCTGGTGGCCAGCCTAGGAATTGTGCTGAGTTGAGCTGCCGTCTTCGTTCTTCCTGGAAACCTCCCTTCTGCGTCCTGGTTGTTTTTGGGTGCAGAGTGCTTGCCACGTGGGGCCCACCTTCTCAGGAATGAGGCACCATCAAATAAGTACCCCGGATGGTGTCCCAGAAGGCCCAATACACGAGAAGACAAGAGGGGCAGGCGTTACTAGGTGATCAAGGAGGTCCCGTTAAGAAAGTGAGATTTGATGACGATTTCAGAGGGGGAGGTGGTGCATTCCAGGGGAGCATCGGCAGAGACAACAGCTAGTGCAAAGGCCCGGAGATGGGAAGATCCAAGAGACAATGAGACAGGATCCTGGGAACAGAGAGAGGAGCTGGGGTCAGAGACCTAGGTGGTCATACCATGCAGAAGCCGTGAAGGTCTGGCTTCCACTCTGGAAACCTCCAGAATATTTTGAGCTAAGAATAGTGATCCCACTGGTATCTTTATGATATCAACCAGGACCACCTCTCAAATGGACTTGGTGCTGTGTATTTTTTAAAATTATTTTTATTTATTTATTTTAGGGGGGGGGAGAGAGAGAGAGAGAGAGAGAGAGAGAGAGAGAGAAGTGGGGAGGAGCAGGAAGCTTCAACTCCCATATGTGCCTTGACCAGGCAAGGCCAGGGTTTTGAACCGGCAACCTCAGCATTTCCAGGTCGACGCTTATCCACTGCGCCACCACAGGTCAGGCAATGTGCTGTGTATTTTTTTTTTTTTTTTTTTTTTTTACATACTATGACCTCTCCATGCAAGCCTCTGACTTCAAAGATAAAGAAATCTATTCCAAATAGTAAATAAAAGGGAAACCCGTATTCTGGGTGATATCAGTCATGAGATTGGCTAGACGTGAAGGTGATGACTTAAGACAGGGTTCAGGTTCTTTGTGGATTCTGGTCTTAAGAGTTGAGGGTTGTCCTCCTCCCTCCACAGGTCGTTAAACACACAGGTCCAACTGTTTTTGCTTCCCTATCCTTAGCTCCTGCTTCCATGGTACTTGATGTCTCCTCGGGGTAATAAGGTGGCTGCTGCACTTCAGCCATCACTTCTGAGTTCCAGGCAGGAAGAGGAGGAGGACCTCATTTTTTCCATGAAAGTCCCCCCACAACACACTCTACAGAGATCTTATTATCAGAAATGAGCCACAAGTTCACCCCTACCTGCAAAGGAAGGAAAAGCCAGTTTTATACGAGAGACCTCGGAACCTGAATAAAACAAGATCCAGCTGATTGAGCAGAAGAGAACAGATGTTGAGGGAACCTGAAGTCTTGCTGACTTGTGATGGGGCAGCGTGTGATGTTAGACACGAGCCTGTGCACCAGGCTCGCTCACCCAGCCACCTCCAGGGGAACGCGCCTCCCAAGGGGCTTCTCCTTGCAAATCGACAGAGAGGTCCCACAGGCCAAAGAAACAAAGCCATGAGGGTCTTGCGGATGGTGTGGCTATAACGCTGCCCGCCAGGATGTGGGTGTTCAGCCTGATTCAGCTCTACTGTCCACCCTTGTCCCTGTATTTCCTGTACTGTCAGCAATGTTTAGGGAGCCCTTTCAGTCCGGGACAATGGACTATTTTTACTTGCCCTGACAAGAGACACTTAAGTGTCTTTATTATGGAAACCCCTGGGGGGGGGGGGGATGCGTGGCCTCGCTTTGCCAGATCTCACTTGATCACTGATTCACAGGGCTTCTCAGGAAGTCACTATTGCACCAGGCCTGAGCAGACTGTTTTTTCATGGTCTCCACAACTTTCTATAGATTTTTTTTTTTTTGCCTTTATTGTCTGGAAAAAAAATAGAACTGACGAAACACACTTTTGTTCAATCAGTAGTTTATTGATGCTAAGTCATTAAGTTGCAGGTCTCAGAACCAGCGGCGTGACATGGGCAAGCTCCCACTAATTCAGACGTGACAGGACACAAAGGGGCCATCGCCGAGGTCCAGCAACAAATACCTGTTTGTGTCACTAAAGGACACAGCCGAAAAAAAAAAAAAGGACACAGCAAAAAATTAGAAAATAAAGAGAGACAGAGGACCTACGTGCAGGAGCAGAAGGAAGTCAGCTTTCGGGATGCGGTATCTTAAGAGCACTGGATGGGCCCTGGGGTGGGTAGTTCAGTTGGTTAGAGCGTCATCCCCATACATCAAGGTTGCAGGTTTGATTCCCAGTCAGGGAACATACAAGAATCAACCAATGAATACATAAACAAGTGGAAAACAAATTGACGTGTTTCTCTCTCTCTCTCTCTAAGTCAATTTTCAAAAAATAAAAATAAAAACACCAGATATCACTCCCACTTTGCTGATGGACTCAGCTTGTCTGGGATGAGGACACCAGTGGGACTATCTGATTCATTTGGCCATAATTTGACACATTTCTGTGAACGCCTGCTGTGCCTGGGTGCTGATAACACCACGGCAGGATACAGGTACTGAACATCTGTGGGTCCTGACTGCTGGGGATCAGAGACCCCTTTATTCTCAGACAGACATTATGGATTCCACCATCAAAACGTGTACTTCAGTATTCACACATGGGCAGTGCTGTCTTGTCCCTGACGCCCGTCTCTGCTCCCTGTGCTCCCCCACCTCCATCCGCCCTCACCTCAGTCTGCTCCTCTAGCGAGATGCAGCCAGTGGAAGGTTCCAGAAGGAGATGGGAGGGGCAGGAGGGAAGAGCTCTTGGGCAGGGTCCTCTCTCAGGCCTCCACCCCTGGGGTGGTGGCAGCCCCACTGTCACCTGTCCCCAGGCGTCCTCACCCTTCACCAGACACATCAGCACCGTTTCCACGGGATCCCTGATAGACCTGGATCCTCACTCTGCCCACGATCTGTGTCCTTCTGACGGTTTTTCCAACTCCCCCCCCCCCCCCCCCGTCCCATACACACACACTGGCTGCATGACCTCCCCAGGACTCACCGGGGGCAGGCACTGCGCCAGGAACCCGCTGCGGGCCACGCAGCGCGGGGCGGTGACCTTGGTCAGGCGGATGCAACACTGGCTCTGGCACTCACTGTGGCCTGAGCAGTAGTCCCAATTGGGCTAGGGAGATACAGAGGCCTTGAGTGTCCCAGGCGCCTAAAAATCCACCCGATGGAGCCTGGCAGGCGCTCCTCCCCACCGCCCGCGCGCCCGCACCCTCACCTTGCCCCACGGCAGGCACTGGAACATCATCATCTTGGGCGTGCAGAACGTGAGTGGGCTCTTGCTGTTGGTGACACAGCACCTGCTGCGGCACTCCAGGTGGTTCGAGCATTTATAGCCATTGGGCTACGGGGGATGTGGGGGAGAGGCCAGACCTTTGCCACACGAGAACCTTTCCAGAGCCAGGTGACCCTCTGGCCCATCCACCTTTCTCCGCACGCAAACCCACCCTCCGGGCACGCACCTTCCGCCAGAACACGCACTCCATGAAGAGGGTCCGGGGCCTGCAGGTCTGCTGCAGTTTTATGCTGCTGGTGACGCAGCAGTGGCTCTGACACTCCCAGTGATCTTCACAGGCCTTCCCAGTCCCCTGCAAAGTCAGGGCCGCACGTACCCGCTCCCAGGGTGGCAGGAGACTCCCAAAAGGACGCCTCTTGCTCTCAGTTTCCCCATGTCCCACCAGCCTTCAAACTTAGCTCTCCTGGGCAAGGAGGGTGGATGGCTAGGAGGCCAATGGAAAAGGGGGGATGGGAGCTAATAGTTGTCTGTGTTCTGAGCCACGTGGACAGAAGGGTAAACTGAGGCATAAGGCTGAAGGAAGGTTGTGAGGAGCTGAGCAGGAGAAGTGCTTGCAAAAGAAGTTCCCAGGAGCTGGGCCACGTGCCTCACACATTTGCACAACAGCTCACGGGTGAGAAACTCAGGCTCAGAGAGGGAAATAACCTGACCTGGTCACAGAGCAATAGAAGCCGGAGCTTAGGGTCTAGCCTTCCACACAGAGGCTGCTATCATCAGCGTTAAGTGAGGTCCTCAAACCTCTGGTCTCAAAAACTCTTTTACCAACTCAAAATATCACTGGGGACCCCAGAGAACTGCTGTGGGTGTGGGTTACGCATGACAGCATCTGCTGCAGTGGGCACTAACATGGGGGGAAGTGTCACATATTTATATATTAATTCATTTAAAAATAATAAACCTGGCCCTGGTCAGTTGGCTAAGTGGGTAGAGTGTGGGCCCGCTGTACAAACGTTCTGGGTTCCATCCCCAGTCAGGGCACACAAGAGAAGCGACCATCAGCTTCTCCACCCCTCCCCCTTCTATTTTTTTTTTTTTTTTGACAGAGAGTCAGAGAGAGGGACAGATAGGGACAGACAGACAGGAAGGGAGACGAGAAGTATCAGTTCTTCATTGCAGCTCCTTAGTTGTTCAGTGATTGCTTTCTCATATATGCCTTGATGGGGGGCTACAACAGAGCAAGTGACCCCCTGCTCAAGTCAACGACCTTGCACTCAAGCAGGCAACCTCAGAGTTTTGAACCTGGGTCTTTCACATCCCAGTCTGACGGTCTATTCACTGCGCCACTGCCTAATCAGGCTCCACCACTCCCCCTTCTTTCTCTCTCTCTCTTCCTCCCTCTCCTACAACCATAGCTTGAATGGTTGAGCAAGTTGGCCCTGGGGACTGAGAATAGCTCCATGGCCTCTGTCTCAGGTGCTAAAATAGCTCAGTTGCCAAACAACAGAACAGCAACCTCAGAAGAAGGTGCCAGGTGGATCCCGGTTGGGGTGCAGGCGGGAGTCTGTCTCTCTGCCTTCCTGCCTTTCAGTTAATAAAAAAAAAGAAAGGGGGGGAAAAAATAACTGACCTTGGACACCTGGGGCTGGAGCCCACTGGAAGCTGCTGCCTCAAGCATGGAGGTTCATTAAAAGGTCTGGAGTCAATTTTGAGGTGAAAAATAAGAGGACAGAGGAGGACTTCTACAGGAACATGCGATCCTGGGGCACCAAGGGAGCCAGGCACAGAGCACACGGGGCTGGGTGCCTGCAGGCCGGGAAGTCCCAAGTGCCTTGAGGGTGGGCCGAGTGGGGGAGGCATTGCCTGGTGCAGGGAGGTGGGGCTGGAGCTCACCTTGCGGGGTGCAAGCAGGACCTCCTCTTTCACCACCATGGACTGGAGCAGCACACAGAACAGCAGCAACCAGTGCCCGGCATGCGCCATCGGGCGGACAAGTCCTGTCAACACCCAGGGCCACTTCTGTTCCCGAGGCACCCGGTGTGGGCACCCACTGTCTTCCCTCCTCCTCCCAATCTTCCTCTTGCAAAATGGATGTTTCTTAAATTAATAGATGTTCATCTCTAGAGCAGTTTTAGGTTTATGGAAAAACTGTGCAGAAAGTACATAGAGCTTCCTCCTGCCTCAATTTCCTGTACTACTAACATCTTACATTGGTGTCCCATGTTTGTTACAACTGAGCAACCAATATTTTTTTTTTTTTTTTTTTTTTTTAGAGAGAGAGAGGAGTGAGAGAGAGAGAGACAGAGAGAGAAAGAAGGGGGAGGAGCAGGAAGCATCAACTCCCATATGTGCCTTGACCAGGCAAGCCCAAGGTTTCGAACCGGCGACCTCAGTGTTCCAGGTCGACGCTTTATCCCACTGCGCCACCGCAGGTCAGGCCAAGCAACCAATATTGATACATTATTATCACCCCAGGGTCACTCTTAGTGTTGCAATCTATGGGTTTGGACTAATGTATGACATGTATTCATGATTATGATGTCACAGAGTAGTTTCACTGCCCTAAAAATCCTCTATGCCCCCTCCCCAGGCAAACAAGGATCTTTTTCCTGTCCCCCATAGGTCTGCTTTTCCCACAAGGACCTAGAGTCTTGCCTCCTTTCACTGAGTAATAATGTGAATCCAGGGGTATCTTCATGGCTTGGGTATAGCTGAGTAGATTTTTTTTTTTTTGAGAGACGAGAGACAGGAAGGGATGAGAAGCATCAATTCATAGTCGCAGCACCTTAGTTGTTCATTGATTACTTCTCATATGTGCCTTGACCAGGGGGCTCCAGCTGATCCACTGACCCCTTGCTTAAGTCAGCGACCTTGGGCTTCAAGTAAGCCAGTGACCCTGCACTCAAACCTGAGACTTGCTGGGTTTCGAACCTGGGCCCTCAGCGTCCCAGGTAGACGTTCTATCTACTGCGCCACCACCTGGTCATGCGGAAATGTTTTTTTTTTTTTAATTTATTCTTTTTTTTTTTTTTTAGAGGAGAGAGAGAGATAGAGAGAAGGGGGCAGGAGCAGAAAGCATCAACTCCCATATGTGCCTTGACCAGGCAAGCCCAGAGTTTTGAACCAGTGACCTCAGTGTTTCAGGTAGATGCCACCACAGGTCAGGCCGGAAATGGGTTCTTAACAACCCTTCCTTCCAGGATGACCAGGCCCTTTATTAGTTTAAACAAGAGCATGTTGGTCACTGGAGGGCGCCCTCAAGTCAGAAGGGCACCACTGGTCTCCTGTGCACCCCTCTGGGGAGACCTACCAGAGCAGCTGACCCTATCCACATCCTGGGGCCTCACTCTGCCACGGTTTGGGGAGATGAGCATGGGGAGATGAGGCGCCCCCAGGGCACATGTGCGGGCCTGACACCAGGAGTCTGGATCTGCCCTCAGCTCTAGGCCTGAGCTGCCTGGCCTGCACGCTGCCCGGTATTTGCTTGGCTGCCTGCTCTTCAATTGTAGGCAATTTGGCCTACAATTTATCCTCCAGTCTTTTCATATTTAAATTTAGATGATTTTCACATAACACGAAATTTACCATTTAAACGTGAACAAAAACAACAGAATTGAGCACATTCACAACAGAGCCACCCATGCCCAGCAGCCTGCCCAGCAGCCGTCTGGTCACTTCCCAAATGGCCAGAACTCTGAGAGGAGCAGGCCTGGCACAGGCACGTCCTCCCAAGCTCTGCGGTACAGCCTGTGTGTGGGCACGGGGCCACGCCGGGTCCCGCCTGGCTGAGCTGCACAGGACGGGGATGGTGGGCAGGCTGTGTGGTCACAGCTTCATGTGTCTCTCACATGGACCACAAGCCCCACGTCCGTGTTCCCTGCTCTGCCCCCTGGGGTCTCCGCCACCAGGGTCTCTGCCACGCCCCCCCTCTCCACAGGGGTCGTTCCATCCCCCCGACCTTGTCTGTAAGCCCCACCCCCTCAGAATCCAGCCCCTGAGATGTGACTTCAGGCTCCTCAGGCCTCAAATCAGACCTCAGCTCTGACCCTGCAGCACCTTACAGAGACCTGAGCCCTCCTGGGAGTGAGCTTTCCTTTCTGTGAAGTGACAGGTAGGCTCCTGGGGTAATAATGTGTCATGTCCCCCCCTCCCCCCTACCCAAACCGCTGGTCTTCCGATGACTCCAGGAAGTCACACCTCTGTCCCCTTTGTCCTCTCCTGAGGTTATTTGCCTTGCAAAGCAGCATAATTCGGTTTTTCAAGCTTATCAGACTGTTGAGGTCACAAGTCTCCCCTTCCCTCCCCCTCTGGCTTTTCTGGTTGTCTTCTCTGGGCCTGGAATTTAGAAACCCGAGTCTCCCCAGGGAGGAGGAAGAGACACAGTAGTGGGAGGGGAGCAGTGAACCAGGTGAGAGCACAGATTGAGCTCAGCCAGGGGCTGAGAGAGGGGCTGCCTGGGGGGGGCGGGGACACCCCTTCCCCTAGAACCACCAGAGGGTGGGGGTGGATTCATTCTCAGTCCTGGAAAGGATTCTCACCACTGCTCCTGAGCCCAGTGATGGTGGTAGGGGCACCGGCAGGTGTGGACGGAAGAGGAAGGCCTCATCCCTCAGTGGCACCCTCACTTGTCTGCCTCTGATCTGACTCCACTGCTGGTCCTTAGCTAGCAGCCTCCCTCTTTTCCACGGGTATGGGTGCATTTTGCTGACCATACCCCTTTCTGTTTCCTACTCACCTTGAAGGACAGAGACAGGGCATGAACTCAAATGTATTTCCCTCACAGCTGGTCAAAGGTCTTAGATGCCTCTAATCATGTGATTCTAGAAAAATGACACCAGATGCCTGACCAGGCCGTGGCGCAGTGGATAGAGCCTCGGACTGGGATGCAGAGGACTCAGGTTCGAGACACCGAAGTTGCCAGCTTGAGCGTGGGCTCATCTGGTTTGAGCAAAGCTCACCAGCTTGGACCCAAGGTCGCTGGCTCAAGCAAGGGGTTACTCGGTCTGCTGAAGGCCCCTGGTCAAGGCACATATGAGAAAGCAATCAATGAACAACTAAGGTGTTGCAATGTGCAACGAAAAACTAATGATTGATGCTTCTCATCTCTCTCCGTTCCTGTCTGTCTGTCCCTGTCTATCCCTCTCTCTGACTCTCTGTCTCTGTAAAAAAAAAAAAAATTATCGGCAAGCCCATAGCCATTTCCGAACTTTGTAAGCCCTGTTTCCATGGCATATCAAACCCATCAAATGCACTTATTATAACTACATAAAAGCTAAATTTGAATCACAGTTCAAACATTTTTAAATGTCAGATTTGCACTAATTTTTTTTTAACTTTAGGGGAAAAAATGTGGGTTTTTTTTCTGATTTCTAACCTTTTCACAGGCCCTTGAGAAGTTCCCAGGCCCAGTTTATAAATTGGGCACGATGTGCTTGGTCAACCCCAGCCCACACAGCCACGCACACACTGTGCCCACATGGGGAATGCCTTTTATGGGAAGGTACAGTCCACCACGTTTACAGCAGCGTCATTCACAACAGCCAAGGGGTGCAAGCAAGCCAAGTGTCTGGCAGGTGAACGGATAATCAAAATGTGGCCCATTCCCACAATGGAACACTATTCACCTAAAAGGGGAGGAAATTCCGGCACTGGCTGTGGCATGGATGGACCTGGGGTCATTATGTTGAGGGTAATGAACCAGTCCCAAAAGGACAAATTCTGTCGGGACCAAACATGGTCAAATCCACCGAGACAGAGAGTAGGTAGATGGCCATCAGGGGCTGGAGTGCAGGAGGGGGAATTCTCGAGCAGTGGGGGCAGAACTTCAGTTTGGGAAGATGAGAAAGTTTGGAGATGATGGTGGCGGTGACTGCACAACAGTGTCAATGTGCTTAATGCCATTGAGCTGTGCATGTAAACATGGTTAGGGTGGTAAATTTTACGTTGTATGTATTTTACCACCATAAATAAATAAATGCACATCTCAGGTGGCCCGGGGTGCGTAGTTGCTTCTGAACTGGAAGAAGTGCCTATTCACATTATTATTTTGAAATATGTTCTATGTTTGCAGTCTCTTACTTTTTTTTTTTTTTTTTTTTGCACTTTTCTGAAGCTGGAAACAGGGAGAGACAGTCAGACAGACTCCCGCATGCGCCCGACCGGGATCCACCCGGCATGCCCACCATGGGGCGATGCTCTGCCCATCCTGGGCGTCGCCATGTTGCGACCAGAGCCACTCTAGCGCCTGAGGCAGAGGCCACAGAGCCATCCCCAGTGCCCAGGCCATCTTTGCTCCAATGGAGCCTTGGCTGCGGGAGGGGAAGAGAGAGACAGAGAGGAAGGCGCGGCAGAGGGGTGGAGAAGCAAATGGGCGCTTCTCCTGTGTGCTCTGGCCGGGAATCGAACCCAGGTCCTCCGCACGCTAGGCCGACGCTCTACCGCTGAGCCAACCGGCCAGGGCCTTGTTTGCAGTCTCTTATCTATTTGTTTATCAATCTCTCAGACCAGACATCTTTCCACCGTTTTTTACTTCCAAACACCAACATCAGATGGAATTCCACAGCATCTCAATCTGCCAAATAAGAGCTGACATGCCAAACTGGAGACAGTACAGCTCCCTAAACCACAGCTACCATGTTTTGAGCATAAACCCCTCCCATCGGTGCCTCTGAATCTCCACAAGGGGCATAGGAAGGCTGGCTTAGCCTCTGGCACCCGCAATCAAGGTGTCACTGCTGAGGTGTACCCTGCCCAGGTCCTCAGCCATGCCGGCAGGCGCTGGCAAACTCACACACAGAAAAACCAACCGTGCGGGTGAAGGCATGAGATCAGATGTTCCCTGCAGAAGGACTGCCCCTGGTAGCTGACAATTGCTCCCACCTTTTCTCTCAGGTCCTATCTGCTCCGCTGTGTAGAAGGGAGACCAGCCAGGTTGGTTTACAACCCCCAAAGTGGAGAGTCCCACAGGGCCAAGTTGTCACAAAGTCACGGGGGCACCTCCCAATCCTTTCTTGGTCCTGTTCCTGCTCTATACCCCTCAAGGATGTCTTTCATCATCCCGGCCAAGAGACTGAATGTACAGTGGACCATGTCTGGCCATGCATGACGGGAGGCCTCTGGCCCACACAATATCTGAGGATCCAATGCAGCAATTATCTGGACAGCCAGTACTGGATCGGTGACCGAAACCACCCTGGTATTTATTTATTTATTTATTCATTCATTCATTTTGAGAGGAGAGAGAGAGAGAGAGAGAAAGATGGGGAGGAGCAGGAAGTTTCAACTCCTATATGTGCCTTAGACCAGGCAAGTGCAGGGTATTGAACCGGCAACCTCAGCATTTCAGGTTGATGCTTTATCCACTGCACCACCACAGGTCAGACATCAACCTGGTTTTTTTCTACCTACGACTCAGAACCAGCCCAAAAAGCCGAATCTGCCCCCTGTCCATTCACATTGGGCTCCCTCCCCACCTGGGCCAGAGGTGGATTAAGGTCGGTTGAGGCCCTGGACGCAGAAGAAAATATTGGGCCTCTTACATTAGAAAAAAAGTATAAAGTTGAGGTTTTGTGGGGCCCTTCAGAAGTAGGGGCCCAGGGCACGTGGCCAGTGCACTTGCAATTAAATTCGCCTCTGGTCTCCACCATTGAGCTCCCGTCGGCCTGCTGTGTGTCTGATGGGATGAGGTTGGGTGCCTGGCTCTGGACAAACAGCGTGTTTGTTCTCTTAGAACATTGTTCTCTCTTGTCTATTTCTGCACAGTTTGTTCATAATAAACATTTACTGACTTATTTACAATTGGCTATGTGCCAGGCACTGTCCTGGGCTATGCAGAGGAACCAGCTGTGTCCCCCTCATCCACCAGGAGCTCTGGGTCTAGTTTGGGAAATGGACCCAACATCAGAGGGGTCACAGAGAGGGCATTGGGTGTGTTTAAGGGATGTGGTAGGGATGCTGGGAGGGAGGGCGTGGGTGATCAAGAAGGCAGCGTTGAGGATGGGTCTGCAGGTAATGGGAGGGAGGAGAGAGGTGAAGACTAGGCCACACCCATCCTCATGTCTGGCTGCCGCAGAAGCAGTGTTGAGTCCCAGGAGGACTTGAGAGGCTCTGTGACCAGCCCAGGATGCAGGCAGCACCACATCCCCCGCATCAGTCAGGGAGGACTCCCAGAGACGGCCAGGGTCCGTGTGGGAGGAGAAAAGCAATGTCACCTGAGCTCAGGCTGAGTGTTTGAGCCATCAGTTGAAACCACACGAGTAGACAGTATCACCTAGGGACAGGGACAGCGTGTAGGGTGAGCAGGGGAGGGGCTGGTACTGGGTATGGGGTTTCTTTTAGGTAGGGTGATAAAACGAAAATGTTTAAAATTAGATCGAGGTGAAGTTTGCAGAGCCCTCTGACTACACTATAGAAACAATGCATAGTACATCCTAAATGGGTAAGCTGTATGGCATGTGAGTCTTATCTCAAGAAAGCTGTTTAGAAAAGGAAATCTATTTGAACTTTTACTTAACACTTGGTTGATTTTACATTGTTATATATAAATAACTTTTTTTTTCTTCTTTTCCAAGTGAGAGGAGGGGAGATAGACAGACTCTGGGATGCGCCTGACTGGGATCCACTGGGCAGCCCCCCCCCCCCCCCCCCCGTCTGGGGCTGATGCTCCACGCATCAGGGACCATGCTCATCAAGCTATTTTTAGCATCTGAGGTGGAGGCTCCATGGAGCCATCCTCAGCGTCTGGGGCTGATGATGTGCTGGAACCAATGGAGCCATGGCTGTGGGAGCAGAAGAGAGAGAAAAAGAGAAGGGGGAGGGGAGGGGTGGAGAAGCAGATGGGCACTTCTGTGTGCCCTGGCCAGGAATCGATCCCGGGACTTCTACATGCCAGGCTGATGTTCTACCACTGAGCCAACCATCTAGGGCCTATAAATAACGTTTTAAAAAAAATAACTTTTTTTTTTAATTTTTTTTTATTATTATTTTTTTTATTTATTCATTTTAGAGAGGAGAGGGAGAGACAGAGAGAGAGAGAGAGAGAGAGAGAGAGAGAGAAGGGGGGAGGAGCTGGAAGCATCAACTCCCATATGTGCCTTGACCATATGGGGTTTTGAACCGGCGACCTCAGCATTTCCAGGTTGACGCTTTATCCACTGCGCCACCACAGGTCAGGCCAAAAAATAACTTTTTAATTCTATTCTTGCCAGAGAATAATCTTTCTATTTAACCGAAGGTTTTAGAATTCAATTAAATAACTTAATTTTTTCATTTGTAAAATGCCTTAAGTAAAAAAAGGATTAAGATTCAGTCCTCTTAACACTAATTTTTAACCTATTTAAATGTATTTATGCAAATTATAGATTTTAATTATAGACACCTTAGCTGTTGTTACAAATTTACATGAGAAGTTTCCACTTGCTTTCTTAAATTTCCTACCAGCAGACATTCAGACACCTTATCTAAACCTCACAATAAGCCTGACCTGTGGTGGCGCAGTGGATGAAGCGTCAACCTGGAATGCTGAGGTTGCTGGTTCAAAACCTTGGGCTTGCCCGGTCAAGGCACATATGGGAGTTGATGCTTCTTGCTCCTTCTCCTGTTCTCTCTACCCCCCCCCTTCTAATAAAAATGAATAAATAAATAAAAATCTAAACTTCACAATAAGCTTTTGGAATCCCCAGACTCCGCTTAAACACAGGATTGGCACTGGATTTAGGGGACTACCCGAGTTCCATATAATACAAAGCTACCTTGTTAGATATGCTCATAAGCTCCTTGTGGTCTGACCCTTCTCCATAACAACACAGGGCAGAAAACTCAGCTAAGACAATAAAATAAATCATTAAATTCTTGGACAAACCTGAGTTTATATCTTTTCTTTCGAGAGAAGATAAGGAGAAAACACTACATAATTCAGAAGAGGAAATGCCTCGGCAGTCCACCGTGGCAAAAGGTGACCTGCAGTGTGGTGTGGGTTTCTCTGGAATTCAGACGTTTCACCCAGACTTTGTAAGTGTGTACCTCTTTTTAAAGTCATCTTGCCCTGAGCCCAGCAAGTCATATCAACCTACAGACACGGGTCTTCGTTCAAATCAGATAATTCTCTTCAATTACTTATCACTTTTCCCCCTTCTTGCCTTCTCTTTCTTGGCCCTGTGACTCAGTCTCTTGCATCTGTCCTCTGTACCTCTGTCTTCTTCCTCAACCTCCACCTCTGGGCTCTGCCTGAGCCCTCCTGCGGTTCCTACACTTGGTACCCTGGGGAGAACTGGAAGTGGATAGAAGAGTTTGGAGGCACTGCCTGATGCAGGTGAGGGGAGCAGGGTGTGTGATGGGGGAGCAGCTGGACCAGAAAGGCTCCAACGCTACAGAGATGAGGATCTCAGGATCTGTTGAGCCCAGGGCAGATATCACAGGCTGCCCTTTGGGAATTGCCATACTTTAGACTTACATATATATTTCCAGCTTTATTGGGGTACAACACATAACATCATGTATTTCTTATTTACTGACTTTAGTGAGAGAGGAAGGGAGAGTGACAGGAACATCACATCCTGTATGTGCCCTGACTGGGGATGGAACCCACAACCTCTATGCTTTGGGACGACGCTCTAACCAACTGAGTATCCGGCCAGGGCACATTGTGTATTTTTAAATAGCATTGCCCTTCCAGTTCAATGAGCGCGGAGCAGCAGATGGCGAGACTCTGTGCCACGTCTTGCACCCTGTCTTTAAAAATGTGCCCCCCACCCCCCGCAGACGCCTAGTGTCCTCCCTCGGGGACGCCCTTCCCACAATCCCCGCTCCAACTGCTCCAGGAGCTCCCGCTGCAGGGCCCGCCTGGTGATACCTGCCAGGTGCATTGGGTGACCCCTCCCGGTGCCCCGAGCCCGCTGGGGACCCTGACCTGGGGGTAGGGTGGGGCGGGGACAGGCCACGCCCCTGGGCGGCCCCCGCGGAGCCCCAGCCCCACCCCCAGCCCCGGGTGCGCTCAGCTCCGCACCTTCCCGACTGTCGGAACTCCGGGCCGCGGCTTCCCCGGCGGCGGGGCCATGGCCGCCACAGAGCCCAAGCCCCCGGCGGGTGCGGCCGCGGCCCGGCGCCTGGCCCGGGGTTGCTGGTCGGCCTTCTGGGACTACGAGACGCCCAAGGTGATCGTGGTGAAGAACCGGCGCCTGGGCGTCGTGTACCGCGCGGTGCAACTGCTCATCCTGCTCTACTTCGTGTGGTGGGTGCGCGCGGGGGCGGGGGGCGCCCAGGGCGGGGGCAGAGGGGACGCGAGGTCTCCGGGGCGAGGAGGACGTGGGTTCCTGGAGCAGCGGAGGCGAAGAGGACTCGGGATTCCCGGGGCAGAGGGGGTCGAAAGGGTCCCCAGAGCGGGAGCAGGGGGATGATGTGAGGTCTCCGGTCGCCTCCAGAGCTGGCCCTGTGCCCCCACAGGTACGTGTTCATCGTGCAGAAGAGCTACCAGGACCGGGAAACGGGCCCCGAGAGCTCCGTTATCACCAAAGTCAAGGGCATCACCTCGTCGGAGCACAAAGTGTGGGACGTGGAGGAGTACGTCAAGCCCCCCGAGGTGCGCCCCGCTCTCAGCACCCCCAAGAGTTGGACCGATGGTGGCTGAGCTGCCTACGGCGACCAACCGTCCCCTCTTTCTGAGTTCAGGGAGGCAGCGTGTTTAGCATTATCACCAGGATCGAGGTCACCCCCTCCCAGACCCTGGGAACCTGTCCCGAGGTGAGGCAGGGTCGAGGGCGGAGCGGGTGAGGGACTGAGGGTGTCCGACCCCTGACCCAGCGCTCTTCTTCTTAGAGTGTGAGGGTCACTAACGCCACTTGTAACTCCGATGATGACTGTGTGGCTGGGCAGCTGGACATGCTTGGAAATGGTCAGTGTGGAGGTGGTGGCGGAGTTGGGGGCGGTAGCCAGGGTGCGCCCCTCTCCACCTGAGCACCTGTGCCCTGCAGGTGTGCGGACCGGGCGCTGCGTACCATATTACCATGGGGACGCCAAGACCTGCGAGGTGTCGGGCTGGTGCCCAGTGGAAGATGGGGCCTCGGTCAGGTGTGCTCCTACCCACCTGGGACCCACCTCACAGACTCGGCTCCTTCCTCACTGGAGTTGGGGTGGGGGAGGCAGTGCTGCTGGGGAGCTTGGGGTGGAGACTAAACACACCTAGTTTGTGTCTCCTCAGCCAATTTCTTGGTAAGATGGCCCCCAATTTCACCATCCTCATCAAGAACAGCATTCACTACCCCAAATTCCAGTTCTCCAAGTAAGAGCTTTAGGGTGGGTGACAGGCCTGGCCAGGGGAGCTGCCTCTTGGGAATGCCCCTTCCACCTAATGTACTGGGCCTCCTCAGGGGCAACATCGAGAACCGAAAGGACAGCTACCTGAAACACTGCACCTTCCATGAGGTGTCCCACCTGTACTGCCCCATTTTCAGGCTGGGCTTCATCGTGGAGCAGGCGGGAGAGAACTTCACCGAGCTGGCACACAAGGTGAGGGCTCCTGTCTGCCCAGTCCCTTCGTAGTCTTGACCAGCCTGGTGCTGCTTGCAGAGGATCGGCCAGCCCACCTAAATTATTGACTCCTGGTCACACAGCTCCTACTGTTCTCTCACGCCTCAGAAGTGGGGCGCTCACTGAGCACCCTGGCTCTTGGCTCTCTGAGCTGCCCTGGGTGCTCCATCAAGTGCACCCTACCCACAGCCTCAGCAGGGGCTCTTGAGAGTCCTGTGTACTTGCCCTGACCCCCATCTCGGTGCCCACTTCTGGGCAGGGAGGTGTCATTGGGGCCATTATCAACTGGGACTGTGACCTGGACCTGTCAGCGTCAAACTGCAACCCCAAGTACTCCTTCCGGAGACTCGACCCCAAGCATGTCCCAGCCTCATCCGGCTACAACTTCAGGTACTTTGGCCTTGGGACAACTGGGTCCTCATCCACCCTGGCTATGGTGGTTCCAGAAGCCAACAGTGCAGATGCTCAAAGGCCTAGGGATGCCAGTGGTCAGCAGTCTTGGAACTGCAGCCTTCTGATAGGCCCCCACTTCCTGTTCCTCAGGGTCAGGTAGCTAGGGCTTGGGAACCAGTCCTAGGTTCTGAAATGCTTCTGGGTCCTTCCATCCCAGGTTTGCCAAGTATTACAAGATCAATGGCAGCACCACCCGCACACTCATCAAGGCTTATGGGATCCGCATCGATGTCATCGTGCATGGACAGGTAAACCAGCCAGCCCTCCCTCCCTTGGGTTCAGCTGGGACAGGCCAGGACTGAGCAGGTACAGCTCCATGTCCCCCATGACATGACCCCACACCTGCGGTCTAAAGCAGCTTCCTCTCCCTAGGCAGGCAAGTTCAGTCTGATTCCCACCATCATTAATGTGGCCACAGCACTGACCTCCATTGGGGTGGTAAGGAGCACAACCTGGGGTCCAGGCACGTGTGCAAGTGTGTATGTACAGTGGTTGGGGGGTCCTGCCAAGCCTTCACACATCTGTTTTGCTGGCCATAGGGCTCCTTCCTGTGTGACTGGATCTTGCTAACATTCATGAACAAAAACAAAGTCTACAGCCATAAGAAATTTGACAAGGTGTGTACGCCAAGAGACTCCCCAAGTAGCTGGCCTGTGACCCTGGCCCTTGTCTTGGGCCAGGCCCCTCCGCCCACCTGTCCCTGTTCCACAGACCCAGGCAGACCACAGGAAGAGGGGCAGAGTCAGGCCCAGGCTGCCCTGCCACCACAGCCTTGTCCCACCTCTGCCCCATCTGAGCAGATGGCGGACATTCCCAGTTGGGGTGCAGGACCAGGGCCTGGGGTCTCCAAGCCTTCCCAGCAGGACTCCATGCTCACAGACCCCCGAGGTTTAGCCCAGCTCTGAGCCCACCTCCACTTCCCCTCACAGTGACAAAGGCTGGGCCTGGCCCTGAAGTATGGTTGGGACCTGTGTAGAACCCAGGCCCTGCCCCCACACAACATGTCTCCTCACAACTGGGAACCAAAGGACCCTGTGCAACTGGGCAGTGGGCTGATGGAGGGGGGCAGCACTGTTCTCCAGCTGTCCCTGACCTTTACAGTCTCTACCCACACAGCCTGGGATTATTTGCCCAGACCCTCTGCTTGCCTCCTAGCCAAGAAGTTACATATCTAGAATCTAATAAACCTGTGACCAGAACCATTTGGCCTCATGTTTGGGGAGAAGTGTCTTGAGGCTCTGAAGATAAATGTACAATGTTGGGTTCCTGTGCAGGGGGCTGCAAGCACTTTAACTAGACTGGTACAGTATGCAGGCATGCTGCTGCCCTCCATGTCCAGCCAGGACCATCATGTTCAACCAGGCCAGTAGGGGTGGGAGACAGGATAACTGTGGGACAACCCCCTTAACTGGTCTTAGCACTGCCCTAAATGCATTCACCAGCTCCCTACAGGGATCACCCCAAGACTCAAACTAAGGAAAAAGGGTGGCAACAAAAATAGAAGCCAGGAGGTGGTGTGTCCGAGGGAAAGGAAAACTTGGATCTCACTGGCTTTTAAACCAGAAAGCCTTTCTGGATTGAGGGACACTGCAAGGTAGGAATTTGGTGCTGGGGAGTGGAATGGACAGGGCAAGGGCAAATGTAAACCAGCACCAACCTGGTCAGGCCTGTAGGTAATCTGGCTACTACATCCTGGGATGCTACAATTATTACATTTAGCAGCTTTGCCTGGTCAGTGGTTTCTCTAGCAACAGTGATGGCTACTGTGCAGGGATGAGCCAAATGCACATCTCACATGTGACCAGGGTTCAAACCACACCAGCTCTGGGGCCCCCAAGTCTGAATGACCCTCCCAGCTGCCCACATTGAAAAGCTGGGCTGGCTCCACTTGCTAGAGCTAGCCAGCAAACACTCCAGAAGCCCCTCCACAGACCCTTCTGTCCCTGGGATGTCAGTTGCTCAGGTCACCCAAAAGCCTAGGACATCCTGACTGGTTCAGGCATGTCCAGCTCTAGTTTTAGAGAAACTGGCTCTTCCAGTTGGGGCTGGGATGTAAGCTCAAGAACTGGGGCCAGGGGCTCAGGTTTCCCAAGCATGAATGACCAGGGCCTCACCCCAAATGCCCCTGTCCAAGCTGGCCTCTGGGAAACAGGAGTTGCAGAGGCCAGGGTGCCCACTGCCTCATCTTGCTGCAGGGACAGGGAGTCCAATGTCCAGGGTGAGGCTGCTGGCTGGCCTGGCCCCCACTTCTGCCCCTGGGCACATCTCCAGCATCACTACCAGGAAGCCTAGTTTACCACACACCCTCCCAGCCCTAATTTGATTTGATCTCCATCTGGGGCTGACTTGGGCTCTGTCCATCTTCCAGCCTGCATCAGGTTTCTCTCTCTGCCATTGGGCCAGGCCCAGCCCAGTGGGTGGAAACCAGGGGCCAACAAAGCACACAGACAGCTGTTCACTGTTTAGTCTCCCTCTCTTCCCTAGACTGGAGTGCTGTGCAAACATACAGCACATATTTTAAGAAATGTAGAATTCAGATGAAAATTCAAAGTGTAACTGAGTGTTGACACAAATTAGCTAGCAAGGACAAATTTATTTTTATTATTTTTTTGTTTGTTTGTTTTTTAATTTTATTTATTCATTTAGAGAGGAGAAAGAGACAGAGAGTGAGAAGGGGGGGAGGAGCTGGAAGCATCAACTCCCATATGTGCCTTGACCAGGCAAGCCCAGGGTTTCAAACCAGCGACCTCAGCATTTCCAGGTCGACACTTTATCCACTGTGCCACCACAGGTCAGGCCTATTTTTTTTTATTTTTTATTCATTTTAGAAAGGAGAGAGAGAGAAAGGAGAGAGAGAGAAGGGGGGAGGAGCAGGAAGCATCAACTCCCATATGTGCCTTGACCAGGCAAGCCCAGGGTTTCGAACTGGCGACCTCAGCATTTCCAGGTCAACGCTTTATCCACTGCACCACCACAGGTCAGGCCAGCAAGGACAAATTTAAACCAGGCTCTGTGGGGCCCCCACAGCCCATCTGGGCTTCCCAAGAGCCCACCATTCAGGGTTTCTGAGTTTGCCATCTCACCAACTTGATGGTTTTTCATTTCCTGTTCCCAGTAGTAGACTGCTCACAAGTTAGGGGTATTTCAAAAATGAATACAAAGCAACATATCCAGATTTTCGTAAGCAGTACATTTTGTTAAAAACAAGGTACAGAGAACTTGCCTTATGTCTGGAGCTGAATAGAACAGAATGAACAGAGAAGCTGGTGCTGAGTAAAGGCTCTGGTGCTGAAGCCATCCCCAGTCTGCCCCCCACCTCGGTTTGCAGGACACTCTGAGCTGGGTGTCCTGCAGGGTCAGAGGTCCTGAGGCGATCCCTGAGGCTGAGACTAGAATCTACCTCTACCTGACAAAATTGCACCTGCTGTTTTCTTCTCTGTCCTACCCTCTGGAAGAATCTAAAGTCTTATGGGTGAAAAATTATCCAGGTGGTAACATGCTGTCAAGTGCACCTTACCCTTCCCAGGGCTCTCTGTGCACAAGCGGGTTCTGAGGGTAGGTGGCTGCGGCCAAGCCCCATCCAAGAAGCCCTGGCCCAGATGAGTGACTGCACCTGACATAAACCCCTTGCAGCCTTTGCTCTGATTGGGAAGTCTCCACAGAGAAGCCTGAGTCCCAGGAACCCATTGTATGAGACACCCAGGTCCCCATGCATTCATCCAGATTCCTGGAACTGGCCCACACTCATGCGCTGAAGCTGTGGGATGGTGCTTCTCTGAAGTAACAAGTGACTAGGGAGCAGGGGCTGCAGACTCCCACTCTGGTGTCACCTCACCCTGGACCTGGTCTTCAGCCGCTCTCAGCTCAAGAGGACGGGAAGGACAGGGCCATGCAACAGCAAAAGAAGCCACATGTGTGTAATGAGAAATGACCCATCAGGCCCCTCGCTGGAGATGCTCTCGGGCCCTGGGCTGACCAGATGAAGGCTGGGACCAGGAACCCGGAGGTGGGCCATTTCCTGCTCTGGCTAATTTGGGCAGAGTGACCCACTCCCCGAAAGCTCCGAGTGTTGTTTCTTTGGTGCCATGCCTCAGACATGTTCACGAGCTGGGAAGCTGAGGCAGAGAGAGAGAGAACAATGCCCAGCTTGCTAAGGGTCCAGCTGGGGGTTCTTTTGCAGCAGCCACTCCAGAGCTTCCATGAGGTATGACATGCCGTAGTGCTGGGCAATGTTCCGGAAAATTCCAATCTGCTCCATGAAGACCTGCGAAAGGACCAGTCACTATGAGGCCCAGTCCCACAGGAGGTGCAGGGACGCAGGCCAAGGCCTGGGTGCACAAGGAGAGTGGATGCAGGCAAGGGCCAGACAGGGCAATAGCCAAGGGGGCTGCAGTGCTAACCTTGGTGTGGATGGTGAGTGTGAAGCCACCTGCACAGCTGCAGTACACGGACATGTTGTTCTCCTTCACACCCTGGCACTTCAGGCAAATCTGAAACGAGGAAAGCCCTGGTCAGGAACCCCTTGCCCTCCATAGCTGCACCTCAACTGTGGATAAAATGGAGACATCACAGCAGGCCTCATCCAAACATTCAGCTGCTTTCCAGCACCCTTGCTGTGGGCACCCCCCTGCTCCAGGCCACAACAGCTGCCACTGTTCTTTGCCTAGACCCCACCCCTCCTCGGGTCTTTGCTGAGAAGTCCCTACATCTATCGCTGAATACTCCCTGTCACACAAAGACACACACACTGTAGGTTCTCAACTTGCGTCCAGCTTACACACTTTATCTTGTTTTCTGTCTCTCTCTACTAGAACACAAGGTCCATGAAGCCAGCACTTGGCCACTGTAGGTGTCCAATAGATGCTGTCAGATTGAACCACTTGGGCTATGGATGAGGCTTGGCCCAAGAGTTGGTTATCTCAGAGGACCAGATTGTGACCTGAAACCAGCACACACCTCTAGCTTCCCATGGGTACAAACTGCTCACGGAGAAGCCCTGTGCGTGGGTTTGCGTGTGTGTGTGGTGTGTAACAAAGCCCCATTGCCAGGCCCTGCTGCTCACCAGGTCCTGCAGGGTGAAGGCCATCAGTTTCTTCTGCAGGGCTTCCACCAGGGCCATCTCAATCATTGACGAATCGTAGGCGACTTGACAGTTGGAGCAGAGCCACTGGGGCACCACAGCCCCATCCTGGGCAAAGGAGAGGGAGCAGGTCACCCTCTACCCAGTTTTCTTCGGCAATGTCCCCACACTGGGCTGAAAAGACCAGCGTTAAGAAGAGACTGCAGGCCCTGGCCGGTTGGCTCAGCAGTAGAGCGTCGGCCTAGTGTGCGGAGGACCCAGGTACGATTCCCGGCCAGGGCACATAGGAGAAGCGCCCATTTGCTTCTCCACCCCTCTGCCGCGCCTTCCTCTCTGTCTCTCTCTTCCCCTCCTGCAGCCAAGGCTCCATTGGAGCAAAGATGGCCCGGGCGCCGGGGGATGGCTCTGTGGCCTCTGCCTCAGGCGCTGGAGTGGCTCTGGTCACGACATGGCGACGCCCAGGAGGGGCGGAGCCTCGCCCCCAGGTGGGCGTGCCGGGTGGATCCCGGTTGGGCGCATGCGGGAGTCTGTCTGACTGTCTCTCCCTGTTTCCAGCTTCAGAAAAATGGAAAAAAAAAAAAAAAAGAAGAGACTGCAGAGAGGAGAGCTCTCATGAGAGGTGTGTTAACTGCATTTGGTGGCTCATGTGGCTCCTGGACATGCTCATTACACCAACATCATCCTTACATGTTTACTGGGACAATGTTCTAGTGTGTGACAGTTGACTATTTCTAATTCATGTCAAAGCTAGCTAGTGTAACTGACACCGGGTGGAGACAGGTCTCTCATGAGGCCCACCTGAGAGAAGTAGGGGTCTTTGCAAAGGTCCAGGTCCCTGCAGAAATTACAGCTGTGGCAGATGACCTCTGGGAGCACGTAGGAGCGGCAGGGGTCTCGGAACTGGGCCTCCTCTGAGAACTCGCCGACATCCACGAGGCGGAGCAGGTCCCGGTTCAACTTGTTCACCTGGTTTGTGATGTTTGTGTCCAGAGACAGAACCTGTACAGAAGAAGTACAGGTGAGGGGTGGCCGCCAGGGACTCCCTGCTGCCCTGCCTGGACGAGAAAACCCTGCAGGCGAATCTGTGAGCGGCACCTTCACAGACCCATTTCAAGCCTTGCTATCCTGTCAGAGGACAGCTGCCTCCTCTACAGCAGCAGTTCCCTAACACGGCCAAGGAGCGGTGGCCCGGCCCTGCCCCAGGTCTGATGAACTTCCTCAACTGTGGGGACTCAGGCACACACCAAAGTTGGCTCTGCCTGTTGTGTTCATTTGCCCCTTCTTCCTAAATGACAGACAGTCCTGAGTTTACTGGAGCTTTATTTTTTTTTTATCAAGTGAGAGGCAGGGAGGCGGAGAGACAGACTCCCACATGCACCCCGACTGGGATCCACCCAGCAACCCCCGCCTGGGACTGACATTCTGCCCATCTGGAGTCACTGCTGCTGGAGCTTTACAATCCCATGTGAGCTGAGGAGGAGGAGGAGTGTAACCCTCCTGACCATAAGGAGAGGTCTCTCCCACCCCTAAAGCTCTGTTGTCTAGCATGATGCCAGGAACCAGAACCAAATGCCACTTAAGAGGACCCTGTTGGGAGGGCTGATTATGGTCCAGTCTGAAGCTCATGTTAGCCAGTGAGATAAGTAGATTTTAGGAAGTAGGTGAGTTCGCAAATACTACTTGTAATGAGAACAGACTGTAGGTTCCCAAAGAATCTACAAAAAGGCTACTAACGCCTGACCTGTGGTGGCGCAGTGGATAAAGCATTGACCTGGAAATGCTGAGGTCGCCAGTTCGAAACCCTGGGCTTGCCTGGTCAAGGGACATATGGGAGTTGATGCTTCTAGCTCCTCCCCCCTTCTCTCTCTCTCTCTCTCCTCTCTCTCTCTCTCTCTCTCTCTCTCTGTCTCTCCCTCTCCTCTCTAAAATAAATAAATAAATTTTAAAAAAAAAGGCTACTAAAACTAAAGTTTAGCAAGGTTGCAAGAAACAAAGTTTATACAAAACTCCATCAATTTCTTTGTTAGCAGTGAACAATTGGATACTGAAGTTTAAAAATATGAGTGCCGCCCTTGCTCGGTAGCTCAGATGGTTAGAGCATCATCACAGCGTGCCAAGGTTGCAAGTTCAATCCCGGCTCAGGGCACATATGAGAAGCAACTGAGTGCACAACTAAACAGAACAACAAAAGGGAATGAGCTGATGCTTTTCTTCTTTTCCCTCTCTCAAATCAATGGAAAAAATGTAAAAAAATAAAAAATAAAATAAAATCAGCACCACTAAAAAAGCATCAAACACATAAAAACACTGCAAATATGTATATCTATATATTGACTACCCTACTGATGAAGGAAATCAAAGCCCTAAAGAAACAGACTAAGAACCTCAACAGTAAGGTGTCCATTCTCTGAGCTAACCCATAGATTGAGAACTGCAGTCAACACTCCAGAAACACTTTTTTTTTTAAAACAAATTTGAAAATTTATACAAAAAAGCAAAGAAACCACACTAGCCAAAACAATCCAAAAAAGAAGAATGCAGCCTGACCAGGCGGTGGCGCAGTGGATAGAGCGTCGGACTGGGATGCAGAGGACCCAGGTTCGAGACCCCGAGGTCGCCAGCTTGAGCGCGGCCTCATCTGGTTCGAGCAAAAAGCCTGCCAGCTTGAACTCAAGGTCGCTGGCTCCAGCTAGGGGTTACTCGGTCTGCTGAAGGCCCGCGGTCAAGGCACATATGAGAAAAGCAATCAATGAACAACTAAGGTGTTGCAACAAGCAATGAAAAACTAATGATTGATGCTTCTCATCTCTCTCCGTTCCTGTCTGTCTGTCCCTCTTTCTGACTCACTCTCAGTCTCTGTAAAAACAAAAAACAAAAAAGGAAGAATGCAGCTGGAGCGCAGTCACACTACCTGGTTTCAGGACTTGTTGATAAAGTAACAGAAATCTAGATGGACAGATGTTCAGATTAACAGAGATCCAGAAACAGACCCACACAGCCAGTTACGTTTTTTTTTTTGTTTGTTTGTTTTTCATTTTTCTGAAGCTGGAAACAGGGAGAGACAGTCAGACAGACTCCCGCATGCGCCCGACCGGGATCCACCCGGCATGCCCACCAGGGGCGACGCTCTGCCCACCAGGGGGCGATGCTCTGCCCATCCTGGGTGTCGCCATGTTGCGACCAGAGCCACTCTAGCGCCTGAGGCAGAGGCCACAGAGCCATCCCCAGCGCCCGGGCCATCTTTGCTCCAATGGAGCCTTGGCTGCGGGAGGGGAACCAGTTACGTTTTCAAACAGGCACAAAGATGATACAACGGGCCCTGGCCGGTTGGCTCAGCGGTAGAGCGTCGGCCTAGCGTGCAGAGGACCCGGGTTCGATTCCCGGCCAGGGCACACAGGAGAAGCGCCCATTTGCTTCTCTAACCCTCCGCCGCGCTTTCCCCTCCTCTGTCTCTCTCTTCCCCTCCTGCAGCCAAGGCTCCATTGGAGCAAAAATGGCCCGGGCGCTGGGGATGGCTCTGGGGCCTCTGCCTCAGGCGCTAGAGTGGCTCTGGTCGCAACATGGCGATGCCCAGGATGGGCAGAGCGTCGCCCCTGGTGGGCGTGCTGGGTGGATCCCGGTCGGGCGCATGCGGGAGTCTGTCTGACTGTCTCTCCCTGTTTCCAGCTTCAGAAAAATTAAAAAAAAAAAAAAAAAAAAAAAAAAAATGATACAACAGAGGAAGGATAGTCATTTCAACAACAGTGCTGGAATAAATGGATACGCCCGTGTAGAAATATGGACCCCAATCTCTAACATGCACATTATACAAAAATTAACTCAAATGGATCCCAGACTGAACGTAAAACCTAATACTATAAAACTTGTAGAGGAAATCAAGAGAAAACCTTTGTGACCTTGATTAAAGCAAGTATTTCTCAGATGACACAAAAACTTAACCCATAAAAAAATGCAAGTTAAAACACAAGATATAGACCCTGGCAGATTGGCTCAGTGGTAGAGCGTCGGCCTGGCGTGCAGGAGGCCCGGGTTCAATTCCCGGCCAGGGCACACAGGAGAAGCGCCCATCTGCTTCTCCACCCCTCCCCTTCTCCTCCTCTCTGTCTCTCTCTTCCCCTCCCACAGCCGAGGCTCCATTGGAGCAAAGTCGGCTCGGGCGCTGAGGATGGCTCCATGGCCTCTGCCTCAGGCATTAGAATGGCTCTGGTTGCAGCAGAGCAATGCCCCAGAGGGGCAGAGCATCGCCCCCTGGTGGGCATGCTGGGTGGATCCCAGTCGGGCACATGCGGGAGTCTGTCTGACTGACTCCCCGTTTCCAGCTTCGGAAAAATACAAAAACAACAACAACAAAAAAACCCAAAAACCCCCATAAGATATAGCCCTGGCCAGATAGCTTGGTTGGTTAGAACACTGTTCCAAAGTTCAGAGGTTGACAGTTTGATCCCTGGTCAGGGCACATACAGGAACAGATTGATGTTTCTGTTTCTTTCTAAAATCAACTTAAAAACAAAACCAAAAGCAAACCTATGAGATACTACCACACAGCTATGTGAACAGCTAAAACCTTGAAAATTAATCCTAAGTCCTGGTGGGGGTAGAGCAGCTGGACCTGTGATACTGCTGATAGGAATATAGAACGGAGCAGCTACTTCAGAACACCACAGATGATACATGCTAGCAATCCCCTCCCAGGTTTTTAACCAAGAGAAACAAAACTTATGTTCAAACAAAAATTTACATGAGTGTTCACAGCAGCTTATTAATAATCGCCAAAAGGTGAAAACAACCTGAATGTTTCTGTCAGTGAGTGAATAACAAACTGGTTCTTGCAGAATGGAGCACCACTCAGCCAGGAAGGAATAAAGTGTTGAGACACACAACATGGAGAACCGCAGTGTACTTTGCTAAGTGACAGAAGCCAGGCCCACAATTCCCCTCGTGATACTCTGGAAGAGGTCACCACGGAAGAAGGGAGAGGAAGGGGCGAGTCCCACAGAGCAGCACAAGGACTTTTCAGTGGGAGTGACTGCTCTATACCTTGCTGTTCGTGGCACAGCTCTGTCCCTCTGTGAAAACCCAACAACTGTACTCTAGTAAGTGACTCTGCGTACAAATTTTAAAAAGTAAGCAAACACAGGGACAGAAGGATCAGCATGAGCCAGGGGTGAGGAACTGTGCTGGGTGATGGAATGTTCAATGTCCCAAGAGTGTGCCTGTGCCAAATGTCATGGTAAATTTTACTGTATGTAAATTATACCTTAATAAAAGTAAAATTTAAAGATTCCAAAGTCCACCAAGGAACGGAAACGGTCCACTACACCACTTCTCTGCCACAGTCAGAAGTGACTTGATCCTGCAGCGTCCATGCAGTATGCTGGGCAGTGACTTAATGGACAGTCAAGTGCTCTGGGCGAGGGCGCCTACTTGTCCTTGTCTGGTAACATTATCCCACACTTGATTCAATCTCCTTTCCCAGAAAGGCATTTGGCATCCAAGCAGGCTCTCCTCTGAGGTTCTACAGAAGTCTGGATGTTTTGGGAGCTCTGTGTGGTTCATCTGGCCCAACAGCCCCACCTGACCTCGAGCACCTGCCATTTCACCAGAAGCCCCAGGTCATCCCACTCCAGGGTCTCTGGACCCCTCTGTCCAGACAGCATTCTTCCCTGGGAATATATGGCTGGACCCTCCTGGTAACAGGTCTCATCTCTGATCCCAGCTCACAGCACCCGTGCTCCCTGAACTCACCTGTCCCTCACTGATCTGTTGTCCCCCTCACGGGAGCACAAGTTCCAGGACCCCAAGTAGCTCACACAGTGGCTGTACGGAATGGTGCACAGTGAGTGTGGGATAAACGAGTGGCCTCCTCCTGGCCCCTTGCCTTATACATGTTAACGGTACTGCAAGCTCCTCACACAGGTTAGAGTGAGCATCCTCACCTTGCACACATATTTGATGAACTCCAGCACAGGGTTATTAAGCAGCAAGTGAGAACCAGGCAGGGCAGGAAACATTTCTGAGAGCTCAGCTGAGTTCCGAGAGCCCGTGACTTTCTTCTGAATCTTCTGAGTGATGGTGAAGAAATTTTGAGTGAGTTCGTTTGCCACATAATCTTGGGAGAAGGTGATCATTCCTGGAAGAGAAAAAGACATCTCAGTTCCCAGTTCACACAGCAACAAGGATGCTAAGGAAAGGACATGGGGACCCTATGCTGGAGGGGGGACCCAAAGGAGCACAGTGGGATCCGGTCAGAGGCACAACAGTGGCCTCACACAGCAAAGGCACACTCACCGGGAAGGGCTCCAGCTGCCCCTTGGGCCTCCTGGGACTGCTGGCTGGCTGCCTGCCTTCTCACGGGGGTGCTGCACGGGGCGCCGCGCCTCAGCTCCTCCTTCATGCTGTGGTACACGGCCACAATGTATGCTGCAGAGGGGAAGCCCAGGACACTGGGTTCAGGGAGACCCTGTGGCTGGCCAGCCTGGGCTGGAATGTTATTGGTAATGATTCTATTTGCTGCATTTAGAGGAGCCCCAGTCCATTACAGAAATGAGAATAAGCCAGGCACACTGATGCCTAAATTCATACATAGAGAGCACTATGTAAATAAATGCAACTCCCATCAACCTTCACTGGACAGAGACAAAAACAGACTTGATTCTGGGGTAAGCACACCAGGCCCATATGTTTCTTTTCTTTTCTTTTTCATTTTTCCGAAGCTGGAAACGGGGAGGCTGTCAGACAGACTCCTGCATGCGCCCAACCGGATCCACCTGGCATGCCCACCAGGGGGCGATGTTCTGCCCCTCTGGGACATCACTCTGTTGCATCCAGAGCCATTCTAGCACCTGAGGCAGAGGCCACAGAGCCATCCCCAGCGCCCGGGCCATCTTTGCTCCAATGGAGCCTCAGCTGTGGGAGGGGAAGAGAGATACAGAGAGGAAGGAGAGGGGGAGGGGTGGAGAAGCAGATGGGCGCTCCTCCTGTGTGCCCTGGCCGGGAATCGAACCCGGGACTCCTGCACGCCAGGCCGACGCTCTACCACTGAGCCAACCGGCCAGGGCCCCATATGTTTCAAAAGAACTTGAGAAAAGGAGACTTGGGACAAGTAGACTAAAATATAAAAAATAAGTCACAAATGAAACTACCTCTGCAGTTACGTGAATATGTCTGCATTGCTGAGTTTTACAGAGCTTGTCATTAACTGTTCTGCTGCTCTATGACTAACTCTGAATTATGACGGGTATTTCGTTTATGTGCTTTGTTTGCGTATCAACCTGGATAACTTGGTTTGTAAATACTAAAACCTTCAGACCAGGGGTAGTCAACCTTTTTATACCTTGGAATGCCCACTAGTGGGCGGTAGGGACCAGGCTGACTACCACTGCTGTACACCCTTTCGACCCAATCAATGGTAGGAGTTCCCAATGGCAGAAATTTATCCACAAAATCTGTGGGCAATTGATTCAGGAAGCGTTTCATCTTTCCTACTTGGGGTTTATCTTTAGTTACCACATGTGCACATACAGACCTAGGGGCGCCCCCTTGGGGCAACCCTGCTCACCAGGCACCACGAGAGGGCGAAGGTCTCAGGAACCCTGATGATAGGCGTGTGTCTGGCAGACCCGATTTCCCAATTGTTTACCGTCATGTGAGGCAAATGGACCAGGGCCACATTGTTCCACAGATGACACATGTGACAGCTCACCTGAGACGATCATGAGGAAGTAGCTCTGGCAGGAGGCTGCCTGTGGCAGGAACTGCACGATGTTCCAGTTGTTTTCCAGCAAGTCCTCTACATCCGGCTCCTGCACACCGTCATCACCCTCGCCCTCTATCTCCTCCGGTTCTTCCTCCACCTCCTGTGCTCTGCCCTCTTCCTGGGAGTCCTGCTGTAACAGTCCCAGCTGTGTTTGCCCATAACAGTGGGAAGTACCCCCAAAGTGTGTATGTTAAATCTGGTCTACCTGATTCCACCTTGTCGGGCCACGCACCTCCTGAGCCCATCAGAGTCCCATAGGATGCCCTAATAGTGTGTCACTTGTGTGATATGCCTGGTGTTCAACACTCAGTACACGAAAATGGTTGTTCTCAGTCTGCCCTTTTTGAGGATTCACTCCACAATCACTCTCTCCCACTGCCCAGGAAGGGAAGAATGAACCAATGGTGGTCTGGGCAACCAGTTCTCTGGTCCGAGTTCCAGATCTCCTGGGTCAGTGCCCTTCTGTGATGTCTCAGCCCGACTAGGTTCTGCTCTCAACAGCACCTTCCATTGCAACACATGAATTCTGCCATCTGCCATCGTTAGAGCAACCACTACTGCCTTCCCAGGGCCTGTCAACATTGTCTGCACCTTCTACCCTCCCGTTCAGGTCCCCACGGACATTCAACACAACCATAGCACCCAAGGACAGCCTCTCCTGGCGGCTCTCAGCAGCATGGCTCCCATTCCTGACTCCCCACTTACAGGCACTTCCTCATGGGGACCCACCCCGGGGGGGGGGGGCTCAGTCCTCACAACCACACAACCCCAAGTGACCTTACCACCTCTCCAGCTGCTGTGCTCACAAATGACCTCAAGTTCCCGTTCCCAACCCCTCCCCAAATACCCCTGCCACCACCTGACCTGTGCCTCCACCTTGTTTGTGTATATTGAACAAACATCAAGTGTGGAAAACCACCGCCCATTCCAACAGAGCATAATACCCCTCACCCCACACTTGCTCTTGTCCTGTCCTCCCCATAACAGACACCTGGGTTCACATGCCTGGGCACGATCCATACACACACAGAGCACATGCCCGTGTGTCACCCCACATCCATCCCCGTGGCCCCTCCACCTTCAGTACCCAGTGAGTCTTTCTCCCTGCCTCTACCCTGCCCTGTATGACATTAACTGGGCTCCTACAGTGTTATCCACATTGGGTACAGTGTAAGTCAGGGCTTGTCACTCTCCTACTCACAATTCTGTCACTAAAAGACAAGTTTCCATCCTGGCCTTGGGCACAAGTGGCCTGCCCAGGCTAGCTCTCGGTCGCACCTGTCAACACTGCCCCCATCCCAGTCACTGGGCCTTACTGTTACTACACACTGTTCATACTCCACTTTCCTGTCACCTCCTCAGAGGCCTCCAGGACCTCCCCACATCAATCAATTCCTGGCCCCGGCCACTGATCCTGAGCCCTCACCATTGCTGACTCTGATTCTACACTTATTTATCTGCTTGCTCACAACCTCTCTCTCAGACATGTGACAGCAGGGACTCTTGTGTTTGCTGCTGCACCACCAAGACCTGGAGCTATTCCTGGCACTTAGCCCGTGATCATAGTGTGTGGCAAATGGACAGATGTGGACCCCAATGTCATTTCAGTACCCAGGACTGGTCACCTCACCTGTCCACAGTGGATACTAGATGGAACATTTCCTTTGATGCCACCATAATTGGAGGGATCCATCCAGAGAAGAAATTCCCAGCATCGAGAGAAAGAAATTGTCAAGGAATGAAAGATCTCTTTAGAATGAATGCTAAAAAAGAGCAAAACAGAGATTGCTTAAGTGAAATTAACAGTTTTCCCTCTTTCCTCCACTTTCCTTTTTATCCTCCACTCAGTTAAAACCCTCAAACTTGAGCCTGACCTGTGGTGGCGCAGTGGATAAAACGTCAACCTGGAAACACTGAAGTTGCCGGTTCAAAACCCTGGCTTGCCTGGTCAAGGCACATATGGGAGTTGATGCTTCCTGCTCCTCCCCCTTCTCTCTCTCTCTCTCTCTCTCCCCCCTCCTCTCTAAAATGAATAAATTTAAAAAAATAAAAATAAAAATAAAACCCTCAAACTTCCTATAGAATGACAAACATTAGTAAGGAGACTTCTGCATCTGGGTGGGAGTAACAGCATGGAGGGCAGGGGAGGTGACAGCTGCGGAGAAACTGAGTTCTCTGAGGCTGGTCCCTAACCTCTCCCCAGAGCCCGATCCCACAAACCTATTCCTACCGCCACCAGAGTGCCTTGCAGCTCATGGGGCACTGGGCTGTGCTCATAGAAGTCTTAAATCAAGGGTGGGGAGTAGTGAGATCTGGACTAAATGCTGCTCTGGCCCTGCCTACAAATCTCAAAAATGCCCAAAAGGATCAAACTGTTTCCAAGAAGCAGAACATAAAGCCCCAAAGGAGTTACAGGAATGCAAACACATCCAACACAAAAGGCAGGATCCAACTGAACATCACCAGTTTGCAAGGAAACAGAGAAACACAGAACAGAGTAAGAAGACAAATCTACCAACTGCAACAAATCAGAGATGACACCGATGTTAAAATAAGCAGAAGAGGACATGAAAGTGCTTATAACTGTGTGTCCAAAGAGTTTAAGGAAAACTCCACATGTTAGGTGGACTCGAGAAATAAAGACTAAAACCAAGCTTCTGGAAGACAGCACGTCTAAAGTAAAAATACACCGGGTGGGATTGAAGGAGGTTAAACACTGCCAAAGACTGGTGAATTTAAAGACATATTAGAAGCCCTAGCCGGCTGGCTCAATGGACAGAACATTGGCCCGGTGTGCAGATATTCCGGGTTCGATCCCCGGTCAGGGCACATGTGAGAAGCAACCACCTCCCCCCTACCCCATTTCCCTCTCGCAACCATTAACTTGACTGGTTTTAACGTTGGCCCCGGGTGCTAAGGATAGCTCAGCTGGTCTGAGCATTGGCCCCAGATAGAGGTTGCCAGGTGAATCCCAGCTGGGGAGCATGTAGGAGTCCATCTCCCCTCCTCTCACTTAAAAAAACAAATAAAATAAAGACAGGTATTATACAGAAAAAAAACAGAACACTCAAAGATTCACATACAATTATACCTAGCAAAATTATCTTTCAGAAATGAGGGTGAAATACAGGCTTTCTCAGATATCTAAAGGCAGGAGAAGGACGTCAATGCCACAAACACATTACAGGAGGTCTGCAAGCAGAAAGCACAGGACAGCAGAGCCGACTGAGGAGGAGGCGATGCTGACACCTGGTGGTGATGTACTCCACGTAGGCGAGGGCATCCTCGATCTGCCGCTTCTTCGTGGAGAGGATGACGCGATTGAAATTGGCATAGACAACTGATGACCCCAGGCGCTTGAACTCAGCGATGAGCCTGAGGACCCAAGCACAGAATCAACAAAGACACTACAGAGAATCCCAGAAGACACCATTAGAGAAAAGCTGATGATCTGCAGCAGAAAAACCACTCTAAACACGTTTAGAACTCGAAAACAATGAGTGAGGATTTCTGCATGGAAAACTCACCATTAACAAAGCCAAACAGAATCAGAAAAGAAAAACATGCAACTCATCAAAGAAAATGGCTAATTATTATATAAAAAGAACTCAATACAAATAAATGAGGAAAAAACAAAACAAGAAAAAAGGACAAAGAATGCAGAGATAAAGTCCCACTTCATTCATAACAAGGATTGAAATAAGGAGCCCATGAGACAGCCACTCCCATCACCAGGCTGGTACCATGCCCACCACGCTGGAGGGGCTGGGCTGGCAGAACGATCATGTCTGACCACATGATCATGCCCGAGAGCTCTTGGGCAACACACCCACAGCATTTCTCCCAGTTGTAAAATTTACCAGATCTGCAAGTGTCACTTCCTGGAGATCATTCTACAGGAACCTTCTCATGACCTGACACACAGGCCATTCCTTGGTTATTTATAACAACCAAGTTCTGGGAACAACCTGTCTGTCTAGTAGTGTGGATAGTATAACCCCACGCAGACTTCTAAGACTTGCCATTAACTACGACAAGGAGGTGCAGAACACTGTGTACAACCACTTGTGCAAAAACACGGCATAAGTGCTACATTGCAGCACTTCTCTGGAAGGATGCCGCCCGCGTGAAGCTACAATGGACCATTACGATCTCACAGGTGCTGGGTCTGGGGATGCAGGGGTTGGTGGCACTCACTGCAAGAAGAGCTTCTTCATCATGTTGTGTAGTGTGCGATGCAGGGCGGGGTCATGGAGCAGTGAGGACGGGGATTGCAGCCAGCGGTAGAAGTGCATCACCTGGTTGTCAGCGTAGACATTGCGGTACTGCGTGATCTCTCTCACCCAGCCCACCACCATGCTCTTCAGGATCCTAGAAGCATGAGAGTGTGTCCCCCTTGGTCCCCATCCCCTTCCAAACCCCATCACTCGGCTCTCTGCAGCTCCCCACACTCCTCAGAGGAGGCCAGGCCCCAATACCTCCCCACATACTTCTCAATCCTCCCTCACCCTCAGCACCAGGACACAAACCAGAGTCAGTGGGTGTGCAGCGGGCATGTAACCCTGCCAGGAGAACCAGAACAGACAGTGGTGTCTAGCAAGATTTCTTCTCACATGCGGCAATTCCATCCTTACTCTGCGTCTCACTACAACAGCCCCTGCTACACAGTCCAAATGACTGCACAGGGCACCATGAAGCCATTCTTCACTTGGAGGGACAGTTCTGCAACCTGCGGTCCGACCCCATCTTTCAGGACTGAACTGTCCACTTCCCAGCACATAAGCCCCTGGCCCAACTGCACTGTGCACACCTGTCCCTGAGCCTTTCTGCCACCCTCCTCATCTTTTCCCAAGTTCTGTCCTCTTGTGGGAAGGCACCAAGACTGATGGCTGAAGAGCCTGGTTCTGGAATCACAGCATGTATTCTTGGAGGCCAACCCTGCTGCTCAGCTGTGGTGTGACCACAGCATGCTGGCAGCCCATGCCTCAATTTCTTCATCTCTACAGTGGTCAATGGCCACACCCCCAGGTGGAGCCATGGGAGCCGTGAAGAGCATGCATGCTTCCTATCACAGTGTCACCCCGTCACAGCAATTCTGACACCCAAACTCTGTAACTCACACCACTTTCTGCCTGGCTGAACCCTAGTTCATGTCCTGCTGTGTATCCCAAGCAGAAACTTGATAAATGTCCACGTTCTCCACACCCTGAGTTAAATGGAGGTTTCCTACATGCCTCTGGCCAGGGGAAGGGGCCCAGAACACAGCACGGGGAACCTGTACCCACAGTGGTTTCTGACTCTACGGGGTGGGTGGAGGGAAGCCTCGATGATACTGTCTCAGCTCTGAGTTTCCCAAAACAAGGGCAAAGGATAAGAGAATTTCTAATGTTCTTTCTAGACCCCATACTCAGTTATTCTGCTTTTGAAGAGGAGAGGGCACAAGAACAAAAGGTCAGGATACGTTTTGGGGACACAGGCCTCAGGTACCTGAAGGTGTTAGAGCACAGGACCATCTCATCATAGCTGGCCGGAGCGCTGGCGGCCTGGTTTCCAGTGATCATGTCCTCCAGGGAGGCCTGCTGGATCACATCAAAGCTGATGCCCATGCTGTCGGCCCCCTCCATGTCATTGATGTGGTGAGACTGCAGGATGGTGTTAACGGCTAGGTTCTGGATGTCCAGCTCCACGCACACTGCACACAAAGACCAATCTGTGCACTGACCACCCCATGGGTTCAGAGCCCGACCCCAGCAAGGACTAACCCAGAAACATTATTGCTGCCTGCAGCTGCCATGGCGGCCAATGAGTACTCCACTCAGGCTGACCACAGAGTCCAGCCTATACTCATCCCACACCTGTTTGGCTGAACTCTGAGGATCAGTGCTGAGCGTTCTCTCCACCACAGAATGACAACAAATGGCAGAAACACAGCCCTGAAGTGCCTGTGGGCCTCACCCACCCACCTGTAGAGTAACAGCCTGAACTATTTATCTCCACAGTGGCCTGGTCCTCGAACTCCATGACGAGGCGGTTGTCATCAGCCTCTTTCCCGCCCAGGTCCGGGCGCCGTGTAGGGGACAGCCAGAGCAGGTGGTTGTGGCGCTGGAGGTGGCGGGCAAAGAAGAGGTCGGAGCCAAAGGTGGAGATGTCCTCAGGCAGGTTCCCAATGGGGATGTGGAAGTACCTGAAGGGTCAGGGTCACGGTTGTGGGCAAGTCCCAGGTTGGTCTGGGGGGGGGGGGGGACCAGGAAGACCAACTTGCTGTCAGAGATTGACAGATCAGCCACAACCCAGGTGGGCAGATCAGCAGCAAAGCCAAGAAACAGCCCTGTGCTCTGCTCACCTGCTCATTTCAAAGGCCTGCGATAGGCAGGTATCCAAGTTAAGGTAGTGGCGGATCATATGCCGGGCTCCATGGCGCTGCCAGTCCAGGACTCCATAGCTGATCTTGTCGGCCACACGGACAGGCACCAGCGGGAATTCCCCCAGGACGGGAATCTCATTGGCCAGTCTCTTCAGCTCCCAGTTGGACTGCACAGCGATGAGGGTGGGCCCACGGCGCTCCTCCTGGGTACAGGGGAGAAAGGGGCTAAGGGGACCCAGCATGAGGGGAGGGGTTCACACAGAAGCACCCCAACCTCACTCACCTTGTAGGCCAGCAGGAAGCGCTGGATGGCTCTGCAGATGGTCTTCAAATCGGTCTCAGCCCGAACTTCAAATGTGTGTTTAGGGGGAGGGAGGAGCTCGAGGCCTACTTTCTCCAGCAGGAGGCTGTGTTCAGCTGAGTACAAGGCACTGAGGCTGGGCATCTGGTTGCTTCGTACCTGGACAAGGGCCACGTCAACCTCTCCCTCACCTCTGGACATGGCTGATAGCCCTGCCTCTCAGGTTCCAGATCTAATTCAATTGCCATAGGCACTTGTGGACAAAGACTTCTGGCAATAAGGCAGGGGGCTGGGATTTCCCTGCCCTGTGGTTTGACCCTCCCATACCCCTGCCCCAGGAACTCACAGTATCCAACACAAACACGGACGCCCTGCGTTGTGAGGGCACAAAGATGCCAAAGAGTGCCTTGTGGCCTTGTGTGTGATGATACAGGTAGATGTGGCGAATGCTCCCTGCAGGAAGACATACAGGTCATCCAAGATGTGTGGAAGATGGAGACCAGCGGGGCAGCTGGCATGGGCCATACCTGGTTCCAGGTAGCTGAACTGGGCCAGAGAGCGCATCTCCAGATGTTCGAGAGCGAAGGTTTCTGCTTCCCAGCCTGACAGGTGCTTCACCAGCTGTTTATTGACCACACACACACAGCCCAGGTGCACCAAGGCCCGAAACAATAATGGCACCTGAAAAGGGTCAGGGCGGGAAGGCTGACTGGGGGGCTGCCGTCAGGGCATAGCCATCTGCTCTAGGCTGTCTTTGGCAGACATGCTGCTGAAATTGTCCTTGTGGTAGAGTCCATAGTGGCTGCTGCTAGCCTGTCCGTGCCCTACGTGGGTTCTCTTTCCTCTATCCGTCCAGCTAGATTCCTGCTCAGTTCAGGTGGTAAGGCAGTTACCTGAGTTTCGTACACGCCCTCAATGTCCGGGGCCGACAGCTCAGTATTGATCTCATTGATGTGTTCTTGGTACATGTCCTCTGGCACCGAGTACTCATAGAGATTATAGACCATGTTGGAGCGAGGAAGGACTCGATTCACCTAGGGACAACATAGTGATGACCTTGTTACATGGCCAAGCTAAGTGGTGATGATTGTTACACACACATACAAGCATTGTTTAAACAGTTCTGGCACTTCCAGTGCTCACAACCATGAAGTACACACCATTTCACTCTAATGTGTAAAACTAAAAGCTCAGAGCACAACTCAGAAACAACTTGAGGCCTCTGAGAAGCAGACAAGCAGAGACTGGGTGAGGCAGATGCTCCCAGTTTACTTTCCTCCATCCTCTCCTGGGTTTAGAGGGTGCAGGATGCAAAAAACCCCCAAGAAACCATTTTCCTGGTCAGAGGATGGGGAGAGGAGCCCATGGGGGCAAAGTGGGGCAGTCCTGGTGAAGGAGGAAGCAGGGAAAGCACCCAAAGGGTAGAGTATCCCAAAAGGAAAAGAACGCTGCTCTCCCAAGTTCCACTGTTACAACCAAGTAAGTTACAGGAGCTCTAGGACATCTGTCCCTGCTGTGCTATACCCTCTGCCTCCATGTCCACATTCTGCTGCATCTCTGGGATGGAGCTTCACCTTCTGAAAGCTTCCTCACTCACCCCAGCTTCCAGCATGCAGGTCTTGTCTCACCCACATGTCAGCATCCCACAGAGAAGTGCACACGGGCAGCCGCCATGACAATTCTCTGGGTGGCGCAAGCCAGGTGCTCAGAGACACCAGGTGAGAGCTGATGAGGACTTGAGTGAGGAGGAGGCAGAGGCCCACCCACAGTCCCAAATATACGAAATGTCCACACTGGGCTCATCTAGAGGCAAATGTGGGCCAGCGGTTACTAGGTTGGGGGAGAGACTGCTAAGGGGCCCGGGATGCCTTTCTGGGGGTGATGGAAATGTTCTAGGGTCGACTGTGGTGCTGCCTGCACAACTCCACATGCTACCAGCAACTGAACTGTACTTTAAATGAATTATGTATGGTGTGTGAATTATGTTATAATAAAGCTTTCACATCAGAAAAGCCTATGAAGACAGTACATACAGACTGACAAGTGTCCACCCTGCCCCTTCCCTGCTACATGGACATCAGACACAGGATGGTCCACCAGGGCAAGGACACCAGTAGCTCCTATCACTGAGACCTGCTCTGCGCTTACTCCTTCACAGACGGTCCAATAATTACTGCAGTATCTGAGAAGGTTCTCAGGAGATGGAGGCTCCAGAACACCTCGCTCAGAGCTATACAGCCCACCAGCCTCTGACCTCAATTGCTGTGGAGACAACCTCAGAGGCACAAGCTGCCTCCTGTACCTTGCGATATGCAGGACCCTCCTCCTCTTTGGGCACCCTCTGGTTTATGTAGAACACACGGGGGATGTTCAGCTTGATGCAGTACAAGTCACTGCCAATGACAGCCCACAGTCTGAACATACCAGCATGGCTGGTCTCACAGATCTGAAAGGAAACCAATTGCACAGTTGTGCATGTAAGCCTGCCAGAGAAAGCGCCTGACACCTATGGACAGGCCACCTCCTAGGTGGCCTCCAGCACCAGCTACAATCAGACGCATGGAGGTTAAAATCTACCCTTTCTAATCCATCCCAGACTAAGGGATGGTCCCCAGGATCCTGAGCTGGCCAGACACCCCTTCCCATTGGCCATGTTCTTGCCCCAGGGTGTCCCACACTCCCAGGGATCCCTGTTCACACCTGCACGATCTGCCACGGAAGGTCCAGAATGCTGCGAGCAGTTCTTCGCAAGAAGCTCCCCAGCCCTGAGGCTGGCCTGTCTCGCACGGCCCTGGGCTGTGGCACACCCTCTGCCTCCAGACGCTGCCTCTTCCTGCGAGTGAGGCGCTGTCGGGCCTGCAGCTGCCACTTCTTCTTGTGGAACCGGAGCCAGACCAGCCACTCTTCCTGGGACAGATAGTAGGATAACTTAAGAGGAGCCAGAGACATACTAAAACAGAAATGTCCTTCTATGGCAATAAAACCACACAACTTCAAAGCACTCTGTAAGGACTGGGCATTTTGCCAACCTCCTCAGTGGTCAAGATACATCTCAGCGTCTCCATACTGTTCAGTATACCCTCTGGGAGACGGCGCACCCCCGTGTGGCCCAAACCAGCATCTGCTCCCTCTACCCAATGACCAGTCCGATGCCTGAGGGCTTCTTACCTGGGTAGTTCCAAGGGCTGGAGGCTGCCCCAAAATCTCCTGCCAAGACACTCTCAGTCCCAGGTCCTGAGACTCCTCCTGGCTCTCCCAGAGGGTCTTTCTCTTTGTAGCAACAGGGACAAGTGTGCGGGGTGGCTTCGCAAGGCCGAAGTCCTCCATGTCGGGAGCACCAAGGCTCTGGGTGTCTTCTGATGCCTGGGCCATGCCCACCTACAGCCACCCAAAGGGGACTTAAAACACGAGCTCTCTCAGCAAATTCCACTTCTAGAAAATCATCTGAATGGGATAAAGTACTTGCACCCAAAAGTACTCATTATAGACTATAAACTATTTTTCACTTTAATAGTGAGGTAGACGGTCAAACAGAAATGTCACTGAGGTGCCACCATTCTGTTTGGTCCAGAACTGTCCTTTTCATAAGAAATATATTACAAAGAGCAGGTAAGCTCCCTTCTTCCTCCCTCCCAGCCTCACACCTGTCATTATACTGTCTTCAATATTTTTTAGTTTCTATTCTACAGTTTAGAAAACAGAAGTCTCAAGCTACAGTGACTCATTCCAAATCACTCAGTCTACAGGCACACTCTACATTTATGGTAAGATGGCTCTTCACCCAGCCCGAGGATTCAGTGCTTCCTACCATAAAAGAACCCTGGGAGGAATGAAAAGGCAGAGTATCAAGGTGTACATTTTTAGAAAAAAATAATTCCAGACACGCGAATGGAAGCACCCAACCTCACGGACAGTAGCATGGGGACCCTGGTGCCGTGTGCCCGTGGACTGGCCCAGTCCTGCCCATCGCGGCCTCTGCTGTCCCAGGTTGGGTCCCATTACCTGTCTCTTGCCCTCAAGGACAAAGAGCTCACTGATCTTCTTCTGCTTATAGATGTCATTCTTCTCTAATAGTTTTTTGTGCAGCCAGTCAGGGTGTTTGACGCGTGGCACTGGGTTCTTTACCTAAATGAAGGTGGGACTGATCACTTGTCTGACTGTGAGTTCAGGCTATGCCCAGGTTCTTGTGGCATTTAAACCACACTAGGCCCTGCTTCCGTGGCTCTTGACCTCACCTGCTGCAGAGCTGCAGGGATTGTGATGATCTTCTGTATGGCGCTGCCCAGCCGCTCAATGTAGTAGTCCCAATCCAGAATCTGCGTGTAAGGACAATGACAGGGCATGTGAAAAAGCAGCAGCAGCAACACTGCACCTCCCCGTGTCTTACTTTTCCTGTTAGAAATTCTATGATGAAAGCGTCCATTTGTCAGAGGAAACTGAGATACAGGGCTTAAATGATGCTTGCAGCGCCAGGATCCTAATGGGTAACTATTTCCTCACCCCTCACATGTCAGAAAGGGGGACACCAAGAGTGAAGACTCCAGGCAAAAGGCTGAGGAGTCAGGGATGCTGCTCTGTCTAGTTTTCCTCCTGACTTTCCGATAGAACAAATCAGCACTCACCGTCCGAATGTCAAAGTCCTGGAGGGAAGAACTCTTCAGCCACTTCCGGAGAAAGTGCCTCCTCACTGTGGGCTCTGCCTGGAAAATGGCGAGTGGGATGGCCCTGGGTGATGAGAGACACAGCGCTCAGAGGCAGAACATCTCCTGCACCTGGCACGGTGCTCATCAGTGTACAGCACTTTACATGGAAATAAGGACTCAGACCTAGTTTGTAACCTGTTTTCACTTAATGCTGTTGTTTTGCATAAACTATACCTTATATCTAATGTTTATTGTATTTAATAACTAAAATAATACTTTATTGCAATAAAATAACCATTCATCACCACTGGCCATGTGGTCTGTTGTTTCACCACTGTGAACAGAGCCGTTAACTTCTAACCCTCACTTCGAAGACATATCATGTGCACACATATAATTAGGGTAACGTACAGGAAGGGTTTCCTGCTTTCCTGAAAGAATGAACCAGTTTGCATGTCACTAGCAAAGTGATAGGGCAACTGTCAATATCCCTTTTATTCACTGATGGAAAAATCTATTACTGTGAAATCTTATGAACATAAACTCAGGAAGACAGCCAACACCTGTGGACCCAACCTAGTCCTCAGGCTTCGAGCCCTGCCATTTTACTTCATGTATGAAAATAGAGACAAACATGAGGCCTCCCCCACCCCATGCAGCCCTACTGACTCCCCTCACACAGAAAGGAGCTCAGTCCTTATTACTGATCCTGTGTGTCTTTATATCACTTCTATTTGCATGTACTCATAAACATATGAATGTTTTCCATATTTGTAAATGCTACAGAGGTGCTGTACTGTATACATCACCCTGTAACCTGTTTTTGAACTCTCAGTGTCTAACATAGCTGTGAGCCCCTCCAACTTCGTACATTTTACTGCATAAGATACCTTTATCTACTTTCTGCTTGAAGGTCACTTATCGCATTCCCAAATTTTGCCTCTCAGCACAATGTAAACACGGCAGCTGTGCAAGGCATGTCCCCAAAAGTGCTTGACTATGCAGTAAGTCGGGCGTCCTCTCTGTCCCCATGCACTGGTTTCTCTCTAAAGTGACTGTCATCCACGGTCCCATGTACACTGTGAACACTGGTCCACATGGCCATCAACAACTGGGATCATCAGAGTCTTTGTCTCCAACTAAAAGGTGCATTTCCTGGCTCCTGTGTCTGAACATCTTCACATGTGCTGGCCACTTGCTTCGAATTTCCATTCCTATTAGTGGTCCATTTGTTCTCTGGGCTGTCTTCTTATTGATATATAGGGAATCTTTATTTTACTCTGTATAATCTATTTTAGCCTTATAGTAAATTCCATGTTTTATGACTGGGAGTTTCTTTTTAAGAAAATATTTGCGGTATTTAATTCATTTTTTTTCTCTGCTGGTCTTCCTAATGAAGGTAAGAACACTGACTACTTAAGCTTCTAGCTTTATGAGTTATTTACTGCTGTATACAAACCAGCCCAAAACTTAATGGGTTGAAATAACCATCTTTTTGCTTATGAGTCTGCAATTCAGATGGTCCCCTCTGGGGTCACTGTGTAGCTATGGTGGCCTCCCTCGGCACACAACCTCTCAGGCTCCGTGGTCTGGGCCTCTCCAGCCACTCCAGGAAACTAAAGGGCAGAGCAGAACTGCAAGGCCCTCTGCAGCTAGGTTTCAGAAGTCACATGGTACTTCTGCCACATTCCATTTGTTGTAGCAAGTCACAGGGCTGCCCAGGCTCCAGACAAGAGACATACCTTGTCACGGAGGAGGCACTGTAGTGGCCGTCTCTGAACCAGCTTTTCTTGATGGTGCTCCACACTTTCTCAAGTTGCCCACAGTCACGTGGTAACAGGGAGGGGTGGTCCTTCCTTTTAGTCTATGTGCCACCCACAGGGAAAAGCATGCCTTGGATCCACTGCATTTTCCTTTCCATTCGTGTAGCCCTTGCTCAGCTCCAACAGCCCAAACAGCATGGGGTGATAGGAGAACTGCCCCACTGACCCTGACGTTTCTAGTCGAGACTGGAAGCTGCTATGCGATGGAGTCCTTTGCTGTTCCACTATCACCTCTCCAACCAGGGTGCACCCAGTGTCCTCAAGGGTGTGACTGGACCTCAAGATGGGGTGCATTGTAGCTGACCCTCAAGAGCCTAGGTTCTTTGGTGCTGCAGGTGGCTGGGCTCACCATGCTCACTCTGGGGTCCCACCAGGGTCCAGCAAGTCCTTCCTATCATCTCATCTTCAGAGGGTCTGAGGCTTAGTCCCTCCCTAACCCTGGAAGCTCTCACCTCTCTGTGACGGGTGAGCCTTCAGGCTTCCGGGAAATGATGTAGCGGCAGCTCAGCCCTGCGTCCTTCACCATCTGATCTCCCAGGAACTCGGCCAGGCGCTTGGCTGTGCTGATAGATGTAGACTTCTGCTCCCCGTAATCTTCCAGCTTCCGAGACATGGAACGGTTCTCAGAGATCAACTCGAACAGCTCAGAATCAGGCATGTTAGCTGCCTGGAGAAAGAATGGGCAAAACATCACATAGAGGTAAAGGAGTGTCCCAGCTCACCCAGGACTTCTTCCCATGAAATCATGTTTCCCCAGCAGATGAGGTGAAGACTGAGTATTCTAAGGGCTGTGTTGTACCAGACACAGCAAGACTTAAAACCACACACAAAGCCTTAATGCTGGTTTGGGCTCCTGTGCACACACAAACCTGACCTCCCACCCTCAAAAGCCCGTAAGTTTTGCCTGCTCATGAGTACTACGTGTGCTTTCCCCCTTGGTGCTCACTCTCGTGTGTGAGTCAGCTGTATGTAGAAAAGACATGCCAAGAACCAGACACCCACAAAGCAAAGGGAGCCAGCCAATATTCCAGAATATTTCAGTATTCTTTTCACACACAAAGTCTCTTTCTAGCCAACCATGGAGAGAGAAAAGCATCTATATAAAAATGTTTCTTTTCTTTTTTTTTTTTTTTTTTTTTCATTTTTCTGAAGCTGGAAACAGGGAGAGACAGTCAGACAGACTCCCGCATGCGCCCGACCGGGATCCACCCGGTACGCCCACCAGGGGGCGATGCTCTGCCCATCCTGGGCGTCGCCATATTGCGACCAGAGCCACTCTAGCGCCTGGGGCAGAGGCCAAGGAGCCATCCCCAGCGCCCGGGCCATCTTTGCTCCAATGGAGCCTCGGCTGCGGGAGGGGAAGAGAGAGACAGAAAGTGCGGCGGAGGGGTGGAGAAGCAAATGGGCGCTTCTCCTGTGTGCCCTGGCCGGGAATCGAACCCGGGTCCTCCGCACGCTAGGCCGACGCTCTACCGCTGAGCCAACCGGCCAGGGCTGCTTTCTTTTTTTGTACAAAGATGTCTGATGTAACATTATCACAACGGAAACCTGAAGTCTACCTGATACCCAATAGTAGAGAAGTAGATATATAAATTAACCTACACAACCTCAGTAAAACACAAACACTACAGGGGAGCACAGGGATAACGACACATTCCATGAGAAGGCACATTAAAAGATAAGCCAGCACCATCATTAAACTGTAGTAGAATTTACAGAGCCAACAAAGACTTAAAACTCAAAGAAGTTGATGTGATGGTTGGCAAATTTTTTCTTAGATTCCATTTTGATCACATTATCTGTCTCCTTCATAGAACCCTGTCACCTACAGAAGCAAGGGCACTCAGTTAGTCTTGGGATTTCATTAGCATCAGCCTAGTTCACGTGTCACAGGGTCTCTACCTGTAGGATTCCTCACAGCCAGGTGGGGAGGCGGCCTCACCTTGCTGTAGAGCACATCTAGCCAGTAGTCGGCCACCTTGGCAACAGAGCCATACACTTCCTCCAGGGTGCTGCCCCTGAGGAAGGCCTCAAACACAGATGACTGAAAGATCTTGATGAGCTGCAGCTCCCCACGACGCTTCACCTCAAAACCCTTGAGCTCGGCCAGAGAGCCATCCTCATTGAACACGGCGTACCTAGAAGCAAGGTGAGCAGTCATGATACAGCTTGCAACGCTGGCTGCTCCTCACTGCCCTTCTGACCCTCTCTTGCATCCACCTGGCAGTAAATACCTCTCAACCCTGAGGTTTCTCTCTCCAACTTGAAAATGATTTAAAGGGCTTTGGCCTGGTAGCTCAGTTTGTTTGAGTGTCAATCCGATATATTACAGAATTTGATGCTTGGTCAGGGCACATATAAGAATCAACCAATTAATGCATAAATAAGTGGAATAGCAGCTTGATGCTTCTCTGTCTCTCGCAAATAATCAATTTTTTAAAATGTTAATTTAAGGGCCTGCAGCCTGTAGAACCAGAATCTAACAGATGGAGAACAGAGCTGGTGGCATCCGTGTTGACAAAAACTTTCCAAATTGAATCAAAAAGGCCAAATGACAGAACCGAGGTCTGTCCCCATCCTGGCCCCTGGTCCATTTCCTGGACAGGCTGTTAAATCTAATTCATCCATTTCCTTTCCCAAGCAGAAGCTGTGGGATTCCTACCTCTTCTTCAGTTTCTTGCCTTCTTCTTTGGAGGCTGGAAGGATCATGGCAAGGTAGGGTCCATCTACCTCAAAAAAGATGCTGTTTTCTGAACGGGTGACATAGGTGAGCGAGGAGGGCTCAGCCAGCTCCTGGTACTGGTCGTTGGTAAAGCCTTCCTGCAAAACCAGAACGAAGAGGGGCAGCCTCACTCGTCATCATCCAGACCTGGACACAAATAGTTGCCCTCCAAGCAGTGAATGGATCAGCAAATGGGCCTTCTGTACAACAGAAACAACTGTGCAGAGAAAGAGACCAAATGCTGACACACGTCCAAAGCGGATGAACCGATGTACACTCTGCTGATTCCAGAGGTTACACACGTTTCCATACACAGGACATTTTGGAAAATGCAAAATGACCACACAAGAACACACTGGGGTGCCCTGGCCAAATAGCTCAGTTGGTTAGAGCATCGACCTGATGCACAGAGGTTGCTGGTTCAATCCCTGGTCAGGGCATATACAGAAACAGACTGCTGTGCCTCTCTCTTTCCCAAATCAATTAAACAAACAAACACATATACACTAGGATATCAGATGTGGAAATGGGAGAGGGGCTGTTGACTAAGGGGCTGCACTTAGAACTACAGGATGCGAAGCTGTTGTGTGGCTCTGTGGTGGGGGGACACACAATTCCACAGAACTGCACTCTATTTTTACTGTAAGCAAATTAGAAAATCTTCAACAAGGCTGCGTGGTAACCCCAAGAGGGACTGCAGACTGGGAGAGAAGAACCCAGTGATATTACTGACAGCTGACAGAACCCTGCTCATGGCTTGGGAAGAAAGGGCTAAGTTAAGAAACTGACAAGCCCTGCTTTTTAGCAAGTAGTCTAAGGCTGAGGACAGAAATAAAAGTGCCCAAACATTTCTACCATTTCCAGGAAAAGGAACTGGGCTTTTTAGAGAAATGCTGATTCCAGGACTGGAACAAGGAAAACATGAGATGAAGCAGGAAGAAAGTGTTCCAAAAACAAGCAAAGCCACACCCACACCCTAGAACAGGCATGTCTCAGAAACGAGAGTGCTAATGTGAAGGAGCCCAGTGGCCAGGGGAACAAGCCGAGCCGCAAACACAGCAGGACAGTGGCCAGTTACAGCTCAAGAAAACAAGGTTCACGAGACCACATGGACATAAAACACACAACTACGTGACCAGTGAGGGAGGAAGGAAGTGGGAAGGAAGGGTGACAACTCTGCAATAGAAGGATTTCAATTAAAAATGTACAGGAATCGGCCTAGCGTGCGGAGGACCCGGGTTCGATTCCCGGCCAGGGCACACAGGAGAAGCGCCCATTTGCTTCTCCACCCCTCCACCGCGCTTTCCTCTCTGTCTCTCTCTTCCCCTCCCGCAGCCAAGGCTCCATTGGAGCAGAGATGGCCCGGGCGCTGGGCATGGCTCTGTGGCCTCTGCCTCAGGCGCTAGAGTGGCTCTGGTCGCAATATGGCGACGCCCAGGATGGGCAGAGCATCGCCCCCTGAGGGGCAGAGCACCGCCCCTGGTGGGCGTGCCGGGTGGATCCCGGTCGGGCGCATGCGGGAGTCTGTCTGACTGTCTCTCCCTGTTTCCAGCTTCAGAAAAATGAAAAAATAAATAAATAAATAAATAAATAAATAAAAAAAAATGTACAGGAAGAGGCCCTGGCCGGTTGGCTCAGCGGTAGAGCGTCGGCCTAGCGTGCAGAGGACCCGGGTTTGATTCCCGGCCAGGGCACACAGGAGAAGCGCCCATTTGCTTCTCCACCCCTCCGCCGCGCTTTCCTCTCTGTCTCTCTCTTCCCCTCCCGCAGCCAAGGCTCCATTGGAGAAAAGATGGCCTGGGCGCTGGGGATGGCTCTGTGGCCTCTGCCCCAGGTGCTAGAGTGGCTCTGGTCGCAACATGGCGATGCCCAGGATGGGCAGATTATCGCCCCCTGGTGGGCAGAGCGTCGCCCCTGGTGGGCGTGCCGGGTGGATCCCGGCCGGGCGCATGCGGGAGTCTGTCTGACTGTCTCTCCCCATTTCCAGCTTCAGAAAAAATGAAAAAAAAAAAAAAAAAAAAAAATGTACAGGAAGTCAGCGGTAGAGCGTCAGCCTAGCGTGTGGAGGACCCGGGTTTGATTCCCGGCCAGGGCACACAGGAGAAGCGCCCATTTGCTTCTCCACCCCTCCGCCGCGCCTTCCTCTCTGTCTCTCTCTTCCCCTCCCGCAGCCAAGGCTCCATTGGAGCAAGGATGGCCCGGGCGCTGGGGATGGCTCCTTGGCCTCTGCCCCAGGCGCTAGAGTGGCTCTGGTCGCAACATGGTGACGCCCAGGATGGGCAGAGCATCACCCCCTGGTGGGCAGAGTGTGGCCCCATGGTGGGTGTGCCAGGTGGATCCCGGTCGGGCACATGCGGGAGTCTGTCTGACTGTCTCTCCCTGTTTCCAGCTTCAGAAAAATGCAAAAAAAAAAAAAAAAAAAAAAAAAAAAAAAAGTACAGGAAGTAGAGAAATTGAATCACCACAGAGGGAAAAACCAGGAACACTGCGGCAGTGGGGAGGCAATGCTGCTGAACCAGTGGACACCTGCAGTCTCAGACATCTACTCAGTTACTGTTCCCATGGTGCTTTGATGCATGGTGGACAGGACACTCCCTTCTTGTTTCTAGAACAAGGTCTTGGGGAAGTAGCAGCCGCACCTGGTGACCAGAGTAAGATCCCAATACCACACACCAATAGTGCCCCATGGCATGTCACCTGTGGCATTCCTCCCCAAACCCAAAAAACCTCAGTCTAATCACAGAAAAAACACAAATCCAAACTGAGTGGCAGTCAACAAGACACCTCATCAGTACTCATGGAAGGGAGAGGTCCCGGTCAGGAAAGATTTGAAAGACCAAGGGGCTGCCAGGCTAGAGGAAGTAAAAGAGAAGGATGCCTGAACCCAGCACAGGGTCTGGGAAAAACTGGGAAATCCAAATAAAGACTGTAGTTCAGTTTTAGTGCTGTGCCACCTGAATTCCTCGATGCTGACAGTGTGCCACGGTTTACAGAGCATGTTAACATTAAGAAAAACAGGCTGAAGGGTATAAAGGAGTTGTCTGTTCCGTTTTTAACTTTTCTGTAAGTCTAATAGTATTCCAAAACAAAAAGCTAAAAGCAAAACAGTCTAGGTGCTGTGCTGAAGTAGAACATAAACGTCAGTAACTTTTGAGTACAGGATTTTCTGTATAAATCCTCAGGCTACAGAGAAACAGTCTGAAATCAGAGGCATGTGGTCTGAAGTTATTAGTAAGGAGAGCAGAGTGGGAGCCCACACAGTTCCCTCTCCCAAGTCCTCATCAGAGTGGTGGTGCTGGAAACCCAGGCTCACCTTGACCATGATGTTCAACATGGCCCCAGGGTAGGAGATGGTCACCTTGGGCTTTTTGATGCTTGTCGTCTTGATGACAAAATTTTCAGGAAAGCTGTTGGGCAGGACGCACCATATTCCATCTGTGTCCAGCTCTAAGGGCCTCCTTCAGAGAAACAGAGAAATGAGGCCACATGGATGCTGAACTGTGGCTCTGTGTAGCAAGAAACCTGTGTCAAGTCTTGACAGCAGAAGAAGCCCTCCCACTTTCCAACTCTGTTTTTGCTGGCCTCTTCCCTCCCACCCCAACCCTCCCCAGAAGGCCATGCCACCCCCGGGGGCAGACTCACCCGATCTGTTCAATCAGCTCTCGTGCCTGGGTGATGATGTTGGCCCCCGTAAAGCAGACAATGCCAGCCATCTCCATGGAGTACCAACGGGCCCTGGGAAGAACAGTCAGAGCCTGTGGGTGGGTGGGTCTCTCTCCAGAGGGGGATTAGGAGAGTTCAGAGGGGGAGAAAGAGAAGGACGCCAAGAAAGGGACTCTGAAGCAGGACAGGAGGACTAAGGGAGAATTCACATCTGCGCTGAAGACAGAGAACTGTCCCTGCTTAAGGGTGTGGGCATAGCTCAGGAAAGTTCTGGAAGGAGGCAGCACAACAGATCACAACCTCCACCTCAGAGAACTCTCCACAGCAGCCCAGGTGGTAGGTGTCCCCATGAGCCTTCTCCACTCTCCTTGCTAACTTTCTAGCTAACTTGCTAGCTCATCTTAGCTAGAGGTGCCTCCTGCCCCAAACTCTGCTTCAGCTCTAGGCCTGCTCTCTGCCCATACCCTGCCATTAAAAAGCAACACAAACTGCCTGACCAGTGGTGGCGCAGTGAACAGAGCATCGACCTGGGATACTGAGGTCCTAGGTTTGAAACCCTGAGGTCACCAGTCTCAGTGTGGGATCATCAGCATGATCTCAAGGTGGCTGGCTTGAGCAAGCGTTAAGTGGTTTGGCTTGAGCCCTCTGGTAACGGTACATGTGAGAAGCAATCAATGAACAACTAAAAGTGACAACACAAATAAAGTGGCCCTTCTTTAAACTCAGTCCTTCTGCCACCCACTGCATTTCTCCTCCTCCAGAGCTGACCTGTTGACCCGCCTCGAGTCTCTGCACATAATGGCCAGACCTCCTTCAACAACCTGCTCTCCCAGAAGCCCCACTGACCTGGTTGTGTCCAATGGACACATTTAGGCCCCACCTGGCCCCATCTTCCTGTGGCGCCTAACCTTGGGAAGTCTCCACCTTGGCTTTTTTCCTCTGTCTCACACTCAACTTCTCAATCAACTTTATACCCCTCATTAGTCACACAGTGTTGCTTAGCAACTGCCAAATGCTGGGACTGTCTCCCCGGTCCCAGTGATGACATTCTGTAAGTCACATATATAGGACAGAACCTACCAAATTGCTCTCTCCTACCCAGGATGTTCAGATGACCCTGACTAGTAGTGCCGATGCCCCCCTGCTTCTCCTGTGAGTTCGTGTGGCCCTCACCTCCCCCCACCCATGCCCCACGGCCCCCAGCAAGTGTCCGGGCAGGAGCGTACCCTTTGCGCATGACATAGCCATAGAAGGAGTTGAGGATGCACTTGTGTGCTAGCTGCAGTGAGTCGTACAGCACCTCCATGTTCTTACAGCGCTTGGCCTCGGCTGCATCGCCCACCTCCATGGCTGCACTGAGCTTCTTTTTCCACACCTGGGAACACAACACACCTCCCAGATGACAGATCACATACTATAGTCACAGCCAGGGTTTTATTTCGAAAAATTAAAATATACAGAAATTTGAAAACAAGTAGAAAGAAGACCATGTGTGTTCCTCCTAGAGAACACTGTTGCTATTTTGCCACATTTCCTTTATCCATCCTCCCCTTCCACTCTCACCCACCTCGGGACTGCCACTCATGTTGGAGACACTAAATACCTCAGCACACACCTTCTAGGGAGGAGGACATGCTCCTGTGTACCATTATGCTGTTTCTACCCCAAAGAAACTTACTGAGAATATGGTATCAACTTGTCTTCTACTATATCTGCATGGCCCCATCCAAGGAGCAATGCAGAAGGATGTGTATAGTTCCCATGTGTCCCAATTCACATTTAAAACTGCCTAATATGAGGAAGACATTCTAAAAAAAACTTCTAAACACAAAGGAACATGTCCATGCTCTACTTTTTGTGTGTATGTGTGACAGAGAGAGAGAGAGAGAGAGAGAGGGACAGATAGGGTCAGAGAGACAAGGCAGAGAGATGAGAAGCATCAATTCTTTGTTGCAGCACCTTAGTCGTCCATTGATTGCTTTCTCTTATGTGCCCTGACTGGGGGGGCTATAGCAGACTGAGTGACCCCTTGCTTAAGCCAGCAACTTCGGGTTCAAGCTGGTGAGCCTGTGCTCAAGCCAGCGACCTTGGGGTTTCGAACCTGGGTCCTCTGAGTCCCAGTCCAATGATCTATCTACTGTGTCATCACCTGGTCAGGCTCCATGCTCCATTTTTATTTCTTGTGAGGACTGAGACTAGGAGAAAATATTCTATTACAGCAACAACCCAGTTGGATACCTCAGCCTTGAGGCAACTTCAGCCTCTGAAGACAGAGCCTAGGACCTGACTGTGAAAACCTGGAGAAGCCAATGAAATGCATATCTGAAGAGCAGGAACTTTGCTCTGCCAGAGGCCCAGTGATTCCACTCACTCTTTTATCTGATACACTTGACAAGCTGTGCTACAGGGATTCTCAAACAACAGAACTCAGTCACCGCTGACAGAGATCAAAGTGTACACTGTTGGCAGCAGCCCCTTGGGGTACCAATGCATTCATCAACTGGAGTCTAGGGACCATGACTACCTGTCAGACACTATACCACATGTTGGGAGGTAATGAACATGTCGTCACTATGGGGGCTGTTACACAGCTGAGTGTTTGTCAAAAGCCACAGAACTGCCCTCTGAAAGGGTGAGATCTACCCCATGTCAATTTTTACCCCAATCAAGTAGCCCCACCACCACCAAGGAGGGTGACTGACACGGGCCTTCAGGCACTCCAACCGCATTTCTTCCTTGTTTGCAAAGTTAGATGCAGCACAGCAGCAGTCAGACATGTAACATGCTCCTTCATCTCACTTCCTGATTGACATTTTTTGTACTAGAAGAGTGTCTGGCACATTCCAGGTACTGGTGAATGTCCTGATGAACAAAAGCTCTAGAGAATCAGCATTAGATTAGAAGCCATCAAATCATGTATGCTAGGCCTGGGTGGATGCAGGACCACAGTAAGCCTCAACCCCAGCGGATGGGGGCACATGGCGACACCTGGCTCTCATGCCCACAGAGAGACTGTACCTCCCAGGATGCCACACCTCAAAGAGAGGCCGAGGGATACCCCTGACACATGCCGGTGATGCTACCATTAGCAGATTACCTCCAACTGCTCTGTGTGATGAAGTGAGTCTCAGCTAAGAGAAGCTATGGGGTGGGCTTGGGACACTGCATAACCAACCTCCTGAAGCCATGGTGACCTGAGATGAGGAGCCAGACCTGTCTGTGTCTGTATTAAGTGGACTTAGGGGGACGAGAGCTACTCAGGAGGTCCTGGGTAAAAGCAACTGATAAAGAGATGAAGAGCCTGACCTGTGATAACATAGTGGATGAAGCATCAACCTGAAATGCTGAGATCGCTGGTTCAAAACCCTGGGCTTGCCTGGTCAAGGCACATAGGAGAAGCAACTACCATAAATTGATGCTTCCTGCTCCTCCCCCCTTCTCTCTGAAACCATTAAATAAAGTCTTAAAAAGAGAGACCAAAAGTATTTCAGCAAATTCCCCATCTAATATGAGAAAAAATATCTTTAAAGGTTTAGTATTTAAAGAACAGGAAACTTAAGACTCATAGAGTGCCTACTATGTGCTGGTTACTCATTAGGTTTTCTTTTTTTAATTTTAGTGAGAGGAGGGGATGCAGAGACAGACTGCATGCACCCCAACCAGGATCCACCCGACAAGCCCACTAGCAGGTGATGCTCTGCCCACCTAGAGCCCTTGCTCTGTTGCAACTGGAGCCATTTTTTAGTGCCTCAGGTGGAGGCCATGGAACCATCCTCAGCACCTGGGGCCAACTCGTTCTAATCAAGCAATAGCTGCAGGAGAGGGAGAGAGGGAGGGAGAGAGGGAAGCAAGAGGGGGAGGGGTGGAGAAGCAGATGGGTGCTTCACCTTTCTGCCCTGACCGGGAATTGAACTCGGGACATTCACACACCAGGCCAACGCTCTACCACTGAACTAACCGGCCAGGGCCTCATTAAATTTTGAACAAGACAGTCACTACACTGTCAGTGACATAGACAAATGAACTAGTAACTTAATAGTTAACTTAATTAAGATGGTCTAGTGCAGGGGTAGTCAACCTTTTTATACCTACTGCCCACTTTTGTATCTCTGTTAGTAGTAAAATTTTCTAACTGCCCACCAGTTCCACAGTAATGGTGATTTATAAAGTAGGGAAGTAACTTTACTTTATAAAATTTATAAAGCAGTTACAGCAAGTTAAAGCATATAATAATAATTACTTACCAAGTACTTTATGTCAGATTTTTGCTAAGTTTGACAGAATAAATCTTTATAAAACAACTTACTATAGTTAAACCTATCTTTTTATTTACACTTTGGTTGCCCCGCTACCGCCCACCATGAAAGCTGGAACACCCACTAGTGGGCAGTAGGGACCAAGTTGATTACCACTGGTCTAGTGGTTCCCCCCAAATTAAAAACACCATCACTGTCTGATCCAGCAATTCACTGAGAATGCACACTAAAGAACCAAAAGCAGGAAAGTGAAGTATTTATATATACACCACTGTCCACACAACACCTAGCAAGGGTCTGCATCTGAGAAAAGTAAGACCCACCTTGTGGAGACCTTTGAACTCATAGCGTCTGTCCCGGAAGGCACGCACAGTGTCCACGTAGAAAGAGTTCTCCCGCTGGCAGATGGTAGTGAGGCGCTCTTCCACCTTGGTCACATGGATCTTCTTATATGCCTTGCGGCAGTAATCTGAAGCACAAGAAAAGGAGAGCACTGAGACTCCACATGGGAGACAGGCAAAGGAAGCCAGGATGCAACAGAGGCCAACAAAGATGTGGTCAGCCCCAGTATGAGCAGGCCAAACATGCTGAGACCATGGGAAAGAGAGCGGAGCACCTGAGCACTTGTTGAAGGAGAAATGAAGAAAGGGAGCCTACAGAAGCTGATCACTGTGATGTGTTTCCACGATTGGTTTAACTGAACTTGGGCCATGCTATACCAGCACAGCCCAATAAAGGCCCCAAAGTGGTTGAGGATGCTCACCTGCCAGCCTCCTCTTCTCATATTTAGCCTGCTCCTCACGGGACAGCTCGTGAAAGGCGCGTGTCGGGCCCTCGGGGGTCAATGGAGGGAATTTCTCTGACTCCAGCTGGTGCTGGATCCGATGGTACTCACTGCGACTGGCCGGCACTAGGAAAGGTGACAGGAGAAAAGTCTATGACAGAGAGCAGCCCATCAGCTTCCCGTTGAGTGTCCCCCACCTAGGCAAGCACTCACTGAACTCGCCCCTCCACTGCCACGCCATCTTCCTCTGGCAGTTTGCCCCAGGCTTGTTGAAGTCACAGGCCGCACATGTAGCCTCGTCCACCATGGCAGAGGGCTGCACAGGGGATGGGAGGGAACAATTAGGGGTTACACAGAAAGAACTCCATCCTGATGCAGGAACCTGTCTTACCTGTAGGCGGTTTGTCAGGATGATGTTTGGGTACATGGCCCCCACATCTAGGTGGTAGATAAGAGGACACTCGATTCGATTAGGAACATCTTTCAAGGAGGTGAGCTTGGTCTTAATCTGATCACACACCTACAGAGAAAGAGGAAGAAGGTGGAGGCTGGTAACCAAGATAGAAACTGGAGATTATTGCCTGACCTGTGGTGGCCCAGTGGATAAAGTAGGGACCTGGAGTGCTGAGGTCGCCGGTTCAAAACCCTGCCCTTGTCTTATCAAATCACATATGGGAGTTGATGCTTCCAGCTCCCCCCCACCTCCGTCTCTCACACACGCTCTCTCCTCTCTAAAATGAAGGTTAAAAAAAAAAAATAGTGCCTGACCTGTGGTGACACAATGGATAAAGCATGGACCTGGAATGCTGAGGTCACCAGTTTGAAACCCTAGGCTTGCCCAGTTGAGGCACATATGGGAGTTGATGCTTCCTACTCCTACCCCCTCTCTCTTTTAAATGAATAAATTTAAAAAAAAAAAAAGAAAAAGAAAAATACAAGATACATGTCATGGCCAGAGAGCTCAAAGGTTGCTGGTTCAATCCCCAATCAGGGCACATAGAGGAACAGCTCAATATCCCCCCACCACACTAAAACAAAAAACAGAAAAACATGGAAAAACCTGCCCTGGCCAAATAGCTCTGTTGGTTAGAGCATGTCCTAATATGCAGATTGTGGGTGTGATCGCTGGTCAGGGCACATGCAGAACAGATCAATGTTTCTCTCTCTTAAAAATAAAGTAAGTAAATTAAAAAGAAAAATAGGTCCTGCTTCAATAGTGGAAAGGAAGGTCATTGAGCTAAAGCCTGCCAGGCTTACATGCCTTTGCTGTGAGGAAACAGGGACACTGGAAGGTAGGCTTCCCCCTCGCTCCTCTAAGGGAGGGTTCAGTCTCTTCCAGCCCTGCTCCAGCCACCTATGACCTAACCTTGCCCAGAAAGCTGGGGTTTGTCACTGAAGGCTGAAGGTGCCCAGGGCCCTCGGCCCCATCTACAACACTGTGGATGAGCCTAGGGTATTTCTTCCAAGAAGCAGGTAAACTGATCTCATTTGCACAAGGGCCACTTAACTATGTTTTGCCTGAATAGTCAGGTTTTTTATTCTTCCCTCAAAGATCTCTGTTGTGGGTGTTGATAGTCCTATTTTCTGCTGCTTTGCTCAATATATAGTGTTTCCTTTATCCCTCCTACCTCAATGCCCCACTCATATTTCAGGCTGGGACCTACTCCTAATTTAGAGCTCTCTTTCCCCCTTTTGCCAACTTCTATTATGAATCTACCTTTGCTACCCAGCTTAGGGTATCCCAAGGTTCTCTTTACCATGCCACAGTCGCAGAGCTCCAGGGAAAAGCACCCTGGTCTCATCTCTCCAGGCAGAGGAGAACAGAAGCTCCATATCCACGCACGCTGCAAATGGCTTTTCCAGTCTACCTGAATCATTACCAGCTAGAAGCAGCGGTCATTGGGACTTGGACATGAGCTGCAAAGTATAGAATGGTGACAACAATTCCAGTGCCATGAGGACTTTTCCTGGATGTGGACTTTTCCTGGACTCCTGCTCCCTGTGACAGCTCCTAACAGACTGAACTGTGGTTGGGTTGCATTTTTCAGGGATTTGGCATGGTGATGGGGCCAACTTGGACTTGGTGAACATGTTAAGGACACTACTCTTTTATGGATTCTTGCTGTATTGGCCAAGAGTTTGCTTAAAGGCTTTTACTCACTGTAAAAAAAATAGAAGACTGGATAAAGAAGATGGGGCACATATACACCATGGTATACTATTCAGCTAGAAGAAATGATGACATTGGATCACTTACAGCAGAATGGTGAAATTTTGATAACATTATGCAGAGTGAAATAAGTGAATCAGAAAAAAACAAGAACTGCAGGATTCCATACATTGGTGGGACATAAAAGCGAGACTAAGAGACATGGACAGGAGTGTGGTGGTTACGGGGGGTGGGGGGAGGGAAGGAGGGAGAGGGGGAGGGAAGGAGGGAGAGGGGGAGGGGTACAAAGAAAACTGGATAGAGGGTGATGGAGGACAATCTCTCTTTGGGTGATGGATATGCAACAGAACTAAATGACAAGATAACCTGAAAATGTTTTCTTTGAATATATGTACCCTGATTTATTGATGTCACCCCATTAAAATAAAAATTTATTTATAAAAAAAAAAAAGAAAAATACAAGACACCAAACATGTAAAACACAGAAAGAGTGCACTTTTTACATTAGTAAACAGAGCTCATTTGAAAAAGAACCAATAGAGCTTCTAGAACTAAAAGTATTGCCCTAACAAAATGGTCACTGAAATTACATGGAGCCTGACAGGCAGTGGTGCAGTGGATAGAGCGTTGGACTGGAATGCTGAGGACCCAGGTTCGAGACCCCAAGGTCAACAGCTTGAGCGCGGGCTCATCTGGTTTGAGCAGGACTCACCAGCTTGAGCCCAAGGTCTCTGGATAGAGAAAGGGGTCACTCGGTCTGCTGGCGCCCCCCAGTCTAGGCACATGTGAGAAAGCAATCAGTGAACAATAAGGTGCCACAATGAAGAACTGATGCTTCTCATCTCTCCCTCTTCCTGTCTGTCCCTATCTGTCCCTCTCTGTCCCTCTCTGACTCTCTTCCTGTCACAAAAAAAAAAAAAAAATTACATGGAGATAATGCTAAAAAGGCTTCTGATGCTCACGTATTTTCATTTACTCCCCAAAACGTAACCTGTAGTTAAACCAGAACATCTGGTAAATGTGTACTTGGTAAGTTCATTTTGTAGTTAAGAAATGCAACTCAAAATTAGAGAACTCCTTTAAAGAGTTAACCTAGTAGTATTATATAATTTAGTTCTCTAAGGTGCCTTGAGTCCCTCTAATCAGCTCTCCTCACTCATTTCATGATTTCCCAGACTTGAAGGTGCACCGTTATCCCTTGTAAGGTGTCTTTTAAAAAAATTATTTTATTGGGGGTGGGGAGGGGAAAGAGAGAATGGGAGGGAGAGGAAGGGAGAGAGATGAGAAGCATCAACTTATAGTTGAAGCACTTTAGTTCATTGATTGCTTTCTTACGTGTGTCTTGATCGGGGGCTCAAGCTGAGCCAGTGACTTCTTGCTTAAGCCAGCGACTATGGGGTCATGTCCATAATCTCATGCTCAAGCTGGTGACCTCGAGGTTTCAAACCTGGGTCCTCAGTTTCCCAGGCAACACTCACTCTATCCACTGTGCCATCACCCGGTCAGGCTTAAAATTTTTTTCATTTATTAATTTTAGAGAGAGGAAGGAAGGAAGAGAGAGAGAAAAAAAGCGAAACATTGATCTGTTCTTCCACTCATTTATGCTATCACAGGTTGATTCTTCTATGTGTCCTGACCAAGGATCATATCAGTAACCTGAGCATGTCAGGAGGACCTTCTAGCCAACTGAGCTACCGGACCAGGGCTATAAGGTGATTTTTAACACATCTGTCATTACACCTAGACTCTCTTCTTTCCAGGGTGGCTCACTGGGAGCTCCCAAAGTAAGTGAGAGCTGTAGCAAATCTTCGTAATTTGTAGAAAATGTGCTCATATTCTTGTTTGAGTTTGGCCTACTGAATCTGCTACAAGGTGTTTTTTAAATTGAATTCTAAAACTGGTCAAATTCTCCCCATAGGAGTCAGTAAACACGCTGCAGTGCTTACTGCAGAGCCCAAGAGACCTGGGACATGCTTTGTCAGAGGGACCAGGACCAGAACAGGGGGAGGTGCCTGAGGTCTCCACTCAGGTGACACACGGTACATGACACTTTCGATTTGTATTTGATGAATTTTACAGTCACTATATTCTACTCTGTAATTCCTAGGAATTACTGTCATCATTTTAAGTCTCCTTAACAAGGAAATACACGGAAAGACTCCAATGACCCCTCACTGCCTACACAGTCCAAATGATCTAGGCACGAGACCCAACACCATGTTCCCAGAGCCTGTGAAAGTCTCCCACCCCACTCAATGCCCAAGCACCAGAACGCAGTAGGTGTGTAATACGCACACAACTGAAAAAAAGCAGTCTACAAGGCAGTATACATGAACACTTTCTCCCCTTCTGAAGTGTTACCTCTTGGAAGTTGGTGACCTGCTCCATAGGCACCTTTTCCTCTTCCTCGATGGCGTGACGCATGGTCTTCTCTACCCGCTGCAGCAGGAAGTTGAAGGCAGCAGGATTCTAGTACAAATGACCAAGAAGGACACAGATTAGATGGGAAAATGCTCTGGCACCAATCAACCTACCTCAGCTGGGATGCTGCACTGTCCTGGACAAGAGCAGGCCAAAGGATGCCCAGTGAGGGCTTCACTTCAGCCCCTATGGCTATGGGTGCCACTAAGCCCTGGGAGACCCAGGAGGGGCGCACCATCCTGAACCGGCAGGGGATGTCACTGCGGAATACGCCTGACTCTAGGGCCTCCACGTGGCCGCCCACATAAGTCTCGGCATCCAGCACATGGCCATCGTCGGTCAGCTTGTTGAACTCCTGCTCCTGCTTGTTGGGGAAGATGATGTTGGCATGGAAGGCCTGCACCATCAGCAAGGCCTCGCACAGTGTCCCAGATCCCTTCCGCAGCACCTAACGGGAAACAACAGGCTTGAACCCACACACAAAATGCCACAGCCACGTCTGCATCAGCTGCCCAAGACCAGGAGAGGCACTGACCTCATCAGGTTCCATGGGGATGATGGTGCACAGGGCAAATATAAAGGGGTGGACATACTTCATGTACAGGTAGTACGTGGCCACAGCATCTGACACTGAGTAAGTGGCCAGAGTCTGAGGAGAAAACAAGAGAGATAAGGGCAACAACACGTCTTGAGATACTAATCCCTCTCAAAACCCAAACCCCAGAGTCAGCACAGCATATGAACCTGGGGCTGCTCAGTGGCCATCCGGCACATGTCCTCAGGGTCCAGCTCCACAGGGTCGTAGCCCAGCTTGGCTTTGGCGGCTGCTTTGAGGTTGTGGCTGCCCACAGGAAGGTAGCTATCCCTCTTCACCCACCTGGAAGGAAGGGGAGCAAAGGCCAGAAGTGATTCTGAGACAAATTTAAGAACCTGTGGAGAGGCAACAAAGCTAAACACACACACACACACAGCAAAATGCAGAGTCCTAATAGGTACCCTCAAGATCTGCATTGAGACCCCACACAGCACAGGCCCCTTGTGAAAACCATTCACCTGGATCCTGTTAGTTTCACAGACACACTTACAAACACAGGAGATGCCAGATCACAGCCTCAGGCCCCCAAACCTTCCTTCATCCTCAGGGAGAAATAGAAGGTGGGCAGGAACCCACACCCCAGGCCTCTCCCAGACCCTCCTGCAGCTTGTCCTGTCATTGCTGTTGGGGACTGCCCTGCTCTCCTCCCCCCTCAGGCAGTAGCATAGTGAAGGGGGAGAAGGGGGTCTATCATGCCCCAGGCGCCACTCGCAGAGGGGCACCAAATGGTCTCCAAGACAAACAAGAAAAGCGCAGTAGAAGGAGAGGGGGGCGCCAATAAAGTGTCGTGCCCTGGGCACCAGTTATGTTCACTACACCACTGCCCTCAGGACCCATTGTAAAATGTACCACCCCTCTGCATATGATCCAGTTAGCAAAGCAACACACACAAGGACACCCCATGCCCCTCGACCCTGTGCCCATCTTAACTTCCTCCAGAGGTCAGCTGTGGGGACTACCTGAGACAGTCCATGTGGATGCACTGGGGTGCCTTATACTCGCCCTGGCTGTCCTTCTGGAATCCGATCTCCTGGTACATGCTCAGCCCGTGGACTGCTGCTCTAGCCTCCACAAACGGCCTAGACATGAGAGAGGGTTGATAACCACATGGGAGGCTAGTCTCTAATCTCCTCAGGGACAGGAAAGACTGCCCCCATGGGACGCTGCACCAACCCCGGAGCTCCTCACGTCAACTCCTCAAACAACACTCCTTCCAATTTTCTTCATTGACACCATTTCTCACACACAGTTTAGTACCATTAAGCATATCCATTATATCATGTAAAGTACCTACCCAAATACTTTCTAGTTACTCACAAGTCAGACATTAGACTCACCAGTCAAAAAAGTCTCCATTGTAGGTGACCATGATAGTGGGTTTGGTCTCCTGGACATGTTCAAACCATCTCTGGATTAGATGAACCTGAATTCAATAAATCGCTGCACTCAGAAGGTTGCTTTTCCTCTTCCTCAAGCTACTTCCAAGTACTTCTCCCAAAGTACTGGAAAAGCAACCTCATGGCAGTCCTTTATTTCTGCCCCCACCGGAGCCTGCATGTGAACAAGGACCACGTCAAAGAACAGAGCCCAGAAGCTGCTATTTTGACTGTAGGCATGTCAAGGCTCCACGTGCCTTCTTCCTGTCCCACTACAGTACTGGCAGCTTCCCAGCAATACCTCTGTACCTCATCGGGTTCATTGAAGACACAGAAAGGCCCTTCATACTCTGGCTTAGGGGTGAACTCAAAGTCCTCAATGTCCTCTGCAACGATCTCCCTGTTGGTGATGAGGTAGCCCTGGAAAGTTTACCAGCAGTTGTGTAGGTTAGACACAACGCTGAGGCACACCCCTCAGCGCACGGCCCAGAAACTCCGACTACAACAACCTCAGCATCAACTGGAGGGCACTCAGCTTCCCCACACCCCGAGCGTCTCAGATTTCCATCAGAAGGTAGGAACATGGCTGGGTGTCAGAACAGCTTGCTTATTCACTTTCTTGGACTCTACTCATTCATTATTCACCCAAGAGAATACTAGTTGTGGAGTAGATACTGTTATGGTTTGGGGACAAGGTCACACCCCAAAAGGTACTGCTTACCTGGCCATCAATCATATAGGAAATCATCATAATCTGGTCAGTCTCTGCATCAGGAAATTTGAGGGGTAGTTTGGTGGTCTCAATGTCAAATGCCAAAACCACAGGGTCCTAGAGGGACAAAATGTAACATGAATCGGCCACAAACCACACCCACAATCAGCTGCTCTTCACCTCCTGCTGCTAAAACTAAGAGTTGATCTGCCACAGGGAAAGGTTCCCAAAAAGAGTAAACAGGCATCTTGAGGCTGACTGGCCAACAAGAATACCATAATTCACAGGTGGAATGACAACTCAACACCTACGAATTAAGGGTAGATTGTAGGAAAAGCCTAGAATTGTACCAACACCTGAGTCTCGAAGCTCTTTAAAACGCATGACCTCACCTGACCTGTGGTGGCACAGTGGATAAAGCGTTGACCTGGAAATGCTGAGGTCGCCTGTTCGAAACCCTGGGCTTGCCTGGTCAAGGCACATATGGGAGTTGATGCTTCCAGCTCCTCCCCCCTTCTCTCTCTCTCCCCTCTCTCCCTCTCTGTCTCTCTCTCTCCCTCTCTCTCCTCTCTAAAAAATGAATAAAATAAAATTTAAAACAAACAAACAAAAAAAAACAACAAAAAACGCATGACCTCATTTTGACAGAGTTACAACCCTGACACAAGACTGTGGTTCAGAGTCAACATCTTCATCTTGAAAATGGGAAAATAGTACAGGCTCCCCAAGATCAAGAAACTGTCCCTGAACCAGGGCTTTCCTGTTATGAATCCACTTTTCACTATATCATTCACTACAACTTCCCAAATGGAAACTGGGATGGTCCCCGAAACGCTCAGATCCAGCCCAGCTCAAACACCACATCACCTAAGGATGCACAGGCACAAATGAAATTATATTCGTGGGTCAGAAAAAGATCAGAAAAATGATGACTTCATAATTCTTTTCAGAAGGTATTTAGGAAAAAGAAGCAAACAAACCTTTGAGTCAAATTCACATTTCAGCACTCAATTAGACCTCTCCAAAAACTAGTGGGAAACTTGGGCTGGAGGAAATGGAAGCAGCACTTACAGGCCGTTCAACGAGGTCATCCCGACGAGTGATCTCCACTGGCAAGGTGCTTCCTCGATGTCTGACGTTGTACCAGTGAGCCTGTGGGACGTGCAGCCGTTAACTAAAGAGCTCCGAGTCTGTTTCTCCATGGTTTTACCCTTCAATCCCACCTCCAGCTCTCGAGCAGCACCCATAAGCCACACCACTCACCACATGGATCTTCAGGTCAATGGAGAGGCGGATGTGATAGGGCACGTCGTACTCTCGCATGTCCACAACGTTATCCAGTTGGTCAGCAATCTTCTTAGAGGTTTCCTCTTCGTCTATAATCACACTGCCCCCTTGCAGAACACTGAAAAACAGAGAGAGCAGCTTATTCAACTACACTTCATGAGGGGCTGTGGAGGGGGAACAAAAGCCCACACAGAGTAAACACAAAATTTAAATTAAGGTGGTTCAGAGGACCAGGATAGGCCCTTCTTAAGGGTGATCTTGGATGACTTCCTAACTGAGCAGCAGGCCAGATACAAGAAAGTTCAGTGTAAACTTATGACATGCACACGTTATAGGATGTAGGTTACACCCTAATTAAAAGAATAAAGAAAGAAAATCCTTACTTGGGAGGCACATCTACAAGTGTGACCTGCCCTCACTGAAACTATTCTTCAAGAAAACCAGAGTGCCTGACCAGGTGGTGGCGCAGTGGATAGAGTGTCGAACTGGGATGCAGAGGACCCAGGTTCGAGACCCCAAAAAGCTCACCAGCTTCAACTCAAGGTCGCTGGCTTGAGCAAGGGGTTGCTCAGCCTGCTGAAGGCCTGCAGTCAAAGCACATATGAGAAAGCAATCAATGAACAACTAAGGTGTTGCAACGCACAGCGGAAAAACTAATGATTGATGCTTCTCATCTCTCCGTTCCTGTCTGTCTGTTCCCATCTATCCCTCTCTCTGACTCTCTGTCTCTGTAAATAAATAAAAACATTAAAAAAAAAAAAAAAGAAAAAACCAGAGTGACGGCCCTGGCCGGTTGGCTCAGAGGTAGAGCGTCGGCAGGGCGTGCAGAAGTCCTGGGTTCGATTCCCGGCCAGGGCACACAGGAGGAGCGCCCATCTGCTTCTCCACCCCTCCCCCTCTCCTTCCTCTCTGTCTCTCTCTTCCCCTCCCGCAGCCAAGGCTCCATTGGAGCAAAGATGGCCCGGGCCCTGGGGATGGCTCCTTGGCCTCTGCCCCAGGCGCTAGAGTGGCTCTGGTCGCGACAGAGCGACGCCCCAGATGGGCAGAGCATCGCCCCCTGGTGGGCGTGCCAGGTGGATCCCGGTCGGGCGCATGCGGGAGTCTGTCTCTCCCCGTTTCCAGTTTCAGAGAAATAAAATTTAAAAAAAAGAAATAAAGAAAACCAGAGTGACAATAACAGGCCCACTCAGGGAGTGTTGTGTGGTAACAATCACAAGGCCCTCAGCAAGGTCAAGAGACAGGTAAATGGTAACTATACTGCTCACAAAAATTAGGGAATATTTTGTCATTCATATTCATTTTGAAGTATCCTCTAACTTTTGTGAGCATTATATTTCTGTATCATTGTTATTCCTACCATATTCAAGCAAGAAATTATTGTCAATAGAATATTCACTCCAGCCTGACCAGGCGGTGGCACAGTGGATAGAGCGTCAGACTGGGATGCGGAGGACCCAGGTTCAAGACTCTGAGGTCACCAGCTTGAGCACGGGCTCATCTGGTTTGAGCAAAAAGCTCACCAGCTTGGACCCAAGGTCGCTGGCTTGAGCAAGGGGTTACTGTCTGCTGTAGCCCCAGTCAAGGCACATATGATGAGAAAGCAATCAAAGAACAACTAAAGTGCCACAACGAAAAACTGATAATTGATGTTTCTCATCTCTCTCCGTTCCTGTCTGTCCCTATCTATCCCTCTCTCTGACTCTGTCTCTGTAAAAAAAAAAAAAAAAAAAAAAAAAAGAGTATTTACCCTAGTATTAGTCCAGTAAGCTTCGGAATACTGAATGAACAATTAAGGGGGGAAAAGACAGACAATGAGTTTTAGAGTGACTCAGGATTTTGAAAACTTAGTCTGTTTACACCTTGTAATATTCTGAAAAGTAATTTATGGGCCACTATGGGTCGGGGTGGGGGGGAGGTGTTTTCAAAATGTTTAGTGTTCCAAATTGATCTTTTGTCAGAAGATACGATTAATTTTTTTTTTAATTTTATTTTATTTATTCATTTTAGAGAGGGGGGGGAGAAAGAGGAGAGAGAGAGATGGGGGAGGAGCTGGAAGCATCAACTCCCATATGTGCCTTGACCAGGCAAGCCCAGGGTTTCAAACCAGCGACCTCAGCATTTCCAGGTTGATGCTTTATCCACTGTGCCACCACAGGTCAGGCACGATTAATTTTTTGAAAGTCATCACAAATTTTAGTTTGCCAAGATTTCATCTTCTTAATCTCTTACTCTGCTCTATTATTGTTGTCTAAACGTTTGTGAACAGTGTTTGATGTCCTATATTAAATTTCTCCGTATAATATCCAAGCTTCTATGGAGAACACATGCTACGTAAACGGAGGCACTTAATAAAATGTGTAGACAGCTTAACAATTGCCATAAACCATGAAAAGATTGTTAAGGGGGTGGAATTAGAATCTAAAATGCCTTTAGTGTTACAGCAACTCAATTTTAGAGCAACAAACCCACCCCATGTAAGAAAAGAGGGACAAGCCCTGGCCTGTTGGCTCAGCGGTAGAGCGTCGGCCTAGCGTGCTGAGGACCCGGGTTCGATTCCCGGCCAGGGCACACAGGAGAAGCGCCCATTTGCTTCTCTACCCCTCCGCCGTGCCTTCCTCTCTGTCTCTCTCTTCCCCTCCCGCAGCCAAGGCTCCATTGGAGCAAAGATGGCCCGGGCGCTGGGGATGGCTCTGTGGCCTCTGCCTCAGGCGCTAGAATAGCTCTGGTCGCAACATGGCGACGCCCAGGATGGGCAGAGCATCGCCCCCTGGTGGGCAGAGCACCGCCCCCTGGTGGGTATGCCGGGTGGATCCCGGTGGGGCGCATGCGGGAGTCTGTCTGAGTGTCTCTCCCTGTTTCCAGCTTCAGAAAAATGCAAAAAAATAAAAAATAAAAAAATAAAATAAAAATGCTAAAAAAAAAAAAAAAAAAAAGAAAAGAGGGACAGCTAAAATAGAAAGTAAAATACAACATGGGAAACCACAACTTATTTAACATAAATGGAGCACATAAGAAATACTACTAAAGCCTGACCGGGCGGTGGCACAGTGAATAGAGCGTCAGACTGGGATGCGGAAGACCCAGGTTCAAGACCCTGAGTTGCCAGCTTGAGCGTGGGCTCATCCGGTTTGAGCAAAAGCTCACCAGCTTGAGCCCAAGGTTGCTGGCTTGAGCAAGGGGTTACTCAGTCTGCTGAAGGCCCGTGGTCAAGGCACGTATAAGAAAGCAATCAATGAACAATTAAGGTGTTGCAATGAGCAATGAAAAACTAATGATTGATACTTCTCATCTCTCTGTTCCTATCTGTCCCTGTCTATCCTTCTTTCTGACTCTCTGTCTCTGTAGTAAAAAAAAAATTAAAGAAATTCTACTAAAGGCCCTGGCCAGATAGCTCTGTTGGTTGAAGCATCCTCCCAATGGACAAGGTTGTGGGTTTGATTCCCGGTCAGGGCACATACAAGAATCAACCAGTGAATTCATAAATAAGTGAAACAATAAATCAACGTTTCTCTTTCTCTCTCTCTTCCTAAAAGCAGTAAATTAAAAAATTAGAAATTCTACTGAAATGCTCAGAAGTGCTTCTATATTGAACCTTGTCAATCAATAAGGTAACTTAATTGCTGAGTTTTCCCACCTCGTATCCATCTTACCAATTTAGGAAAAACGAGGAACAGTCTTGTGAATTGACTGGCTGCTCTGCCTGTAAGAACAAAAGCTACCTGGAAAGCATAGCCGTGTAGGTGTTGCTGGTGTGGCCCTGCTCCCGGTTCTTTCTTACGGCAGGGGAGATCTCCTTCCGCACTCTGATGAGGTCCTCCACAGTGTTGAAAGACAGCTTAATGTAATTTCGCTTCAAGCCCACCAAATGATTTGGCTATGGAGTGAGGAAATCATGCTTATGAGTTCAAAAGAAAAAGGATTTTATTGGGGAAAGAAAATCAGGGCAGAACGACTCAAAGGTAAATGCATTTGTCAAAGAGTTGGCAATGCCACACAGCACCTTGTCCAACTTTGCATGTGGCACCAACTATACCACGAGAAGTACAGACCATGAGTGCGGTCTCTGAAGAGGGCACCTAGTTATGAAGGCCCCATTACCCATACCACTCCATACCACAGGTGTCAAATGAGGCCTCTTGCCATGTCACTCCTGGGAGAGTGGACCCAGCTTCACATACCCTGGAACATATGAGTGATACTCACCAAGTCCAGATCCTCTTTGGGGACGGTCTCTACTTTAGCAATTTTACCTTGAAACTTCTTGGACAGAAAAGATGAAACTTCTCGCTCACAACCCTAAATCAAGACCAGATATAAGGACTTCCCACAACTAAAATCTATTTCCTTCCCTGCTGTTTCTCTAGAAGCCTATTTCCAATTCTGACGCCCCACACCCCACCACCCCTGCCAAGGAAGAGAAACAATTCATCTGAACTGATTCTATAAACCACAGACTTACCTTTTTAGTTGCAATGTAGAAATATGGCTTATAGGGCAAAGCCACCTGCAAGAGTCACCAACCCATTCAGGGGTGATAAGAAAGAAAAAGGGAGAATGGTGAAAACAGGCTACTTACTGTTATACCCGTGAGCAGCCCAGATCCAGTGCACCCTTGACCTTGGCATCTCTTAAGAGATGGGGCAACAGATTTTGAGAGGGTACACACTTGGCTGGACAACGGTCTAAGGGACAGTCTTTCCCAGCTAGCTTCTCTTAGCAAACCCTAAGTGGTGACTGAGGCGCTTTAAGGACCCAGATTACTAATGGGATCCAGGTAGCCCTGGAGGCCTTCCAAGCTCTCCTCATAGCTGCAGAGCTAAACAAACCCTCATCATTAAGGGCCCAGCTGTGCCTCATCACTCAGTGGCTTTCACCTTGGGGTTCAGGGGCTTACCTTAAATCTGCTCCCATCATCTTGAATAAAGTAGTAATCCACTGCACTGACCAGGCGTTTATCTTCATCTAAAATCTCAATCTACAAGACAGTCGTCACCATGGGCATGAGATTTCCTCGTACAAGGGCACCTTCTTACTACTCTTTAAAAACAGAACATTGCCTGACCTGTGGTGGCGCAGTGGATAAAGTGTCGACCTGGAAATGCTGAGGTTGCCGGTTCGAAACCCTAGGCTTGCCTGGTCAAGGCACATATGGGAGTTGATGCTTCTAGCTCCTCCCCACCTTCTCTCTCTATCTCTCTCTCCGCTGTCTCCCTCTCTCCCTTTCTCTCTCCTCTCTAAAAAGAATAAATAAAATTTAATAAAATAAAAATAAAAAAATAAAAACAGAACATTTCCAGCGTGCTCATCCTCCTGGGAGCACACCCACACCTTTCCCTTCCCCTGTTCTTCCCTCACAGGTGTGTGTAGGAAAATGGCGAGAGATTAGACTGCCCTGAGACAAGTCTTTGGTGCAGACTTTGGAACGCCAAGTCCTGTGGGACAGAATGCTGCCCAGCGAGCACTAATAAGTTTAAAAGAAACAGCTGATCCCTATGGCCTTTCCCTACATACCAGAAAGGTATCAGGGGTCTCAAACTCGCGGCCCGCAGACTAATCAGACTGGATTAGTCTGCGGGCCGCACAAAATTGTTGGGCGGGGCCCGCGGGCCACGAGTTTGAGACCCCTGGTATAAATCAACCTTCTTTGCACCTGAATCCATTGTAGACTAATTTGACCCAGGCTCTGCTAATTTGCTTGATGAGCAAAGACATGAATAAATTCGATGAGGCTGCAGAGATCAGGGCTCTCAGTCCTAGGGCTTGGGAGTCCCCTGTGTCCATCTTTTCTGTATGTCGTATATTGTTTTTTCTTAAGTCCAGCAGCGCCTTTCTTTCGTGCACATCCATTGCTGAGCTGTCTCGGCAAGTGTGCATCTCCTAAACTCTCCCCAGCTTTAAATGTACTCTCATAATAAAAAATAACTGATAGCCTGACCAGGCGGTGGCGCAATGGATAGAGCGTCAGACTAGGCTGTGGAGGACCCAGGTTCGAGACCCCTAGGTCGCCAGCTTGAGCGCAGGCTCATCTGGTTTGAGCAAGGCTCACCACCTTGACAAGGTCGCTGGCTCGAGCAAGGAGTCACTTGGTCTGCTGTAGCCCCGGGTCAAGGCACATATGAGAAAGCAATCAATGAACAATTAAGGAGCCGCAACAAAGAATTGATGTTTCTCATCTCCCTTTCTGTCTGTCTTTCTGTCTCTGCCACCAAAAAAAGTGATGAACAAGTAAAAACAAAACCCTCCCACAAGCCCCATTCACAAGAACCCCAGCATAACAGCCTCTAGACAAGGATTTCTCTGAATTTCTCCCTCATTCTTGAAAGCTGAGTTCTTAGTTAATAGGGACACCCCCACTTTGGTCTTCTCAATGTCTTCTATGGCCCCAGGATGTTAAAAAGTAGAGCTACAAACAAGCCCATATCTACTTGTGTCACTCAGACAACAGGTTCCCATGGCTATGCCACCACAAAGGGCACAAAGGAGGAGGGAAGAGGAAAAGCTCAGGTGCTTACAGGGTGCATGTTGATGAGCCAGCCTGTCTTCTCCCCTGGCTCCTTGAGCCTCTCAAATCCGAACCGTGAATCCATCTTATCCGTCCACTGACTGCGCTCCAGGCGCTTGAGTGCCGAGACAGAGGAAGAGGGGCCATCCTCCCTGAGTGACAAGAGAGAATGCCAGTCATTAGTTGTTCATTGATTGTTTCTCATACGTGCCCAGGGTGGGGTGGGGGGGCGGCACTCAAGCCAGAAGAGCCCTTTCTGAGGCCAGTGACTTCAGGGTTTTGAACCTGGGACCTCAGCATCCCATGTGGATGCTCTATCCACTGTTACCACTGGTCAGGCTTTTTTTTTCTTTTTTTTACAGAGACAGAGAAAGGGACAGACAGGGACAGACAGACAGGAATGGAGAGATGAGAAGCATCAATCATTAGTTTTTCATTGCGCATTGCAACACCTTAATTGTTCATTGATTGCTTTCTCATATGTGCCTTGACCATGGGCCTTCTGCAGACCGAGTGACCCCTATGCTCAAGCCAGCGACCTTGGGCTCAAGCTGGTGACCTTGGGGTCTCGAACCTGGGTCTTCTGCATCCCATTCTGAGGCTCTATCCACTGTGCCACCGCCCGATCAGGCTTTCTTATTAAAAGAGAAGGGAGAGAGAGGGAAGGGGGAGGAGGGGGGAGAGAGGTTGGAAAGGAGCAGGAAATATCAACTGTAGCAGGTGCTTCTTATATGTGTCTTGACTCGGCAAGTGTGGGCCTCCAACTGCACAATTTCTTACCGCGTGAAAATCTACAATATCTCAAAATAAGAATTTTTTTAAAAATGCTAATTCCTAAATTTGTTATTAGTTTGTTGGTAACATGGAATTAGCAATACCTACTACTATACAAGACCTTCCTGCATATCATAAGAGACAATGACTGTAAAAGCACTTGGAAAGTCAGAGTTCTCACGCGCCATCTCAGAGCCTGGGCACCTTCCTCCCTCCGGGGTGCCTGGGAGCCCGTGTGATCTGCAGCCACGGGCATGCGTGCAGGCACCTCTGCTGGAGGCTGACCATTCCTGGGGGAGGGGGGGGGGGATAGACTCAACCAGATTACTAGTAGGTTCCGTAAGACAGAAATAGGTTTTTAAAAGAAGAAAGGAAATTGCAAAGTCAGCAACACGGTACAATGTAAAAGAAAAAAAGAAAAAAAAAAAAGCAAGAATGTCGATGGCCAAGTCGGACCCGAGTTCTACTTTGGCAGCAAGCAGCGGTCGGTCACGTGGGTCATGCGGTGCGTGTGCTGCGCGGACGGGGTTCTCCGGGGGCTCCGTAAGCGGGGTTCGCGAGGTTACAGATGCGTGCAAAGCACGAGACTGTGTGCGACTGGGCGCTCGGACGCCAGGTCTCTGTGAGGCCGGGGGCGCGGCCGCCACCCCTCTCCCGGCGAACGCCCCGCGCATACCGCACGCTCGCAGCCTCCTCAACGTGAGCCCAGCAACCCCCAGGGGTGAAAGGGCCCGAGCCTGCTGCCCAACCGGGGCGCCCCGCACCGGCTAGCTTCGCTGTCCACGCCCGGTTCCGGGTACCGACGCCCGCAGTTCCTCAGCACCATCGCGCCGCCACGGCTGCACCGGAGAAATTTGGCGCGCTCCCACCAACTCTCGCGAGAAGTAGGAAGCACCACCCACCGCCGCCCAATCGGGAGGCTCGGTGCGCTCCGCCCCGCCGCACTCCAATCGCAGTCGGCGCCCGAGGGGAGGCGACCCATTAGGGACCCAGAGAAAAGTGTGCGGAGGCGCGCGGCCCGCGCACGGCGAGCTCTATCATGGGCAGCTGTGCGGGTGGCGACGGGGCGGGAAATGTTGGTCCGTCCCCACGCCCCACGCAGAGTGGACCCGGGGTGGGGGGCGTGCGCGCGCGTTGGCGATGGCACCGGCAGCGTCCAGGTTGCGGTCCTCGGCCGGGCTCGGGGCGCTGCCGCGGCGGGTGCTCGCCCAGTACCTGCGCCTCCTGCGGCTCTACCCGGTGCTCACCAAGGCGGTCACCAGGTTGGCGCGCCGCGGACGGGGCCAGGCGAGGGGCGGCCGCGGAGACCCAGCCGTGTAAACGCCTCCCGGGGGGTTTGAGTGGGGAAGGCGAAATCTCGCGTGTAAAATCGGCTTCCCAAGGCTTGGAACCTGCTCGGCATCTGCGGTTTTGTGCATCGGGCACGACACGGTCATTTGTAGGCATTGAAGCTGAGCACTCGGAGGAGCCAGACAAGGGAAGCTCTGAGTCCGGGAGGGTCGTCCTGCAGACATCGTACCGCAGCCGAGAGGCCTGGTGTTGTGTGTGGGGGCGGGGGTCTGGCCCTCCGTCTGAGAATGAGAGGGGCGAGGTGGTCAAGGTTTCTCTTCTTAGCACAGCGCCCAGGTGCTGCTGATGAGCTCCGCCCTTTGATCTGGAGCGCTAAACTTTTTATAAGACAGCTCCCCCCGACACACACACCCTGTCATTACTTTTAGTTAACTAATTTTTACAAGTGTGTTCCGTGCTTCCCGTGTGCCGGGCATCCGCAGTGATTTAAGACAGGTAGGTAAGGCTCTGACCCTCTTGGAGCTGGCATTCTAGTGAAGAACTAGACAAAACGCAGGTAAATATATAAAATGGAACATACCCAAGGAGGTGACATTTGAACAGAGACCTGAATGGAGGGAGGGCACAGGGCATGCAAAGAAGGGAAGCAAATGTTCTTTGGCAGAGGGTACAGCATGTGCAAAGGTCCTAAGGGAGGAGCAAGCTAATGACGGAGGAGTGGAAAGGTCTGTTTTCACTGAAAAAAAAAAAAAGGACAGGGAGCAGGGGAGAAGATAAGGAAGAAAGAACCCAGGACCAGATCAAGGTCCTTATTACCCACGTTAAGACTTTTGGATATTTTAGCTCAGAGAGCTCCTCAAAAGGCAGTTGTAGACCAAGGCTTAGAGTGACTGGGCCTATTTTTATTGTGATCATTAGATTCACATGCAGTTACAAGAAATAATGCAGGGAGGTCCCTTGTACACTTACTTGCCCAGTTCTCCCTAACATTGCCCAGTTTTGGTAACATTTTGTAAAACACAATATCATACCAGAACACCAGCATGGATACAATGCACATATCATATTCAGATTCCCCAGCTTTTCCTATACTTGCCATGTGTGTATGAGTGTAGTTCTATAGCATTCTTATATGTACAGGTTTTATCCATCAACAGAGTCAAAATGCAGAATATTTTCATCATAAGGATTCCTCCTGTTACCTCTCTCCTACACATGGTAACCTTTTGCAAAATTATAGTGTAATATCAAAAGGATAACGACACCGATCAGCCCACCAAGTATAGATCTTCCCGTGATCCTGTGTGTGTTCTGCTGTCCCCACCCTTTGACACAGGGACTTTGCATTGCAGCTGCTTTGTTGAGGATTCATCTCTACCCACCCCCCGCATGATCTCAGAACAGTCCTGCTAACTCCAGGCAGAAACAGAGCCCGCATGCTGGTTACTCCTGATGTCTTATTGTCTCTCCACAGTGGCATTTTGTCAGCACTTGGGAACTTCCTGGCCCAGATGATTAAGAAGCGGAAAAAAGAAAGCTGCTCTCAAAAGCTAGATGTCAGTGGGCCTGTCAGATATGCCATTTATGGGTGAGTTCCATAATGGGGCTGGCTAACCCAGTAGCAAAGTACAACAAAGCTAAGGTATCAAATTTCTGGAACAAACTAATTTGGGGAAATAATTTTTAAAAGCACTGAAGTAATCATGGGTGAAATCAGGACAGCGGATAGCGTCATCTTCACTTATTTTCTCGTTTTACATGGTTGTTTTGAATTCGATGGGTGAGAGTGGCCTCTTCATTGGCCTGAGGAAACAAAGAGTGGATAACTCACCTGAAACTACAGTCAGACTTTAAGACTCAAAGACCTCTGAAAGTAGAAAACAGTCAAATGTGGCCAGTTAGTGATTTTCATAGTATAAACCCTCAGAAAAGAAATACTTAGGTGTCCTGAAAAACATCCAGTTTCTGAACCACTTATTGAATTGCAAAAGCACAGAGATTCACGAGTTACTAATTAAATCCACTGAGTTCTCTGGCCAACAATAGTTTTTGTATAGATGGACTATTTTGCAATGTTTTGCAACAAGTGATTTTTTTTTCAACTCATAATTCACAAATAATCATTTTTTAAGTATTAATTTTATTCATTACAACATTTTCCGTAATGTATTTAAAGCTATAAGCCCCTCCTCACCCCTAGAGAGGGGGAGTGTATCAGAATCACCTTGGAGGCCTTAGCCAACCAGTTTTCCATCCTTAAGACTTCTTTCTCCTCCCATTGAGAACCCCTGTTCTAGGCCACTTGTCTTTCTCTGGCATGGTGGGAAAGGACAACTGAGAACCACTTGTTTAAAGAGTTTCAGTGTCAGACGTTGGGAGACCCCCTGGGTCTCTGCCCATCTTTTTATTGCTGAATTTTATGAAGCTGCAGGTCAGTTGTCTCAATAGATGTTGTGGTTGGTTGGGTCCAGTTCTCTCCACCCTGGCTCATGACCCTAGAGGGTTTGATGGAAAGCTCCAACATCAGAGGTGTGTCCTTTTGTTTATTACTGAGCACCTTCTGAGCCAGGCCTGTTCCAGGCACTGCAGACACAACAGTGAATGGACAGACATGATCCTATCCTGTGGCAGTTTTAGGGGGTAAAGAAAGGACACTATATGGTATTACCAAACAAATGAGATCATGACGTGCAGTGACAAATGCTATGAAGAGAACAAAATGGGGTCTGGAATGAGAAGTGGCAGAGACAGTCTTGGGTTTGTTATCTAGAACAATCAGGAAAGAACTCTCCAAGCCAACAGTGTTCAGAAGGAGCTGGCCACATGAAGGTAGGGTGGGTCCAAGGCAGGAAGGAGTCTAGTCTGTCAGGCAAAAAGGAATTCCTGTGACATTTAAAGAAGGCATGCTTTCCAGAAGGCCCACAGGTCTGTGTGGTCAGTGCTCAGAGACACCGGGAGGCGGGGTTGGGGACCTGGTGTTGGGGGTGAGCCTAGACCAGAGAAGGGCGGTCCAGCTCACCCCCCGGGGGCCTCAGGTTCTTCTTCACAGGGCCGCTAAGTCACTTCTTCTACCTCTTCATGGAGCACTGGATCCCTCCCGAGGTCCCCTGGGCAGGGGTCAGGAGGCTCCTCTTGGACCGCCTCCTTTTTGCACCAGCTTTCCTGTTGCTGTTCTTCCTCGTCATGAACTTCCTGGAGGTTGGTCCCTGCTGCAGCGCTTACAGCAACTTCTCACTGGGCACAGGGATTCTTAACCTGGCATCCAGGGGTAGAATTCAGGGGGTCTGTGAACCTTTTGTGACCCTCAAAGGAAGGCTCACATTTTCCTTGATGAATATGGGAAGCAAAGCGCAGCTGTATTCACAGTGCCTGTGGGTCCGCAGTGGCAGTCACACATCAGTTAGATATCCCTGAGTATCCCTGATGCTTGTGCTCTTAGGTCTTGTCACTGAATGTGTGAATTAAGCACTTATACCAGTCCATCATAAAACTTTTCTGGATACTTTTATAGCTGTCTTCAGTATAATTATTTCCTCTGTGGTCCTGTATATGTTATAGATTATAAAACATGATTCTGAAAAGGGTCCACATGCATCACAAGACTGCCAAAGAGATGCGTGGTCTAGGAGCTGCAGATCCCGGTGGTGCAGAAGCCTGAGCTGACTCAGTGCTTGGACATCCTGAGTGCTCTGAAGAGCTGCCTCAACAGCCCAGACTTCATGTCACAGCCCACTGCATGAGAGTTCTGCTCTTTTTTGTTTGTTTGTTTGTTTTGTATTTTTGTATTTTTCTGAAGCTGGAAACGGGGAGAGACAGTCAGACAGACTCCCGCATGCGCCCGACCGGGATCCACCCGGCACTCCCACCAGGGGCGACACTCTGCCCACCAGGGGGCGATGCTCTGCCCCTCCGGGGTGTCGCTGTGCTGCGACTAGAGCCACTCTAGCGCCTGGGGCAGAGGTCAAGGAGCCATCCCCAGCGCCCGGGCCATCTTTGCTCCAATGGAGCCTTGGCTGCGGGAGGGGAATAGAGAGACAGAGAGGAAGGGGGGGGCCGGGGGTGGAGAAGCAAATGGGTGCTTCTCCTATGTGCCCTGGCCGGGAATCGAACCCGAGTCCCCCGCACGCCAGGCCGACGCTCTACCGCTGAGCCAACCGGCCAGGGCTGAGAGTTCTGCTCTTATGTGTCCGAGGCAAGGTCCTTCCCAGTCCCCTGGCACCTCCAACCCCCACTACCTGTTCTCTGTTCTGCTCTGCCAAAGTTATGCCATGCTCTGCCTTGAAATTTGTTTCAACTGATCAAAGCCAGGTGAAGGCTTCTCAGGTTTTATTTTGAAACATCTTGCGTTTTTGTTCCTAACACAGGAGAATACCCCTTGTTGTGTAAAGTGACCCAGTGTATAAGTAAGAAAGATGTTTCTTTAGACTTAACAGTGATTGCTGATAAGTCCCTGGTAGTAAAAAGAAACGTTTGGGAAGTCCTCAGGAAATCTGAGCCAGGAGGAAGCAAAGGATGCCCACATTAGAAGTGAGGGTACCACGGCTGTTTCTCTTTATATTTTCTTCTAAATATGAAGGGAATATATTTTCATTAAAAAGCAAAAATCCTATACCTATATGTGTGGAGTTACCAAAACGCATCAAGTACCCAACACATAAATGATATGTGTGGGATCACACTAGACCTCACACACTCACAATCACACACACTCCAGCTGCCACTGCAGCCAACGCATTGATCATAGACATCAAGTTACAGCACTCCACCATATGCCTGTCCCTTTTGTGTAAGGATTCCTGTTTGGTTAATTCCTAGCACTGTTGTCTGAAAAGGTCATCCTCCTTTATCCTCCTTGTGGTGAGGCAGAAGTAATGGCACCAGCTGACATTTATCGAGCACTTGCCTTGTCCCAAGCTCTGTCTTGAGCGCTTCATGTCATTTTGGCCCCACCTCCACCCCATTTGACAGCTGTGTAAGCCAAGGCCCGAGGGGTAAATAACTGGCCTATTATGATCCCTGTGACTTGCGGGTCCAGAGTCAGGGTCAGGACCCAGCCTTTGTGACTCCAGTGTACTTACCCCTTACAGCTTTTTCGTCTGTATGAGGTTTGTTTCTCACACTCCTGACAACTGTGGTTGTACATTCCTTTTAAGTAGTTTGCCATTGGCCCTGACTGGGTGGTTCAGTGAATAAAGCATCGTTCCAGCACACCGAGGTCACAGGTTCAAACCCTGTTCAGGGCACATATGAGAAGCAATCGGTGAGTGCACAACTAAAGGGAACAACTGGAGAACAGTGAATTGATGCTTCTTTCAAATCAATGGAAAACTTTTTTTGTAAGTTAAAAGTTTGCAATCTGATAGGTGAAAAATATTGTACCTTATATCTATGAAGTTGAACACCTTTTTTTTTTTTTAATTTATTTATTTATTCATTTTTAGAGAGGGGAGAGACAGAGAGGGAGAAGGGGGAGGAGCTGGAAGCATCAACTCCCATATGTGCCTTGACCAGGCAAGCCCAGGGTTTTGAACCGGCGACCGCAGCATTTCCAGGTCGATGCTTTAGCCACTGCGCCACCACAGGTCAGGCAGAACACCTTTTTATATGCTTCTGTGAGCTTTGCTTATTTTCTATTACAGTGCTTACTGATTTGTATATGTTTTTATTTATTATTATTTTTTATAGAGACAGAGTCAGAAAGAGGGATGGATAGGGACAGACAAGCAGGAACAAAGAGAGATGAGAAGCATTAATTATTAGTTTTTCGTTGTGACACCTTAGTTGTTCGTTGATTGCTTTCTCATATGTGCCTTGACCATGGGCCTTCAGCAGACCGAGTAACCCCTTACTCGAGCCTGTGACCTTGGGTCCAAGCTGGTGAGCTTTGCTCAAACCAGGTGAGCCCGCGCTCAAGCTGGTGAGCTCGGGGTCTTGAACCTGGGTCCTCCGCATCCCAGTCTGATGCTCTATCCACTGCGCCACCGCCTGGTCAGGCTGTATATCTGTTTATATTAAGGATATCCTGTACCAAACACAAATGGTAGGCATTTTCCCTCATTTTTTATTTATTTTTATTTTCTTGGAGAGAGGGGAGAGAAAGAGAGGGAGAGTGAGAAAGAGGAGGGAGACGCAGGAAGCATCTACACATAGTAGTTGCTTCCTGTATGTTCCTGGACCAGGCAAGCCCAGGGATTTGAACTGGCGACCTCAGTGTTCCAGGTCGACACTTTATCCACTGTGCCACCACAGGTCAGGCTTCCCCCAATTTTTGATGTTAGTCTTTTAAATTCATATAAAGTTTTTAAGTTATAAAAATGAAGTTTTTTATAGTGTCTCCATAAATAAGTTTTGAAAATCCAGTGTTCAGATCTATCATTGCTTCCTTTGCAGGCTTCCTTAAAGGAAAATGTTGGAAATACTCTCCTATACTTTCTTTTATTCTTATGACTTTATTTTGTATACTTTGATAAACCCAAAGATAAAAGAAATATTCTGTACTTTCCCCTAGTATTCTCATGGTTTTATTTTTATTTAGAGTGGGAGATATACTTCTGTCTTGGTGTTAATAGCTTAACACTTAAGTAGCTAATTGTTTCATTACCATTTAACAATTCTCTGTATTTTGAAACATTAACTTATCACATCATTTAAATATTTTTATTGATTTTATGATCAATCACTTCATCACCATATTTTATAGTATTTTGAATTTTGTAGTAAGGTAGACCTCCATCATTATCCTTTACGAGGTGGCTGTTGTGCACTTATCCTTCATTGGGGCATTTAGAATAAATATTGGGGGGTCCATTATTAAAATTTTTCCATTGATTTGTGGGGGGGAGGGAGAGAGAGAAACACCTACTGGTTGTTCCATTTAGTTGTACGTTGATTGGTTGATTCTCATATGTAACCTGACCAGGGACCCAAACCAGGACCTCAGCACGCCAAAACAACCTTCTATCCACTTAACCACCTGGCCATGGCGGGCGGATGGTGGGGGCTCCATGTTTTAAAAACTGACAAGTTTTGATAGGAAATACATCAACTTTGGCGATTATTTTGGAAAGACCTAATTGCTGATCCATAAGTAGCAGTTCAGGTACGCAGGGCCAGCAGTAGCATGATGGATCAAACCATCGTATCAGGTCAGCCTTGTCCGAGGGTCGTGGGCAAACGTCACCCAGTGTGAGCAGTGCTGGTTTTTCTTCCAACTGGACGGTGGGTGAGCTCCTTAAACTGCACCTTTCATTACACATATATGTGTGCTGTCAACGTGTAAACAGAGCAAAGTCTAGTTTAAAAACTCCCACTGTGTTAGGGTTTTGGACCCCCGCCCCAGACCCTGGTGCCCCAATCTCAGATCAGAAGCAGTGAGGCTCGCTCACCATCCGCATTTCCCTCCTTTCCAGGGCAGAGACGCAGCTGCCGGTGCTGCCAAGGTGAGGAGCGCCTTCTGGCCGGCGCTGCGGATGAACTGGCGCGTCTGGACCCCAGTGCAATTCATCAACGTCAACTATGTCCCTTTGCAGGTGAGGCCGGCCGCCCTGCGCAGGGCCACAGGACATCCGCCGCCTCCAAAGGCTGCTTCCCACCAGCCATCTGCCCCCCTGGCAATAATCTGTTTCCTCGAGCTTAGGTGTCACCAGGTTCTGGACTCCACCCGCAATACTTAAGTTCTGGGTTCGGGGACAAAGCGCCGTAGTGGGGTGCAGCTCCCGAGCAGATGTCCACCTTCATGCATTTGTCCCGCAAACATTTATAAAAGGCTCCAGTCCGGGAACAGCACAAATGCAGCCGTGAAAGCCTATTGCTGGGGCGCGCCACTCAGTTCGTGGCAAGCCCCGCCTTATCCTATCCAGCGTCTCTACATTCGAAGTATCACTCCTGTGCGTCCAGGTCCCAGGGGTGGAAATTTGCTCAAAGGGCTCATCCTAGGTTGATTATAGCCCCGCAGCAAATACAGATCCACAGCTGGGTCCACAGGCCTCCTGTGCTCTGCTCCCTTCCTCCCGTGTGATCACACACAACAAGCACTCGCCCACCAACCAAATGTACCAACACAGAGGCCACGTTTCTTCCGCCTAGGAAAGCTGGTCGGAGAGAAACCCAGCGCCTAGGGCTCTTGGGGGGGGGGGGCACGCGCTGCTTGCACACCAGGCTCCAGAGGAGAGGAGGCCATCAGCATTAAGCCAGCTTGTTTTTACAGTAAGTCTAGAACAGTTGGGCGAGGGTAGGGAGGAAGCTGTGAAGCTAGAAACTTAGATCAGTCTTATGGAGAGAGGTGCATGTGCTGTCCCACCACAGGGAGGGGCCTCAGGTATCAGAAGAGGCATTTTGTGTCAAGAGAGGAAAGCAGTGACTGTTCCTGGGGACCTCTGTCTATACCTTCTTTCCTCTGGAGGGCAAAAGGTGGGTTGGGGCCAGATTGAGGGGAGTAAAAGCAGACTGCACATTTGACACAGAGGGTGAAGACCAGCATGTGCACAGGCCTGGGGTTCAGGTTGTGAGAGACAGGGAGGGTCAAAGGTTTTGCAGGGGTGCAGCCTGGGAACTAGAAGGTAAGGAAATTAGAGCTATGGTATGGAATCTAAGGCATATAGAGAAGGAAATAAAGACGTAAGGAGACAGGATGGCTGAGGACATGGAGGGAATCTACAGTTGTCAGAGGACCGGCTGGAAAACTGAATCTGTAGGGACAGAATGCTGTGTAGTTGTGTTACTGGAAAGGGACCAGGACTGAGGCGGGTCTGCTTTGGCACCATTTGGAATGGCTGGGTTCTTGACTTTGTGCAGGAAAGCTTTCACATGAATCTAGATGATTTTGAGAGTACGTTTATTAAAACTGGGGAAAGTGAAAGGAAGGACTTAAGTTAGAAGAGGCGAGATCAGAGCCACAGGAGTGAGTCTAGGCAAGGCTGCCTTGGCCCTTTAGAAAGTCAGAGGCAAAAGGAGTTAGCTAGCTGGGCTGCGTGGACACAGGAAGTAGTTATAGTGGCTAAAGGAGGGCCCTTGAAGACAGGTTCAGGAGCTCCCACTGCTCCCCTGGCTGAAAGTCTCGTAGGAACCTTTAGAACTTAGAAAGAAAGGTACCCACCTCAGGAAATAAGGGTGAAGGGAGGCATGAGTGTGCTCTAGGGAAAGTGAGCACTGGGTCTGTCGTCTTAGGGTCTTTATCTGTTTTCTGAAAGGCTGGAATTTTCTGGGAGGATCTCAATAGGATATTCATCAGCTTTCCATCAGATGTGCCCTTTATGATGAGCGAGGGTTTAGAGGAGTCAGGGTCATTCTCTGGTCAGCTTCAGCTTCAAAGAATGTCACTGGGGAGAGAGAGGGACTGGACCAGACTGGAAGAGGCAGGTCTGCCCCAGCGGGATCAGAAATGTATAAACCATCTGCTCTTGTTTCCTTGGTTACGGAAGATAAGACCTTGGGACTTATCTGGCTTGGCCTTTTAACCGTCTGTTTCACCATTCCACTTGCCAAGGAATTTTCCTAGCTTCTTACTTTCCTGCCTTAGTTGGAGTTCCCATTTTAGGTGGTTGCAGGCAGATGCTTAAGGGGCAGTGGTTTCTTCAACTGTTTGAGCACCTACTGTATGACCCACTGCTCTAGACGTGGAGTATAGTGATAAATGAAGTAAACCAGACTGCTTCTTCCATGGAGCTTGTATGCCAGGTAGACTTGCTGACTAGAGGTGATTTCAGGTAGGGGTTTATCTATGAGATCACTGAAGCATGGCAATGGGACAGTAACAGCTTTGAGTGAAGAGCAGGTCATGTAGGTATCAGAAGAGCTGCATGAAACCACCTGCATGATGGCTGGTCCTGGGGTGAGAGAGGCTGAGCCAGGAACCAAAGTGTTAATGAAGGGAAGGTGAGGGACAGTTACTGTGTTTTCCCGGCTGGCCTGTAGTTAGGTGGAACTCTTTGTCCTCCTCATACCTCTCCACTGGGGGCCTAGCACAGTGCTCTGTACAAAGTAATGGCCTGTAAATACAACAGTGAAGGAACTCTGTCCTAAAGGACTGGTGTCTGGTGTGAGGGACCTTGCACTGACTTTGGCCTGTGTTCTTTGGCAGTTCCGGGTGCTTTTTGCCAACCTGGTGGCTCTGTTCTGGTATGCCTACCTGGCCTCCCTGGGGAAGTGAGGATGGCCTGACGAGAATGTCAAGCGCACTAGCTCTGAGGGGATGCTCTCCTGCCCAAAGGTGACTGCAGGAACAGCCAGGTCAAGACTAATCTGACTCCAGATCACGTGATTCAACATGCCCTAAAATGATAAACAGCAATCTCTTCATGTCAGAATGTTGTATTTCAAAAAGGCAGTAGCTGAGCTCAGGAGGTACTGCCTAGAAACTAAAATACAGTAAAGATGATTTCACTTGTCACCTTGGACTGAATTAGAATCACAATAAACTATAATGTAGCTTTTTCAGTGGTGATTTTAATTTCTCAGAATGACTGTTGTGGTTTTGGAAAAAATTCATGATCAGGGTTACCCTCACATCTTTCCTTTTTAAAAAACTGTGGTGCCTGACCAGGCGGTGGCGCAATGGATAGAGCATCGGACTGGGATGCGGAAGACCCAGGTTCAAGACCCCGAGGTCGCCAGCTTGAGCGTGGGCTCATCTGGTTTGAGCAAAAATTCACCAGCTTGGACTCAAGGTCGCTGGCTCAAGCAAGGGGTTACTCAGTCTGCTGAAGGCCTGCGGTCAAGGCACATATGAGAAAGCAATCAAAGAACAACTAAGGTGTCGCAATGCGCAATGAAAAACTATCGATGCTTCTCATCTCTCTGTTCCTGTCTGTCTGTCCCTGTCTATCCCTCACTCTCACTCTCTGTCTTTGTAAAAAAAATAAAAATTTTAAAAAAACAACAAAAAAACCAAAAACAAAACCTGTGGTAAGCCCTGGCTGGTTGGCTCAATGGTAGTCAGTCCAGCATATGGATGTGCCAGTTTCAATTTCTGGACAGGGCACACAGAAGCAACCATCTGCTCCCCCCCCCCCCCAGCCATGGCTCTATTGGTTCTAGCGCATCAGTCCTGGCGCTGAGGATGGCTCTGTGGAGCCTCTGCCTCAGGTGCTAAAAATAGCTACCTGTGAGCATGGCCCCAGACAGGTGTTGCCAGGTGGATCCTGGTCAGGGCACTTACAGGAGTTGTATCTCCCCTCAACTCACTTGGAAAAGAAGTAAAAAAACAACAACTGTGGTAAAACATACTACTACTTAGTTACCTGATGCCACAGAAAAAAAGTGTCTGGTGTGATGGACCTTGCACTGACTTTGGCCTGTGTTAGAGCTGGACTTTCCCCTGATGTTCTAAGAAACCTTATGATAAACATTTGCTAACTTTCAGCTGATTTTCTGCCCTCCTTATGCTGTTACAATAACCTTTCCCACCCCTTTTCTCTCTTAAACATTCCTTCCTAATATAATAGTATCCCACCCTAGTGTCTTGGATATATGCCTTTGGATCTTAATTATACATTTTCTGAAATCATCTGTTCCATGTGCTATTTGTATTTAACCAGAGCTTTATTTTCCTTATTTTGATCTTTCCCAATCAGGATTTCCTGAAATGTCTGTTGATCCTTGCTTGTGTCTCAGTGTTTCAAAGTCACTCAGGAATTCTCCGGAAGCTTAGTGTGAATGGGCTGCATTTATCAAACAGCACTGTCACTGTAGACCTACCAAGCAGGGACCGGTTTTGTTGGGAATCACCCCTTCTCCATAACTGAGCCCTTCCCTTGGGCTGGTCCTCTTTATTTCTTGCCTGGGGAAAGGATAGTGTTTGTAGTGGAACTGGGTATAAGCCTCATAGCCAATATTTCTGTGGTTAATTGGAGGAAAGGGGTTCGAGGTCCTGTTATTAGTATGTGACTTTCATATAATCTCACTGTTGTTACTGCATTCCAGTCTCAATTGACTGGCGTTTCAAATCCAGTCCTTCATTCAAATTCTCTGGAATGGAATTTCTTTAGTCTTCTGCCATGATGGCGGTGAAGTGTTCACCTGAATGTACAGGTGACGGAGTGGATGTAAAAGGCAACCCTCCTGTTCAGCGCCATCTACGTCCTGTCCTCCGAGGTGGGAGCCAATGTCTGGAACTCCCCAGACCTTTTAGACTCACTGGACTGCGTGAACTTGCTTTTTGGCTTCCCTCACTACAGGCAATGGTGATCCATCTTCCCAGGTCAAAGATCCCATTTCTAGCTGACAAAATTTTGTCAGCTGAGTGCTCACTTTGGCAGCACATATACAAAACTTTGTCAACTGATTGATTCTTTCTTGTAGACTCAGAAATGTCTTCGTGTACTTATCTTTTTTTTTTAAAATCATTTTACTATTGTCTTAGGAACCTTCTAGGAGACATAAATGTATGAGTTCAAGACACCAAGTTTAAGCAAAGATATGCGTAGTTCATAGATAATAGATTCATTTTCGGCCCTGGCTGGTTGGTTCAGCGGTAGAGCGTCGGCCTGGCGTGCAGGGGACCCGGGTTCAATTCCCGGCCAGGGCACATAGGAGAAGCGCCCATTTGCTTCTCCATCCCCCCTCCTTCCTCTCTGTCTCTCTCTTCCCCTCCCGCAGCCAAGGCTCCATTGGAACGGGGATGGCCTGGGCGCTGGGGTCTGCCCCAGGCGCTAGAGTGGCTCTGGTCACGGAGGAGCGGCGCCCCAGAGGGGCAGAGCATCGCCCCCTGGTGGGCACAGCTTCGCCCCTGGTGGGCGTGCCGGGTGGATCTCGGTCGGGCGCATGCGGGAGTCTGTCTGGCTGTCTCTCCCCGTTTCCAGCTTCAGAAAAAAAAAAAAGAAAAAAAATAGATTAATTTTCCACATCCAGAGTCGATTTTTAAAATGTAAATCAGATCGTGTCTGATCTGATTTTCAACTTAAACACCTGCAAAGATGACCTACGAACTCTACTACTGGGTATGCACCCAAAAGAACTGAGAGCAGGGACACCAAGAGAGATTTGTACACCCATGTTCACAGCCGCGTTAGTCACAACAGCCAAGATGTGGAAATGACCCAAGTGTCCATGGTCGGATGATGGGATAAACAAGATGTGGTCTCCCCATAGTGGAATCTTATTTGGTCTTAAAAAGGGGATTTTGCCCTGGCTGGTTTGCTCAGTGGTAGAGCGTCGGCCTGGCGTGCAGAGGTCCCGGGTTCGATTCCTGGCCAGGGCACACAGGAGAGGCGCCCATCTGCTTCTCCACCCCTCCCCCTCTCCTCTCTCTCTCTCTTCCCCTCCCGCAGCGAGGCTCCATTGGAGCAAAGATGGCCCGGGCGCTGGGGATGGCTCCTTGGCCTCTGCCCCAGACGCTGGAGTGGCTCTGGTCGCAAGAGAGCAACGCCCGGGAGGGGCAGAGTATTGCCCCCTGGTGGACAGAGCGTCACCCTCTGGTGGGCGTGCCAGGTGGATCCCGGTCGGGGGCATGCGGGAGTCTGTCTGTCTCTCCCCATTTCCAGCTTCAGAAAAAAAAAGGGGGGGGGGATTTTGCCTGACCTGTGGTGGGACAGTGGTTAGAGCGCTGACCTGGAATGCTGAGGTCCCAGGTTGGAAACCCTGGGCTTGCTGGGTAAAGGGCACATATGACAAGCAGCCAATGAACAGCTACAGTGCAACTACTATACTTCTTGTTCCACCTCTCCCCCTTCTCTGTAAAATCAATAAATAAAATCTTAATAAGGGGGAAGGGAGATTCTGACTCCTCCATGGATGAATCTTGAAGACATTATACTGTGAAATAAGCTGGTCCCAAAAGAACAAATACTACGTGATTCTACTTACACGCAGTCCCTAGAGTCAGTCGCACGGAGACAGAGCAGATGGTGGGAGCCTGCCCAGGAGGGAAAGGGGGGAGCGAGTGCCCAGCGTCCGTTCTAGAAGAGAAAGGAGTGGCGATGGAGGGTTGTGACGGCGGCAGTGTGGACGTGCGTCACGCCCCGGGTAAGGGGTTGACAGTAACATCGTGTGTGTACATTCTACTACAGTACAAACGGGCCCCGCGGAGGACTCCCAGTTCACTAAACCAAACCCCAAGTTCTCATCTCCGAGGCCGCCTCTCCCGCCCTCCCTCCACTCCCGTTCCCGCAGAGCGGTCACTACAGTCCCCGCGCCGTCCCTGCCGAAGGGCGGGGCTCAGTGCTGCCCTCGTGCACCCAGGACGACGCCACGTGAACACGCGCGCTTGAAGGGAGGAGTGACCTGCACTCGGACCTTTGAACCTATCCCCCCCACCCTTCCGCAGCAAACGGAGGAAAAGCTCACAGAACCACTGCTCACCGCGCTGCCAGGCCTTTTTCCGGAAACAGGCGGTCGCAGAGGCCCTCGCGGCCCGTGCGCCCCAGGAGGCGGGACTTCCGCCCAGCGGCGCCGGCCGCCCGCCGGAAGTGGCCTTCCGGGAAAAGCGTGCGCCTCGCGGCGCGCCGTCCCCATCCCCGAGCGCTTGCGCGGCGCGGGACGGGCCGGCATGGCGTTCCGGCAGGCGCTGCAGCTCGCGGCCTGCGGCCTGGCGGGTGGCTCGGCCGCCGTGCTCTTCTCGGCCGTGGCCGTGGGGAAGCCCCGCGCGAGCGTGGATGCGGAGCCGCGCGCGGTCGAGCCTTCAGCTTGGGCGGGGACCGCGCGCCCCGGGCCCGGAGTCTGGGACCCGAACTGGGACAGGTGCGGGGCTGGCCGGTAGAGTGGGGCGGCCGGGCGGTGGGTCTTTCCGGGCCCTTGGAAGCTCCGCGCCGTCTGAGCTGGTCGGTTCGGCGAAGGGAAGCGGGCTTCGTGCGGGGTCTCTGGCTGTGATGGGAGGCGACCCCAGCCTCAACCCCTTCGTCGGTCTGGAGGGTCTTTTCGGGGATGGTATACATGGAAGCCGGGGTAGTGGTCATTGTGACTCAGTGGTGGCAGAGGATCTGGACCTCTCGTTGGGGCTGTCACCCTTGTTCCCCCTCTCTCGGTTTGTGACTCTTGGGTTTAGATGTGGCATGTTGGTCTTAACAGCCGAGACAGGACGGGTGTGGGTGCCCCGGAATGACGCCGCGCCTTAAGGGTTCTCCGTGCAGGGAGGACGCGCGGGGACGTGACTAGCAGACGCCTCCAGGGACCTTGGGTCAGTCCCTGGCCCCAGCCATGTGTCTGTATTGAGGTACTTGAAAGGTGGCTCCTGTGATCAGGAATTTTTAGTTTCACTTAATGTTCACTTAAAATTTAAAACCAAAGTAGTGCAGATGTTTAAATATTGTTTATGTGCCGATAGTATATTTGATATATTGGATTAAATAAAGTGAGTTACTGAAGTTTCCACCTGTTTCTTCCTACTTTTTACATGTGCCTGCTTGGAAGTTTAAAATTACCAACGTTGCTGGTGTCGTGTTTCTATTGGACAAACATTCCCAGCTCCTGTTGGACACTTTGCTGGGTGAGGGGGACAGAACTAATATTTACTCCTAGCCTGGTTGTATCCGGAATGAAATAGGTATTCTTTATTTTAACCTTTAATTTTTAAAAGATAAACTTATTTCTGAATAGTTTTATATCTGCAGAAAAATTGTAGAGATAACAGGGTTCCTGTACACTCCACACCTAATTTCCTGTTGTTAACATCTTACACTGGTGGGGCACATTTGCCACAACCAGTGACCTCATACTTAATTGAGATTAAGTCAGTTTTTACCTGTTGTCAGTGTCTCTTTTAGGGTCCCACATGGCAGTCCTCATATCTTTTAGGGTTCCTCTTGGCTGAGACAGTTTCTCACGTTTTTGTTTTGATGACAGTGACAGTTTATAGAATGTTTCTCAGTTGAAATTTGTATTTCTTATGGTTAGACTGGGAGCCATCTCCTTTTATTTTATTTTGCTTATTTTTAAAAATTTATTGATTTTAGAGAGTGGAGAAGAAAGAGAGAGACAGACAGACAGACAGACAGACAGAAACATCAGTCTGTTTCTGTATGTGCCCTGACCAGGGATCAAACCTGTAATCTTTGCATATTGGGAAAATGCTCTAACCAACTAAGCTGCCTGTTAGGGCCATATTCTCTTTTATAGACATCAGGACAATCTTCTGAATGTCTTAGGCCTTTTTAAGGAAACAGGTTCACTTTGAGATTTAAGCCTTGATTCGTGGAAGCGGGGACTCTCCATGCGGAAAATTCCAAATCTGCAGCCTCTTCCTGGGAACATTCCCATGTGGTACCCTTGTATGTGCTTGCAGTTCTCAGGCATCTTCTCTGGCTCAGCCCCACACCTGCCATCGTGGCATCATGGCATCGCAGCCTAGTTGTGTCATGGGTACCATGGATTTGCACCGGCCAGGCAGAGCACTAGGAGTCAGCACTGCTCCCCCAGAACTTAATACAGCTGAGAACGTTCTTGTTTGCCTCTGCCAGTATCACAGATGTTCAGTTTCTCTTAACTTCAGTTCTGTGAGCCACCAGACACGTCTGCTGTCCCATGTCGTTTCTAATGGTTTTGTTGATGTGTCCCTGGTCCTTGCATCAGCTCCTAAATTTCAGAATATACGTTTCATGATAACGGAAACATTTTCTCCTCACCGTTGTATGTGCTACTGAGTACTTAAAATATGCTTGGTGCCTGACCCCTGCTGGTGCAGTGGATAGAGCATCGATCTGGGACACTGAGGTCCAGTTTCATTTAATTTTATTTTTTTTAATTTAATTGTTTTTTAGTTTATTCATTTTTAGAGAGAAGAGAGAGAGGAGAGAGAGAGACAGGGGGGAGGAGCTGGAAGCATCAACTCCCATATGTGCCTTGACCAGGCAAGCCCAGGGTTTTGAACCGGCGACCTCAGCATTTCCAGGTCGACGCTTTATCCACTGCGCCACCACAGGTCAGGCCAAGGTCCAGTTTCAAAACCCTAAGATCACCAGTTTGAGTGCAAGGTGGCCGGTTTGAGCATGAGATTATCAACATAATTCCAAGGTCACTGGCTTGAGCAAGGGGTCACTGGCTTGGCTTGAGAAGCAATCAGTGAACACCTAAAGTGACACAACTATGAGTTGATGCTTATCTCTCTCTTGCAAAAAAAAAAAAAAAAAAAATGCCTAGTGCAACTGGGGAAGTGGAGCTTTAATTTTATTTCATTTTCATTATTTTGAATTTAGCCACATGGCTAGTGGCTGCTATTGGACAGCACAGTTTGAGACTTGGCCTCAGTGTCCCCTTCAACGAGATTCTGGCCGCCCTTCTACAGCCAGTCCTTCCTATTACCTGGCTTCATTTCTCTCACTAGTCACTCTGCTGTTACCAGTCTGTCCCTCCAGAACAGACTGCACAAGGGCTTTGCATGTCTGTTTTGCTTCCCGTCTAGTTATCCACAACAAGCCTGGCACTTGAGCTCAGGGGTGAATGAGGGCATTGACTCCTCCCTGTGTGTTCCCAAGACGAAAGAACATCTTGTCAGAGATACTCAAGGGTGACGTGTGAAGAAAGGTCACAGGACATACTGTCTCCTATCTCAACATTAGGCGAGAACCGCTGTCCCTGGTCAACCTGCGCAAGAGGAACCTGGATTCCGGAGACGACGACGTGGCATCCAGGATAGACCACTGCAAAGCCAAGGCCACGCGGCACATCTTCCTCATCAGGCACTCCCAGTACCATGTGGACGCTTCCCGGGAAAAGGACCGCACCCTGACGCCCCTGGGTATGTGGCTGGCGCTCAGCCCCGACTGACCCCCGCAGCCTGCCTCCTTGAACCTGTGTCAGGGACCCTCTGCCTAGATTCGAGGGTTGTCGTTACCAGTAATTATTCGCTTCCGATTCCAGACAGACTTTGGAAACATCCTCAACTTAAAAAAATTACATTACAGGCGGACCTTGGAGATAGTGTGGGTGTCGTTTCAGACCACGGTAGTAAAGCCAGTTGTAATCTTTCTGCTGGTATAGGGTCTCGTCTTCAATTTGTAAAAAATGAAACGTTTGTGTAGTGTGATATGAGATGCCTGTGCGGTGGGTCTTGCCACAGATGATAACGTCCAAAGACCCCACCAGGGGCTCAGTGTGTTCCAGGGGCCTGCAAGAGGGCACCCCATGTGTAGTGTTTTACTTAACCTATGTTACTGTTGAGTGTGTGTCCAGTATGTACAGATATGTATGTTCACAGACAGCTTTGTAAGAATAAATAGGTGAGAACGAGTAATAGAATCTTTTTTATATATATATATATTTTTCTGAAGTGAGAAGTGTGGGATTGGCAGTCAGACAGACTCCCACATGTGCCCTACTGGGATCCACCTGGCATGCCCACTAGGGAGCGATGCTCTGCCCATCTGGGGCATTGCTCTGTTGCGGCCGGAGTCATTCTAGCGCCTGAGGCAGAGGCCACGGAGCTGTCCTCAGCGTCCAGGCCAACTTTGCTCCAATGGAGCCTTGGCTGAGGGAGGGGAAGACAGAGATAGAGAGGAAGGAGAGGGGGAAGGGTGGAGCAGCAGATGGGCACTTCTCCTGTGTGCCCTGGCCGGGAACCAAACCCAGGACTTCCATATGCCGGGCCGACGCTCTACTGCTGAGCCAACTGGCCAGGGCCAGTGACAGAATGTCTTAACTGTCCGTCTGGCATAGGGCTGCTCTTGCCGTATGATAGTGCAATGGATGAGTCGCCCAACCCTGGACTTTGTGCCCTGAACTGGTGCATACATAGAAATTCCTGGGAAGAGCCATGCAGGGTGCTCTGAAGTAGAGTTTACATTTTAAACAATTTTTTTAGGAGAGACAAGAAGGGAGAGAGATGAGAAGCATCACCTCGTAGTTGCAGCACTTTAGTTGTTCACTGATTGCTTTCATAATGTGCCTTGACGGAGGTAGTGGGTGGAGGTGTTCCAGCTGAACCAGTGACCCCATACTTAAGCCAGCGACCTTTGGGCTCAAGCCAGCGACCCTGTGCTCAAGCTCGTGAGCCTGCACTCAAGCTAGCAACCTCGGGGTTTCGATCCTGGGTCCTCAGCATCCCAGTTTGATGCTCTAGCCACTGCACCACCTACTAGTTAGACTAAACATTTCCTTTTTGAAATGGGATGTTCTGCATTTGTGCACATATTGAAATTCAGGCAGTGTCAAGGTTTGTTGGTCTGTCCAGCCGACTGTGCCTCTCGTGCTGATCCGGTTTTGGGTGCAAAAATGGGAAGTGGAGCTGCATCCATGGGTGTCACCACAGGCAGCAGAATGACTTTATGAGGGTGTTTCCACCAGATCCTCAGACATATTTGGGGACAAGCACTTGCTTCTGCATGGTCTGTAGTTAGTGATGCTGGGGTCAACGGATCTCCATGTTCTCATCTTTGGTACTTGCATAGCCAGCAGGGTCACAGGCATTCATGACTCAGTCTTTGGACAAAGTTGAGTGAGACTGGTACAAGGGACCCACTTAATTAGTAGGACCTAATCCAGATGTTAACAATGCTCTACCTTGGTCATTGGTTTTGTTTGTTTTTTTTAATGCATGGGGCTGAAGGTGACTGGATCATCTCGTTGTTTTACCTCTTGGATGCCTGGCCCCCAGGAGGGCCTGCCCAGGGTCCCCTTGACCCTGATGGTTCTGGGTAAAGACAAGTATTTGCGGGGTAAAGAAGAGGGACTCCAGCAGCATGTAATTCTCCATGTTTCATCTTTAAGGCCGTGAACAGGCTGAGCTAACTGGTCTCCGACTTGCAAGCTTGGGGTTGAAGTTTAATAAAATTGTGCATTCCTCCATGACCCGTGCAGTAGAAACCACTGATATCATCAGCAAACACCTGCCAGGTGAGTGCGGGCATCTCCAGGTCCTTCAGCCACTGAAGGGACACATGGAGTCTGTCCTGAGTCACTGCTCCTCACAGGCGTCTCCACAGTCAGCACAGACCTGCTGAGGGAAGGTGCCCCCATCGAGCCTGACCCGCCCGTGTCTCACTGGAAGCCAGAGGCTGTGGTAAAGCCCCCCACAACAGTGGTCTCCCTCCCTGGCCCCTCCACCATGGGTGGCACCCCCTGCTGTCCACCCCCCACTCCCCAGCTCTCAGCCCCACACTTAGGTGACTCATTCTGCCCCCAGCAGTATTACGAAGATGGAGCCAGGATCGAGGCTGCCTTCCGGAACTACATCCACCGGGCGGACGCCAAGCAGCAGGAGGACAGTTATGAGATCTTCATCTGCCACGCCAATGTCATCCGCTACATCGTGTGCCGGTGAGGGTCTCGCAGGCACACTTGGCCTGGTCTCCCTCTTGCCAGCCAGGCTGCTCCTCCTCCCACCTCTCTGGCCATTCACATCTGGTAGAACGTCTGCATTGCTCCAGCACTGGGCATGGGGAACGCCTTCCTAGGCTTCGGTGTCTTCATTTCCTGGCTCCACAGAAGTCTCAGGGCCCTCATAAGGCCGGCCCTGAGCTGCAGCTGTGTGTCACAGAGGGAAAGGCCAGCTGAGTGCTTATGTATTAAGTAACTACCTCCCTTCACTTCCAGATCCATCATCAAGTGTCGAACGCTTCCATTGTTGAGGGGTTCCCCTTCTAATGATGAGTCTGGCAGGGACAGGACAGGACACAGCACAGCCAGCTCCCCCGCTCACCATGCTTGTGGCTAGGGCTATATCTCCTCCCTCAGATGTCACATGTACTGCGCCCCAGTGAGCAGCCCGGGAGTTCTAGCTTGCTTAGGAACACCCAGCCAGATGAGTGCTGCTAGGGACAGGGTCCCCTGGGCTCCACACCCTCTAACTCCAGTGCCCTGGAGGCACAGCCTCAAAGCTCAGCACATGCATGTTTCCTGGGGGCCATCCTGTTTGCTGCTCTGGGTGGCTACTGTGCTGTGTGGACACAGCATTATTCCATATTTTGGGACAGCACCAACCTAATTAGTTGCTAGGTGACCCCCATTCTGAAAATGCACTAGGAATACTTGGAGGCTTGGAGTAGAGGAGACCTGTGTTAACTGAAGGGCCGATGGAGCCAAAGTGTCTCCATTGTGACTGAGGGCACTCTGCTGGCTAACTTAGGATACTCTGAGGACAGTAAGGGTGACTCAGAGACTTAAGGAGCATGAAGGTTGTCATTCCTTTAAGTCGAGAAAACACGTGGCAGCCGCAGGCTGCAGGGTGAGCTGGGGTGATGCTTCTCCCTACCAAGCTCCAGGAATAGGGTGCCTGGTGACCCAGTAATACTGAACTTTTTAGCAAATACTGACTGCCTAACAGCATTTTTAAGAGCATGGAAATGGTGCAGGACCGTGGGCTATCACTGCCCCTGTGGTTCCTGGGGAGAGGCCCAGGAGTGCATGTTGCACAATTGGGCTGCCTCTGCCCATCTCTTTGACACTGGATACAAATTGTATGTTTAGAGAAAACCAGTCATTTCTGACTTGTGTACAGGTCTTGACCTGTCACTCCCTACCACAAGCTGGCTGCTACCACCCCTTTGTTTCACAGTGTGATGGAGTCGCTCTGGCATCTACTCTAAGGGTTGGGGGCTGATAGCTCAGCCCGCTGTATCCAGCATGTCTTCCTCTCTCCCCACCCAGAGCTCTGCAGTTCCCTCCAGAAGGCTGGCTCCGTCTCTCCCTCAACAACGGCAGCATCACCCACCTGGTGGTCCGGCCTGATGGCCGCGTGGCACTCAGAGCCCTTGGGGACACAGGGTTCATGCCTCCTGACAAGATCTCCCGCTCCTGAGGGCCTGCTCCCCTTGCCCATGCCTGGCTCTGTCATGGAGCTGCTAAGAACAGATGCCTTTCCTCCGTCCCCTCCTCAGCCTGCACTGCGGTCACTGCATTTCTCCAGGACCAGGCGGTAGCAGAGGGAAATATGTAAAACGCCGCGTTTCAGTCCCTCTGGCCCAGGACAGAAAAGGGGAACGTTCAGGTCAGACCAGCCAGTGGAGTTCAAGGAGGCCTCACAGATGTCACTGGGGAACAAGGCAGATCTGCACCAACGGGTCTTTGGTCACAAACAGCTGGCCTCACGACCTCTTAAGGCTCCATCAGCAAAGCCTGTTGGGTACCAGGGACTTGCAGGAGGGTGCAGTTTCCATTCATAACTTCACTTTGTGCATTCTTTCCATTTCTTAAAACTCTTTTGTCAAGTATTTGTAAATTAAAAATTTTCCATCTGGGTTCTTGCTTTGAAAACCCATGTCTCACTCCAAAGTCATGCACCCCTGATGTTGTTGGATCTAAACTCTCCAGACCCAAAGAAGCACCTGGGCAGGTGAGGGAGGGACCAGGGGGTGACAGCTCATTCTTTAGTTTGCGTCTGGCTGTTCAACTTTTATGCTCATGGATTAAAATATTTAGACATGATGTGTCCATCCCAAATATTGCTAATTTATAAAAATAGTACAATTTCCATGAAGTGGTTATGAACATTTTCTGCAATCAGTGCAGCTAAATGGGATATTTGATCTATTTCTGTCAACTTTGGAAATGACTACAAAATAAAGTTTTATTTTACTGGTTTTCAAAGTACTAATTGTGAATGTTTTGAAGAAAACGAAGACAGCAGCCCCAAACTTGCTAAAGCAGTTTTAGCAGAAAACTTCCACAGTATTTTGTGCACTGAGGACTGATGGCTTTGCTGGGCACCTCCTGCCAGGCACATTGGTGACAGGCCCTAACCCAGGACAGTAAGCCTGACATGGTAAATGGTTTTCTAGAAGCAGCAACCATCACCATTTCCTAGGAATAGTTTTGACAACTAAGCCAAAACCTGTGCCAACTTCTAAAACCACAAGCATAACAGGCGGCACTCACATTTAACCTCAGTGGGTGAGTAGCCAGGAGTCCCCAGTCATGAGCCCTGGATCCTGGGACCCCACAAGCCCGAAGGTGGAGGCAGGTCCTGTTTCCTGTTCTGTCTGCAGACCTGCTTTCTGGTGGCATTCCTGCCCTTGATAAGACCTATGAGAAGCAGGGCATTTCAGAAACCAGAAACTTGACACTGCTGAGGAGCAGGGGAAAGGTGTTTGGATAGTCATTTTCAGGGCCCAACGACATTAATGGAAGCTAGTCACTGGGACTGCCACTGCCTGATAGAAACATGGGAACCAGTCAAGGCCAACGCTTAACAAAACAGGAACAGCAGCCAGCAAAATTACAACAAAAACACCGTTTTAATTTCCATCTGAATATCTACAGCAATATACAGGACAGTGGGGTAAGCTTCTAGAAAAAACCTCCACACGATGAATACATCTGTATTTTGATTTCTTCTGAGAAAAAGATGCCTTTTTAAATGCATTGGATTTTACAATAGAATTATATTCTACTTATATCTAGATCTAGATTGTCATGCTATATGTGAAAACACCTTGTGTAACAACCATTAGAAGTTTCGAATCTAAATCTTGATTCTAATACTCCTGACCTGTCTTGTTATGTGAAAGAAATAATTTTTATGAATGAAAATCTCACGCCTAGTTAGTATCACTGTACAGTCTCAGAATGCAAGTTCAGGAAGATAAAAAGTGATTTACGGAAGGCACTGGAGTCAGTAAAAGCACTGGTAGGGTTTTCAGTTGGATCCCACCCTGGACATTCACAGAACAAACACTGCACGTGTGAGAGTGTTTGTCACTGTGGTGTCCGTCTTTGGGCGTCTGGTGTAACACGGGGAGCTGTGGGGACCCCTACACTCTGTGCACACAGATCCGGGGGGGGGGAACCTAAAGTACCAGCATTCAAGTAACTGAACTGGGCTCAAACCTGTCAAAACCCTCTAGTTTCTGTACTAAAATGTGACACTTTTAATAAAGGAAATCCAACTGAAATGAATTCTATATTAAAGGATAATTTCAACAGGAACAACTTACTGGTCATAAAATACACCGAAGCTCAGTGCTGGTGAAAAAAAAAACAGCTCATGACTGTTGCTAAGTTCTGCATACCACATGTCTCACAATGGCTACAGATCTCATCCAAGAGAAAAGCTTCATCTTCGTCTGAGAAGAACCCGAAAGCGAAAGACCCTCTCCAGAAAAGGAAGGTGGACAAAATTCACCTTAGTTTTCAGAACTGAGTTGAAGTGAGCGTGCCCCCCAGCACAGCCAGCTACCTCCGGGGACCTGCTAGGATTTGTGGGAGCACAGGTGCCCTTGGCTACCCATTTGTTACACATACGACCAGGATGGGAACGAGGTCTGTGTCATTACCACGTCGTTAGAAAATTTGTCTGTTTGCTTTCATCAACATCTCCCAAAACAGAAATCTAAATTTTACACAAAACACTGGTATTTCCTAAACTTCATTTACTCTCAAAATGAGAATAAATCAGAATACATCCTTTTTTGTGTTTTAGCAATAACCCATTAACCTTACTTAACAAGAAGTGAGAGCCCAGCAGCGCACGCCAGCCCTACAGGGCCGCGAGCTGGGCCAGGCGCACCATCCTGCGGAGGTGGCCCCCACTGGCAGGGCTGTAGCGCCCCGGGCTGCCCATGCAGGGGGACTGGTGGGTGGGGCTGGGCTTCCTGGGGCTGCCCCCTGAGGAACCACTTCTCCCTGGGCTGCAGCTGGGAGAGAAATCAAGATCCAGCAGCTGAGATGTCAACTTCTCCTTTATCGCAGGGCTCGGCCAGCTGAGGAAACCAAGAACTATCTGTCAGCACAGAGGGTCGGTGGTGCGGGGAGATAAGAGGCCACAACAGGAACTGAGCTCCTGCACCTAAGCCTGGGGGCCACTGTGGCTCCAGTAAGAGGCCTTCAGAACCTCAGAATCTCAAAACCTGGGCCCTGAAGATTAAAAGCCCATTTTCACTGTCCACACAAATCCCACGTGACTGTGACCAGGAACCCTGGGTAGCCCTCCCTGCACCCTCCAATGTCAGCACCACCCCTTCTGCCTCTCCACCCACTGCAGACCTCTGCTCTGAGGTGCCCCAGCCATGGCTGAACGGTCAAGTGTCATGGCTAGCTTGGCCAGTGTCCTGGGGGAATCGCCATATTTATGTAGGTCAGAATCAGGTGGATCTGGAGGCTAGCAGCAGCAACCCCAGGGCCCCCAGGTACCTCTGTCTGTCAGAGGGTGGGTAGCGCAGGACAGCATCCCTCCACCTGTGCACGGCAGGGTACCGCTGCGGGTCCACGTCTGCACACTCCAGAGCTGCCAGAACATCCCGATCCAGTTTGGATGGCTCATCTCTAGAAGGCATTAAAAAAGAAGAGAAAAAGGAAAAACGTGATTAAAAATAGACTTCTAACACCACTGTCTTTTAAAAAATTTTATTTGTTGATCTTTAGTGAGGGAGGGACGGGGAAGAGAAACACTGATGTGTCACTCCACTAGTCATGTTGTTGTTGGTTGATTCTTGTATATACCTGACTGGGGATTGAACTCACAACCCCAGACAGCTGCAATGATGCTCCAACTAACTGAGCTACTCAGCCAGCGCCCACCACTGCATTCTTTTTTTTTTTTTTTTTGTATTTTTCTGAAGCTGGAAACGGGGAGAGACAGTCAGACAGACTCCCGCATGCGCCCGACCGGGATCCACCCGGCACGCCCACCAGGGGGTGACGCTCTGCCCCTCCGGGGCATCGCTCTGTTGCGACCAGAGCCACTCCAGCGCCTGGGGCAGAGGCCAAGGAGCCATCCCCAGCGCCTGGGCCATCTTTGCTCCAATGGAGCCTCGCTGCAGGAGGGGAAGAGAGAGACAGAGAGGAAGGAGAGGGGGAGGGGTGGAGAAGCAGATGGGCGCTTCTCCTGTGTGCCCTGGCCAGGAATCGAAACCGGGACTTCTGCACGCCAGGCCGACGCTCTACCACTGAGCCAACCGGCCAGGGCCCCACCACTGCATTCTTAACTCAGAAACCCAACACAGGTGTAGGCGCTGGTCCACCGCCGCCACCTCAAGCACCAGCTGTCAGGCTGGGGCCCAGGCTGCGAAGCGGAGACTCAGGTAGCAGAGAAGACACGCTGACCTGGGGAGAGCACCCTCAGGACCTGCCCCCTGCTGTGAAAATGCAGTTCTATTTCCACTTCTGAGACCTGGGACAGGCCACCACCCAAGACACGAAGGCTGAACCCCAGGTCTTTCTTCCTAGAACAAGCTACATTCTTTTTATTTTTTTTTTACAGAGACAAGAGTCAGAGAGAGGGATAGATAGGGACAGACAGGAATGGACAGAGATGAGAAGCATCAATCATTAGTTTTTCATTGTGACACCTTAGTTGTTCATTAATTCCTTTCTCATATGTGCCTTGACCATGGGGCTACAGCAGACCGAGTAACCCTTGCTTGAGCCAGCGACCTTGGGTCCAAGCTGGTGAGCTTTGCTCAAACCAGATGAGCCTGCGCTCAAGCTGGCGACCTTGGGGTCTCGAACCTGGGTCCTGTGCATCCCAGTCCAACGCTCTATCCACTGCGTCACTGCCTGGTCAGGCAAGCTACATTTTTAGGACAGTTTCAGTCATTCTGGGGATGACTACTTCCCCAGAAAGAACAGCAACACAAGGAAAAGCTGGAAATTATGTGTTTCCCACCAACCTGAAGACCCAGCTGAGAAAGACTGAGAAGTCGCAAGGAACTACAAATACATGACACACGGGAACTACAGGTGCATGTATGTGCACCAGGTTGTGGGCAGAGGAAAGCTTTAGGATAATCAGTATCACACACGCTCACATTCCTTCATGTCAGTGTGCATGAATGCCCCTGCCCTACGGCGTCACACATGTACTCACACACCCAACTCATACCCAAAAAGGAAGAGCCTCTGGACAGGCTCCTTCGTAGTGGGGACCTGTGAGGGCTCGGAGGACACAGAAGAGCAGATGTGCTGGGCCTCGTGTCTGGGACTGTGGGGACCCAGGCACATGTTGGCAATCCCCGTTGACATCACACTTTCTGTCCTTGCTTGGTTGTTTCCAAGTCTGTCAGCAACAGGAGACTCTGATACATCACTGTCCATTCCTGATGCCAGGATCTTCTCATCTCTCATTTTATTTTTATTTGGTGTCTTAGGAAAGCCACTTCCTACTTTCTGTAAATTGAGCTTATTGAACTCAACAGTCAGGCCAGAGACAGGGGACCAGAGGGCTTCTTCTCTGCCAGCAGCCTTCATCCTCTTCCAACCCTGGGTCTTGCTACTACTTGGGGGGCTGCATAACTCTTTCCTGTGGCTGTGTGGACAGGCTGGCACCGAGGCTTCTATGAGGTTTGCCTTCTGCTCCAAGGGAAGGATGTCACACACTGAGTCTCTGAAAGCCCTAGTTGTGGGCTGGCTGTTGTTTCGAGCTGTGTTCTGCTGGTTTTTAATCTCCTCCAAGCTCACATCATCATCTTCATCCAGAAAGGCCCTCATAGAGATGGAATTACTGCATTTCCCATGAGAGCCTGTCAGGTAGACAAAACAGCTCCTCAGGTGTGGGTAACAAAGTCTGCATGACGTGCACTCAGCACAGTGTGGATCCCCAAGACAATCAATCCTCATCAAAGCCTCTTCTGCAGACACAAGACAAACCATCCCCCATGCTCCAGGGAAAGGGCAAGCAGGACCCTACAAACAGAGCCTCCAGGAAAATGAGAAGAAAGCCAAGGCCAAGGGCAGCCACAGGTAGGGGTAGGATAGCGCCTGGTGCCTCTGACTAATCGAGGACACCAGGGTGCTGGGGATATGATGGATAGAGAGAAGCAGCAGGATTTTGTACATACACAGGCACAAGCTCTTTGTTGATGGCCACAGGACAAGGTCCAGGTCCTGCAAGCGCAGGGACACCCCACATGTCCTTACCAAAGCCAGAGGCTTTTTCCTGGATACAGGTTTCATTTTCAACCATGTCTTGTTGGGCCTTTCTGCTCAATTCCCGCTGCATGAGATATTCCTCCAGTTTCTGCAGGCCCTCCTGGGAAGAAAGGTCAACAAAACAGCCCAGAAAGTCCCAGTACTCGACCCAGGGATACCCCAGCTCGTGAGCCAACTCCCTGTAAGAATAAAGCACAAGTGATCAGTTATGAAATGAACAAAAACTCCAAGATCTAATTACAAAAAAAATAGTTAAGGCTGGAATCTTCGTTACGATTCTATTTTATTCTAAATTTGGGGCTAAGATAGTACTTTGCATCCTCTAAAGCAGCACTCTCCTAATAGTGAGACTGAGCAGTTTTCTCATGGAGATGGGACATGATGGAATGAACCAGTCACTGGGTAGGAAGGAGAGTGCAAACAAAATACACCTTTCATTAACAAAGTGTAAAGGTAAAAGGCGAAATAGCAAAACTCCACAGAGAGACCTTTTTGTTTTCATAAAATGATATAAAGTTGGATATGATTCTGGTTTTGGCCAGGCACATAGAAATTTTAAAAATAGTCCTTTTCAGGTTCAAGCTATAAATCTGAAACTGAGCACATATTGTGAGAAAAAGTTCTAAAATTGCCTGACCGGGCGGTGGCGCAGTGGATAGAGCGTCGGACTGGGATGCAGAAGACCCAGGTTCGAGACCCCGAGGTCGCCAGCTTGAGTGTGGGCTCATCTGGTTTGAGCAAAAGCTCACCAGCTTGAGCCCAAGGTCGCTGGCTCCAGCAAGGGGTTACTCAGTCTGCTGAAGGCCCACGATCAAGGCATGTATGAGAAAGCAATCAATGAACAATTAAGGTGTTGCAATGCGCAATGAAAAACTAATGATTGATGCTTCTCATCTCTCTGTCCCTGTCTATCCCTCTCTCTGACTCTCTCTCTGTCTCTGTAAAATAATTCAATAATGCTTTCTTTGCTCAAGCTGTAATTTAGCTCCCTGATTGTTTCCAGCAATTACCAGCCACCCTGAGTCTTGTGTTCTATCTTCTCCCATTGCCAAAAAAGCACCCAACACAGGGCACCTCATTCCAAACACACGAACATCCCTCATAGGCTGCCTGACTGCTATGGCCGTGGGGAGAGAATGCAGTGTGTACAAGGTTTACAAGGAATCGGAGCTTCAGGAAAGGGCTGGAATATTCTGGTAAGCACTACCTGGGAACTCTGATTCTGAGGCAGATGTCACACGAGCTTCCACCCCCAGTCAACATACAATCACACGACATACAAAATGACTTCACCACTCAGCTGTCACTCATGTGATGCCTTTAAGTACCTTCCCACTCTCTCCATGCCTCTTTCTGGATCTGATTTCCTGACATTGTGAAAGAAGCCTGCTTTCTCTCGAGGCGGGGTTTTCCAGAGTCTGCGAAAATCTTCTGCCTATGAAGAGAAAAGAGGTTGAGCTGTACTATGCATCCAATCCACCGGGCAAATGTAAAGGACCACTAGTATCACAGAGCCAATTGGATGCTCCCAAGAGTCCCCCCCTCCCAATGCACCCTGGGCAATACGCCCACCTGTCTTACAGCTAAGAGAGACCACTGGCTGTATTCTGACTGAGGTGAGGAGGGACGAGGAGCCCTTATCTCTCCCTGCAGCCCTTGGTGGGCTGTGGGATCGGAGCTGCACCAGGCCTCAGAAAGAAGCCTCACCCTGAGCAGCACAGCACAGAGCGCTACCCAGAGGCCTCCAGTCTTTCATTTTTCCACCACATGAAAGAAAAATAAATGATTGTTTTTAACCCACTTGAGTTTTGTTTTATGTAGCTGAATTTAATCACAACTGACACCACTTGTTTTTGGAGATGTTTTACAGTTGATGGTAACTGTTTAGAATTTTTTTTCAACAAGAGGAAAGGTTATATACACCACTGTATGAAATACCTGAGTCCAGAAGGTGAACTTGCAAGTTTGCAAATGAAAGTTTCCTTGTGACAAAACCAGTCCGAGAACACTGGAAAGGACAGCCTAGCTAGACTGGCAGTGCCCGTGAGAGGTCTATAAACTGATGGGAGAACCTGGTGACAATGGCACAGGAGGGTCGGCCCAGGTAAACGTCACTTCTTTGAAGGACAGGCTCCCCACCACATCTTCCCTGGCTGGCCAGCAAGGCACAGGGTCACAATACCTTATTTCTCCAACAAACATTCCAAAGCGTCATCACTAATTTATTGACGTCCAAGGAGACCAACCACAAAGGAATAGGCTGGGAATACTAAGCACTTCTTGGGGATATAGCTAGGAGCTCATTCCAGAAGCTTCCATAGCAACTCACCCTGGCTGGACTAAAGGGTCCCGCGAAGGCTCTCAGAGTCAGAACAGGGTCTCTGGGGCTGCCTCCACCACAGCCGACATGAGTGGCCTCCACTGTCCGGTCTGAAGACCAAAGCTCCCCGATCACTGGGGAAGACATGTCCTCTGCTCGCAGGAGCGGCACATAATAGTGACCTGGGGGGAACACCAGAGCTAATCCCATCTGCTTGGATGGCTCCTCACCTCAGTGCACATGTAGGGCTTCCAGGAAACAGCCTAAGAAACAACGCAAGTGATTCCACAGTAACAACAAAAAGGCTGCAAATTTCTGGAGACGACAGACCTGGTAAAGAGGCCCATTTGTGCCAGACTCATTCAATGAGCCCCACACTCTTCCTCTGCTTGGGAAAGGAAGGAAGGGGGAGCATACAGCTCTTCATCCCAGGAACTTAAAAGACTGAGACTGTGTCAACAAGATTAGTGGAAGTCAGAACTGGAGAAATGTTAAAAAAAAAGGTTTTCACTGCCCTTCTTTCCCAATTCCCTATCCTTTTTGATTTTTTTATTTATTTATTCATTTTTAGAGAGGAGAGTGAGACAGAGAGAGAGAAGGGGGGAGGAGCTGGAAGCATCAACTCCCATATGTGCCTTGACCAGGCAAGCCCAGGGTTTGAACCGGCAACCTCAGCGTTTCCAGGTTGACGCTTTACCCACTGCACCACCACAGGTCAGGCTCCCTATCCTTTTTGTATGTTACAATTTGGTGTAACTGACTAAACATTTATTTATTTATTTATTTATTTATTTATTTATTTATTTATTTTTTTCTGAAGCTGGAAACGAGGAGAGACAGTCAGACTCCCGCATGCGCCCGACCGGGATCCACCCGGCACGCCCACCATGGGGAGAAGCTCTGCCCACCAGGGGGTGATGCTCTGCCCATCCTGGGCGTTGCCATATTGCGACCAGAGCCACTCTAGCGCCTGAGGCAGAGGCCACAGAGCCATCCCCAGCGCCCGGGCCATCTTTGCTCCAATGGAGCCTCGGCTGCGGGAGGGGAAGAGAGAGACAGAGAGGAAAGCACGGCGGAGGGGTGGAGAAGCAAATGGGCGCTTCTCCTGTGTGCCCTGGCCGGGAATCGAACCCGGGTCCTCCGCACGCTAGGCCGACGCTCTACCGCTGAGCCAACCGGCCAGGGCCTGACTAAACATTTCTAAGGGAGAAAAAGGGAGACTGCAGTGAAATCACGGAGAACAGAGTGGTAAGGTCACAGGGCAGGGTACAGCAGGAAAGCTCCCAGAGACATGTACACAGACACCTTGCTATTGTGTGCAAATAAACCTTATTTACAAAAGCAGGAGGTGGGCCTGGCTGGTGGTGGTACAGTAGGTAGAGCATCAACTTGGGATGCTGAGATCCCAGGTTCAAAACCCCAAGGCCACCCGCTTGAGCACAGGCTCACTAGCTTAAGCATGGGTCACCAGCTTAAGTGTGAGGTCATCGACATGGTCTTTAGCTTGAACCCAAAAGTTGTTGCCTTGAGCAAGGGGTCACACTGGCTTGGTTGCAGAACCCCACCCACCCTGGTCAAGGCACATATGAGAAGCAATCAATGAACAACTAAAGTGCCACAACTACGAGTTGATGCTTCTCATCTCTCTCCCTTCCCGTCTCTCTTTAAAAGAAAAAAAATTTTTGCCTGACCTGTGGTGGCACAGTGGGATAAAGCATCGACCTGGAACACTGAGTTTGCCGGTTCGAAACCTTGGGCTTGCCTGGTCAAGGCACATGTGGGAGTTGATGCCTCCTGCTCCTCCCACTTCTCTCTCTCTCTCTCTCTTCCCTCTCTCTAAAAATCAATAAATAAAATATTAAAAAAAAAAAAGAAAAAAATTTTTTTTAAAAAGCAGGAGGTGGCCTGACCAGGCGGTAGCGCAGTGGATAGAGCATCGTACTGGGATGCGGCGGACCCAGGTTCGAGACCCCAAGGTCGCCAGCTTGAGCGAGGGCTCATCTGGTTTGAGCAAAGCTCACCAGTTTTGACCCAAGGTCGCTGGCTCGAGCAACGGGTTACTCAGTCTGCTGAAGGCCCGCGGTCAAGGCACATGTGAGGAAGCAATCAATGAACTAAGGTGTTGCAACACAGAATGAAAAAGTAATGATTGATGTTTCTCATCTCTCCATTCCTGTCTGTCTATTCCTCTCTCTGACTCTCCCTCTGTCTCTGTTTAAAAAAATTAAAAAAAAAAAAGGCAGGAGGTGGCAGCAGCACCTGTTAAATGGAGAACCACCTATGGAGGTTAGAATAAAAAGGAAACCAAGAGAGGAGAGACAGGCTCCAACCAGTGGAGGTCAAAGACCTCTGGCTAAAGGTGACAGGGAAAGGCACTTCTGCTGCACCACCTGAACCTCACTGGAAACAACACAGAGGAAGGTGGTGGGAAAGGTCCCTTTTGGAAACCAGCCATCTTCACACTCTGGAAGCCACATGTTAGGAGGCACAAGTCCCACAAACTCCTGACCAGAGGAGTGAGGTCACCGAGAATGGAGGTAGACCCCCCACAGAACTGGCAGGTCACGTCTTGAAAAGCTGAGCAGGCAATCTAACTCTCAGTCCAAGGTAATGAGATCCAGGGTGGCCAAGCTGTAGGAGTGGGGACTGCTGGAGAGCGAAGGGAGGAACAACCTCACTTTGTGAAGGAGGGGCAGGGCTTGATGCAGAATGGGATGAGAGGGAGCTCCTGACGAATAACTGAATGACCAGGGAGCTCAGGCACAACCCCTCCTGTTCACTTCTCCCTGAGGAAGGTCAGATACATCTGCTGCATGAGTGGCCAGCAGAAGGTAAGGGGTGAGGCCATGGACAACAGGCAAGTGACCAATAACAGTGTCTCTCAGAACAACACAAGATGAGAAAGGAGGGATTATAAGAAGGCAGAGAGTTCAGGAAACAGTAACCGTAACGAGGGCTGCCAAGTGGGCTCACAAGTAACCCTCGCTTCACTCTGAACACAACCAGGCTGGGGTGCTGTCCAGGTCCTGCCCAACAAGGGGCCTCACACTCCAGCACAGACATCCCTCCTTACCCTTTAAATATTCTCTAATCCGCTCCTTCAGCTCCACAGATTTATTTTTGCTTCTTTCACAAATAACCTGTTTAAAAAACAGTTAAGTGAAGTTCACTCTAAATCTTAATTTATCATTTTCTTATTAAAGTTTTATTAAATCAAGTTTTTAAGTGAACAAAATAAGGATAGTATTTAATGCTCAATATTCATAAAGCCCAAACAATCGCAGGTTGAACAGTACAAGCTTTCTTCTACACGTTTTGAAACATTCTTAAGGAGCCAGGACAAGAAATAAAAACCTCTGAGAGCATGGGTGAACTTTATTTCCTTTCTCCATGCTGCTGCATATTTGCTAATTTTCTGCATAAAAAAGAAATCTTAGACTGCATGATCAAGTCAGAGCAGAGATGTGGAGACAGACACAATTTTCAGTTCTCTGAGTCCTGTTGCCTAGGACCCTGCTTATGGCAGGGCTGACACGGAACACCTATGTAGCAGGGAACACAGAGGTTTCCTTTACGCAACTACGGTAATCAACTCTGTAAACCCTTGAAGAATTGTAGTGACAAGAACATTTTTGTTAGAAAAGAATAAAAAAACCAATAACCTTCAAATAAGGAAGGAACTACAATACTATCATCTCCTGCCAGCCTGTGAGAAACAACCTGTAATACAATCAATCCTACAGTGTACCTGGGAATTAGTGCAACTAAGTGGTTTTATTTTTTAGCATGATAGACACATAGACAGACAGGGACAGACAGACAGGAAGGGAGAGAGATGAGAAACATCAACTTATTCTTGTAGCACTTTAGTTGTTCACTTATTTCTTTCTCATATATGCCTTGGCTGGGGGCCCCAGCCAAGCCAGTGACCTTGGGCTCAAGTTAGCGACTTAGGGTTTCGAACCTGGGTCCTCACCATCCCAGGTCGATGCTATATCCACTGCACTACTGCCTGGTCAGGCTACTTTTTTAAGTCTGTAACTATAAGAGATGTCAAATGCTTTTATATTTTGCTCTTTACTAATTTCTACAGAGAGAGACAATGAGAAAGAGAAAGAGAAAGAGAGAGAGAAAAAGAAAACAATGAGCCAGACCAGGAGGTGGCGCAGTGGATAAAATGTCAGACTGGGATGTGGAGGAGGACCCAGATTCGAGACCCCGAGGTCGCCAGCTTGAGCGCGGGCTCATCTGGTTTGAGCAAAGCTCACCAGCTTAGACCCAAGGTCACTGACTTGAGCAAGGGGTTACTCAGTCTGCTGTAGCCCCACGGTCAAAGCACATATGAGAAAGCAATCAATGAACAACTAAAGTGCCACAATGAAAAATTGATGATTCTCACCTCTCTCCCTTCCTGTCTGTCTGTTTCTATCTATCCTTCTCTCTGATTCTGTCTCTGCAAATAAAAAAAAAGAGAGAGAGAGAGAAAAAAAAAGGTGGCCCTGGCCGATTGGCTCAGTGGTAGAGCGTCGGCCTGGCGTGCAGAAGTCCCGGGTTTGATTCCTAGCCAGGGCACACAGGAGAAGTGCCCATCTGCTTCTCCATCCCTCCCCCTCTCCTTCCTCTCTGTCTCTCTCTTCCCCTCCTGCAGCCAAGGCTCCATTGGAACAAAATTGGCCCAGGCACTGAGGATGGCTCCATGGCCTCTACCTCAGGGGCTAGAATGGCCCTGGTTGCAGCAGAGCAACACCCCAGATGGGCAGAGCATCGCCCCCTGGTGGGCATGCCAGGTGGATCCCGGTTGGGCGCATGCAGGAGTCTGACTGTCTCCCCGTTTCCAACTTCAGAAAAAAAAAAGAAAATAAAGAAAAAAAAAGAAAAAAGAAAACAATGACTTGTTGTTCCACTTACCTAGGAATTCATTGATTGATTCTTGTATGTGCCCTGACTGGAGATCAAAATGCAGTATTGGTGTATTGGGACTGCGCTCTAACAAACTAAGCTACTCTTAGGCCTGACCTGTGGTGGCGCAGTGGATAAAGAGTCGACCTGGAAGTGCTGAGGTCGCCGGTTTAAAACCCTGGGCTTGCCTGGTCAAGGCATATATGGGAGTTGATGCTTCCAGCTCCTCCCCCCCTTCTCTCTCTCTGTCTCTCCCTCTCCTCTCTAAAATGAAACAAACAAACAAACAAAAAAAACCCAAAAAACAAAACAAAGCCACTCAGCTGGGTCTGAGATGTCAAGTGCTTTAAAAAAAATTTTTTTAAACGGGTAAGGTTGTAATTTTTTTATTTATTTTTATTTATTCATTTTAGAGAAGAGAGAGAGAGGGAGAGAGAGACAGAGAGAGGAGAGAGAGACAGGGGGGAGGAGCTGGAAGCATCAACTCCCATATGTGCCTTGACCAGGCAAGCCCAGGGTTTCGAACAAGCGACCTTAGCATTTCCAGGTCAATGCTTTATCCACTGCGCCACCACAGGTCAGGCCATGTCAAGTGCTTTTAAATACATGTTACCAAACATCATTTTATATTGAAAAAAACATACATACCATGTGCACAGAAAACACTGAGTCAGATATATGCAAAATAACATTAAAATCTGAGTTGTTGAATTGTCTGGATTTTATTTTGTTCACGTGTATTCTAAATTTTCTCCAGAAAGTGAGCACTACTACATAAGCACAGCAATTACAACGATGGCATTTGTTACCAGACAGGGTTCTTACAGGTTCTATTCTCAAAGGGCTGGCAGGTTCAATCAATTAAGATCTCTAATTTATGGTCAAGTCCACTTCACAGGCCCAGACACACCTCTGCTCTCTCTAAGGTGCATTCTGCTCAGCTGCCAGTATCGGTCATGACACAGGCTGCTTTATAAGGCTTGTGCAGGCCAGGTGGGAATACATGGGAGGGACTTAGGAGAGCTCCTGGCACACCCTGAGCTGAGCATGTCAGCTGTTTATAGCATCATCATCCTTATCATAATCACCAGCACCCTCACCTCCACTATCAGCCTCATCATCTTCATCATTTCATCACCATCCTCACCACCACCGTCATCCTCACCTCCACCACCACCACCACCACCATCCTCATCATCATCTTTATCACTCCCACCACCCTCATCTCCACCATCATGACCATAACAACCACCTCCTCTGTTCTCTCTGAACCTGGTCAACTGAGGTATGTACACAGAGGGAACTTGATAAAAGGCTGTGAGCTAGTGAAAACAACTGACCGCCTGTTCTGGGAAAATAAAATCAGCACACTGGGGCAGCTCATTCCCTCAGGCTCTGCAGATGCGACTTCCTCAGCAGTCAAATTCTATAGTGTGCCCGTGAGACACACATTCACAGTTATAGCCTCCTGACTTCACAGTGGTTGTAACTGTAGTGTAGACTATAATTTTATGTATTTTCATTTCTAACACTACACAGCAACAGCATTTTATAGGTACTTACATCTTCAGGTGTTTGATTACATTTATTCCGTGGGCATTTTACAATCAAAGGATGTGAAGAAAGCACGTTGACCACATCTGCGTTTCCAAACTTACAAGCAAAATGCAACGGTGTGTCATTGCCCTGATAGGTGTGGAGGAAGAACACATTTCTTATTTACACACTTTTGTTTCATAAGGTTGCTTTATGATGAAAACAGGTATTTAGTACAAAAACAAAAGCCTTGACAACACAAGACGTTTTTATAGCTGAAGAATATTGGCATGCTACCACATATCCACTTTATACCAGGGCCTGAGCCCAGCACAGTGCCCTAGTTACCATGTATCTAGTGCCTGGTGCCTAGGTCTAGCAGAGAGCTTACAATGAAGCTGGGGTGTGATGCCTGCCCAGTAAAGAGTCGCTTAAACAACACAGGTCCTGCTGTGATGTCTTATAATCAGTGCTCAAAATGTGAAATAAACAGATGAAGGCAACATCCAGAATAAAGCAGTCTATGAAATTGGTGTGTGCTCAAAGAAAATTCTCTACCAGCTAATACCAATATAAACTAAACTCTCTATTCCGGGATTCCTCAAAAAATTATATATATATAAAAAAAAAAAAAAAAAAAAAAAAAAAGGCCTGACCTGTGGTGGCGCAGTGGATAAAGCGTCGACCTGGAAATGCTGAGGTCGCCGGTTCGAAACCCTGGGCTTGCTTGGTCAAGGCACATATGGGAGTTGATGCTTCCAGCTCCTCCCTCCTCTCTCTCTCTGTCTCTCTCTCCTCTCTCTCCCTCTCTGTCTTTCTCTCTCCCTCTCTCTCTCCTCTCTAAAAAAAAATGAATAAATAAAATTAAAAAAAAAAATTATATATAGAAATACCTATGACCCAGCAATTCTGGGGATTTATGCAAAAAAACCAAATCACTAATTTAAAAAGATATAGCGCCCCTATTATTTACAATGCTTCTCAGTGCTCTGACTTGCTGTTGGAGGGATCCTTCCCCAGGATCTCCACAACTGCACCTTCAACTGCTGCCTGCAGACCAGTGAGTGGCCTGGGGATCACAGCACCCTGCCTGGCGGGTGGACCTGTGTGTGTGGGTGGTTCTTATTTTCCAACCATCTTTCTGAGCTCAATGAATATATGTCTCTTTCCTGACTCTCCACATGCACTGACATAATGCAGGAATGCATTAATACTCAAAACCAGGAACACGAGTTTTGTTGCAACCATAAGACTGGCTGTAATGTCACTGAAGAAAGAGAATGTGGCACACTCACCCCCTTGTCGGGAGTGTTCAGGTATAGGTCAAGGATGTAACAAATGCGTTTCTCCAACATGTCTTGGGCATCATCTGGGTACATGAGCCGCATAAACTCGGGGTTCTCCAATGCCTCGAGAGTCCGCTGGCAGATGAAAGCCTGATTCTCTCTGGCAGCAACATGCATAACGTTGTACCTACATCCCTCCTGACGGAAAACAGATTTTGAGCTTCCTTTTTGTCACCCACAGACAGGAAGCTAATGAAGCTGAACGCAGGCTTACCTGTACGATGGTTGGGTTGTCCCCAGACCCAATCAGATACCTGGGATTACTCCAGATAAGGTCAGAGAAGGTGTCTACTTCTCCCTGCTCCACAGCTCTTCGCAGTTTGGAAGTGAGGTCTTGTGTGCGGGGATTTTTATAGCTGTTTGCTCGTTCTTTGTTTACTGTTTCTGACTCAGATAAGCACAAGCTGTCTGTTAAGAGACAGATTTTTAAGAACAATTAATGTCAATAAATTACATATACAACTAATGCAGATTTGAAAAGGAACTAAAAATAAAGAGATAGGAAAATTAATAAAGATTAAAGTAATTAAATAGAAAACCAACAATAACAAGAAATAAAGCAGAGTATTTATATGAAATCCAAAAAGCAGTTAGTTGAAAGAACCTATAATATATAATCCACTGATAAATGTGATTAAAAAGACATTTAATTTCACAAGCATTTCTCAGCACTCCCTATATGCTATACTGAGGGCAATAAAAGTTTGTCCCACAAAGGCCTATGATCTACTCAGGAGTAAAAGGCAAGAAAGAATGACAGAACACATAGCAGAAGGATGAAGTCCTAGCCTACAGCCATGGCACAAACACATGGCAGTAGTATGTGAGTGAAAAGCAAACAACAAATTGGACTCCAGCCGGGAAAACTCTGTAAAGGAGCATCGAGCTCAGGAGGGGGAGAGGGAGGCACATGGCCACCAGCTTTCCTTCTCAGATCTTCAAAGCACATGGAGCATTCCCATAAAGGCAGTGAGCCAAAGGGACTTCTATTAGTTTAATCACAACACTTGAAGAAATCTGAAAGAGATCTTCTTGAGGGGAATTTCCACAAACTGCTCAGAGGAAAACCTGTAAGTGCATGAAATCATTCTGGTTCCTATGCAAAAAGCACCCTTGTGGCCCTGGCCGGTTGGCTCAGTGGTAGAGCGTCGGCCTGGCATGCAGAAGTCCCGCGTTCGATTCCCAGCCAGGGCACACAGGAGAAGCGCCCATCTGCTTCTCCACCCCTCCCCCTCTCCTTCCTCTCTGTCTCTCTCTTCCCCTCCCGCAGCCGAGGCTCCATTGGAGCAAAGATGGCCCAGGCGCTGGAGATGGCTCCTTGGCCTCTGCCCCAGGCGCTAGAGTGGCTCTGGTCGCAACAGAGCGACGCCCCAGAGGGGCAGAGCATCGCCCCCTGGTGGGTGTGCTGGGTGGATCCCGGTCGGGTGCATGCGGGAGTCTGACTGTCTCTCCCCATTTCCAGCTTCAGAAAAATACCAAAAAAAAAAAAAAAAAAAAAAAGAAAAAGAAAAAGAAAGAAAAAAAAAGCACCCTTGTAAGGCCAAGTAAGGGACCAAGGAAAGGAAGCAGATGAGAGTCTTGACTGATGGCCCAACGCGTGCTCAGAGAGGGCCTTCCTTCCTCTGAACCGCAGCCAGCCTAGGAAGCAGGACAGCTGTGAGCTCCTAGAGGGGACAAGACTGAGGCTTGAACTTTGTACAATGCTGATGACAAAGACCTCTCACAAAATAAGATTCTGAGCTGGGAGACCTATCATCAGGTTTCTAACTAGATAGATTGTCTACATCAACGCTGGTGTCACAGAACTAGAAACAGGTGTAGCCTCAGGTAGAAAACAGATTGGTCTCAGCATTAAAAATGCCCCTGAATCCAAGAGACAGTAGTGAAAGAGGGAGACAGAGGGAACAGGACAAAAAGGGTGACAGTGGTCCCTTTGTTGCTTCTCCAAAAGCCTTGTCAGCATCACAGCCCAGAGTAGATGCCTGGCCCACTCAGCCCCCTTGCCTCTACCCTCATGGTCCCCAGTCTCCCCAGACCAACAACACACTCTCTTCCAGCTGCTCCAAGGCCTGGGATTTCACTTCCTGCCAAACTGAACTTCTTGTAAAGACAGAGAAAACTAATTCCCGTATATCAGGAAACCGACACGAAAATACCCATGGGCAAATTTGATAGCAATGCCAAGTTGTGAACTGCTATACAATTTACCTTTTAAGCCACCATTGCTAGAGAGTGATGCTATTTTCACAGGAGAAAGTAATGAAGAAGTTTTGTTTGGAGACGGGAAGTAATCACCAATTCCTCTAGCAAATTTCTCAGCATCTTCTCTGCTTGAAAAAGCTTTAAATCGGGATCCTTTGATCATTTTGACAGCTTGCAATGCTTCCTTTTTATCTTCATAAACATGAATCCTTTCTGTGTAGGAAAAGTAACACAGAAAATAAAGATGAGTAACTGGAGCCACTGTCAGGTAGTCATACCCAAAGGCCCTGTGTTTAACTGTAAACAATTGTTACCCTATTGTCTGACTTTTTTCTTGTATTAATGCTTGAGATTTTTAATCCTGAAGAGAAAGGGCCTTAGCTAGCAGAAAAAACACAATAAGCTTGATCATCTATGCATGTGAATACAAAGAAGGTGATACATATTTTACACGCACATGTAATTTTATATCCAAAAATACTATCCCATATTTAAAAATAAAATTCCACCTTTGGGAGGGTGGCAGCTTTCAAAGTTTAAGAATGCATCCCTCACCTGACCTGAGGTGGCACAGCAGGTAAAGTGTCGACCTGGAATGCTGAGGTCACCGGTTTGAAACCCCAGGCTTACCAGTCTAGTTAAGGCACATATGAGAAGCAACTTCCCTACCCCCTTTCTCTCTAAAATCAATAGATAAAATCTTAAAAAAAAATTAAAACAATGTACACTTACATACCCCCATATATATAAAAGCAGTTATTAGCCTGACCTGTGGTGGTGCAGTGGATAAAGCGTCAACCTGGAAATGCTGAGGTTGCCGGTTCAAAACCCTGGGCTTGCCTGGTCAAGGCACATATGGGAGTTGATGCTTCCTGCTCCTCCCCCCTTCTCTCTCTCTCTCTCTTTCCCCCCTCTCTAAAATGAATAAATAAAATCTTAAAAAAAAAAAAAAAAAAAAACCACACACAAAAAAACAAAAGCAGTTATTAAATGGTTACTTCCAGAGAGTAAGACATCACTGGGTTGGAAGAAAATAATTTCACTCTATATACTATATATATAATATATATATTACATTCTAATAATCAATATCAAGTTTCTAATAACTCTTTACAATGCTATTTTACTTGTTTCAAACTGTAATTCTTTAATATCGAAAACTATTTATACCTTCATTGGCCATTTGCATTCATTAATATAACAAGTGTTCAGGTTACGTTGAAATAGTAACTAACCAACAATATTTTTCTTAGTTTTTAAAAATTAATATATAGATTAAAAGAACTTTTTAGGAGCACTTTCTATAAAAAATGCCAATGGCCTGACCAGGCGGTGGCGCAATGGATAGAGTGTCGGACTGGGATGCCGAGGACCCAGGTTTGAGACCCCAAGGTCGCCAGCTTGAGCGCGGGCTCATCTGGTTTGAGCAAAAAGCTCACCAGCTTGGACACCCAGGTCACTGGCTCGAGCAAGGGGTTACTCGGTCTGTTGAAGGCCCGTGGTCAAGGCACATATGAGAAAGCAATCAATGAACTAAGGTGTCGCAATGCGCAATAAACAACTAATGACTGATGCTTCTCATCTCTCTGTTCCTGTCTGTCTGTCCCTGTCTATCCCTCTCTCTCTCTGTCCCTGTAAAAAAATTAAAAAAAAAATGCCAATGGTGGTTAATTTGGGGTGATGAAGTTATGATAATAATAAATAATAAATTATTATTTATCCTCTACTGTTGGGATTTTCTAAAACTTATTTATTGATTTAGAGTGAGAGAAAGAGGGAGAGAGACAGACAGAAATATCTATCTGTTCCTGTATGTGCCCTGACCAGGGATCAAACCTGCAACCTTTGTGTATTGCTGTTGAGATTTTTTTTTTTTTTTTGTATTTTTCTGAAGTTGGAAACGGGGAGGCAGTCAGACTCCCGCATGCGCCGGACCAGGATCCACCCGGCATGCCCACCAGGGGGCGATGCTCTGCCCATCTGGGGCGTTGCTCTATTGCAACCAGGGCCATTCTAGCGCCTGAGGCAGAGGCCATGGAGCCATCCTCAGCGCCCAGGCCAGCTTTGCTCCAGTGGAGCCTTGGCTGCGGGAGGGGAAGGGAGAGACAGAGAGGAAGGAGAGGGGGAGGGATGGAGAAGCAGATGGGCGCTTCTCCTGTGTGCCCTGGCCGGGAATTGAACCCGGGATTCCTGCACGCCAGGCTGACGCTCTATCACTGAGCCAGCTGGCCAGGGCCTGCTGTTGAGATTGATTTTTTTTTCCCCTGAAGCTGGAAACGGGGAGAGACAGTCAGACAGACTCCCGCATGCGCCCGACCGGGATCCACCCGGCACGCCCACCAGGGGGTGATGCTCTGCCCCTCCGGGGGGGGGGGGGTCGCTCTGCCACGACCAGAGCCACTTTAGCGCCTGGGGCAGAGGCCAAGGAGCCATCCCCAGCGCCCGGGCCATCTTTGCTCCAATGGAGCCTTGGCTGCGGGAAGGGAAGAGAGAGACAGAGAGGAAGGAGGGGGGTGGTGGAGAAGCAAATGGGCACTTCTCCTATGTGCCCTGGCCGGGAATCAATCCTGGTCCCCTGCACGCCAGGCCGACGCTCTACCGCTGAGCCAACCGGCTAGGGCCGCTGTTGAGATTTTTAAGATCACTTTACCCTTGCTGTACAGGCACTCCCTCCCTATAAGAAACATCACATTGGCCTGACCTGTGGTGGCGCAGTGGATAAAGCGTCAACCTGGAAATGCTGAGGTTGCCGGTTCAAAACCCTGGGCTTGCCTGGTCAAGGCACATCACATATGGGAGTTGATGCTTCTGGCTCCTCCCCCCTCCCCTCTCTATAATGAATAAATAAAATCTTTAAAAAAAAACAAACAAATAAAAAAAAAAAGTGTTAAAAAAAAAAAAGAAACATCACGCCTAACACATTACCGTTTCTCGCTGAGGCATCCTCGTAGGCCGGGCACACCCCATAGTATAGAGGTGGCTCAGCAGAGGCCCTCACCAGGGTTTGGGGGTCATTGAGCACAGTCGCAGCACTGAAGGGCACCGAGCAAGGCTTCAACTTCAAGTCATCTTCCTCCGGAGGATTCAAGCCCACACTATAACCAAAATCTTTTTCTTCAGAAAAGCTGACCTGCTCAGCAGGGCTCCTTACAGCAGACCTCAAAATCATCTGTGCATCCTGGCTGAGAGCTGTGGCGGCCTGGTCAGAAGGGAGTGAAGGCAGGGTTCTTCCACGCTCCAATAAAGCCTGAGCCAATTTTTTCTCAAAAATGAACCTTGTGGTTGCGGTAATGGGTCCACATTTCAATCCAGCTTTGACAATTTCTTCTCTCAGGTCATCTGGATTCAGGAGTTTCAATCGAGCTAAGATGGCATCCATGGTCATTTCACCTAGGCCCAAAACAACACAAATCAATTTGACAGCTCAAATGTACATTTTTTTCCCTTTCTTTTTTTGTGAGAGAAGTGAGTGAGCGAGAGAGACATGAACATTGATCTGTTCCTGTATGTGCCCTGACTGGGGATCAAAACGGTAACCTTTGTGCTTCAGGATGACACGCTAGCCCACTGAGCTATCTATCTGGCCAGGGCTTGAGCAGGAGCTTTAATGAATATATTTGAAGGGGCCCTGGCCATGTAGCTTGGTTGATTAGAGCATCATCCCAATACACCAAGGCTGTGAGTTTGATCCCCCATCAGGGCACACACAAGAATCAAGCAATGAATGCATAAATAAGTGGAACAACAAATCAATGTTTTTTTTCTATCTCAAAAAAAAAATTAGTAAGTAAAAATATTAAAAAAATAAGTATTTGGAGAAATAGTCGTTAAATCTAAGGAGATAGGTTAAGCGTTGTCAGCTAGAATCAGGGGAGAAGGTAAGAAATAATGGGCAGCAACTGACCACTGTCAGTAACGGGGCTGAAGACAAGGACTCAGATTAGAACAGGTCTTTTTCTTTTACACTTAAAAAAAAAATTATTGATTTTAGAGAAAAGAAGGGGGAGAAGAGAGAGAAAAACATCAATCTGTTTCTGTATGTGCCCTGACTGGGGATTGAACCAGCAACCTCTGCCCGTTTGGACAATGCTCTAACCCAGTGGTCCCCAACCTTTTTTGGGTCACGGACCGGTTTAATGTCAGAAAATATTTTCAATGACCGGCCTTTAGGGTGGGACAGATAAATGTATCACGTGACCGAGACAAACGTCAAGAGTGAGTCTTAGACGGATGTAACAGAGGGAATCTGGTCATTTTAAAAAAATAAAACATCGTTCACAGTTAAATATAAATAAAACGGAAATAATGTAAGTTATTTATTCTTTCTCTGCGGACCGGTATCGGTCCGCGGCCTGGGGGTTGGGGACCACTGCTCTAACCAACTGAGCTATCCAGCCAGGGCAAGAACAGGTTTTAATTACGGATGGATTAGATGTCATGCAAGGGCCTTGAGGGATTGCAGTCAGCCTGGACAATTTCTAGATTTCCAGTTCAGGTGCTCAGGAAGTGATTCTACCTAAAGCAGAGAATATCAGACATACAACAAATGGAGATTTAGGCACCAAGCACCAAAAACACCTACTGCACACTACTCAACTGTCCCCAACCCTAGGCAACACTGATCTATTCTCTATCACTACTGTCATTTCAAGAATGTTATATAGACACATTCGTGGACATAGATAAAAGTGAAGTGGTTACCAGAGGGAGGGGAATAAAGAGGAACAAATATATACCCCACACAGGTGGAATATAAAACTGAGGCTCATGGCCACATATAGAAGTGGTTAATAAGGGGAGGGAGGTGGGGGGGAAGGGAGCAAAGAGATACAAAAATATAGTGACAGAAAATTATCTGACTTGGGGCGATGGGCACACAACACCATCAATAGTTCAAATATTACAGAGATGTTCACCTGAAACCTCTGTACTCTTACTGATCAATGTCACCCTATTAAATTTAATTTCTAAATAAAAACAAATAAATGTTATATAAATGGAATTGCACACTGCAGACCACCTGCAGTGGTAACTCAGCACAATGGCAATGAAATCTGTGCAGGTGCAGAGGGGACCAACATCTGTTTCACTGCCAAGACAGTTTGTTTAACACTCACCCCTGAAGAGAATTCTGGGCTGGTTCCAGTTCAGGACAATTACAAATCAAGTTATAATATTTGTCTACGTGTTTCGGAGTGAAATATCAGTTCTTTAGGAAAGATGTCCCAGAGTGCAGTGCAGGTTCAATTCTTTGAGAAACTGCCTATTTTCAGAGTGGCTACACCTTTAACATTTCCACCAGCAGTAAATAAGACCCAGTTTCTCAGCGTTTGGAATATCGGTCATTTTTAATTTACCATCGTAAAGGGAGTATAGTGAGGTCTCTCATTCATGACCCGTTTAATTTACATTCAGCTACTAGGCTGGTGCTGCTTAACCTCGTTGCCCATGTGTTTCTCTGCTTCTATTGCATCTGCATCTATTGTTTATACGTCTAAGATGATTTAAAAATGGGAAACCAAACATTTAAAAAGAAATGCTTTTAAATGCAAAGAGACCCTGTCACCTCAGCCCCCTTACATCCCAGGTCTGGGTGGTTTCCAGTCTCGCGGTTGAATTTCCTGGCCGCACCGACCATGGAACTAACTAACTGGACAGGTCAGCACATCACTCCAGCCGCCACCTGGAGCTTGGTTAGGGGGACGAGCGCAGGCGGCCACAGACATCCCCGCATAGCCGGCCTTCCGGGGACCCCTTCCTCCGCCGAGAGGTCGGGACCCCTTCAGCCCCAAGGGCCCCAGGCGGAACCATCCATTTCGCCTTCTGCTCAAAAAAATTTCCTTCCCACCGGCACGACCTGCGGGCGAGGCGGCGTAGAACGCAGGCTCGTGCGGGAGGCGCAACGGGTGCAGACTGCGCGGAAACACGGGGGCGCCGGACGCGAGCGGGCTCCTGGTCAACGAGGCTCCGAACGACAGACAACGACACCCAGAGGCCGCCGCGCCGCGCTGTCGTCTATCCAGTTAAGGACCCCAGAGTCTCACTCCCGCTTTCTCCCCAGAACTGCGCCCTCGGGCCAGGGGTGGGACCCACGCCGGAAGCAGGGGAGCGGAGGGGCCTTACCGGGGCTAGAGGCCGGGTCCACGGACGCGCGGGGAGGCGGGGCGGGGGCCGCACTCGGACCCAGGCCCCGCGGCCGCTTTTCCAACCGCCGCACCAGCCAGCGCACGGCGAGCAGCAGCACCGAGGCTCCCAGCACCTCCCAGACCAGCGCTGCCCACTCGGCGGCCACCAGCCGCGGCCACAGCATCGCCACCGCCCTCCTGGCCGCCGCCGCCGCCGTCGTCGCCGTCGTCGCCGTCGCGGCCGAGGGAACCCGCGCCCTTCAGGCCCCCGCGTCTCGGGATGCCCGCGCCACTGCCTGATGGTGCCCCTCCAGGGGTCGGCCGGCGCAGGGCTGGGGCAACACGCGCGAGCTAGGGCGCTCCCACGCGCGTCCAGCGGCGCAGCGAGAAAGTGTGGCTGCAGCCCCGACCTCTGAAGGCGCAGGGTCAGAAAGCGCACCGTCAGGCAATGGCGCGGTCAGCACGGGACGCGGGTCCTGAAGCGGGCGTGGGCCGGGGGCGTGCCCCAGGCGGGGGCGTATCCCGGTGGCCCTCGGGGTGGGGCCCTGCCGGGCGGCTCCGGTTTCCCTGGAAACGATTCTATTGGAACGTTTTTGGACTGCACCGTTTCTGGCGGCTTGGTCCGTAGAGCGGCTTCTCCCAGCAGAAGGAGGCCGGAGACTGACAGCTGCCGCGCGTCTCGGAGAGAACTTTCTCTGTTAACCGTGCTGCCCGCTCCACTGGCGCGGCGGGTTGGATCTCCTCACCTGTGGCGCGGCAGCATCCAGAGGCGTGGGAAAACTGCGAGTGAACCGGCCTGTGACTTCACGCGGGGGCTGCCGGGGCGGGGAGCTTTGGGGAAGGATGCGGCGCGGGGCGCATGCCAAACAACAGAAGGGTGAACTTTGCAGCATGCAAACTACACAGTAATTTTTTTATTTTTTAAGATTTTATTTATTCATTATAGAGAGGGGAGAAGGGGCAGGAGCAAGAAGCATCAACTCCCACATGTGCCTTGACCAGGCAAGCCCAGGGTTTTTTTTTTTTTTCTTTCTTTTTTTCTTTCTGAAGCTGGAAACGGGGAGAGACAGACAGACTCCTGCATGCGCCCGACCGGGATCCACCCGGCATGCCCACCAGGGGGCGACGCTCTGCCCACCAGGGGGCGATGCTCTGCCCCTCCGGGGTGTCGCTCTATTGCGACCAGAGCCACTCTAGCGCCTGGGGCAGAGACCAAGGAGCCATCCCCAGCGCCTGGGCCATCTTTGCTCCAATGGAGCCTCAGCTGCGGGAGGGGAAGAGAGAGACAGAGAGGAAGGAGAGGGGGAGGGGTGGAGAAGCAGATGGGCGCTTCTCCTGTGTGCCCTGGCCAGGAATCGAACCTGGGACTTCTGCACGCCAGGCCGACGCTCTACCACTGAGCCAGCCGGCTAGAAGCCCAGGGTTCTGAACCGGCAACCTCAGCGTTTACCAGGTTGACGCTTTATCCACTGCGCCGCCACAGGTCAGGCCTACACAGTAATTTTTTTTTTTTTTTTTTTTTTTTGTATTTTTCTGAAGCTGGAAACGGGGAGAGACAGTCAGACAGACTCCCGCATGCGCCCAACCGGGATCCACCTGGCACGCCCACCAGGGGCGATGCTCTGCCGCGACCAGAGCCATTCTAGCGCCTGGGGCAGAGGCCAAGGAGCCATCCCCAACGCCTGGGCCATCTTTGCTCCAATGGAGCCTTGGCTGCGGAAGGGGAAGAGAGAGACAGAGAGGAAGGAGGGGGGGGGTGGAGAAGCAGATGGGCGCTTCTCCTATGTGCCCTGGCCGGGAATCGAACCCGGGTCCCCCGCGAGCCAACCGGCCAGGGCCTACACAGTAATTTTTAAAGTGCCGAAAATAATCTAAAAAAATCTGAGGGCCCTGGCCAGATGGCGCAGTGGGTTAGGGTCGTACTCATGGGCACGGGTTCAGTTCTAGCCTAGTAAGGGCACAGACAGGAGCAGATCGATGTTTCTGTCTCCCTCTCTCTCTCAAATCAATAATAATAATAATAATAATATATAACTGACGTTGACAGTCGAAATCATAAAACGGATTGGCTGGTACTGCGGTGAACTCAGTTCAGCATCAGTGGTTTCAAGGACGGTGAGATGCTGCTGCATTGGAAGTTAGACACACGTCTGCTGGGAGTGCAAAGCGAGCTCGCCCTGCAGCTTTCCGTGTGAAAGTGCAAGTCTGCAGAATGTTCTAGCACCTTTGTCACAGTCCCAAATTATTAAAAAAAAAAAAATTCAACCAAGTCAATGTGACGATCTAATTGGCTGTATTAAGTGATTCATGCATCCAGCAGCACTGAGGTGTTGTGGAAAATGGAAGGTTTTTGTAAAGGTGGGGGGCAAATGAGCTGTTGACAAACAAATATAGTAGATGATTCTTGGGGCCGGACATCCTTCCTTTGGGGGAAATGAATGGCAAGTGGTTTATCATGAAGATTGCCCCTTTATTTGGGGGCAGCAGCAGGGGTGGGGAGCGTGAAGGGGAATGGGGAGGGCAATATGTGAGTGATGACCTCATGGCATTGACCAGAAAATTCCCAACTAGCTGATTAAGATTCTGTTTCTGGGAGTGGTTGAATCAACAATTTGGTCAGGTATCACTTTCACGTATGGTATCTGGCCAGGGCTTTTTTTTTTAAAGCATCCACAAAATCCTCAAATACTAAATTAGGCTTCTTCCAGGAGGAGAGCTGGTTTTTCAATAGCTCTGGGTATAGTGCTGAAAAGCCAAGAGCACACAGATGTCTGCTTAGTGAGTAAAGGCAGGGCAGCACAGGTCCCAGAGAGCAGGAAAGGTGTCTGTGTGAGGCACAGAGCACTCCTGGCACGTGGTGGGCACAGACACTGGCCAGGAGAGGCTGGGTCAGTTGCAGTAACAAATGACCCACAATCCCCCAGAGGCCTGAGAACAAGAATTGTTTCTTGCTTGTGCTTCCTCTCACTGTGGGTCAGTCACTGTCACTTCATTCAGGTCCTCATGCTAACCAGGAGGACCACCCGGTATTGATGCTGTCACCAAGATGGAGAGTTTTTGCAGCAGCCAGTCAATGCCCTGGCCTGGAAGGGACACACCTTGCGCACTATCTCACTGCCTGGAATAGCTGACTCTTGCCTCACAACCTGCATTTGCCATCCCGTGGAGGCAGAGGAGGACCATGTGGTGAAAAGCAGGAGATACAACTACACTGCTCACAAAAATTAGGGGATATTTCAAAATGAATATGAAGCAATTAAAAAAAAGCCTTTGATATGTCACTTGCTACCCAATCACAATAATTGGGTTTGCATCTCATTTGCATAATCAAACTATTTTCTTTGACTTGTTTGCTTTTCTGATCTTAATTTAAAAAATGCTTTCATCGCTTCATATTCATTTTGAAATATCTCCTAATTTTTGTGAGCAGTACATATAACTCAATAAATGTTGAATGAACCAATAAGAAAGGACGGAGAGGTTGATTTGGGCCATATCGTAGAGGATTTAAGAGCCAAGCTGCATGCATGGACTTGACTCTGCAGGCTCAGTGAGTTACTACTAAAGTGAATGAGCAAATGTGTGCTTCAAACAGGAGTAGAAGGATGATTCTGAAGGTCTGGAGAGCTTATGGGTGAGCTCCACAACTATGTTTGGTTCTAAACTGAGCAGAGAAAGGGGGGTGAAATGGAGCTGTGGGCCTGCCTGGGGAGTGACAAGGACTTCTGCTGTGGGCTGGGCCAGTGACTGAGAACCACTGAGAAGTCAGTTAAAGGAAGGTTGTGTTCCAAATGAGGCAAGGCATTTAGCTTTCATATGCTGGCGTTTAAGTGCTGAAATAGTCACTTTCAAGTGTCCAAGAATTTAAGGCTCACAAACAAAAGGAAGCTCCCCCAGTGAGAGTTAGCTGTAAGGAGGCACCAGCCCTCTGTAGGGCTCTGACCCAGATCACACGTAAAATCCCTCTAGTGACTCCCAAACCAGGTGGAGGACCTCCAGGGGCTTCCTAAAGTCACGGCCATCCTTCCCCCACATCCCAGCACCACTGGAAGCATGCTGTTCCTGAGGGAGGAGGTACCCCTCTACCTGACAGATGAGCCTGGAGGTGAGAAAAACCTGCCCCAGAAGCCCTGCCCACACCAAACAGACTAACAAGGGACCTGCAACAGTTCAGTATCTCCTGCTGTGTTCAGGAAAAAGGCTTTGCCCAAGTACATGGTTTACCACATTCTGCAACATTCACAATCAAGTGAAAACATGCATAAAGGAAGCAGAAAAATTCCAATAAAAGCTGCTCTGGTTTTAGCAAGTTACTGATTGTTGAGAATTCCTTGTCATGTAGGAAGAAAGGCTCGGAGATTTCCAATGGCTGTCGTTTTATCCATCAAACTAGATGCCAACTGTGTAAATAATCCTGTATGTATTTCCCATGTAATCTCAAGGTATGAGACTTTGGAATGACCTCCTGACTTCAACAGTGAGCCTCCTGTTGTGGAAGGTCCTCAATCTCACACTGGACACACATCCCTGTTGGTACCTGCCACCCATGAGCCAGGAGGAAGCTACCTAAAAACCTGCACCCAGGACCCTCTGTGACTCCCTGTCCAGGTAAGAGGATGTACAGCACAGGAACATCGAAACTAGAGCTTGAAAAATAAATTCACCAACTCATTCATTCAGTGCCTACAAAAGTTTAGCAATTTTATAAGTAAATGTTCTGATGCATGTGACCGTTCCCTTCATGGTCATTGTAGGAAAAGAAACATTGCATCCTCAATACTTGAAGAAGTTATAGCCTCAAAAAGAGATGGTCGCCTGACCTGTGGTAGCGCAGTGGATAAAGCGTCGACCTGGAAATGCTGAGGTCGCTGGTTCGAAACCCTGGGCTTGCCTGGTCAAGGCACATATGGGAGTTGATGCTTCCAGCTCCTCCCCCCTGTCTCTCTCTCCTCTCTCTCTCTCTGTCTCTCTCCTCTCTAAAATGAATAAATAAAAAAAAAAATTTAAAAAAAAAATTAAAAAAAAAAAAAAGAGATGGTCAGGGAGCCTCATTCAGACCTGTGTTGTCACAAGCTACCTGACCCCTGGGTATAGAAGATAAAAGTCACAGGGGAAAAACAGAGATTCCCACCCAAAATCACACTCTGATCACTGATTCTATTCTGTACATTTCACCATGCTAGATATCGGTGACATATTTCACTGAAGACTCTCCTTGTGGATTACTCTTCTTGATCAAGAACACAGTATGAAAGAGCCCTGGCCAGCCTGACCAGGTTGCGCAGTGGATAGAGCGTCGGACTGGGATGTGGAGGACCCAGGTTCGAGACCCTGAGGTTGCCAGCTTGAGCACGGGCTCATCTGGTTTGAGCAAAGAGCTCATCAGTTTGGACCCAAGGTCGCTGGCTTGAGCAAGGGGTTACTCGGTCTGCTGAAGGCCCGCAGTCAAGGCACATTAGAGAAAACAATCAATGAACAACTAAGGTGTCGCAACGAAAAACTGATGATTGATACTTCTCATCTCTCTCTGTCCCTGTCTGTCTGTCCCTATCTATCCCTCTCTCTCTGTCTGTTAAAAAAAAAAAAAAAAAAAAAAAAAAAGAGCCCTGGCCAAATAGCTCAGTGTTCCTGCTCTCTCTCTCTCTTCCTTCCACTCTCACTAAAATCAATAAATTAAAAGTAAAAGAAAAGAAAGAATAAAGTATAAAAGAGGTAAAACTTGGGTGCCTCAAAATTAAGACTTATGGTCCTGCTGCTGTCAGAACGAGTGTCAGCAGGGCTCAGTGTCAGCAGGGCTCAGTGCTGGCCGACGACACCCCAGTACAGGACGCTCCGTGGATGTCCGCAGCATGGAAGCAGCTACCACTTTTTTTCTCCCGCTCACTTGGAACATCCCCTGTTCCTGCAGACCCCTCTCCTGATATAGACTGGCATGTAGCAGCACTTGCCGTGGGGACAAGAGGGAACAGTACAGGTCAAGGCACCATAAGAAGCTAGATTTCAGAGCCTGAGACTTCAGCAACATGGAAATTCTTTCAAGACAAATATTTGGACAGAGTGACAACATAAGATAAAAGTTACTTTCAAACACGACAATATATATATATGAAACCCCCCAATGAAATATGAAAATCTTTAATAAAAAATAGTTTATTGCACCAAAATTTAAGGAATTCCCAAGCACGCTTAAATTTATAAAAAATGAACATGCTTTTTAAAGTCACAACTTGTGCATGGTGACACCTTTCCCCTGAAAAACCCCAACCTGAGGACTCCCTTTAATGAAATAAATTTTAACAGAAATAAATAACTTAAAACCACCAAGTTTTCTAGACCATCAAACATTACCCCCAGGAGCCTATTATACCTGAGACCACCACACATGGCATTTGCCTGGGACGTGGTCACTGGACTAGTGTGAATAAGGCTGAGTGTCTCACATATTAACAGTGCTGTCAATGTCATGGGTCCCTAAAAAAGGGACATTTCTCTTCAGACATGCTGGTCCCTCTCACTGCCAGAAATCTTTACATACCATGTTTAATTTTTGTTAAGAAAAATACTCATGAAGTAGAAATGCATGTCATCATGGTGACTTTCTAGTAGGTACCCTAGAACAAGGAAAGTCTAAGCTGTGAGTAGCTCAGTGAGACATCCTAATGCCCTGGCTGTAGGCCAACTTCCCTGCTACCTGGACCCTGGGACAAAAAGAGCCCATTTCACACCCTAACCAAAAAGAACAGCCTATTATCTCTCCAACTACAGGGTATGGCAAAAGTAGGTTCACAGTTGTGAGTACATGAAACAGAAAATTTATTCTTATATTATTTTTGTATTATTTTACATACAAACAACTGTAAACCTATATTTGCCCCACCATGTAGAACAAAACCTATCAGATCTGTGGCATCTGCTTGTGGAGTAATCAATGATAATCACATTGCAATAGGGGTTCTTTTGCAACATAAGAAAAATAAGTAATGACACAATAAGGTGCCCAAGCCAATGTTCTCTGAGTGAGGACATGACAGCATATTCATCACACAGGATGAAAAAGAAACACAAATATGATGCAGTGGTGAACCTGCTGTTATAAATACTTCAGCCCTGACTGCTGTTTTTCATAAGTAAATTCCTAATTCCCACTTCTGCCCGAACAGAAGAATGTTTCATATGTTGGGAGGTAGAAATGACAGCAAAGTCCCAGGGAGATAAGAAAGCAGAAGCCCACAGAAAACAAGTGAGCACCCGAATCCCAGACCAAAGCTGGCTAGGCGCTGGCTGGACTGAAGGATGGGAACTGAGGTTGAAGGTGGCACAGAGCAATGACAGGAAGCCAGAGGCAAATGTGCACATGCACGCACGCACACACAGAAGGTGGCCAGATGAAGGAAGGGGGTGAAAACAGAGAATAGCTTCCCCTTAATGGATGCATTCAGAATTAGTTTCTCCTAAGAGAAAGGACACGGTAACAACTGGCAGCCCTTCCACGGTAGGTATGAGAACTGCTGAGGCATGGTGCTGAGTGCCATTTCTTGGTTTTAAAGTTAAAATAAGGGTGATGCAGCCAAAATAAATAACATAAATTATCTTTCTCTTCCAATGGTGCAAAAACAATTTTGTCAAAAACGATTTCCAAAAGTAGGATACATTTATAATGAGTTTTCAAGTATTGTTTCAAGATTGACCCTGTATAAATGAGACGCATATTTAGAAGTCCCAATATTTGCTGGGGAACCTTTTCTAAACACTAAATGTCTTTGGGGTAACACTACTTTACAGACAAACCTGCTGACAGCATATATAAAAGAACACAGACAGCTTCAGAATACCACTGTTTTCTCCACAAATGAGATAAAGGTCACAGTAACAGGCTCATGCGGAGCCAAATCTGGACGTGTCATTCCATCTTCAGAGCAATAGGTCCGCACAGGGTGTGCATGCACTCACCTCGCTCTTCTCTAACTTATTACAATAAATACTACTTTAGGTTTTCTTAGCAAACTCGGGAAAACTTACAGCCCTCAAGTCCATCAGTTTCTGCGGGTGTAAGTACAGTACTTCAGGTGGGATGTGTGTACAAGTAAACCTCCCACACTTGTGCCAGGTTTCAAACAAGGTTTTTACACACTGGAAGAGCACAGGGACCTCACCACCACTCCTCTTGGGGCTGACCTGCCTCTTCCAGAAACCTCACTGCACTCCAGGTGAGACGATGAAGGACTTCGGACCTCCTGATGGCTGTCACCACCGAGACCAATGTGTCTGCGATGACTGCGAGTCCTGGTGCACACTTCCACTTGGGGCACAGGCATGGCCTGCAGAAGCTGTGTTACATGGACTGGAACCCCACCTGCCCCTCCTGGTCTTTGCCTCTCCCCATACCTCACACATCAGGTCAGGGTGTGGTGACTATGCCATCATTTTGGGCATCCTGGTGACTGGAGAGCCTGCCTAGGAGTTAAGGTGAGGCTGAGCAGGGTCGGGTTGAGCAGGTGAGCATCGTGCACTTATGACAAGGGAAAGACCCTCAAAAATAAAGTGAAATAAAAACAAAAAACACTCTTTGTCTAAGAATTTTTGGTTTTAGAAGGTAGAGTAAATAAAATAATTATATTTCTTAAAATATAATTTTCTGACTGACATCCCTTAGTTCTACATGTACATTATTTCCTGACAGCAGATTTTCAAAAGGCAATCAATAAGCAGACAATTCAGCTCATTTTTAAATAACACAAGAACATACTTTTTAAAGATTAGGTTATGATTCTCAGTATTTACATATACTTCCTATGGTGGGGTGGCTATGAAAATAAAATAAAAACCAAAGGTGCAAATCAAGTTTCCCGTTCGCAGGAAGGTGAGCTCATACTGGGTCCCACAGGGAAGCAAGGAAGCTGACCCATGACCGGGGTCACTGGGACATGCAGCTGCAGAGCAGCGTCCAAGTCACTCCTTAGGTTTGCCTCCTGCAAACGACCCTCAGAGAACTTCTAACACTGTCAATGAGCGCTTCAATAGGATTTTAAGATTTGGTCGCTTTGTGGGGAAGCTGGTCATGAGCTGCAGGTGACTGCCCTGTTATCTTACTCCTTGTAAAGGCAAACACACAACTTAAATTCCATCACTAAGGGAAACAGAGCTCACCCAGATATGAAACCTTGTGAGAGAGTATTTGGGAGTTATACACACTCGGGCTGGGGATGCTTGGTGGTCACCGTTCCCAGCCCTTCTATGGATGCTCTGTTGGGACTGGGTGGCTCTGCGTCTCCTCCAGGGTTGGCACGGTCACCCATGGAACTGGGGCTGCCAGCAGGGTCCCCCTGAGTCCACGAGGAAAGTGACTCGTGCACGGTGACGGTGTGTGCCTCCATCTGGCGTTGCAGACTGTCCATCTCCTGCCTGGAGACACAAGGGGCAAAGGTAGGAAGGCCAGTCAGAGGGGAACCAGGACAGATACCATTGCTTCCCCAAGAGGGATGTGTAGGCTGACAAGCTTCAACTGGATGGCCGTTGGCTCACACATCTGTGGTGTCTTCAGGGACCCACAGAACCTCTCTATTTGCAACAGCAACAGCAATGGGGGTCAGAGAACTTAAGGGGCTTTCGACACTATTTTTGGAGCCGTGCAGAGGCCAACAGGCTTCTACTTAGGGATATGTGAAAAAGAGTTGAGGGACTCACATGTGGCTTCCCTCACAGGATCAAAAGACACATCCCCACACGGCCACATCCTCTGAACAGCCTCACGCTGATGGGAATTTAAGGGCACAGGTCCTGCTGACTTAGGGAGTCTCACGGTCATTTAGAGGCAGGCAACTCGCACCTTACAATGTATCTCACTTCACAGAGACCTGCTCAACCCTGCCTGGGCAAGACCAGTGCTGCAGCAGCCTCTGCCGAGTTACACAAGGGATTCAGAGACTAAGCAACATGACATAGCCTGTCGTACTTCAGTTGCTGCAGACAGCTGTTGAGGTTCCTCAGGGGCTCCTTGCTCACAGCAGGCGGAGGCCTCAGCAGCTCCTCCAGCAGTGATGCTGGGACAGGGCAGTCTGGGACCTTCACTGGCGTCACGGGGCTGGAAGGGCTGGCATCACCCCTCCGTTCCTTTCTCTGTCCAGAAAAGCATGTGGTTAACTCTCTGCTGTCCACCCTGTGGTCTCTGCCACCACAGGTGCTTCCAGACCTGTCTCCCAGCCCCACACAGCCCTGGGAAGGCATATCCGCTCATCTGGCAGTCACAGCCAGACCAAAAACCTTCCTACAGCAAGTCACAGTCCTGGCTTCTCAGGATGGAGCTGAGACCTAAACGTGAGCTTCCATGAGGGAATTCCCACGAGAGTATGACCCTGACTGAATTTCCCTAAGAAATTAAGTTTCCCAACCCAGATGACTTCCCTTTCTAAGACTTAAATTTTGTGCACAGGCAGACAAATGGTGCTAATAGAGCTCTGAGTCCGAGATGCTTCTCTGACTGGGAAAACATGTATGTACCCTGAGAAGAGACAAACACCAGGCATACAACAATCTGAGCAGGGCTTGACAGCAGCTTCGGGGTTCCGGTGCCCAAGCTGAGCCCCAGGCAGGCTCGCTAAGGGGCTGGGGATCTTATTAACACAGCAAACCATGGCCTCAAAACAAAATGGCACCTGAACTCACTAATAGCAACAAACATTTTGTTGGAAAATGCACAAAAACAAAATGATTTGGCTTGTTGTCCTGGCAGAATTCTCTACCACTTATTTTCACACAGTAGTTGCTGAATGAGGGTCAAATACAACTTTATGTCTGAGAGACTGCTTGCCCACCCACAGGCCTGCAGTCCCCGCTGCTGTGAGGGGACCTGCTCACCGTCCTAGCCGTGCCACGTCGCAGGTCCAGCTTGAGCTGCTGGTTCTGCTGGAGCAGCGTTTTCATGTTGTTTTTCAGCTCTGACACTTTAGCCTGAAGCACAAACTTGTCTTTCTGGGTTACGGACAGGTCTTCCCGCATCATCTCCAGCTCCGACTTGATATTCTAAAGGATGTCAAGTCATAGATTTCAAAGGTACAAGATCTCAAATGCACTGCAAAGACCTCCGTTTGTGTGTCGGGAGTACTGATTGTCATAGGAAGCCCCTTCCTGGCTCCAGCTCCTCCCACCATCAAGAGACTATGACACTCAGTTACACTCACATCCTCCATGTTCCTACCCTGTGTCAGGGCCTCTGCTAGGAGCTGGTGACGTGGCCCTGGTCACACCTACAACAAACTCCAGGGGTCCCCTGTGTGAATCCCATGCTCAGTTACTGAGCAAGAATAAAAGTTGATTCTGGTTGTCAGTCACGCCCCTGACCCTCCCATAGCAGTCAGGACTGCCCAGACACCTGCGTGTGGAGGTGTCACCAACTAGTAGTCTTTCCTATGTGCTTTGTCATTCACTGCCACATTTCACAGCTTAGCCCAGGCATAGCACCAGGCTCTGGTGTCCTTAGCCTCCATCAGCTGTATGACCTGAAGGTTCTTGTAGAATGGAGTGACTCACAGTTCACTGTCACCACTGATGCGGCAAGTGCAGTAACGGCTCGTGTCACAACCGTCTAAGGTAAAATCTGCCCAACATCCTCAGGTCATGTGCCCAGTACCTGCAGAGACCGCTCGGCACCATCCAGCTCCTGCCTGCTCTGCTGCTCAGTCAGGTCCAGCTGCTGCTTCAGGGACTGGATCTCCCTGTCCTTCTGATCTACCTCCCACTTGAGGTTTTCCATCTATAGAGGGAAAAAGTCATGTGAGCAGAATGTCAGTGTCTTTCTGCACAGAGTGCTCTATCCCTATACATCCTGTTTAACATCACTCTTAGAACAAAACCCTGTCCCTGTGCAAGCACACAGGGAGCGAAGGGGCTGGGCCTGCCCAGCAACAGAGTCCAGGCCTGCATGCCCCTTAGCTGAGATGCTAAGCCACCCCCAACAATCACCTCTTGGTTTCCAACAGGCTGTTTGCTCAGCTGCTCATCCAGCTGCTTCTGCAGGAGCTGCAGCTGTGTCCTTGCCTCAGCAAGCTCCGCCTGGAACTGGGCCACTTCCTGGGCATGTCTCCCTTCCTGAAGCCTGGCACAGAAAACAAGGAGACACAATGACAGCACTCCTCCAACCTGACACCCCGCCCCGCCAAAATGGTGTCAGCTCTATGACCCATCCTGGTGAAACTCACGCACAGCTCACCGTGGGTGAGGAATGTTTAAGAATGTTAGATGCACTGACTTGACTAACCTCATAAACCCCCTGGGACTACGGTGGAACGGACAGCATCACAGGGACCAACCCAAGTTCCTACAGTCATAGCAACTGGAGGATGCCCTCATCGGAGCCTGTCCCTCACACTGGAAACTCTTGTTGTCAGTGAAGGGCTGGAAGGGTGCACAGGGGACAGCAGCATCAAAACTGAAATGTAGGGGTTAAGCACAAGCTTCTCCCTTTAATCTTATGTGTTGATTTTAGTGAGAGAAAGTTGAACTATTCCTGTATGTGCCCCGACTGGGGATCAAGCCCACACCTTCACAGTTTGGGATTACGCTCTAACCAAATGACCTCTCCGGCCAGGGAAAACACAGGCTTCTTGAGACAGGACCACTATCTTCTTCCCAGACCTGCTCATACAAAGACTGCAGAATGTGCCATGTGCTAACTGGAAATGGGGAGAGCTCCAGGGGCACTTTGTGGCAGCAAACCCTCCACCTGAGGACACTCACTGGAGACGCTCGGCCGCCGCCTGCAGCGTCTGCACTAGGAGCTCCTTGGCCTGCAACTCCTTCTTCACCTCACTCAGCTCCAAGGTAGCAGCCTTGAAGTGGCGGTGGTTGTGCCCTGCTTCTGCTTTGGCTGCAGCCACCTGGAAGGAGGACACTGACCTCAGCAGGTGCCAAGGCCGAAGCAGTATGCCCTTTACCCTCATTTGTCCTGTGGACACCAAGGCTCTCCAGCCCCCACTGTCACCCAGGCCCTGATGACACTGTGCTTGGGACATGCCAGCAAAAGTATGCATGTGGTGTTTCTGGAGGAATGGCTGTGTCAAGGTGCCCACGCCCAGTTTTAGACACTGAAAATGTGCCCTGCAAAGGCTGTACATGGCTGTGCTGCAGACGTGGTCAGACGCTGGCCACACACCTGTTTCCTGAGGCTGTGTACTTCCAGCTTCTCTCTCTCCAGGGCAGCCTGTAAGGTCTGCACGAGCTGTCTCATCTGGCGGTCCTCCTCCTGTTTGCGCTGCATGATGGCCTGAACCTGTAGCACAGTGCCAAGGGGATGTGTCAGTAAGGACACCCAATGCCATGGCCTGCAGAGCCCAGGACAAAGCATGGGCCATTGTGATCAGTGCCACATGGGGTCCAGCAGCAGGCACCACAGACCTCACAACATGTTACCACCAAATCAAAGGAGATAGGAAGTATGGAGACTGCATTTCAGATGTTGTTATGAACACACACCTGAGCTGACAGGCACACGATCGCATAATCATCCTCAAGCGTACAGCCACCAAGATGCACATGAATCAGGGTTATAAAGGCAACACCTCCATGGTGAGGCAGGTAATGTGAACGGTCAAACAGCAGGTATGGGAACAGTGTCAAACTGAAGTCTGATGGCTGGAAAATTCAAGGCCACTGATGGCCATAGGACTTCTGTGAAATGCCTAGCTTCTCCCCAGTTCCCAGAGGCTACTGAGCCTGAGCTGGGAACAGGATCTGGGGTGAAACCCCCACTGGGATTAGTCCCTTATGTATAATGGGACTGTCCTGAACTGGGGAAGCCCAGTTTGGAACAACAGGAGTTGCCCGCCCCAAGCTCACCCAGGACTCAGCTACGGGCCGAGCCTGGGCCTGTGTGCACATTGTTCCTGCAAGTGCTGTGGCAACAGCACACAGAGAGCACAGTAAGCCTGGGGTGCTACTCGGCCTTCACCATGCTGTGCATAAATCTGAGTACCTGAAGGTTTAGCTCCATGAGGTCAGCCTCCCTCTTGGCTAATGCCGTCTCTAAGACATGGTTGTGCTCCCGCAAGGCCGCGCTGGACTGTCCAAGGCCCGTGAGCTTCCCTCGCTCGTGCTCCAGCTCCAGAGCCAACTTCCTATTTGACTCCTCGAGGCGCTTTATCTTCTTCCTAAAGCCTCTGGATTCCTGAAGCTGAAACAAATACCAGCGAAGTCATATAGTCACATGCTCCGGCCAGCAGAGATGTCACCCACTAGAAACAGAACAGCCGACACAAAACACAGCAACAGATACCATGCACCACACCAGCGGGGACAGCGCCTGTCTCAGGGCCTGACAGGCACGTGGGACCTTTAAAGGTCAAGCCTGTCTGAACCAAGGTCAAGACTGTCCTTGGTATTTGCAACTAGGATGTCTTAGGTGGGAGTACAGCTGCCGCAAGACCTCTGACACCCACCACACAGGAGGTAGCAGACACATCCTTGCTAGAGCTGGTGTTACCGTGTGCAGGGGGGGGGGGGGAATCTAGCACTTGAGTGGTCAAAGATCCAGAGAAGTGGTTGGATGGCGTATGGAGAGCAGAGCAGTCTGGTCGAGCACACAGGCTGGGCTCTGACACTCCACGGCCCCTTCTCCCTGTTCTAGAGGCACACCCAGAGCGGTGTGGCCTGTCCATGTTGCTGTACGGCCACAAGTTCATCTACCTCGTCCTCCAGCTCCAGCACCTTCTCCCGGTACTCCTCCAGCTCCTGGCTGGTCAGCGCAATGACCTCCTGCAGCTCCTTCTCCAGCATCACCTTACTCTGACCCACGGTCTGCAGCTCCAACTCCAGGGCCTGGATTTTCTCCTAACAACAGGACAGGAAGGTGAACTGGATCATAGGCTTCAATATGGCCATGGCAGGTGCTGACCTCCCTCTGCCCACATCACTAGACCCTGAGAGGCTGCCAAGCACACTGATGAGTGAATGCTTCTCACAGCACCTACCTTCCCTTTAGAGGACTTAACTAACCACTGTACACACACAGCAGCGACTCACAAACAAAACAACTTTCAGCTAAATGCTTTGAAAATACAGAAAATTTTGAATTGCAGCTTAAAAGTTATAAGTTACTACCTGTGACAAGCTGTAGCAGGTATGATATAACCAGCACCATGTATGTGCGCACACACACATGCACATACGCATGTAAACACATGCACTCTCCCTGCCGCTGGGTACAGGTGATGTTCACACCTGTTTCTCCACTAAGCCACCTAATAAGGGGTCTGAGTATATACGTCACCTCAGCCTAACTTATGAGAATCTGGAAGGTGAGTAACCTGCTGAGCTCGGTCTTACACTGAACGAAGATAGACTGCACAGCTTGTAGCTCTTGGGTGGAGGTCCTGCAGCAAGTGGAGGGCAATCTAGAGGTTTTGCTCCTCCCACCCCACATCAGCCAAGAAGTTAAAAGAATAAATATTTTATAGTACAAGGAAAACTATACTTGAATAAATTCTCCCCTCCCAACATTTAAAAAAATTTTTTTTTTTTACTTATTTACTTTTTTAGATTTTTTTATTTATTTATTCATTTTTATTAGAGAGAGAGGGGAGAGAGAGAGGGAGAGATAGAGAGAGAACAGGGGGAGGAGCAGGAAGCATCAACTCCCATATGTGCCTTGACCAGGCAAGCCCAGGGTTTTTGAACCGGCGACCTCAGCATTCCAGGTCGACGCTTTATCCACTGCGCCACCACAGGTCAGGCCTCCCCTCCCAACATTTTATAAAGTAAGCAAATGAGAAAGAGTATTTAAGTTAGCAAGAAAACACAATGGGTATGACAATCCTGTGACAGAAACAAACTCCACAGAAGAAATGAAACTACTAAACACAAGCAGAACTCAAATTGGAGAATAATAAATGAAATGCAAATTAATTTACTCAGATGGAATTTTATTCCAAGAAGCAAAAACCATCAGACCCAAAGCTGGAAGGGGACCTGAGCAAGTCTGAAAACCTCATGTCATGAAGTTCCCCCCCACCCAAATCCCCAGCCAGGAGTTCCTGCCCACCACCTGTGATGCCAGCCTCCCGTTACCTAAAAAATAATCAACAAGAAAAAGGCTATGGGCTCATAATACTGGCACCCTTCCCCATGCCTCCAGGATAAAGACACCTGTCAAAAGAGCTACCTGCCACTGCCTGAACCTGGACACAGGGCCTGCCCATGCTTGTGCACACCAGCGCAGACCTGGCCAGCTGTTTTTTATTCTGCCACCTGCATGCGTTCCTGTTCTCTCCCTGCTGCAGCCTCTCCTGGCCTCATTGTCCTTCAACAGGGTAGCTGCAGGTCTTATCCTACCTGAGATGTCAGTCTGCATCTGACACACACCCTGACCCTTGTCCATCCTGTGCAGGCCATTCCCAGAACCATCTGCTAAGATGCTCAACCTGTCCACCCCAGTGCCTTGTTTATCAAGACCAGTCAAATGCTGTCTCCTCCAAAAAGCTTTTCTGGACTGTCCTATACTCACTGGAACCCTCACAAGCTCACACAATGCTCATGGAGATGCCCCTCAGACACTGAGGGGTGTAAAGAGGAGCCAGCTGCAGCAAAGACACCGTGGACTCTGAGTGAGGACTGAATGTCCGAGCTGACCCTGCATATCCAACAGATTCACAGGAATTAAGTGAGAAGACCTTCACACTGTTCAGGTTCCTGGTCACGTACATACCATACCAAATTTTAGAGAAATGTTGCCCACACACTCATTCTGCCCCTTTCCTAGGGCTCTATGAGGGTTTCAGGGGAAATGCTCATAACCCCTCAGCTCCCCACCCTGAGAACCCCCAAAGGGCCAGAGCAGACACGGTACCCACATGTAGTGTGAGGTCGCTGGGGCCATCTGCTGCCTGGGCTCTCAGCTGGCTCAGCTCAGCCTCGGCCGCCTCCTTGGCTGTGAGCGCCTCCTGCAGGCGGCGACTGAGGATGCCTACAGCGCTCTCATAGGCCTTGTGTTTGCTCTTCATTTCCTTCTGAGCGCTGCTCAGGTCTGAGCCCAGCCGTGTCACCCGCTGCTTCTGTTCAGTGATGGCTCTGGGGTGTGGCAAAGAAGACAGGCCTCCTGAGTCCCCTTTACCTGTGCTCAGCTTCATTTCTTCCACTCCTGCTCCCCCAGACCTAAAACCCCTGAATGTGGCCCATGTCAGTGACTCGCAGCACCCAGCATTGCACTCAAACCTGCCCAGCTCCTTCTGCACTGTCCACATGCGTCTACCCAACAAAACAGAGTCGTGGACCCAACCACAGGTTCACGAATAAATCACGGCTGATAGGACCAGAGTGTGCATGCATGTGTGGGATGTGCTGGGGTGGGAGTTGGGGGTCCAACAAACGCAGGACACAAACACAGGTGACAGTAAAAGCAGAAAGGGCAAGGACTAGCACTCACCTGGCAGCTCCCTGACGCAGCTCTTCTATCTGTGACTTGAGTACCTCGTTGGCCTCCGTCAGCGCAGCCACCTGCTGCTTGTCAAACTGCAGAGACTGCACAGGAGGAAGAGCCAGTGAGGATGAAGCTCCATCTGCCTCCCAGGTACGAGGTCCTGTGTCAAGGCTACCTTGAGCACACAGGCTTTGAAGGGCCTGACAGAGAGCTCTGCCCTTTTATAAGTGACCACTTCAGAGAGGTCAGGTGTCTCGAGCTGCTTGTGTCAGAGCGACGGAGGGAACACCAAGAAAGACTTCCCTCCTCCCAGGCTCCCCAGAACCAGAAGGAGTGATGTGAACTAGCTTACGGGCCTTGGCCTCCTCCTGGCTCCCCTTGCTGCCCTAAACACGTCCATGAGGACACGTGCTCTGCAGGTGTCCCACACTGGGCCCCTGGGTCCTGTAGTTCCATCTGTCCCATGGGGCTCCGACGCCATCTGTTCCCAAAACTCTCAGTTTGTGGCCTCCAGCTAATCTGCCCCCCTGTATCCTGCCTCCTGGCCCCCTCCTGAGACCTCAAAAGCCTCAGAAGTCAAACAGCCCTGGTCTGACATGCCCCTAGTTCTCATCTCAGGAACGCCCCTCAGCCTGACAGGCTGTGGACGGCGCTGTGCTTTTTCTGTCTCAGCATCGCTGACCCTCGCCACCATGGCCATCTCCACTAGCTCCCACTGCACCCTCAGAGCCCGCACACAGGAACCTTGGCTGGGACACCATGTCACACTCCTCGCCAGCTCCCACTGCCCAGAGCAGGAACAGCTGCTGCAGCCTGGGACTCTGTGCTGCCCTCCAGATCCAGGTGACCCCTGCGTCACTGTATGGCACTGACACCTTCCTCCAGCACTATCAGTGCCACCTCCCTCCACGAGCCTAGCCCCCTTGCCACTGTGCAACCATCGCCCAGCCCATCAGAATAACCGCTGCCCCACCCACTAGGGGAGCCCCACACAGCTCAGCCTTCACCACCAGTGAGTCCCAGACCTGCAGGTGCATCTCCATCTCATCACGCTCATGCTGTACTGACTCCAGATGCCCTTGGAGAGCCACCATCCGTTGCTGGACCCGGGACACCTCCTTCTGCAAGCGCGACTGCTCCACCTCTGCAGACTTCTTATCCCCTTGAAGCTGAATCAGCTCTTGCCTCAGCTCTTTCACCTCAGAGTCCAGCCTCTTCTTCGTGGCCTTGAGTTCGCTGATGAGCTGGTCTTTGGAGGCAGCGTCCCGTCGGTAGGCTTCCACCATAACCTATCAGGATAGAAGCTGCAGCCAGGGTGGGCAGGGCCGCTCAGGACACACTAGGTTTACACAAAAATGCTCACCTTTTTATCTGGGGCTATAGATAACATTTCACTACACCCAAGATAACCTCCACTGAGACATCTGTTATATAATTCCTGAACATGTCTGGCCAAAACGCGGAGCTGTCATGCCAACTGCTGGCACCTTAATCGTCCATCTTTTCAGGATTCTGGCAATTCCTTCTCTGAGCTGCACTCCTGGCTGACTGGCTGCCCCGTGTAATAAAGCCCACACCACTCAGCATGCTCCTTCAGGGGCCACCCTTCCACAGACCCTGGGCTAGCAATGTGCTCTCCTTTCTCCCACATGGACACAGGCTTTGTGAAAGTAAAAGTCTACCATGTGTGCACCATGACCTATGTCAAAGCTGTGTCATGGTGTCACTTTCCAAGTGTGTGTTAAATAGAAACTTAGCCAGTGTGGTGGTGATGCACACCTTTGCTGTGACCACAGGGCATGATCTGCATGGTCCAATCCCACTGAGGACACACCTCATTAAAATGGGAGGGTGAAGGGCATGTCTTAAAAGTCAAGAAAGTACCTTTAAAAACTGAATGCATCTAGACGTTACCATGCTCTTAGACCAGCTTGTTCCAGTGAAGTGATTATACCACTTAGAAGATTGTTTTCAGACACTTTTTTTTCCATAAAGAACACCAACAACTCAACTTTACCTTCTGCTGAAGAAACTGTTCCTTTATTTTCTGCATCTGCTTTTTCAGAGAGGCAGCCTCTTCCTGAAGGTGTTCTACCTACAAGGGACACGTGCACAGACATTACTGATGGCTCCAGGAGGGTCCTGTGCCTACAAGGGATTCACCTGCATTCTGATCCAAATCAGGGCTGGAAAGACAGCTCCCCAGTGAGACAGGAACGCCACCACCACTCCCTACCACTGTGTTCAGAATAAGAGTCCTAATCCAAGGTATGGCTATCAGTGACTCGGTTAATAATAATACAGGCAAAATTCAAACATGATCAATAACGCCTAGTACCAACAAACGTCTCTTTCAGAGCTTTCCCAGTATCAGCTGATATTCTCTCTTTTTTTTTTTTTATAGATACAGAGAGAGAGTCAGAGAGAGGGACAGATAGGGACAGACAGACAGGAATGGAGAAAGATGAGAAGCATCAATCATTAGTTTTGCGTTGTGACACCTTAGTTGTCCACTGATTGCTTTCTCCTAGGTGCCTTGACCGAGGGGCTACAGCAGACCGAGTAACCCCTTGCTCAAGCCAGCAATCTTGGGTCCAAGCTGGTGAGCTTTGCTCAAACCAGATGAGCCTGCACTCAAGCTGGCGACCTCGGGGTCTCGAACCTGGGATCTCCACATCCCAGTCCGAAGCTCTATCCACTGCGCCACCACCTGGTCAGGCAGATATTCTCTTACTGTCAGTAAAATATAGTTCAAATTTATCAACAGAACTTGCGCAATTCTTCTAACTACATCCCTGCTGGTTTGATGAGCTGCCTATGCATCTGTCCTAGAAAGTAACTTAGTTTGGTCAATGTCTGCAAAGAAAACACAGCCTCCCTCGATCTTACTTCCCAACAGAAAAATGTCATTGACTTTTTTTTTTTAATTTTTCTGAAGTTGGAAACGGGGAGGCAGTCAGAGAGACTCCCGCATGCGCCCGACCGGGATCCACCTGGCATGCCCACCAGGGGGAGATGCTCTACTCCTCTGGGGCGTCGCTCTGTTGCAACCAGAGCCATTCTAGCAGCTGAGGCAGAGGCCACAGAGCCATCCTCAGCACCAGGGCCAACTTTGCTCCAATGGAGCCCTGGCTGTGGGAGGGGAAGAGAGAGACAGAGAGGAAGGAGAGGGGGAAGGGTGGAGAAGCAGATGGGCACTTCTCCTGTGTGCCCTGGCCGGGAATAAAACCCGGGATTCCTGCACGCCAGGCCGACGCTCTACCACTGAGCCAACCGGCCAGGGCCTTACTGACATTTTCTTTTCTCATCTTGTTGCTTATGGGGTGGGATAAGAGGACAAAACTATTCCAACATCAACCAACTCTACTTCCTGTACACCGTGAAGCTTCCTTGTTCTATCTGTATTTTCTTTTTTTAAATTGATTCTAGAGAGAAAGAGGAGGAAAGAAAGAGAAAGGTACTGACTTGTTCTACTTATTTATGCATCATTGGCTGATTCTTACAAGTGCCATGACCGGGATCAAACCTGCAATCTTGGCGTGATGGGATGACACTAACCGAGCTACCCAGCCAGGGTTGTCTATATATATTTTTTTTTATTGATTTTTTTTTTAATTGATTTTTAGAGAGAGGGGAGAGAGAGAGAAGGGGGAGGAGCAGGAAGCATCAACTCCCATATGTGCCTTGACCAGGCAAGCCCAGGGTTTCGAACCGGCAACCTCAGTGTTCCAGGTCGACGCTTTATCCCACTGCGCCACCACAGGTCAGGCGGGTTGTCTATATTTTTAATGTTCACCTACATGTCAGTTGTTAGCATAACAGCTCCCAGGTGTGGGTGCTAGTTTATGTCCACACATCCAGACACTCTGGCCATCTGCCCACCTCACCTGCAGACACCAGACTATCCTGCTGCCATGTCCTTTGAGTCCCACTGCTAAGGAACATAGGAAGGAAAAGACAAAAGTTCCACACAGTTTTCTCTATCTGAGCTCACGTCATCCGCGGACAGAAACTGTGTTTCGGGTAGCTTCCTTTCAAAGCCTAAATAACTGTTTCTAGCTCTTGGCTGTTAAGACACCCAATGAATGGCTAAAGCAGGCTGGAAGCTCACCACCAGCGGGAGTGGGTCTTTCCCCAGCTGAGCCCTGGGCCCGGCTCTGGCCGCACTTTCATGTTTACAAAAGAAGGGGTTCAAAGGAAAAACCAAATCATCAGTGTTGATACTCACATGCATGATTGCAACTCATACAAAAAGATGGCAAATGGCATTACCTGGCTGGACTTCACGCCTAATTCCTGTCTTAACTGCTCCAAAACTTCCGACGTTTCCTCAGCATCTTCTTCCAAGCATCTGGCTCCTCTGCTGAGTTCCTCTCCACCACTCTTGGCTGCCTGCAGAGCCACCTCCAAGACAATCTTCTCGTTCTGCAGGAAGCGGATGGTGTCGTCCCTGGAGGTTGCCTCGCCCTGCAGCTCCTCCAGCCGGGTGTGCAGCTCGTCGTAGCGCACCTGCAGGTCACTGAGGGCCTGCTCCCGGCTCTGTGATGTCTCCTGGGTTGCAGTAAATTGCTTCAGCAGGTCCAGGTGCTCCTGCTGCAAGGCCTCAAGCTGCTGGTCTCGTTGGTGCAATGTCAACTTCACCTGGAAAAGAGACTAGACTCAGTATGACCACCCACTCCAGAATTAACATTGCTTCCCTGTTCAGGTTTTAGACCATTTGCATGGACATTTCGCTGGCAGTCTCCTGTACATGAAGGTCTGGCATACAAGAACACTTGCAGAAGTAAGCACCTAGCTGGGTTTGTGAAAGCAGCCAGGTCTGATGATGTGACATTAAAATGAATTCAGCAGATGGATAATCACAAACGCATACAGTGAGGCCAGTAGAATGCAGCCCCAGAAGCCTACTCAAGGACACGCAGGGGCTTGCCTGCTCTAGCTGCTGCTCCAGGGCTGCTGCTGAGGCCGCCATCTTCTGCAGCTGCTCCTTCTCCTCCTCGAACTCCTCCAGCCTCCGCTGCAGGTCTTCCTCCACCATTGTCTTCGCCTCTTGAATCTGCACAAAGGCAGCTTCTTGGTCCAACATGTCAGCCTGGGTCCAGAAGAGAATGTTTTTTAAAAAGCAGGATAACCTGATGGCCACAGAAGACTGAACAGGAAAACCCAGCAGGTGGTAAGAGACCCCCATTCACATCACCATCTGTCCACGACCTGCAAAGGGAGGAGCCGAGGGGTACAGGGTGGAAGGCTGGAGACTTCCCGCTGCCCACAGACAGGCCAATCTGCCTGCTCTCTGCCCATGGCCCCTCCCACTGACACTCAGGCCTGGCAGAAGGGAGAGGCAAGCAAAAACCCATGAAGACCAGAGACAAAGATTGATGCATGACACCTCATGGTATACGGCATATCCCTATCTCAGGGTGTGACAAGTGGAACATCCCATCACAGGATTACCTTGATACTACTTGGTAAAACCAGAGACCAGAGGTCATAGGACAATATGGGGACCCTTACATTCTGACTTTGTAGATAAGACCCAACATCAAGGTGTGTTGGCAGGAAAAGTCATTTTGTAGAGTTCTCTAGTTCTTTTGATGCTGGAGCCCATGAAGAGCATGTTTTTCACAACTCTTCCCCCGCATCCATATCATCTGCCATTTGCAGAGAAGGGAATATGGGAGGCCACACCAATCACAGGACGCTGACCTTCCAGGTGACTAAAAGGTCAGTAATATTCGAGGCACAAAACTGCCATGCCACACACCCCCGGATGTCACATGCCCTTTTCTCTTCTTGATTTCTCCTAACAAGCCTAAGAAGTAGATATTATAACTCTCATTCTACAAAAACGGAATGAGGGCCAGAGAGGTCAAGAAATCATCCAAGGTCTCACAGCTTCAAAAAAGAACAGGAAAAAAAAAAAAAAAAGAACAGGTACCGGGTCCCAGTCCAAGCTGCTGCATCCCACTTCCCTGGAAACACTGTGGGGCAGCTACCCTAACACTGACTACTGCACACACTGGAAGACTAAACAGTAGTGCAGGTTGAGTGCTCAGAGACAAGAAACTGCTTATTACTGCTAGACTCTAAAATGCTGTCAGCCATGCACTGTACTAAACTCCTTCCCTGCCTACTCTGTCCAGCACCACCCACTGTTGAGCTGAACACCAGGACCCAGGCCCACCATGAGTCAGGAGTCAAGTTACCACTGACCATTCAATGAGAAAATGAGGTCTACAGCCATAGCACACTGAACGCACCGATCTCATCTGATCTCAGAAGCTAAGCAGGGTTGGGCCTGGGTAGTACCTGGATAGGAGAATGTGAGGAACTGAATCGCTATACCTAACCACTGCCAGTTGTTCTATGTTTTTAAAAACATGTAAACACATATATGTAACATTAATATTTACATGTACGTATATATTTGTCTGTTTTCTTAACCTTGATTAGTGTCTAAAACAGGCCCAATCTCAGAAAACCAAAACACAAAAACCACTAACACGCCCTGGCCACGGGATGGCACGGCCCTCACCTCAATGCCCTGGAGCTGCAGGGCTATGCGCTCTTTCTCCTTGATGGACCTGTGCTGGGTTTCTGTCAGCTGCTGGGACAGGGACACATTCTCAAGTTTTAGGTGCTCTAGGAGGCCTGTCTGGGTCATCTGTCCAACCTGCAAAGAAAAAATAAGGTGGAAAGTTGGTAGATATCAAGCAAAGTACAGACTAACTAGCCTGTCACCAAGACTGCCAGGGCGAGAGTCTCTGCCTGGCGATGGCCCATGAGGGACTGCTCCGTAGAAGCCCACACCACACAGAGCCTCACTGCCCACCATCCTGCCAGGCACCTTGATTCCAGGGTCAGTGGGTTCTGTATGCCAAGAGAGACAGGTTGGCAGCACAGAGGCCAGTCGCCATTCCCCCAAGAATATGCAGTTTGTGGCAAGACCTACACAGAAGTTCCCACTGCAGGTGCATCTGTGAGCCCCTAAGGTGGGGGCCTCGTCTGGATGGAGATGCAGCTGGAACTGGAGATCTGCCCCTCAGGTGAACTGACCAGCTGTGACCAGACACATTTCAGGTCCTTCCCTCCTACTGTTTGGCTGTACTGGATACACCAGGCTGACCCCTGCCATTCCTGGGAATATCACTGGCAATCCAGCCCAGATATGACCTAGGCTGTCAGTCAGGCTTCCTGCAGAAAAAGGAGCCCAGGTATAAACTTGCTGGCACCCAGAGGAGCAGTCAGTAAAGAGAAGTCTAAAGGACACACAGGTCTGCAATTGGACCTTCGAGTATGTAACATCCAAATCCAATGGGTACAGCCCGAGTAGAAGCTGCCAGAGCAAGGGAGACGTCATTTACTGGGACTGCATCTCAAGGCAACAACAGAATAAAGACCATCCTGACTCTCCTCTCTACTGGGTGGCCCTGGGAACATGTCTGTGTTCATGGGACAAGGGGGAAACTGTAGTAAACACCCTAACTAAGGAGCACTGAAGCTGGGTCTCACAAGTATTTGAAAAAAGCAGTTACATTTCTCAAACTGCCACTCCTTGGACACTTCTTGTTTTTATCTTCCAACCTCTATTTCTGACCAGCATCAGATACATAAGTCTGGCTTTTTTAAATACTTCATGCCTCATATAAATGCACCCTAGCTTCAAAATTATGTTAACTTGTCAAGTGATTTATTTTTAAGTACATATGTTGTAAACAGAGCCATGGTTGTCTATGTGGTCCTATAGCTTAAATGTGTAATATAAATACAGAAAAACTTCAGAAAAGAAAGAAAGAAAATGTCTACTTTGTACATGCGTAGACTTTAGATTTTTAGAAAAGGAGCATTTGGTGGAGTTGCTATTTCACATTCTCTACTTGATAAAGTTTTAATTAATGCACAATAGCCCTGGCCGGTTGGCTCAGTGGTAGAGCGTCGGCCTGGCGTGCAGAAGTCCTGGTTTCGATTCCCGGCCAGGGCACACAGGAGAAGCGCCCATCTGCTTCTCCACCCCTCCCCCTCTCCTTCCTCTCCCACAGCCTAGGCTCCATTGGAACAAAGATGGCCTGGGGCGCTGGGGATGGCTCCTTGGCCTCTGCCCTAGGCGCTAGAGTGGCTCTGGTCCCGACAGAGCGACGCCCCGGAGGGGCAGAGCGTTGCCCCCTGGTGGGCGTGCTGGGTGGATCCCAGTCGGCGCCTGCGGGAGTCTGACTGTCTCTCCCCGTTTCCAGCTTCAGAAAAATACAAAAAAAAAAAAAAAATGCACAATATTCTATCTGAACAAAAAAAAAGGAGGAGGGACAAAACCCATAGCTAAATTCCAAATGGAGCCTGAGGCTAGCCTGACTGGCAGTGGCACAGTGGATAGAGCGCTGACTTGGATACTGAGGTCGCAGGTTTGAAACCCTGAGGTCACTGGCTCAAGTACGGGCTCATCGGGCTTGAGCATGGGGTCACTGGCTAGAGTGTAGGATCACTAAGATGACCCCATAGTCGCTAGCTTGAGCCCAAAGGTCACTGGCTTGAGCGAGGAGTCACTGGCTCAGCTGGAGCCCCCAGTCAAGTCACTGTATGAGAAGCAATCAATAAACAACTAAAGTGGGACAACTATGAGTTGACACTTCTCATCTTTCTCCCTCCCTGTTTCTATCTCTCCCTAAAAAAAAAAAAGAAAAAAAGAAGACCGAGGTTGGTGGAGGCTCCAGTTAGAACCTTCATTATCAACCCAATTAGTCTAAAGCTCTGAAGTTCAAAGCAAAATACATTTCAGCCACTTGCCAGCTGTTGTAGAATGCAATCCAGAGGGAGAAGCCCCAGAATGCCTGTGCACCTGTGCCTGCTCCCACCTGTGCTGGCCCCCTACAAAAAAGGACAGGGCGGAGGTTCTGGTGATGAAGCAGCTGGAGAAGAGAGAAGCTCCAGCCGGGAGGGGAATGTGTGCCATGCTCTGTGCATGTCAGAAACATCACAGGAGGGCCGAGACCAGGGGGACGTGGATTTGAGAGCTAGGTTCACAGGATGTTTTAAGGTTAGATGTGCTCAAGCAGAGTCTGTGAGAGCCCGTGCCAGGTCACGAAGGTGCTTACTGTACAGGGTAAGTATGGGTTATGTAAGTGGTTAGCAGATTTTTAGAAAATGCATCTGTAGCCCTGGCCAGTTGGCTCAGCGGTAGAGCATCGGCCTGGCATGCGGGGGACTCAGGTTCGATTCCCGGCCAGGGCACATAGGAGAAGCGCCCATTTGCTTCTCCACACCCCCCCTTCCTCTCTGTCTCTCTCCTGCCCTCCCGCAGCCAAGGCTTCATTGGAGCAAAGATGGCCCGGGCGCTGGGGATGGCTCCTTGGCCTCTGCCCCAGGCGCTAGAGTGGCTCTGGTCGCGGCAGAGCGATGCCCCGGAGGGGCAGAGCATCGCCCCCTGGTGGGCAGAGCGTTTCCCCTGGTGGGCGTGCCGGGTGGATCCCGGTCAGGCGCATGCGGGAGTCTCTCTGACTGTCTCTCCCCGTTTCCAGCTTCAGAAAAATACAAAAAAAAAAAAAAAAAAAATGCATCTGTAAAATCTAAACACAAAAGTCTTTTTATTTTAGGGAAAAGCAGTTGCTCCACATGGGACATGAAGCGTGAGCTGACCAGTGCTGTCAGAGCCATACCTGGATATGGGCCATCTCACCCTGCAGTCGGACCCGGGCCTCTTGCGCCAGGGCAAGCTGCTGTTGATACCACTGCCGGACATTCTGCAGAGATGCAATTTCTGTCTGGGATGCCTTTAGCCTGCTGGTGAGCGTCGTGCGCTCCAGCTGCACTTGCCGCAGCTGGCTCTGCAAGGCTGTCATCTGTTGTCGCAGGTCATGCACTGGAAGCAAGAACACACAGCACTCAAATCAGCCCAAAGCAGGAGCCACAGCTCTCTTCCAACGTCCAAGTCAGGCCATCCTCTCTGAAGGGCAGGGACCCAGCCCATCGCCACCATGCATGGCAGTGATGTTTAAAGTCTCAGGGCTGAGCCTGACCAGACGGTGGCGCAGTGGATAGAGCGTCAGACCGGGATGCGGAGGACCTAGGTTCGAGACCCCGAGGTTGCCAGCTTGAGCGTGGGCTTGTCTGGTTTGAGCAAAAAGCTCACCAGCTTGGACCCAAGGTCGCTGGCTTGAGCAAGGGGTCACTCGGTCTGCTGTAGCCCCACGGTCAAGGCACATATGAGAAAGCAATCAATGAACAACTAAGTGCCACAACGAAAAACTGATAATTGATGCTTCTCATCTCTCTGCGTTCTGGTCTGTCTGTTCCTATCTATCCCTCTCTCTGACTCTCTGTCTCTATAAAAAAAACTCAAAAAACACACTGCAGCCTCCTCTTACTTACAAACTCCAGTGTTTCAGGGTTTTTGTTTTGTTTTTTATCAGAGACAGAATGAGAGTCAGAGAGAGGGATAGATAGGAACAGACAGACCAGAACGCAGAGAGATGAGAAGCATCAATTATCAGTTTTTCGTTTTGGCACTTAGTTGTTCATTGATTGCTTTCTCATATGTGCCTTGACCGTGGGGTTACAGCAGACCAAGTGACCCCTTGCTCAAGCCAGCGACCTTGGGTCCAAGCTGGTGAGCTTTTTGCTCAAACCAGACGAGCCCGCGCTCAAGCTGGCAACCTCGGGGTCTCGAACCTAGGTCCTCTGCATCCCGGTCCGACGCTCTATCCACTGCGCCACCGTCTGGTCAGGCCAGGGTTTTTTTTTTAAGTATTTTTCTTATTTTAGATATTTTAAATTCATTTTAGAGAAGAGAGAGAGAGAGAATGAAAAGGAGAGAGAAGGGGGGCAGGAGTAGGAAGCATCAACTCCCATATGTGCATTGACCAGGCAAGCCCAGAGTTTCGAACCGGTGACTTCAGCATTCCATGTTGACACTTTATCCACTGCACCACCACAGGTCAAGCTACTTTCCTTTATTTATTTATTTTTATTATTTTTTTAGATTTTACTTATTGATTTTTAGGAGGAGGGAGAGAAAGGGAGAGAAGGAAAGAGGGGGAGAAGGGGAGAAGCAGGAAGCATCAACTCATAGTAGTTGCTTCCTGTATGTGCCTTGACCAGGCAAGTCCAGAGGTTCGAACTGGCAACCTCAGTGTTTCAAGTCGACGTTTTATCCACTGTACCACCACAGGTCAGGCCTTCTTTATTTTTTTAAATGTTTATTGATTTTGGAGAGAGAAAGCAATAGAAAGAGATAGAAACATTGATCTGTTCCTATGTGCCCTGACCGGCTATGGAACTGGTAACCTCTGCACTTTGGGATGATGCTCTGAACTATCTGGCCAGGGCTCAGGCTCTTTTTAAATAATAAACCATCCAAAAAAATGCAAAAAATATGTTACTGAGCTTTGTGTGAGCATAGGGCTATTCACTGCCCAATGAGCTCTGGTCACATCAGGCCTTGCAACCCAGAATCATAAAACTATTGTGACCTGACCTACAGTGGCACAGTGGATAAAGCATCAACCGGCAATGCTGAGGTCACTGGTTTGAAACCACAGGCTTGCTTGATCAAGGTACATACCATATACGAGAAGTAACTACTATGAGTTGATGCTTCCCACTCCTTCCCCCTTTCTCTCTCTCCTCTTTCTCTAAAAATGAATAAAATCTTAAACAAACAAACAGAAAAATGAAAAATAAATAAAACTATTGTGTTCAGAACTTCCTGGATTTTACAATTTTCTTAAGAAACTGGGTATCCCAGCCCTGGCCAGTTGGCTCAATGGTAGAGCATCGGCCTGGCGTGCAGGAATCCCGGGTTCGACTCCCAGCCAGGGCACACAGGAGAAGTGCCCATCTGCTTCTCCACCCCTCCCCCTCTCCTTCTTCTCTGTCTCTCTCTTCCCCTCCCACAGCCAAGGCTCCATTGGAGCAAAGTTTTCCCGGGCGCTGAGGATGGCTCTATGGCCTCTGCCTCAGCTGCTAGAATGGCTCTGGTTGCAACAGAGCAATGCCCCAGATGGGCAGAGCATCACCCCCTGGTGGGCATGCCAGGTGGATCCTGGTCGGGCGCATGCAGAAATCTGTCTGACTGCCTCCCCGTTTTCAACTTCAGAAAAATACAAAAAAAAAACCCCAAAACTGGGTATCTTAGAATGCTCTTAAAAACAGTCTATCTTTCTATTTTTTCACTGGTGCTTTCTTTTTAGAATAAAGCCTTTGTGACTGTAGTCTGTCATTTTTCTTTGTGTCATCAGACCTAAAACCTACTGCCACAAGCCTTACGGCCAGACTTTATGCTGAGAGATAGAGTCCTTCCCATCCACCTACTGCCCACTCTGCCAGAAGAGACTCATCTATGCAGCCTGCATCAGAGGGTCTGACATCTGGTCGACACAGAGAGGTCCTGAGCTGGCAGCCAGTCTTCTTGGTGCCTGGCGGATGTGGAGTGCCTGAGGTTCTCTGTACATGGCCTGCCGCCCAGGTTCCCTGAACCCCAGTATTCCATCTGTCATTCCAAAGGTGACCTCCACAAGAATCCAGCTAGACCACAGCTGAACTCAAGGTAGGAAAAATAAAGGTCTACTAATCCACAATCTAAGCGTTATCTTTACATGTATTAAATAGGACCTGCAGTTCTGTGGAACAGCAGGCAGCTCCAGCCCACCAATGATGGACTCTGTGGGCGGTGAGTGGAAACAACAACTGACTCAGGGTCAGAGCCCACTTATACCCATGCAGAAATGTACCAGAAATAATTCCCACTTCAGAAAAGCGGCACCTCGTGTACAAATCAGGCACCAACCAGAGCATTCATCTGAGAGAAGAATGGTCCCTAGAGCAGGCATCGAAGTTGCAGCCCCTGCCCTGTCAGGCCCGCAGAGGCCTGCGGAGCCCATGCACGCACCTGTGCTGTCCTTGCTGAGCATGCTGCTCTGCATCTCCTCCACTTTGTCCAGCAGTCGGTGGTACTGCTCCTCTGCCACCTGCAGGTCATGGTGCGAGGATGCCAGGCTGGCATTCTTGGCCTCCAGTGTGTTCTGCAGGTCACTCATTGCCTGCTCCAGGTCCCAGCAAGACTGCTTCAAGGTGTCCACCTCTGAGCTGAGCGCGTCCTGCTTCTGCTGGCTGTTGTGGCTGTGCTCCTCCTGCGCCTGCAGCCGTGTGTTCAGGGCGGCCAGCTGTGCCTGCAGCTCTGCCTTTTCCTTAAGTGCCTGGAAAGAAAGCCAAACAGATTGACTATCAGGAAATTAAGTCCCTTCTATCCTGTGCATTAAGAAGGCAGCCACACTAACCAGCAAGACAAAGAAAGGTGTCGATAGGTGAGCTTTCTAGGAAAGCACCATGTTTTCCAAACCATCCAGTCATCTAACATGATGGTCACCCCCAGAGAAGGCGGGTTTCTCCAGAAAGGCCTGGGGTAGGAGGGCGACTAGAACTTGCATGTTTCTCACAGTTGCACCCCAGTACGCAGCACTTGGGGAAGGCTGTGCAAGTGCCCACTCACCCTTAGGTTGTCAGTCAATGTATTTGTTCAAAAAACTAAAACATGCACCAGTACCCGCACACACACATGAAAAGGAAGAATACCAGGAGCCCTGAGGGATCCTCAAAGATGAACAGTAGTCGGGTTCAGATCTGGGGAAACAAATCAGCAACATATGTGCAGGGAGATGGTTCATACACAGGACCTCTGAGGGGCCAGCTGGGGCTATAGGCAACCTGGGGCACCGTTCTGTGTTGGGTGGTGGGACCTTCAAGGCCAATGTCTGCAGATAAAGTAGGGGTAAGAAAAGTGGGGCCTTGAGAATCCTGAGAACAGAAGAACACATCCACAGGAGTGAAGGGCACGTGCTCCACCCATCCTGAAGGCAGCCTATCAAGGTGTGCAGGAAATTCCTGAACGCAGAAAGGAGACAGCTGCACCTCTACACACAGGGGAAATGAGACACCATGAAGACAAATAACCAAATCAACAGAAAAACAGACCCCCAAAGATAACAAGTTAGCTGAGCAAAAGTGATGTGATTCTACAGTGAGTACATCTGCATAGAGACAAGCATCATGCCCAGAGCAACCATGAAGTCTGTTTGGACACAATTGCACAGCCAATCAGTACTCCAGAGGACAAGAACGGAAAGTAAAAGCACAAGGTTCTTAGCTTGTCCCGGGGTCGGCTGTGCTGCTTAAGTAGAAACACAACTGACCAGTTACCTTCTAAAGTGCGACAAAGTGAAAACCATGTACCACAAAATTAACCCTGAGATATGAACAGTCACTTCTCCAATCGGCACAGTTTAAGTACCCAAAAAACGATGGGTCTGTCCCAGGACCATGCAGTACAAGAAGCCACAACAAACATGAGCAGTGCATTGGCTGAGCACCCACTCCTGGCACATGAACACCCACCCGAGAGACCCCCTCACACTGTGATGCTACCCAGCACCACGTCTCCTGCTCTCAATGCCAGGCGCATGGCGTCAAATTCAACTGAATTGATTTACTCTAACTGCTCACAGAAAAGCTGAAAATTAAAGGAAAATGATTTTTCAGGAATATGCTAACTAAATACAGCAAGGTTCATATTAGAAAAAGCAGAGCCTGACTAGTGATGGCACAGTGACTAGAGCATTGACCTGGGACGCTGATGTCCCAGGTTCGAAACCCCAAGGTCGCCAGTCTCACCAGCTTGAATGTGGGGTTGCTGGCTTGAGCAAGGTGTCACTGGCTTGGCTTGAGCCCCCTGGTCAAGTTTCTGGGACATAGCCAGCCACCTTCCCAGAAAATCATGTATGAGAAGCAATCAATGAACAACTAAAGTGACTCAACTATAAATTGATGTTTCTTATCTCTCTAACTTCTTGTCTGTCTCTCTATCAAAAAAGAAAAGAAAAAGCAGAATCTGAAGCAAAAAAAAAAAGCATTAAAGGGGCAAAGATGACAAGTTACTATGCCAGAAAAAGGTGAGGTCAACCACAACAATTTGATTCTTAGGCATGGCTGGGTATCTGACATCAGAGTGAATAAATCCTGTAGGTAGATCTGGTCAGCGATGGCAAAGGTGCAGGAAACGCCAGTGAAAAGCTCACACGCCTCAGTCTGAGATGACAATCCAGGCTGACCAGACACAGCACAGAGGCCTGGCTGCTGCTATGTGTGAGGATGAGTGAAAGTCTACCCAATGATCAGGAAGCACATGACACATCACTAAACACTACTTACCTGACTAGCCTCCTGGGATAAGGCTTCCAGTTGTCCTTCAAGTCTCATTTTTTCTTTAAGAACTTGCAACATCTCATCATGAGTTTCAGCCACAGAACTTTCCATGGACACACTGGAGGAAAAGGCACGAATGGTCAGCCAATGGGAACAGGAGAGATCATCAGATCACATCTGTCCACACTCTCCAAACCACAGATACACCCCTACTACTCTTCCCCAAAGGTTTAAAGTAAATAAGCAGACAGATTCCAGTGGAGGACTGCCAATCAACACTTCCACCCGCAGTCAGGCATGTTCAGCTGTGTGTGGCTGGAACTCCTGTGTGGAGGTGAGAGCCAAGGTAAGCAGCTGTGCCCTATTTGAGGCAGGTCTGCACAAAAGCTAGAAGGCAGAATGTCCTAGTACTGCAGATGATGACTGAGTAGCTCTACAAATTTGTAGAAATTCCATTTCTACAAATCAACAGAGTCGTGTGCATATGAAACATTAAGGACTAAGGTGTTACAACCACTATGCTGGTGGGTAGGTTCTGCGGGTGCTGCCCACCTGCTGCAGATGCTGTCCGCCCGGCTTCGCATCTCACCATTGACCTCTGGGCCCCGGTCTCGGTGCTCGGCCGCAGCGGCCTGGAGGACATCTGAGATGGAGGGGAACTGGCCCAGGGAACTGGCAGCAATCTCCTGACCATTAACCACATAGGAGGCTTCATGTGCACTTGGTGTGTTCACCAGAAGGCCGCGCACCCCCTGGGTGGAGACGCCACTGTAGGAGGAGCTGTCGCTCTCATTCCCGTCGGCCTCAGATGTGTTGTCTCCAGTCAGGGACGAGTTCTCCAGGTCGTCAGCCTCAGGGCACAGGCTGACCTCAGATACCACTGACGTCACACTGCTTCGGTTCTGCTTCAGGGAGCCCCTGGAGGAGTCTGTGGCTGGAAGATTTCCACCTGAATTCCTAGTGTCCGAGTCTTCAGTTCTATAATCAGCTAGGGACCGAATTTTGCTTGATTTGAAACTTTTTTTCTCCTTAGGATGTGCCAGGAGCCCTAAACTGCCCACCTTTGGTCCCCGAGGCACACTGGTGCGCAGGAAGGAATATTCCTTTGTCATGGCCAGGGTGCTGGCCCTCGGTAAGGCTTCTGGGTTTAACATGAGCTCAGGATCAAGTGTGCTAAAAGGTCTTGTTTTAGCTGCAGGTTGGCTGGACTGAGAAGGAAAGAAACACACAATGATTTGTTTGAAAGTGACAACAGCAGTCAAGATGTGCTGCCCAGAAAGGCTGCACAGATGACGGTCCCTCCCAGACAAACAGCAACTTCTGTGTGTGCCTCCACTCCCCACCCGCTCCAGCTCCGCTCTTACCCACTGTGCTCTGCAGTCTCTCTGTCCCTGGTCACATCCAGTGACCATCCAAGCACACATCATCAATGATTGTGCCGGTATTATAATTAAAAACATCTATTAGCAAGTCCTTCCTCATTCACATCAACGTTACATCTTCCTGACTATTCTCCCATGTTCATGCCTTTAGAGAAACCTAAACATTTTTTTTTTAAAGGTTTTTTTAATCTTTTTTTTTTTTTTGTATTTTTTTGGAGCTGGAAACGGGGAGAGACAGCCAGACAGACTCCCGCATGAGGGAGGGGAAGAGAGAGACAGAGAGGAAGGGGGTGGTGGAGAAGCAAATGGGCGCTTCTCCTATGTGCCCTGGCCGGGAATCAAAGCCGGGTCCCCCGCACGCCAGGCTGACGCTCTACCGCTGAGCCAACCGGCCAGGGCCTAAACATTTTCAAGTTAATAAAATAACTCCTTTTGAGCCCGACCAGTGGTGGTGCACTGGATAGAGCGTCAACCTAGGACACTGAGGTCCTAGATTTGAAACCCCAATGTCACCGGCTTGAGTGCAGGTCGCTTATAGATGAGCATGGGTTCATCTACATCAGTGGTAGTCAACCTGGTCCCTACTGCCCACTAGTGGGCATTCCAGCTTTCATGGTGGGCGATAGCAGAGCAACCAAAGTATAACTAAAAAGATATTAACTATAGTAAGTTGTTTTATAAACAACTGCCAAACAGCGAAAATCCAACAGAAAATACTTGGTAAGTAATTATTATTATATGCTTTAACTTGCTGTAACTGCTTTATAAATTTTATAAAATAAAGTTACTTCCCTACTTTATAAATCACCATTACTGTGGAACCGGTGAGCAGTTAGAAAATTTTACTACTAACAGAGATACAAAAGTGGGCGGTAGCTATAAAAAGGTTGACTACCCCTGCTCTTGGTTCCTGAGATTAGCATTGGAGAGCAGGAAAAAAAAAAAAAAAAAAAAAAAAAAAGGTTGACTACCCCTGATCTACATGATTTCTTGGTTGCTGGCTTGAGTTCAAAGGTTGCTGGCTTGAAGCCCAGTCACTGGCTTCAGATTAAGGTCGCTGGTTTGAGCAAGGGGTCACTGGCTCAGCTAGAGCCCCCCAATCAAGGCACATATGAGAAGTAATCAATAAACAACTAAAATGCCATAACTATGAGTTGATATTTCTCATCTCTCTCCATTCCTGTCTCTTTCACTCTCTCAAAAAAAAGGAGGTGGGGTGGGGTGGGCAAAGGGTGTAAGAGGGACAAATATAAGGTGATGGAAAATTATCTGACTTTGGGTGATGGGTATATAATATAATCAACAGTTCAAATGCTATAAAAATGTTTACCTGAAACCTATGTACTCTTACTGATCAATGTCACCCTATTAAATTTTCTAAATAACATTAAAAAAATAAGAGTAGGACTCACCCGTTCCTGCTGGCGCTTCACCCTGTACTGTTTGAGCTGCTCCTCCAGCCGTTTCCGAGCCTGAAGTCGGACCTGCTCCTCCTTCTCTAGAGGCAGTGAAGCCTCTGTTGAGCCTGCAGTGGAGAAAGTCATTTAGAAACTCATAAAGCACCAGGGCACAGAGGGAAAATCAGGACAGCAGCTTGGCTATTCTGTATTTCATTACCAATATGATTTAGTTCCATAAATGCATGCTGTCTAGTTTGAAAGGCCGACTTCCAGATGGACAGAAACTGTGAGCCCTGCACACACTGGCTGCAGGGGAGAACCATCTGGTAGAAGACACCTTGGCCACACCCAGGGGTGGGGCTCCCTACAGCAGGGGTCCCCAAACTTTTTACACAGGGGGCCAGTTCACTGTCCCTCAGACCATTGGAGGGCTGGACTATAAAAAAAACTATGAACAAATCCCTATGCACACTGCACATATCTTATTTTAAAGTAAAAAAAACAAAACGGGAACAAATACAATATTTAAAATAAAGAACAAGTAAATTTAAATCAACAAACTGACCAGTATTTCAATGGGAACTATGCTCCTCTCACTGACCACCAATGAAAGAGGTGCCCCTTCCAGAAGTGCGGCAGGGGCCGGATAAATAGCCTCAGAGGGCCGCATGTGGCCCGCTGGCCATAGTTTTGGGGACCCCTGCCCTACAGTATCCAGCTGGTACAACAGGATACTGGCAACTTGCCTCTCAGTAACAAAAGAACTGAAATCAAAGTCAGAGCCTGTGGCGAGCCTTCACTGAGCTCTAATCTGACCTCTGAGGTTACAGAGGAACCAGTGAAGAGCAGTCGTGATGGAATGGCACCCAGTCATGTGAGCATGTCACACAAAACGTTCTTTCTTTATGCAGTGACATCTGGAGATATGATTTGATCCACAGTTTACCTAGATTCCTGCAATAACGAGTCATCTTATATTTTTGGTCAGTAACAGAATTTAAAATATCTAATCTCAAATCTTTTACTTTGAACACCAAAGGGTGTACCGTGAGTACCATGGTATAAATCAAAGACCTTTTACTACAGCAGACATGCATGTTGGATGCTGCTTAGGGGAATACGCTGATGAGAGCAGATAAATGTCCAAATTTAACCACTGTGTATACAACACCACCTTCAGATGTGTATTCTTTTTTTTTTTTTTTTTTTTTTTTTTTTTCATTTTTCTGAAGCTGGAAACAGGGTAAGACAGTCAGACAGACTCCTGCATGCGCCCGACCAGGATCCACCCGGCACGCCCACCAGGGGTGACGCTCTGCCCACCAGGGGGCGATGATCTGCCCATCCTGGGCGTCGCCATGTTGCGACCAGAGCCACTCTAGCGCCTGGGGCAGAGGCCACAGAGCCATCCCCAGCGCCCGGGCCATCTTTGCTCCAATGGAGCCTTGGCTGCGGGAGGGGGAAGAGAGAGAGAGAGAGGAAAGTGCGGCGGAGGGGTGGAGAAGCAAATGGGCGCTTCTCCTGTGTGCCCTGGCCGGGAATCGAACCCGGGTTCTCCGCATGCTAGGCCGACGCTCTACCGCCAGATGTGTATTCTTAGAAGATAAGCAGCTGTTGTTTTAAATAATCCCTAACACCTAACACTGGAATTTTAAGAATGTCACTAGGAATTCACCAATGTCATTAATAATTTGTGCATTTATCAGACCTCTAATACTTTTCTCAAGGCTAAGCAGTCCAGATGGCACAAACCCACAGGCCTGTGGCTACAGGCAGGAAAGCCAAATCTGCAAATTCAATACCAAAGATACAGCCTGAGAGTCAGGGTCATGAGTGAAGACTCCCCAGGAAGGGCAGTAGGTGGCTGCAGGTCACTGCCATGTGGGCACCTGAAGCCAGAGATCACACATCCTCAGATCAGAAATCCAAGATTTTACATGGATAAGTCTCGACTTAAATGTTGACAATGAATTTACAAAAACTTAAAAAACACTACAGCCTCAACAAAATAATGTCTGTGAAGAAAAGGCAAACAATCAAAAAGAAAAATGGGCCAAGCATATGAACAGACAATTCACATAAAACACTGACCAAACGGCCAACGGAGAATAAGATGCTCAAAGCTCCAGTAATCAGGGAAGTGCAAGTTTCAAATTAAAGTAACCAGGAAGCATCAGGTGCACCCACCAAACTGGTTAAAAATGAAAAAAAAGTGTCTGGGTGAAGGAGAGGTAGGCGACACCATGCTCTCATGCATGAGTCGTTAGTGGCCTAGCTTTATGACCACATGGGATGGAAATAAATAAAAATCCCCATTGCTTTGGACCAAGAAGCAGGGTTCTGGGATGCAGTCCTAGAAGCTGCAGCAGCAATACTGTGGGCATGAGCACCAAGACATGCACTGTAGCGGATGGCCTGGGGCAATGTCCACACAGAAGCGATAAGTGAGAAAAACATGCAACAATCTCCTTTAAAATAGCAAGGGTGCAAACCTGGCTGTTTATAGACCTATATGGTGCGATGTGCCTAAATGGTTAGGGGTAAATACAGCATGTGTAATACAACCCCACTGTGTAAAATTTTATGTCTGGGTATGAGAAAGTATTAGTCAAAGGCCTGGAGGTTTCTTGGGCTCACAGGCTGCCAGTTGTGACCTGTTCACCCCTTTCTCCCCAGGGATCAGCACAAAATCAACGTTGATTAAAAAAATTCATAAAGGAAAACTATCAGCCTGCACAGGCAGTGGTGCAGTGGATATAGAGCATCAAATTGAGACGCAGAGTACTCAGATTCGAAACCCCAAGGTCGCTGACTTGAATGAGGCTCATCCAGCTTGAGCACACGATCACAGACAAGACTCCACGGTCACTGGCTCGAGCCCAAGGTTGCTGGCTTGAGCAAGGGGTCACTCGCTCTGCTGTAGTCCCCCAGTCAGGGCACATATGAGAAAGTGATCAATGAACAACTAAGATGCCGTAACAAAGAATTGATGCTTTTCGTTGCTCTCCCTTCCTGTCTGTCCCTATCTGTCCCTCTCTCTGTTTTCTTCTCTGACAAAAATTAAAAAAATTAAAAAATAAAAAGCTTCCAGCCTGACCTGTGGTGACACAGTGGATAAAGTGTCGACATGGAATGCTGAGGTCCCTGATTCAAAATCCTGGACTTGCCCAGTCAAGGCACATATGAGAAGCAAGAAATGGTTCTTCCTGCTCCCTCACCTTCTCTCTCCCTCTCTCTCACTCCTCTCTCTAAAATCAATATATGAAATATTTTTAAAAAAGCAAGCTTTCGGCCTGACCTGTGGTGGTGCAGTGGATAAAGTGTCAACCTGGAAATGCTGAGGTCGCCGGTTTGAAACCCTGGGCTTGCCTGGTCAAGGCACATATGGGAGTTGATGCTTCCAGCTCCTCCCCCACTTCTCTCTCTCTGTCTCTCCTCTCTCTCTGTCTCTCCCTCTCCTCTCTAAAATGAATAAATAAAAAAATTAAAATTAAAAAAAAAAGAAAGCTTTCAAAGTGTCACTGTTGAGACTGATTTCCCACAGGCTGCCTATTGACCATCCAGGATGACAAAAGACCACAGGCTCTTTAAATCTGGACCTGGAGCACCAGCATCAAAACCAGACCATGAACATATATGCGCTCTTCTTCTGAAATGGAGCCATCTGATCAACGCACAGTCCACCGTCTTACAAAACAAAGTGTCTGTGAAGGTGGTGACTAACAGGCCATGGGGGGAGGGTTGGGAGGGGAAGAAGGCCAGGGGTCGGATGCTTACACAGTTGCGTTTCTTGCATAGGAAGACTGAGTCTGAGAGACTGCAAAGCTTCTTTTCTAACACTGCCCTCAGCACTAGTCCCCTGAGACTTCCTTAGGTTGTCATGGAAACCAGCCACACCTGGAGGAGCATCAGGACCCACTGGGCTCATGGTGGGACCGAGAGCCAACGGCGGGCCTGGGAGCTGTGGTGTCGGCCCATTCTGAAAGACATCTCCCCTGCTGGGCGTATCTAGGCTCTCTCCTTCATCCACAGCTTTGTTCATCTCAATGCTGGCACCTGAAAGGGAGGACATGCTGGGCTATCATAATGGCAACAACCCAGGTCATATGCGTATATACGTGCAGCTAAAACAGGACAAAAAAGAATTTAGAAATGTGAGCATGAGTAATGTCCACATCCTACATCTGTTCACTCTGGGAGAAGAGCACAATAATGTGTGAGAAACACCCACAGAAACCTTAAGGGAAATCATTGCAGCTCCACCCTGCTTGGGCATAAAGTGGGGAAGTTCCTGTTAGGTTTAACACACCTGATACTTACTTTAAAGTTGGCATTAACTAAAAAAAAACTCATATGATTACTAAAAACACACTTCAAACAAAAAGTTCATTACTATCTTAAACACCATGGTCTTCCTTCAAAACACAAGCTGATCCATGTCCTCCTGTGCCAGCGGCACAGAGTGCCTGGTGACTTACACTGGGCTTCATCCCACTGGTCAGGTAGCACCCGTGCGTCCAGGGCCTTCGGGACGGTATCAGGGCAGACTGGGGCGCCACTGCAGGATCCATCCTCCAAGAGGCCACCATGCATGACCGACGCTCCATCCATGGTTAAGACAACTCAGACTAGGCTGACATTAGGGGGCTGCACGTGAGCTGCTGGCAGGATCCGCCTCTGCCATCACCAACAGTCAGGATTCCCCGGGAAGGACTGCAGTAGGTTTTCCATTTTTGACTGATTTAAAGTCTTATAAATGGCTTAAAATCAAACTAAGTAATCTCATGATACCTGATAGAAGGAAAAACAGAAAGAAAACATTATAAACCTCATTGTCAGATTTGAAGTAACAATTCCAAGATTAATATTTGCTTCCCAATTTGTATCTGTATAAGAAACAAATACAAATTTATTCATTCAACAAAAATCCGTAAGCACCTACAATATCCTAGGTTTTGAGGATAAAATGCTGATCCAGCCACATCTGGGCCTGTTCCTGAAGGTGCTTATTGTCATTATTGGTGTTGGCCAGACTGTCCAGCTAGGACAGAGAAGCTCCATAACTGGCCCTATAATTGTCACATACTGAATGGGGATAGGGGGGTATGAGGGAGTTGAGGTTTTGGCAACTGCAGAACTGAGTTTTTATTTAATTAAATTTAACCAAGTTGGGTATAAATAGCCACATGTGGCCAGGACTTCTGTGTAAGACATGCAGGCCTAAGTGCTCAGATAGCTCACAGGACACCCTGTCCAGGAGACGTGGTATGAAGGTGCCAAGGCCCCACTCAGAACCAGCAATGGGAACATGGATACAGGCCACTGTGTTGGGGAAGCACAAGGGTTGAGAACATGGCAAGACAGCCACCGTGGAATGGAGGCAGAGGGAGTATCTCACAGGAGGTGACTGTGGGCATCACTCTAGACTTGTCTTGCATTTCTAGCAGGATCAGCATTGTTTAGCCCATTCTGCGAGGCTGTTTAAGGCAGCAAAAAACTTTGCCCAGTTTGGCAACTGGTTATTGCTTGTAAAGTAGCTGAGAATATTATCATCTCATTTCCTAGTCAACAGATAAGGTGTTATTAACTGTTACTCATTCTGTGGGAATGTTGGCATTCACTTCATTTAAATACAGTGTGTCGGCCCTGGCCAGCTGGCTCAGTGGTGGAGTGTCGGCCTGGCATGCAGAAGTCCCGGGTTCAATTCCCAGCCAGGGCACACAGGAGAAGCACCCATCTGCTTCTCCACCTCTCCCCCTCTCCTTCCTCTCTGTCTCTCTCTTCCCCTCCCGCAGCCGAGGTTCCATTGGAGCAAAGATGGCCCGGGCGCTGGGGATGGCTCCTTGGCCCCTGCCCCAGGCGCTAGAGTGGCTCTGGTCGCAGCAGAGCGACGCCCTGGAGGGGCAGAGCATCGCCCCCTGGTGGGCAGAGCGTTGCCCCTGGTGGGCGTGCTGGGTGGATCCCGGTCGGGTGCATGCGGGAGTCTGTCTGACTGTCTCTCCCCATTTCCAGCTTCAGAAAAAAGAAAAAAAAAAAAAAATACAGTGTGTCCATAAAGCCATGGTGCACTTTTGACCGGTCACAGGATAGCAACAAAAGACGACAGAAATGTGAAATCTGCACCAAATAAAAGGGAAACTCTCCCAGTTTCATACATATTCAGTGCAGTTCAATGTGTGCTCACACATAGATTTTTTAGTGCTCCTTAGGTAGCTATCCCGTATAGCCTCTACAGACTCGTCACTGACTGATGGCCTACCAGAATGGGGTTTCTCCACCAAAATGCCGGTTTCCTTCAACTGTTTATCCCACCGAGTAATGTTATTCCTATGTGGTGGCGCTTCGTTATAAAGGCGCCGATTTTCACATTGCACTTTGGTCACGGACTCGAATTTAGTGAGCCATAGAACACGCTGAACTTTCCTCTGTACCATCCACATCTCAACTGGCATGGCCGTGGGCTGCTCCACTGTATATACGGTGTTATGTCATCATCTGCGCATGCGCACATGCTGCCACATCATCCTACAGAAACTGGGTTTTCCTTTTATTTGGTGCAGATTTCACATTTCTATCATCTTTTGTTGCTTTCCTGTGACCGGTCAAAAGTGCACCATGAGCCTGACCAGGCGGTGGCGCAGTGGATAGAGCGTCGGACTGGGATGCAGAGGACCCAGGTTCGAGACCCTGAGGTCACCAGCTTGAGTGCGGGCTCATCTGGCTTAAGTAAATAGCTCACCAGCTTGGACCCAAGGTAGCTGGCTCAAGCAAGGGGTCACTCGGTCTGCTGAACGCCCATGGTCAAGGCACATATGAGAAAGCAATCAATGAACAACTAAGGTGTCGCAACGAGAAACTGATATGATTGATGCTTCTCATCTCTCTCTGTTCCTGTCTGTCTGTCTATCTATCCCTCTCTCTGACTCTCTCTCTCTGTCCCTGAAAAAAATAAAAATTAAAAAAATTAAAAAATAAAAGTGCACCATGACTTTACGGACAGACTGTATATCTCATATTATCCTATGTACTGTTCTGTGTTTCACGTTTCAGGACAAAACTTTACATGACTCTCCTCCCAAGCTTACAAGTCCCAGCCTTTTGGAAAGAAGCCAGGCAGTGGTCTTCACAAGGAGGGCTCACATAGCTGTGCCTGCTCTGAAAATCTCACCCTGTCCTGTGAATCAGCAACCACAGGGGTTGGCATTACCTGCTCTACCAATGAAGCAAATGACTAGCAATATAAGTGTACCTTTGTGCAAACCCAAGGACGGTTGGCTCAAAGCTCTAATAACCCACACATTCCTCCTTGCTGTCTGTTGCCCTATAGCCCAAAGACATCTTGGGTTAACAATAGTGCTGTCAACAATACCGGGTGGCTCTGGCCGGTTGGCTCAGTGGTAGAGCGTCGGCCTGGTGTGCAGGAGTCTCGGGTTCGATTCCCAGCTAGGGCACACAGGAGAAGCACCCATCTGCTTCTCCACCCCTCCCCCTCTCCTTCCTCTCTATCTCTCTCTTCCCCTCCCGCAGCCAAGGCTCCATTGGAGCAAAGTTGGCCCGGGCGCTGATGGCTCTGTGGCCTCTGCCTCAGGCGCTAGAATGGCTCTGGTTGCAACAGAACAACGCCCAGATGGGCAGAGCATTGCCCCCTGGTGGGCGTGCCAGGTAGATCTCAGTCGGGCGCATGCGGGAGTCTGTCTGACTGCCTCCCCGTTTCCAACTTCAGAAAAATACCAAAAAAATAAAATAAAAATAAAAATAAACAATACGGGGTGGCGGGGTTGGTTTAGAGTTGTGAGTATGCAAAACAGTTTATTTTACTGTATTATTATTTGTTAAGTATTGTATTATTTTCCATATGAACAACTGTAAACCTACTTTTGCTCCACCCTGTACAAAAGGTTGTATCTACTATTAAGTGTCAAACTAGCACTAAGGGTTTGTACTGGGAAGAACTGCTGATAGAAATGTATGAAAACACAAACTACAATCCACTGTAGCTCATCTAAAGGCACTGGGTGCCAGGCTAAAACAACATCTGAATCAGAGCAAGGAAGGGAGGTGCTGAGGCTGGAGAAAACACAATCCTGACTGCAGTGAGTTCTCAATCTCATTTTTGTGTCTACAATTACCAGTGACCTCTTTCATCCTCAGACTTTCCAAGTGGTGGTGGTTTGAGAGACAAAGAGACCCTTGGAGTCTCCACTGAACTTGCAGGTCCCACAGGCCCCTCAGAAAATCACCAATTTACATGGTTCTGGCTCCATGAAAAACCACCACAGTGCCCACCAAGCCTGTCCCAGAGCTCCAATCCCAGGGACTCCCTAGGGTGGCTACTGGTATGCTGGCCAGGCCAGGATGAGATGCTACAGAGAAGAGCCCACGAATCCAGGTGAGGCACATCAGCACAAGATGACTAAGCTGTCCCCTTCATCACAGGGACAGAAGGTTACAGAATACAGATGTGGAAGAGCCAATATGGAATCAATGCTCACTGCATGTGGCACATTGTATGTGCTGGTCATCCTGACAAGCTCCCCAGCAAGAGAAAATGTTTGTACTTTGCCTTGAAATATTGGTGAAGCACCTACATCACTGCAGCACTCCCTAGAACACACAAAAGAGAGGTGAGTGCTTTTCAGGCAGAAGATGGGCCCTCTGTTGCGATGCCCTCCCTCCTGAAGCACCAGGCAAATTCCCAAATTCCTTCCATGTACCATGGGTGCTATTCTGAAGTCTCTCCTGGGACTCAGGAACAGCACCTGGTCGGGCCCACACCTTTCTGCCATCGCGATACCCATGCATGCACATCACACCACAACTGTGCATGTGCCCATCTATCATGTTGTGAGATCCTTGGAAGCAAAAACCACCACTCCAAGTCTGCCCTGACCCCTCAAACATCCCCACTTAGAGTTGATGCCCAAGGCAGGCTAATGACTTAAATCTTTGGTTCCACAGAGTTCCACTCCTTAGAGACCAAGCTAGTAGTTCCAAAGCAAAATGATAGTGTCTGCATCTGTGAGTATGAACACTGCCTTTTCAAATACAGAGAAATTCTATTCCTACTAAAAACAAGTAGAGACAAATGCTTCAGCTGTCTGAGCCCAATGCCATCACATACTCCACTCCTTTAATTCCCCTTATTTGGATTTCTTGCTAAACAAGAAACCTTTTGATTCACAAGTAGTCCTACCCCCTTCAGAATGCGAGACCCTGCAACTGTGACTAATTATGGTAACTCATGAAGATGGCTCCTATTCATGTGCAGCTCCTCCTGCAGCAGGACAAGAGACAGAGTCTCTTGTCCCACCGCAGCCTCCTTGCAGGTAATGAACTGACAGTCTCTGTCTACTCTCAGCCTCGTGGGAATTGTACTTATCAGGACTCAGTCGTTCAGGGTGTCATGACCTCAGACTGCTGACAAAACCAGGACAAAGAGGAGGGTCAGACAGCTGGGAAGCTGTTATTAGTAACATACATTCTGTAATTTTTTTAAAGAAATAAAAAGATGAGTCTTATCCAGTTCCATTTTTAGCTACCTCCATTCCGTGTTTCCTGGCGGAAGGACAGGGAGCAAAATTATCACTTAGAACATCACAAAGCGTTCTCCTCCCTCCCAAGGTGTTCTTAACTCCAGATTCAACCCTGCCTAACTAACATCAGGAGACCTCGTGCTGAGAAACCACTGTCTTAGGCACCTGGGTGACTCCCAGCTTTCTCCATACAGATTACATGAATTCGGTATATTCATGTAGCAGTTCCATCTATACCACCTTAAGTTGTTTCTGTTGACTTTAGAAACATCAGAGCACGGCCAAAAATAAAACAATTTCCTTAAGAGGACAATGTCTAGCTGAGGCCATACTAGTGACCAAAAGTAAACAGAGACCAATGCACATTGTGAATCCCTGGGAAGCCTCCTGGACAGCTCAGGCAGAGACATCTGGGCTTCAAATCCCAAACCTGCCACCTCAGCTGTGAAAGAATGGACACACTGCTTAACCATTCTCACCAGTCAGATGACAAGTAAAATACAAAACTTTTCCCAGCATTAAATGCACAGGGTCTGTCCCATTACCTCAAAAAATGGTCACTAATGTCATTACTGTTATTTCCTTTCAACTGTTGCTTGTCAAAATTGATAGAAGCCAAATGAATGTATTCTCACTTAAAAGTATACTGCCAAAAAAAGAAAAGAAAAAAAGGCTACTTTGAATCTCAGTGATGTCCATAATTTTTATTTAGTTTTCTGTCTATTCAAGATAGACTGTCACTGAGATCTCACTCTCATAAAGGGTTATATTTATAATATCCCTTTAAAGGGACAATTCAACCCTTTGACGAACCCATGAGTCACCTGCATATGACTTACATTGTCCTGGTGGCTTTCAATCACTGACAATAAAATCCAAGCCTCCCACCATAAACTAGAGAGCTGCACCTCATCTGGCCCCTCCCTCCACTAACTACATCCTTGTTGCCCTCACTTTTCTCCTTTCTCATGACACCAACTACTCCTTCCTTAGGGTGCTCACACTTGCTACTCACTCTGCCTGAAATGTTCTTATTCCATAACTTTGGATGCCTAGCTTCCCATCATAAAGACGTTGGCTCAAAAGTCACCTCTGCCAAAAAGCCCTCCCAGATCCATCCAAGCACCAGCCAATACTCTCAGCAATCACCGGACTGTCTCTACCCCTCCACAACGTGAGCTCAGTGAGGGCAGGGGTTCCCTATCCCAAGTTCTACCATGGAGAGTGCTGGCACACCACCAACACTCAACCAATACCTGATGAAGGAAGTCTGAGCTGTTCACCTGCTCTATGCTAGTGACAATACCGGGTCCACAAGCTCTGGAAAGTGTCCGCCCCGGATAAAACAGCTCTAAGCACCGGGAAACGAGATGCAATTCAGGTGGAGGGAGAGGCAAAGGGCCACACAGACTCTTTAAACCCGGCCTCAACACTAACCACGCGACACCACTGTCACACTTGTCATCCTGACAGCACGTTTGCAAAGGGCCTTCTGCACTGCCCGAGGTGCCTAAGCAGCTCCACAGCAGTTGCGTGCACCTTTGCCACAAATCACGCCCCGTCACGCGCACACAGCGATCCAGGGACTGGAACGGAGGAGTATTCACGAAGCCAGATCCGCTGACACCTGCACAAATAGGCTTCCGGGCCCCAAGGCTACCAACGGTGTAGAGCGGGGCTCGCTCCGGGCGTCGCCGTTCCAGGGGGAGACGCGGCCGGCCCAACGGGTACGCCCAGCCCTCGCGGCCCCTCACCAGGCCTCTGCCCGGACCGCGTCGGGGCCCCTCCGCGGCCCCACGCCCTCCCCGACAGTCCGGGCCTGGAAGCTTCTTGCAACTCTCACCCGGGCGCTGAGGAACCGCGGTGGCGAACAGGCCCGGCAGCTCCAGCGGAGACGTGGCCGTGCTAGGGGCGGGGCCGGGCGGGGCGCGGGTAGGGACGAGACGCCGACTTCGTCACACACACACCCCGGAAACAGCCTGGGCGCGCTGCCTTGGTTCCGGAAGAGAGAACGACCTCTTCTCGTCAGCAGCCGCAGTTGGGCTGGGCATTCTCTAGCTGTAGGGCCAGCATCGAGCCCACTCACCACTGGCCCGAGAAGGATTTCAGAAACTGAGTTTGTGACCCTTCCCTGGGTAGAAACGCAACTTCCTCACTTGCAGAACCAACTCCGACAGGAAACGGGACAATTGAGCTTCCGGCGGAAATGGCGTACCCGTGGCTCCAGCCCCGCCGGGCCCAACTGTCAGGCTGTAGGCGTGGCCTTCTTCCAGCTCGCGGAGCCGTCGGGGGTGAGGCTAGGAAAGCGGGGGCGGAGCTTCGGGCCCCACTGGCACCCTGAACCCGGACTTCCCAGTGAGCCCAGGCAAAATTGACTCCTGATTTGGAGCCATAGCGTTTTACCATTAAAAATATAATAATAGCCCTGGCCGGTTGGCTCAGCGGTAGAGCGTCGGCCTAGCGTGCGGAGGACCCGGGTTCGATTCCCGGCCAGGGCACACAGGAGAAGCGCCCATTTGCTTCTCCACCCCTCTGCCGCGCTTTCCCTCTCTGTCTCTCTCTTCCCCTCCCGCAGCCAAGGCTCCATTGGAGCAAAGATGGCCCGGGCGCTGGGGATGGCTCTGTGGCCTCTGCCTCAGGCGCTAGAGTGGCTCTGGTCGCGGCAGAGCAACGCCCCGGAGGGGCAGAGCATCGCCCCCGGGTGGGCAGAGCGTCGCCCCTGGTGGGCATGCCGGGTGGATCCCGGTCGAGCGCATGCGGGAGTCTGTCTGACTGTCTCTCCCTGTTTCAGCTTCAGAAAAATGAAAAAAAATAAAAAATAAAAAAAAATTAAATTAAAAAAAAATATATATATATATATAAAACATATTGGCGCATGGCATGTGGTTTAGGAGGTTTTTTTTTTTTTTTTTTTTTTTTTTTCTTATTTGCTTATGGATGTCACATTGTTCCAGCATACTTTATTGAAAAGACTGTCCTTTCTCCATCCACTTGCTTGGTCACATTTGTCAAAAAACAAGTTGGCTGTTATGTGGGTCTGTTTTCGGGTCTCTGCTCTGTTCTGTGATTTCCTTTTCTGCCTATCCCAGGAGCTTTACAGAAGGTTATGATACCTGAAAGGGAATTCTTCCCACTTTATCATTTTTCCTCATTGTTCTAGCTGTTCTGAGGGCATGTCTATCCATAGAAATTTTATTATTTTAAAAATGTTTAAGCCTCACCTGTGGTGGCGCAGTGGATAAAGCATCGGACTGGGATGCGGAGGACCCAAGTTCAAGACCCCGAGGTCGCCAGCTTGAGCATGGGGCTCATCTGGTTTGAGCAAAGCTCACCAGGTCGCTGGCTCGATCGAGCAAGGGGTTACTCGGTCTGCTGTAGCCCCACGGTAAAGGCACATATGAGAAAGCAATCAATGAACAACTAAGGTGTCACACGAAAAACTGATTGATGTTTCTCATCTCTCTTCGTTCCTGTCTGTCCCTATCTATCCCTCTATCTGACTCTCTCTCTGTATAAAAAATAAAAATAAAATAAAAAGGAAAAGAAAGCGTCGACCTGGAAATGCTGAGGTCTCCGGTTCGAAACCCTGGGCTTGCCTGGGAGTTGATGCTTCCAGCTCCTCCCCACTTCTCTCTCCCTCTCCCCTCTAAAAATGAATAAATAGGCCTGACCTGTGGTGGCGCAGTGGATAAAGCGTCGACCTGGAAATGCTGAGGTCGCCAGTTCAAAACCCTGGGCTTGCCTAGTCAAGGCACATATGGGAGTTGATGCTTCCAGGTCCTCCCCCGTCTCTCTCTCTCCTCTCTCTAAAAATGAATAAACTAAAAAAAATTTAAAAAAATGAAATAAAATTTAAAAAAATTTAAGTTTATTTATTGATTTTAGCAAGAGAGAAAGGGAGATGGATACTTAGATGAAACAGAAATATTGTTCCTGTATGTGCCCTGACCAGGGATTGAACTAGCAACCTCTGCACTTCAGGAGAATGCTAACCAACTGAGCTATCCTGCCAGGGCTGTCCATAGAAATTTTAGCATAACTTCTCTGTCTACAAAAACCCTTCCTGGGACATTTATAGGAATTAGAAAACTATAGATCGATTTGAGGAAAATTGACATCTTTGTTTTTAAACTTATAAACATGGTATGCCTCTCCCCATTGGTTTTCTTAGACATGATACCAAAAGCACTGATCTCTGTTGCATTCTCTTTTGCTCACTTCCAAAGGCATAGAATAGAAAGGCTGGTAACAGAAGGGGCACACAACTGCAACAGAGACAACAGCCTGTGGCATGCCCAATGAAGTGCTGGAAAGCTCTCCTTGGAGGTAAAGAGCTTCCTTGATGCCAGGTTATTCTGAGACCTCAAGTGCTGCATTGTTTCCATTTCACCTAAGAGGTAACATGTGCAGTAAGGCTGGGAAGCAGTTGGAGTAGACAGGCCAGATTAGGCTGCACTCCACCTGCATCAAGCATAGAGGACTTAATTCTACAGGGAGCTACAAACCCCCAAAAGAAGACCTGTTCTCAGCTTCCCCACCTCACACATGGCTGGCATTTCCAAGGGGATTCATTGAGACCTGGCTGGTACTCTCATTTACCCAAGCTGCCATCACCAGGGTTCCCGTTAGGGATCAAGCCTGGGTGGCTGAGGCTTCCTGGGCTGGGGACTTGCTGGTACAGCAGCCAGCCTGTTTTCTTGGATGCAACACTTGATATTCAACACTAGTCTTCCTCTTGCCTGGGATTGCCCCTCTACTGCCCGATCTGCCTGTGAGTGCTAAGGGCCTGGGAGGTGCATGGGGCTCAGCTCTCAAAGTCAGTGATGAAGTCAAGGACAGGCTTTCCTGTGAACAAATTAAGAAGCTACCAAAAAAACCTGCTTCTGTCTGACGGAAGCTGAGGTCTGGACAGCTACCAACCAACATAAGAGGGAGGAGGGTCTCAATACTGTTTACATTTTTGCATCCAGCCAAAGTCAGGCCCACTCTGGCCTTTCTAAGCTCTTTCTTGCTTTCTTCCTAGTACCAGGCTCCTGGCAGTTGCCACAGAGCAATCCTGACCCAAACCCTGGGTGTTTCTGGGCAGCATTGGGGCTGACCTGGCTACACAACTCCAGCAGAAAAAGCCCAACTGGGACTCCACTGCCTGTCCTGGTTTGGGCACTTCCGTGGGATAAAATCCACCAATGCCACCTGCTGCTCTCAGATCTGGGCCTGTGATTATCACCTAGTTAGCTCAGAGGTATTAGGACGCTTTGCTAGGTTATCGTTGCACTAGCTCTGAAGCTGAGATGCTGGCCAACAAGGCCTCCACAGGATTGACCACTCACCTTGGACTGCAGATCAGGAGCTCTAGTGCAGTTCCTCAGAGGGGATGAAGTAGGGTGTGTGGGCAGGGCTGGCCCCTCCTTTGATGGGGGTGCTGGGGACCCAAGAGAGATTCAGGACTGGGGAACGGCTGAGAAGATGTAGGACTCAGCTGCACCTGCCCTGGGGAAAGGGTGAAGGAGCCAGAGAACGAGGAAGTATCCCTTACACAAGCTGGCTACATGTCCCACAGGCATCCTGAACCACCAGAACAGGCAGGACTTCAGCCCAACTGGGGTAAGAGGTTGCTGAGGAATAGGAAATTCAGAAAGTCATAAAAACATTGTGTGGGTCACACCCACCCAGCTCTGTAAAACAGCTGCCCTGGTCCCAAGGATCCACCTGAGTGTTACAGCTGACCACAATGTTCTTAGCTTGTGCACTCATTAGAAACGGGGAACCCATTTTACTGGAGTTGGCCTGTACCATGAGCTCTGCAGTCTGATGTGGCATGTGCCTTCCCCCTCACAAATGGATCCAGTACAGTACAAGGTTTCGTGTTCTCTTTAAACCTAGGCAAAAAATGCGGGTATATTCTCCAAGGGACTGTACCTTTATTCTCACTTCTGGGGAGAGACAAGGTGGACCAAGAGGGTGATGAGCCAATATCCTAAGTTGTGGAGGACAGGAGGACAAGCCTCACTGCTCTACAAGTAGAGCCTGGGGCTTAGACAAAAAATCGTGGCTTCAATGTGGACCAACTGGCAGTGGCTCCTTTAGGTTGCTGGATCCAAGAGACCCTGTGCCTTTTTGCAGGTGTTCACCCCGGGAATCCAGGCCTGGGTCACTTGAAGGCCAGCTTGGTGAAATCTCCTTAGTAGTAGCAATTAGTGACGTCTTTAGCTGCCCATCCCTGTGATGGCAAGGAGCACATTGAAACCAACACACACAGACACACACACACACAAACATGCAGGAGAGAGAAACAGACACGGCTTGTTTATTAGAATGCAGGAAAGAGGCCTTCTCTCACAAACAGGTGCTGCTTCCCAGTCTGTATCAAGAGCAAGACAAGAGTTGAAAACCCTATTCCTGAGAAGCAAAAAATTACAATTTTGCAAACAAACATAACAGGTGATTTTAACAAAAGATAAAAACATTTTTTCTTTTACAAAGAACAAAATTTCAAGTATTATTCCAGATGACAGCACACCCAACAGGAGGAAAGGGCAAGGACTAGCGGAAGCAAAGGCCCTGTGTGCTCAGCAGAAACGGGCTGCTTCAGGGGGATCAGAATGCCACCAGAGCTGACCTGCACCTGGCACCTTGGCCGCCCATGGCCACTGCCCCGCAGGAAGGAATAAAGACCATGGGGATACTGGGTGGGGCCTGCAGATATGCTGTCAGAGGAGCAGCAGGGGCCAGCACTTTACTTCCCTTGCAGGCTGAGGGTGGTGGCGCCGCAACTTACCCACACCTGGGAGGAGGCTGTGCACTCAGTGTTGGTGTCCAGGGTTAGCAGTTCTGGACATGTGATCGTTTTATTAATAAACAGAAACATAGTTTGTTTTTTCAAATACCATACTATCCCCAATTTTAGTCAATTTGTAAATTATAAATTATATTATCTGTGCTATCTTGTGGTATTTAACTCTCATTAGAAGATAAGTACCAACACTATTTTTTTAAAAAAGCATGTAAGAGCTGTGGCATTCCCTGAAGGGCACTGCACAGCCTGTGGGCTGTAAACCTTTTCCTTAAACAACAGAATGCTCTGACAAATTTTCCTTTTCCTCCCATAGAATTTTTCTTGAAGAGAGATGAGCATTTTCACTATAATTGTGGGAAAGGCAGAGAGCAAACTTGCTCATCACAATTTCAGTAGGTGGGGACAGCTGATGGCTCTTCTGGCTGATGTAGTTCGGGGAGCCCCAAGTTCAGAAGACAGAGTTACGCCCTGGGTCTCCCAGGCCACTGCTGGTGCCTCACTGACAGGATCTCCTCCACAGAAGAAAAAGTCACACCAGAGTGCTGGACGCAGAGACTGAGGCGTGCCCTGAGGGGGGAGTATAAAATGCCCTTAAAATGTTCATATTTAGTATTTCCTGAAACACTCTGTCATTGACCCCTGTACTACCAAGCCATCTTGGTGCCTCCTCGAACACTTAGTTCTTGAACCTTGTCTGTTCACAGATATGATTGAATTTCCTGCAGGGAGAAAGCAGTCAAATTACACATGAGAGCACCAGAGAAGTATTCATTTTAGTATATGTGCTGCCAAAGCGAGCACGAGAAGTATTCAAATAAAACAATTGTGAAATCGCCCACTGGACAATCACAGGAGAAATTGTGTGCATGGGGGATTCACAGTGGCATCTGTTTAATACTATCAAAGAAACTAACCCCCTCCCAAAGGCAGCTTTTTTTAAATTTTAAAATAGAAATTGAACACTGTAGGTCATTTTTTTGGAGAAGAGACTCAAAGCTATGCATCTTCAACATTCCCATGGTGCCTGATGGACAGCCCTGTGGATGACAGTGCAGCCACTTTCATCTCCAATAAGAGCAGGGTATTCCTAGAGGAAGACAGTTGTGCCTTTGCTATCCTTATTCAGGCTTTTATCAAGAAAGGTTAGCCAGTTACCAATGAAATAAATCCCTTCTCTTATAATAAAATGGTCTGTTCTGTATACTATTTTTGCTTAAACATAAAGCAAGAGTTTTATTCCAGTCATTCCTCAGAAGGAACCGCCCTTATCTAAGTTCTTTCCATGTCTCTTGCACTAAGTATAGCTGGCTCTTGAGCAATGTGGGTTTGAACTGTGCAGTCTGCTTAAACTCAGGTTTTCAACTGACCAACAAAGTTCACATCTGCGTTGTTCAAGGGTCAACAGTATTATAATTTGAATCACAAATGACTGGGGTATTGCTCCATGTGACTGACTATATGATCACCTCACCAACAATTTTTTTTTTTTTGACAAAGACAGTCAGAGAGGGGGACAGGTAGGGACATACAGGAAGGGATAGAGATGAGAAGCATCAATTTTTCATTGCGGCACCTTGGTTGTTCATTGATTTTTTTCTCATATGTACCTGTGCCGGGGGGCTATAGCAGAGAGAGTGACCTCTTGCTCAAGCCACTGACCTTGGTCTCAAGCCTGTGACCTTTAGGCTCAAGCTAGCGACCACAGGGTCACATCTATGATCCCACACTCAAGCTGGTGACCTCGGGGTTTTGAACCTGGGACCTCCGCTTTCCAGTCCGACACTCTATTCACTGTGCCACCGCCTGGCCAGGCATCACCAACAATTTAAAAGCGGAGATGAACTTACTCCTAAAGACAACCTCGGTGGCAATGTGGATGTCACTGTGACTAGGCCTTTAAGGAACTTGTAGGAAACAGTGAGTGACCAATTTAGAGTGACCACAGACACCTGCTCACAGCACTAATGATAGACCCAAGTGTACAGTGCAGATCTAGGCATGAGTATGGGCTGTGGCTTGGGAAGGACACTCTCAGTGACCACAGCCACGAATCTGGAAAGTGCTAATAACCCTTGAATGAGTAGGCTAGGAACGATGGTTGTGCTCACAGAGGTGAAAGATGGAGGCGAACATTCCCATGCAAGTGTTTTCATGAAATAACAGGAGAGCAGAGTTCCTAAATGACAAGTAGTTATATTTATAAGTGGATAGTTGGCTAATTCACAAACATTCCTAAAAGCTGAGGTATCAACTTGGCTGCCACACTTGAAAAATCATGTTAGGAGAACAAAGGTCCGCCTTTCTACAGGACTGTACCTGCCCCTCTCCTAACCTCAAGCACCTGAGCTGACACTCTGCCCCTGCCCAGCAGAGCACAACATCACTCACATTGCATGGTGGGCCTTCACCTGGGTGCGGCAGTTGCGACCCCAATAGCAGTCAGGACGGGAAGTTACAGCCACTAGGAAGGGAAAAACATCACAATGTGTAATGTGCACACCACACTCACAAACTCAGCTCAGGAAGCTTACCTAGAGAACCAAAGAGAAATTGCAGCTGAAATACTTTACAACTAGATTTTGTTATATTTTACAACTAGATTCCTTCCACTGTTTCAGAAAAGGAGAAATGCTTAATTGAAAACCCAATTCAGGAAATGAGATTATCCAGCTGTCCATAGGACGTTTGGTGCATCTTGTTTTAGAAACCCACATCATAGCCAACACCTAGGCCCTGAACTAACACCAGGCAGTTGACGGCCTGACAGAGCACAGTGACATGGCTCTTAGCCTTCTGCTAAGGACACGAAGCAAAGGCCCAGAGTATCTACCGTTTATGCAGGAGTGTAGAAAGCCACAGCAAACAGAAGTCAGATGGGGACCACGTGGGGGGTGGTCCTTACCTGGCAACTCAGAGGCAGGAATGTTCTGCCGATACTGGTAGGTCAGCTCTCGGAAGCTTCGCAGGCCGCAGCAGTAACACAGTACAGTGCTCCCCATGACTCTGTAATCTGGAAGAACATGCCTCATGTGGGCATGGTCAGACAGACATAAATGGGGGTGACAGTGGGCTAGACATTTGGGAAACAAAAACAAAACCAATCCAGATACCAACTTATTTTCTACTGTAAAATCCATCTGGATTAAATATTTTCAAAAATCCAAAAAAGTACTGAGAGGAATGAATGATTTTTTTTTTTTAGCTATTTTCAAGTATGCCATAAAGACCAAATGGCACAGAAGAAAGGGTCTGTAATTCTTGAGTACCCATAGCAAACATCACAATGGAAACACGTACAGGGAAGGGTAGAGCTAAGGAAACAGTGGTAAACACCTGTGACACCAAGGACACGTGCCAACCCTAAAATAACAAAGCCATCACATAGATCCATACCCAAAATCCAAATAGCCTAACACAAACATGAGCTGATGTCAAATGACCTATAAAACAAACAGATTCTCAAGTCTGTTAATAAACATGGGCAGATAAAACAACAATAAACCATTGTTTGCCTCTTTCTTATTTATAAGACCTGAAAGACAGATGCCAGCTCAGGGGATGCTGGCCCCCATTCCCGAGGCACAGCCCTGGGAAGACAGTCAACAAGATGAAGCCTCAGCTGTGAGCACCATTACCATGGTCCAACCGTCCTACTTACTTATCCAAGGGGACTATTTTCAATTCTACAAGCTGCACATTCAGCAGCTTCAGTGTAGTTTCTGACAGTGAAAAGCACAAAAAACCCTAAATATCCTTTATTAATGAATTAGGTAAAAAACTCTAGGAGAATATTATGCATAAAAATCAAGGAATAGATCTTTATGGACATAGAAAGGGTCCAAGATATATTGCTGAGTGAATAGGTTATGTGGTAGAATTTTATTTATGAAAGTTATGTGCATACGTGTATATGTGGTCATGAGAATATTATCACTGCATATGTTTTTGGGTGGTGGGCTTTCCAATAATTTTCACTTAATTTTTTAATATTTATTTATTTAAATTTACTTACTGATTTTGTGAGAAAGGAAGAGAGAAAGAGGGAGAGAGGCAGAAAGGAAGAGGAGAGAGGAAGGGAGGAAGGGAGATAGGCAGAAAGGAAGAGAGGGAGAGAGGGAGGGAGGGAGGCAGGGAGAGAGAGGGAGAGAGAGGGAGGGAGATAGGCAGAAAGGAAGACAGGGAGAGAGGGAGGGAAGAAGGGAGAGAGAGGGAGTGAGAGAAAGAGGGAGGGAGGGGGAGAGAAAAGGGGAGAGAAGGAGAGAGAGGAAGGGAGAGGGAGGGAGAGGGAGAGGGAGGGAGAGGGAGAGGAAGGGAGAGGAAGGGAGAGGGAGAGAGAGCGAGGGAGAGGGAAAGAAGAAGAAAAGAAGGAGAGAGGGAGGGAGAGAGAGATGTTCCTGTATATGCCCTGCCTAGGGATGAACCCACAACTTTTGCATCTTAGGACGACGCTCTAATCAAATAAGCTATCCAGTCAAGGCAAAATGGTCTTTACTGTAGCCTTCATACTTCCCTATACACTTACAGTTTTTTTGTTAGTGTGTCATTCTTATTAAAAAGTGAAAGGAGTTAAGACTTAGTCTGACAGAACCTGGTTAGGTAGCTCAATTGGTTAGTGCATTGTTCCCAAAAACCAATGTTGCAGGTTCAATCCCCTGTCAGGGCAAATACAGGAAATGACCAATGAAAGCATAACTAAGTGGAACAATAAATGAATGCTTACCACTCTCTCCTTTCCTCTCTCTATCAAAAATCAATCAGTTGATCAATTAAAAAAGATCCAGCTGATAGATTTGGGGAACCACACAGAGCTGCCCAGCAGAGAACACTTGAGACACTCCCTGGAGTGTGCCCATGATACAGAAACAGCTTAGAAGGATTCCCAGCAAACCTCTCCATTCATTAAAAAAAAAAAAAAATCACTTGATTTTTCTGCACCCTTGCTCAGTGACAAAAATCACATCTTACAAGACACTGGTGTCCCTGGGAAAAGGGTAACACCTCCACAGTAACCCACACACTGAAGACAGGCCATCGAGAATCCTAAGGGTTTAAGGAACAACTGGCCACAAGATCTCAAGGTTTTGTTTTGTTTTGTTTTTGTATTTTTTCTGAAGCTGGAAACGGGGAAAGACAGACAGACTCCCGCATGCGCCCTACCGGGATCCACCTGGCACGCCCACCAGGGGCTACGCTTTGCCCACCAGGGGGCGATGCTCTGCCCCTCCGGGGCGTTGCTCTGCCGCGACCAGAGCCACTCTAGCGCCTGGGGCAGAGGCCAAGGAGCCATCCCCAGCGCCCGGGCCATCTTTGCTCCAATGGAGCCTTGGATGCAGAAGGGGAAGAGAGAGACAGAGAGGAAGGAGGGGGGCGGGTGGAGAAGCAAATGGGCGCTTCTCCTATGTGCCCTGGCCGGGAATCAAACCCAGGTCCCCCGCACGCCAGGCCGATGCTCTACCACTGAGCCAACCGGCCAGGGCCAGATCTCAAGTTTTAACAAGCAGTGGATCCAGTATCTCTCAGGCTGTGCCCCTCATTCGTGTCTAGGAGAAAAGACCCTGGAATGTGTCATGTAGACTCAAAGCCCACTTTTAACATAATTCAAAAGTATAAGGGTAGCCCTGGCCGGTTGGCTCAGCGGTAGAGCGTCGGCCTAGCGTGCGGAGGACCCGGGTTCGATTCCCGGCCAGGGCACATAGGAGAAGCGCCCATTTGCTTCTCCACCCCTCCGCCGTGCCTTCCTCTCTGTCTCTCTCTTCCCCTCCCGCAGCCAAGGCTCCATTGGAGCAAAGATGGCCCGGGCGCTGGGGATGGCTCTGTGGCCTCTGCCCCAGGCGCTAGAGTGGCTCTGGTCGCAACATGGCGACGCCCAGGATAGGCAGAGCATCGCCCCCTGTGGGGAGAGCGTCGCCCCCTGGTGGGCGTGCCGGGTGGATCCCGGTCGGGCGCATGCGGGAGTCTGACTGTCTCTCCCTGTTTCCAGCTTCAGAAAAATGCAAAAAAAAAAAAAAAGTATAAGGGCCTCTCTGCCTCTGCCAGAGTAAGGCAGAGGTCAAAACTATGGATGTGGGAGAGCAGACAGGCGGTACTGCCAAGGTGGCCTAGCAGGTGTGACTGCGTCACAGGAGGCCAAGGGACCATGAACAGAAGCAACATTCTCAAGAGGACAGCAAGTGCAATGAGCTTACCAGACAGTAGGAACACTCCCCTCTGCAGAGCCACCAGGCTTTCAGTCAACACGTTCTTCCATGTCAAACCCCTGGCTGCGAGGTAATTCTATGATGAAGAAACAAGGGCAGCAGAAGAAACACAAGCTTGGACAAGAGGGTAACCAGTTCACAGAAGGCCCTTGAAGGCAGGTAAAAGCCAAAGCCCAGTAACCTAAATGTGTTAAGGAGGGCAGCTATGTCTTTATGGGGGCCTGCTTCCAAGACCACAGTTTAGGACAGCCAAGAGAACCCGTGCACCAGGCCACCCAGAATCAATGTGGTAACACATCCACAAACCAGTGCACAGAGATTCTTGTCCAGATACTTCTTCAAAGCCTCAAAAGGCAGGCTGGCTTCATAACCTTTACTGTAGAGTTACATATACTCTCTAAAACTCGCAAGGGTGTTCCCAGCACAGGAATGTGAGACACTTGACCTTGGGCGGAGCATCCACAGTGCAGCAACCAGCCTGTGACCATGTGACAAGGAAGCTAAGGTTCTGGATCTGCGCTCTGCCCTCACACACACACCGAGCTGCTCAGCCCCTTCTGCATCAACCTACAAGGAAGTGCCAAGTGCACATCTAACCATGGGCAGGGGTGCTCAGGCACGTGCAATGCAGGTGTGAAGGCCTTCAGTGCTATGTGTGGTGCTGCACATAAATGGGGTGAAGGCAAAGTCCTTGGCAAGGGACTGATGTGCACATTAAACGCTGAAATTGTAAGAGCTGGGCTTGCTTCCTGACACGGGGAAGGAAATGATTAGAAAGGAAGAGAACCGGAGAGAAGGCCCTGGCTCAGCCCACAAACCCTCTGGGGGAGCGAGCGAGAGTCGAGCCATGGAAGCAACTGCTGAAGATTCATGGCATGATGAGCATACAGGAAACACCCAGTGTCTGGAACATAGGTAAAAACAGACATACAGTATACTGATAGGATGCTGACAATCAGTGGCGGCATGAGTCAGAAAATACAGTTACTGAGAGAACTAAAAAAGTTCTGGGAAAGCTTCCTCTTGGCCCTGGCCTAACCTGAGTACCTTCAGAATGTCGGACTCATAGTTGTTGTTGCTCAGCACCCCGTCCAGACACCTGTCTCCCAGGTTGAGTTCTGTTGGGTAAAGGGAAGCAACATTATCCATTTTATAGACATTTCATGAAAGCATCATTCACCCAGGAGCTAAGATAACCACATTTCCTTCATCTGAGTGTCTACAAACAATAAAATGTTCCACAACAAAATACAACTTTACACAGAGAACAAGTACAATGACTTTCATCCCTCCCTTCTGAAATGGCCAGGTCTCCGAGTCTTCTCAGTGCCTGGTCTGCTGTCACAAGTCTGAAGGATGTAGCCAGACTGTGCCTTTTTAGGGATGGTGATCCTTGTGCATAAATAAATCCTCCTAACTTTGAACTCAGTATCCCCCAATTTTTACTTGGTTTGAAACCAATTATTGCTTGGTTCTGAACTGACACTTTGAAATGGGAAACCCATACAGTATGTCAGGACAAGGTAGTTAATTTGTGGTGAACTACAGTAGTCTCTCCCTCGTCGGGCACGCAACAGGCCACACCACCCCATCCACCCTCAAGTGCACCAGGAGAACATGCAGAGGCTGAAGCAGTTGAAGACTGGCTTTACCACAGAAGGGGGCCAGGCAGCCAAGGCAGCCGGTCCGGGTGCAGCCCCAGTACAGATGGCAGAAAGGCTGCAGGCAGACAGCACCTGTGGACACAGCACAATCATCAGGCAGTACACCTCAGTGAGGAATCAGGTCAAAGGGCCGTCAAATAAACAAAAACCTCAATTTTAATAGCAACCCCTAGACTCTAAATTAAAGCATCATATTTATCTACCAGACTTAAAAGTGACACATAATAAAACTGTATCCCAATGTGGGGACAGATGTGAGGTGCAGACTCCAGAAAGAGAAAAATCATGCATGGAAACCTGGTGCGTGGCAGAGACAGCCTCACCAATTGGTGGGAAAACTGAATGCCTCATATGGCCATGCGGAGACCACAGACTATGCAATGGAAAAACAAAACTGTGTCCTTACTTCCCACCACACACAAGCATCCACCACACTTTGAATTCTGAGCCTGAAGGACACACAGGGGAGGCTTTGTGGTGGGAAATGCTCAGACAGAAGCACACACACCCTTACTCACACTGCTGGGGGGCAATGCGGGGATCCTGCTCACGTTCTGCCCTCCGGTCAGGCATGGGCTGGAAGCAGCAGGTGCATATAGCGTGACTTCCTTGCAAGGGGCACACGTAATCCTGGGCTGCAGAAAAGACAGGATTTTTAGGCTGGTGTGTCGGGACACATACAGAAGGAGATTAGAAAATGTCTAAAGGGGCGGCTACAAAGTGCACACTAAGATAAAGAAACCTAAGCGAACACCCAGGGAGAAGTCAGACCTAGTCTCCTCAACAGCCACTGACAGTCTATATTCAAAACAGAGGAGTTTAAGTAGATTGAAAACAATCAAAGTTATCTTCTGGTTCAGTGGTTGTATCAAGATTTCAAAGAGCACAAAGATTTCCTGCCATTTCCTATAAAGAAAGAACAGGCTGCCCTAGACCCATAGCTCAGTTGGTTAGAACGCTGACCTGATACAGCAAGGTTGTGGGTTCAATCCCCAGTCAGGGGACTGAAGAATCCCTGAAGAATCACACACAAGAATCAACCAATAAATGCATAAATAAGTAGAACAACAAATAAAAGTCTCGCTCTCTCCTTCTCCCTTCCTGTCTCTTAAATCAATAAAATAAAAAAGTAAAAGAACAAGCCATAGAGCATATAGCATAAAACAAGGAAGTTCTATATTTACTCTCAGCATCCTCCAAATAAACAAACAGGCCTAGCAGGCAAGACTGGCTGACCTGCATCAGGTGCTATGTGTACGTGGGCCAGCAGGACACTCACCATCCACGTGGGTTTTGATCATGCACACTTGCTCCAGACCTCATCCCAATGGGGACTTTCGTCTGCATTCTGCAGATGATGGAGTCCAGCTAGTGAGTGGCGGCCAGCAGGTGACTAAGCACTGTGCTACCCATCCTTGTCCACACGGCCTACAGGATGTCACTAAGAGAGCCATGGCATGACACTATGGCAGATGTTTAAGAATGTGGCTCTGGCCCTGGCCGGTTGGCTCAGTGGTAGAGCATCGGCCTAGCGTGCAGAGGACCCGGGTTCGATTCCCGAACAGGGCACACAGGAGAAGCGCCCATTTGCTTCTCCACCCCTCTGCCACGCCTTCCTCTCTGTCTCTCTCTTCCCCTCCCACAGCCGGGGCTCCATTGGAGCAAAGATGGCCCGGGCGCTGGGGATGGCTCTGTGGCCTCTGCCTCAGACGCTAGAGTAGCTCTGGTCGCAACATGGCGATGCCCAGGTTGGGCAGAGCATCGCCCCTGGTGGGCAGAGCATCGCCCCATGATGGGCATGCCGGGTGGATCCCGGTCGGGCGCATGCGGGAGTCTGTCTGACTGTCTCTCCTTGTTTCCAGCTTCAGAAAAGTGCAAAAAAAAAAGAATGTGGCTCTGGGTCACAATCTTGGATCACTGGCCTTATGATGGGTTTAAACCAAAAGTGGCTAACAGGCCATACCTTTGTGGGGTCAAAAACCACAGATTCCATATGCTTCCCTTCTTAATGGTACCTGGGGACCTAGCCATTGGAAATAGGCAGTGAGCTGACAGAACTCAAAGTGGCTCTGGAAATACCACAGCCCATTGCTGGAAAGAGGCCACTCTCTCTTTTGAGGAGCCCATAAGTGATGGTCATTTTGGCTTTGGCAAGTACCACTGGAGGATACCAGCTATCCCATGTACTGGACTGCGGGGGCCGAATATAAGAATCATGACTGAATCCCCACTAATGTCCAGAAGCAGAGGTCCACAAGTGAATGTAATCATCTGGTTTCTTAGCCCTAAACAGATACAAGAAGCAACAAGCTATGAGAGGTGGTAGAACCACTTGAAGCAGGGGATAGCAGAGCAGGGAGGTGCCAGCATCCCAAGTGGTCACAGCAGAGTCAAAGCACAGAAGGCATTGCTGTCTCACCTGATGTGATGCTGGTGGATGTTGATGGTATGTCACTGGATGCCTGCGGTGCCCCCTGCTCACTGACAGGCTCCGAGCAGGGAAGGGACTGTCCTGCCTGCCTCCGGTATTCAGGGCACTGTCTGCACACAATGTATGGCTGACTGCAAGGGAAGCACACAGACTTGAACTCAGAAGAGCAGGGTGACAGCTACTCTTAGGGACGTAGCTAGTGGTGACATTCTGAGTGCAAATGATTGGACACATACATAAAACTACAAATGCATGAACCCACAGGAGCGCTGTTTCTGAGTGCAAAACATAGAAAGATTACAAAATCATATGCACAGTATAACTGAGTCTGGCAGTACCTTCTCCATATGTGGCCCTTGTCTCCACTTCATGCCTCAGCCCTGTAGCACCTGCCGTCGCCCAGTGTGTGTCTAGGATGAGCACCCTGCCCTCTGTGCTCACTCCAGAACAGGAACAGTCTAAGGATCTGCTTTCTGCCCCTCCCGGTTCCCCTTTTCTGTATTGTTTTCTGAGCCCCTGCCTCTCGCTGCTCCTGCAGTCCTAAGGCATCTTTTGCTCATTCCTTGCTTTGCACGACATCCCCAGAGCATGGCCACTCAGTCCCCACATGAGCAGGATGATTCACAAATGTTCAATGCTGGGCAAGCTGTGTGCTGCATCCCAAGGTACAGTCAGGCCACCCCAGGCACTCAGGACCGTCACCCTGGCCACCCAAGAAATGTGTGCACGTTATTAAAATCAGAGCAAAATGTACTGCAGTTGAACACTTATGTCCTCAGAGAGCTTTCCAAGAAACCAGCAGGAGCTGTGTACCACCCAGCCAGCTTCACACAGCCCAGCTAGGCTTTCAAACACTGCAGATGGTAAAAACCATTCGCATCTAGTCAGAAAATGCCTTCCTGACCCCGCAACAATGGTGGGAACCAGTGAGGGAAGAACAGGTAAGAGCTCACTAGAAAAAAAATAAAAACCATGAGAAGAGGCCCATCCTCATTCACAGGAGAGCCATCACCAGGGCCTTCCTGCCAGGCATTTGAGGACACTGATGTCAAGAGTTCAGCCTGACCAGGCGGTGGCACAGTGGATAGAGTGTCAGACTGGGATGCGGAAGACCCAGGTTCAAGACCCCGAGGTCGCCAGCTCGAGTGCGGGCTCTTCTGGTTTGAGCAACAGCTCACCAGCTTGAACCCAAGGTCGCTGGCTCGAGCAAGGGCTTGCTCAGTCTGCTGAAGGCCCGCGGTCAAGGCACATATGAGAAAGCAATCAATGAACAACTAAAGTGTTGCAACGCGCAACGAAAAACTAATGATTGATGCTTCTCATCTCTCCATTCCTATCTGTCTGACCCTGTCTATCCCTCTCTCTCTGACTCTCTCTCTGTCTCTGTAAAAAAAAAAAAAAAAAGTTCAGTGAGGCCTCTTTCCACTCAGACTTTGACCTGACTGATCCCCTTCCATGTGCTCCTTGCTGGGAAATGACTGTACATGTGCATGAAACTACAAATGCATGAACCCACTGCAGCACTGTCTCTGAGTGCAAAACATCAGAAAATTACAAAATCATATGCACAGTATAACCTCATCTTTAAAAAAACACTCATTTATAAGTACAGTCCATCTTACTTTGTTAAAGAAGTGTGCATGACACATATATGAATGGCCAGATGGATAAATAAGATGATTTCGTTTTCTGTTTGCTTGACTGTTATTTGAGACATTTTGTGAAAAGAAATAAAGACACAGTCCTGGCTGGTTGGCTGAGTGAATAGAGCGTCAGCCTGGCATGCGAACATCCTGGGTTCAATTCCCAGTCAGGGTACACATCAGAAGCAACCATCTGCTTCTCTTCTACTCCTTCTCCCCTTCCATCTCCCTTCCCCTCTTGCAGCCAGGGGCTCGAGTGGATTGAGTGTTGGCCCAGAGCACTAAAGATAGCTTGGCTGGTCCAAGCATCGGCTTCAGATGAGGGTTGCTGGGTGGATCCTGGTTGGGAGACATGTGAGAATACATCTGTCTCCCCACCTCCTACTTAAAAAAAAAAAAAGACGAAAAAAAAAATTGGGGGGTTTGCTGTCTTTTTAAATATTACGGCCTTGAGTTAAAATTCAGATGCTGGCCTGACCAGGCAGCGGCGCAGTGGCTAGAGCATTGGACTGGGATGCAGAGGACCCAGGTTCAAGACCCCGAGGTTGCCCACTTGAGTGCAGGTTCATCTGGTTTGAGCAAGGGGTCACTCGGTCTGCTGTAGCCTCACGGTCAAGGCACATATGAGAAAGCAATCAATGAACAACTAAGGTGCCACAATGAAGAATTGATGCTTCTCCTCTCTCCCTCTCCTGTCTGTCTATCCCTAACTGTCCCTCTCTCTGTCTCTCTCTGTCCCTGTCACAAAAAAAAAAAAATTCAGATGCTGGACTTCTGAATCAGGAGCCTCAGCATTCTACAGCAGACTAAATACAGTTTCCCAAAACTGTACCCTCTCAGCCAGGGAGCGTCTTTTCTGCAGCAATACCCTAACAAATGGCTATTAGAACTGAAGATGTAGTACCACCTAGTCACTAAATAAGCTAAAGAAAATATGTGTGCTTGTGTGGATTGACAAGGAACATGTTAAATAATGATCGTCACAGCCAGTGAGTCAAGGTATGTGATTAGAAGTCAGCAATATTGGTTATTATGGAAATCACCTCATGACATGTCAAATCATGGCACATACCTTAATTTACATAGTGCTGCATGTCAATTACATCTCAATAAACTGAAAAAAAAAATGGTGCAGGCTCACCTAATATCTGAGGACTCGCTGTCCACATCTGACAGATCCAATAGGTCCTCTGAACTGCCCTCTTCGTCCGAAAAAGACCTTCTGACTTTGGGCTGCAGCATGTCCTGAGTGATCTTGTTCCTGGCAGCCATGCTCCGCAAATCTTCCTCACTCCGACTCTTGTCTGAAATTCAAAGGACACAGCTCTACTGGTGGGCAGGCCCCCCTAGGAACAAACTTTGGTCTCCAGGAGTTTGGCAGCTGTCCCACTTGCCTGGGTGCTGGAGAAGGTACGCCTCCACCAGGTTGTTGAGGATGTGATTTTTACAGATCCGCTCGACAGGGCAGCGGCACGTGGGGCATAGAGTGGAACGCTCCATCCAGCCTGAGTAGCAGGCCGCACAGAAGGTGTGCAGGCAGGGCTGCAGGCTGAGGGAACAGGAACAGGTCTTCAGACACAACCAGAGCACATACAGAAGTGTCTGCCCACCCAGGCACAGCAGCCCCCGGGTTCCAGGGTACATGGGGAATGGCCTGCCTGGAGCACAAGCCTCTTTCTGCAGAGGAGGATGTGGTCTTGCCTAGGGTGAGGGTTGGTAACAAAACAGAAAAGCAAGAAAACCACCAGCACCAAGGCTTTTGCCTCAGTAAGGCATGGAGCCTGTCCTTCTGTGTGGTGCCCACAGCTGGCAGCACCTGCATCCTTGGCTAGCTTCTGGGAATGTGGCCCGACTCCCACATCCCACTTAAGAAACAGTCCCGACATGAAAACACAGCATTCAATCTAAGCTACTTTAACTCAGCCTTAGTTAACTAAAAGAAAGTAGAAGTCGCCTGACCTGTGGTGGCACAGTGGATAAAGTGTCGACCTGGAAATGCTGAGGTTGCCAGTTCGAAACCCTGGGCTTGCCTGGTCAAGGCACATATGGGAGTTGATGCTTCCAGCTCCTCCCCCCTTCTCTCTCTCTGTCTCTCCTCTCTCTCTCTCTCTCTGTCTCTCCCTCTCCTCTCTAAAATGAATAAATAAAAAATTAAAAATAAAAAAGTAGAAGTCATGTGGCAATTGTGTATTCCAGGAGGTCCAGAGAGCACACTGTCACTTCAGGTATATGAGGAACAGAGACAGCAAGTATAAAAGGTCTGCATTTAGGCTGAAACTCGATAGGCTCTAACTCTTTCCAGAGAAAAGCAAGAAGAGAGGGTTCTCCCAAAGCCACTTCTGGGACCTACATTCTGGGACATTCATTCTATGTTAACTAATACTTTTCCTTAACTTCACCTGATCTATGTCTGAGGAGGACTAGGCACTTAGTTTAGACATGACCATGTAAACCAAGGCCACTACATCAGTCTAGTGGGTTCTTCTGTAGCCTCAGTAACTGGGGCCAGGTTTTTAGCTTGTCAGCCATTCAAGTAAAATGGCAATGGTAACAACAGCAGACTCAACCCCAAAAGTGACCCAGAGGCTTGCTTCATCCGTAGCCCTCAGCTTCCCAGTGTGTGCTCACCTCACACAGTCATGCAGCAGATCCTGGCAGATGATGCATGTGAGAGTCTCTTCCATCTTGTCGGGCTTCTCAGCTGCAGCTCTGACCTCCTCGAGGGCACTGTGGGTATCTCTACACTGGTCTGTGACCAACAAATGCAGGTTCCGGTCAGGCTCCTTATCTGCCAAAGAAAGGGACATGTGACCGTCACAACCAAGGAAGAAACAGATGCTCAATCTTTTGTTTTGTTGTTTGTTTTATGAAGTCTCAACCTGCAGACTGAACAGTCCTCATCAATATTTTAAGGGCATTTTTAACAAAGCCCTAAGTCTCATATTCCAATACGTGGAAGTTTTGATTTAGAAGAATAGTTAACGACATAAAAAAGACATCAGGAGACATGGTTAAGAGATAAAGGCCACAGAAGCTAAGGTTGGAGTAATGCAGCCACAAACCAAGGAATGCTAACAGCCACCAGGAGCTGGAAGAATCAAGGAATGAAGTTTCCCTCCGAGCCTCCAGAGGGAGCACTGCCCTGCTGACACCTTGATTTCAGACTTCTGGCCTCTAGAACTATGAGTGAATAAATTATGTTGTTTTAAGCCAGAAAAAGGAGATAAAGGCCAGATAATATCAAATAGTAGTTGTGTCTAATACCATTTTTATTTCAACAAACAAAAACTATGACTTATATACATAGAAGACTGCTGAGAAATTTAGATTCTCAGACATTACCAGGAGCTTTTAGAACATTCTTTTTTCTTCTGTTGTTTTTTTCTAGAATGCTCAGGTGTTGCTAATCGTAACATTTTTAATAAAATAAACACACAGTTAAAAAGCCTAAAAGTAAACAAGCAGTGGCCTCCTGCCCAGCCTCTCACCTTCAGCCTACCTCCTCCAAGGAAACTGCTTTCCTGTGTCTTAGCTGTTTCCCCTCATGTGGACCTTGTGCTTCTGAATTGTGATGCTATGTTTAGGTTGATTTTAGACTCACTTTCTGACATCTACTAAAGTACAGAAAGATTCTGTACCCTGGGCCCCTTCCCAATTTCCTGCAACACAATTTTTGGCTCAATATATTGTACGTAGGTTATTTGCTGACATATTTACTGCTGAGCCAAACAATAAATTATTAAGTTTTCTTCTATAACTTTTCATCTTCACTGGGGTTAAAAATGGCTTAATTTTTTTTTTTTAATATTTTTTATTTATTGATTTTTTTAGAGAGAGAGAGGAGTGAGAGAGAAGGGGGAGGAGCAGGAAGCATCAACTCCCACATGTGCCTTGACCAGGCAAGCCCAAGGTTTCGAACCGGGGACCTCAGCATTTCCAGGTCGACGCTTTATCCCACTGCGCCACCACAGGTCAGGCAAAAAAAATGGCTTAATTTTGACAGTTGTTTATTTTTTACCTATTTGTTGCAGATTTCTCCCCAAGCTAATCAGTTATATCAGATAATCAGCTCTTTCCCTGAAGTCCTCCCTTATGGACACTTCCTATGCTGCCGTCCAATCTGTGAGCTGCTCTTAGGCCTGATGTACATTACAGCTCTTGTGCTGCCACAATATACCCAGATATTTTTTACACTCTTAACTTTGTATTTTAAAGTACAGATTTTTCTCTAAATGATCTTTAATATGGAGGTACAGACTATCTTAGAGATAACATATTCTTAAGAATTGCTTGTGTCAGGACAGAGATATAATTTTGGATGCAGCCTAACCGGGCAGTGGTGCAGTGGATAGAGCGTCGGACTGGGATGCGAAAGACTCAGGTTCGAGACCCCGAGGTCTCCAGCTTGAGCGCGGGCTCATCTGGTTTGAACAAAAGCTCAACAGCTTGACCTCAAGGTCACTGGCTCGAGCAAGGGGTTACTCGGTCTGCTGAAGGCCTGCGGTCAAGGCACGTATGAGAAAGCAATCAATGAACAATTAAGGTGTTGCAATGCGCAACAAAAAACTAATGATTGATGCTTCTCATCTCTCCGTTCCTGTCTGTCTGTCCCTGTCTATCCCTTTCTCTGACTCTCTGTCAAAAAAAAAAAAAAATTTTTTTTTGGATGCAACATTTCCAGACCAAGAGCATCTTCTGATGCTAAGCAGGAAAGAAAGGACCCAGAATTTCATTTGGAAAATACTGAGGAACCACAGATGTCAGTCGGAGATACATCCTTGTGCTTTTGTGAAAGTTGAGGCTCCATGGGGGGCAGATGGAACAGGCCCACCAGGGCTCCATGGCAGTCAGAGGGCCAAGGCACAGAATATCGCAAGACTCTAACCTTCTCTCAATCTCTTCTTAATGGGTTCCAGGCCCTCCTGATCCTGCGGTTTGGATGGAGAAAAGAATGCTCCTTCTCTGCTGGGGACAGCTGAAGGGATGCTGGAGGTTTCACTGCTTGTCACAGGTGGCCCACACACTTTCAGGGAGAACTCAACACCTCTGGCAGCTGTGAGAGAGAAAAATAAGAGGTTCTGATCCATCCAACTGAGAAGGCAAGAGAATGGGAGTTGAAACGCCACTGATTCAAACCAGGTATAGAGTCCAAGATGCCATGATAAGAATGTTATGGCCCTGGCCGGTTGGCTCAGTGGTAGAGCATCGGCCTGGCGTGCGGGGGGACCCGGGTTCGATTCCCAGCCAGGGCACATAGGAGAAGCACCCATTTGCTTCTCCACCCCCACCCCCTCCTTTCTCTCTGTCTCTCTCTTCCCCTCCCGCAGCCAAGGCTCCATTGGAGCAAAAATGGCCCAGGCGCTGGGGATGGCTCCTTGGCCTCTGCCCCAGGCGCTAGAGTGGCTCTGGTCGCGGCAGAGCATCGCCCCCTGGTGTGCAGAGCTTCACCCCTGGTGGGCATGCCGGGTGGATCCCGGTCGGGCGCATGCGGGAGTCTGTCTGACTGTCTCCCCGTTTCCAGCTTCAGAAATATACAAAAAAAAAAAAAAAAAAAGTTATGTGCCCTGGACAGGTAGCTCAGTTGGTTAGAGTGTTGTCCCAATAATCCAAGATTCTGGATTCAACCCTCTGTCAGGTCATATACAAATATCAACCTATGAGTGCATAAATAAGTGGAACAAATCAATGTCTCTCTCCAAACACAAATATACGGTCTACCCGAAAGTTCTGTCCATTTTTGGAATAAAACAAAATACAAATTTTTCTGTCAATAAACTTTTTTTATTTTTTTTATTTTTTTATTTTTCTGAAGTTGGAAACGGAGAGGCAGTCAGACAGATTCCCACATGTGCCCGACTGGGATCCACCCGGCATGCCCACCAGGGGGCGATGCTCTGCCCATCTGTGGCACCGCTCTGTTACAACCAGAGCCATTCTAGCGCCTGCCATCCTCAGCGTCCAGGCCAACTCCGCTCAAATGGAGCCCTGGCTACAGGAGGGGAAGAGAGAGACAGAAAGGAAGGAGAGGGGGAGGGGTGAAGCAGATGGGCGCCTCTCCTGTGTGCCCTGGCCGGGAATCGAACCCAGGACTCCTGCACACCAGGCCGACGCTCTACCACTGAGCCAACCAGCCAGGGCTAAACCGTCAATAAACTTTATTAAATAATATAATTGCCATTATTAATGATTTCTTGCCAGTGTGAGGGCAATTTGTATATCCCATTTTTGAAAAATGTTTTATCATTTGATACCCTTTTTTTAAGTATTTTAATTATTTATTTATTCATTTTTAGAGAGGAGACAGAGAGGAGAGAGAGACAGAGAGAGAGAAGGGGGGAGGAGCTGGAAGCATCAACTCCCATATGTGCCTTGACCAGGTAAGCCCAGGGTTTTGAACCGGCAACCTCAGCATTTCCAGGTCGACGCTTTATCCACTGCGCCACCACAGGTCAGAATGTTTTATCTTTTGATGCGAAAAATGGAACCAGTGCTTGTTTGACATCGTCTTCATTTTTTAATATTTTGCCCTTCAAAAAATTTTGTAAGGACAAAAACAAGTGATAGTCGGACGGTGCTAGTTCCGGGGAATATGGTGGATGCAACAGAATTTCCCAGCCTAGTTCTGCAATTTTTTGACAAGTCCCCAAAGCAGCACGTGGCCTGGCATTATCATGACGCAGTATGATACTCTTCCTCTTGAACATCGCCGGCCTCTTTTCTTGGACTGCTTGCTGTCTTTAAATTATCCAGTTGCTGACAATACTTCTCTGAATTGAGCTTTTCATTTGGTTTTAAAAGCTCATAATGCATTGGTCCTCGAATGTCCCACCATATACACAACATTCTCTTTGAATATTCAGAGTCAAATTTGGTTTAGAGGTAGAAGGAGCCTGACCTGTGGTGGCGCAGTGGATAAAGTGTCAACCTGGAAATGCTGAGGTTGCTGGTTCGAAACCCTGGGCTTGCCTGGTCAAGGCACATATGGGAGTTGATGCTTCCAGCTCCTCCCCCCCTTCTTTCTCTCTGTCTCTCCCTCTCCTCTCTAAAATGAATAGATAAAAAAAAATAAAGGAATAGAGGTAGAAGGGCTAGGTTTTCCAGGTTCACAATATGCCCTTTTTCTTACGATGTTTTCGTAGGTAATCCACTTTTCATCCCCAGTTCTCATCCGGTTCAAAAAGGGCTCAATTTTGTTCCGAGCAAGCAGAGATGTGTATATGACGATTCGATCATCCAAATTCTTCTGACTTAATTCATGTGGCACCCATCTTGAATATTTCCACACCAATCCTATCTTCCAAATACGGTCCGAAATGGTTTGCTGAGCTGAATTAAGCCTTTCTGCAATCTCCGATGTCGTCAGAAAAGGATCTTGTTCCAACATGGTCTTAACAACATATCATCGATCAAAGATGGTCGCCCAGAACATGGCTTATCAGAAAGGTCGAAATCACCTGTTTCGAATTTTTCAAACCTTCTTCTGCATGTCCTATCAGAAACTGTACCTTCACCAAACACTTTCAATAAATTTAAACATGCTTCTGTAGCATTTCTTCATTGTTGAAATTCGTATCAAATACAGTGGTGTAAATGAACTTTATCAGTAGCCACGGGTACACTATGGCTTCACACATAAGACTAACGTGAATCAACTTTGTTTTACTTAATTTGCTACATCAGTATGTATACATTAAGTGATAAAAATAGAGAGGCACACATGCGCCAAATAAACGTGCTTGCGTGTCAAAACTTGTTATGATAGAAACGGACAGAACTTTCCGGTAGCCCTGATATATATACATGCGCGCGTGCGCGCACACGCGCGCGCACACACACACACACACACACACACACCGTATTTCCCCATGTATAAGATGCTCCCATGTGGCCCTGGCTGGTTGGCTCAGCAGTAGAGCGTTAGCCTGGCGTGCGGGGGACCCGGGTTCGATTCCCAGTCAGGGCACATAGGAGAAGTGCCCATTTGCTTCTCCACCCCCCCCTTCCTCTCTGTCTCTCTCTTCCCTTCCCGCAGCCAAGGCTCCATTGGAGCAAAGATGGCCCAGGCGCTGGGGATGGCTCCTTGGCCTCTGCCCCAGGCGCTAGAGTGGCTCTGGTCGCGGCAGAGCGACGCCTCGGAGGGGCAGAGCATCGCCCCCTGGTGGGCGTGCTGGGTGGATCCCGGTCGGGCGCATGCGGGAGTCTGTCTGACTGTCTCTCCCCGTTTCCAGCTTCAGAAAAATACAAAAAAAAAGAAAGAAAAAAAAAAGATGCTCCCATGTTTAAGACGCACCTTAATTTTGGGGCCCGAAATTTGAAAAATAATGTATTACATAAAGTTTCATTCATCATAAAATTCATACAACTCATCACTGTCAAAACTCCCATCCATTAGCTTGTCCTCACCTGTGTCTGATGACAAATCACTATCTTCAACAATAAGCACAAAAACAAACATGAAAAAGTGGAAAATGCAACCACTATATAAGATGCACCCAGTTTTTCGACCCCAAATTTTTGGAAAAAATATGGTCTTATACATGGGGAAATATGGTATATACACTCCTTAGAAATACTCATCCACTCAACTCATTTCTGAAATGCTTTGTGCCCACTGCTGTGCTCGGTGGAGCTGGGGGCACGCAGCACATTCACAGGGAAAAATGCACCAATGTCTGTGATTGGGATGAGCCTTGAACATTCAGTCTAATCAGAGCCAATCCCACATTAGTCACCATGTAACACACCTGACACAGTTCACATACAGACCTTTCAGGAAGAGGGTACTGCAGGCCTCACTGCAATATGAAGACCAGGCCCTGGCCGGGTGGCTCAACAGATAAAGATTTGACCCTGTACCCCAGAGGTCACGGGTTCAACCCCTGGTCATGGCACATATGAGAAGCAATCAATGAGTACACAACTAAGTGGAACAACAAATTGATACTTGCCTCTCTCCCTTCCTCCACCATCTCTCTCAAATCAATGGGAAAAAAGAAAAAAGATGAAGACTGTACAGGTGGGCATGGAGTGTGAACTGTTTTCCAAGGGTGACAAAGGGAGACAGGGAGAATGGGTGATTCCCAGGGAAAGTACTGGTTTGTTTGTTTTTTACAGAAACAGAGAAAGACAGATAGGGACAGACAGGCAGGAACAAAGAGATGAGAAGCATCCATCATCAGTTTTTCTTTGCGACACCTTAGTTGTTCATTGATTGTTTTCTCATATGTGCCTTGACCATGGGCCTTCAGCAGACCGAGTAACCTCTTGCTCAAGCCAGCGACCTTGGGTCCAAGCTGCTAAGCTTTGTTCAAACTATATGAGCCCACACTCAAACTGGCAACCTCAGGGTCTTGAACATGGGTCCTCCACGTCCCAGTTCAACGCTCTATCCACTATACTACCGCCCAGTCAGGCAGAAAGTACTGGTCTTCATAAGCAAGTATAGTCATAAATCAAAATGGATTTGACTGAAAGGTAAAAAATTTTCCAATAATTTCTACCTTAATAAAGACCTCATTTATGTTATTGCATTATAATATGTATCTAGTCTGTAGCATTCAAATAATGTTACTTTAAAAGAAAAAAAACTTTTTTAGCCTATCATAGCCAAAAGAAAAAAAAAGTTAGAATTGTTTTAGGAACAAATTATCTTGTATACTAAGGGAAGAAAAGAGGAAGCTTCCTGGGCTGAGTCCTGGCTTTGGGTCTCATTCCTGCTATGGTTTCAAGGGCTTTCTATGTTCTGTTGGGCTTCTCACTCTAGAATGACGATTATGATGCGCATAGTTAGAATTAACTTAAAACTTACAAAAGCACTTAGCACCCTACCTCACACTTAGTAGGCACCCTGACCCTATTACCTGTGTTTTTGTTAGTATGTATACACTTAGGTGTGCAGACAGAAAAATTTCCCCAAGTTTATACAACGGTAGCTAAGTTTCCATCTGAACAACTTGTTCAACCTAATATTTTTTTGTTTATGCTTTTATTTTTTAATATTATACAATTAATACATGAATGCATCAATGAACACTTAGGCTATATCCATACCTTGGCTATTATAAATAATACTGCAGTGAACATAGGAGTTTAGGTATCTCTTTGAGATGTGACTTCACTTCCTTCAGATATATACTCAGAAAAGGGATTGCTGGGTCATATGATAGATGTAGTTACAATTTTTTTATTTTTTTATTTTTATTTATTCATTTTAGAGAGGAGAGGGAGAGACAGACAGAGAGAGAGAGACAGAGAGAGAGAAGGGGGGGGAGGAGCTGGAAGCATCAACTCCCATATGTGCCTTGACCAGGCAAGCCCAGGGTTTTGAACCAGCGACCTCAGCATTTCCAGGTCGACGCTTTATCCACTGCGCCACCACAGGTCAGGCCATAGTTACAATTTTTTGAGGAACCTCACACTGTTTTCCATAGTGCCTATTCCAGTTTATAAACCCACTAACAGTGCACAAGGGTTCCCTTTTTTTACATCCTAACCAGTGTGTTCTCTCTCGTCTTTTTTTTAAATTTTATTTATTCATTTTTAGAGAGGAGAAAGAGACAGAGAGAGGGAAGGAGGGAGGAGCTGGAAGCATCAACTCCCATATGTGCCTTGACCAGGCAAGCCCAGAGTTTCGAACTGGCGCCCTCAGCATTTCCAGGTCGACGCTTTATCCACTGCGCCACCACAGGTCAGGCCTCTCTCTCATCTTTTTGATGATAGGCATCCTAACAGGTGTGAGGTGATATCTCATTGTGGTTTTGCCTTGCATTTCTCTGATTATCAGTGATGTGGAGGCTCTGCTGGTCCTGCCTTTGAGAGTGGTTGTGGTGGCTGGAATACTGGCAGCTATCTTGAAACCACAAGATGAAAAGCAAGAGGACAATGAGGCAATGTGTGATAAACAGGTAACATTTTTTTTTTTTTTGTATTTTTCTGAAGCTGGAAACGGGGAAAGACAGTCAGACAGACTCCCGCATGTGCCCGACCGGGATGCACCCGGCATGCCCACCAGGGGGCGATGCTCTGCCCCTCCAGGGCGTCGCTCTGCCGCGACCAGAGCCACTCTAGCGCCTGGGGCAGAGGCCAAGGAGCCATCCCCAGCGCCCGGGCCATCTTTGCTCCAATGGAGCCTCGGCTGCAGGAGGGGAAGAGAGAGACAGAGAGGAAGGAGAGGGGAAGGGTGGAGAAGCAGATGAGCGCTTCTCCTGTGTGCCCTGGCCGGGAATCGAACCCGGGACTCCTGCATGCCAGGCCGACGCTCTACCACTGAGCCAACTGGCCAGGGCCAACAGGTAACATCTTGGGCTGATAAGTCTGTGGTGGGCTGTGCACCCCTGAACTTTGTTCTGGGAGCCAGTTTTTCTGTTTCTCACATCTTATCATCCTCACTGAAATTTAAGAGGGTCTGTATCAGTAAAAAATCTGAAGATGGCCTGACCTATGGTGGCGTAGTGGATAAAGCGTCAACCTGGAAATGCTGAGGTTGCCGGTTCAAAACCCTGGGCTTGCCTGGTCAAGGCACATATGGGAGTTCATGCTTCCTGCTCTTCCCCCCTTCTCTCTCTCTGTCTCTCTCCCCTCTCTATAATGAATAAATAAAATCTAAAAAAAAAAAAAAAGTTTTAAAAAAAATCTGAAGACTAATCTACAATGTAAGAATGAGAGGACAAGCATTCTAGGAATAAATAACTATCCTATAAGAAGCAACCAAAGAACTAAAGTGCCACAACTGTGAGTTGATGCTTTTCATTTCTCTCCCTTCCCGTCTGTCTCTCTCTCACAAAAAAATAAAAATCCCAAAACTAGGTGAAGAATGCTATTAAAACATTACTGAAGAAGGCCCTGGCCGGTTGGCTCAGCGGTAGAGCATCGGCCTGGCGTGCGGGGGACCCGGGTTCGATTCCCGGCCAGGGCATATAGGAGAAGCACCCACTTGCTTCTCCACCCCCCCCTTCCTCTCTGTCTCTCTCTTACCCTCCTGTAGCCAAGGCTCCATTGGAGCAAAGATGGCCCGGGCGCTGGGGATGGCTCCTTGGCCTCTGCCCCAGGCGCTGGAGTGGCTCTGGTCGTGGCAGAGCGACGCCCCGAAGGGGCAGAGCGTTGCCCCTGGTGGGCGGGCCGGGTGGATCCCGGTCGGGCGTATGCGGGAGTCTGTCTGACTGTCTCTCCCCGTTTCCAGCTTCAGAAAAATACAAAAAAAAAAAAAAATTACTGAAGAATATCACAGAGCTTAATAAACAGGAAACATACCATTTTTCCTAATTATAGAAAATCAAAATTAAGGTTAGGGTTAATTCTCCTCAAATCAAAATATCAAAAAGGCTTTTTTAAATTTAAAAAGGGGCCCTGGCCGGTTGGCTCAGCGGTAGAGCGTCGGCCTGGCGTGCGGAGGACCCGGGTTTGATTCCCAGCCAGGGCACATAGGAGAAGCGCCCATTTGCTTCTCCACCCCCACCCCCTCCTTCCTCTCTGTCTCTCTCTTCCCCTCCTGCAGCCAAGGCTCCATTGGAGCACAGATGGCCCGGGCGCTGGGGATGGCTCCTTGGCCTCTGCCCCAGGCACTAGAGTGGCTCTGGTCGCGACAAAGCGACACCCCGGTGGGGCAGAGCATCGCCCCCTGGTGGGCAGAGCGTCACCCCTGGTGGGCGTGCCGGGTGGATCCCGGTCGGGCGCATGTGGGAGTCTGTCTGTCTCTCCCCGTTTCCAGCTTCAGAAAAATACAAAAAATAATAATAATAATAATAAAAAAATAAATTTAAAAAGGTAATTCTTCTCATAATCTGGGAAAAAAACAGAAGAACAGCTAAGAAATTAAAAATATTAATACATACAATATGACCCAGTTTCAGAAATAAATGTACACATATATTCTGTTGCTAATAACACTACAAGGCAATGTTTATATCATATGGCACCTAGTCTGAATTTCTTTCTAGTAAACAGCGAGGAAGGTAAAGTATTCATGCTTTGTAAGGACCAAAATATGTAAAACTATTTTGAAGTAACATGCTACTGTAGATGAATCTTGAAAAAAGCTAGACACAAAAGACCACATAATGTAGGATTCCATTTATATGATATGTCTAAACAAGCATATCCACAGACACAGAAAGCAGATCAGTGGTTGCCTGGTGATTTTATGGTATGTGAATTATCTCCCAATAAACTGTGAAAAGTACCATTGTACCACAGTCTCTGATCTTTAGCATTTCTCCTGGGTCTGTAACAAGAATATTTATTATACAGAAATCTTACTGCTGAGAGCCTGATGCCAGTTCTGAATTCCTTAGTGGCTTATCTGTGTCATAAAAACATAGGTCAAGATTAGTGAACAGCCTGACCAGGTGGTGGCACAGTGGATAGAGTGTCAGCCTGGGACATAGAGGACCCAGGTTCGAAATCCCGAGGTTGCTAGCTTGAGAGTGGGATCATAGACATGACCCCATGGTCGCTAGCTTGAGCAAGGGGTCACTCACTCTGCTATAGCCCCCTGGTCAAGGCACATATGAGAAAGCAATCAATGAACAACTAAGGTGCTGCAACGAAGAACTGATGCTTCTCATTTTTCTCCCTTCCTGTCTGTCTATCCCTATCTAACCCTCTCTCTGATTCTGTCAAAAAAAAAAAAAAGATTAGTGAACAGAGAGCAACATAGCTACTACCCAGAACCCATCTCACCAGAGCTGGAGGGTGGTGCTCGCCCTATAGAGGGCTCTATGGAAGAGGTAGAGGCCAACGGGAAGAGGTCCGACTTCGATGTTGATGGCTGTGGTTCCTCAAAGCACACCTGAGTGGTAGGTGACGACGGAAGGACGTGGGGCTCATCACCCCGCCCTGCACCTGAGGTATCTTTGGTCACATGGAACACGTTTTCTTTATTAGCTTCTGTAAGCACAAAAGCAGTACAAGGAGCAGTCAGGGGTCAAGCACCGCTGCTTCAGGCAAGACATCCTAGCAGAGATGCTTCCTTGTCACAATCAACAGTCCCCTGCTGTGATCTCACTTACCAAAGGAGTCCTGTGTCACGCCTTGCTTTTCATTTAAAGACTCGTATAGGTATGCCACGTCTAAAAGGAATTAACCCAATCAGAGCAGTGTCATCTCACGTACCAAGCCAGAACTCATTTTTCTTTCTTCCCTTCAGTCACTTTGTCCCTGCTATCTATTTTGACTTATCAGCTACTAACAACATTCACCAGTTTCAGGGATTTTAAAACAAATAATCTAAAACTTTTTAACCAACTTTAAAACAAGCCTCAGGAAAATAGCTTGGAATCAGATGAAGGAGAGGCAAGGCACCCACTAGGTGGGAAATCTATGCCTTCCTGTCATTTTACAAAAGGAGCAGACATGAGACCCTTCTGCGTGGCCCGGGACTGAATATGATCATGCTGCGGACAACCTAGAGAATAGCCACCCTTTCTTTCTGTTTTAGGGATAAACGTCAAAAGCCTTCCTGATTCTCCTTGTCCAGTATCATTCTTCTTCCACACACAAAGACAGACCCTCAGAGCTAGAAACACCCCACTGGAACCCAGCCTAAGCTTTCCTGTCTCCTGTAACGTCTCCATAGCAGGACCAAACATGGCCTCCAGTCCCCTATTCTAGGACTTACTATCCACAATGCACAGTTCTTCTTCTAAGCACCTAACCCATCCCCATTCACTTCTCCGTGGCTGCCATTCTGAGGTTCAAGGCTCATGAACATGGTGATATTTTTTAATACAGATCAGACTGCAAGGTCAACTTTCCTAGTCCTTTTTTTTTTTTCAGAAACAGAGAGAGTCAGAGAGAGGGATAGACAGGGACAGACAGACAGGAACGGAGAGAGATGAGAAGCATCAATCATCAGTTTTTCGTTGCAACACCTTAGTTGTTCATTGATTGCTTTCTCATATGTGCCTTCACCGCGGGCCTTCAGCAAACTGAGTAACCCCTTGCTTGAGCCAGCAACCTTGGGTCCAAGTTGATGAGCTTTTTGCTCAAGCCAGATGAGCCTGCACTTAAACTGGAGACCTCAGGGTCTCGAACCTGGGTCCTCTGCATCCCAGTCCAATGCTCTATCCACTGTGCCACCGCCTGGTCAGGCCAACTCTCCCATTTTGAATGGGAATCACACACACCAGGAATCAATATAAACAGTAAAAGTAATATCACTAACACTACTGTTCCTATCTGAAATATCTGCTTCAACACTCTTTCCACGAAGTGTCCCAGCTGCATAGGACTTCCCACCCGCACAGCATGCATGCGTCCACCCAGTGAGCTTCCCTCTTACTATGCTCCGGCTCATTCTTCCTGTACACCAAATAGATGATATCCCCTGTCTGTAAAGGACAAGTCTGCTTCTTGACAACATTCAGCTTGTTAATTACTGTTCCATTGGTGCTGCAGAGACAACAAAAATGCAATTTATCTTACTTAAAATCATTTATTTAGTTAAAAATTTATTTGATTATTTATTCATTTATTACAAACTTATTTGGGTGTCATTGGCTAAAATTATATAGGTTCCAGAGGTATAATTCTACAATTTGTCATCTTTACATTGCATTGTGTGTTCACCAGTCCCAAAATTTCATTTTTTATCATCACTAAGAAGACAATTCAATAATATCACTTTGATATATGCACCCCTCTGTTCATTGCAGCGTCACTCACAAGAGCCAAGATGTGAAAGCAACCTAAATACACATCGAAAGATGACTGGATAAAGAAAGTGATGCATATATGCAATGGAATATGGCTTGGCCACAAAAGACAATGAAATACTCCCATTTGTGACAACACAGATGGCCCTAGATGGTATTATGCTGAGTGAAATAAGTCACACAGAGAAAGACAAATACCATAAGACAGTGGTCCCCAACCTTTTTTGGGCCACGGACCGGTTTAATGTCAGAAAATATTTTCACGGACCGGCCTTTAGGGTGGGACGGATAAATGTATCATGTGACCAAGACGAGCATCAAGAGTGAGTCTTAGACAGATGTAACAGAGGGAATCTGGTCATTTTTTAAAAATAAAACATTGTTCAGACTTAAATATAAATAAAACAGAAATAATGTAAGTTATTTATTCTTTCTCTGCGAACTGGTACCAAATGGCCCATGGACCAGTACCAGTTCGCGCCCCGGGGGTTGGGGACCACTGCCATAAGATTTCACTTATATGTAGAATCTAAAAACAAAACAAACAGAACAGAGTTATTTAAAGTGGGGCTGAGGGGCAGGGTGAAATAGGTGAAGTGCATTAAGAGGTACAAACTTCCAGTTATAAAAGAAATGAGACATGGGAGGTGATATTATAATGGCTTTGTATGGTGACAGATAACCAGACTTATGGGGATCATTTCGTAATGTACATAAATATTACCTAAAACTAACACTGTTTGTCAATTATACATCAATAAAAAAATTAGCACTTTGAAAATGATAAAATACTTCAGAGGAATGATGTGAACATTTAACAAGGCAGAGACGCAAGTGTCACCTTACTATTCTTTTGTGTGTGTGTGTGTGACAGAGACAGAGAGAAAGACAGAAAGAGGGATAGATAGAAAGGAAGAGAGGTAAGAAGCGTCAATTCTTCATTGTGGCTCTTTTGTCTCCTTAGTTGTTCATTGATTGCTTTCTCATCTGTGGCTTGACCGGGGAAGGGGGGGGGGTTACAGCAGAGAGAATGACCCCTTGCTCAAGCCAGTGACCTTGGGGTCATGTGTATGATCTCATGCTCAAGCCAGATGAACCTGTGCTCAAGCCAATGGCCTGGGGTTTCAAACCTGGATCCTCTGCATCCCAGTCTAATGCTCTATCCACTGCTTGGTTAGGCGCACCTTACAATTCTCTTGAGGAAAAGCATTGCTACCTTACCAATAGCCCAACCAGCAACCAGCCAGTCTGTTCAAGTGTTTTATTTTTTAATGTTTATATTATTGATTTTAGAAAGAAGGGAGAGGGAGGAAGGAGGAGAGAGTGGGAGAGAGAGAGAAAAAGATAGGAACAGCTGTCTGACTGGGGATCAAACTGGCAATTTCTGTGCATCCAGATGATGCTCTAACCAACTGAGCTATCTGATCAGGGCTGTTCAAGTGTTTAAATGCCTCTGCTGTTCCAGTGACATGTTGTCCCTAACTTGCCTCCTGGTGGACCCCTGGACTTGTGCCATCAGCTCTGGCTTTGATTTCCAGATTCTCTCCTGCTTCTATGCTTAGTTCTATCTACAGACCTCCCTCCAGCAAACATGACCCAGGGTCAGTCATTGCTCAAATGAGCCCTGTTCCCTATTAAAGTGTGTTAGAAACTGGAGTTGGGAGGTCACTCCAGTCAATCAGGGATATACTGCTGGCTGGGAGAGGTGCCAATGTGGCAGGGTCACACAGGGACCTGAGTCAGATGGGACAGGAAGCACTTCCCTAAGGAGGGACTCCTGAGTGCAGATATGACAGAAGATCAAGACACACCATGGATCAGAGCACATACAATGCAGGCTGTGTGGTCATGAACTCTCCATCTCAACTACTCAGCTCTGCCACCATTGTGTGAAAATAACCACAGATAGTATGTCATCAAAAGGCTGTGGCTGCACGCAGGGAAGCCTCACTTACAAACACTGGTGGCACAGGCACAATACTGCCAGGGTCTTTTGCTGCTGGAATTCTACTCACAATCCATTCTCACATTCTTCCTAAGGAAAACATCTGATTTCACTCTACTGCTTAACCCCCCAATGATTTCCCACTGTTCTCAGGTTAGAGCGTGGCATTCAGGTCCTCCTGCTCTGGTCTACTGCCCAGATCTGCACCACTGCTCGTCTGACCATGCAGAGCGCCTGTGGTTCCTTCTGCCTGGACTAGCTCTTTTCCCTCCTGCACCTCACCAAGGAATGCAGCAGGCCCTAGGAGCTGGAAATGGTAAGGAACAGATTCTCCCCTCGAGACCATAGGAGCCAGCCCTGCTCACACCCTGACATTAGTCCAATGAGATCTGAGTTGAACTTGGGCTTCCAGCTCTCTAAGGTCATGAATTTGTGTTGTTTTAAGCCACTAAGTTTGCAGTAATTTGTTACAGCAGCTACAGGAAGCTAATACTGTCACACAGTTTGTGCAAGAGAGCCAGGACCTGGCACAGGAGGATGGCTGTAATTGGACATTAAACTTCACCTGCCACCTATGACAATAGGGACAGCCGTGCCAGGACTCTGAATAAATCCCAATTCCTGCCTGACCAGGCGGTGGCGCAGTGGATAGAGCATCGAACTGGGATACAGAGGACCCAGGTTCGAGACTCCAAGGTCACCAGCTTGAGCGCGGGCTCATCTAGCTTGAGGAAAAAGCTCACCAGCTTGGACCCAAGGTCGCTGGCTGGAGCAAGGAGTTACTCAGTCTGCCGAGAGCCCACGGTCAAGGCACATGAGAAAGCAATCAATGAACAACTAAGGTGTTGCAACGCACAATGAAAAACTGATGATTGATGCTTCTCATCTCTCTCCGTTCCTGTCTGCTGTCCCTATCCCTCTCTCTCTGTCCCTGTAAAAAAAAAAGAAAAAGAAAAAAAAATCCCAATTCCTAGTCTGCAGTCCATAAAACTGTTAGTTACTAAGGAATCTCACAGCTCCTGACCTTTACAAAAATAAAAAAACTTATCTGGTGGGAAGGACATTCTCAGCATACTGCTGAAAGTCATCTGCCACTGCCACCAGCTAAAATAGGCACATTCTGACACAGCATTCCATCCTATAAGTTTATCCAAAGAAAATAATCAAATAGGAATGCGAAGAGTTTGACGATCACTGCAGTGTTACTTATATAAAAAAAAGTCAAGCCTGACCAGGTGGTGGCACAGTGGATAGAGCGTCAGACTGGGATGCAGAAGACCCAGGTTCAAGACCCCGAGGTTGCCAGCTTGAGTGCGGGCTCACTGGCTTGAGCAAAAAGCTCACCAGCTTGGACCCAAGGTTGCTGGCTCAAGCAAGGGGTCACTCGGTCTGCTGAAGGCCCATGGTCAAGGCACATATGAGAAAGCAAGCAATGAACAAGTAAGGTGTCACAACGAGAAACTGATGATTGATGCTTCTCATCTCTCTCCGTTCCTGTCTGTCCTTATCTATCTCTTTCTCTAACTCTATCTCTCTGTCCCTGTAAAAAAAAAAAAAAAAAAGTCAAAATAATAAGTTCCCATTATTACGTAATAATAATGAAACAATGAGATGGAATTAGATGCACTGAGATGTCAAGTACTCCATAGACATTATAAGTTGAAAAAAGCACATTCAATGACAGGATACAGACTAGAATCTCATTAATGTAAAATAAACATATATGCATTTTTAATTGGTAACAGGAATATTAGAAAGCTTTTTTCTTTTATGTTCTTCTAATGTTGTATAAGAATTAATTTTTTTAAATATTTTTTATTGATTTGGGGGAAAGAAATCTAACTTAAGTAGGTTTGCAAAAAAACAAAACTTTTTCACTGTCTTTTAAGTCTGATTTCTGAGATATTTTTGCTTAAATTTGAATACACTCAAGAAGGGTTGTTTACACCCAACTGTCACTAAGTATCCCATCCTGGAGAGCAGAAAGTACATTTCCTAATACCTTAAAGGCCTGTCCAACTAGTGTGTTACAGAAACTAACCCTTGTTTCTTCTCCACAGTCACTGCTTCAAATCAGGTTCCTGAGCTATAAGAGGACACAGAAAAGTTCAGAAAGAGCTTACCTGGTATCTTCCAGAGACGCCTGACCAGATTTTTCATCCACTCTAATTTTACAGTGGTCTCCAGAGACCAGTTTATTGCCAGGAAATGAAAGGTCACAACCTAAAACACAAAGGGGGACACCTGGAGTATGACTGTAGGTAGCACACACAATACAACCCTTTGCTTAACCAGGGTATGTCTGCATGTGACTAGAAATCAGGGCCCATATTGTATGCACTTCAGGAAACAACATCTAATCAAGCAAGGTACAAAGAAAAACTTTTAAAGGATTTGTGCTAATCCAAAGTAAAGGGATTAGGAACTCTGTCTTAAACCTTCCCGACTCCTCATTGGGGACAGGATACCTCATTACCTCCAGCTAAGCAGCAACAGCTTCTGGGTAAAAATTTTACAATATGTACTCATATGCAAATCTAATAAATAATAAAGAACTTTAAAATACTAAAGAGTTTAGTTATGTAGTTCTTCAGTATCTTAACTTAGTCCTTAATTTCTTCTCTGTGTAACCTAAGGTTTCATAAACCATATAAAATTGGAGCAATAACAGTCTCAGAATATATGACTGAACAAATTATAGTAGGCACATGTATTTGTTTAAGAAATATTAAAGATGAAGCTACAGTAAACACAATCCTTATATTCTCATAAAATACAATGGAAAAATCCTCAAATATTTTGTTCTCTCTAGATCTAAAGAATAAAAGCTTTCAGGTTTTTCTTTTTGTTTATTTTTATTTTTTTTACAGAGACAGAGAGAGAGTCAGAGAGAGGGATAGATAGGAACAGACAGACAGGAACAGAGAGAAATGAGAAGCATCAATCATCAGTTTCTCGTTGGGACACCTTAGTTGTTCATTGATTGCTTTCTCATATGTGCCTTGACCGTGGGCCTTCAGCAGACCAAGTAACCCCTTGCTCGAGCCAGAGACCTCGGGTCCAAGCTGGTGAGCTTTGCTCAAACCAGATGAGCCCGCGCAAAAGCTGGTTACCTCGGGGTCTCGAACCTGAGTCCTCGGCATCCCAGTCCGACTCTATCCACTGCGCCACCGCCTGGTCAGGCAGCTTTCAGGTTTTTAATATCTAATCACTTAGCCTGACCAGGCGGTGCAGGGGAGAAGCAGGAAGCATCAACTCATAATAGTTGTTTCCTTTATGTGCCTTGACCGGGCAAGCCCAGGGTTTCAAACCAGCAACCTCAGCACTCAGGTTGATGTTCCATCCCCTCAGCCACCACAGGTCAGGCTACAGTAGCTTTATTTTTAAATAACGTAATGTGGGAAGCAATATCATGTCCATCAACTGATGGTGAATAAACAAATGGTTGTACATCTAAATGAAATGCTACTCAGTGACAGAAGAGAACTACTGATACATACAATGGCAAAGGATAAATCTCAAAAGCATTACGTAAGACAAAGAAGCCAGATATAAAAGACTGTGATGGAATCTGTATGATTCTACATAGATGACATTCTAGAAAAGGCATAACTATAGGGATAGAAATCAGATTGGTGGTTGCCCTGAGTTGGGGTTGAGGGGAGGAAAGTGACTCCAAAGGGTCATCAGGGAACTTCCTGGGGTAACTATAGCAGTGGTTCCATTTCTTAAAACTCACTGAACAGGCCCTGGCCGATTGGCTCAGTGGTAGCGCGTTGGCCTGGCGTGCAGGAGTCCCGGGTTCGATTTCCGGCCAGGGCACACAGGAGAAGCACCCATCTGCTTCTCCACCCCTCCCCCTCTCCTTCCTCTCTGTCTCTCTTCCCCTCCCGCAGCCGAAGCTCCATTGAAGCAAAGATAGCCCAGGCGCTGAGGATGGCTCTGTGGCCTCTGCCTCAGGCGCTAAAATGGCTCTGGATGCAACAGAGCGACACCCCAGATGGGCAGAGCATCACCCCCTGGTGGGCATGCCGGGTGGATCCCGGTCGGGCACATGCGGGAGTCTGTCTGACTGCCTCCCAGTTTCCAGCTTCAGAAAAACGCAAAAAAAAAAAAAAAAACCAAAAAACTCACTGAACAAAAGGGTGACGTTGACCATATGCAAATGATGCCTCTATAAACCTCAAGTATTAGAAAGGTTATGTGCACCAGCATTCTACAATATGAGAAGTGCCGTTACATTTATCTAGGCTAATTTCATCTGTGTTCCAGATCTCCCCATTGCACTGAGCACAGTCAAAAGGACCTTCTCCTCAAGCCCCAGATTCAGCCCCAGTCACATTATGTGACTTGTAAGTGGGTTTGGAACAGGCTTCTGCTCACTAGAACATCAGCATTCTAATTTGGAACTGAGATACTTAGTGCTGAAGTTCTACTCTTGGCATGTGCCCTGCTTGTCATTCAGCTGGTTAAAAGTCACATGGTTGGGGCACATTTCTATCACTTACCAAGAAAGGGAATCTCTTTGGGAAAGCAAGGTCCTCATCTCCCTCCCCACATGTAAACTTGGCTCTCCCTTTCCCTTCAAATAATGCCTTGTACATAGCAGATGTATGATTGTTTCATAATAAATACAGTCCTCGAACTTTTTTTTTTTTTTTTTTACAGGGACAGAGAGTCAAAGAGAGGGATAGACAGGGACAGACAGAACGGAGAGAGATGAGAAGCATCAATCATCAGTTTTTCGTTGTGACACCTTATTGTTCATTGATTGCTTTCTCGTATGTGAAATGACTGCGGGCCTTCAGCAGACTGAGTAACCCCTTGCTCGAGCCAGGGACCTTGGGTCCAAGCTGGTGAGCTTTTTGCTCAAGCCAGATGAGCCCGCGCTCAAACTGGCAACTTCGGGGTCTCAAACCTGGGTCTTCCGCATTCCTAGTCCGACGCTCTATCCACTGCGCCAGCACCTGGTCAGGCCAGTCTTTGAACTCTTATGGAATACCCCTAAAATTCATGTTGAAGCCCTGACCCCAACATGACTGTATTTGGAGATAGGGCCTATGGGAGGTGAGGGTAGACTCTAATCTGAGAGGGCTGTGACCTTATAAGAAGCAACACCAGGCACTCTCTCTGTCCAGCCTGTGAGGACAGCTAGAAGCAGCAATCCAGAGAAAGGGCTCTCACCAGGAAACAAACCAATTGACATCTTAGTCTTGGACTTCCCAGTTGCCGGATTGAGAGAAGTAAGTTTCTGTTTAAGCTTCCTCATCTGTGGTGTGCTTTGTTAGGGCAGCCTGAGCAGAAGTACTAATACAGCAACTGTAGGTTTTACTGGCAAAGTTAATACATTCAGTGGAAGGACTTCTATTATGAAGCAGATGAACTCAATACATTTTTGCTCCTTGTATTAACATGAAAATGACATTATTATAATATTCTATTATAGTTACAATGGCTAACTCTAAATCAGACCCCTCCTAAGCACTTCACACAAGTAACCTCACTTAACCTTTCCAGTGACTATGTAATGAGTACAAAGGCACAGAAAGATAAGTTGTTAGCACAATGCCAAGTGAAAATCCAGCAGTTCCATGGCCTTCACCAAACTTCCAATTACATCAATTACAATTACAAGAGGTCCTCTGGTAAGGACAGTCTCAACATACAATGTTTTAAGTTTACAGGCTCACACCTATAAAAATGTAAAAAAATTGAGACATGAATGTTTCAGTTTACGCCAACAGCTATTTTTACACTCATTTTTTTGTCATTTCTTCTGTTACTACAGTTCAGTGTACAGTACAGTATATTTATGTCCTTTCCCTTTTTCTGTGGCTTAGCTGTGTTTTTATGTTCTAGATCGGGGTAATCAACTTTTTTATACCTACCGCCCACCTTTGTATCTCTGTTAGTAGTAAAATTTTCTAACTGCCCACCGGTTCCACAGTAATGGTGATTTATAAAGTAGGGAAGTAACTTTATAAAATTTATAAAGCAGAGTTACAGCAAGTTAAAGCATATAATAATAATTACTTACCAAGTACTTTATGTCGGATTTTTGCTAAATTTGGCAGAATAAGTCTTTATAAAACAACTTACTATAGTTAAATCTATCTTTTTATTTATACTTTGGTTGCTCCGCTACCGCCCACCATGAAAGCTGGAATGCCCACTAGTGGGTGGTAGGGACCAGGTTGACTACCACTGTAGATGATGACTTTACAACTGTGTTAGGATAGGTCAATGACTTAGGCTAGGGTGTGTTTAGACTTACACCAAAATTTGAGTTATGTCAATGTCAGCGTGGTAGGAAGGTAACTTGTGTCCTAACCCGAGGATCCCCACCCACATAGTTTTTCAAAAGTTTCTAATGATATGTAAGCACTTCCGAAGTTGTAAAAGAAGTTGATATTGAGATTAAAAAAAATAAAAAAGAACTGAAACCTAAAACAGCTGAAAAGTCCATCCTAAGGGGTAATATAAAACCAAAAACATCTGATTTTAAACAGTAATCTTTCTCATTCTTTTTAAACAAGTATGCAAATAAACTAAACAGATTTTCGGCCTGACCAGTGCACTGCTCTCCCTGTAGGGAAGCAGGGAGGAGGTCAACGGCACCCAAGGCCGCCAGGGCAGGCAGTGCGGGGGCGGGCACCTTCCCTCTGGTTTAGCAACGAGGACTTAAGTTTTTTGTTTTTTTTAATGAAGGGCCCTCCGCTACACATGTCCCTGTAAGCACTGCTTTCGCTGCCTCCCGTACGTTTTGGTCCATTCTCATTTCCCTGTGCATTTTCTAACCCACTGGTTGTTCAAGAGCGCGTTATTTAAATGTCCACAAAGCTCTGAGTTTTCCAGCGACCTCCCCTCGGACTGGTCCCTAACGCCGTTATGACACGGAGGTCAGAGGAGACCCTCTGTGCGGGCCAGAGGCGGAGGAGACTGCGCACCGAGGGTCAAATCACAGCCCTCCCGAACAGGGGGATTCCGAAGACAGAGCAACCTGCAGGAGGCACGCGGACGCGGCGGGGCGCACCCAGAGAGTCAATGGCCGCTCTCAAGAGAAACACTGGTCCGCGCGGCGCCCCGCCTAGGCCCTCCCTCCCACGGCCGGTGGGCACGGTTCGCCGGCTCCGGGTCCGCGCCCTACGCACCGGTCACCACCCTCCACCCCCACCCCAGCCCTCGGCCAGCACCTCGCCTCCGCCCGATGGTACACTCCCGTTTCCTCAGAAGGACATGCGGCTCGCCCTCCTCCGCGCCCAAGCGGAGGAGCCTCCCCCACGGCTGCTGCTGAAGCGGCTTCTCGCCTTCCCCAGGCTGTTCCATCGGATTCACATCGGCCAAGACCCGGAGACGTCGGGACACGTTGCGGCTCGCTGCCGTACCCCGCCGCCTCCGGACCTCAGTGCCCCCGCCGCCAGACCACGCCGCGCGGCTTAGCCCCCGCCCCGCGCCGAACCCGGAACCGGCCGCGCTGCCGCTGTCAACAGACATCGCGGAAGCCTCAGCTGATCAGCCAGGCGGGGCCAGTGCCTTTCGCGCCCTGCAATTGGCTGGCGACGGCACCCATCGAGCTCCGCGCGGCTAGAGTGGAACCCACAGTGGCCATAGAGAGTGGGCATGTGGGGGCCAGAGGATCGTGCGCAGATGGAAGGCTGTGGGTCTGAACGCCATGTTTGATGCTGGTACGGAGGACTGCGTTTTCGCGGATCTCCAGAGTAGCTTTTGCCGGCGCCATGTTAAGTTTGGGCAAAAGGGACGTAGTAACTTGGAGAGCGGGCATCGACTCAAATTATCAAATTATCAAAGGCGTATGGAAGTGCAGTGAGGTACGCAAGGTTCAACCAGTTTGACAGAGTCCTAGGAGAAAAGCCGTGTTAAAATTTGAGATCCATTTCTACCCTATTATCGTTATTTCAGGTGAGTAATTTCAGGTCAATATTGTCGTACGGCGTAACAGAGAAAAAAAGTTTTCGTTTTTTATTTCACAAGTGAGGGAGCCCTTCATTTTGTTGTATCTCACAAGGGAACTATTCTAAATGATTAAGTACTTAAATATAACCCCTTCACCCAGCTTGTGCTCCAGGTAGAGTGATAATGCCTTTACAATAGTTAAGTTCTTTTTTTTTTTTTCTTTTTTTTTTTTACAGAGACAGAGAGTGAGTCAGAGAGAGGGATAGACAGGGACAGACAGGAACGGAGAGAGATGAGAAGCATCAATCATTAGTTTTTCATTGCGCGTTGCAACACCTTAGTTGTTCATTGATTGCTTTCTCATATGTGGCTTGACTGCAGGCCTTCAGCAGACCGAGTAACCCCTTGCTGGAGCCAGCGACCTTGGGTTCAAGCTGGTGGGATTTTTGCTCAAACCAGATAAGCCCGCGCTCAAGCCGGCGACCTCGGGGTCTCGAACCTGGATCCTCTACATCCCAGTCCGACGCTCTATCCACTGTGCCACCGCCTGGTCAGGCAATAGTTAAGTTCTTGAGAAATGTTTTTCTTTCTTTTTTTTTTCCCTAATGAGAGGAGGGGAGATAATGAGACAGACTCCCACATTTGCCCCGTCAGGGATCCACTGGGCAACCCCCTTTAGGGGTCCATGCTAGATCAACGGAGCTATTTTTAGCGCCTGAGGCTGATGTTGTGGGACCAACCGCACACCCGGCAGCTGCTCAATCCATTGAGCCAGCTCTATTCCCTTGAGTTACTGGACAATATGAGGTTCTTCTTGCTTTTGTTGGGTGTAGTTACACTATCGAAGTTATGCAGGACAATGTCTTGTCTTTTTTTTTTTTTTTAATAGAGACAGAGTCAGAGAGGGATAGACAGGGACAGATGAGAAGCATCAATCATTAGTTTTTCGTTGCGCATTGCGACACCTTAGTTGTTCATTGATTGCTTTCTCATATGTGCCTTGACCACGGGCCTTCAGCAGACCAAGTAACCCCTTGCTCAAGCCAGCGACCTTGGGTCCAAGCTAGTGAGCTTTTTGCTCAAACTAGATGAGCCCGCGCTCAAGCTGGCGACCTCGGGGTCTCGAACCTGGGTCTTTGGCATCCCAGTCAGACGCTCCATCCACTGCGCCACCACCTGGTCAGGCAGGACAATGTCTTTTCTCAGAGATAATACTAAAAGTATTTAGGGATGAAATGTCATAATTATAATTTTCTTCAAAATGCTTCACCAAAAGAATGATATGAAAAAATAAGGTAGAGGCTATTGTCATATCTATAATTAGTAGGTACCTGTGCATTTATGATGTTTTACTGCATACTGTGTGTTTGTGATTTCTATAATAAGGAGGAAAAAAATATTTCCCATGGTGAATTGTCTTGAATGTAAGGAGCAATTCTGAGGGAAGAGTTTTAGGGGAAAACTCTTTGTAAGCCCACAGATACACCCCATTTAATACAACTCCTACCTTTAAATAAAATGTTGTTTCAATGGTAGAGCGTCAGCCTGGCGTGCAGAGGTCCCGGGTTCGATTTCCAGCCAGATGGGCACACAGGAGAAGCGCCCATCTGCTTCTCCACCCCTCCCCCTCTCCTTCCTGTCTCTCTCTTCCCCTCCTGCAGCCGAGGCTCCATTGGAGCAAAGATGGCCCGGTCGCTGGGGATGGCTCCTTGGCCTCTGCCCCAGGCGCTAAAGTGGCTCTGGTTGCGACAGAGCGACACCCCGGAGGGCCAGAGCATCGCCCCCTGATGGGCAGAGCATGCCCCTGGTGGGCGTGCCAGGTGGATCCCGGTCGGGCGCATGCGGGAGTCTGTCTGTCTCTCCCCGTTTCCAGCTTCAGAAAAATACAAAAAAAAAAAAATGTTTTCAGTCACTTATGTTAGTTACCATATACAAGCATTTTGTATTTAATAATTAATCTCTATTTTTCTTGGAAATTATGTTCTTGGTACAGCTAAGCTGCAAGTGTTCTATTTGTTTAAGCCTAATAGGACTAGGGGAGTCCCCAAGTTTAGTTTGGAAAAAAGCAACCATTTTCCCTCTGCACAGATGCCTTACCCCAGCCAGCTGAGTGAAGGGCTTGACGATGCACTAAATCAACACAGCCAGCAACTGAATTGAGAGGTGCTTTTCACTTGAGTTTTAGGTGTAGCTGATCATAACGTGATGGAAACTTGTGGGAGTTAAGAGCAGGTTTGGGAAACTGAGCTGGAATGGAAGCCAGAGTTTATTGTTCCTAAAGATCACTCACACAGGCCTGACCTGTGGTGGCTCAGTGGATAAAGCGTCGACCTGGAATGCTAAGGTTGCCGGTTCAAAAAACCCTAGCCTTGCCTGGTCAAGGCACATATGAGAGTTGATGCTTCCTGCTCCTCCCTCTGTTCTATCTTTTTCCTCTCTCTCTCTCTCTCTCCAATGAAAATGGATAAATAAAATCTTAAAAAAAAAAAAAGATCACTCACACATACTGATTCGTCAAATAGTTTACTCAGTAATCATATGGGCACAGAGGTTTTCTTTTCAAATACAGCCCAGAGGGAAGTATCCTGAGCTGTTACAGCCCCTTTAACCCTCAGATGCACTGTCAGTGGAAGCGAAAGTCAGCAGCCCACAGAGACTGCGCTTCACCAAAGGAACAGCCTTTTTACTATTTACCTCCTCCTCCTCGTATGGGAAGCACGGCCCATCTCAGATCTCAGACATCATCACTTGACACATTCTGCTTCATACAAACATAATACACAATAGGATAAATGTGTGGACCTTCCTGGCTGGGTAGCTCAGTTGGTTAGAGGCGTCATCCCTATCTGCCAAGGTTACTCGTTTGGACCCGGATCAGGGCACATACCAGAAACAACCAAGGAATGCATAAATAGGTGGAACAACAAGTTGATGTTTCTCTCCCTCTTCCTCTAAAATAATTTTTTTTTAAAATCTGTAAATGTATGGAACTTGATTCTGCCTACACTGTCCTGTGATCATGTTTTGGGCATTAACCCACTGCCATTTGGATGGCTGTGGTGGCAGCAGCTGTGGTTCAAATGCCCCTTTACATGATCACTAACAAATACCAGAAAGGTAATCAACATCCCTCTTCTTTTTGTGTTTGAGTTTGAGAATTTTTTTTTAAGTGAGAGGAAGGGAGGCAGAGAGACAGAATCCCACATGCACCCCAACCCAGAGAGAGAGAGAGAGAGAGACACACACACACACACACACACACCCGGGCAAGCCCACTAGGGGGCAATGCTCTGCCCATATGGGGCTGTTACTTAGTTGCCACTGGAGCCATTCTTTTAGGCCTGAGGCTGAAGCCATCTAGCCATCTTCAGCACCGGAGGCCAACTCTCTAGAGCCAACTGAGCCATAGCTGGAGGGGAAGAGAGAGGGAAAGGAAGGAGTGGAGAAGCAGAAGGTCACTTCTCTGTGTGCCCTGTCTGAGAACCCAACTTGGGACTTCCACAGGCCAAGCCAACACTCTACCACTGAGCAACCAGCCAGGACTGAGCTTGATACTTTTTAAATAAATATTTTAATGATAGAAATCTCAAGTTACAAATGTCAGTTGTATTTCTCTTCATCTCAGCAGTGACTGCTTCTATAGCTACATTCTCTTTGTTGGGCACCTCTAATAGATTATCAATAAATACCTAAATGTAATGATACAGATATTAAGTAAATTAAAATATTAAGTTAATCTTAGAATTCTAAGTCAGTCTCTGACAGGATGTCAACAATATCTTGATTCAAGGACAAACTCCATATATATATATATGTATATATATATGTGTATGTATATATATATTTTTTTAATTTATTTTTTTTAAGACTTTAACATTTTATTTTAGAGGAGAAGAGTGGGAAACATCAACTGGTAGTAGTTGCTTATCATATGTGTCTTGACTGGGCAAGCCTGGGGTTTTGAACCGGCAACCTCAGCATTCCAGGTTAGCATTTTACCCACTGCACCACTACAGGTCAGGCCAAAGTGACTCCATTTAATGTACATGAGTTGATGTGGTGATCAAATGTGGGGGTTAGAAGGTAATGACAGTATAAGGAAAAAACATTCTTTAGATATCTCAGTTAAATTTCATTTTTCTAATTAAATTTCATTCTTTGAGCTGGTCTTGAGATGTTACACCTCATACTTCTAAACTGCAGGGAGACATCACGAAATAAAATTTACTAAGATAATGGGAGTAAGAATGGTCTTTCACTATGTGGGAAATAAAGAGGACAGGGAGAATCCTGATGGTAGAAACCATTTTTTTATGATGGATAGATCACACAGGACTACTACGGAGAGACCACTGCAGGGAACTGTCACCAAGCTGTATTCCAGATATGCCCAAGCTCAAAATATTCATTTCATTTGCTAGGTAATTCCTTAAAGTCAGGACCAGGGCGCCATACAAGTCTAGTAACACAGACTACACTGTGAATGGTGCCTCCTGGAGTTACACAGAATGGAAAACCTGCATGAAACGCTCCTTCAAAATGTAGATTGTAATGCAGAACCAGGTGTAAGAGAAGATACTGCTGGGTATGCAGCCTTAGGGCAATTCTCTCCCTTCAAATGAGTTTGTATACTGATGAGAGAGGATAAAGGAAGGTGAAATTGCTGAGATAGTTGACAAATGATGGGATGCTGCAGGCTGCATTGACCTCTATTTCAACCTAGCTTACTATGCTTCATGAGGTTCTGTGTGCAGCAACTCTGGTTTGATCTTAGAAAAGTTGATGTTCTTTTGTCACAGTTTGTGATGGGGACTGGTGTGGAGCCTTTGAAGAGGTTCTCAAGAGTGACTGACTACAGAAATGAAAACTCTTGTCTGTGGCTACAGGTTACATGAATTAACGTAATAAAAAATATGAAATGAAGATGTTTTAACTGCAAAGTATACTTTTTAAAAATCAGAGTACTGGGAAGTACAATCTATCGCTCCTTTTTTCCTCACTTTGTAATGAGTTATCATTTTCTTGTCTACATATAATTCGCTTAAATAACAATGCCTTCTTGTAAGTTGTTTGGCTAACCTAGAGATAGCATGAGACTTCATAAATTTTTGTGGTTACTACTGATGAAGGGTAACAGCTGCGAGACCACTTGCATATGTAGCAGACAGCAACACCTCCTGAGCATTTACATTTGCAGCAAAAGAGAAAACAGGAAAGCACTTCAATATTTGTTTTAATTTGTACTGAGTTGTTAAAACACGAATAGAACAAATAAAAAATTAATATTTTGTGAAAATTCTGATAGATGTCCATCTATGCCCCATTGGACACAAGTAACTGTTGCTCATTGTTTAGCACCGGGCACACTCAAAATGTCAGCTCAACATTTGATAAAGGGACTATTTACAGATGTGTGTTCAGAATTAAGGAAACTAACCAGGGGAAGCAGCCAGAAGGCAAAACCAAGTGTGCTGCATACACTTAAGTGATCACCCTTAAGTGTGAAGAGCAAGGAGAGGGATGTCATAAACTAAAGCTGGGGCTGCCCACTGGGAGCTGCAGTGACACAGAGGTGCTGCCAAACTGCGGTCCAACAAGAGGGACAAGTAAATACTCCAGCCTCTTTCCTCCCATTCGTTTATCTTGCACAAGTACCTCCCATGTTTACACTAAGCAGACACCCCAGCCAAGCAGCCCTTGGAGGACAGCCCCAGGGATGCAAAGCAGAGAAAGGAGGAAAATGGATATGGAGATGTAGAGAGAACAAACCAGCACACATACAGATCCAAAACACATATAACTCCTGTGCAGCTGCTACAAATCCAAGTCATCCTGAGCCCTGAGGAAACAGGTTTCTGACTCAGATGATGCAGTCTATTCGACAGTTTTAAAAGTTCACACCTAACACAGTTGTTGTCATATACTTTACTTCTAAATAGAGCATAACCCAAAATATGTTGTAATTGCTTTGGCTGTATGCAGTCAATTACCTTTAAAAGATGTTAAAATGAGAGAAATATATTTTATATTTACCCACATAGTTACTATTTCTGGAACTCTTCCTTTGCTCTTGCAGATCCAAATTTCCATGTAGTGTTATTTTCCTGCTGCCCCAAAACTGCCTTTAATGTTTCCTAAAGGCAGGTCTACAGGTGATAAAATCTCTTTGATTTTGTTTTCTTGAAAATTATTCTTTCACTTTCATTTTTGAAAGATTTTTTTTTTAATGTTCGGATTTTTTTTTCATCCTTTTTTATAATTTTTTATTTTTTACAGGGACAGAGAGTCAGAGAGAGGGGAGGGATAGATAGGGACAGACAGACAGGAACGGAGAGAGATGAGAAGTATCAATGATCAGTTTTTCGTTGCAACACCTTAGTTGTTCATTGATTGCTTTCTCGTATGTGCCTTGACCGCGGGCCTTCAGCAGACTGAGTAATCCCTTGCTCGAGCGAGAGACCTTGGGTCCAAGCTGGTGAGCTCTTTTGCTCAAGCCAGATGAGCCCGTGCTCAAGCTGGCGACATCAGGGTCTCAAACCTGGGTCTGCATCCCAGTCCAACGTGCTATCCACTGTGCCACCGCCTGGTCAGGCTGAAAGATGTTTTTGATGTGTAATAGACCTCTAGATTGCAGCCCTCCACTCCCACCCCTTTCAGTAATACAGATGTTACTCCATTGTCTTCTACTTGCATAGTTTCTGGCCAGAAGTGTGCAGTCTTCATTTCTGTTGTCTTCTTCAGGTACTTAAGTATTTTCTTTTTTCTTTTTTTTTTCTTTTTTTTTTTTTTTTGAGAAACCAAGACAGGAAGGGAGAGACATGGGAAGAATCATGTCATAGTTGCGGCACCTTAGTTGTTTCATAGTTTGCTTTCTCATATATGCTTTGATTGGGGGGGGGGGGAGGTGCTGCAGCCAAGCCAGTGACCCCTTGCTCAAGCCAGCAACCTCAGGCTCAAGCCAGCAACCATGGGGTCATGTCTGTGATCCTATGCTCAAGCCAGTGACCCTGCCCTCCAGCCAGATGAGCCCATGCTCAAGCCGGCAATCTTGGGTTTCAAACCTGAGTCTTTAACATTCCAAGCCGACACTCTATCCACTGCGCCACTGCCTAGTCGGGCTGATTTTTATAAATTTGACATGATGTCCATTGGCATGTTTTGTTCTGTTTTGGGTTTTTTGAGCTTCTTGAATATGTGTAGTTATACCTTCCACCATATGTGGAAATTTTTCAGCTATTCATATACTTTCTTTTGCCTCTAGTCTGTCCTGGGACTCCAATCACATGTATGTTACACCACTGTAATAGACTCCCTGTTCTCTTCCCTTCATCTTTTTCCTCAGTGTGCATCGTATGTGTAGTTTTTATTCTTTTTTTTTTTTTTTTTTTTTTACAGAGACAGAGTCAGAGAGAGGAATAGATAGGGGCACACAGACAGGAACAGAGAGAGATGAGAAGCATCAATCATCAGTTTCTTGTTGCAACACCTTAGTTGTTCATTGATTGCTTTCTCATAAGAGCCTTGACCACAGGCCTTCAGCAGACCGAGTAACCCCTTGCTCAAGCCAGCAACCTTAGGCTCAAGCTGGTGAGCTTTGCTCCAACCAGATGAGCCCTCGCTCAAGCTGGCGACCTCGGGGTCTCGAACCTGGGTCTTCAACATCCCAGTCTGACGCTCTATCCACTGTGCCACCGCCTGGTCAAGCGTAGTTTTTATTCTTATTCTTCAAGTGCATTGTTTATTCTTTTTGTAGTTCTAATCTGTTCTTAATTCCACCACAAATTTTTTTTTTAGAGAGAGAGGCATGGAGAGAGAGACAGAGACAGGAACATCAAGCTGTTCCTGCATTTGCCCTACCTGGGGATCAACCAGAACCTCTGCACTTCAGGATAACACTCCACCAATCAAGCATCTGACCAAGGCTTAAATTTGGTTTTAATTGATTGATTGATTTTTAGAGAGACCAAGAGAGGAAAAGAGAGAGGGGATGGGGGAAGGGAAGCATTCATTTTGTTGTTCCCCTTAGTTATGCATTAATTGGTTGCTTTCCACATATGCCCTGACCAGGGATTGAAATCACAACCTTGTTTCAGGACAATGCTCTAGCCAACTGAGCTAACCAGCCAGGGCTCACAAATTTTTAAATTTAAGATGTTGTTCTCATCCTGAGAAGTACCATTTGAGCTTTAACAAATAAATCTTCTACTTCAAGTTTCATCAAACTCATGTTTTCCTCTACTTTATTTTTATAATAGCTATATGAACAATTTGTCTACTAATTCCAACCACCTCAGTCTTTTCTAAGTCTCTTTCTACTATCTGATTTTTCTACTGGTTAAGAATCACATCTTCCTGCTTTTTTGCATGTCAGTAAGTTTTTGATATCAGACATGTGGATCCAGAGTAGCTTTTACCTTTTTCTTTTTTTAAAGATTTTATTTATTCATTTTAGAAAAGGGGGAAGAGAGAGGAGGGGGAGAAGCAGGAAGCATCAACTCCCATATGTGCTATGATTGGGCAAGCCCAGGGTTTCGAACCGGCGACCTCAGTGTTCCAGGTCGACGCTTTATCCAGTGTGCCACCACAAGTCAGGCCAGAGTAGCTTTTAATCTAGGGTTAACTACCATCACTACTAAGGCAAGAGTCTTCTGGGAATTCTACCCAATGCCCCATGTGTTAAAAGATGTTTCCACTCCAGCTGGTGGGAACTGTTCTCAGCCATGCATGGAGTCCCAGGAACTATTCAACCTATTGCTTTCCAGCCTACTTTTCCTGGCCTCAGGTAGTTTTTCACAGATAGCAAATCAGTCATAAGCCAAAAGACTCCAGTGGATGCCTTGTAGATTTCTGCAGTTCTCTCCCTGAGAAGCTCCCTTCTCTCCAGTACTACCCCCTGCAAATTCTAGCTACCAAGGCCTCCTCAAATGCCAGTTCAGCAATTTTATTCAGTTCAGCAAGAATATGTTTGTTCCCTTCCCTGAACTACAGCCTGAAAACTCCCATCACTTTGTCCACCTTCTGCCAGGGATCATACACCTGTGCTTCATGTGTCTAAAAACCATTATTTCATACATATTGTACAGTTTTTAGCTGTTTAAGGCAGGAGAGTTCATCTAGTCCTTGTTCTACCACCATGGCAGGAAACAGAAGTCTTCACACTTAAAACACATTGACCATTTTTAAAAAGGACCATCTTTTATAATTATATACAAATTCATTATAGAATTATTTCAATTGGATCATGCTTATCAAATTCTTATTAGGACTACTCCTCCATATGAAACCTCTAATATTCAGTGTTTCCCTACTTACATATTCTCTAGTGTACTTTGAGTTACCCATTACTTAATGAAATCTTTCTCACTTGCTATAACAATACAGTTTTTCTCCTGTTTCGGTCTTCTTTTAAATATTTAATGAGCTTTCACCAAAAGGTTCTGTACTATCACAGTATTGTCAGATGACTCATCAATGTGTAGGAAATTTTGTGTTCTGGGAGAATGCTTTCTTATATTGTCTACTTAAAAAACTTCTCCTCTTTCTGAATTGTTTAGTGACACTTGCCTGTCCAGTAAAAGCTTTCTGCAACAGTCACTGCCTTGATAGGGTTTCTCTCCTGTGATTTCCCCAGAAGTGGTAGGAGGGGATGACATCTGCTGGCAGGCTTTCCATACTCAATGCACTCTTGTCATTTCTATAGAATGTGATTTCTCTGATGGATCAAGAGCTGTGACTTCTTGTTGAAGGTAGTCCCACATTCATTGCACCCATAGTATTTATCTCCTGTATGAATTCTCTGATGCCTCATAAGATGTGACTTTCTAGTGAAAGACTTCCCACATTCACCACATTTATAGGGTCTCTCTCCTGTATGAATTCTCTGATGTATAATCAGCTGTGCCTTCTCAAAAAAAGCTTTTGCACAATCACTGCATCCATAGGTTTTCTCTCCTGTATGATTTCTCTGATGTTTAATTAGCTGTACTTTCTGAACAAAGGCTTTCCCACATTCACTGCATGCATAGGGCTTCTCCCCTGTATGAATTCTCTGATGCCTAAGAAGCTGTGGCTTCCAGGCAAAGGATTTCCTACATTCACTACATTCAAATGGTTTTTCTCCAGTATGGGTTCTCTGGTGATGAATGAGACTTGATTTCTCACTGAAGGTTTTCCCACATTCACTGCATTCATACGGTTTCTCGCCTGTATGAGTTCTCTGATGGGAAATCAGGCTTGACTTCTGGGTAAAGGCTTTCCCACATTCACTGCATTGAAAAGGTTTCTCTCCAGTGTGAGTTCTCTGATGTGTAAGGAGCTGTGACTTTCCAAAAAAGGTTTTTCCACATTCAACACATCCATAAGGTTTCTCTCCTAAATGAAGTTTTTGGTGTCTAATTAGCTCTGACTTCTTAAAGAAGGCTTCTTCACAATCACTGCACTGATAGTTCTTCTCTCCTGTATGTGTTACTTGATGTCTGGTAAGTTGTGGTTTTCTGATGAAGGCTTCACCACATTCACTGCATTCATAGGGTTTCTCTCCTGTGTGAATCCTCTGATGCCTAATGAGGAGAGAGTTCCTGCTGAAGGCTTTTTTACACTCACTACATGCATAAGGTTTCTTACCTGTATGTGTCCTCTGATGAGTAATGAGCTGTGACTTCCAGAAGAAGGCTTTTGCACAATCGCTACATTTATAGGGTTTCTCTCCCGTATGTGTCCTCTGATGTGTAATGAGCTTTAATATCTGGGAGAAAGATTTCCCACAGTCGCTGCAGCCATAGGGTTTCTCTATTGTATGGGTTATCTGATGTCTTTTAAGCTGTGATTTCCTACTGAAGGCTTTTCCACATTCGCTGCATCCATAGGGCTTCTCTCCTGTATGAGTTCTGTGATGTAAAATAAGCAGTGACTTCCTACTGAAAGCTTTTGGACACTCGCCACACCCATATGGTTTTTCTCCTGAATGAGTCCTTTGATGAATAGTAAGCAATGACTTCTGTGAGAAGGCTTTCCCACATTCACTGCATCCATAGGGCTTCTCGCCTGTGTGAGTTCTCTGATGTATAATAAGCTGTGACTTCTTGTTAAAAGCTTTGCCACATTCCGTGCATAGACAGACTCCTCTCTGTGTTCTGTGGTTTGTAATGAGCCATGACCCTTTACTGCTGGCCTTTCTACACTTGTTGCAATCACAGTACTTTACTACACCATGGGTTTGGTCAGTTTTGATATAGAATAACAATTTCTTACTGAGCTCAAGTTTCTTTCTTCCACAGTTACTTTTTGGAATAAGAAAATCAAAAGGATGCTTTAAATTTTTTTGACCTGTGCCACATTTATGGAGTCTCATTCCTAAATGAACAATGTTAATGCTTGAATGAAATGTTTTTCCAAAAATATCATATTCTTGCCCTTTCTCCATACTTTGAAGCTTGTCTTGATGATCCTGGTGCCACATTTTAAAATTACTATTTAGCCAGATTTCTAAAAAAGGAAAAAAAGAACCAGACTATGTAAATCCCACAATGATTATGCTTATTAAATAAAACTTCCAACAAATGGAGCCTATGACCCCAGTCCCCTCCCCCCAAAAAAACCCCTCCCAAATACAGTGTCTACTTATTAGGCATTAAAATTTTTAACAGAAATGGAAACATTTTGAGTTATAAATGTTTATAATAAACACAAACTTTTAAATAAGAAAAGATTAAATATATTCAAGGAACAGTGATCATGAGACAAAGACTGGAACATGCCTGACCAGGCGGTGGTGCAGTGGATAGAGCGTCGGACTGGGATGCGGAAGTACCCAGGTTCGAGACCCCAGAGGTCGCGCGCGGGCTCATCTGGCTTGAGCAAAGAGCTCGCCAGCTTGGACCCAAGGTCGCTGGCTCCAGCAGGGGGTTACTCGGTCTGCTGAAGGCCCGCGGTCAGGGCACGTGTGAGAAAGCAATCAATGAACAACTAAGAAGTCGCAACGCGCAACGAGAAACTGATGATTGATGCTTCTCATCTCTCTCTGTTCCTGTCTGTCTGTCCCTGTCTATCTCTGCCTCTGTAAAAAAAAAAAAAAAAAAAGACTGGAACAATTTCTAAACAAATCCTGGAGTAGTTAATTTACTTAAACTTCTTAGTAACAGATCAGTGAAAGTTACAGGTAAGCACCCCACCATCATCAGCATAGGGAAGACTGAGAATAATAAGTCCACAAAAAAGCAAGAATATACCATTTTTGAATGCTTTTAAAGGAATAAACATTGATTACAATGCACAATCAATGTAGGATACCAACTTTACAGAGGAAAGATGGGAAACATTACTTTTGTGTATTACTGTTACATTTAAAAACCATTCTCATTCTGCCTGACCTGTGGTGGCGCACTGGATTGCTGGGATCACTGGTTCAAATCCCCAGGTTTACCCAGTCAAAGCACATATGAGAAGCATCAAGTACTAGGACCTGATGCTTCCAGCTCCTCACCCCCCCCCTTTTTCTCTCTCTCTTTCTCTTTCTCTCTCTCTCTAAAAATCAACAAATAAAATTTAAAAACAAATGCATTCAATACTATCACCTGAATCACTGATAAACAGCAGTGCACAATCCTTAGAAGTACTTCCTGGAACCATCCAAGAGTTCTCCAGAGCTCAGCATCAACATTTCTATTTAGGTTTTTTCATATTTTAACTGAATCTACAATCTATATATTGAATCTCTATATAACGCTATCAAAGGAAATTACTCCAAACCACAAGAATTCTCTGTGTAACAGACTAAATACAACTGTAGCCTGATCGGGTGGTGGCACAGTGGATAGAGCGTCGGACTGGGATGTAGGGGACCCAGGTTCGAGACCTTGAGGTCGCCAGCTGGAGCGCGGGCTCATCTGATTTGAGCAAAGCTCACCAGCTTGAGCCCAACCAACGTTGCTGGCTTGAGCAAGGGATCACTAAGTCTACTGTAGCCCCCCAGTCAAGGCACATATGAGAAGTCAATCAATGAACAACTAAGGTACCGCAACAAAGAATTGATGTTTCTCGTCTCTCTCCCTTCCTGTCTGTCTGTATCTGTCCCTCTCTCTGACTCTCTTTGTCTCTGCCACACACACACACAAAAAAGTACAACTGTAATTTCCACAATATGACTATGTATTGAATATTTTGTTGTTTTGTTTTTGTATTTTTCTGAAGTTGGAAATGGGGAGGCAGTCAGACAGACTCCCACATGCACCCGACCGGGATCCACCTGGCATGTCCACCAGGGGGCGGTGCTCTGCCCATCTGGGGCATTGCTCTGTTGCAACCAGAGCCATTCTAGCGCCTGAGGCGGAGGCCACAGAGCCATCCTCAGCACCCAGGCCAACTTTTGCTCCAATGGAGCCTTGGCTGCGAGAGGGGAAGAGAGAGACAGAGAGGAAGGAGAGGGGGAAGGGTGGAGAAGCAGATGGGTGCTTCTCCTGTGTGCCCTGGCCGGGAATCGAACCGGGACTTCTGCACGCCAGGCCGACGCTCTATCACTGAGCCAACCGGCCAGGGCTTGTATTGAATATTTTAAAGTGATCTTTTAAAGGTTTGTTTACTTTAGAATGATATTCATCATTAGCAAGTGTGAGGTAATATTCCCAGGAAGTACTCTGCAAGATGAAAGATTTGGCAGGGTCTCAAAGGTGCACTTCAGAAGCTCAAAAAGGAAGGAAATGGAACTCTCTGGGAGCCTCCAGAAAGGACTGCAGCCTGCCCACACCTTGGTGTGAAGCCTATGAAACCTGTTCTGACCTCCAGAAAGGAAGGGAAAAGTAAGGAGGGAGAAGAGAAGGCAAAGGAATTGAATTGAACATAGAAAAATAAAGTAAATAAGCAAAGATACAAAGGGGAAGAATGATAAAGTTGCAAGGAAGGCAGCATTGCGGAGAGGTGGACCGGTTCATTTTCAGTTTGCAAAGAGCTTTATGATCGGAGCAACAAGACCCCAGAGGGGTTCTGAGTAGGTGTTAATACCCACATTTAGAGATGAGAAAATTCAGGTTCTGAGTTTTTAAGTTACTTGGCCAGAGAAACTTAGACTGACATGTAGGCAAAGAAACAGGAAGGAGATAGCCAAAATTCAACATAAAAACTGCTGCTACATGAATAAGGCTTTATATTGGTTTTTGAATAGGCAGGGGCTAAATTTCTTTTTCTTTATTTGGGGTATTTTTCTAAAGTGTGAAGCTGGGAGGCAGAGAGACTCCCGCATGTGCCCGACTGGGATCCACCCGGTACGCCCACCAGGGGGCGATGCTCTGCCCATCTGGGCCGTTGCTCTGTTGCAACCAGAGCCATTCTAGCGCCTGAGGTGGAGGCCATGGAGTCATCCTCAGCACCAGGGCCAACTTTGCTCCAGTGGAGCCTTGGCTGCGGGAGGGAAAGAGAAAGACAGAGAGAAAGGAAAGAGGGAAGGGTGGAGAAGCAGATGGGCACTTCTCCTGTGAACCCTGGCCTGGAATCAAACCCGGAATTTCCACACGCCGGGCCGACGCTCTACCACTGAGCCAACCAGCCAGGGCTCCTTTTTTAAAAAAAATATTTATTGTATTGATTTGAGAGAGTAAGGAAGGGAGAGAGGGAGAAAAAGACAGGGACATGGATCTGCTCCTGTATGTGTCCTGACCAGGGATTGAACCAGCGACCTCTGTGCTTTTGGGCAATGTTCTAAGCAACTGAGCTATCTGGTAAGGGTGATTTTTCTTTTCAAAGTATTAATAATATTACAGAACAAACCAAACATAAAAATCAAATACAAAAAAAATCCATGAATTCTTCAAGAGGAGGAAAGGTTTGGCTGGGGCCATAGAGAAGGAAACGGACTGGAAAAGCTGGACAAAGAGCCTCATCCACGGAAGCGAGGGCTGAATGATTGGCCACCAATGTGGGTAAGATGGGGGTGCATTTCTCCTTTAGCTCCACACAAAGAGGATACATCCTGATGTGGAGACCAGGATCTAGAGAACTTTAAGTCACACAGAACTATTTCACCCATCCTGAGTCAACTCTAAAGACTTAGGAACTTTAAACAGTGTTATAAATAACATTTCAAGAGTGCCAACGTATCATCAAAAACCTAAGATTTAACTTTATCATTATATGCCATACACCTGATTAGTTCTCACCTGAGAAGTTGTGACTTAGGGTTTCTTCATTTATTACCCAGGGCTCTTCCTGCTCCAGCTTGAAAACTCCCTCAGGTTTGATAATTTGATAACCTGTTAGTTGGAAACACAGAAACCTTGGACACAATTGCTTGGGCTGCAGGACTCTTAAATATGAAAACTATCTTCTACAGAGGCTACAGAATAAAGCAAGTGAATAAAAATCTTCCAAATCTTTCAAAGATTCTTTGACTTATATACAAACTTAAGCTCAAAATCCGTAAAATTATAGGGCTCCAGTTATTGGGCACACACTGCATTACACAAGAATGTTCTTACCCAAGAACACTAGATTGCTATAGTTCTCCAACATCACGTCTCTGTACAAGTTCTTTTGGGTAGGATTGAGTAGCTGCCACTCCTCCAATGTGAAATCCACAGCCACATCCTCAAATGATATCTAGGAAAAGCATAATCCCTGTTAAAACTGAGTGGTTCTCACTTAGAACACAGGCTTTCTTCTCAATAGAGGTAAGCAGCCACCAAGTTGGTCCCAATAACCTCTAACTCCTGGTAGTCATGCTTCCATGTAATCCTCCCCTCCTGAATATGGGCTGGACTTACTGACTCACTGCCACTGAACAGAACAGGGCAGAAGTGATGAAATGTCACCTCCAGGATAAGCTTTAAGAAGAATACAATTCCATCTTGGGAACCCTCCTTTGCTCTCTCTGGGGAAATCCATTCTGAGAGGCAGCCCTGTTCAGAAGCCCAAGAGGAAGGGGCTGAGGCCTGCCCCTCAACCATGTGCATGAGCTTAGCTGGGGATCATCCTGCTTTTGTACCTGGAGATGACCACAGCTCAACATCTGATTACAGAACCAAACGGGTCAACAGCTGGCAGGTTCCTAACCCACAGAAACGGAAATAAATGTTTTGTGTTTTCAGCTACTAAGGTTTGGGGTAATTCGCGAGCTTCTAGAACACAGATATGGAGCACTTAAAGTTCCTGGAACTGTACTAGGTGCCAGAAATATTAAGAAAAAAAATCACGTTCTCAAATACTTTGTTGTTTTGGGCCAGAGGCAATAAGGTGGTAACAGAGGCCATGAAACAAGGAGATACAGCACATGTGGACAAAAGGCAAAGGAATGGCCCTGGCCAAGAACTCCTTATGAAGTGAGGGAGAGGGGAACCTGAAGTTACTTCTTTCCATTCTGAATTAGTATCCACTACTTTCCTACTCCCTCCATACAGCCCTTCCATGCCTCACCCTCCTCCTGACCCCCGACCATAAAACTGATGGAGCTTGTTTGGGGATCCCTGGGAAGTGGGACAACCCCACATCTGTGCTGATCCACTTGGACCCTTGACCCTTGTGCCATGGTAAATGGTTAGGTTCTGGCTGCACCATCGCTGTCTGTGATTAAAGGCTCAGTTACTTTAATTTTGGCTGTTGCTTTAATGGGCAACTCTGGCACCCGGCAGCTGGGCTCCTGACACAGAATTGCACAAAAAGGGAAAAGTCAGTGTTACTGTGCACTAGTTTAAACCACAGAATTATTATTATTTTTTTTTTTTGTATCTTTCTGAAGCTGGAAACAGGGAGGCAGTCAGACAGACTCCCGCAAGCGCCCGACCGGGATCCACCCGGCACACCCACCAGGGGGCGATGCTCTGCCCATCCGGGGCGTCGCTCTGTCGCGACCAGAGCCATTCTAGCGCCTGGGGCAGAGGCCAAGGAGCCATCCCTAGCGCCCGGGCCATCTTTTGCTCCAATGGAGCCTCAGCTGCAGGAGGGAAAGAGAGAGACAGAGAGGAAGGAGAGGGGGAAGAGTGGAGAAGCAGATGGGTGCCTCTCCTGTGTGCCCTGGCCAGAAATTGAACCCGGGACTTCCACACGCCAGGCCGACGCTCTACCACTGAGCCAACCAGCTAGGGACAGACCACAGAATTTTAAGGTAAAGACAGGAATGAAGGGAGGGTCACAGAGAGAGGAGTTAGTTCAGCGGGTAGGTATGGCTTTGAAAGGTGAAGGGACCGGACAGTCTGTTTCATGAGCTAAGGAAGTAAAGAAACGGGGCTGAAGGAAAACACCCATTTGGCTGTCTTTTGCCAACAGAAGCAAAAACATTGCCAGCTAAGAATATTATGGGGGCCACCTGAAGGTTTTATGATTACTTCTGCCCAGTGATTCACGTTCTTACCTAAAACTAGAACACTGGCAGAATGTGTCCTCCAAGACCACCACTGCTGTCCCCTAAGTACCTGTGTTTTGAGTCCTTCAGATTCATGCCTTCGCTCTCACACTGAGGGACTCTGTAAGAATCCCTCCATCACCTGACCTCTGGTGACGCAGTGGATAAAGCATCGACCTGGGAACACTGAGGTCGCCGGTTCAAAACCCTGCATTTGTCTGGTCAAAGCATATATGAGAATTGATGCTTCCTGCTCCTCCCTCCTCTCTCTCTCTTTCTCTCTCTCTCTTCCTCCCTCCTCTCTAAAATGAATAAATTAAAAAAAAACAGTTGTTTAAAAAAAAAAAGAGTCCCTCCATGGTAAATGTGCGCATTTATTACAAGGTTGCTGCCTAGGACTTACTCCACAACATTAGTGAGATGAACAGCTATGGACGTGTTTCCACTACACATAACCATCAGAAAATGCCAGCTCCTGCTGAGAAAATGCTCTGCTGCCCTTTCTGCCTGGCTTCTGGGAACAGCTGAGGAAAGCTTGTAGCTCCTCTCTGACAGTGAAGGACCTCATTTTTTTGTGCGCCTATGTTCCAACTTTAACGCCCATGCCGTCCCCTTACTCTTCCCCACTTTCCCCACCCCCAAACATGTATTTCCTAAACTTATAGGGTCATATCACGAGACCTGCAACCAGGGTAGTAGTGGGCAGCAGAGCAGCTCACTCTAGGCTAATCCCGTGAACCTGTTTCCAACACCCTCCTGTTCCCCAACTTCCCTTTGTAGGCTTATTTCCTTCCTGTAATGTTTCTTCCATTCTAGACCCTTCCTTGTTTCACTGTTCCCAGCTTTAACAAACTTTCAAAAAAAAAAAAAAGGCTTTTATATGATTCTGCATCCACTTGTGCTTCTGTGACATCCTTCCCAAGTTTATATTTCTCTGGTTATGATCTACACATATGTAGGCTTCTGTTGTTGGTTGTCAAGACTCCTGTAAGCCTCGTCACATCCACAGAAGAAACTTCTGAAGAATACACAGATAACTCACCTGTGACATGATCATTTTCTGCTGCTTTTGAGAATTCTGCTGTTCTGGGCCTTCTCTCTGTCCTGATGCTCTGGGAAAAGCCTCTGGTCAAGGGCTGTAGACTGCACCTCCAGTCCTGTGGCCTCTCCTTCCTTATCTCATCTGAGTCATCTTGTTCCTGAGAGCCATGGCCTGGAGGTACAGTGGAAATTTTATCTTAGATGGTGTAATTAATTTGGGAACCTAAATCTCAGTTCTCTCTTACTGGGAACGTAGACAAATTGTTTGCTGCACTCCCTATCAGAAGCAGGATGGAATGTGAGCCACACTGGTGGGTCTCAGCTGAGCCTGACATTGCCCTTTGCAGCCCTGGCTCCAATGCACCACCGCCTGGTCCGGCCAGAAACTGGCTTTTAGATCAAGATGGTGAAGCAGCCTGGGGTGCTGGCTGCTCTACTCCAACATCAGCCCTGGAGCCAAAGGAAAGCACAGATCAGAGGAACTAACAGAAAGAGCAACAGAGGTGGGACCATGGAGAAGACGTGGTGATGGTGACCATACAACACATGTGTGACAGCCAATAGCAGAAGGCAGCAAGAGGCCTAACGAAACCTTTACTGTTGCTTCTCTCTCAGCTCACACTGGGGCAGGTACTGCCTGCCAGTTCCCTCAGAAAGCAGCAGAACAGCCCCAGACACAGGTTTCCAGAGATAGTCGAGGCAGATCAAACTCCCACGGAGTTAAGGAACCATGGAAATGGCAAGGGCCACCCAGCTGCCTTTGGTCATTTACTCATCTCTCACCTCCCCTACCGTTCCCCAGGGAAAATGCCCCACCAAGGATTCTTTCAAAGGGTCCCTGACACCTAACCTGAGGAGCGCTTAGAAAGGTGGTAGTACTCAGCTCTCCGGTGGTTCTGCAGGTCCCTCGCCTCTCTTCAAAGGCCCAGCCCCTGCCCTTCCCTGCTGCAAATTACCAGAGCTGATAGGAGATTAGCTAACTCCTCTAGGGGAATATGAACTCAGAAGCCTATAAGGGTAAATGTAAATTAAAACACAACTGCCTGGCCTGTGGTACACAGTGGATAAAGTGTTGACCTAGAATGCTGAGGTTGATGGTTCAAAACTCTGGGCTTGCCCGGTCAAGGCACATGCAAGCAATGAACAACTGAAGTGAAGCACCTATGAATTGATACTTCTTGCTCTATGCCTCCCTCTCTTACCTCTCTCACCTCTCTCTATAAAATCAATAAATAAAATCTTTAAAAAAAACAAATTCTCCCTCACACAAAAAAGGAAAGACACTTCCCAATCCCTATTCAAAGAGCAATTACTTTAGAAAACCTGTAATTGTAAATTCTTTCTCTGTCCCTTTGAGCTGTATGGTAATCTTTTCTAAAGCTAAATGAGCCTTATCCAGTTTAACCACACAAGAATATCTTCCTTAAGGACTTGGGAGTCATCTCTTTGAAATCCTCCAGGAAGATCAGGGAAGACTGGCCATCTCCAGTCTCTGGGAGGGTAGGAGCCTAATCAGCCTGACTTTGGCACCAGGTTCTGCATGGTAAAACTACCTCCTGCCAAAAAGATATGAAAAGTATATTTTTTCCTTTGGATTAAAGCAATTGGCTAACAAATGGCCACCCCACCCACCAAGTAAATTTAAGATGGACTGTGTGTATTTATCTTGAGAATATGTGTGTGATGGGTTATATCTACCTGTGATGGGTGTAGCTACAGAAAAGTGTGAGCTTTCTGTGAAATCTCTTTAGCAGACTGCTTGGAATGCTCATTGCATTCTGGTTTAATTCAATAATAAAACTTTTTCTTCTCTTCTACTTAAAATAATTTTTTTAATTGCTTTTAGAGGAAGGGAAAGAGAGACACTGATTTTGTTCCACTTTTTTATTGATTGATTTTAGAGAGATAATGAGAGGAAGGGAGAGGGGGTAAGGCTGAAGAGAAAGAAGCAGTCATTTGTTGTTCCACTTAGTTGTGCATTCATTCATCACTTCCTGTATATGCCCTGACCAGGGATTGAACCCTCAACCTTGATGTTTCAGGATAAGCCTCTAACCAACTAAGCAACCAGCCAGGGCAAGGCTGTCTTCTTAACTTAAAAAAAAGATTATTTCTTGATTTTTAGAGAGGAAGGGGGAGAGAGAAAGAAAGGGAAACATTGATTTATTGTTCCACTTATTTTTGCATTCATTGGTTGGTTCTTATATCTACTACAACCCGGGGATTGAACCCACAAACTCGGCATAATCAGGATGCTGTTCTAAACAACTGAGCTACCCAGCCAGGGCTTTTTTTTTTTTTTTTTGGTTTTGTTTTATTAAGTGAGAGACGGGGAGTCAGAGAGACAGACTCCCGCATGCACCCCAACCAGGATCCACCCGACAACCCCTGTCTGGGGTTGATGCTGTGCTCATCTACGGCTATTGCTCCGTTGCTCAGCCAAGCCATCTTAGCGCCTGAGGTGAGGCCATGGAGCCATCCTCAGCATCCGGGCCAACTTTGCTCAAACCATTCATGGCGGCAGGAGGGGAAGAGAGAGAGAAGGATGAGGGGGAGGGGTAGAGAAGCAGATGGTCACTTCTCCTGTGTGCTCTGACCAGGAATCAAATCAGAACCTCTACACACTGAGCCGATGCTCTACTGCTGAGAAAACTGGCCAAAGATTCTCTTCTTCTTTTGTGGAGAAATTTTTGGGGGTTGCAGATTATGGGGTTGTTTTTTTTTGTTGTTGTTGTTGTTTGTTTTTGTATTTTTCTGAAGTTGGAAACGGGGAGGCAATCAGACAGACTCCTGCATGCACCCGACCGGGATCCACCCGGCATGCCCACCAGGGGCGATGCTCTGCTCTGTTGCAACCAGAGCCATTCTAGCGCCTGAGGCAGAGGCCATAGAGCCACCCCAGCGCCTGGGCCAACTTTGCTCCAGTGGAGCCTTGGCTGCAAGAGAGGAAGAGAGAGACAGAGAGGAAGTAGAGGGGGAAAGGTGGAGAAGCAGATGGGCGCTTCTCCTGTGTGCCCTGGCCAGGAATTGAACCCTGGACTCCTGCACGCCAGGCCGACACTCTACCACTGAGCCAACCAGCCAGGGCGCAGATTATGGTTTTAATTATTTTCCTAACAGGCTAAAAAACAGTTAACTGAGTACAACCACTATTTTTAATTCACTTAAAAGATCACAAACTGCCTGACCTGTGGTGGCGCAGTGGATAAAGTGTCGACCTGGAAATGCTGAGGACGCCGGTTCGAAACCCTGGGCTTGCCTGGTCAAGGCACATATGGGAGTTGATGCTTCCAGCTCCTCCCCCTTCTCTCTCTGTCTCTCTCTCCTCTCTCTCTCTCTCTCTGTCTCTCACCCTCTCTCTCTCCTCTCTAAAAATGAATAAATTAAAAAAAAAAATAAAAAAGAGTCTCTTAAAAGATCACAAACTGTTGCCCTGGCCGGTTGTTTCAGTGGTAGAGCGTCGGCCTGGCGTGCAGAGGTCCCGGGTTCAAGACTTCAAGGTCGCCAGCTTGAGCATGGGCTCATCTGGTTTGAGCAAAAGCTACCAGCTTGGACCTAAGGTCGCTGGCTCGAACAAGGGGTTACCTGGTCTGCTGAAGGCCCACGGTCAAGGCACATATGAGAAAGCAATCAATGAACAACTAAGGTGTCACAATGCACAATGAAAAACTGATTGATGCTTCTCATCTCTTCGTTCCTGTCTGTCTGTCCCTGTCTATCCCTTTCTCTGACTCTCTTTGTCTCTGTAAAAAAAAAAAAAAAAAAAAGATTAAAAAGAAATCCAAAGTTTCTCCACAGCCCCACCCCCTAATCAGATACCCATCGGACCCTTGATTCCTGATCATACCAGGCTCTCCCTCACTTAGCCCACAAACCAGTCACAGTCATCCCTACAGGCTCCTTGTTTGATTACAACCCCACAGCCTATAACCACTGATCCAACAGGTTTCTGAACTCTTAACACCAAGGAACCTCATCACTGGCTCCCCAAACCCCAGTTCAATAATCACCACAGTCTATTCACTGGCTAGAAAGTGAGTCAGTGAAATCCCAAATACCAGGCCCCAAAGAACATGGAACTCCAATCACTCCCTTTTATCGGTACTCATTCCAACAGGTGCCCCAATCATTGCTCTCACACAGAACTTGCTATCTCCCATCTTACCAATCTTCAAGGAGTCCCCGATCCCTTATCACACAGGGCTCCCAACCATTCACATCCGTGATTTTCTAATCCACTGCACCCTCACCTACCATTCAGTGACATCCCATAGTTCCTCCTAATCATCATTCTGAAAGAGCCTCCAGCTCTGCGCAAACTCCAATACTCCACCCCCTCCAACAACTCCAATTACTAGCATGTGGTTAGCTCACAACCTCCAACAGGCCACCCATCAACTCTATCCTACTCTTCATCACTAATAGTGCCTCAATTACAAGAACCCAAACAGAGGCCCTGACCACTCACCATACAGGCCACTTGACAGTCCCCTCTACTGAAAAAACAACCACTGAATAGTAAAAAAACAAATGCAGATACCTGGCTTTTGGTGGGGTAGAACATTGACTTAGAACACTGGTTGTCAGTTCAAAACCTTGGGTTTGCTAGGTCAAGGTACATATGAAAAGTAATCAATGAACAACTAAAGTGAAGCAACTATGAGATGATACTTCTTGCTCCTCTCCTCTATAAAATCAATAAATAAAATCCAGAAAACAAATGCAGATTTAGTAAAGAGGCATTTTATTCCAAAGGATTATTGAGGTGTGACCTACTGCAAGAGAGAGAACACTGTGACCCGAAGAGCTGCAAGCATCTTTGGAAGGAATGGAGGGGGGGGTTTGGTTTCTTTCATAGAAAGGGGTAAGTAAGGCCCTGGCCACTGGCTCAGTGTTAGAGTGTCAACTCGGCATGTGGATGTCTGGGGTTCAATTCCCAATCAGGGTACACAGGAGAAGCACCCATCTGCTTCTCCGCCCTTCCCCGTCTCCTTTCTATCTCTTCCCTCCTCCAGCCAAGGCTTCATTGGAGCAAAGTTGGCCCGGGTACTGAGGATGGCTCCTCTTAGGTTTCATTTCTTTAACCCTACCAGTAAGTCTCCTTTCAGGGCTTGCAGCAAATGACTAATCGTAAAGGAATATCTGATGTCACAAGCTGAGAAGTTCTGGCAAATGTCCATAAAAGACCCTCCTTGGTCCACCAACCAATGGGATAATGCCCCACGACCCATCTCACTCCCCCTCCCAAAAACCCTTAAAACCCAGTCCCAGGCTGTGCCTGGCACGCGACTCCCCTGGCAAGTCAGCCTAGCAGGGTTCCTTTCTTCCTTTCTATAAAGCCTGTTACTCTGGTCTTTTTGGACTCCCAGGGATTCCAACAGCTCCATGGCCTCTGGGTCGGCATTAGAATGGCTCTGGTTGCAGGCGAGCAACGGCCCAGATGGGCAGAGCATCGCCCTCTAGTGGGCATCCCGGTCGGGCGCATGCGAGAGTGTGTCTCTCTGCCTCCCCACTTCTCATTCAGAAAAATACCAAAAAAAAAAAAAAAAAAAAAAAGGAAAGGGTAAACAAGCCCTGGCCAGATAGCTTGGTTGGTTAGAGCATTGTCCTAAAGCAGCAGAGATTGCCAGTTTCATCTCTGGTCAGGGCACATACAGAAACGATCAGTGTTACTGTCTGTCAGTCTCCGTCTCTTGTTTCACACATCAATCAATTGGGGGGGGGGGGAAGGGTCAGAGAAACCAGGTGTAGGGAAAGGAGACTGGAGAGCTGGTGATCAGGACATGTTCTCCGTGACTGCACCAAAGTTCGGGAACAGGGGGAAGAAGAGAAGCTTGACCACAGTTGGGGTAACAAGTGTTCAGCTGATAAGTTGGCAAAAACTAAAAATTTAGAGGGTCGGTTTCTGGCCTTGTCACAAGTCAAACAGGGTATGTTTTAGTCTTATCCAGCCACGTGGGGAAGAGGATTCTTTGCAGTAAGCTGTTTCCTGGAACGCAAAAGGGTTGCAGGTTTCTAAACCTTCCAGTTTCCCAGGGACACGGGTAAAACCCAACACTGTCACAACCAATACGCTGTCCAGTGAACAAAATCCTCCATCCAACCATTCTGAGCCCTCTAAATGCCCCCACAACGCCTTATTATTCTTTCCTAAAGGCATCCAGGTCATTGATGATCAGGTCCTAACAGTTCCTTCAAAACAACCTGCGGCCTGTGTCCCCCTCACTCCAGAGGGCAATGTCCGGGGCTCCCTCACTGCCAACCCCTGTCGCCTCGGAGCCTCCACAACTGCGATCCCTTTTACGGACTCCTCCAAAGCCCCTCCCACGGATTCACCCCAGAGGCTCCGTCACCCATTTAACTGCCTGTACCGGCTTTACAACCACGCATCCTTGCCAAGCCTCAGATTACTGAATTTCATATTTAAACATAAGATGTCCTCCAATTAATCAGCTCCACGGTATCTTCACAGTCCCTCACCACCCGCGACCATGGAGCTAACCCCCAAATTTCGTCTTGCCGCCCACACTTGCCGCCCCGCACCCACTCCTACAGTCCCCCGTCCCCTAACGCGGCTGCAAACTGCTCCCTCCCTGCCCGTGTGTCCCGCACCACCCACCCACCTAGACCGGAACCGCCTGAGCTGTTGAGCAGTCTTCCGAATTTGCCTGGCACCGGCTTCTGGGATGTTCGCGCTCGCGCGCCGGGGTCGCCGGGGGACCCAGCGGTCACTAGTACCAGCAGAGGCCGCAACCTCACGGCCCCGCCCCTTCTCCACACTCACCCTTACCTTTGGGGCTGCAGCACCGCCCCGTCACCACCCGACGGCGGAAATGTCCGTCCAGAACATTTTCCGGTGTTCCGCTCGTCCCAGAACTACACATCCCAGAATGCTCTGCGGCGTGCCCTATGGGATTGACAGTCTCGAGGTTTGAAACACAAACCGGGCCGCCGGGAGTAAGTGGTTTAGAGATGTTGGGTGGAGATGGTGCACTGGATTACAATGTGTGCGAGCCAACATCGATGTGTACCCAGGAGGGAATTTCTCTATCATTTCCATTTTTGATCATAGGTTAATTTATAAAATGAAAGCAATGTATGTAAGTTTTAGTACATCCAACCCAACAGTACTAGCAAAAGGAATGAAAACAAATAAAATGAGGAATTTAGGGAGAAATTAAATGAAATTATGGAAAGAAAATATTAATTAGTATAAAAGCAAAAATTAAGAAATTCAAATTGGAAAAACAAGCCTTGATAATCCAGCTTTTGAAAATAAAATTTTAAATCATAATATAAATTTGTGTCAAAAAATGGGGAGAGCCTGACCAGGTGGTGGCGCAGTGGATAGAGCATCGGACTGGGATGCGGAAGGACCCAGGTTCGAGACGCCGAGGTGGCCAGCTTGAGCGCGGGCTCATATGGCTTGAGCAAAGAGCTCACCAGCTTGGACCCAAGGTCGCTGGCTCCAGCAGGGGGTTACTTGGTCTGCTGAAGGCCCGCGGTCAAGGCACATGTGAGAAAGCAATCAATGAACAACTAAGAAGTCGCAACGCGCAACGAGAAACTGATGATTGATGCTTCTCATCTCTCTCCGTTCCTGTCTGTCTGTCCCTGTCTATCTCTGCCTCTGTAAAAATAAATAAATAAATAAATAAATAAATTAAAAAAAAAAAAAATGGGGAGAGCCTGACCTGTGGTGGCGCAGTGGGATAAAGCATCGACCTGGAACACTGAGGTTGCCGGTTCAAAACCTTGGGCTTGCCTGGTCAAGGCACATATAGGAGTTGATGCTTCCTGCTCCTCCCCCTTCTCTCTCTCTCTCTCTCTAAAAAAAAAAAAAATGGGAGAATAAGACAACATAGATGGTCTTTGAAGGCATTAAGCTAACTGAAATGAGTCAAAGAAAAACAAATAATGTATGACCTCTTATATATGCATTTTCATTTAATTCAATTTTAAGTGTTTTCTAAATTTTCTTCTGATTTCTTTAAGTGAGGGGCTTACCTAAAAGTGTGTTACTGGCCTTACTTGGTTGTTTAGAGCCTCATACCAAAATTCAGAGGTTGTGGTTGAAGTTCTGGTTAGGGCACATACAACAGATCCATGTTTCTCTGTCACTCTCTCCCTTCCTCTCTTTCTCTCTGAAATCAGTAAAAAAAAATAAATTTAAAAAAGTATATCATTTAAAAAAAAGTTATTTTAATGTCCAAAGATCTGAACATTTACTACATTCTTTTTCTGGGGTTGATTTCTATTTTACAATAATACTACTGTTGTTAGAAAACGTATAATTTCAGTCCTTTGAAATTTATTTTGGTCCAGGCCCTGACTGGCTGGCTCAGTGGTAGAGCATCCACCCGGCATGTGGAAGTTCTGGGTTTGATTCCCCACAAGGACACATAGGAGAAGCACCCATCTGCTTCTCCACCCCTCACCCTCTCCTTCCTTTCTATCTCTCTCTCTTTCCCTCCTGCAGCCAAGGCTCCATGGGAGCAAAGTTGGCCCGGGTGCTGAGGATGGCTCCATGGCCTCTGCCCCAGGTGCTAGAATGGCTCTGGTTGCAACAGAGCAACACCCAAATAGGCAGGGCATTGCCCCCTAGTGGGCTTGCAGTGTGGATCCCAGTGGGGCACATGTGGGAGTCTCTGCCTCCCTGCTTCTCACTTCAGAAAAATACAAAAAAAAAATTAAATTTATTAAATTTATTTTGGTCCGCCTATTATACATACAACCTATTCTGTAGAATGTTCCATGCATACATTATAAAATATTGATATGTAACAGTCATTTGGTACAGTATATTATGTCAATTACTCTAAATGGATTTGAAGTGTAGAAAAGAAATGCTTGTAACAAATAATTTTTGGCAAACTTACTTTCTCTAAAACAAAGAGACTTTTAGCAGAACTTACTTTTTGACAGTAAGCTACTCCCTATTGGCCTTGCGATTGGTCTCCCAAACTGTGGCCTTGGGCTAGTTTTGCAAAGTAGGTGTTTTCAGAATGTTTCTCCCTGAATTAACCTTATAGATCAGGGGTCCCCAAACTATGGATTTATCTGGCCCCCGCCGCACTTCCGGAAGGGTCACCTTTTTCATTGGTGGTCAGTGAGAGGAGCATAGTTCCCATTGAAATATTGGTCAGTTTGTTGCTTTAAATTTACTTGTTCTTTATTTTAAATATTGTATTTGTTCCTGGTTTTTTTTTTTCTGTTTTGTTTTTTTACTTTAAAATAAGATATGTGCAGTGTGCATAGGGATTTCTTCATAGTTTTTTTTATAGTCCGGCCCTCCAGTGGTCTGAGGGACAGTGAACTGACCCCCTGTGTAAAAAGTTTGGGGACCACTGCTATAGATAAATGTAAGAAAGCTTGTTTCACTGCTTTGTTTTACTGTTATATTTTCTCCCCTCCCATTCCTCAATCAGTATGTAATTCTCCCTGTAAAACCTAACCTCAAACTGTGTTCAGGGCCACATTGATTTGAACGACTTAGGTTTCCATGCAGTCCCCCTAGCCAGCAAATTAAAGACTCCTAATTTCTAATTTGGCTAATTGATTGATTGTGTGGCAAGACATATTATCTTGCTGTTTCAATAAAAAAGATTCGTACAATTACTTGAGTCTTTTCTGTTTTGCTAATTTTGTCTAGTTGTTTGCTTTTACCTTTAAATTTCCTTTGCTTTCTTTTGGTTTATATTGTTGTTCTTGAATGACTTGTTGAGAATTAAATACACTTATTTTGTTTTATTTTTACTGTTATAATTACTCGTTTTTGAAATTTTCTTTCTTCACCACTTTTTCTCCCATAAGTTCTTTTTTCCCCATTAATTATTTCTTTTTATTTATTCATTTTAGAGAGGAGAGAGAGAGAGAGAGAGGGAGAGAGAGAGGGAGAAATAGGGGGGAGGAGCAGGAAGCATCAACTCCCATATGTGCCTTGACCAGACAAGTGCACGGTTTCGAGGCTTTATCCACTGCGCCACCACAGGTCAGGCCCCCATTAATTCTAATAGTGTTATCTATAGTTTTGTATTTCCCTATTTCACTATTTTTTTAATTATTTATTTATTTATTTATTTATTTTTTACAGAGACAGAGAGTGAGTCAGAGAGAGGGATAGACAGGGACAGACAGACAGGAACAGAGAGAGATGAGAAGCATCAATCATCAGTTTTTCATTGCCCATTGCAACACCTTAGTTGTTCATTGATTGCTTTCTCATATGTGCCTTGACCGCAGGCCTTCAGCAGACTGAGTAACCCCTTGCTGGAGCCAGCGACCTTGAGTTGAAGCTGATGGGCATTTCCTCAAACCAGATGAACCCGCACTCAAGCTGGCGACCCTGGGGTCTCAAACCCGGGTTCTCGGCATCCCAGTTCGAAGCTCTATCCACTGTGCCACCGCCTGGTCAGGCTATTTCACTATTTTTTTTTTTTTTGTATTTTTTCTGAAGCTGGAAACGGGGAGGCAGTCGGACTCCCGCATGCGCCTAACCGGGATCCACCCGGCACGCCCACCAGGGGGCGATGCTCTGCCCATCCGGGGCGTTGCTCTGTCCCGACCAGAGCCACTCTTGTGCCTGAGGCAGAGGCCAAGGAGCCATCCCCAGCGCCCGGGCCATCTTTGCTCCAATGGAGCCTTGGCTGCGGGAGGGGAAGAGAGAGACAGAGAGGAAGGAGAGGGGGAGGGGTGGAGAAGCAGATGGGCACTTCGCCTGTGTGCCCTGACCGGGAATCGAACCCGGGACTTCTGCACGCCAGGCCGACGCTCTACCACTGAGAGAACCGGCCAGGGCCTATTTCACTATTTTTTAAAAAAGATTTTCAGACAGAAAGGCCTATTAAAATTATGCTATTAATTTCTAGTTTCATTGCATCATTATGAGAGTGGATTGCTTGATTTGTTTTGGACTGAGATAAATACGTTAATGTCTCCTACTATTGGTGTACTTTTTAAAAGAATTTTATTTATTGAGTTTTTTGTTTATTTGTTTTGGGTTTCTTTTTTTTTTCTTTTTTTTTTAATTTTATTTATTCATTTTTGGAGAGGAGAGAGAGAGGGAGAGAGAGAAACAGAGAGAGAGAAGGGGGGAGGAGCTGGAAGCATCAACTCCCATATGTGCCTTGACCAGGCAAGCCCAGGGTTTTGAACCGGCGACCTCAGCATTTCCAGGTTGATGCTTTATCCACTGCGCCACCACAGGTCAGGCAGTTTTGGGTTTCTTTAGAAAGAGGATAGAGAGAAACGATTCGGGGCGGGGGAGCAGTGGGAAGTATCAAGTAGGTGCTTTGACCCGGCAACCTCAGCATTTCAGGTCTACACTTTTCCGCTGTCCCAACACAGGTCAGGCTATTGGTGTACTTCCACTTATTTTTCTCTTCATCCACTGTCATTTCTTCTTTATGAAGTTAGTAACTATATTATTACTTGGTGTAGTTAATCAAAACTGTTTTACAACCCTGGTAAGTACAACTTATAGACTCATAAAGTGTCCCTCTCTGCTATGCCTTGTTCTTAACCTTACCTTGTTTGACATCAAGATTTTTGCACGCGCCTGACCAGGCGGTGGCCCAGTGGATAGAGCGTCAGACTGGGATGCAGAGGACCCAGGTTCAAGACCCCGAGGTCGCCAGCTTGAGCGCAGGCTCATCTGATGTGAGCAAAAACCCACCAGCTTGAACCCAAGGTTGCTAGCTCCAGCAAGGCGCTACTCAGTCTGCTGAAGGCCGGCGGTCAAGGCACATATGAGAAAGCAATCAATGAACAACTAAGGTGTTACAACGGGCAATGAAAAACTAATGATTGATGCTATTCATCTCTCTCCGTTCCTGTCTGTCTGTCCCTGTCTATCCCTCCCTCTGACTCACTCTCTGTCTCTGTAAAAAAAAAATTTTTGCACGCTTGCCCCTCCACCTTAGCTGGTTATTTCCGGGGACTGCGTTGGCTCTTCCGAAGCTGGGGCAATACGGGGCGCTGAAAGAACCGACCAGAATCTCTCCCGAAGCCCGCCGGCGGCCTGCTTTGCCATTAAATCCCACTCCTCTCTCCAAACCTTCCTCTTTCTGGAACCCTTCCAATTAATAGGACGCTTCGCAGAGGATTCTGGGAGATGTAGTGTCATTCTCGAGCCAACTTTTCTGGCGCATGGATGCATGACGTACTTCCGCGTGCGCTGCTCCGCGGCTCTTGTTGGGATGCTCCTGGGGTGCTGTTTCTGGCTTGTTGTCAGTGGGCTTCAGCCGACCGGGGATTTTCTGAATGACTGTGGCGGCGGACCCTGCTGGATGCGTCCTTTGCAGACCAGGGTCTTGTCCAGCTGAGCCCTCCGCGGTCGGTCCGGGGCGTGGACAAAGCCATCGCAGCCTCTGTTCTCCCGGGTCAGGGCTGCGGGAACGGTAAAAAAAAAATCATTGATAAGAGTTCCTCTGCCCAGGCTCTGAGGCCGTGTCCCCGCGAGGGACTCAGTCCCTGATCCTCCCGCTGTGGGGCACGAGGTCCCTCGTGGGTGGGCTCCTGTGGAAGCAGCAGGTAGACACTCACGGTTCGGTCTCTCCCCCGCAGCCTGCACGACACGGCGCGGGATGGCCACCGGGATCTGCACAGCTTCGTATTGGGTAAGTGGGGACTTTCTTACTTTTTTTAGAGCTGACTCGGCACTGAGCGTGGACACGTTCAGCCCTGCACAGACACATCCAGGGCCCGAACTCACGGGCTGCCCCCCACACACACACACACCGCTCCTTGGCTCTGGATCTCCAGAAACTCTGTCTAATAGCAGTTTGTGTCGGGAATCCTCTCCTACGGCAGTTGCACTTTGCTGCTAGCTGCGGACCCGAGGGAAACGAGGGTCCTTACAGAAACGATCCTCTTATCATTTCAGGATTTTCACACAAAAGTACTAAGTTGTCTTCATATCCAGACCCTTAGGGCCTCGTTGGAGAAGTTACCGTCCTCATTGTTCGTTTGTTCAAATACTTATTTACTGAGTGTCTTATCGTGGGCTGGACCCTTGGGCTGGGGCTGGCATTGCAAAGGTAAGTTACATAAATTTCCTGTTTTAAGGAGCTGTGGTCTGGCAGGGCAGGTAATCGAGTGAACATTGTGCACAGTTGCAGAAGAATGGCTAGGGTGAGGAGTTTGGGGTGCAAAGCCGGAAGGAGCAGTTTTGGAGGCGAGCAGGGCCAGTGGACCACCTGGACTGATGGAGTGAGGAACAGGGGCGACCTCACAGCAGTTGCGGAACTTCTGACCTGTTGTGCAGGGTCCTGTGCTCCAGCCTTGGAAACACTATTAGAAGACGTATCCTGGGTCCAGTGTAGTTTTGTAGATGTTGAATCTGCACCGCCTGTAGTCTAGTCTGTAGCTCAGGGGAGTTGTCAAGTGGAAATATACAGATGAAAGGCACCTGTGACAGTGCTAGCTCAAGATCTGACCCCAACAGAGCCCTGAAAAGGACCAAGTAGAGGACGCAAGGCAGTAAAAAGGAAAGGTTTGCTGTGAAGAAGGACTGGAGTGAGTGCAAAAGACATGAACGTTTGGAGATTTTTTTTTCCCCTGTAAACTTGAGAAACTTAATATAATGGACTGTATTTTTTTTTTTTTTTTTTTTGAGAGAGAGAGAGAGAAGCGTCAACTTATTGTTCCACTTTAGTTGTACCATTGATTGCTTCTCATATGTGCCCTGACCAGAGCTAGAACTGGCAGCCATAGGATTTGAGCTGGTAGCCCCAGGATCAAGCCTGCAACCTAGAGCTTAAACTGGTGGCCTTGGCACTCCAGGGTGGCACTCTATCTACTGTGCCACTGGCCAGGGCAGCAAGACAAGATAAACTTCCTTGTCTCAATTTGCTCTGTGTGTATTCATTTTACTTTATCTTAGTATTTTTTTTATTACACCTTGGTTTTTTTAAAATTTTATTTATTCATTTTTAGAGAGGAGAGAGAGAGGGAGAGGGAGAAACAGAGAGAGAGAAGGGGGGAGGAGCTGGAAGCATCAACTCCCATATGTGTCTTGACCAGGCAAGCCCAGGGTTTCGAACCGACAACCTCAGCATTTCCAGGTCAACGCTTTGTCCACTGCGCCACCACAGGTCAGGCCTATCTTAGTATTATGCAAATTTGTATGATGCATTGTATGCATTACTTCCTGATTCTGCATCAGATTATATATGATGGGAACTTTCTATTCCTTTGATATTGACAGAGTGTACTTTTAAATATAGTGTAAGACCATTACTTTTCTGGTGTTGGTTTATCTTTGAGCTCTGTTCTGCACCTTTCATTTTCCAGCCTGTCCCAAAATCTGTCATTCTGGTCAGTGATCACTCTTGTGACATCTTCATCTAGCTTTTATGTGGTCACATCGGTATGCCTTGTTTCATGTTTCTCCTCCCTCCATTATGAAGTAGCCAGCTTGATGAATGGTCTGGATGGACTTCATTAGGATACAGATAAGTGACAGCTTCATTTTCTCCATCACTACCTCAGACATGCTCTGTCAGCTATTCCTCCCCAGGCCCTGGTGGTCATCTTAGCAAGAACCCATTATGTTCTTGCTACCGTCTTATTTGATTGTCAGTTACTTTTCAGGCATTGGAGAGTCCAGTCCACATTCTAACCCCAATTCTTCTCCCACTCAGGGCTTAGAGGGGATATGGGGAGGCTCATCTCTCTTTTTGTTTTAGTTTATGGATTTGAGAGAGAGAGAGAGAAACATTGACTTGTTGTTCCACCCATCCATGTATTCATTGGTTGCTTCTTGCATATGCACTGACCAAGGAATGAACCTGCCACCTTGACCTCTCTGGATGATGCTATAACTGTCTAGAGGTTCATCTCTTTTTTCCTACTTTATTTTGTTGTTGCCCTCCTCTGGGGGCTCCTCTTAGGTTTGGATGGGAAGATCAGTGATTAGAAGACAGAGCTCTTGTGTTCTCACCATCAGTACCCAACACCATGGGGGTTACTTGAATCCTGTCACATGGCTGTATCTTATACTTCCGTGGTGTGAATAATTTTCTCACTTTGCAAGTTTCCCCAGAATTGCACTCTTTGTTGTGTCTGGGGTCTTGCTTCTTGACAGCAGCACTGTTGGGTAGGAGCCTATCAAGGGGATCAAGTGCCAGAATCTTCCGGGCATCAATTCTCATCTGCCTTTGTAGAGCTCTCTAGCACTCTGTCTTCAGAATTTCCTAGAAGGAAACAAATCAGATTCCTTATTTGCTGAAATCGCTAAACAGAGGTCAGTTCCTGCTGACTTTGGGCTTGGTGGACATCTAGGCTGCGTGTGAGACACTTTCTCCTCCCCTTTCTTCCCACAGGTGCTCTCCTTATTGGGGACACTTCTCCCTCAGTGACCCACTTCAGGGAACTTTTCTCTAGCAGCTTCTTCGCTGTCTTCAGTCCCTCAGCCCCTGCGTTTCTCATCCCTCAGGTTTCCCAAACTCCTTGTAGGGCAGCACCTTTGGTTTGCTTGGCCAGAATCCTTGCTGTTCTGCTCAGCATCCTTCTCTCCTGCTACGTGCTGCCTCATCTCCATCAGGACCTCTTCTGTCTCTGTCTTCATGGGATGTCAAGAGTCTAGCCACTGATCATTACCCCACTGCTTTGCTTTAGCCCCAGCTACCTTCATCTTCCACCAGAACCCTTTGAGCCCTGGTTGGCCTCAGTGATGGGGCCCTTATTTTCTTGGAGCAAGGCTGGGAATTCACCAGTTTAGTACGTTTTATAGTTCCAGGCTCTCATTCCAGCTGAGACTCAAGGTGGACTGAGCAACCAGCAAGATGACAGAAGCTTTTGGAAGGTTTCTCCATGTGTCTGACACCATTGTTTAGTTGGTGATTTTTTTTTTTTAAGAGAGAGAGAGAGAAGAGGGGAGCAGAAAGCATCAACTCCCATATGTGCCTTGACCAGGCAAATCCAGGGTCTCGAACCGGTGACCTCAGCATTCCCAGGTCAACACTTTATCCATTGCACCACCACAGGTCAGGCTAACACCGTTGTTTAGAATTGTTTTCTTCATCTCTGTGCAGAATATAACCTGGATGTGTGTAGGTGTTTGCTTCCCTCTACAAGACTGGAAGCTTCTCGAGATCAGAAGAAGATTTTATTAATCCTAAGTCTTGTTTTTATTTAATTTTTCCATTAAAAAATTCAGAGACTGAGCCTGACCAGGTGGTGGCGCAGTGGATAGAGCGTCGGACTGGGATGCCGAGGACCCAGGTTCGAGACCCCAAGGTTGCCAGCTTGAGCGTGGGCTCATCTAGTTTGAGCAAAAAAAGCTCACCAGCTTGGACCCAAGATCGCAGGGGTTACTTGGTCTGCTGAAGGCCCGCAGTCAAGGCACATATGAGAAAGATATCAATGAACAACTAAGGTGTCGCAATGCGCAAAAAAAACTAATGATTTAAGCCCTGGCCAGTTGGCTCAGTGGTAGAGTGTCGGCCTGGCGTGCAGGAATCCTGGGTTCGATTCCCGGCCAGGGCACACAGGAGAAGTGCCCATCTGCTTCTCCACCCCTCCCCCTTTACTTCCTTTCTGTCTCTCTCTTCTCCTCCTGCAGCCAAGGCTCCATTGGAGCAAAGTTGGCCCTGACGCTGGGGATGGCTCTATGGCCTCTGCCTCAGGCGCTAGAATGGCTCTGGTTGCCACAGAGCAACGCCCCCTGGTGGGCGTGCCAGGTGGATCCCGGTTGGGTGCATGAGGGAGTCTGTTTCAGTGCGTCCCTGTTTCTAACTTCAGAAAAATACAAAAATAAAAAAGTTCTTTAAAAAGAAAAACTAATGGGCCCTGACCAGTTGGCTCAGCGGTAGAGCGTCCGCCTGGCGTGCAGGAGTCCCGGGTTCAATTCCCGGCCAGAGCACACAGGAGAAGCGCCCATCTGCTTCTCCACCCCTCCCCCTCTCCTTCCTCTCTCTCTCTCTTCCCCTCCCGCAGCCAAGGCTCCATTGGAGCAAAGATGGCCTGGGCGCTGGGGATGGCTCTGTGGCCTCTGCCTCAGGCGCTAGAATGGCTCTGGATGCAACAGAACGATGCCCCAGAGGGGCAGAACATCGCCCCCTGGTGGGCATGCCAGGTGGATCCCGGTCAGGCGCATGTGGAAGTCTGTCTGACTGCCTCCCCGTTTCCATCTTCGGAAAAATGAAAAAACAAAAACAAAAACAAAAAAACCCTAATGATTCATGCTTCTCATCTCTCCGTTTCTGTCTGTCCCTGACTATCCCTCTCTCTGACTCTTTCTCTGTCTCTGTAAAAAAAAAAAAAAAAAAAAAAAAAGAGAGAGAGACTGAGAGAGAAGGGAAGGAAGAGAGAGAGAGAGAAGCATCAACTCATTGATTACCTCTCGTACATGCCCTAACCGCAGTTGAACCTTCAACCTTGGTGTGTTGGGATGACACTTTATCCATAAGGCACCCATCCAGGGCCATCCTGAGATCTTTAGGATCCTAAAAACAACTAGTACATAGAAGCACACTTTTTTTTTTTAAAATACAATTTTTTCAAAATAAATGCTGACTTGGAAGAGGCGGTTCGTAAAGGAATATTTCTCCTGTCCTGGTTCCTCTGTGTCTTTTCCATGTCACCTAATGTAACTGTATCTATTTGAATGGGTTGTGTATTATTACAGGGATTATTGTCATTCAAGGATATATCTATGGACTTCACCTGGGAAGAATGGCAGTTACTGGATTCTGCACAGAAGTACCTGTACAGGGATGTGATACTGGAAAACTATCATAACCTGCTATCCGTGGGTAAGTATAGCTTCTCTGTTAAGTCAGACTTTGAATCATAAGTTGCCATCCCTTATCTTTCACTGATCTACCCTGAGACCTTGAAGTACTTAATGATTATGGGCTTGAACTTTAGAGGTCAAGTGTTCTTCATCCCTGTTTGGCCGCCACCTCCTAATTGTGATCTTTACCCAAGTGCAAATAAGCAGTTTCATCTTGTAGCTCCTGATCCCTTAGTCTGTAGCAGTTTGCCCCACATCTTTGTGATTTTCCATTAACAGGGTATCATGGTACCAAACCTGATTTAATCTTCAAGTTGGAGCAAGGAGAAGACCCATGGATAACAAATGCTAACATTTCTTGTCAGAGCTGTCCAGGTGGGTGAGTGGGTTCCCACGAGGAAGACGGTTAGGCGTGGGAGAACACGGGGTGGCATTCAGGCAGCATTGTGTGTAGAAACATTTATCTGAAGTCCCTCAACCACTGGGGTGGCTTGGGGGGAGCCCACAAGCTTCTCAGATAAGGAAATGGCTGTCGTTCTGCCCGTGTGTGTGCTTTCCTCCCAGGCTCTGAGAAGCAGGCATCTCTCCTGTTCACTCTGCTCAAATGTTGTTTTCTGAGCTAGTTTCCTTCCTTCCCATGGCTATGGACAATATCAGGCATCCAGGCCTCTCACCTGGTATCACCCTTGCCTTCATTTCCCTGACATCTCCCTTCTCCTTTGCCATCGTAGTTGAATCCCTTAGACTTTACTCACAGTCTTTTACTTCCTTCCCTCACTTTGGCTGACTTCAGAGATTTCACTGTCTTCTTTTCTCTGCTCACTAATCACTTTGAAATTATAACTGTTCCTTTCTTTGAGCACTTTTCTTAAAAGAATTCTGAAACCTAACCTGGTTTCCCCTGTTTATATTAAACAATTTTATCAACTTATATTTCCCTGACTCCTTTTTCCTTTTGAGTTGTCTGTAGGGATTTGCTTCACAGATTTGGCTGTTTGCTCCTATAACTTTTTTTTTTTTTGTGTGTGTGTGTGTGTGGCAGAGACAGAGAGAGGGACAGACAGACAGGAAGGGAAAGAGATGAGAAACTTCAATTCTTCGTTGTGGCTCCTTAGTTGTTCATTGATTGATTTTTCATGTTGCCTTGACGGGGTGGGGGGCAGCTACAGCAGACTGAGTGACCCCTTGCTTGAGCCAGCAACCTTGGGTCCAAGCTGGTGAGCTTTGCTTAAACCAGATGAGCCCGCGCTCAAGCTGGTGACCTTGAGGTCTCAAACCTGAGTCCTCCACAGCCCAGTCCAATGCTCTATCCACTGCACATTGCCTGGTCAAGCTCCTATAACTATTGAAAAGCTTTTCCATTCTGAAAATGGAAGATTTTTTTTCTCCCAGTGTTGTAACATCAAAATTGACATTTTCGGCCCTGGCCGGTTGGCTCAGCGGTAGAGCGTCGGCCTGGTGTGCGGGGGACCCGGGTTCAATTCCCGGCCAGGGCACATAGGAGAAGCGCCCATTTGCTTCTCCACCCCCCCCCCTTCCTTTCTGTCTCTCTCTTCCCCTCCCACAGCCAAGGCTCCATTGGAGCAGAGATGGCCCGGGCACTGGGGATGGCTCCTTGGCCTCTGCCCCAGGCGCTAGAGTGGCTCTGGTCGTGGCAGAGCGATGCCCCGGAGGGGCAGAGCATCGCCCCCTGGTGGGCAGAGCATTGCCCCTGGTGGGCATGCCGGGTGGATCCCGGTCGGGCGCATGCGGGAGTCTGTCTGACTGTCTCTCCCAATTTCCAGCTTCAGAAAAAAAAAACAAAAAACAAAAATTGACATTTTCATCCTTTTTCTTCTGCCATCTAGTCCCAGGTCTGATATGCTTGCAATAGAGCTCCCTTGTGCTTTTCCAGTCTTCATTCTCAGTGTCAGCATGGGAAGTAACTTCTGGTTTCCTGTCGTTGTGAGTGCTGTTCTTGCACTTCTTACAGTATTGTATCCTCTCCTTGAGTATCCCATCTCCTTTACTAATCTTAATACTACTTTTGTTTCTGTTGGTATTTTATTTTATTTATTTATTTATTTATTTTGGATTTTTCTGAGGTTGGAAACGGGGAGGCAGTCAGACAGACTCCCGCATGTGCCCGACCGGGATCCACCCGGCATGCCCACCAGGAGACGATGCTCTGCCCATCTGGGGTGTCGCTCTGCCACAATCAGAGCCATTCCAGCGCCTGAGGCAGAGGTCACAGAGCCATCCTCAGCGCCCGGGCAAACTTTGCTCCAATGGAGCCTCCGCTGCGGGAAGGGAAGAGAGAGACAGAGAGGAAGGAGAGGGGGAGGGGTGGAGAAGCAGATGGGCGCTTCTCCTGTGTGCCCTGGCCGGAAATCGAACCCAGGACTCCTGCACGCCAGGCCGATACTCTACCACTGAGCCAACCGGCCAGGGCTTATTCTTTTTTTTTAGTGAGAGAGGAACAGATAGGGACAGAGAGAAAGGAAGAGAGATGAGAAGCATCAGTTCTTCATTGTGGCACCTTAGTTGTTCATTGATTGCTTTCTCATATGTGCCTTGACCCAGGGGGTGGCTACAGCAGAGTGAGTGACACCTTGCTCAAGCCAGCAGTCTTGGACTCAAGCCAGCAACCTTGGGCTTTAATCCAGCAACTTTTGGGTTCAAGCCAGTGACCATGGGGTCATGTCAATGATCCCACACTCAAACTAGCAAACCAGCGACCCCATGCTCAAGCTGGTGAGCCTGCACTCAAGTTAGTGACCTCAAGTCCTCTGCATCCTAGGCCAACACTCTATCCCCTGCATCACTTCTTGGTCAGGCAGTATCTTATTCTTTGAAATATCTTTGTAGTTCCTTTCTCCTCGATTGTCACCCAAAGTAGATTAGTATTCAGAGTAGGTCAGTATTCTGTCATATTTGGATAGCTCAACATCTTGGCTGTATTTGGGAACTTGAGTCTTCTCCTTACCTGTTGCTGCTGGATTTATTTTCATAAGTATCCTATCACTGGTCTGAGAATACAAACAAGAATCTTAAACCCCTGGTTCAAGCAAAGTAAGAAATAAAGAATTTATAGTCTCAAATGACACGTTGTCTCCTATAGTGCAGCAGCTCCACAGAGGCTTAATTCAGACGCTTGGTGATGTCTCCCCTTTGTCATCCTCAGATATTAGCTTCTCTCTGCAACATGGTCGGGTAGCTGTCTTGGTGCCAGGCATCACATGCAGACACATCAGGAACCACTGGATAAGTCCTAATTCTTGCCAAGGTATCCCTTTTATTGGTGCCCAAAATCTTCCTAGAAGCCTAAACAACTTACAGCATCTCACAACAGACATGCCAATGCCTCAACTAGTTATGGTGTTGGGGGACAGGGACCTGCCTTTGCCAGCCAGACCACCTGCACCGTATCCTCATCAGTCAGGGCTGCTACACAGAAGGAGGGAGATGCCTTGGAGTACGCAGTAGATGGTGTGTCACAGTCCCACCTTTGGATACTCAGCACAGCATGCACTTTACAACTGTACAGCTTCAAAAATGGTAATGTCAACATGAAAGATAATCATCCTTCCCCCAAAAGGGGGCAGTGCATGTTCTCTTCCTAGACCTGATTTGAGTTGCAAGTCTAGGATCTCTTGGGATATATGTAGTACCATCAGACAGGTAAGACTGTGGTCTCACCATCTGAATTGACTTGTAGGTAGCAGATAGATCATCTATTCCAGATAAACATGATGAGGGGAAAGGAGCCAGAATATTGTAATAGAAGCTCCTCCTTCCAGAAGGGGAGCAGGGAAAACAACAGTTATCACTGGTCCATTGCTTACACCATCTCTTTTACAAAAGAATTACAGCAGGCATTTTTGGTGTAATTGGTGTAATTTCCTTGTTAGCCAGTTTCACAGTCCTGGCACTTCACTCCAAAGTCTTCCTTCTTGTTGTCCTCTTTGGCCACAGATGTGATAAAGTTTGGGGAGAAAGCACTTTCTGGGGGCTACATTTTAGTTTCATTAGCCCACTTGTGTTGGTGCAAGTTTTGGGGCATTTATGGTTGGAGAATCCTAGGCTATTGTCAGACCGGGCTTAGGGTTCCCTTCAACATTTTCTGACATTCTCTTAAGCCATTAACAACAACCCAGAGTTGTCTAGACATAGTCTTTGAGACTGAGAAATCCTGTCTTCTAGCCGTGGTGTTAGTATCCTCACCTCTCAAATCTTGCGTTTAGTAGCCCCATTTTCAGGCACAAGCCATAACCTGAAGGTTCCACCACTGTTGGGAAGAAGCTGTTTAGCAAGAAGTCCTGAGGGTAGGATGCTGCTGAAGACACAAGGTAGTAATCTTGTGACATGAGGTGCTGCCCAGACCTGGACCTGCTGCTGTTTCCTTTAACCCCGTCTGCTCATCAGTCACTCATCGTCGTGTTCCTATTTGGACCTCACAGATGAACTTGCCCATTCTCTCTGCATCTCCTGTCCAATCCTAAATGTCTTGTGCTTAGACATCCCTTTTAATTTTCACATATTGCCTGACCTGTTGTGGCGCAGTGGTTAAAGCGTCAACCTGGAACGCTGAGGTCGCCGGTTCGAAACTCTGGGTGCCCATATGGGAGTTGATGCTTTCTGCTCTTTCCTCCCTTCTTTCGCTCTTTCTCTTTGCTCTCTAAAATGAATAAATTTTTTTTAAATCTTTAAAAAAAAATTTTTTTAGGCCCTGGCTGGTTGGCTCAGTGGTAGAGCGTCAGCCTGGCATGCGGAAGTCCCAGGTTCAATTCTTGGCCAGGGAACACAGGAGAGGCACCCATTTGCTTCTCCACCCCTCCCCCTCTCCTTCCTCTCTGTCTCTCTCTTCCCCTCCCGCAGCCAAGGCTCCATTGGAGCGAAGATGGCCCGGGCGCTGGGGTGGCTCTGTGGCCTCTGCCTCAGGCACTAGAGTGGCTCTGGTCACAACAGAGCGACGCCCCGGATGGGCAGAGCATCGCCTCCTGGTGGGCGTACCGGGTGGATCCCGATCGGGCACATGCGGGAGTCTGTCTGACTGCCTCCCCGTTTCCAACTTCAGAAAAATACAAAAAAAAAATAAAATATTTTTTTACATATTTCCGAGGAGATCTCATGTACCATGTCATTTAATACCTTTCATATGTTGTTGACTCCTACTTTTTACTGAGCACTTAGGTCTGACTGCCTATTTACTGTCTTTGATACTTAACTGAGATCTCAAATGTAATAAGATCCGAAACAGGCCCTAGGCGGGTGACTTAGTGGATAAAGTATCAACTGGTGCACCAGAGGCTGTTGGTTCAACTCCTGGTCAGGGCATATATGAGAAGTAGTCAATGTGTGCAAAACTAAATGAAAACAACTAAGTGAAACAAGTTGATGATTCTCTCTCTCTCTCTCTTCCCTTCTTTCCCCTACTTTTGTCTCTCAAATCAATGGAAAAATTAAAAAATAAAAGAGATCCAAAACAAAGTCTTATTTTTCCTCCAACATGTTTTTCCCCCAGTGTTTTTCATCTCAAAGATTAGGGCCATTTGTTTTTCAAGTCTGAAATCTAGGAGTTATTAAAACCTCTATTTTTAAAACCACTTTTGATCACTGCTAATTTGCTACTCACTTTCAAAATGGGACATGGTTTGGTTTTATTCAGTTCCCTTCTGCCCCATTGCTTAGATCTGTGGCGCAAGTGCACTTGGCCAGTATTTCTTTGAACCAGTGTCAGAGGCATTTTACCAAGAGGAAAAGATTCATTATATGGCAGTGCTAAAGCTCTTTAGTTCCATATCAGGTTCATGTTATAATTTAAAAAATTTTTCTTTTCTAGAAAGTTGGAAAAAATGTTACCAGAAAAATCAAGATGAGCTTGAAAGTGTTGAGAGAAATTATGCTTGTAATGCATTTGACAAACTACATCTGAGCAAAACCCATGTTTCTTCAAGACAAAGACTCCATAAGTATAACACACATGGAAAAAGTTTGACACAAAACTCATGTTTAACCAGAAGCTATCTAAGAAAGAATCCTGATAGGTTTCATGGATATGAACAAGCATATTTTCTTAAGCATCAAAGAGCTCATAGTATAGAAAAAAACTGTGTATGTGGTGAATGTGGGAAAGCTTTTCGTTGCAAATCACAGCTCATTGTACATCTCAGAATTCATACAGGAGAGAGACCTTATGAATGTACTAAGTGTGAAAGAGCCTTCAGTGCCAAGTCAAATTTGAATGCTCATCAGAGAGTTCACACAGGAGAAAAACCCTACTCATGTAGTGAATGTGGGAAAGTCTTCTCTTTCAGGTCACAGCTCATTGTCCATCAGGAAGTTCACACAGGAGGGAAACCTTATGGTTGCAGTGAATGTGGAAAAGCCTACAGCTGGAAATCACAGCTTATTTTACACCAGAGAAGTCATACAGGAGTGAAACCCTATGAATGCAGTGAATGTGGGAAAGCCTTTAGTTTGAAGTCACCATTTGTTGTACACCAGAGAACTCACACAGGAGTGAAACCCCATAAATGCAATGAATGTGGGAAAGCCTTTAGGAGTAAGTCCTACCTCCTTGTTCACATCAGAATGCATACAGGAGAGAAACCTTATCAATGCAGTGATTGTGGGAAAGCCTTCAATATGAAGACACAGCTCGTTGTCCATCAGGGAGTTCACACAGGAAATAATCCTTACCAATGCAGTGAATGTGGGAAGGCCTTTGGTAGGAAAGAGCAGCTCACTGCACATATAAGAGCACATGCAGGAGAGAAACCATATGGATGCAGTGAATGTGGGAAGTCATTCAGCAGCAAATCATACCTTGTTATACACCGCAGAACACACACAGGAGAGAGACCCTATGAATGTAGTTTCTGTGAGAGAGCCTTTTGTGGGAAGTCGCAGCTAATTATACATCAGAGAACTCATTCAACAGAGAAGCCTTATGAATGCAGTGAATGTGAGAAAGCCTATCCTCGGAAGGCATCACTTCAGATACACCAGAAAACTCATTCAGGAGAGAAACCTTTTAAGTGTAGTGAGTGTGGGAAAGCCTTCACTCAGAAGTCATCTCTCAGTGAACATCAAAGAGTTCATACAGGAGAGAAGCCATGGAAATGTTCTGAGTGTGGGAAATGTTTCTGTTGGAATTCAGGGCTTCGTATACATCGAAAAACTCACCTGTGAGCCCTAGCCAGATAGCTCAGTTGGTTAGACTGTTGCTCTAGAGCACAGAGGTTATAGTTTGATTCCCAGTCAGGGCACATACAGGAACAGATTGAAGTTCTTGTTTCTCTCTCCTTTCCTCTCAAATCAGTAAATAAAAATTTTAAGAGAGAAAAACTCAAGTGAAATTAGAATGAAGTAGACATTAGAAGCATTCTAATAAAACTTGATCCTTAGGAGACTTTAGATGATAATGTAGATGAATCTACCAGCAGGAAATCCTAAAAATATATCAAATAAGTCATATAGGAGAGAATCCAATTATATTTGGAATGAATGTGCAAAAGCTTTTAGAAATTAGTCTTTTATTAACTATAGTGAGAATAATGGAAGGAATTTAGCAAAATCTCAACCAAATGTACTGTCATTAAGATTTAATTTGGAGAACTCATACTGAGGATGCTTTATAAATTTAATACACTGGGAAAGCATTTCCCCATAGAAATTACATGGAAATTCACATTCCAGATTTGAAGCTATGTTTTAGAATGAAGAAAATTATAAATTATAGACTTTTTCATGATGAAGTATAAAGGATTTTAATATATAAGTAAAATGTCAGGAAAACAGAAGCAACATACCTGCAGGTGAGGAGATATATAGTGTGTTTCCTGATCAACACTGAGTAGCATTTAAAATATTTTTGGTATTTTTAAATGTAACTTGTTATACATATATTTGATAGTCTGTGGGATAACATCTCCCAATATTATCCATATTAAATACGAAATATCAGTATTCTCTTTTTTAATTTTTTTTAATTTTAATTTGTGTGTGTGTGTTTTTCTGAAGTGAGCACTGAGGAGACAGAAAGACAGCATGTCCACCAGGGGGTAATGCTCTGCCCATCTGGGGCATTGCTCCATCACATGTGGAGCCATTCTAGCACCTGAGGTGGATGCCATGGAGCCGTCCTCAGTGCTTGGACCAACTTTGCTCCAATGGAGCCTTGGCTGCAGGAGGCGAAGAGAGAGAGAGAGAGAAAGGAAACGGGGAAGGGTAGAGAAGCAGATGGGCGCTTCTGTGTGCCCTGGCTGGGAATTGAACCTGGGATTTGCACACCCTGGGCCGACGCTCTACTGCTGAGCCAACTGGCCAGGGCCTTCTCTGTTTTTTGGGTTTTGGGGTTTTTTTTTTAGCAATATAACTAATGTGGTTTGTTTTTTGTTGTTGTAGTTTTTGTTTTGTATTTTTCTGAAGCTGGAAACGTGGAGAGACAGACAGACTCCCGCATGCACCCGACCGGGATCCACCCGGCACGCCCACCAGGGGCGATGCTCTGCCCCTCCGGGGCGTCGCTTTGCTGCGACCAGAGCCACTCTAGCGCCTGGGGCAGAGGCCAAGGAGCCATCCCCAGCGCCAGGGCCATCTGTGCTCCATTTGAGCCTTGGCTGCGGGAGGGGAAGAGAGAGACAGAGAGGAAGGGGGGGGGGTGGAGAAGCAAATGGGCGCTTCTCCTATGTGCCCTGGCCGGGAATCAAACCCGGGTCCCCCGCACGCCAGGCCGACGCTCTACCGCTGAGCCAACTGGCCAGGGCAATGTGGTTTTTAATGAAAGGATATGGTTCTCACTCCAAATGAGTTTACTTTTTCAGGAGTCTACATAAGTGGGTCTGACAATTATTACAGGGCTGCTTAAGAGAAGTCATTGTAATGAACTATTGAGTATATTTTAGCACTGTCCATTCCCATTGATTGATAAGAGCATCGTAGTTTTTTTCTGGAGAAATGCCTCTATTGTGTGCATCCTTGTGGTTGTGTCTTTCAGGGTGTCCTTTTCACTACCCACAGGTGGGCATTTACCCATTGTTAGGTAATGGTAATCTCTTTTCCAGAATTTTGAGTCTATTAAAACTCACATGAACCCAAAGAGAAATATGGAAACTTGTATGTTCTTGTCTCAAAATTCTGTTGAGAACATCAATTCTTTCTTGCTGTATTGGTTTCCCAGAATAACGTTGGATACTGTCCGTTTTGAATTTGGTTTTCTGGCCTTACAGGTGCCTCATATCTTTTTAATTAAAACAATTTTTTTCTGCTAAAGTTAAGGAGAATGAATTTCTCTTTCTTGTAACTGCTGAGCTTTTTTTTTTTTTTTTAATTTTTCTGAAGCTGGAAACGGGGAGAGACAGTCAGACAGACTCCTGCATACGCCCGACCGGGATCCACCCGGCACGCCCACCAGGGGCGATGCTCTGCCCCTCCGGGGCGTCGCTCTGTTGCGACCAGAGCCACTCTAGCACCTGGGACAGAGGCCAAGGAGCCATCCCCAGCGACCAGGCCATCTTTGCTCCAATGGGGCCTCGCTGCGGGAGAGGAAGAGAGAGACGGAGAGGGGGAGGGGTGGAGAAGCAGATGGGCGCTTCTCCTGTGTGCCCTGGCCGGGAATCGAACCCAGGACTCCTGCACGCCAGGCCGACACTCTACCACTGAGCCAATCGGCCAGGGCCGTAACTGCTGAGCTTTAATTGATAAATTCTTGCTCTGGAGGAATGTGTAGGTAACAATGTCTTAGACAAACAGGATATTTGGTTTAGATTTTTTCCTGAAATGAAAAAAAACCAGATTCTTGTTTATATTCTAAGATGGGACTTTTTTTTTTTTTTTTTTGCATTTTTCTGAAGCTGGAAACGGAGAGACAGTCAGACAGACTCCCGCATGCGCCCGACCGGGATCCACCCGGCACGCTCACCAGGGGCGAAGCTCTGCCCACTAGGGCGCGATGCTCTGCCCATCCTGGGCGTCGCCATGTTGCGACCAGAGCCACTCTAGCGCCTGAGGCAGAGGCCACAGAGCCATCCCCAGCGCCCGGGCCATCTTTGCTCCAATGGAGCCTTGGCTGTGGGAGGGGAAGAGAGAGACAGAGAGGAAGGCGCGGCGGAGGGGTGGAGAAGCAAATGGGCGCTTCTCCTGTGTGCCCTGGCCGGGAATCGAACCCGGGTCCTCCGCACGCTAGGCCGACGCTCTACCGCTGAGCCAACCGGCCAGGGCTAAGATGGGACTTTTTTAGCCCATAGTATGAAATGATGTATTGTTTGTGTACACCAAAAACCTTGTGGCACTAGATAAGATTCTAGGAACTCTGAGGAACTATTGCCATAGAAGAATTTTACATTTATAAGGAGATCAGGAGCAGGAGACAAGATGACTACTTCTGGTCATATTGGCTCTTAAATTCAACAGTGACCTGAAGCCTTGAAATTTCAAGGCAGAGGCCTGACCTGTGGTGGTGCAGTGGATAAAGCATTGACTTAAAATGCTGAAGTCATCGTTTCGAAGCCCTGGGCTTGCCTGGTCAAGGCGCATATAGGAGTTGCTTCCTGCTCCTTCTCCCCTTCTCTATCTCTCCCCACACCTCTCTAGAAAATTAATAAAATAAAATAGAAGCTAACATCTAGATGCAAGGTGTTCCTATGGATATTGAAGTGTCACTTCCTAGGGCCTATCAATGGACAAATATAGGAAATATATATATATTTTTTTTTTATTTTTTTTTTAATCTCAAGGCAGAGTATAAGTTTCTGTGACATTGCTGAAATAGTTGCTCACTCATAGCTTTAGGGTGGAGATGGTAGAAGTCAAATATATATTTGATTTGCTAAATTTAAAAAGTCAGTCTGATGCCTGACCAGATGGTGGCACAGTGGATAGAGCATCGGACTGGGATGCAGAAGGACCCAGGTTCAAGACCCCCGAGGTCGCCAGCTTGAGCGCAGGCTCATCTGACTTGAGCAAAAAGCTCACCAGCTTGGACCCAAGGTCGCTGGCTCGAGCAAGGGGTTACTTGGTCTGCTGAAGGCCCACGGTCAAGGCACATATGAGAAAGCAGTCAATGAATAACTGAGGTGTTGCAATGAAAAACTGATGATTGATGCTTCTCATCTCTCTCTGTTCCTGTCTCTCTCTCTCTGACTCTCTCTCTCTGTCCCTGTTAAAAAAAAAAAAAAAAGTGGCCCTGGCCGGTTGGCTCAGCGGTAGAGTGTCGGCCTAGCGTGCGGAGGACCCGGGTTCGATTCCCGGCCAGGGCACATAGGAGAAGCGCCCATTTGCTTCTCCACCCCTCCGCCGCGCCTTCCTCTCTGTCTCTCTCTTCCCCTCCCGCAGCCAAGGCTCCATTGGAGCAAAGATGGCCCGGGCGCTGGGGATGGCTCTGTGGCCTCTGCCCCAGGCGCTAGAGTGGCTCTGGTCGCAACATGGCGACGCCCAGGAGGGTCGCAACATGGCGACGCCCAGGATGGGCAGAGCATCGCCCCCTGGTGGGCAGAGCGTCGCCCCCTGGTGGGCGTGCCGGGTGGATCCCGGTCGGGCGCATGCGGGAGTCTGTCTGACTGTCTCTCCCTGTTTCCAGCTTCAGAAAAATGCAAAAAAAAAAAAAAAAAAAAAAAGTCATCCACCTAAAATGCTCATTAATTCCTTATGTAAGCATGCATTTGTCTAGGACAGCAGTTCTCAACCTGTGGGTCGCGACCCCTGTGTTTTGGTCGTTCGACCCCCGCCGGGGTCGCGACGCACAGGTTGAGAACTGCTGGTCTAGGAAATGTCTCATGATGATTCAAGTAGAGATATCTGATACTCTTTGCACTGTGCTGTTCACTCAAGGACATAGGCTAACTGTTGGGAAACTATAGCCCACAGGCCAACACTTGCTAGTAGTAACACAGAAGAGTATAGAAATAAATAAAGGAATGGTTAGTCATAGAGGGATTAGATCTTAAATATTTGGAAGATGCTCAGTTTTTCCTTACTGCTAAAAATGAGGAAGCATGCTGTGAAGAGAACACCCAGAATGTGACTAGAGAACTGTTTGTTAATGATATTAGGTGTATCTTTTGAATCCAATCAGCAGAAGTGCTGCCAGCTTGGACTGAAGAGAACAGAGAAGGGTTAAAGGAATGTCATTGGTCTTCTGAGACTCTACAGGCAGGAAACAAGCTGATAGAGCTATCTAACTGTAAACATGGGTTAACCTTAAAAAAACAGGAGAATGGTCTGATCAGTGGTGGCGCAGTGGATAGAGCATCAACCTGGAATGCTGAAGTCCCAGGTTCAAAACACCAAGGTCACCAGCTTGAGTGCAGGCTCACCACCTTGAGCATGGGATAAAAAAAAAAAAAAAAAAATGATCCCATGGCCTGACCAGGCAGTGGCGCAGTGGATAGGACATCAGACTGGGATGTGGATGATCCAAGTTGGAAACCTAGGTCACCAGCTTGAGCATAGGCTCATCCATCCAGCTTGAGCAAGGGGTTGCTGGCTTGAGTGTGGGATCATAGACATGACCCTATGATTGCTAGCTTGAGTTCAAAGGTCGCTGGCTTGAGCAAGAGGTCACTGGCTCAGCTGGAGCTCCCAGTCAAGGTATGTATGAGAAGAAATCAGTTAACAACTGAAGTGATGCAACTACAAGTTAATGCTTCTATTCTCCCTTCCTGTCTGTCTGTTTCTCCTTCTCTTGGAAAAAAAAAAAAAAAAAAAAACCAAAAAGGTTTTTTGAAAAAAGGTGTGGGGAGAATAATGCCAACGGCAGGATCACCACCAAGGTTCTAGAAGGTGAAGCTCTTTCAACTCCAGAGAGCTGGTCTACCATGCAGGGATGAGGGAGCAGGGCCACCACCTCAGTGGGCTCAGTGGACAGAGCATTTAGTCAAAGAGCACTTGGAATTCTCCTTAGCCAAGTATCCCAGTTCAGTATCAGTCCTACTTTCCATAAAATAGAACATAATTTAGCCAAATTATTTCCCACTTTATTAAAAAGATCTTTTTTATCTCCAGTCTCCAAGAACATGGCACTCATTTTTATCAGACACCTCACCAAAAGTACCTTTAACATATTTCTACCAAGTCTTCTCAAGGCCGTCTGGGCTTTTTCTATCAAGTGCCTCAAAACTCAATCATCTGTTACCAAAGCCACTTTCACATTCTTTGGCATTTGCTGTAGTAACAGCCTATTATGCAAGTGAAGGAAGATTTTTTTGTGTGTGTATTTTTTTGAAGCTAGAAACCGGGAGAGACAGTCAGACAGACTCCCGCATGCGCCCGACCGGGATCCACCCGGCATGCCCACCGGGGGCGACGCTCTGCCCACCAGGGGGCGATGCTCTGCCCCTCCGGGGCTTCGCTCTGCCGAGACCAGAGCCACTTTAGCGCCTGGGGCAGAGGCCAAGGAGCCATCCCCAGTGCCCCGGCCATCTTTGCTCCAATGGAGCCTCGGCTGCGGGAGGGGAAGAGAGAGACAGAGAGGAAGGAGAAGGGGAGGGTGGAGAAGCAGATGGGTACTTCTCCTGTGTGCCCTGGCCGGGAATCGAACCCGGGACTTCTGCACGCCAGGCCGACGCTCTACCACTGAGCCAACCGGCCAGAGCTGTGAAGGAAGAATTTATTAGCCATACAGGAAAAAAGAGGAAAGATCTTGAAGACAGATTCACGGGATTTGCCCAGGACGAGCTGCTGCTGCCCACTGCTCCCCTGGTTGCAAGCTTTGTGGGGTCCCTTAAAACTCAGGAGAAAGCCTGACTGGTGGTGGCGCAGTGGATAAAGCGTCGACCTGGAACACTGAGGTCACCGGTACGAAACCCTGGGCTTGCCTGGTCAAGGTACATATGGGAGTTGATGCTTCCTGCTCCTTACCCCTTCTGTCTCTCTCTCTCCTCACTAAAATAAATAAAGTCTTAAAAAAAAAAACTCAGGAGAAAGAGCAGGCAAGGAATACATGCCCGGGGGAAGAAGAGGAGAGGGGGGCTGGGAAAGGCATGGGCATAATCCCCAAAGGAATAGGACCCATAATCTATTCATTTGCTAAGGCTGCTGTAACAAAGTACCACAAGATGAGTGTTTGCTTAAAATCTCAGTGTTAGAGCTTGACTGGATGGTGGCGCAGTGGATAGAGCGTCAGACTGGGATGTGGAGGACCCAGATTTGAGACCCTGAGGTCGCCAGCTTGAGCGTGGGCTCATCTGGTGTGAGCAAAAAGCTCACCAGCTTGGATCCAAGGTCGCTGGCTTCAGCAAGGGGTTACTTGGTCTGCTGAAAGCCCGCAGTCAAGGCACATATGAGAAAGCAATCAATGAACAACTAGGGTGTTGCAACAAAAAACTGATGATTGATGCTTCTCATCTCTGTCCGTTCCTGTCTGTCTGTCCCTATCTATCCCTCCCTCTGACTTTGACTCTGTCTCTGAAAAAAAAAATTAATTAAAAAAAAATCTCAGTGCTAGAGGCTGGAAGTCTGAAATCAAGGTGCCAGTGGGGTTGATTCCTTGTGAGGGTCGTGAGAGAAGAGTCTGTTCAAGGCCTCTCTTTGGTTTGTAAGCTACCCATCTTCTCCCTTTGTCTCTTTACATAATTTTCTCCCTATGTGTGACTTTTTTCATCCAAATTTTTCCTTTTTATAATGAAAACTAGTTCTATTAGTTTAGGGCCCACGTGATGACCTTATTTTAACATGATAATCTCTGTAAAGACCCTATGTATACATAGGATCACATTCTGAGGTATGGGGGTTAGGATTCTAATGTTTCTTGGGGAATGCAATTCAACCCATAAAAATCAGCAAGGGAATAGACAACCTGAACAACAACTAGACCTAGTAGACATATATGCAGCACTCTACCCAACTACACCAGAATATGCACATGGAATGCTACACAGTATAGACTGAGTGCTAAGCCACAGAACAATCCTCAATATTTAATATTGGGATCTTATCAAAAGGAAATTGCAACCAGCTTGGAAACATAAACCAAATCTGGGGCAGTTCATGTATCCAAATAAATGATATCAGGTTATAACCTAAAAAATAAAATAATCCATGCATCAAAAAAAATAATCCATGCATTCATATTGATATAAATGTTTAAGTGTATAAGTAGGGAAGAAGGGAAACCCTTATGTAGAATTATCATTTAATAAATACCAAAGGGCCTGACCTGTGGTGGCGCAGTGGATAAAGCATCGACCTGGAAATGCTGAGGTTGCCGGTTCGAAACCCTGGGCTTGCCTGGTCAAGGCACATATGGGAGTTGATGCTTCCTGCTCCTCCCCCCTTCTCTCTCTCTGTCTCTCCTCTCTGTCTCTCCCTCTCCTCTCTAAAAAATGAATAAATAAAAAATTAAATAAAAATACCAAAGGAAGAACAAGTATCATCATGAATGCTAAAAACTAGGTGGGTGAAAGTTTTATGACAATATTTCATTATTCTCAAAACATCTTTCCAGCCCTGGCCAGTTGGCTCAGTGGTAGAGCATTGGCCTGGCGTGCAGGAGTCCCGGGTTCGATTTCTGGCCAGGGTACACAGGAGAAGCGCCCATCTGCTTCTCCACCTCTCCCCCTCCCCTTCCTCTCTGTCTCTCTCTTCCTCTCCTGCAACCAAGGCTCCATTGGAGCAAAGTTGGCCCCGGGCACTGAGGATGGCTCCATGGCCTCTGCCTCAGACACTAGGATGGCTCTGGTTGCAGCAGAGCAACGCCCCAGATGGGCAGAGCATCACCCCCTGGTGAGCATGCCGGGTGGATCCCGGTCGGGCGCATGCGGAAGTCTGTCTGACTGCCTCCCTGTTTCCAGCTTCGGAAAAATACAAAAAAAACCAAAAACAAACAAACAAAAAAAACAACCATCTTTCCACAAGATACTTGTTAATTACAATTAGGAAAATAACTTTACAATAGAGAAATGGCATTTATCAGCTTAATTAAGCTTCATTAATATTGTTATTATTGGTACAAACTAATATTATGAAACTTGATATGATTTTCTGTGGAAACAACATCACTTCTATAATATTCCTGCCAAAAATATATAACCTGGATCTAAAATATGAGGAAATATCTAACAAACACAAGTTCAGGGCCATTCAGCATGAAAATGGCATGTACTTTTTTTATCCTCCATTGATTTGAGGAGAGAGAGGGAGAGAGAGACAGAATCTTCAGCTCATTGTTCCACTTAATTGGTCCATTTAGTTGTGCACTCTTTGGTTGCTTCTTATACGTGCCCTGACCAGGGATGGAACCCACAACTTCTGTATGCCAGGAGGACACTTTATCCACTGAGCAACCCAGCTAAGCCCAGCATGCACTTTTCAAAAGTTGAGATCATGAAGCAAAGTCTGAAAGACTGCTCCAGTGTAATAGTAACTATATGACATCGGATACTGAACCCAAATTTTGTTTCTGGGACATTACCAGGACAATTGATGGAATTTGATTAAGTTCTGTGTGTTAGGTAAATAGAACTGGATATATGTTAATTTCCTCAGTTTGATCATTTTCCTGTGATTATATTATAAAATGACCTTGTCAGAGATATGCACTGAAGTGTCTATGAATATAGAGGAATTATATCTGCAATTCATGCTCCTACCTTACCAGAAAAGTGTTCTTTTATAAAGAAAGCAGAGATGGTAAAATGTTAACATTTGGGGGTTAAAGGTAAAAGGTATTTAGGAATTCTGTAGTATTCTGTAATTTCTGTTATTCTGTACTATTGTTTCTTCTTTTCTGTACTATGAAATCATTTCTAAAAATAGATAAAAAGAAAAATTAATTTAGTAAGGCCATTGAATGTCAGGTCAATATATTCCAATCAATTCTATTTCTACATACCAGAAAAATTTTATAAAATTGGATTTAATGAATTGAATCAATTTTCAAAAGTACCAAAATAAAAAAAATACTAAAAATATATCTATGTTTCAAATTAAAATAATGTCGTGTGGTACTGAACCTATTCAGTATCTTGACTGTGTTTGTTGATGCATGAACCAACAGGGTGATAAAATTGAATAGAATTCAATATACACACATATACACAAATAAGTGTAAGTAAAACTGAGAAAATCTTTTAAAAATTTTAAAGGATAAATTACTCCCAAATTTATTTTATAGTCGCACTCTAACCTTTTAAACTTTAGACCAGGGGTCCCCAAACTTTTTACACAGGGGGCCAGTTCACTGTCCCTCAGATTGTTGAAGGGCTGGACTATAAAAAAAAAAAAAACTATGACCAAATCCCTATAAACACTGCACATACCTTATTTTAAAGTAAAAAAACAAAACAGGAACAAATACAATATTTAAAATAAAGAACAAGTAAATTTAAATCAACAAACTGACCAGTATTTCAATGGGAACTATGCTCCTCTCACTGACCACCACCAATCAAAGAGGTGCCCCTTCCGGAAGTGCGGCAGGGGCCGGATAAATGGCCTCAGGGGGCCGCATGTGGCCCGCGGTCTGTAATTTGGAGACCCCTGCTTTAGACTTTTTTATTTATTTATTTATTTTTTTACAGAGACAGTGAGTCAGAGAGAGGGATAGACAGGGACAGACAGACAGGAACAGAAAGAGATGAGAAGCATCAATCATTAGTTTTTCGTTGCGCATTGCAACACCTTAGTTGCTGGAGCCAGCGACCTTGGGTTCAAGCTGGTGGGCTTTTGCTCAAACCAGATGAGCCCGTGCTCAAGCAACGACCTCAGGGTCTCGAACCTTGATCCTCTGCATCCCAGTCCGACGCTTTATCCACTGTGCCACCGCCTGGTCAGGCCCACTCTAACCTTTATTATCAAATCTGGAGACAGTAGAAAATAATAATATAGTCAATGTAATAGATGAAAATTTTCTAAATAAAACAACCCATTCTTTTACCCCACACATTTATGTATTTCTGTATTAGGTTAAACTGTATAAAATTACCAATAATCAACCATTTTTGACACATGTGACAGATTTGATTTTCCAAAGATAGTTTCAGCAAAATGCCCCATCTCACATCCTTTATATAATGTAACTACCACTCCTCCCTCTGGGAGTCTCCTTGGTGGGTGAGTTGCTTATAGTCAAAAGAGAATGTCATTCAGTTCTAAGAACCCAGTTGCTAATGTGTGGGAAAATAATTTTGAAGACAATTTCATTTCAGTCTCAATTCCCAAAAATATTTTCCATTACTTGAGATTGGATTGGAGATGTGCTAATTGGTGAACATGAGAGTCTAATAAGAAGAAATGTTGAAATTGGAAAGTGTCTGAGGAGAAAGAAAAATACAGGACAAAAATTATGGTAGAAGCATGGTAACTATAAAGTTCACAGCAAAAGGTGAAAAAAAATGCTAATTGCAAACTGAAAGATAGTATAAATATATACAGTATACACATGCCACAAAGTTTTAAAAATAACTGTATTGACTTGAACTGAAAAAGACAAATTCTGTTAAAAACAAAAAGATATTTGGACTCTTACACTTTATTTCAGCAGGAAGGAGGCTGAGAAAATTCAGTTGCAAACAGGAGTCACTTTTTAAGAATAAAGAAGGGTGACTCAGCACAACCAAAACCCACAGGGTGCAGTCACAATCTAGAGCAGTGGTTTTCAACTTTTTTACACTTAGAGACCAGTGAAAATAGAATTATTTTGGGGACCACTAAGGCAAAAATCACATTGAATATAAGCAAATTTGACTAAGATCATTGGGTCTATAATCTTCATACAACATCAGGTTTGTTAACTCTTGTGGACCAGCATCAGTGTGGTAGTTGAAAAATACTGGCCTGGAGTTATGGAAAACAATTCCAAGAGAGCAGACTAGAACCCTAATAAATGGGCTGATAACATGTATTCAGAGGGGTTTAGCAATTTCAATGGCCAAGTGATTGCTGTGTGGAGACTCCTGTTGTCCCCAGTTTTGAATAGGAAGGAGTATCTGTATATATATATATAAGGTGACCAGTCGTCCTCCTTTATGGAAGACAGTCCTTCTTTTGTAAGTTCCATCCTCCCTTGAAAAGTGTCCTTCTACATGTCCTCCTTTTTAATATTGGAAGACTAATCTGTAAATGTCCGTATTCGATCAATGCAGAATCAATACATTATGTGTGATGTGACGTATTTGTATCTAAATGAGTACTTTTTCCTTACAATTATTTTTAAAAATTAATAGGCATGTAAGCATAATTACAATATAAAATATTACAAGTGTTTTATTATGTATTTATCATATTATAGTGTATTGTTGCAATGAATAAAATGTTTCTTTACAATATTGTTTTCTTCCATTTATTTTTGTCCTTTTCACGAAAAAGTTGGTCACCTTAGTATATAGCAGTCTTCCTATGTCTGCCCCACTATATTTTGGGTGTGTTAGATAAAAATAGCTTATCTTCTAGTTCACATGTAGCAAATTAAGAGAAACAACACTTACAGAGCTGTACCCAAGAGAGCAGCCTGAAGATACTGGTCTATAGCAGCACCTGATTAGATGAGGTCCTGAACTTCAAACTGATGCCACAACGGGATGAGGCATTAGGGATCCTGAAGGGAGGTCTAAGCTTCCAAAAGGAAGCTTAAGATTTGTCATAACATTTGTCAGTTTTGGTGTCCTATGCTGATTAATAAAAAAAGTTCCTTCTTCTAATTCTTCTGGAACTATTTAAGTATAAGAATTCTCTGATCACTGGATGTTTGAAAGAATTCACTGGAAACTCAAGTGACAGATGCTTTTTTGACAGAGAACCTCTGAAATTGTCTTTCTTTTTTATCCATGACATGGTTTTCTGGTTTCCTGGGTCAAATTTGCTGTAGCTATTTGTATGATAAAGAATTTCAAATTTGCATGACCTGTGGTGGCGCAGTGGATAAAGTATCAACCTAGAATGCTGAGGTCACCAGTTCGAAACCCTGGGCTTGCCTGGTCAAGGCACATATGGGACTTGATGCTTCCTGCTCCTCCCCACCTTTTCTCTCTCTCCCCCCTCCCCTCTCTTAAATGAATAAAGTCTTAAAAAAATTTTTTTTAAAAGAGGCCCTGACTGGTTGGCTCAGTGGTAGAGCGTCGGCCTGGTGTGCAGGAGTCCTGGGTTTGATTCCCAGCCAGGGCACACAGGAGAAGCGCCCATCTGCTTCTCCACCCCTCCCCCTCTCCTTCCTCTCTGTCTCTCTCTTCCCCTCCAGCAGCTAAGGCTCCATTGGAGCAAAGTTGACCCAGGCGCTGAGGATGGCTCCATGGCCTCTGCCTCAGGTGCTAGAATGGCTCTGGTCGCAACAGAGCAACGTCCTAGATGGGCAGAACATCACCCACTGGTGGGCATGCCGGGTGGATCCCAGTCGGGTGCATGCGGGAGTCTGTCTGACTGCCTCCCCGTTTCCAACCTCAGAAAAATACAAAAAATAAAATTTTTTTAAAAAAAATTAAAAAAAGAATTTCAAATTTATTGCCACTGAGAAGATTCTCATTAGATTCCCTGTGTGTCTGAGGTTATTTCGCCCACTTCATCCTATCCTTCTTTTAAACTTTTTTTTTTTTATTACAGAGACAGAGAGAGGGATAGACAGGGACAGAGAGAGATGAGAAGCATCAATCATCAGTTTTTCGTTGCGACACCTTAGTTGTTCATTGATTGCTTTCTCATATGTGCCTTGACTGTGGGCCTTCAGCAGACCGAGTAACCCCTTGCTCAGGACAGCGACCTTGGGTCCAAGCTGGTGAGCTTTGCTCAAACCAGATGAGCCCGCACTCAAGCTGGTGACCTCGGGGTCTCGAACCTGGGTCTTCCGCATCCCAGTCTGATGCTCTACCTACTGCGCCACTGCCTAGTCAGGCCTACCCTTCTCTTTTTTTTTTTTTTTTCTTTTTCTGAAGCTGGAAACGGGGAGAGACAGTCAGACAGACTCCCGCATGCGCCCGACCGGGATCCACCCAGCACACCCACCAGGGGCGACGCTCTGCCCACCAGGGGGCGATGCTCTGCCCCTCCGGGGCGTCGCTCTGCCGCGACCAGAGCCACTCCAGCGCCTGGGGCAGAGGCCAAGGAGCCATCCCCAGTGCCCAGGCCATCTTTGCTCCAATGGAGCCTTGGCTGCAGGAGGGGAAGAGAGAGACAGAGAGGAAGGAGGGGGGGGTAGAGAAGCAAATGGGCACTTCTCCTGTGTGCCCTGGCCGGGAATCGAACCCGGGTCCCCCTCACGCCAGGCCGACGCTCTATACCCTTCTCTTTTGCAGGAGGAAAATTACTTATTTGTAACTTTCCCCTACAGTACTTGAATTACGGATTAGCTTTGCTTTTTTTTTCCTTTTCCTTTTCCAAGTGAAAGGAGGGGAGATAGAGTCAGACTCCGACATGGTCCCTGACTGGATCCACCCAGCAACCTCCATGGGGCCGATGCTCTGTCCATCTGGGGCCATGCTGCCACCAAGCTATTTTTAGTGCCTGAGGAGGAGGTTTCAGGGAGCCATCATCAGTGCTCAGGGTGATGCACTTGAACCAATCAAGCCATGGCTGCAGAAAAGTGGCCGGGGTGGTGGTGGTGGAGAAGCAGATGATTGCTTCTCCTGTGTGCCCTGACCAGAAATCGAACCCAGGACATCCACACACTAGGCGGGTTGAGCCGACTCAAGGCGGATTGTCCAGGGCCTTAGCTTTGTTTCCTATAAATGTATTAATTTCTTTTCTTTTTGTTTTCCTCAATTGAATTCTTTTTCGTTTTTTGAGAGGCAGGGGGAGAGAGAGAGACAGGAACATTGAGATGCTCCTATATGTGTTCTGATCAGGAAATCGAACCACCAACCTCTGGGCTCCTGGACAGTTCTCCAACCAATCCAGCTATCTAGCTATGGCCTAATTCTTATTGGTTTTTAGAGACACAGAGACAGGAGGGGAAAAGGAGGGGAAGTGGAAGGGAAGTAGTCATTAGTTGCTTCCCGAGTGTGTTGTGACCGGGATCAAACCCTCAACCTACTCATTTCTGGAGGACGGCTCTTAACAGACTGAGCTAACCGACCAGGGCCTCAGTTGAACTCTTAGGCCAATCGTCTTTTCTATTTTTAAGCTACTGTTGGGTTTGCTTGCTGTAAGGCCAGTAGCCATGGCCACCATCACAGCCGCCTGGACCATGCAGGTTCTATTTGGACAGACGGTAATGAAACAATGGAGCCAAGAACTGGTGGGCCATTAGCTTTAATCCTAGCTTGCACCCAGTGGGCAAGGAATACACACAGTGGGAAAACACTTCCCTTTCCATTCAGGGCTCCAAAAGCCACTGTCTTATCTGAGTTTCCCAGAATCAAAGGTTTGTACCTTACCAGCCTTATTCACCCCTGTTCTCCTCTCCTTCTCTCTGCTCAAACTCTGCACAAACTGTCTTCTCCTTCAGCACTCTGCCATCTTGGCTGCTTCTCCTCTCCTGCACGTGGCCTTTCTCTGCTCTCCTCCTGCAGGGGCCCCTCTGCCCCATTTTATAGTGTAGAAATCAAAACCTTTAATCCAATATACAAACAAGAAAGTCTCTGATACAAAGTCACTTATCTGAGGCATAACAGGATTCCTCATGAGAGTGCACCACCCCACATCATGTAACAGTCAAGGGTGTGGGGAAAAGCTTAGTCTTTAAACTCGTAGACCTGGGTTTTAAAGAGCATTTTATGAATTTGACTCCAAAGGCAAGAGAAGTGAAGGCAAAAATTAATGAATGGGACTACATCAGACTAAGAAGTTTTTGCTAAGCAAGAGAAACTGATAACAAAATAAACTGACAGCCAACTAAATGGGAAGTGATATTTTCAAACAACTGCTCAGATAAGGGCCTAATATCCAAAATATACAAAGAACTCATAAAACTCAACAACAAACAAACAGACAATCCAATAAAAAAGGGAAGAGGACATGAACAGACACTTCTCCCAGGAAGAAATACAAATGGCCAACAGATATATGAAAAGATGCTCATCTTCTTTAGTTATTAGAGAAATGCAAATCAAAACTGCAATGAGATACCACCTCACACCTGTTAGATTAGCTATTATTAACAAGACAGGTAATAGCAAATGTTGGAGAGGCTGTGGAGAAAAAGGAACCCTCTTTCACTGTTGGTGGGAATGTAAAGTAGTACAACCATTATGGAAGAAAGTATGGTGGTTCCTCAAAAAACTGAAAATAGAACTAACTACCTTATGACCCAGTAATCCCTCTACTGGGTCTATACCCCCAAAACTCAGAAATATTGATATGTAAAGACACATGCAGCCCCATGTTCATTGCAGCATTGTTCACAGTGGCCAGGACATGGAAACAACCAAAAAGCCCGTCAATAGATGACTGGATATAGAAGATGTGGCACATATACACTATGGCAGGGGTCCCCAAACTACGGCCTGCGGGCCACATGCGGCCCCCTGAGGTAATTTATCCGGCCCCCGCCACACTTCTGGAAGGGGCACCTCTTTCATTGGTGGTCAGCATCCATATCCTGTGCTCCTGGAGTACTGTATGTAGCAGCGTCGCTCCAGTACAGTACTACTTCCGGTGACGCGGGATGCACGCGTCCGGCTCCGGAAGTGCGTCATATCACTTGTTACGGTTAGCAGTGACAAATATGGAACCGGACATTGACCATCTCATTAGCCAAAAGCAGGCCCATAGTTTCCATTAAAATACTGGTCAGTTTGTTCATTTAAATTTACTTGTTCTTTATTTTAAATATTGTATTTGTCCCGTTTTGTTTTTTTTACTTCAAAATAAGATATATGCAGTGTGCATAGGGATTTGTTCATAGTTATTTTTTTTTATAGTCTGGCTCTCCAACAGTCTTGAGGGACAGTGAACTGGCCCCCTGTGTAAAAAGTTTGGGGACCCCTGCACCATGGAATACTACTCAGCCATATGAAATGATGACATCGGATCATTTACAGCAAAATGGTGGGATCTTGATAACATTATACGAAGTGAAATAAGTAAATCAGAAAAAACCAGGAACTGCATTATTCCATACATAGGTGGGATATAAAAGCGAGACTAAAAGACATTGATAAGAGTGTGGTGGTTATGGGGGGGAGGTGGGGGGGGTGGGGGGGAGAGGGAGAGGGGAAGGGAAAGGTGGAGGGGCACAAAGAAAACTAGATAGAAGGTGACAGAGGACAATGTGACTTTGGGTGATGGGTATGCAACATAATTGAATGACAAGATAACCTGGACATGTTTTCTTTGAACATATGTACCCTGATTTATTGGTGTCACCCCATTAAAAAAATAAAATTATTAAAAAAAAAAGCTTAGTCTTTAAAACTAAGCCTTAAGCTATAAAGACCCTGCCTGCTTACAGCCTGTCCCCCACACCCAATGAAAACTATAAGCAAGCAAACATATATATCATATTTACAAACTTATTTGACCAACACTTGCCTATTCTTTTAAAATTCTAACTCTTTACTCCTCTCCCAAAGGAGTGCTAACCCAACATGCTCCAGGGTTGGCCCCCCCCCAACCCAGGGTTGGCCCCCCCCCCCACCCGCTCCTAGACGGAGATACTGGAGCGGTGTAGTCTTGTGGGAAATGTAGTCCACAGGCAACTTAGTCTCGCGCAGGCGCAGTCGCAGGGCCACCGAAGCTTGCGGGTTGCGCCCCTTCTCTTTGTCCGTAGCCGCCACTCAGAGGAGAGTGCGCGAGGAGTCACCACGCAGCTGCAGCCCGTCTGGATCCTGCGGGTGCGCCCTGGTCAAACGGAGGGGCGGGGGCGGGGGCGTTGTGCTACCCCGGGCTGGGCGGTGGTGAGTTTGGGGGCGGTGGTCGGGTCACGTGGTTCCGGCTCCTGCGCGTCTTTGGTCGGAATCTTAGTAGGTTAGTGCTGGCTTTGTTGCAGCTTCAGGCCTGGGGTTTGTGTAGGTGGGGCGTCTGTGGCGTGTGGGGTCCCGGGGTGGGGAGCGGCGGGCGCCGGTAGGGCTGGTCGTAGCGCGGGGGAAGTGGGTTTGCGGCCCGGGCCTTTGCTCAGAGCTACGAGGCGGTCGGTGTTGGGGATCCTGTCGCGCCCTGACGGGGCTCCGAGCGTCGGAGCGAGACTGGAGCCCGCGCAGCGCATGCGGCGAGTGGGGCGGGAGGTGCCCGCGCGCCGCCTCCAGGAAGCCCGCAAGCCCTTTCTTCCGAGGCTTCATTCCACTGGGCCCCTGGGTTCTTACCTCTTTTGGACGTTATCTTTCAGGTCGATTTTTTAAAGCAGTGCTTCCTACCCGTGATATACCTGGATGTGTTCAGCTGCGAGCCCAGGTCAGGTCCTGTTGATGGGCTGGGACCCTATGGCAGAACAAAAAGAGTTTATTGTGTGAGTGTCTGAGAGACCCAGGTGTACTCCACTGGTGAGGGTGATTTGATTGCTGGGCCCATTGTACCCCCTCCTACCTGACTTCACCCAGCTCAGCTCTGCGTTTATTAGAGGGTTTTTTTTTTAAAGGTTTCTCCCCCCACCCCTTAACACTCTGTCTTCAGTGACAGCAACTGGTGTGACAGGGACATCATTGGCCTGAAGTCTTTAAATGCCATCTCACAACATCTGGGTCTAAGGTTTTCATATGAAAATGAGGAAGTGAAAATAAATTATCTTTTTATCTTAACTTTGATGCTTTTTTCTTTTCTCTCTTTTTTTTTTTTTTTGCCAGAGACAGAGTCAGAGAGAGGGATAGACAGGAACGGAGAGAAATGAGAAGCATCAATCATCCGGTTTTTGTTGCTACACCTTAGTTGCTACACATTGTTGCTACACATTGATTGCTGTCTCATATGTGCCTTGACTGTGGGCTTTTAGCAGATGGAGTAACCCCTTGCTCAAGCCAGCGACTTTGGGTCCAAGCTGGTGAGCTTTGCTCAAACCAGATGAGCCTGCACTCAAGCTGGCGACCTCGAGGTCTTGAACCTATGTCCTTCCGCATCCCTGTTTTACGCTCTATCCACTGTGCCACCGCCTGATGAGGCAAGCATTAATTTTTCTTTGTGGCACTTTAGTTGTTCATTGATTGCTTTCTCATATGTGCTTTGACTGTGGAGCTACAGCAGAGCGAGTGACCCCTTGCTCAAACTAGCAACCTTGGGTCCAAGCCAGTGAGCTTTGCTCAAACCAGATGATGAATCCACGCTTGAGCAGACGACCTCGGGTCTCATACCTGGGTCCTTTCTGTCCCAGGCTGACGCTCTATCCACCGCGCCACCACCTGGTCAGGCTGATGTTTTTTTCTGTTATTAAACTATACTTTTATTTATTTTTTTTCTTTTTCCAAGTGAGAATAGGAGAGAGAGACAGACTTCTGCATGCACCCCCACCTGGGGCCAATGCACTATCCATCTGAAGCCATGCTTGCAAGAGGGCTATTTTTAGCACCTGAGTGGGAAGCTCCAAGAGCCATCCTCAGCTGGTGGAGTGAGGGTGGAAGGTGAAGAAGCAGATGGTCGTGTCTCCTGTGTGCCCTGACCAGGAATCCAACTTGGGACATACATATGCCTGGACCATGTTCCACAACTGAGCCAACAAGCCAGGGCCCTTTTTATCTTAATTATTATTTGTTGTTTATTTTGTTTCAAGCATGTAGTGTTAGACTGAAACTGCTCTGCTTGCCGTTTTCTTGGTTTAAGGACCAATATATTTTTTAAATTTATACTTGTTTCTATTATATATAGTATGTTCACTGTAGTCACTTTGGAGCATCTTGATAAACTGATTCAAATGAAAATCATTATCCCATGCACAGGAGTTTAGTCACTGCTAACATTTTGGTCCATTGCTTGTAGCCAGTAAGTGTATATGTTTTTAGTACATGTTATTTATATTTCCTTTAAAAAAACAAAACTGGGACACGTTCATCCTTCTGGAGTTGTGCCATGCCTTTCCGTCCCCCCTCTGCTTCCCCCACAAGTGTGCATCTTCTAAACTGTAAGGGTCTCCACGAGACTTGCAACCAGGGGAGCAGTGGGCAGGGGCAGCTTCTCCTTGGCTAACCTGTCTCCCAGGCCCGCATTTCTTTTTCTTTCTTTTTTTTTTTTTTTTTTTTTTGTATGTTTCTGAAGCTAGAAACGGGAAGAGACAGTAAGACAGACTCCCGCATGCGCCCGACCCGGATCCACCCGGCACGCCCACCAGGGGGCCACGCTCTGCCCACCAGGGGGCGATGCTCTGCCCCTCTGGGGCCTCCCTCTGTTGTGACCAGAGCCACTCTAGCGCCTGGGGCAGAGGCCAAGGAGCCATCCCCAGCGCCTGGGCCAGGCCCCAATTTCTTGACTTTTCTCATGAGCCAGAGCAGCCCTACCTAGGCTCGCCTGTAGCTTCTATCCTAGACCATTCCTTGTTTTGCTGTTCTCAGCTTTAGTAAATGTACTGTCTTTTTTTTAACATTTTACAATTTATTTTTTATTTACTTATTTTTTTTGAGAGAGGGAGGCAGGGAGAGAGAGATATGAATGTTGAGCTGCTCCTATGTGTTCCCTGACCAAAGCATCGAATCGGCAACCTCTGTGCTCTGGGACGACACTCCAACCAACCAAGCTATCTGGTGGGGGCTTAATTTATTTTTATTTATCATTTTAGAGAGACAGAAAGGAAGAGGGGGAGGGAGAAGAGAAGCATTCTTTTGTTGTTCCACTCAGTCAGGCATTCATTGTTTGCATCCTGTTTGTGCCCTGCCCAGGATTGAACCTGCAACCCTGTCTTTTCAGGACAATGCTCATAACTGACTGAGACAATTAGCCAGGGCTTAAATGTATTCTCTTTTAAAAACCATTAGGAATATGTGGTTTAAAACCATTACAATATATTATGAATGTAGGCCCTGGCCGGTTGGCTCAGCGGTAGAGCGTCGGCCTGGCGTGCGGGGGACCCGGGTTCGATACCCTGCCAGGGCACACAGGAGAAGCGCCCATTTGCTTCTCCACCCCCACCCCCCTCCTTCCTCTCTGTCTCTCTCTTCCCCTCCCGCAGCCAAGGCTCCATTGGAGCAAAGATGGCCCGGGCGCTGGGGATGGCTCCTTGGCCTCTGCCCCAGGCGCTAGAGTGGCTCTGGTCGCGGCAGAGCGACGCCCCGGAGGGGCAGAGCATCGCTCCCTGGTGGGCAGAGCGTCGCCCCTGGTGGGCGTGCCGGGTGGATCCCGGTCGGGCGCATGCGGGAGTCTGTCTGACTGTCTCTCCCCGTTTCCAGCTTCAGAAAAATACAAAAAAAAAAGAAAAAGAAAAAGAAAACAATATATTATGAATGTCTTTTCATAACTTGGAGTATTTTGTCCCAAGTGGGGACTTTAGATATATGTGGGCAGTTTTTCAAATGGCCCGTGAGACCCTTTCTTTCTCCTATTTTTATGCTTGGTCTGCCTTGTGCCATCTTTTCTGGATGAAGACTGTTGTATCCCACCTGTACTGGGAATATTTAAATGGACTCAAGGCCTTTTTCTTCTCCTCCTTCCACTGTTGCTTAGTGGCTGCAGTCACAGGCTCTGGGATGTGCTCAGATATGCCATATCCTGGGTGTGTTATTGATGGGCAAGTTGCTGAACCTGTGTGCTGAATGCTTTAAGAGAAGACAATATGGTGTATAAGACATTGACATGGCCCTGGTAGGTGGCTCAGTAGATGGAGCATTTGCCTGGTATATGGATGTTCTGGGTTTGATTCTCGGTCAGGGTACACAGGAGGAGCGACCGTCTGCTTCTCTCCTTCTTCCTCTCCCCCTTCTCTCCCTCTTTCCCTCCTGTAGCCAGCTCGATTGGTTTGAGTATGGCCGTGGGCGTTGATAGGTTGGTTGGTCCCAGCGGCAGCCTTAGGCACTAAAAATAGCTTGGTGCTCAAGCATTGGGCCCAGATGGGGTTGCTGGGTGGATTCAGGTCGGGGTGCGTGCGGGAGTTGGCCTCATTATCTGCCCTCCTCTCTCCTTAAAAAAAAAGAAAAGACATTGATTGACACATCCTAAGTGTAAATGTTGTGTTTATTATTCTGTGCCTTACCCCTGAAATTTCCTTAGGACTTGATGCTGAGTTGGTCTACAGGATGATGATGAAGACTGCTGCTTCCTTCTGAAGATAAATATGAGAGCTGTCACAGAGATCTGCAGTGTTATGCAGGAAACTGTCAAGGTAAAAAGAATACCAATGAAGGGCTTAGGCTTTCACTTGATGGGACATGTGAGAACCAAATATAAGAGTTCATGGGGGTCCTGGCTTGGTGATTCAGCTGGTTGGAGCATTGTCTCAGTATGTCAGGGTTGTGGGTTCAATTCCCAGTCATAGCATGTACAAGAAGCAGCCAATGAATGAAGAACTAAGTTTGGCAATAAATTGATACTTTTCTATCTGTCTCCCGTTCCCCTATCCTCTCCTTATAATCAATACATAAACTTAAAAAATAGTTTGAGGGGGAACTTTTCCCAGAAGGGCCAATATAAAAAACATTTTCTTAAATGTTTCTTTTATTGATTTTAGAGGAAGGGGGACAGAGGGAGGTCGGGAACATCAATCTGTTTAACTTAAAGTAAAATAGGGCAGGTTTTCATTGTTCGGAGTAACAAACTTAAATATCATCAGAATTTATTTATTTGTTGTTTTTTGAGAGAGGCAGAAGGAGAGAGAGACAAGAATATTGAGCTGCTCCTATATGTGCTCTGACTGGAGCATTAAACCTGGCAACCTCTGCACTCTGGGATGCTCCAACCAACTAAGCTTTCCAGCCAGGACCTAATAATTTTTTTTGTGTGTGTGTGACAGAGACAAAGAGAGGGACAGATAGGGACAGACAGACAGGAAGGGAGAGAGATGAGAAGCATCAATTCTTCATTGTGGCTCCTTAGTTGTTCATTGACTACTTTCTCATATGTGCCTTGGCTGGGGGGGGCTACAGCAGAGTGAGTGACTCCTTGCTTAAGCCAGCGTCCTTGGGCTTCAAGCTAGCGACCTTTGGGCTCAAGCCGGCAATCATGGGGTCATGTCGATGGTCCTATCATCAAGCCAGAGACCCCGTGCTCAAGCTGGTGAGCCCACACTCAAGCTAGGTGAGCCCGTGCTTAAGCCGGCGACCTCGGCATTTCAAACCTGACTCCTCTATATCCCCGTTTGATGCTCTATCCACTGTACTACTTCCTGGTCAGGCAATTTTTTAATTGATTTTTAGAGAGACAGAGAGAGGGGCGGGGGAAGGGAAGCATTTATTGTTCTACTCAGTCGTGTATTTCCTGGTTGCTTCCCATGTGTGCCCTGATCTGGGAATGAACCCACAACCTTGTTTCCAGATGACACTCTTTAACCAACTGAGCTAACCAGCCAGGGCTCAGAAATATTTTTAAACTACAGTGCTGATTCCTTATTACACCCTGTTCACTTGAAATGCTTAATTCTGTATATTCTCTGCAATAAATCTACCTCCTTTTGACATACCTATTTGCTCTTCACTCTCTGGGTTTTTTTTTTTTTCACTTGCTCTGCACAGCTCACCAGCTTGAACCCAAGATTGCTGGCTTGAGCAAGGGGGTCACTCGGTCTGCTGTAGCCCCCCAGTCAAGGCACATATGAGAAAGCGATTGACGAACAACTAAGGTGCTGCAACGAAGAATTGATGCTTCTTATCTCTCCCTTCCTGTCTGTGTGTCCCTCTCTCTGACTCTGTCTCTGTCAAAAAAAAAAATACCAAAACAAAAAAAAAACATACTCTGGTGTTAGGTTGTCATTAATTCCTAGCTCTTAGCAAGAGGAAATGATGTTAGGTGCAGTGTAAACATACCAATTGAAGTGCATTTGTCCCTAAGTCCACAGATCCTGGTTCCCCACAAATGAGCCTGCTTTTGCAAAATAAAAGAGGAGTTCCTGGAGCCAGGAATTCGTGCCCACTGTAAAAGACCTAGCAAGACCTCACCAGAGCTCTCAGAACAAGCAGAGGAAACAGGATAGAAAGATCTCAGACTTGCTAACCATCTCACATAGGGAACAGAAAATAACCATGTTACAGGTGAGTGATTGTTGTTCCTTATTACTTTTCCAGGAGATTAAAAGTGTGTAAGTCTTCCAGTGAAAAGGAGAAATAGAAATAGTTAAGAAATCAGCGGAAGTTAGCTTCTGAAGTGAAGATTTGGATTGGGACAAAATTCGAGCAGTAATACATTAACTATATGTAGGTCCTTGAGACATTCTTACGGTTTTAATTTATATAAGCCTTAATTTGGAATATAATTCATAATTACTGAATATGAGGTCCAATCTTGGTTCTCAGATTTTTGGCAGTTGCAGTAAATCTGAACATTTATATGACTTACATTATTGCAAGGAAAAAGCAAATTGATTCTTCACATAAAATACATATAGCTTGGTCATTGATGAAGTGTTTGAATAAATGATATAGTTGGTAATTTCCTCAGAAACACTAATAAATACACAGGTCTTATGGACATTTTTCATAGTATTCATAGAGTGTAATCCAAGCCCAAACTGACAAAGCAGAACTCAGTAACCATAATTATTTATTTACTTCTTTAATTGTGAAGTAGTATAAAAATAGAGCGTAATGAATTGTCAACTGAATATGCGTGGAACTACCATTCAGGTCATAACTTCTCTCTCCTGATGGAGGGAACCAGGACCCTAACTTTTATAACCATTTTTTTGCTTTTCTTTATAGCTTTATTTCTAAGTATTCTTTTTTTTTTTTTTTTTTCAGAGAGAGAGAGAGGGATAGACAGGGACAGACAGACAGGAACGGAGAGAGATGAGAAGCATCAATCATTAGTTTTTCATTGCACATTGCAACACCTTGGTTGTTCGTTGATTGCTTTCTCATGTGCCTTGACCACAGGCCTTCAGCAGACCGAGTAACCCCTTGCTTGAGCCAGCGACCTTGGGTCGAAGCTGGTGAGCTTTGCTCAAACCAGATGAGCCTGCGCTCAATCTGGCGACCTTGGGGTCTCAAACCTGGGTCCTCTGCATCCCAGTCCAGTGTGCTATCCACTGTGCCACCGCCTGGTCAGACCATTTTTTTTTTTTAACAGAGAGAGAGAGAGAGAGTCAGAGATGGATAGACAGGGACAGACAGGAATGGAGAGATGAGAAGCATCATCAGTTTTTCATTACAACACCTTAGTTGTTCATTGATTGCTTTCTCATATGTGCCTTGACCACGGGCCTTCAGCATACCGAGTAACTCCTTGCTCGAGCCAGCGACGTTGGGTCCAAGCTGGTTATCTTTTTGCTCAAACCAAATGAACCCGCACTCAAGCTGGCGACCTCGGAGTCTCAAACCTGGGTCCTCTGCATCCCAGTTCCACGCTTTATCCACTGCGCCACCACCTGGTCAGGCTAAGTATTTATTCATTAAATACTGCAGGTTTTTTTTTTTTTAATTTTTATTTATTGACTTTAGAGAGAGGAAGGGAGAAAGTGCGAAACATTGATTTGTCGTTCTACTTATTTATGCATTTATTGGTTGATACTTGTATGTGCTGTATTTTCTGGTGTGTCCCAGAATTTTAGTAATTAGTTTATGTGTGGCATGAGAAGAAAAAGGTTGAAAATTGTTGGCAGAGACTCATTTGTGTTCTTATACTTTGTTTGCTTCCTTCTTTTTTTTGTGTGACAGAGACAGAGAGAACAGATAGGGACAAACAGACAGGAAGGGAGAGAGATGAGAAGCATCAGTTCTTAGTAGTGGCACCTTAGTTGTTCATTGATGGCTTTCTCATATGTTCCTTGATCAAGGGGCTACAGCAGAGCAGGTGACCCCTTGCTCAAGCCAGCAACCTTGAGCTTCAAGCCAGCAACCATGGGATCATGTCTATGAGCCCATGCTCAAGTCAGCGACCCTGCGCTCAAGCTGGTGAGCCCATGCTCAAGCCGGTGACCTTGGGGTTTCCGAATCTAGGTCTTCCGCTTCCCAGTCTAACGCTGTCGCTGTGCCACAGCCTTGTCATGCTGTTTGCTTCTTTCACTTAATATTTTGTTGGTGAGATCTTTGCAATTACAGCCTCTCTTTAATAAGGTAGCTTCTTACTATCTATCATCACATTTAGTGAGTGTTTATAGTTCCAGTGGTCTCAAAATTCACAAATTGTTTATAGTTTGTTTGAATTAGGATCTGTATTTTCATAGAATTCAATCAGTTAATCTGTCTCTTATGTCTCATTTATTTTTATTTATTTATTTTTTTTTAAAAGATTTTTTATTTATTCATTATAGAGAGGGGAGAGAGAGAGAGAGAGAGAGAAGGGGGGAGGAGCAGAAAGCATCAACTCTCATATGTGCTTGACCAGGCAAGCCCAGGGTTTTTTACCGGCAACCTCAGCGTTTCCAGGTTGACACTTTATCCACTGCACCACCACAGGTCAGGCATGTCTCATTTATTTATTGATTGATTTTAGAAACAGAGGTAGGGGGAGAAAGAGACATCAATTTGTTGTTCCACCTCTTTATGCATTCATTAGTTGATTCTTTTTTTTTTTCTTTTTTTTTTCTGAAGCTGGAAACAGAGACAGTCAGACAGACTCCCGCATGTGCCCGACCAGGATCCACCCGGCACGCCCACCATGGGGCGACGCTCTGCCCACCAGGGGGCGATGATCTGCCCATCCTGGGTGTCGCCATGTTGCGACCAGAGCCACTCTAGCGCCTGAGGCAGAGGCCACAGAGCCATCCCCAGCGCCCGGGCCATCTTTTGCTCCAATGGAGCCTTGGCTGCGGGAGGGGAAGAGAGAGACAGAGAGGAAGGCGCGGCAGAGGGGTGGAGAAGCAAATGGGCACTTCTCCTGTGTGCCCTGGCCAGGAGTCGAACCTGGGTCCTCCGCACGCTAGGCCGACGCTCTACCGCTGAGCCAACCGGCCAGGGCCTCTTTTTTTTTTTTTTTTTTTTAAATATATATTTTTTTAATTTATTCATTTTAGAGAGGAGAGGGAGAGAGAGAGAGAAAGAGAGAGAGAGAGAGGAGAGGAGCTGGAAGCATCAACTCCCATATGTGCCTTGACCAGGCTAGCCAGGGTTTCGAACTGGCGACCTCAGCATTTCCAGGTCGACGCTTCATCCCACTGCGCCACCACAGGTCAGGCCCATTAGTTGATTCTTGTATCAGAATGATGCTCTAGCGAACTCAGCTCCTGGCCAAGACTCCCGCCCCCTTTTTTTTGTATTTTTCTGAAGTGAGAAGCAGGGAGGCAGAGAGACAGACTCCTGCATTCGCCCTACTGGGATCCACCTGGCATGCCCACCAGGGGGCGATACTCTGCCCATCTGGGGCGTTATCCCGTTGCAGCCAGAGCCATTCTAGCACCTGAGTCTAAGGCCAGGGAGACATCCTCAGTGCCCCGGCCAACGTTTGCTCCAGTGGAGCCTTAGCTGTGGGAGAGGAAGAGAGACAGAAAGTAGAGGGGTAAGGGTGGAGAAGCAGATGGATAAATGGATGCTTTTCCATGTGCCCTGGGTTGAAATCGAACCTGTGACTTCCACATGCCAAGCCAATGCTTTACCACTGAGCTAGCTGGCCAGGGCTCTTTTTTTTTTATTGAGAGGAGAGGAGGCAGAGAGACAGACTGCCACACGCGCCCCAACCAGGATCCACCCAGCAAGCCCCCTGAGGGTGATGTTCTGCCCATCTGGGCCATTGCTCCACAACTGAGCTAATTTTAGCACCTGAGGCAGGAGCCATCCTCAGCACCTGGGGCCAACTTGCTTGAATCATTGAGCCATGGCTGCAGGAGGGTAAGAGAGAGAGAGAAAGAGAAGGGGGAGGGATGGAGAAGCATATGCTGGCTTCTCCTGTGTGACCCCACCTAGAATCAAACCCATGACATCCATATGCTGGGCTAGCACTACCACTGAGCCAACTGACCAGGGCCCTAGCGAGGACCTCTTAAATTTCTCTATTTTTTTTTTTCCTTTCTCTTTAACCTTTCAGAAGCTGGAAACGGGGAGAGACAGCCAGACAGACTCCCCGCATGCGCCTGACCGGGATCCACCTGGCGCGCCCACCAGGGGCGATGCTCTGCCCCCCCGGGGCATCGGTCCGCTGTGACCAGAGCCACTCCAGCGCCCGGGGCAGAGGCCAAGGAGCCATTCCCAGTGCCCGGGCCATCCCCGCCCCAATGGAGCCCTGGCTGCAGGAGGGGAAGAGAGAGACAGAGAGGAAGGGGGGGTGGAGAAGCAAATGGGCGCTTCTCCTATGTGCCCTGGCCGGGAATCGAACCCGGGTCCTCCGCACGCCAGGCCGACGCTCCACTGCTGAGCCAACCAGCCAGGGCTAAATCTCTTTTAATCTGTTGACCATTTTTATATTGTTTAACTGTTATTTGTTGAAGAAACCAGGTAATTTATTCTGTAATTAAACACTGTCTAGATTTTGCCGATTACATCCTCAGAATATATATTGGTAGAGCTGTGCTGTCCCATACAGAAGACATTGGCTGTATATGACCTCTTTAAATTAATTGGGCCTGGCATATGGTGGTAAATTAACCTGGGTGTTTTTTTTGTTGTTGTTGTTGTTTGTTTTTTGTTTTTGTATTTTTCTGAAGCTGGAAATGGGGAGGCAGTCAGACAGACTCCCACATGCGCCTCACCGGGATCCACCCGGCACGTCCACCAGGGGGCGATGCTCTGGCCATCTGGGGCATCGCTCTGTTGCAACCAGAGCCAGTCTAGCGCCTGAGGCAGGGGCCATGGAGCCATCCTCAGCGCCTGGGCCATCTTTGCTCCAATGGAGCCTTGGCTGTGGGAGGGGAAGAGAGAGACAGAGAGGAAGGAGAGGGGGAGGGATGGAGAAGCAGATGGGCGCCTCTCCTGTGTGCCCTGGCCAGGAATTGAACCCCGGACTTCTGCACGCCAGGCCGACGCTCTACCACTGAACCAATCGGCCAGGGCCGAGCCCGCATTTTAGATAATGACAACCTCAGGGTATCAAACCTGGGTCCTCTGTGTCCCAGTCCAATATGCTCTATGTACTGTGCCACTGCCTGGTCAGTCTCAACATATATACTTTTCCCTTGCATTTTTATTTTTCTGCCCAGTACCACCGGTTGGTCATGGTAACCACAATCTGTCACCCTTTCATTATGGTCTTTAATCTAATCACAACCCACCCCTGTGATCTGGACAGAGTATTTGTATTTCCTCAACCCTAGCAGTTTTTAGGTCCCCTGGAGGAGTTGCTATTACTAGGATATATTTTTTCTTTTTTTGTGTGTGTGGCAGAGACAGGGAGAGTCAGAGAAAAGGATAGATAGGGACAGACAGACAGGAAGGGAGAGAGATGAGAAACATCAGTTCTTTCTTGTGACACCTTAGTTGTTCATTGATTGATTTCTCATATGTGCCTTGACCGGGGGGCCATAGCAGACCAAGTGACCCCTTGCTCAAGCCAGTCACCTTGGTCTCAAGCTGGTGTACCTTGCTCAAACCAGATGAGCCCACGCTCAAGCTGGCGACGTGGGGTCTGAAACCTGGGTCCTCCACATGCCAGTCCGATGCTCTATCCACTGCACCACCGCCTGGTCAGGCTAGAATATTTTTGCATTTTTTAAAATTTTTTTAGTGGAGGCCTGACCTGTGGTGGCGCAGTGGATGAAGCGTCGACCTGGAAATGCTGAGGTCGCTGGTTCGAAACCCTGGGCTTGCCTGGTCAGGGCACATATGGGAGTTGATGCTTCCAGCTCCTCCCCCCTTCTCTCTCTCTGTCTCTCCTCTCTCTCTCCTCTCTAAAATGAATAAATAAAATTAAAATAAAAAAATCAACTCAGAAAAGTTTACATCAAGGTTTATTCTCTTAAAAAAAAAATTTTTTTTAGTGGAAAGCACTAGTTTTCTAAAACTCATCTCAAGCTTTACCTCTTTCAGAGAGCCCAACTTAAGTCTGAAATAGAGAGATGCTTTCTTGCCTGATACACACTGTGCCCTCCCTTCATGTCTGTCTTAGCTACTTTAACAGCTTATTTATAGGTATACATGTTTCTGGGTTATAAAATGAAGCAGTTTTGGCCCTGGCCAGTTGGCTCAGTGGTAGAGCGTTGGCCTGGCGTGCAGGAGTCCCGGGTTCGATTCCCGGCCAGGGCACACAGGAGAAGCGCCCATCAGCTTCTCTACTCCTCCCCCTCTCCTTCCTCTCTGTCTCTCACTTCCTCTCCTGCAGCCAAGGCTCCATTGGAGCAAAGTTGGCCCAGGCACTGAGGATTGCTCTATGGCCTCTCCCTCAGGCGCTAGAATGGCTGTGGTAGCAATGCCCCAGATGGGCAGAGTATCGCCCCCTGGTGGGCATGCTGGGTGGATTCCGGTTGGGCGCATGTGGGATTCTGACTGCCTCCCGTTTCCAACTTAAGAAAAATACAAAAAAGAAAAAAATAATGAAGTAGTTTTTTAGGATATTGTTTTTATTATTTTTATATATTTTGCTACTACCTCTTTTTTTTTTTAATAAATTTTTATTATAATGGGTGACATCAATAAATCAGGGTACATATATTCAAAGAAAACATTTCCAGGTTATCTTGTCATTTAGTTCTGTCGCATACCCATCACCCAAAGAGAGATCGTCCTCCGTCACCCTCTATCCAGTTTTCTTTGTACCCCTCCCCTTCTCCCTCCTTCCCTCCCCCCACCCCCCATAACCACCCCACTCCTGTCCATGTCTCTTATTCTCATTTTTATGTCCCAACAATGTATGGAATCCTGCAATTCTTGTTTTTTTCTGATTCACTTATTTCACTCTGCATACTGTTATCAAGATTCCATCCACCATTCTCCTATAAGTGATCTGATGTCATCATTTCTTCTAGCTGAATAGTATACCATGGTGTATATGTGCCCCATCTTCTTTATCCAGTCTTCTATTTTTCTTTTTACAGTGATTAAAAGCCTTTAAGCAAACTCTTGGCCAATACAGCAAGAATCCATAAAAGAGTAGTGTCCTTAACATGTTCACCAAGTCCAAGTTGGCCTCATCACCATGCCAAATCCCTGAAAAATGCAACCCAACCACAGTTCAGTCTGTTAGGAGCTGTCACAGGGAGCAGGAGTCCAGAAAAGTCCACATCCAGGAAAAGTCCTCATGGCACTGGAATTGTTGTCACCATTCTATACTTTGCAGCTCATGTCCAAGTCCCAATGACCGCTGCTTCTAGCTGGTAATGATTCAGGTAGACTGGAAAGCTACTGCCTCTTCTGATGCCAAATTGAGGTTACATATTTTGTTGGTGGTTCAGAAGATTGAAAGATGTGTGGTCCCATTCTTGTGTATTATGTAAGCAGAAGGATGACTGAATGCATAACAACATTTTATTCTATAATATGATACAAAGGTATGGGTACAGAAGTCATTCTCTAGAAGTTGCTCTGATAACAATAATGTACTCAACCTCCAATACTTCTTTCTACACCACCGAGTAATAACTGCTTCAGATTCACTGCGATTGTGCTTTTACAGGAGTCAATATCATTTGAAGATTTATCTGTGGACTTCACCCAGAAGGAATGGCAACTGCTGGACTCCTATCAGAAGAACTTATACAAGGATGTCATGTTGGAGAACTACAGCAGTCTAGTGTCACTGGGTAAGAAAAGCCTTCCCAGAGGACCTCATTGTGCCCAAAACATCGCTTTTAAAATTTTTTTAAATTTTAATTATTAATTTTAAATAAAGAGGAAGGGGGAGAGAGAGAGAAAGAGACAAACATAGATTTGTTTTTTCACCCATCCCATCACCCAAGCATGCATGGTTGATTCATGCATGTGCCCTGACCGGGATTGAATCTGCAACCTTGGTATATTGGAGCAACACTCAATCAACCAAGTACCTGGCCAGGCCTTTGCTTTTTCTCTTTTAGTTGCTAAGAGCTGTGGGGCTTCTGAAATTGTTAATGATTCTGGACCTAAATATAGGAGATCAAAGTTCCTTGGACTGTGACACCAGGGAAAGTGTTAGGATCTCATCTTCCAATAATGAAGTCTTAATTGTATTTTTTTTTAAATGTTTATTTTAGCTCCGGCTGGATAGCTTGGTTGGTTAGAGTGTCACTGCAAAGCACAGAGCTTCCTGGTTTGATCTCTGGTCAGGGCACATACAGGCACAGACTGATGTTCCTATCTCTGCCTTTCATTTCTCTCTGTCTAAAATCAATAAATAATTTTTTCTTTTCTTCTGTATGTTTCCGAAGTGAGAGGCAGGGAGGCAGAGAGACAGACTCCCGCATGCTCCTGACAGACTCCTGCATGCTCCTGACATCCACCCAGCATGCCCACCATAGGGCGATGCTCTGCCCATCTGGGCCATTGCTCTGTTGCAACCGGAGCCATTCTAGCACCTGAGGTGATGGCCATGAAGCCATCCTCAGCTCCTGGGCCAACTTTGCTCCTGTGGAGCCTTAGCTGTGCGAGGGGAAAAGAGAGACACAGAAGGGAAAGGGGGAAGGGTAGAGAAGCAGATGGATGCTTCTCCTGTGTGTCCCAGCCAGGAATTAAACCAGGGACTTCCACATGCTGAGCCAACACTCTACCACCGAGCAAACTGGCCAGGGCCAATAAATAAAATTTTTAAAAATAATAAAATAAAAATTTTAAATGTTTATTTTATTGATTTTATAGAGTGAGGAAGGGAAAGAGAGGAACATTGATCTGTTCCTTTATGTGCCCCGACTAGGGAGTGAATCAGCAACCCCTATGCTTTGGTATGATGCTCTAACCAACTGAGCCATCTGATCGGGGCTGAAGTCTTAATTTCATTGTGCAGCATCTGGAACATAATAATAGCTGCAGTAGTAGTTACACCACCTAATGCAGTTAACTTACTTTATTGCACATATTGTTCATATACTGACTCCGTTAATCATTAGAACTATCCTGTCTGACATTTACAATTGCTCTCCTTTGTTTTCTAAAGAGGAAATAGAAGCAACGAAGGGTTAATAAACTTTTCCAAGGACTGAGCAGTATTAAGTGAAATAGCCTGGATTTGAACCCAGGTAGACTGGCTCTAGAGCCTCTGAAGTGTTCAGTGTTTTTGGACATGAATTATAAAACTCAGAGTTTCGCCTGACCAGGCAGTGGCGCAGTGGATAGAGCATCTGACTGGGTCACAGAGGACCCAGGTTCAAAACCTCGAGGTCACTGGCTTGACTGCAGCTCACCAACTTAAGCATGGTTGCTAGTTTGAGCATGGGATCATAGACATGACCCCATGGTCTCTGGCTTGAACCCAAGGTCTATGGCTTGAGCAAGGGGTCACTCACTCTGCTGGAGCCCGTCAAGGCACATATGAGAAAGCAATCAATGGTCAACTGAGGTGCCACAACAAAGAATTGATGCTTCTCATCTCTCTCCTTTCTTGGCTGTCTGTCCCTATCTGTTCCTCTGTCTGTTTCTCTCTCTGTCTCTATCAATAAAAAAAATAGTTTTTTAGATCCTATTAGCCACCAGGGAGACCATTACCATTTCTTTGAGAATTATTTACTCTGTTGATGTACAAATCTTTAACTTAACTGGGTCAACTCTGATGCCAAACCTTGCCCATTCATCAGAGGCACTAAAAGCCCAAGTATTCCAGGCCAAGGCCTTTGTGATTTCCCTTGAACAGGGTATGAATTTATGAAACCAGATGTTATCTTCAACTTGGAGCAAGGAAAAGAGCCATGGATAGGAGATGGAGAAATTCCAAGTGCAGATTCTCCAGGTGAGTGTATGAGAAGCAGGCAGCTGGGAGAATGTAGAAGAGCAATCTCAGCTGATCATTGGGTTGGCGTCATTGAAATATGCTAGTAATAATGTGAACATGTATTTATGGGGGATTGGTTCCAGGACTCTCTGGATACCTTTACTTGAGGATGCTTAAAGCTTCTTATATAAAATGTCACAGTAAAAAATTAATAAATAAATAAAATGTCACAGTATTTGCATATAGCCTACACACATCTTCCCATAAACTTGAACTATAGAAATGATCCCTGAAAGTATAGTCTTCCCATAAACTTTAAATCATCTCCATATTACTTATAGTACCTGCTAATGCTATGTATTTAGTTATTAGATTGCATTGTCAGGGAATAACAACACGGGGTAAAGGTCTGTACACGTTCAGTCTGGATGCAACCACTTTGGCCTAGTTACATAGCGTACCTCAACAACAACATGGCATTTTTTTTTTTTGCTGCGTATTTTCAATCTGTTTGTTGAGTCTGCAAATGTGTAACCCACAAATATGGGGAAAGACTGCATGGTAAATGTAAATTAAAATTTACACTATTTTAGAATGGGAAAAAGTACACAAGATATTTTTCATTCTTCAAGTTTGAAATGGTTAAGCAATTATTCTTTCAAACCTGTTGATTTTCTTTTATGGTACTTACCACAGTGTACAGTTGTAATTTTAAAAAACATTATTTATTATCATTTCCACTTGAATGTCAGTTTCATGATGGCTGGGGCTTGTTCTCTGTGTCTCCAGCACCGCACATGCCACTTGGAACCTAGTGTGTACTCAGTAGGTATTAAGTTAATTCCTCAGAACATTGGATCAATGCTTCTTTTAGCTCCTTTCTTTATTCTTCATTGTTTTTAATGTATTTTTCACATTCTCTTTCCATTTTATAAACTTATATTTAATAACAAGTGAAGGTGATTTAATCCAGTGTTTTTCAGCTGCGAGTCCGTGGACTGGTGCAGGTATGCCAGTAATTTTGTGCTGGTTGTGTAGTCTTCATATAATACCAGAGTGCTTAACTCTATGCAGACTGGCGTGATGGTCCAGTACCAGTCCACAGACTGACATTTTGAAAATATTGCATAATCTACTGTTTCCTGTTTACAGCATTACTTTTATTATTATTATTATTATTTATTTTATTTTTTACAGGGACAGAGAGTCAGAGAGAGGGATAGACAGGGACAGACAGACAGGAACAGACAGACAGGAACAGAGAGAGATGAGAAGCATCAATCATCAGTTTTTCGTTGCTATACCTTAGTTGTTCATTGATTGCTTTCTCATATGTGCCTTGACCGTGGGGCTACAGCAGACCAAGTAACCCCTTGCTGGAGCCAGCAACCTTAGGTCCAAGCTGGTGAGCTTTTGCTCAAACTAGATGAGCCCTCGCTCAAGCTGGCGACCTCGGGGTCTCGAACCTGGGTCCTCTGCATCCCATTCCGACGCTCTATCCACTGCGCCACCGCCTAATCAGGCTATTATTATTATTTTTTAATAGATTATATTTATTGATTTTACATAGAGAGAAGGGGAGGAGAGCAAAAAGTAACAACTCACACAGTTGCTTCACTTCAGTTGTTCATTGCTTGCTTGTCGCTTGTTGTCTGTTGTATGTGCCTTGACCCAGCAAACCTAGGATTTGAACTGACCTCAGTATTTCAGGTTGATGCTCTGTCTACTGCACCATCACAGGCTAGGCTTTTAGTTTTCAATACCTAGAGTATAATCATTATTTTGGGGTCTTTAGATCAGACTAGGAAACACTATCTTAAAAAGCTTTCATTCTCACCCTGGCTGGATTGCTCAGTTGGTTGGAGCATCATCCTGATATGCAGAGGTTCCTAGTTCGATCCCCAGTTAGGGCAGATGAAGTAACATACTGACTTTTCTATCTCTCTCTCTCCCTTACTCTCTCTTTAAATTAATAAATAATAATAATAATAGTAAAAAGCATCCATTCCTGTCAAATTGCATTTCTAGGTTTTTTATTCAGCATAACCATAGAAGAATTCACAGAGATTTGTTTTTTCTTTACAGAACAAGTCTTACAAGCAAATGGTCACATGTTGTGGCACCAGGATATCCAAGGGAAGCTTAAAATTATGAAACAAGATTGTGAATGTGATGCACTTGGGAAAAATTTCAATCTGAGCATCAACTGTGTTTCTTTAAGGAGATTAATCGATGAAGGTGATCAAGATGGATTAATTTTAAAACATCATTTAGACTTATTTCTTCCAAAAACTGATTATGGAAAAACAGAAGCAGATGACTTAAATGTATTTGACAAATTGTTTCTCCATTCCAAACCTGAGGAAAGTGATTCTTGGTTAAAATACTATAAGTGTGATAAATATGACAAAGTTAGTTATAAGAAGTCACAGATTATCATATATCACAGAAATCGTTCAGGGGAGAAACTTTATGAATGCAGTGAATGTAGGAAACGCTTCAGTAAGAGAACAAGTCTCATTAAGCACCAGAGTAGACATATAAGAGAGATAGCCTATGGCTGTGGTAAGTGTAGCAAAGCCTTTCCCCAGAAGTCACAGTTTATCACACATCATAGAACTCATACAGGGGAGAAACCTTATAATTGTAGCCAGTGTGGGAAAGCCTTCTCCCAAAAGTCACAACTCACATCCCATCAGAGGACACATACAGGAGAGAAACCATATGAATGTGGTGAATGTGGGAAAGCCTTTTCTCGGAAGTCACACCTTATATCACACTGGAGGACACACACAGGAGAAAAACCCTATGTATGTAGTGAATGTGGAAGGGCCTTTAGTGAAAAGTCAAATCTCATGAATCATCAGAGAATTCATACAGGAGAGAAGCCTTTTGAATGCCTAGAATGTAGGAAGGCTTTTAGCAGGAAATCACAACTTGTCACACATCACAGGACCCACACAGGAACAAAACCGTATGGCTGTAGTGATTGTAGAAAAGCATTCTTTGAGAAATCTGAACTCATTAGACATCAGACAGTTCATACTGGAGAGAAGCCCTATGAATGCAGTGAATGTCAGAAAGCATTCAGAGAAAGGTCAAGTCTCATTAATCATCAGAGAACCCACACAGGAGAGAAACCTCATGGATGTATTCAGTGTGGAAAGGCCTTCTCACAGAAGTCACATCTGATATCACATCAGATGACACACACAGGAGAGAAACCGTTTGTATGCCCTAAATGTGGGAGGGCCTTCAGCAGGAAATCGCAGCTTGTTAGACATCAGAGGACTCACACAGGAGAAAAACCCTATGAATGCAGTGAGTGTGGGAAAGCTTTCAGTGAAAAATTAAGCCTCACTAACCATCAGAGAATTCATACAGGAGAAAAACCGTATGTGTGCAATGAATGTGGGAAAGCCTTTTGTCAGAAGTCACATCTTATATCACATCAGAGGACACATACAGGAGAAAAACCCTATGAATGCTCTGAATGTGGGAAGGCCTTTGGAGAGAAGTCAAGTCTTGCAACTCATCAGAGAACTCATACAGGAGAAAAACCCTATCAATGCAGAATTTGTGACAAAGCCTTCTCCCAGAAATCACAACTCAATACTCACCAGAGAATTCACACAGGAGAGAAACCCTATGAATGCAGTCTTTGTAGAAAAGCTTTCTTTGAGAAGACAGAGCTAATTAGGCATCAGAGAACTCATACAGGAGAAAAACCTTATGAATGCAGTGAATGTAGAAAAGCCTTCAGGGAGAAATCAAGTCTCATCAATCATCAGAGAATACATACAGGAGAGAAACCCTTTGAATGCAGTGAATGTGGAAAAGCCTTCTCTCGGAAGTCACACCTGATACCACACCAGAGGACGCATACAGGAGAGAAACCCTATGGATGCAGTGAATGTAAGAAGGCATTCTCTCAGAAGTCACAGCTTGTTAATCATCAGAGAATTCATACTGGAGAAAAACCTTATCAATGCAATGAATGTGGGAAAGCCTTCTCCCAAAAATCACAGCTTATTAATCATCAGAGATCTCATATAGTAAAGAAATCATAGACATGGAGTTAATTTTAGTCTTTGACATAGACTATACCTCTTTGTATCTCCGAAAATGCATTATGGTAAATGAGAGAATAGTTGCACCGTATTACATGTCTTAGTGCTCTTTTGGCATAGGAACTCTAAATGAGGTTATGTGGGAAAGCTTTCAGCAGATTAACATGTTTATCAGATTTCATAGAGTGGATTCAGTCTATGAAGTTCAGTGTATTTCAGTAACCTTTCAAATTATAGTCAAGTCTTACCCAGTAGAAAATTAAAAGCAAAGAGGAATACTGTGAATATAGATCAGCCTTCCTAGATCAAATTTCATTAGCTGTTAGAAATATCCCTACTGGGGATAAATCCTAGTCCAGTGAGTGGAGAAAACCCCGTGAATGTGGTTCTTGAGGTAATATTATTAAGAAATGACAGCTCATAGTATATAAGAAAATGCCCTCAGAAATGAAATTCTATGAAAATACTAAATATGGGACAGCAAATAATCCAACCATATTGTATTTTGGAGATTTCTTATTTTGGATAAACAATTTTTTTTTTTGTATTTTTCTGAAGTGGGAAACGGGGAGGCAGTCAGACAGACTCCTGCATGTGCCTGACCGGGATCCACCTGGCATGCCCACTAGGGGACAATGCTCTGCTGCAACCAAAGCCATTCTAGCAACCGAGGCAGAGGCCACAGAGCCATCCTCAGCGCCCGGGCCAACTTTGCTCCAATGGAGCCTTGGCTGCAGGAGGGGAAGAGAGAGACAGAGGAAGGAGAGGGGGAGGGGTGGAGAAGCAGATGGCCACTTCTCTTGTGTGCCCTGGCCGAGAATTGAACCCAGGACTCCTGCATGCCAGGCCGACGCTCTACCACTGAGCCAACAGGCCAGGGCCTTAGATAAACAATTTAAGGACATTGGAAATACGTGCTTCTAGAAACAACACCATAAAGAGAAGATGTACTTTTTATAGACACAGATACCAAAAATAACCAATTCTTTGTGGTTGACAGATTTTTCACTCAGAAGTACATAGTTTTTAGTATGTGAATAAATTGAATCATTGAAAAATTAAGGAATTTTCTAGTATTTATGGCTTTGTCACTTATTGTATTTCATATTTTGAAACTGCATGTGATAATGTAATTGGGAGTGTGATATGCACATACCTTGTAGTGCCTCTTGTGTTTGTCATGACACCACATGCCACTGGCTTTTCTATTTTATTGATAACTGTAAAAGTGGTAACCAATATAACAGGTCTTATTGCTAAATAAGGAGCTCAAGTAATAACAGCACATCTCTTTTCCTTGTGGTTTGTTGGAGTAGAAAAAGGGTTTATTGTTCCTGCCCTTTCTTTAGTATCAGAAGCCAACATTTCATGTAAAGTCTGTCCTCAGAGTCCAAGACACAGCTTATACAAAGCCTGGTTAATACATTTTCACAGGCAGGATCCACAGAATTGCGGCAGTGAGTCATGATATAGTGAGCAAATGGGAAGAGGTGTGTGAATATATTCAAACAAAATTGTAGTAGAGCTGTGCAAAACCTTTTTCTAATTTAGTGAGATGCCTCCATGTGTAAAATATTTAGAAAGTGCATTGTAACCCAAGTACAACTTGCATTTTAACTTACAATGATGAAATGTCATGGATTCTTTGTGCTGCAATGTTTTTGGTTTTTCATAAAATATATTTTTAAAAGCTTGGATAGATAAACCAATTACTGCCTGACCAGACAGTAGCATAGTGGATAGAGCTTTGGACTGGAACACAGAGGACTCAGGTTAGAAACGCCAAGGTTGCCAGCTTGAGTGCAGGCTCATCTGGCTTGAGCATGAACTCAGCAGCTTGAACGTGGGATCATAGACATGACCCCATGGTTGCTGGCTTGAGCCCAAAGGTTGCTGGCTTGAAGCCCAAGGTTGCTGGCTTGAGGAAGGCTTGCTTGGCTTGCTCTGCTGTAGCTCCCGGGTAAAGGCACATGTGAGAAAGCAAACAATGAGCAACTGAGGTGCCACGAAGAATTGATGCTTCTCATCTCCCTGTCTGTCCCTACATGTTCCTCCGACTGTTAAAACCAAAAAACCAAAACAATTACTTCAGAGAGTCTTCAGGAAATGTAAAATATAAAGAATTTTGTGGTGAGAATTATATTTTTAATGTATTCAAGGAATCCTGTTTTGCTTTCCTGCAAATTTCTGTGATCACTGGATAAGTCTTAGGAAACTAGATTTTCATCATCACTTTAAATATTTGTTTCATGTTCCTAGTTGTATCATTTACATGGGAAACTTCTTATTTTGTATTTACCATTATATATTTATGATACCATTTGAAAATGCATGGACCATTATTTAGCTCTAAAGTAAAAATTTTGTAGTGATTTTTCTGTAATGTTGCTTGACGAAGTCAACAGTATTTTTTCGTGTGTGGGTATGAAGTTCAGAAGTCTTAACATTGACCCTCTTTCCAAACTTGGAAAAAATCAAGACTTTTTTCATGCACAAGTTTTACCAGTGTGGTGGTTTGCACCTTTTGATTCTAGAAATATTTTTACCTTTAATTTCCAATTTTACATGATTGTTTAAAAAATTGGGACTTTAAATGAGAGTAGTTTTAACCATTAAATCAGAAGTTACAACAGCCAGATAATCATGTCTTTCTAAATGGTAATTTTAAAAGAGTTCAATTTCCTAAATTTTTATTCATACTCAAATCTATGGACTTCCCACTTTTCTCCCTAGTACCTGAACAGGGGAAACAGACCTTATATGAACGTACAGTTGTAAGCTGAAGTTTTTAATTCGTGGTTTTCCCCATCCCCCCCCCATTTATCATGATTCTGTTCTCTAGTCATAGAGACTGATTAATACTGTAGATCTTAGATTGAGCTCAAGAGTCTGTAGTCAAATTTTTATTTTGTTTATTCAAATTCTAGATTTAATTAAATACTAATCAGTTAAACGTAGCACATTTTTCACTGGTTGACAGAACTTCCACACAGATTTATTGATTGAGTACCCAAGAACTTTTCTTTTGTTTTTGGTAAGGATTAGGTATTAGTCATAGGGCTGACAGAAGTCTAGTTTGTCAAAATTTGTGATGCAGAGTCCCAGGTATTGTGTAGAACTCACTGAGCGCTATCCTGAAATTTCACAAGAGGACTCTGATTCTGAAATTACAGATTTTCAGCTTTTTAAATTACCTTAGGGCCCTGGCCGGTTGGCTCAGTGGTAGAGCATCGGCCTGGCGTGCAGAAGTCCCCGGTTCGATTCCCGGCCAGGGCACACAGGAGTAGCGCCCATCTGCTTCTCCACCCCTCCCCCTCTCCTTCCTCTCTGTCTCTCTCTTCCCCTCCCGCAGCGAGGCTCCATTGGAGCAGGGATGGCCCGGGCGCTGGGGATGGCTCCTCGGCCTCTGCCCCAAGCGCTAGAGTGGCTCTGGTCGCAACAGAGCGACCCCCGGAGGGGCAGAGCATCGCCCCCTGGTGGGCATGCCGGGTGGATCCCGGTCGGGTGCATGTGGGAGTCTGTCTGACTGTCTCTCCCCGTTTCCGGCTTCAGAAAAATACAGGAAAAAAAATAAATAAAAATAAATTACCTTAGAAAATTAGAAAAAAAAAGTGCCTCTATATTACCCATTGATTCTTACTACAAACCCCCCTCAAGAGAAGCAATTTTAAAGTTAGAGGTGATTTACTTAGTTTTGTGGAGTGCAATAAGTTACACTGAGATAAAATACTTAAGACGAAATAGGAAGCATCTTTCCTCTCTAGCCACTCAGGTTCTTCCAATGATCTGGAGACAGTTATGCAGAGGACAATTTTTACTACAGTCTTTTTAGTAAATAATGGATCTTTTGGAAGTTCAGTCTGACTCTTGAGGCTTGATCCAGGAATGCCTTCTGTTCAGCTTTGTTTTGTGTTTTTTGACATATTCTGACAGTTATCTCTGTATGCATCCATATGTTCTTGGTTTCAAGAACATCACTTATAGAACACCAGGTTTATCTGTATTAAATAATAGAATATAGATCAATAGTCATTTGATATCTATCAATACACTTCAGACCAGTCATATAGTTTGTCATTTATTCTAGCAGTATATACGCAGTTTTTCAATTTAAGTGGGCTTGTCTATCTACAAATACGGCATCGCACTTTCAGATGTTCATAACCTAGTCTTGGACCAAGTGCTGATTAACTCAAACATGACTTTTGTAGCTGTGTGCATATTTTTCACCTCCATTCTTTGTACTTTATTTTCACACTCATACACAGTAATTTTAAGATGCAATTCTGACTACACACTTGTGTTGAAATATTGAAATATTGTGTGGCTCACTGTGGACTGTAGAAAATGTAATATGCTTATAATATGTGAGGACTTTTATACAAATACATGCCTAGTTGTCATTTCTGCATACTGTACCTTTCCTCCTACAAGCTACTTTTTGGCCTCCTTGAACTACTTGTAGTAGTTCCTTTAACTGTCTACAATGTCTCAGATGCTTTTTGCAAATCTTTTGCCAGTGAAATGCGCTTTGTTTCTTGTTAATCCCTATCCAACCTATATGAATGTGTACATGTACTTGTCACTGTGATAACATAATCGCTGCATGTTTTATCTTTTCCATTAGAAAGCAGGAACAATCTTGTCTATATACTTATAGCACCTGAAGCTTTAATATATAAATGCAATTGCTTATTAGTAGCTATGTTTTCTACCACATGGAGAAGCATAATCTGCAATGAGAAGAATGAAACCATTATGGAAATAAAGTCAAGGAACAGTCTTGATTGAGTCCTAGAATCTGGTTCTTATTGTCTTGGTTTGCCTATTAATCTCTGCCCTTTTCATACCTTGATTATTGTATTTTTCTGTTAGGTATCACAAATATCCTAATAAATACCCATGTTTGCCTGATCTGTTTCAAATTGTGTTTGTTACTTACAACCCACATAGTATTTCTTACCAAAGTCATAAGCTGGGTTCTCCGGAAGCAGATACTGAGATGAAGTTTTGGGCACAGGATGATTATCGAGGATCAATGGCTGTGAAGTGATTGGAGAATAGATTGGAATAACTGATCAGAGCAAGAAGTCACAATGCATTGTATGTCGTTGAAATCTTGGTCAAGCCAGAAGGGAGCTCTGAAACAAGCATTGCTCATAAGCATGTCTCATTGGGCCAAGGAAGTCAAGCTTCTACTACTTGGAGTGGCTCAGTCACCTGAGGCAGGCTGCCTTGGGAAGGGTGTAGTAATCTTAGGTGAAGCAGCTGTCCAGCTGTGGCCAACTCTGAAAAAGCCGACAACTAGAGCCAATCAGGTGACCTGTCTCTCTGCCGCTGGGCAGTAAGTTCTTTAAGAGGTTTCTGGGTGATGCTGTAGCAGGAATTAACCTCAAACGGAGGATAATAAATGCTCAGACAACTTGATGGAGGAAGAAGGACTTCTTAGTAGCCGGCAGAGCATGTGGGGTTAGCATAAAAAATACGAGCTCCCTGAAGTTAGATTTTTTACATTTTATATACCTTTACAGCTTTAGCTTTCACGTGATAAGGACCTGATTTCTTTGACTTCTTTGTAGACCTACGTGACTTTCGTGTTTCCATGAGGGGAGGGGTATGAGAGGAGGTTCGAGCTGTTTGTCTTGACCACATATCCCCCCTTCTTTTTTTTTTTTTTTTGTCTCTGTTGCAAGTTATTTCAGGGAACTGATAAGGGCTTCACAGCTGGGGTTTGTTACTTCTCTAAACTTTCCAAGTCAGCCCTTTGAGCTCCTCCTCCCTCAGTACATCACTGGGACCACATAGTTCCTCTCTTCCACTGTTCAGATCTAGTTTTGTTGTTAGTATTCAGGGTCTCATGAAGAGAAGCCTCAGAGGAATGAGGCAGTAGTAACAATACTGCAAGTGGAGGACCCAATCTCTCCAGGATTGAGGTGCCTTAGAGAGCTCAATTATCCAATTTATTAAGCAGAAACGACATCATATGGAAGAAACTAACAAGCAGAATACATTGTACAATTTTATTATTTAGTTATACAAAACTGGATTTCTCTTGCCTTGAGACCTCTCAAGGCAACTCTGACCAACTCAAGGCCTCTCAAGACCACCACACCATTTGCTGCCTGATTCCTGACCTGTAGAAAGCTCCAGCAGGGCCAAGCATCACGTCCTTGAGGCCTTCCCTGGACACGTGGCTGCCTTCAGTCACGTATGCTTGGTCTCGACCTTCACTTCCTCAGGATGGGAACAGAAAGTCACTCGGTGCTTTGGCTTTCCTCCAACAAGTTTCCCAATTTTAGATCTCCAAGGACAGACTAAGAAAAGGAAGATTAGGAGGACAAACTACAGCCCTTACTCTTGTTTTCTCACATCTATTTTCCAGTCCAGATACTCCTCACAGTAATCACCTCCATGAGCTTACTTGGAATGACCTGGACCCTTATTCCTGAACTCTGGTTACTTTGCCCTTCTCACCCCTGACTTGATGTAGCTAGTCATGTACCATCACACTTGGGCAAGGAAGTCCCAAGAAGCCCCCAGGGGGGTCACCAGAATCTACTTATATTCCTCGCCTCTGCCTCCTCCTCATGTGTCAAGCAACCCTTCAAAGACAGTGGCTCCACCCTGGCGGGTTGGCTCAGCGGTAGAGTGTTGGCCTGGCATGTGGAGGTCCTGGATTTAATTCTTGGCCAGAGCATGCAGGAGAAGCGCCCATCTGTTTCTCCACCCTTTTCCCTCTCCTGACTCTCTATGTCTCTCTTCCCTTCCCACAGCCAAGGCTCCATTGGAGTAAAGTTGGCCCAAGCACTGAGGATGGCTCCATGACCTCCGCCTCAGGCACCAAAATGGCTCCAGTTGCAATGGAGCAACAGCCCAGATGGGCAGAGCATCGCCCCCTGGTGGGCATGCCAGGTGGATCCCGATTGGGCGCATGTGGGAGTCTCTCTCTGACTCTCTGCTTCGCACTTCAGAAAAATAAAAAATTAAATTAAAAAAATAGTAGTGGCTCCTCTCTGGGCACAAAGAGCACAGTTCCCACGTCATGTCTGCAGTTTAAGTATAAAATATGCTTTGTCCTCTATCAGTCAAGTATTCTCAACCTTGGGATCAAGTGCACAAAGTAGCTGGAGGGTCATTGCTAATGCTGGTAGGACCTTGGAATACATACAGTGTCACCCAGGACCATGTATTCTTCCGCGTGGGGGACACAGCACCACAGCTCTGCTGAGGAGTTGTCCGTCACCACGGGGCCGCGGGTAGCTCGTGCCGCTCCACAGGCCGCGAGGGTCGCAGTCCTTCGCAGCGGGGGATTCTGGTGGCGACAGTTCTCATAGCAGAGGACTTATGCAGGCGCGCTGGAGCCACCGTCGATTCTGGGATTCAGTAGCCTGAGCGGGGAACTTTGAGTCTCAGGAGGCTGATTGAGGCCGCGGGGCTTTCTGGGAGTTTTTGTGAGACGGGGAGCTTTATTTCCCTATGCGCGCTGCGGTGCTCTGTGTCCTGAGACCCAAGGTCTCTCTCTCCTGAGCTGTAGGTGTGGGGTGTTTTTGGCGTGACAGTGAACCTTTCATTCCCAACGCGAGTGGAGGCCGCAATGGAGCCTGGGAAGTGTAGTTGTTTGAGGCTCACCGTCGCAGCGTCTGTCGCCATTTGAGTTAGGGTTTCTGGGAGTTGTGTGTGACGAAAGGATTTTCCTCCTACTGCGTGCTGAGATCGCGTTGGATACTGGGAACTGTACTTTTTTGAGGCTCACTGTCTTAGTATCTGTCGCCCTGCGAGTGAGGGTTTGTGGGATTTGCAGTGCGAGAGGCGGAGCCTTCCTCCCACAGTGCGCGGAGACCCCAGTGAGTCCGTTAGGGCTTGGGAGTGTCTGGGAGTTGTAGTGTCTGACGAGAGGGTTTTCCTCCTACAGCACGCTGAGGCCGCGTTGGGTCCTGGGAAGTGTAGTTGTTTGAGGCTCACCGTGTTAGTGTCTGTCGCCCTGGAAGTGAGTTTATGGACGTTGTAGTACGAGAAGAGCCCTTCTTCCACAGCACACCCAGTCTCCGGTGAATCGGTGAATCGCTTTGGGCATTGGGGTTTCTGGGAGTTGTAGTGTGTGAGGGTAGCCTGGCACAGCGCGTTGCGATCTCAATGAATTGGTTAGTGCAGTCGTCTGAGACCCGCACTCAGTCTTTAGAACTATGGGCGTGGGGGTTTCTGGGAGTTGTAGTGTGTGATGAAGGGGGTTCGTCGTCTTCTTACAGCACACTGAGGCCGCGGTGCATCCTGGGAAGTGTAGTTATTTGAAACTTAACCGTCTGTCGTCCTGGGCGTGGGGTTTCCTGGGAGTTGTAGACTGTGACTGGACGCCTTCCTGTTACGCGCGCTGAGGCCGTGGTGGATCCTGGGAAGTGCAGTTGCCCGGAGCTTGTGGCCTAGTTCAGGGGTCCGTGCCCTGAGGCTCGGAGACGGTCAGTGTGCGTTCCCGGAAGCAGCGGGTCGAGTCTGGGCTTCTTGTGTCGGAGGGAGGGAAAGCGTCCCAACCATTCGCGCCGGGAACCCCGGCCGCTGGCCCGTGACAACGACCGTCCGCAGCTTGGAGCCCTTTGCTTATTCTGCCAAAAATCTCAGAGGGAGCGCACGGTCCTGTGACCCAGTTACAGGAGAAGGTGCTAGTGGTGCAGGGCCGGCTGGACTCGTGGCAGGAACGGCGTTCTCACAGGCGCCTGGGCCTCCTGGCTTCGTGGCTCCGTGAGCCGAGCCGAGCCGAGGGCGGGTGTTTGTGGAGCGACGGAACCCCCCCGCGGGGGAGCCCGTTTCTCGGGCGGCCCTTGGGCCTGCGCGCTCAGGGCGTCTTTCTCTCCCTGCCAGCTCTCCCGTTCTGCACTGTCCTGTGCACCTCTGCCCTCTAGGCAGCCATGTCTCAGGTAAGCCGGTGCTTCCTTTATTTTTCCTAGATGAAGCTGTGGCTTTCAGTTTTTAGAGACTTCCTGCCCTGCAGAACCTCAGGACCCAGCGTCGCTCCTCTTCTTCAGGCACTAACTAGTACATGGGATGGTACATGGGATGTGTACATTGGATGGTGCATGGGATGGTGTAAAAGGGTTGACAGGAAGCTATTCCGGTGTGAGTGGGGTTTCTGACCTGGCAGGTTTGTTTTCGGGTTAGAAGATAGGGATCCAGTTGTTCTGGTGCCGCCTTTCTCCCTGTATTCGAATGACAAGTGCTTTACTTTATGTCTCTTTCTACAGCTGCTCTTCATTCATGTATTCATCATATTTTTATTGAGCATCTATTAATACTTTTAGGCTGCTGCGTCTGGTCTCAGAGGGTGATGATCCCTGAACTATCAGCACCGGCATCATTAGAAATGTGTGTTCATGGGTCCTACCCTCAACCTTCTAAACCAGAAACTGGGTGTCGGGTTTAGCTGTCTGTGTTCTAACAGCCCTTTCAAGTGTTTCTAATTTCTAATGCATGACCCATTCTAGGTCTTGGGGATGCAGAAGTGAGCCAAACAAAATCTCTGAAACTCACAGAACTCCTTGTTAAGACTGGACATTAAGTTTATTTAGCAAGAAGCACTGATTATTTTTGTTCTCCTTGTGGCTAAGTGCCTGTTTCTCAGAGGGAGATAAAGGCCAACCATTCCAATTTGGTCCCTTTCTTTTTAGTTCCACTTCTGAATCCTACTTTTTGTCATACCTGTCTCCAAATTTAGAGCTCTCCTAGTCCAAATGCCATCTGTGTTGCAAATCCCATTGCTGATTCTAGGAAACAGCTTCTTTCTCTACAATTTTCATCACTTAAACAACTTTTTAAATTATAAATATAGGTTTGTCAGACATTTGGGGCTGTTAATAGTTTGGGACTATTTAAAATTCCTTTTGACTGCCTGACCTGTGGTGGCACAGTGGATAAAGCGTGGACCTAGAAATGCTGAGGTCGCCGGTTCGAAACCCTGGGCTTGCCTGGTCAAGGCACATATGGGAGTTGATGCTTCCAGCTCCTCCCCCCTGTCTCTCTCTCTCTCTCTCTCTCCCTCTCTGACTCCCTCTCTCTCCTCTCTAAAATGAATAAATAATAAAATTCCTTTTGACTAAGTTAAGTTCATCACTCAAATGGTGCAAAACGAGGGGCTAATTATTCCCTCTGAGTGAAGAATCCGTAGGTTTCATCATGGGAGGTATTTACTCTCCTTCCTGGGGAGTTTCTTTATACTGTACTTGTTCTGTGAAGTCACTAATATTGCTTCTAAGTTTCACAGCTGTTTCTTTAAGAATGGGGACAAGTGTGATAAACTTAAGAGTGCATGCCTCATTTCAAGGGTTTTACTGCTATCTGCTAGAGTCAGTTGTTACCAAGAAATTCTTACAAAAGCATGTTAAAGTAGGCTGGTGTTAAAGATGATATCTAGCCCTGGCCGGTTGGCTCAGCGGTAGAGCGTCGGCCTAGCATGCAGAGGACCCGGGTTCGATTCCCGGCCAGGGCACATAGGAGAAGCGCCCATTTGCTTCTCCACCCCTCCGCCGTGCTTTCCCTCTCTGTCTCTCTCTTCCCCTTCCGCATCCAAGGCTCCATTGGAGCAAAGATGGCCCGGGCGCTGGGGATGGCTCTGTGGCCTATGCCCCAGGCGCTAGAGTGGCTCTGGTCGCAACATGGCGACGCCCAGGATGGGCAGAGCATCGCCCCCTGGTGGGCAGAGCTTCGCCCCTGGTGGGCGTGCCGGGTGGATCCCGGTCGGGCGCATGCGGGAGTCTGTCTGACTGTCTCTCCCTGTTTCCAGCTTCAGAAAAATGGAAAAAAAAAAAAAAAAGATGATATCTAGTACCTATAAAACACGAAGGAATTATCTTCGCTATTTGTAATGTGTTATAAGACGTTAAAATTTTCTACAACCAAAGCCAGAAATCCATGTTGTTCACATGTATCGTTTTTTACATTTCATAAAATTATAAATTTTTTCTGGACAAATCACATCATGTGATCATATTTGTCCGTTTCACCATTTCATAGCAAAACAAAACAACTCGACTTTTAAGTCACATTCTCGGTAACCATTTAGAATTCTGAAAACTCCCATTGCCATTATTTATTTATTTATTTATTTTACAGAGACAGAGTGAGTCAGAGAGAGGGACAGACAGACAGGAACGGAGAGAGATGAGAAGCATCAATCATTAGTTTTTCATTGCGCGTTGCAACACCTTGGTTGTTCATTGATTGCTTTCTCATATATGCCTTGACCGCGGGCCTTCAGCAGACCGAGTAACCCCTTGCTGGAGCCAGAGACCGTGGGTTCAAGCTGGTGGGCTTTTGCTCAAACCAGATGAGCTCAAGTTGGCGACCTCGGGGTCTTGAACCCGGGTCCTCTGTATCCCAGTCCGACACTCTATCCACTGCGCCACTGCCTGGTCAGGCCCATTGCTGTTATTGATACACGCTGTCCTCCCTCCCCAGTGGGACTCGTTCACACCTTTGTCAAGTCCTCGGGGAGCATTGATCTTTGTTGTGCACTTACCTGTATGTCATTTCAGGGGTCTGTGACCTTCAGGGATGTGGCCATAGACTTCTCCCAGGAGGAGTGGGAATGGCTACAGCCTGCTCAAAGAGACTTGTATAGACATGTCATGCTGGAGAACTATGCCCACCTGGTCTCACTGGGTAAGTGTTTCCCTTTATCTCCCCTCATTTAGAATTTGAAATTTAGTGTGGCTGTTGTGAATCTTCATTATCTGGCTGAATAGTCCCAAGAGAAGTTTTGTTTTATTTTTTAATTTTTTTAGTGAAAGAGAGAGAAACAGAGACAGACACAAAAGGATGGATAGAGATGATGAGAAGCATCAACTCATAGTTGTGGCACTTTAGTTGTTCATTGATTGCTTCTCATATGTGCCCTGACCCGGGGTCTGGTCCCAAGCTCAAACTAGTGACTCTGTGTTCAAGCTGGTGACCTTGGGGTTCGATCCTGGGACTTCAGCATTGCAGGTCACCACTTTATTCACTGTGCTACCACTGGTCAGGCTTAGGGGTCTTTTTTGTTTATTTGTTTTTAATGATTTTATTTATTGATATTACAGAGAAAAGAGAGAGGTGGGGGGAATAAGAAGTATCAACTCATAGTTGTTTCACTTTAGTAGTTCATTGATTGCTTGTATTTGCCCTGACTGGGCAAGCCCAGGGTTTTGAAACCAGTGACTTCAGTGTTCTAGGTTGATACTTCATCAATATTTTTTTTTTTGTATTTTTCCAAAGTAAGGGCAGGGGTGTGGGGGGGACACAGACTCCAGCATGTGCCCAACTGGAGTCCACCCGGCATGCCCACCAGGGGGTGATGTTCTGCCCATCTGGGGCGTTGCTCTGCTGCAATTGGAGCCATTCTAGCGCCTGAGGGGAGGCCATGGAGCCATTCTCAGCGCCCGGACCAACTTTGCTCCAATGGAGCCTTGGCTGCTGGAGGAGAAGAGAGAGACAGAGAAGAAGGAGAGGAGGAGGGATGGAGAAGCAGATGGGCGCTTTTCCTGTGTGCCCTGACTGGGAATCGAACCTGGGACATCCAATGCTGGGCTGACACTCCACCTCTGAGCCAACCGGCCAGGGCCAGCTTATATTAGTTTTTAAGATGAGGATTATAATTGCACCTAATTTTTAGACACCTTTCATACTTAGAGCTGGCATTTATTTTTAAAATTAAAAAAAATTTTTTTTTTTAATTTATTCATTTTAGAGAGAACAGAGAGAGAGAGAGGGAGAGACAGAGAGAGAGAAGGGGGGGAGGAGCTGTAAGCATCAATTCCCATATGTGCCTTGACCAAGCAAGGCCAGGGTTTTGAACCGGCGACCTTAGGATTTCCAGGTCGATGCTTCATCCACTGCGCCACCACAGGTCAGGCTATTATTTTAATTTTTTTTTAATTTAATATTTATTTTAGAGATAAAGCAAGGGGGAGAGAGAGAGAGAGAGAGATCAGTTGTTTTCCCACATGATTATGCAGTTATTTGTTGATTCTTGTATGTGCTCTGAAGGGATCGAATCTGCAACCTTGGCATAAATGGACGATACTCGAACCAACTGAGCTACCGTGGCATGATATTTTTTTTAATGGTCCCTCTTTTCTGAGGATTCAAGAACTGATTTTGAACTTATTTCATTTTCTGCAATCAGGTCTTAACATTTCTAAGCCAGATGTAGTTTCCTTATTGGAGCAAGGGAAAGAGCCCTGGCTGGAGAAAGGAGGTGTGAGAACAGATTTCTTTTCAGGTGAGTAAGACAGAAAGCGGTGGGGAAGTTTTTTTAAAAAAATAACAGCCCAACTAGTCAATGAGAAAGCAGTACTTTTGTATATGTTGCTTGTTAAGTTTTCCTTAAAGACACCAGAGATAGAGTCTATGAAGTCTTCCTCACAACTCTATAAGGGACCACTTTACATGCAGTTACCAGTCTGCCTTCAATTCTCATCTTAGCCTTTCCTCCACTTTCTCAGAGATACATGTGTCCTCTCCCTTCTTGCTTAGCTCTTCTGGTCTCTGAATTTTGTTTCTTTTTGATTTATCCTCCCTTTCTTAAAATAGGCATGTTTCTATTGCCTAAATTGAGTTATATATATATATATATATTTATTTATTTATACTGATGCTCTACTTAACTATCTTTGAAAGATTAATTTATTTCTTTTAAATTAATTGATGGGTTTATTTATTTATTTTCAGAGACAGAGAGAGAGTCAGATAGAGGGATAGACAGGGACAGACAGACAGGAACGGAGAGAGATGAGAAGCATCAATCATCAGTTTTTCGTTGTGAGACCTTAGTTATTCATTGATTGCTTTCTCATGTGCCTTGACCGTGGGCCTTCAACAGACAGAGTAACCCCTTGCTTGAGCCAGCAACCTTGAGTCCAAGCTGGTGAGCTTTTTGCTCAAACCAGATGAGCCCACGCTCAAGCTGGCGACCTCGGGATCTCGAACCTGGGTCCTCTGCATCCCAGTCCGACGCTCTATCCACTGTGCCACTGCCTGGTCAGGCAATTAATGGGTTTATTAATTCACTCATATATTCTTTTTTTTTTAGAGAGAGACAGAGAGAGGGACAGACAGGAAGGAAGAGAGATAACAAGCATCAATTCTTTGTTGCAGCACCTTAGTTGTTAATTAATTGCTTTCTTACATGTGCTTTGATAAGGGGCTCCAGCCGAGCCAGTGACCCCTTGCTTGAGCCAGCAACCCCTTGCTCGAGCCAGCAACCTGGGGCTTCTAGCCAGCGATCATGGGGTCATGTCTGTGATCCCACGCTCAAGCCAGTGACCCCACATTCAAGTTGGATGCACATTTCGAACCTGGGTCTTCTGCATCCCAGGCTAACACTATCCATTGTGCCACTGCCTGGTCAGGCACTAGTATATTCTCTTAACATTATTTATTGAATATTAATCTTTTTATGTATGTATTACTGATTTGATAAGAGGAAGATGAGAGAGAGAGAGAGAGGAGAGAAATAGTGATCTGTTCCTTCCTGTATGTGTCCTGACCAGGGATCAAATATGTTGAATGTTAATCTTTTTTTTTTTGACAATTTATTTATTTTTTTACATTTTATTTATTCATCTTTTTAGAGAGAGGAGACACAGAGAGAGAAAGAGACAGAGAGAGGAAAGAGATAGAAAGAACAGAGGGAGGAGCAGGAAGCATCAACTCCCATATGTGCCTTGACCAGGCAAGCCTGGGGTTTCGAATCGGCGACCTCAGCGTTCCAGGTCAACGCTTTTACCCACTGCGCCACCACAGGTCAGGCTTGAATGTTAATCTTAAGACTTTCTCATGTAATTCTGAGAGTAGAAGGCACATAAGAGTGGGATAACCATCGAGGAGGTTATGACCTAGTGAGATGAAATGGGTCTGTAAATTACTTTGTTAAAGATCCTCAGATTGGCATTTCAGTAGTGAGAACAAAAGAATTTCCAGTTGGTGTTTTAGGCGTGGATAATTTGGATAGGGATATTACTAATAGAAACATAAAAGACTTTGGTTTTGGAGAAAAGGTGATGAATTAGTTTTAGAAAGGTGAGTGGTAGTGGTTCACACCAGATGCAAGAGGACATAGAGGAGGGTGTGGAAGAAAGGACTGATGGCATGAGGTGGACTGCATGGAGGATACCTTCATTTAAGTGTGAGCTGAAGAGAAATGTCCACATCTAAATGTTTTAAAATAATAAAATAGGTAGAATTATGTACAAGGAAGTGAGATAAAGAGCAAACATGGAAAAATTGCCTCAACTGTAATATAGCTCTTGTAATTTTGTATGTTTCTTCTATTAACTCATATGGAAGGTGATATACAGACAGACAAATCATAAGACACTCATGTAACCACCACTTGAGTCAGTCAACAGAACACTGCCAAGTTCTTAAGAGCTTTGTGTGTGCTTCTGGCAGAGGTTTCCTGTGGTCTTTCTAGGACTGGATCTGCTAGGTCAGAGGACAGTGGATCTCTTTCACATCATGAGATAATGCTAAAATGTTTTCTAAAGGGCTTTCACTGACTGACACTTCACATAGTAAGAGTGCCTTTTGGCCCTGGCTGGTTTGCTCAGTGGTAGAGCGTCGGCCTGGCGTGTGGAAGTCCCGGGTTCGATTCCCGGCCAGGGCACACAGGAGAAGCGCCCATCTGCTTCTCCACCCCTCCCCCTCTCCTTCCTCTCTGTCTTTCTCTTCCCCTCCCGGCAGCCGAGGCTCCATTGGAGCAAAAGATGGCCCGTGCGCTGGGGATGGCTCCTTGGCCTCTGCCCCAGGTGCTAGAGTGGCTCTGGTTGCGACAGAGCGACGCCCCGGATGGGCAGAGCATCGCCCCCTGGTGGGTGTGCCCGGTGGATCCCGGTCAGGCGCATGCGGAAGTCTGTCTGACTGCCTCCCCTTTTCCAGTTTCAGAAAAATACAAAAAAAAAAAAAAAAAGAGTGCCTTTTTTTTTTTAAAGAGTACTTTTTGATAGGAACAGTGAATGTTGTATTTCAACAGTTCACTGTGTTGACTTATAAAGATTTCTGTTCCAATCTCACTGATGCAACATCTGAGCAAAATCTTTGATAATTTTTAATTTTTTAATTACAGTTGACATTTCAATACTGTATTAGTTTCAGCTGTATAATGCAGTGGTTCAATATCTACATGACTTACAAAGTGATCACCCCAATAAATCTAGTACGCATCTGACACCATACATATTTATAACATTACTGACTTTATTCTTTTTTTATTTTTATTTTTTGTATTTTTCTGAAGTTGGAAATGGGGAGGCAGTCAGACAGACTCCCGCATGCGCCTGACCGGGATCCACCCTGCACGCCCACCAGGGGGTGACGCGCTTCCCATCTGGGGTGTAGCTCTGTTGCAACCAGAGCCATTCTAGTGCCTGAGGCAGAGGCCACAGAGCCATCCTCAGCGTCTGGGGCCAACTTTGCTCCAATGGAGCCTTGGCTGCGGGAGGGGAAGAGAGAGACAGAGAGGAAGAAGAGGGGGAGGGGTGGAGAAGCAGATGGGCGCCCCTCCTGTGTGCCCTGGCCAGGAATGGAACCCGGGACTCCCACACGCCAGGCTGACGCTCTACCACTGAGCCAACTGGCCAGGGCCGTTTTATTGTTTTAATGACTCAGATTTCCTAGTATACAAGGTGGGGCAAAAGTAGGTTTACAGTTGTGAGTACACGAAACACAAAGTTTATTCTTGAACTTTTTTTATTTATTGTAATTACTTTATTTATTTATTTATTTATTTATTTGATGGTGGGTGGGTCTTTCTGTTTATTGGTGTCTCACCGAGACAGGCAAACCACAAGAGAAGAGAAGGGAAAAGCAGAAAACCAGCTTTTCCCATGTAGGAGAAGAATCAGGGAGGCCCCTGCAATGGTGATAACAGGAACTGAGAGATCTACTTTATATATTGATGTGTGAGAGAGAGACAGTGAAACATTGATTTATTCCACTTATTTATGCATTCATTGGTTGATTTTTGTATGTGGCCTGACCTGGGATCAAATCCACAACCTTGGCATAGTGTGATGACACTCTAACCAACTGAGCAACCCAGTCAAGACAAAAATATATATTTTTTAAAACCTTCATATTATTATAAAAATCTGTGGTGTCCCCCACACCACACCCCCCATGGCAAAGTAATAAAGTCTCTTTTTAAAATTTAGCCAGGAGAAAATCAGGGCCTAAGTTTGTCTATCAAAAGCATATAAGGCCCTGGCCGGTTGGCTCAGCGGTAGAGCGTCGGCCTAGCGTGCGGAGGACCCGGGTTCGATTCCCGGCCAGGGCACATAGGAGAAGCGCCCATTTGCTTCTCCACCCCTCCGCCGCGCCTTCCTCTCTGTCTCTCTCTTCCCCTCCCGCAGCCAAGGCTCCATTGGAGCAAAGATGGCCCGGGCGCTGGGGATGGCTCTGTGGCCTCTGCCCCAGGCGCTAGAGTGGCTCTGGTCGCAACATGGCGACACCCAAGAGGGTCGCAACATGGCGACGCCCAGGATGGGCAGAGCATCGCCCCTGGTGGACAGAGCGTCGCCCCTGGTGGGCGTGCCGGGTGGATCCTGGTCGGGCGCATGCGGCAGTCTGTCTGACTGTCTCTCCCTGTTTCCAGCTTCAGAAAAATGCAAAAAAAAAAAAAAAAAAAAAAAAAAAAAGCATATGATAGAAAGGCTGTTAGACCAAAGTTGAGCTTCATATAGTTTGGAAAGTAGAGTTAGAGTAAGCATCATAGAAAATGGTTTTCAGAGAAACTTTTTTTTTTTAAAGACTTTATTCCATTTTTAGAGAGGAGAGAGATAGAGAAAGAGAGAGAGAGAGAGAGAGAGAGAGGAGGAGGAAGCATCAACTCTCATATGTGCCTTGACCAGGCAAGCCCAGGGTTTTGAACCGGCAACCTCAGCATTCCAGGTTGATGCTTTATCCCATTGCGCCACCACAGGTCAGGCCAGAGAAACTTTTTATTAATTTATTTAGAATAAGTTACTGTGAGATGTTCCAAAGGCACTGGGTGGGTAGTCTCATATGTTTGTGGGACCTGAGGAGAACCTGCAGTTTCTTGGTATTATGCTATTTATGCAATTTTCATTTTCAAGTCATCTGGCAACAAATAATGGAGGTGAGGAAGACCAATAACCTATCCTTCTCATTTATTTCTATTCATAGTTCCTTTTTCCCTAACTTTCAGGTACTTATATTTAATCTTTTCCCTATTCACCTAAATCTGTCCTCTGCTATCTTTTGAATTTCTGGGCAGAATGCTGAGATTTCAGAGTCACATATGAAAGCAATAAGATAAGGTGTTTTTTTTTCTTCATTTTAATTCTCTCATTAAAAAATTAAGAATAGCTTGTATTTTTTCAATATACAAAATAAGAAACACTGCTTTATTTTTTCCTTTTCAGAGTCAAATGGTGAGATCAGAGAGTTTTTTCCAAAAAATGTCATATACAGAGATGACTCATCCCAATATCTGATAAAGGAAACGAGTTGGAGCCAAGGCCCTGAACATTCCAGTTTTAAAGGAGGCTGGAAATGTGAGGATGTTACTAAAATGCTACAAAGAAGTCAGGGATGTATCAGGCAAGTGACAGTCTCTCACCAAGAAGCCCTGTCTCAACATAGTATCAGTGCCGTGGAGAGGCCCTATGGGTGCCATGAATGTGGAAAAACTTTCAGTAGGCGCTTTTCCCTTGTGTTACATCAGAGAACTCACACTGGAGAGAAACCATATGTATGTAAGGAATGTGGAAAAACCTTTAGTCAGATCTCAAACCTTGTGAAACATCAGATGATACATACTGGAAATAAACCACATGAGTGTAAGGACTGTAGTAAAACATTCAGTTACCTTTCGTTTCTCATTGAACACCAGAGAACACATACAGGGGAGAAACCCTATGAATGTACTGAATGTGGAAAGGCCTTTAGCCGTGCCTCGAACCTCACTCGACATCAGAGAATTCACATGGGAAAGAAACAGTATATATGTAGGAAATGTGGGAAAGCCTTCAGCAGTGGCTCAGAACTCATTCGTCATCAGATTACACACACTGGAGAAAAGCCATATGAATGCATTGAATGTGGGAAGGCTTTTCGCCGTTCTTCACATCTCACTCGACACCAGAGCATCCATACTGCCAAAACCCCCTATGAATGTAAGGAGTGTCAGAAAGCCTTCCGTTGCCACTCATTTCTTATTAAACATCAGAGAATTCATGCTGGAGAAAAGCTCTACGAATGTGATGAATGTGGTAAAGTTTTCACATGGCATGCATCCCTTATACAACATATGAAAATTCACACTGGAGAAAAACCCTATGCATGTACTGAATGTGACAAAACCTTTAGTCGGAGTTTTTCCCTCATTCTACATCAGATAACTCATACTGGGGAGAAGCCCTATGTGTGTAAGATATGCAATAAATCCTTCAGCTGGAGCTCAAACCTTGCTAAACATCAGAGGACACACACTCTAGAGAACCCCTATGAATATGAAAATTCATTTAATTACCAGTCATTCCTTGATGAACACCAGGGAATTCACACTGTTGAAAAAAACTAAAACTATGGATTTAAAAATAAAAGTTAATGCCTTCCTTTGACTTCAGAGCCTTATGTGAATGTGTTAGAATGTGAAGATACCTACTTGGAGAAAAACTCCAGGAATATGTGGGGAAGTATTTAAACCTGATCTTCTCTTTGTGATATCTGAAAATGCAGTCACGCAGTATAGAGAAGACTTCATCTGGTAGGCTTCCCTTATTCTCCATTTATATATTCCTACCTGGAGAGGGGTGCAAGACCAATGCAAGTGAGAAAGCTTTTAATTAGAGATGAGCTATCATTGTACGTTTCTCAGCTCAACCACAAAAGAATGCATGGGTAAGGGTGCACTTTTTCTTGGACGTCAAAAAACATAATGAAGCCAAGTCATACATACAAGCACAGTGATTTTGTAATGCCTTCATGTGCCATGCAATTGTTATTAAATTTTAAAGTACTCTTACAGAGGTAAAGCAATCCTATAAATAACTGATTATAGGTTTACTTTTTGCAATATTTTAAACCTATAGAATTATACTGGGGAAAAACTATCAGTGCAATGGGTGCGGGAAAATCTTAAGAGTTCTGAGAGTTCTGAGAAGTCATACTGGAGGGAATCAGTGGGATTTTTTTTTTTTTTTTTTTTACAGAGGGAATATTTGTTTTGGTCTTTTTTAAGGAAGCAAAGTCAAAAAAAGAGCTAAAAATAAATCTTACAATTTATAGTTAATCTGCTACTTGATGAGTTTTTTTCCCCACAGCATGTGATTCTGAAAATGCGAATATCACAATATTCACATCAGCAAGAGTAGGGTGCTTTTGTGAATACATTATACAATCATAGAAACATTAAGTGTCTTATGGTTTTAACTGCGATAGAGTTTGGATTTAAGGTTATGCTAACATGTTTATCCTTGAATCTGACTAGCTATATATTACTCAACCAGAAGTAAATGTAAATAAGGTGTATTACAGGTAGTTTTCCTCTTTTTTTGCACTTACAGTGAAAACATTTATTTTGTAAGCCCATACTTGTCAAAATAAATCATATGTTCACTTTCCATGTACATCTTGCCCCTTTTTCAATATCCAGGTAAAGCTTTAGCTTATCTTTGAAGCAACTGACTGCCTCTTTTAAGAACTTTGCTCACATCTAGTGTGTGTAATATGCAATTTAGGACTTGAGTAAGTGCCTTTTATTTATTTTTTTCATGTATATGAATTTCATAAAATGAGAGGCTCACATATTTTTTTCCCCTTTAGTATGACAGCAGAACACATAGCTGCTTCTCAGTCATTACTTTTCTAGAATTACCCACTGCCTCAAACTGTAGCAAAACAATTCTCTCGTAGATATCCTCCCTTTTCTATAGTGTGGCCAGTATTGTTATTTTTCCCTAGCATCGTGTGTGAGTGTGTGTGTGTTAAACATGAATGAATCTCATTAAAGAGTTTTTAACATTCAGGGAAGTGGCCAGAAACACATCCCTCTCAGGAGGAATGGGGCTGACTGGATCCTGTCCAAAATAATTTATACGGGTATGTAATGATGGAGAATATGAAAACCTTGTCAGAGGAGGTTACCATTACTCCAAAATCGGAATCTGAATTTAGGTATCTTTGCCCTTTCCATGGAAATATTAGGTAGGGGTGGGCTCTAAATTGACTGGCTGAATTCCTATTCTGTGTTCTTGAGGAAATGATTGAAAATGGGTAATACTGGGCCTGACCAGGTGGTGGCACAGTGGATAGAGTGTCGGACTGGATGCAGAGGACCCAGGTTCGAGACCCAGAGGTCGCCAGCTTGAGCGCGGGCTCATCTGGTTTGAGCAAAGCTCACCAGCTTGGACTTAAGGTCACTGGCTCTAGCAAGGGGTTACTCAGTCTGCTGTGGTCCCCGGGTCAAGGCACATATGAGAAAACAATGAACAACTAAGGTGTTGCAAGGAAAAACTAATGATTGATGCTTCTCATCTCTCTCTGTTCCTGTCTGTCTGTCCCTATCTGTCCCTCTCTCTGACTCTGTCTCTGTAAAAGAAAAAAAAAAAGGATAATACTGGCAAGTGATGCATTTTCCTCCTGCTTTTATTCTTGTAATAGTGTTTCCTTCCTTTACTAAGAGATTGATTGGGTCTGGAGCTGTGAAAAACTGTATTTTGAAGTATCTATTTTTTCTCTTGTGAGCAGGAACTTTCTATTTCTAAACCAAATACGATCTTCTTATTGGAGCAAGGGAAAGAGTGATGGATAAAAAAAGTGACAAGAGGCCTATGATCAGGTAAGTAAAGGGCAATGAGGACAGGTAGTTCAGCTCACAGCTATATTACCTGAATCATTTTATCAAAAATAAGAACTTTCTGCTTGACTTGTGGTGGCACAGTGGGTGGAGCGTGGACCTGAAATGCGGAGGTCACTGGTTTGAGACCCCAGGCTTGCTTGGTCAAGGCACATGTAAGAAGCAACTGTGAGTTGATGCTTCCTGCTCCTCCCTCCCTCTTCCCGCCTTTCTCTCTTGCTTCCTCTCTCTAAAATCAAAACGTAGAATTTTTAAAAAAGAATACGAAGACTTTTGCCTTGGTTGAACAGTTCGTTTGGTTAGAGCTGTCCTGAAGCACAGAGGTTGCTGGTTTGATCCCCAGTCAGGGCACATATAAGAACAAATCGATGTTCCTGTCACTCTCTCTTTCTCCCCTCCCTTCTCTTTATCTCCCTCCCTTGTTCCCTTCCCCATCCTCTCTAAAATCAATCAGAGCTTTCCTCCCTTCATGCAGCATCATTCCAAACTGCATAATTCATCCAAAAAGTCCTCTACTTGTGGTAAGATGTCAGAAAATAAGACCTATTTTTACTTAAATGAAAATACAGACAATTCCTAGATTTTACAATTAGATGTAAAAATGCTCTTGCCACTGAACAAAGAAAATGAAGTTTGTGGATGTTTTGCTTTATACAGTATGCTTTATTTGTCATTGCAAGATGATGGCAAGATTCATAGTTGCTTTCTTTCACTTAATTTTAAAAGCACATTTGTTACCTTTTTCCATATATATATATATATATATATATATATTTTTTTTTTTTTTTTTTTTTTTTTTTTTTTTTTGAAGTTGGAAACGGGGAGGCAGCCAGACAGACTCCTGCATGTGCCCTACCAGGATCCACCCAGCATGCCCACCAGGGGGCGTTGCTCTGCTGCAACCAGAGCCATTCTAGCACCTGAGGCAGAAGCCACAGAACCATCCTCAGCACCAGGGCCAACTTTGCTCCAGTGGAGCCCTAGCTGCGGGAGGGGAAGAGAGAGACAGAGAGGAAGGAGAGGGGGAGGGGTGGAGAAGCAGATGGGCGCTTCTCCTGTGTGCCCTGGCCGGGAATTGAACCCGGGACTCCTGCATGCCAGGCTGACACTCTACCACTGAGCCAAGCAGGGCCCATATATATATATTAAGTGAGAGGTGGGAAGGCAGAGAGACAGACTCCCTATGTGCCCTGATTGGGATCCACCAGCAAGCACCCAACCTGGAGATGCTCTGCCTATCGGGGGCCACTGCGCTGTTGCTCAGCAATTGAGCTATTTAAGCACCCGTGAGGCTATGGGGTCATCCTCAGCACCTGGGGCCAATTTTGCTTGAACCATTAGAACCATGGTTGCAGAAGGAAAAGAGAGAGAGATGGGGGGGGGGGCTGATGGTCACTTCTCCTATGTGCCCTGACCAGGAATTAAACCTGGGACTTTCACATGCCAGGCCCACACTCTATCACTGAGCCAACTGGCCAGGGCCCATCCTTCCATATTTTTTTAAAGATAATGTAACCTGGAGCCCTTCTGGTTCTTTTAAACATAGTGTCTAACATACAGTATTATGTAATTGTAATTAAAAAATCACAATAAATACATCCCACATATCTCTACATTCATAATTACATTTCAAAAAATTTATTTCTTGATTTTAGAGATGTGACAGTTGAAGGGTGGGCAGAGCAGGAAGCATCAACTCATAGTGGTTTCTTTTCGTATGGGCCTTGACCAGGCAATCCTGACCTCAGCTTCCAGGTAACTCCTTTGTCCACTGTGCCAGCACAGGTCAGGCATATAATTACATTTGTGACAGCATTCCATTCCATTTTATGACGTACATAATTTTACAAAATCAATGAGCTGTTAAGAATTTTCTAGGTTTTAACTACAGCTTGAAATGGAGATGACTACTATTACTAAAAATGCTTGCCAACATCTTATAAAAGCTCAGAAAAGAAATGTTAGGATATTCTCACTCTGGACACATATTGATTACCTGTCATCTGGAATATTTGTATTAATTATATTTCCATCCATAGCCTAAAGGAGAACACTGCATCCTCAACAATACTGAGTCATTTCGCTCAATATAATGCAAAATGTAAAAGCACATGATCACAGATCATACAGAAGAACCTATATGAGCTTGTGATGGCAGAAGAAAGCAAGGGAGTGGGAGAGTGAGAGAATAATAAACATTAAACTACAGTTCTCTTAACAGTCTTAGTTTCTGTATGCTTGTAATGGTGGAATATCTTGCTATGTCAAATGTGACTCTAATGCTTAGAAAAAATAGTGTTATTTTTGCCTTATACAATCACTTAAAACCCAGCCCTTATTTTAAGTTAAGCCACCATTGAAATACTAAGTAAAAAAGTTTATTGAGATAAAAATTTATTTATAAAAAAAAAAAAAAGTTTATTGAGCCAGACCAGGTGGTGGCGCAGTGGATAGAGCGTCGGACTGAGATGGGGAAGACCCAGGTTCGAGACCCCAAGGTCGCCAGCTTGAGCCCAAGGTCGCTGGCTCTAGCAAGGGGTTACTCGGTCTGCTGAAGGCCCACGATCAAAGCACGTATGAGAAAGCAATCAATGAACAACTAAGGTGTTGCAATGCGCAACAAAAAACTAATGATTGATGCTTCTCATCTCCCCATTCCTGTCTGTCCCTGTCTATCCTTCTGCCTCTGTCTCTGTAAAATTAAAAAAAAAAAAAAAAAAAGTTTATTGAGTCCCTGGCCAGTTTGCTCAGCGGTAGAGCAAGCATCTGCCAGGCGTGTGGAAGTCCCAGGTTAGATTCCCAGCCAGGGCACACAAGAAAAGTGCCCATTTGCTTCTCCACCCTCCCCTCCCCCCTTTCTTTCTATGCTTCTCTTCCCCTCTGCAGCCAAGGCTCCACTGGAGCAAAGTTATCCTTGGCAATAAGGACAGCTCCATGGCCTCTGCCTCAGGCACTAGAATGGTTCTGGTTGCAATGGAGCATCGCCCCCTAGTGGGCATGCCAGGTGGATTCCGGTTGGGTGCATGCAGGAGTCTGTCTCCCCCCCACCCCTCACCTCTCACTTTGGAAAAATACAAAAAAAAAAGTTTATTGAAAAACCTTAAATGTTTAAATGAATTTTTACTATGGGATAAGTACTACGAGTAAAACATTGAATAACGCAGACAAAATTCTCACCTTACCAAAGCTCCTATTTGTGAGGGGAAGATACATAACTAGACAGTACTGTGAAAGTGTGAAAAGTTTTGTTAAAGCAGTTATAGGATAATTCATTGTAAAGGATGAATAGGCCAGGTTAAGGTCCAGAGAGTGATGAGATGCAGTAGCAAGGGACATAGTCTGAAAAGAAGCGTTTGAGCATGAAAGGTCTTATTAAAAGATTTTATCTTAAAGGAGTGAAAAGCCAGGGGAGGATTTAAAAGTGAAATATAATCAGATTAGTACTTTAGACCGATCAAGCTGTGAGCAGTATGAAGAACAGGTGAAAGGAAAGCAAGATAAATACTGTTCTCTGCAGTATTGCTTGTTATTAGAAGACTTTGGAGGGAAAATGTATGAAATACATTATGGTAATCCATATAAGCAAATATTAACCATCTATTAAGAATGAAATATGAAAAAAAAGAATGAAATGATTACATGTGCTAACAATAAAGGTATGTTAAAAATGATATGGAATGAAAGGTATGATCATTTTTATAAGATGATTATTTGTACGTATACAGAATATATTCTGACAGAATGCACAGTCATCAGCAATGTTAAAATTTTAAGTCAGTAGAATCTGAGGAGGAAAGACCTGTGTGGAATTTTTCTATATGCATCTATTAGTTTCATAGTTATAAAACACCAAGAATAGCCCTGGCCTGGTAGCTCAATTGATTAGAGTACTGTCCCCATGTGCCAAGGTTGTGGGTTTGATCCCCGAATAGGGCACATACAAGAGTCAACCAACAAATGAATAAATAAGTAGAACATGTTGATGTTTCTCCCCCATCTTCTCTCTTGCTCAAAAATAAAAATTTTAAAAAACACCAAAAATAATTTAAAAAAATGATAAAAGGATACTGTGGCTGCTGCAAAGAAAATATACTGGAACACAGTAAGATTTGAGTCAGGGAAACCAGTCATGAGGCTGTTGCAATAAAATGCAGTTGAGATGTGCTGGGTGAAATAGCCCGAGTCTGCAGCAGCTGGCCTGCTCAGATTTTGGTAGGCTGAAAGTTGTACATAAATTCCAGTTCCCAACCAAGCTGAGCACCAACCTCACATAAGGACCACATTTGTACATCAAACATAAAATATTTAACTTGACATTCCTTGTAGTCTTTTTTTTTTTTTTCTCTTAAACAAGGTTATGGTATCTCATACTGTTGCTAAAAAAATCAATAAGCTTATCTTTCCTACGTGAAAAGATGTTCAGATACAACAGTGCAGTGCTGTCACAACCATGTAAAATGTCTTTGAGGAACCAGGATCTTTCTTCTATTCAATCGTTAGGTAATCATTGTCATTCTCATAGTCACAAGATGGCTCTTTCAAGCTCTAGGAATGAAATATTCAAAGGGAGAAGCATGGGGAAGGTGGAAAGGCAAAGTGCAGCCTGACCAGGTGGTAGTGCATTGGATCAAACATCGGATGGGACACAGAGGACCCAGGTTCAAAACCCCGAGGTCACTGGCTTAAGCATGGGCTCTTGCGGCTAAAGTGTGGACCCTACAGTCTCTGGCTTGAGCCCAAAAGTCACTAGCTTGAAGCCCAAGGTCAGTGGCTTGAGCTTACGGTTGCAGGCTTGAGCAAGGCTTCACAGGCTCTGTTGTAGCCCCCCAGTCAAGGCACGTAAGAAAGCAATCAGTGAACTAAGGTAATTCAATGAAGAACTGATGCTTTTCCTCTCTCTCCTTCCTGTCCGTCCCTCTCTCAGCCTGTCTCACTAAAAAAAAAGAAAAAGGAAAAAAGAAAGGCAAATTGCATAAGGTAAAGAGAATAAAACAGGTCTCTAGTGACACTATTTTTGATTAATCAGGAATGAAGAATATGGCTACATGTGGCTGCAAGGAGGCTGAAGAGTATTGTAACTGAATATATTGGTATTGTGAGCCAAATTAGGGTCATCAGGAGGGAAGAAAGCTTGTTTAATTGGCTAGAGCAACCTCTGCTATAGCAGGCCAGAAAGCAAGAAAAGACCAATAAAGTACTCTGGTCTAGACACTCTAAACATAATGCAGGTAATTTAGTAATCACAAGAGGGTAACTGAAAACCTTACCTCACAGTATTACAAATACATAATTCTAAGTAACTATGGATCTGAAAGTCATAATAAATATTAGACATTTAAAGTTTAAATTAACATAGAACAATGTGTTATATAGTTAAAGGAGTGTTTAGAAGACTATATATAGCCTTAAGTGCTTAGTTTAGGAAACAAAGACTGAAATAGTGAACTTGCAGTACACCTTAAAACAAAGAAAAAGGTAATTCCATATTCCAAAAAAGTAATTCCAAAGGTTACAGGGAATCTTTCCTAATATGAATTCTCTTGTGTATAATAAGTGAAGAACTCTGACTGAAGGCTTTTCCACACTGACTGCATCCATAGGGTTTCTCTCCAGTGTGAGTTCTGATATGTCTCCTAAGGGAAGAGGAAACACTGAAGGTTTTCCTACATTCCTTACACTCATAGGGCTTCTCTCCAGTGTGAGTTCTCACATGCATTCTAAGGGATGAGAGACCACTAAAAACTTTCCCACAGTCATTGCATTCAAAAAGGTTTTCTCCGGTGTGTATTTTCCTGTGAACTTTAAGGTGAGAGCTTGTGTTGAAGGCTTTTCCACAGTCACTGCATTCATAGAGTTTCTCCCCAGTGTGTATTCTCTTGTGCACTATAAGGTAAGAACTTGTTCCAAAAGACTTTCCACAGTGATTACACTCATAAGGTTTTTCTCCAGTGTGAGTTCTCAAGTGGGTCTTAAGAGATGTTTTTTGACTGAAAGCTTTTCCACACTGATGACATTCATAGGGTTTTTCACCCGTGTGAGTTCTCACATGTCTCTTTAGGGTTGAGGAATCATTGAAGACTTTCCCACATTCTTTACAGTCATATTGCTTCTCATTCATGTGACTTCTCTTGTGCAAATTAAGATTAGAAATCCTTTTGAAGGCTTTTCTACACTGATTACATTCATGTTTCTCTCCAGCAGGAGATTGCTCATGTTGCTTAAGGTCAGAATGATGATAAAAAGTTTTTTTATTACATTCATAGGAATTCCCTACCATATGAAAATTGTTATGTAAAGGAAACATATTGTGGTTGAAGTGTATACCATGTTTGGAGCATGTGTGTTCTCTTTGTGCTGTTTGAGTTCTTTCAAGATGCCTTTCAAGAGCTCTGTCATATTCATGACTTTCACAGAGCTTTGCACTCACAGAGCTTTCCTCATTGTTTAGGATTGCATTATGCTTCAAACACTCAATATTTAAGTAACATTTATGGCATTGCTTTCTGGTGGAAACTCTCTTTGAAAAAACAAGTTTTGATCTAAGTTTAGCGTTTTTCTCTAATTCATGACAGTAACAGAATCTCTCCTGGTATGCTATTTTCTTTTGGGTAAATGTCATTTGCTTCAAATTACCCTCTGGGACCTTGTGCTGTTTTCTCATCTTATGGCATTCACAGTCCTCTCTTAATGTGGAAGACCAATCATCCGTTGTGAATCTTACCATTTTATCATTAGATGTTTTCTCCCCCCAAATATTCTGCTTAGGAGTTGATTCTTTGGTTTTAATTTGAATCTCCCAGTCTAGATACGTACCTTTGGGAATCCTCTTTTTCATAGTTCTTCTATCTTCTTGACCCAACTGGAATATCACAGAAGGCTTGCATAATTGATATGACACTGAGGTGAGATTTATGTAGTTTTCCAACATCACATCTCTGTACATACTTCTCTGAGAAGAGTCCAGCATCATCCACTCCTCCTGTGTGAAGTCCACAGATACATCTTTAAAAGTCACCAGTCCCTGTAACCAGGTTGCTGGAAATCCAGCCACCACCTTTTCCTCCTCAGTATTTCTCACATAAAAACAGGCAGAGTCCTGTGCAGTCAGGGCCCATCTGGGAGACAGATCAACAGTTGCCATCTTGAGAGTCTGAAAGTAACATTTGCCTGCTCAACAGGGTAGAGAGATCAGGATATTTTTTTTCTTGTTTCTCTGATCCAATCAGGAGAGAAATGCATTTCCCTGAGCATTTTCCCTGTAGGTAAAGAGGCAGGTTCAGTTAAAAGGAGAGGTGGAAACGGCCCCCATTGGAGGCAAGGTTAAAAAAAATTTAAAAAGTATATTCTTTCCCCCTACTTCCCAGCAAGGGTTTACTACCTTAAATCTTTACTAGGATTATAATGACATGCATTATAATCATTGGGCACCTTCTAGAACTGTCATCTTGGTTATTTATATTGGCTTTTCCTGCAGACTACTCAGCCCTGGGTGGAAGGAGCATGCATTATTAGAAGGAAAGCTAAAGCAAACCAGTCAAAAAAAGCATGGTTGTTTAATTAAATTTCAAGCATACTTTGCTAGTTTTTAGTTATATTTTTGGAATGGAAAATGTAAGTTTCCTCCTTAAAACATCTGTTTTATTCTACATATAACCTGGTGTTTACTTCAACAACCTCACATCATATTGATGAATAAGAATGATGATATAGCTGTTACCTTACTTAGGAATTCTACTGAAGTTGTTAAAGGCAGATATATGACTTTGAAACTGATTACCTCCATGTAATCTCTCTCCCCAAAGTCCACATTTCCTTATGATAAATTAGTCTATGTAAAACTTGAATGGGATCAACAAAGAATCATGAACTAAGTCCCAAGTTTGGAAGGGAGGCTTTAACAATATCAGATTGTACAGTACTTTCTCGAATAGTTTTTATAATGGCTTTAATATAATAAAACAACACAGTGTGAATACAAAAGACAAATGCTTGGAGAGTAAGGATCACAGCACATTATGTGGTAATTTATTAATATAAATATTTTTACAGTCTTACTTTTTGAAGAGTAGATGATTACTTTCAAATGCAAGCCTTCATCTCAATATTACACTTCAGTAGAGTTCAATTTTAATTGTCAAAATTTGCATTTTAATTTAGACAGGTAGGTTCTATGTCCCTAAACCAGAAACATATAACTTTGTTACTTTAGTGTATATCATATAGAAATAGATCTGTCTGAAAGTAATAGGATTATAATCCTGGAAAAAAAGTTTCCAGGGCCTGACCAGGTGGTGACCCACTGGATAGAGAGTCGGGACTGGGACACAGAGGACCCAGGTTCACAACCCCAAGGTTGCTTGTGGCTTGAGCATGGGGTCGCTGGCTTGAGCAAGGGGTCAATCACTCTGCTGTATAGCGCCCCCTGACCCCATCAAGGCACATAGAGAAAGCAATGAACAACTAAGGAGCAGCATTGAATTGAAGCTTCTCATCTCTCTCCCTTCCTGTCTCTCTCTCTTCTGTCACACACATACAAAAAGTTTCCCAGGAAACAGGAGACCCAACACAGAAATGAGATGAAACAATGGATGAGGTAAAGGGAAGCCCCAGTATGCCAGTGTGCTGTAGGCCTAAAGAAAAATGATCAGTCTAGGTCAGTGATTTTCAACCCGTGTGCCCAAAGAATTTTTAAAACATGCAATACCTGACTAATCAGGGACACTGAACTCTTTTCCTATAGACTGTCAAAAAAACAACAGCCAACATAGCCATCCAGTGTGAACAAGTCAAAATTATACCTTCTTTTTGGAGGGGGGGGGTCAGATTGGCAAAAAATGTACGTTTTGGTGTGCCACATATTATAATAATTAGTTTATGTGTGCCATGAGATGGAAAAGGTTGGAAATCGCTGGTCTAAATAGGAGGAGGATAGAAGAAGGCTTCTGGGCATGTGTTCAGGAAAAGAGACAAATGATTAGATTGTAGGTGGGGTTCTTACCTTGAGGGAAAAGGAATCGAAAGGCATTTTGCATAGGCTGCCATAGAGAAAAAGTTGTTTTAATTATGAGCCTTTTAACATATTAGACTTAAAAATGCATACACACATTTTTTGCAAAGTAAATAAATGAGTTACAGAGAAAGAATTAAGCAATCAAATCAAGAAGTAGAAAAATAGCAACAAAGTAAAGTTTTTAAATTGACAGCAGCCTGACCAGTGGTGGCACAGTGGGTCAAGCACTGATCCAGAATACTGGGGTTGCTGGTTGAAGTCCAGAGGCCACTGGCTCGACTTCAGGGGTCATCAGGGTAGGGGTCACTGGTTTGAGTGGAATCCCCCACACTATCCCAAAGCTCACCAGCTCAAGCCCAAAGGTTGCTGCTTTGAACAAGGGGTAAGTGGCTCAGCTTGAGCCCCCTGGTCAAGGCATGTAAAGAAGCAATCGCCCTGGCCGGTTGGCTCAGCGGTAGAGCGTCGGCCTAGCGTGCGGAGGACCCGGGTTCGATTCCACCCAGGGCACACAGGAGAAGCGCCCATTTGCTTCTCCACCCCTCCGCCGCGCCTTCCTCTCTGTCTCTCTCTTCCCCTCCCGCAGCCAAGGCTCCACTGGAGCAAAGATGGCCCGGGCGCTGGGGATGGCTCTGTGGCCACTGCCTCAGGCGCTGGAGTGGCTCTGGTCGCAACATGGCGACGCCTAGGATGGGCAGAGCATCGCCCCCTGGTGGGCAGAGCGTCGCCCCATGGTGGGCGTGCCGGGTGGATCCCGGTCGGGCGCATGCGGGAGTCTGTCTGACTGTCTCTCCCTGTTTCCAGCTTCAGAAAAATGCAAAAAAAAAAAAAAAAAAAAAAGAAGAAGCAATCAACTTAAGTGAAAGCAGCTACGAGTTGATGCTTCCAAGCCTCTCTCCCACCCCCCACCCCCAAAAAACTAACAGCAATAGTTAGATAACAAAAAGCCAAAATACAGACATAAAACAAAACCAATAGATCATGAAAAGTAACCCAAATAATCTTTGAAAAAATTAATGTAGATATATATCTTGCAGGATGAATTAAGAAAAAAAAGAATGGTCCAGATAATTATTGGGCTAAAAACAAACTATAATTAAAGCCTTTTAAAAAATATTGATTGATTTTAGAAAGAGAAAAGGGGAAAGAGAAACATCAATTTGTTCCATCCAGTTCTGCATTCATTGGTTGATTCTTGTGTGTGCCCTGACCAGGGATGTAACCCACAGCCTTGGCTTATCAGAACTATGCTCTAATCAAGTGAGCTACTTTGCAAGGGCAACAGCAGTTACCGTTTTATTTTTTTAAGAGAGAGGATAGAGACATGGAAAGAGTTGAGAAGCATCAATTCCTAGTTGCGTCATTTTAGTTGTTCATTGATTGCTTCTTGTATGTGCCTTGACCAAGGGGCTCAAGCCAAGCCAGTGACCCCCCTGCTCAAGCCAGCAACCTTTGGGCTCAAGCCAGTGAGCTTGGGATCATGTTGATAAACCCATGCTCAAGCTGAATGAGCCCACACTCAAATTTGGGGTTTCCAACCTGGGACCTCAGCATCCCAGGTTGATGCTCTATCAGCTGCGCCACCACCAGTCAAGCAACCACAGCAGTGAGTTTTAAATATCACTAAAAAGCAGTGATATTTAAAAATCACTATAAAAGATAACACCTTATGCAAACTTAAAAGTTCAGATCAGATGAGTATTTTCTAGAAAAACTTTTGTGTCCAAAATTGACTCAATAACAACTGCAAAATCTAAATGAACTACTGTAAACAAAATTGAGTCAAAAGTAAAATAGCTGTAAAGATTTTTAGCCCAAAACTTTTAAGGAAAAATCTATTTTACAGACTAGAAGAAAAAAGCTATGCTTCCCAAATTACTGAGGTTTTTTTTTCCAGTACAGTACAAAAGATAGTGCTGAACTGGAAAGAAAGATTAAAGTGCAATCACAATTTGGAACTGAAAAAGTCCCAAGTAAAATATTAAAAAATTATATACAGCAGTGTATTAAAAAATGGCATATGACAGTTAAGTAGGGATTCACCAGGAATACAAGAGTGGTTGAAAAACTATTATTGTCTCTATAATGTAATAGTATAATGAACTCTCGTGCCCACCACTATTTTGAAACAGATCTGGAAATGACATTATTTGTATTTCAGAATTTGAGTGATACGAACCCTTCAAAAATCATAACCAGGACATTATCCCACGTACTAAACTAGCAATAATTCCTTAATATCAAATATGTAAGCAGTTTTATTTTTTTTGCTATTTCATGCTTTCAAAATATTTTTTTAGACTCATTCAAGTTCATACAATTTCTCTGTATTGCTCATACAATATCGTCTCTTTAAAGTTTTCCTTAAAAAATTAAATTACGTACCGTGAGGCAGCCCATGTACAGATGAAAGGATTGAGACCTTCAGGAACAGCTCCTGGGGAGGAGTGTTCCCAGGACAGGCCTCCCAGTTCACGGCCAGCGACGCCCGCCCCACCCAACCTCCCGCCCGCCCGCAGCTACTGGCGCTGGGAACGCCCTCCGGCGCACCTGCGCATCCGGTGCTGCCCCGAGGAGGCCGTCCTGAGACCGCGTCACCCTCGCGCACGCTTCGCGCCTTCTCAGCCCCCGTTTCCCCAGCTACTTCACGGGCAGGGCCTTCCCTGCTCCCAGGAGAGCTTGCGTGGCCGCTCCCCATCTTCCCTCTCACTCGTCGCGTCTCCTCCAAGTCGACGGCTCCATCGCGCTCACCTGTTATCCGGTGCCTGCCTCTCAGCGTCGGAACTACCACGCCGCGGCGAAAGTGGCAGGACACCGAGTGGGGCGGCGACGGCGCCCGAAGCTCCACGGCCGCCGAGAGGGAAGCGCAGTTCGTAGTTCTCGCGAGGGCTGGGACTACACTTCCCAGGAGCCCCCGCGCAGCCTTGCGGAGGGATTCTGGACTCGCGTCACAGCCCTGTTTCTCGGGGGAGGTGCGCCGCTGGAGGAGCTGGCGTGGTCGTGAGGGGTGCGTGCGTGGCGGGGCGGGGACACGGGCCACCCGCCTGGCTCGGCCCTCCGGCCGGCTCTGCCACGCCGCCTCCTGAGGCCAGACTCCTACCGAAGGGCCGTAGCTCCAGCGTCGTGACAAGATTGCTCCCTGGCGAGCCTCCGAGGGCTTCTCGCAGGTACGCGCGCGAGGGCGGTGTGTGTCTGCCTCGTAGCGGGACGTGTCCTGGCCCCTGCGGAGCAGCGCGGCTTCCGAGGCTCGATGTGCTGGCTTGGCGGTGATCGAGTCAACGAAGTTCTCCTGCCTGTCGGTGGTTCCCACCCTTTGCGTGAGTGACTTCTTCCCCTGGGCGGTTCTTCTGGATTCCCGTCGTTCGGGCGATAGGAACGTTCCTCTTTTGTCTGGACTAATGGCAAAAACCCCTGGTGGTGACCTTGAGCCCTGTATTCTCTCTCGGTGATGCGAAATAAGATTTCTCCTGTCCTTCCCTCACGACTGGGACTAAATGTTTAAAATTTCCCGAATGGCCTTTGTAGCATCTGCTGAAAATTATCATGCTCCTTTTTTTGTTAGAGTAGACCATGTTTTAATAGTAGAAGTTAGGTTTCTAGGAGAGATCCAGCCTGGTTATAATGATTTTTAAAAAATGTTCGTTAAAAATGTTAGTCTTTCCAATATTTTCAGTGTTTAATATCAAGCAGGTGTGTGTATGGTCTTAAAGTAACTCATACATCTCTAGCTCCTAGTTACCTGTTCTTCAGTTTTGTTTTGTATTTTACTCTAGCAGATTAAATAACTGATGGTGTGTATGTGTTTAACCCAACTTTATTTTTGAGAAAAAAATGTATAAAGTATTACAATTTTACTTCCTTTTGACAGTAGAGTTATTACATAGGGACGATGTATACCGTCTAACATTTAGTAGGAATGTCAAAGGTAAGGCTGACGACCTCTGGAGCCCATAGATCTCACCCAAAATATTATATATGGTGACGGTGAAGAATTTCAATACCTTAATAGCAGAATATACTATTAAAAAAGGAAGTTAAAGAGGAGACAGGATGTCATCCAGAATGCTACCTAACAGACTTTAGGGTAGAGATGTCGACTACAATTACTGTCTACCTGGGAAATAATTGCTTCTTTTCAAGCCACGTCAACACTGCATTTTTCTTTATGAGCCAAGTATGACCTAATCTACTGCTCTTGGGTTCCATTAAAATGATCCTGTCTTGCAAAGCCCCCTGGATGGTGAATTGCCCTCATTTCTTCCTCCCCCCCCCCCCCCCCCACAGAGAGAGAAGGGGATAGATAGGGACAGACAGGGAACAGAGAGAGATGAGAAACATCAATCATTAGTTTTTCGTTGGGACACCTTAGTTGTTCATTGATTGCTTTCTCATATGTGCCTTGACCACGGGCCTTCAGCAGATGGAGTAACCCCTTGCTCGAGCCAGCGACCTTGGCTCCAAGCTGGTGAGCTTTTTTTTGCTCAAGCCAGATGAGCCCTCGCTCAAGCTGATGACCTCGGAGTCTCAAACCTGGGTCCTCCACATCCCAGTCTGACGCTCTATCCACTGCGCCACTGCCTGGTCAGGCTCTTCTTTTTCTTGAAAATTGTTCATTTGTACCTTCATTTCTTCTCTCAACACATTTTTTTTGAGCTCTTAGGCTTGTGCCAGTCACAGGGCAAGGATTGGAGATACAAACCTAAATTAAGTAAGAAAGTCTGTTTATCTGTATTTTATATAAAAATTGTCTCAAAATTCTGTTTAGGACAAAGAATCAAGGACTACCTGGAAGAGAGGTGATAAAATTACCCTTATTAATTAACTATATTCCCAACATGTACAAGAGATTGAGTTAACATCAATGAGTTTTTAGTAAAGTGACTGAAAAGGAAATGAATGAGTTAACAGATTGCTTACTGTCCTCAATAACTATGTAGTTAGTGCATACCTTTGTAAAAGAAGGTCTATTTACAATTGGAAAAAATTACTGAGTATTAATTTTAACTAGAAATATGCCTGAACTATGAGGATACTTTAAAACCTGAATAGGAGATATAAAAATACATAATGAGCCTGCCCTGTGGTGGCACAGTGGATAAAGCGTCAACCTGGAATGCTGAGGCTGCTAGTTCAAAACCCCAGGCTTGTCTGGTCAAGGCACATATGGGAGTTGAGTTGATGCTTTCTGCTCCTCCCTCCTCTCTCTCTCTCTCTCTCTCTCTCTCTCTAAAAAATGAATAAATCTAAAAAAAAAATTAAAAAAAATAAAATAAAAGATGAATAGGAGTGAGAATAGTTGTGTTTATAAATTAAAATCAGTTGTCAAAATATACCCGGGAATTTTTGAAAGGACCTCCATGCATTTTGTTCTTTTTTTATATATATATATATAATCTTCATCTTAAAAATGTTTTGGAAGTGGCTCATTTCCTTTCTTTTTAATTTAGTAAGAAAATATTCCTATTAAAGGAGGAATATTCCTAGAAATGATGTTTACTTGGTTTTCTTCTCATAATTCATGCACTGAAAGGTTAAAGTTTCTTCTGACTGTTACACAAAGTCAGGGATGAGTGTGTATGTACCCTATGTATCTGTGACTTAGAACCAACAGCCAGTGCATCACTTTGGCCTCTCTCCACACAATACCTCTCTCTTCTCTCATCCTCTTCCGTTCAGCCCTTTATTATGACAATTTTTGGACATATGGTTAAAGGAATTTTACAGTAAATACCTGTAAACCTCTCTGCTAGACTTGACCATTAACGTTTAATATTACTATTTTAACATGCTTATCTGTCCCTTTCTTCATGAGTCTTGTTTTTTTTTCCTGATACATTTCAAAGTAAATTACAGATATTATTATACTTTCCCTAAGTACTTCAGAATGCATGTGCATTATTAACTAGAATTTAATGTTTGTTTACCTTTTTTATGTGAAATTCACATAAAATGAAATGTAGAAACTGAAAGTATACATTTGCTGAGTTTGCACAGGTGCATGATCTTTCCTTTTGTATCTTTGCCATCTGTTCGCAACCCAGAGTTCTAACTCTGTAGCTGCCGAGTCCTTTGCCAATCAGTTCTTGCCCTTTGTAGATGCCAAATACTCATGAACTTATTCAGAGTGTAAACAGATCCTGTTCTCTCTTATTAAGAAGCATATACTCCATATACCTGAGTGATGCACTGTCTCTGACTAGATCTTGCCTTTCTCTGGGTCCTGGCCCTCAAGTGTTAGGTTTTCAAACGGAGGCTGAAGGCAGACATCTTTGGAAACAGACAAGTTTGCATTGTGGGTGCTCACTTAGTATTGGAACAAATATGAAGTACAAAACACTATGCTAGCCTTTTTTGGGATTTAGAATGAGATTATCCCAATTTTCCTAAGGGAGGTGGACGAGTAAATAATGGTGGCCTGAGGCAGAACATTGACATGCTGGAGGCATGCAAAGCGCTCCATGTTGACTGCCAGAGAGCCATCAGTTCCTTCTTGTACATGGTAGCATTTAAGTGAAGTTTAGAGAGAATGGCACAAATGCAGTAGAAATAAAGGTTGAAAGTTGTCAGGGCCTGTGTAGACTTGTGAAGCCTGTAGACTCAGTAACTTGATCTGAGCTGTGCTGTGAAACCTCATGTTTTTCAGACAGTAACTTTCATAGCCGCCTTGCTGACACTGGAAGCTTCTTTCAACCCATTTCTTCCCTGTTGTTAGGAAGAATAATGGCTCCCCAAAGATATGCATGTCCTAATCTCCAGAATTTATGGATGTATTATCTTATATGGATGAAGGGAATTAGCATATGTGGTTCAACTAAGGACCTTAACATGGGGAGATTACCTTGGATTATTTTGGTGGGCCCAGTGAGGTGTAATCACAGGACCTTCAAAGTCCTTGAAAGCAATAGGGAGGCAGAAGGTGGCAGTTGGTGAGTTGGAAGAAAGGCATACAGAGAGGTAGCATTGCTAGCTTCCCCCTTGCAAGCCTGACCCCTCCGTCTTAGCTTTGGACCCCACCCTGGCCCTCTTTGGTCTTTTCTAACTTTGACCCTCTTGTCTGTTACTTCTTCTCATCTTGTTTTTTTTTTTTCTCTTTGTTTTTTTAATTAAGTGAGAGGTGGAGAGGCAGAGACAGACTCCTGCATGCACCTGGACCAGGATCCACTAGGCAAACCCCCTACCAGGCTATGCTCTGCCTCACTGTGCCACTGCTCTGTTGATCAGCAACTGAGCTATTTTAGTGCCTGAGACAAGGCCATGGAGCCATCCTCAGCACCTGGGGCCAACTTGCTCCTTTCAGCCTTGGCTTCTGGAGGAGAAGAGGTGTGGAGGGGTAGAGAAACAGTTGGTCCCTTCTCCTGTGTACCCTGGAATCTCACCCAGGACTTACACATGCTGGGGCAATGCTCTATGCTGAGCCATTGGGCCAGGGCCTCCTTTTATCTTGTAATCACTCTTAAATTTGCATTTTGACCCTATTACCTCTTTTAGCTCCACTCTTTTTCTTCTTTCTTTACCTCCAGCTTTTCATTCTTTTTTTAAAAAAATTTATTTTATTTATTCATTTTAGAGATGAGAGAGAGAGAAGAGAGAGAGACAGAGAGAGAGAAGGGGGAGAGAGGAGCTGGAAGCATCAACTCCCATATGTGCCTTGACCAGGCAAGCCCAGGGATTCGAACCGGCAACCTCTGCATTTCCATGTAGACGCTCTATCCACTGTTCCACCACAGGTCAGGCCAGCTTTTCATTCTTTTTTTTTTTTTTTTAAACTTTTATTAATTTTTAGAGAGGAGAGAGAATGAGAGAGAGAGAGAGAGAGAGAGAGAAGGGGGAGGGAGGAGCAGGAAGCATCAACTCCCATATGTGCCTTGACCAGGCAAGCCCAGGGTTTTGAACCGGCAACCTCAGCATTCCAGGTCGACGCTTTATCCACTGCGCCACCACAGGTCATGCGCCAGCTTTTCATTCTTACCATGGACTTTGTCAGCTATTCTCACCAGTAGATTGAAACTGTTCTCCCCAAATCATTAGTGAACTCCTGTCTAACCAACCAGTCCAGTATATTTCACTCCTTAATTTATCCAAACTCTTTAATCTGAAATTCTCTCTTCTGGTTTCTGATATACCTCTCTCTGGACTTCCTCATTTTCTAGTGGGTTTTTGCCTTGTTTGGGGACTTTTCTTTCTCCTCTGCTTGCTCCCTAAATGTTAATTTTCCCTACAATATAATCCTGGTCCTACAGTTTATTTTACTATTAATTTACTAATAATTTATAGTTAATTTACTATTCTTATTTAGTTGATTTTATATACTGCCATGGTTTTATCTGATAATACCGTTAGTTGGGTTTATCAAATCCTATTGTTTGTTAGTGGGCTTTATGCTGGGTCACTAGATTTCAATTTTATTTTTATTTTTTTGAGAAGGAATGCATTTTATAGGAAGGATGTTCCAGAAGAGGGAAGAAATTACTCCATGAGGGGGTAGGCTGATGATACTTAGATTTCAGAGTAGCTTGAAGTGTTTGTAACAAACAAGTTGAGTAGAACTGGCTATTTTCACAGAAAGTTCAGATAGCACTTTTGATTATTTGGTCAGGATAGGTACTGGGTTTTATACTCTCTGCAGGCATTTCTAAATGTGACATGGTAAAGCTGGCTCTTACTATAGTGGGATCTGAATAACTTTCTTTGGATATCTCATAGTTCTTAGCTTCATATTCTCTGTTTGGTTTAGCTAATGTCTTGTGTGGCATTATTTACGGTATTCAAGTCTTTCAAAAATTGTTAAACAGCAAAATTATTTCCTCCATTCATGTGGAAAATAATGAAATGCCATTAATCTCTAGATCAGGAGTAGTCAACATTTTTATACCTACCGCCCACTTTTGTATCTCTGTTAGTAGTAAAATTTTCTAACCGCCCACCGGTTCCACAGTAGTGGTGATTTATAAAGTTGGGAAGTACCTTTACTTTATAAAATTTATAAAGCAGAGTTACATAGTTAAAGCATATAATAATAATTACTTACCAAGTGCTTTATGTCAGATTTTCGCTAAGTTTGGCAGAATAAATCTTTATAAAACAACTTACTAAAAAAAAAAAAAAAAAACAAAAAAACTTACTATAGTTAAATCTATCTTTTTATTTATACTTTGGTTGCTCCGCTACCGCCCACCATGAAAGCTGGAATGCCCACTAGTGGGCGGTAGGGATCAGGTTGACTACCAGTGCTCTAGGTCACTGGTTATACAGAATATAAGTCAGAAACAGACAGGTGGAAGAGATGCATAGGGCAAGGTGTGTGGAAAGGGATACTCCCTCCCTGCTTCGCTACATGTTCACTAACTGTAAGCTCCCAGTTTTTTTTTTGTTTTGTTTTTTTTTTGTATTTTTCTGAAGCTGGAAACGGGGAGAGACAGTCAGACAGACTCCCGCATGCGCCCAACCGGGATCCACCCGGCACGCCCACCAGGAGCTATGCTCTGCCCACCAGGGGGCAATGCTCTGCCCCTCCGGGGCATTGACCAGAGCCACTCTAGCGCCTGGGGTAGAGGCCAAGGAGCCATCCCCAGCGCCCGGGCCATCTTTGCTCCAATGGAACCTTGGCTGCGGGAGGGGAAGAGAGAGACAGAGAGGAAGGGGCGGGGTGGAGAAGCAAATGGGCGCTTCTCCTATGTGCCCTGGCCAGGAATTGAACCCGGGTCCCCCGCATGCCAGGCCGACGCTCTACCGCTGAGCCAACCGGCCAGGGCCCCAGTTGTTTTCTTAATTAACAAACTCCTTACCATGTGTCTGGCAGTGTTCTATGTCTTTTGCAAATATTGACTCATTTACTTAGCATAATAGTCCTATGATGTAGGCACTACTTTATTACCATTGTACGGATGAAGGGTTAAGAAACCACCTAGTAAAAAAAAAAGAAGAAACCACCTAGTAGCCCTGGCCGGATGGCTCAGAGGTAGAGCATCAGCCCAGCATGTGGAAGTCTCAGGTTCAATTCCCAGCCAGGGCACACAGGAGAAGCACCCATCTGCTTCTCCACCTTTTCCCTTCTTCTTTATCTCTCTCTTCCCCTTCTACAGCCAAGGCTCCATTGGAGCAAGGTTGGTCCGGGCGCTGAGGATGGCTCCATGGCTTCACCTCAGGCGCTAGAATGGCTCCGGTTGCAGCAGAGCAATGCCCCAGATGGGTTGAGCATCACCCCCTGATAGGCATGTCAGGTGGATCCTGGTTGGGTGCATGCAGGAGTCTGTCTGACTGCCTCCCCGCTTCTAACTTCGGGAAAATACAAAAAACAAACAAACAAAAAGAAACCACCTAGTAAATAATTGAGCAGGATTTTGAATCCAGGCAGTTTGGCTGCAGAATCCATGCTATACCGTTAGCAAGTTGTAATTATGAGCTTCAGGTTAGGGAATGAGGTTGGGTGCAATGAGAAGACACAGTGGTCTATTCATTTTAGACAAAACACTTGGTTTTGTTGTGTGCCATGCAATGGGATAGACAGTGAGGATGAAGCAAGTAGGTTTGCTGTGTCCTGAGAGTGCTCTGGGGCTCACTGAAATCGAGACCAGAAAGACTGAAGTGGCAGCATTTAAGCTAATTACAATTCTTTTATTTATTTATTTATTTTATTTTTATTTTTTTGTATTTTTCTGAAGCTGGAAACGGGGAGAGACAGTCAGACAGACTCCCGCATGCACCCGACCGGGATCCACCCGGCACACCCTCCAGGGGCGATGCTCTGCCCACCAGGAGGCAACGCTCTGCCCCTCCAGGGGGTCGCTCCGCCGCGACCAGAGCCACTCTAGCACCTGGGGCAGAGGCCAAGGAGCCATCCCCAGCGCCCGGGCCATCTTTGCTCCAATGGAGCCCCGGCTGCGGGAGGGGAAGAGAGAGACAGAGAGAAAGGAGGGGGGGGTGGAGAAGCAAATGGGTGCTTCTCCTATGTGCCCTGGCCGGGAATCGAACCTGGGTCCCCCGCACGCCAGGCCGACGCTCTACCGCTGAGCCAACCGGCCAGGGCCTAATTACAATTCTTTTAATCATTAGAGAAGATTAAGGAGTGTCAAAGAGGAAGTCCTGACCTGGTAGTTCAGTTGCTTTAGCATCGTTCCAATACACCAAAGTTGTGGGTTAAATCCCTGGTCAGGACATATAGAAAAATCAAAAGAATCAACCAGTGAATGCATAAATAAGTGGAATAACAAATTTTCTCTCTCTCTCTCTCTCTCTCTGCCACTCTTTCGCTCTCTTTCTACACCTCTCCCTCTAAAAGTCAAATAAATAAAAATTTATTTTTAAAGAAAGTACCAAAGAGGAAGATTAGGTGAGGAATGAAGCAAAGTAGGTAGATAACTCTAAGAACAATTGAGAGGCCAACAGTGCCTTCTATAATAGATGTCATTGATGAGACTCATTAAGTGGTATGGGGGACAGAAACCATAGTGCTTTTATTTATATAAATGTGCATAAAGTTGAAATCATTAACATCCCCAGAAGACAAAGGAGCCAAATCATATTAAATGAAATGAAGTACAAGGAGCTATACATGTAGACATATCAAAAATATCCAAACGTATTAGTCAAAATACAGAAATATAAAATATAGTTAAATTTAAAACAAGTGAAAAATGCAATGTTTATAGACTTCTGTTTCTGGCCAAGATGGAGTAATAGGGAGTGGGTTTACATTCTTGCCCATACAACCCAACAACAAGACAAAGTACATGAAACAATTGTTTGAGGATGCTGGATGTCAGACAATGCAAGATAGTCATCCATTTGAGATGGAAAACCAACAAGGGAAGCCCTCTGATCGCCCCAGTTTATTGCCTTGAGACAGTTTCCAGGTTATAGTAGAGGAAGGGAAAACTGAAGTGGAGCCCAGCTGACTTCCTGAGTCAAGGGTATGGAGCTAAAATCTGGTGAGAACAAAGCAAATAGAGTTTATAGGACAGAACACCAGAGAAGAGACATCTGCAACCCCCTTGAGTTAACAGAGCGCAGGTCAGCACATGTGTATGAAGAAACTACCTGAGGGCAGTGAGAGAATCCTCTGAAGGATGAGAGGGAATAGTACCTAACATTCACATAGGGAATGTTGCCGGTTGCTACTAGCTAGAATGGAAAATTCGTCTAATTCCCAGATTATTGGGACTGAATTGTATCTATAATACACTGAAAGTAAAAATAACTACTTCAAAATCTACAGTCCTGCCTGACCTGTGGTGGCGCAGTGGATAAAGTGTCAACCTGGAAAGCTGAGGTTGTCAGTTCAAAACCCTGGGCTTACCTGGTCAAGGCACATATGGGAGTTGATGCTTCCTGCTCCTCCCCCTTTGTGTCTCCCTTCTCTCTCTCTCTCTCTGTCTCTTCTCTCAAATGAATAAATAAAATCTTTAAAAAATAAAAAATCTATAGTCAACAAAAATTTCAACGGCAAAGGTAAGACAACATACATAATATGAAAAAATACTTATAAGTCATAAAAATCTGATAAGGGTTTCATATCCAGAATAAAGAAAGAACTACAATTTAACAGACAAACAACCCAATTTAAAAATGGGCAAAGAGTCGCCCTGGCCACATAGCTCAGTTGGTTGGAGCATCATCCCGGAGCACGGTGGTTGCCGGTTCAATTCCAGGTCAGGGCACATACAGGAGCAGCCCTGTATGTGCCCTGTCTCTCTCTCTGCCCCTGCCTTTCTCAAATAAATAAATAAATAAATATTTTGAAAAAATGGGCAAAGAACTTTAACAGACATTTCTCTGAAGAACAGCTGTTCTCAACCTGTGGGTCGCGACCCGGCGGGGGTCGAATGACCAAAACACAGGGGTCGCCTAAAGCCATCGGAAATACATATTTTATTTAAAAATGTATTGTATAATAAATATGTATTTTCCGCACCTTAGTTGTTCATTGATTGATTTCTCATATGTGCCTTGACAGGGGTAGGGGGGGCTATAGCCAGACTGAGTGACCCCTTGCTCAAGCTAGCGACCTTGGGCTCAAGCTGGTGAGCCTTGTTTAAACCAGATGATTCCGCGCTAAAGCTGGCGACCTCGGGATCTCAAACCTGGGTCCTTTGCATCCCAGTCTGATGATCTATCTACTGCGCCACCGCCCACTCAGGCTGATGGCTATAATTTTAAAAATGGAATAATATATATTGGCAAGCCTGCGGGAAAATAGAAACCCTTGTCTATTGCTGATATGAATATAAAATAATGCAGCTGCAATTGAAAAGTTTGGTGGGTCCTCAAAAAGCTGAACAAAATTTACCATATGATACCACATTTCCACTCCTAGATATAAGCCCAAAAGATTTGAAAGCAGAGTCTCATTCTTGTATGCTGCAGTTCATTGCAGCATTATTCACAACAACCGGCAGATGGAAACAGCCCAGATAAATGGATAAACAAGGGGTGGTTGATCCATACAATGGACTATTTCAGTCATTAAAAGGAATGAACTTTTTTGTGTGTGTGTGTGACAGAGGCGGAGAGAAAGAGGGACATATAGGAACAGACTGGCAGAAAGGAAAATGAGAAGCATCAATTCTTCCTTGTGGCTCCTTATTCTGCTTAGTTGTTCATTAATTGCTTTCTTGTATGTGCCTTGACCCAGGGGCTGCAGGTCAGTGAGTGACCCCTTGCTCAAACCAGTGACTATGGGCTTCAAGCCAGAAACCTTTGGGCTCAAGCCAACAACCATGGGGTCATGTCTATGATTCAAGCTGGTGAGCCGATAACATTGGGGCTTTAAACCTGGGTCCTCTGTCCCAGTCCAATGCTTTATCCACTGCGCCACCACCTGGTCACACAAGAAGACATTTTTTTTTATCTGTACAGTGAGGATGTTAAATCAGGTCAGGTTTTATTTTTGTTTGTTTGATTTTCTAAAAAAAATAGGATTTGTAGTAGTAGAAAGGTTTTATTCCAAATGAAATTTAACATTGAGCTCTGGAGATTAAGGGTAAAATGGCCATCTACATAGCTCTTTTCTTTGTGCTCTTGGGAACATCGCTGATATTCTTCTGTATGGTAATTTCTGCATTATATCCTTCATGTAAGAGGAAGTCTAGGTAGAGGATTTATGAAACATCCCAGTCACAGCAAACTTTTCTCATACTCCTTTGTTTTCCCTAGCTTTGCGTTCTTGGATCTCTCATTACTCACAAAAGCATCATCAAGGACATGGAGGACATGGAAGCCAAGTCACTAACTGTCCGGTCCCATGTAAGTTGGGTTGCATTTCTTTTTTTTTTCCAACTGAGAATCCCTTTTTTTTTTTTTTTTTTTTTGCATTTTTCTGAAGCTGGAAACAGGGAGAGACAGTCAGACAGACTCCCGCATGCGCCCGACCAGGATCCTCCCGGCACGCCCACCTTGGGGCGACGCTCTGCCCACCAGGGGACGATGATCTGCCCATCCTGGGTGTCGCCATGTTGCGACCAGAGCCACTCTAGCGTCTGGGGCAGAGGCCACAGAGCCATCCCCAGCGCCCGGGCCATCTTTGCTCCAATGGAGCTTTGGCTGCGGGAGGGGAAGAGAGACAGAGAGGAAGGTGCGGCGGAGGGGTAGAGAAGCAAATGTGCGCTTCTCCTATGTGCCCTGGCCGGGAATCGAACCCCGGGTCCTCCGCACGCTAGGCCGACGCTCTACCGCTGAGCCAACCGGCCAGGGCCTGAGAATCCCTTTTTTGCTTAAGTTCTGAAGTTCCTTTGCCTAGCTTCTGCAGGACACTATTGCCATTTTATTTTATTTGTATAAGTAGTTTAATTTTACATCAAGGAAATAAGTTTATCGGTAATGTGGGCAGGAATCAAGTGAGGTAATATTGAAGAAGGAAACACTTTTTGTCCACACTAAGGAACTGAGCCCATAGCAAGCTTCCTTCTCCAAAGAAGATGAAAGAACTGAGAATGTGATGTCAGTCAGGCTTTCTCAACTCCCTAGTTGTCTAAAGTGTGAGTCCTAGCCCTGGCCGGTTGGCTCAGTGGTAGAGCATCGGCCTGGCGTGCAGAAGTCCCGGGTTCGATTCCCGGCCAGGGCACACAGGAGAAGCGCCCATCTGCTTCTCCACCCCTCCCCCTCTCCTTCCTCTCTATCTCTCTCTTCCCTTCCTGCAGCGAGGCTCCATTGGAGCAAAGATGGCCCAGGCGCTGGGGATGGCTCCTTGGCCTCTGCCCCAGGTGCTAGAGTGGCTCTGGTCGCAACAGAGCGACGCCCCCTGGTGGGCGTGCTGGGTGGATCCCGGTCGGGCGCATGCGGGAGTCTGTCTGACTGTTTCTCCTGGTTTCCAGCTTCAGGAAAAAAATACAAAAAAACAAACAAACCAAAAAAATAAAATAAAGTGTGGGTCCTGGCTGATAACTGTTCCACAGGGAGTGGCTCTTTGGAGCAACTTGGGACAAGTCACATAATTATCAAGGAGTCACTGCAGCCAAAGCAGGAAGACCCCTAGGAGGAAGGACCCTGTGGGAGCAGCCTGCAGGGTAATAGGGCTCCCTGCACCTTACTCAGCTTCTTCCCCAGGGGATTCCTCACATATTACCTCTACATACATGGAAAACCCCACCAGAAAATGATGCAGTTTTTGTTCTCAACTGTCCTGTGTAGTTTGAACAGTTTAAGATAAAAAAACTTGTTTTTTATATTTAATATTTTTGTTGCTCATCCTTTATTCTTGACATTTAAAGTTCTTTTTGGTATTATTTATTTTCTGCCTGAAGAACTACTTTTAGCATGTCTTTGAGAGCAGGTATGCTGGTAACAAAATGCTGTTTGACTTTTTTTTTTTTTAATAAACTTGCCAAATTTTTATTTTATTTTTTTTATTTTTATTTTTTTACAGAGACAGAGAGAGGGATAGACAGGGACAAAGAGATGAGAAGCATCAATCATTAGTTTTTCGTTGCGCATTGCAACACCTGAGTTGTTCATTGATTGCTTTCTCGTATGTGCCTTGACCGCGGGCCTTCAGCAGACCGAGTAACCCCTTGCTTGAGCCAGCGACCTTGGGCTCAAGCTGGTGAGCTTTTGCTCAAACCAGATGAGCCCACGCTCAAGCTGGCGACCTCGGGGTCTCGAACCTGGGTCTTCCGTATCCCAGTTCGATGCTCTATCCACTATGCCACAGCCTGGTCAGGCTGTTTGACTTTATTTAAGAATGTATTTTGCATTATTCCTGATAGATATTTTTACTGGACATAGAAATTCTAGCTTGACAGTTGTTTTCTTTCAGCATTAAAAAATATAGGCCCTGGCCAGTTAACTCAGCGGTAGAGTGTCAGCCCAGCATGTGGAAGTCCTGAGTTAGATTTCCAGCCAGGGCACATAGGAGAAGTGCCCATCTGCTTCTCCACCCTTCCCCCTCTCCTTTCTATCTATCTTTCTCTTCCCCTCCTGCAGCCAAGGCTCCATTGGAGCAAAGTTGGCCCAGGTGCTGAGGATGGCTCCATGGCCTCAGCCTCAGGCGCTAGAATGTCTCCAGTTGCAACGGATCAATGCCCCAGATGGGCAGAGCACCGCCCCCTGGTGGGCATGCCTGGTGGATCCTGGTCGAGCGCATGCGGGAGTCTGTCTGTCTGCCTCCCCCTGCTTCTCACTTCCGGGGGGGGGAGGAGGCAAGCAGACAGACAGACACACACACACACACTCTCTCTCTCTCTCTCTCTCTATATATATATATATATAGAATATAGTGGTACCTTGAGATGCGAATTTAGTTCATTCTGTAACCGAACTTGTAAGTCAGTCAACTCATATATCAGACTGCCGATATTGGACCTGTAGGTCAACGTGCCAACTAGCGGCAGCATCCCGAATCACGACTCGTATCTCAGAATTTCACTCGGATCTCATACAAAAATGTGGACTGAGTCACAGCTCATATCTTAAAAAATTTGTATGTTGGTCTGTTTGTATCTCAAAGGTACGTGTGTGTGTGTGTGTGTGTGTGTGTGTGTGTGTGTGTGTATGTATTTATCCACTGTCTTCTGACCTTCAGGGCCTTTGATTAGAAACCCTGAGTCATTGAAGTAGAGTTTTTTCCTAAATGTAATCATCACTTCTTTTTAGTGTGCCTAATAGAGGCCTTGCTTCTGTGTCTGTTGGGATTTTTTGGTCAAATTGTTTGATACTATAAAAATATAATGTCTTCTCCATTTTTATGCCTGTAATTGTTTAGAGAAAGTATTTTAGGTAATTATTTTAGGTCATAAAACATGGCTAGGTTTGTCTCTTAGGCCTTGAATTGTATTCTTTATTTCACATAATATAAATGTAGATTAACTTTTAGTTTCTGGTTCTCTTTGCTATAAATGTTTATAGCAAACCTGATTTAAATAAAAGTGCTTCTGACAGTTTCTAAACCTATAGCACAGCGGTTCTTAACCTGTGGGTCACGACCCTGGCGGGGGTCGAATGACCAAAACAGAGGGGTCACCTAAAGCCATCGGAAAATACATATTTATTATACAATACATTTTTAAATAAAATATGTATTTCCGATGGCTTTAGGCGACCCCTGTGTTTTGGTTGTTCGACCCCTGCCAGGGTCGCGACCCACAAGTTGAGAACCGCTGCTATAGCATAACAGAACTGGTTTAGGGACCATGTGCACCCATAAAGTCCTTTTAGGACTTGACCAGAATCTAACATAAATGCTATTGACTCCTGGAGTAAATTCTGATTCATCCTCTTTCCCTACCCCAGTGCTGTCTGCCTAATCGCCCTTTCTGTCAGTATTCAGGAAAGGGAGGGCAGAGTACACATCTGGCTTAACACAGAGTTGTTTCATGTTATAGACACTGGTGACTTTCAAGGATATACTTGTGAACTTCACCAGGGAGGAGTGGAAGCTCTTGGACACTTCTCAGCAGATCATGTACAAAGATGTGATGCTGGAGAACTATAAGAATCTGGTTTCCTTGGGTAAGACTAACCTCTCTTTTTGGAGATGCACTCCCTGCGATGATTTTGGTTCTTCATTAATCGAAAGGTATGGAGACCCTGAAGCATGCATGTACCAGAGTATGAGCTTGGGTTCAGAGACCTAATTTCTTAGGGCAATAGAACAGGGATTTTGTACTCCTGCTGCCTCTATAGCCTTACATAGTCTGCTCTTAACCAGGTCCCCAGGGCTGTGAAGGGGTCGAGGTTGAGACTGGGATGCTTCTCTGTGTCTAGCTCAGAGCTCCCCAACCCTTGCCCAAGTCTTTGTCTTTTTTTTTCTGTGACCAGGACATCAGCTTGCAAAGCCAGATGTGATCCTCCACTTGGAGAAAGGGGAAGAGCCATGGCTGGTAGAGAGAGGGATTCACCAAGACACCCATCCAGGTGAGAACCAGACAGGAGGCATTGCAGGCAGTAGCCTGGATGACTCGCCGGGTTAGCATCCCAGGCGATAGTGGTCTAGTTCTCATTCTTAGGAGCCCTTCTTACTACCACCAACTGTGGGAGCCTCATTCTCTTATTTTCACAGTCATTTTTCTATCTTTGCCTTTCTTTTCTCTTTGCTTCAAAAAGTGACATTTATTCAAAGGGAAAATAAAGAAAGTAAAAGTCAAGATATTCACCCATTGACTCCCTTCTCTCGCCCCTTTCTCTGTTTTGTTTTTGTTTTTGTTTTTTTATCTCTATTCCTTTATTTTTTTTGTTTGTGTGTTGATTACTTTAGCAAACCTTCCTGGATGTATGTTGAAAGTATCCAAAAATAACTGAGTGTATCGAGCAGTTTAGATGTTTATTTAGAATATATTGTCAGTGCTCGCTTCGGCAGCACATATACTAAAATTGGAACAATACAGAGAAGATTAGCATGGCCCCTGCGCAAGGATGACACGCAAATTCGTGAAGCGTTCCATATTTTTATGTTTTCTTTGAACATATGTACCCTGATTTATTGATGTCACCCCATTAAAATTTATTAATAAAAATTAAAAAATATATGTTGTCAAAGGAAATAATAAAACTCCATGTGCTTAAAACATGAAATCTAAGGGATATACATAGCTATGTGACCTTTTATCAAAATGAGAATTATAGTGAGTAATAGCTTTAAAAATTCAGGTGATCAGTTGATTAATGGGTGCTATAGATTTTGAAGATAGCTCACTTGAGTGGTTATATTAAATAATACATGACATTTTTAGGATTTTTTTTTTTTTTTTTGTATTTTTCTGAAGCTGGAAACGGGGAGAGACAGTCAGACAGACTCCCGCATGCGCCCGACCGGGATCCACCCGGCACGCCCACCAGGGGCGACGCTCTGCCCACCAGGGGGCGATGCTCTGCCCCGCCGGGGCGTCGCTCTACCGGGACCAGAGCCACTCTAGCGCCTGGGGCAGAGGCCAAGGAGCCATCCCCAGCGACCAGGCCATCTTTGCTCCAATGGAGCCTTGGCTGCGGGACGGGAAAAGAGACAGAGAGGAAGGAGGGGTTGGGGGGTAGAGAAGCAAATGGGTGCTTCTCCTATGTGCCCTGGCCGGGAATCAAACCCGGGTCCCCTGCACACCAGGCCGACGCTCTACTGCTGAGCCAACTGGCCAGGGCCATTTTTATGATTTTAATAAAGGAAAGCATCTATTCATATGTTCAAACACTCCACACACAGTTTTTCTTCATCAATTCTCAGCCTCCATTCCTCATCACACGTTTATTTTACAATTTTCCAGTTGCTATTTATAATTTGAAAACTTCTCAGTGAGATTCTGATGCCCTGGGTTTAGGATTAGAAGGTATATTTCCTATCAAAACTTATCAAGGTGCCAGTGTATAAATACACTAGTATATTATTTAGCCTTAAAAAGGAAGGAAATTTTATAAAATGCTACAACATGGATGAATTTTGAAGTCATCACATTGAGTAAAATAAGTCAGTCACAAGAGAAATAGTGTGTGATTCCAATTATATGAAGTACACAAAGTCGTCAAAAATCAGAGCAGGAACTACACTGCTCACAAAAATTAGGGGATATTTTATAGTTTCATAATCATTTTTGAAATATCTCCTAATTTGCCCTGGCCGGTTGGCTCAGTGGTAGAGCGTTGGCCTGGCGTGCAGGAATCCCGGGTTCGATTCCCGGCCAGGGCACACAGGAGAAGCGCCCATCTGCTTCTCCACCCCTCCCCCTCTCCTTCCTCTCTGTCTCTCTCTTCCCCTCCTGCAGCCAGGGCTCCATTGGAGCAGAGGTGGCCCGGGCGCTGGGGGTGGCTCTATGGCCTCTGCCTCAGGCGCTAGAATGGTTCTGGTTGCAACAGAGCAACGCCCCGATGGGCAGAGCATCGCCCCCTGGTGGGCATGCTGGGTGGATCCCGGTTGGGCGCATGTGGGAGTCTGTCTGCCTCCTCGTTTCCAACTTCAGAAAAATACAAAAAACCCCACAAAAAACAAAAAGTGAAATATCTCCTAATTTTTATGAGAAGTATATAATGGTTGTCGTTAGGGGGTAAGTTGAGGGGAGATAATGGGAAGTAAATGTTTAATAGGTATAGAATTTCAGCCTTGGCTGGATAGCTATGTTGGTTAGAGCAATTGTCTCTAAGGGCAGAGGTTGCTGGTTCTGTCCCCGGTCAGGGCACATACAGGAGGAGATTGATGTTCCTGTCTCTCTCTGTCTCTCTCTCTCTCTCTCTCCCCCCTTCCTCTCGCTAAAAATCAATAAATGAAAAAAGGTAGGTACAGAATTTCAGTTTTACAAGATGAAAGGAGTTGTGCATATGGATGTTGATGATACTTGCACAATAATGTGAATATATTCAGTAACTCATCTCTACACTTAAAAATAGTTAAAATGGTGAATTTTATGTTATGTATATTTTACTACAATAAAATAAATCAGCTAGGGAAGAAACTCCTAACAAAGTTGTAAAAGAAAATTGGGATGGTATGTGCCCTGGCCAGATAGCTTTATTGGTTAGAGCATCATACTGAAGTGCAGAGGTTGCCGATTTGATCCCTGATCAGGGCATATACAGGAACAGATTTATGTTCCTGTCTCTTTCTCTCCCTTCCTCTCTCGCTGAAATCAATAAATAAAATTATTTATTTTATCTTTTTAGTGTGTGTGTGGGGGGTGACAGACAGGAAGGGAGAGAGATGAGAAGCATCACTTCATACTTGAGGGACCTTAGTTGTTCATTGATTGCTTTCTCATATGTGTATTTATAGGGGGCTTCAGCCAAGCCAGACACCCCTTGCTTAAGCTAGCGACCTTGAGATCAAGCCAGTGACCATGGGTCATGTCTGTGATCTCATGCTCAAGCTGGTGAGCCCGCACTCAAGCCAGTGACCTCAGGGCTTTGAACCTGGGTCCCCAGAGTCCCAGGCTGATGCTGTATATCCACTATACCACTGCCTGGTCAGGCTAATTAATTAAATTTTTTAAAAAGAAAGGATTAGGATGGTGTGGATTAGGATGGTTGTACAAAGAAGGCTGAAGTTAGGAGCCCAACACAGGCATTATTTCCAGGTGTATTAGTTTACTGGGGCTGTTGACACAAAAGTTCTACAGACTGTGTAGCATAAAATAATTTATTGTCTCAGTTCTAGAGGCCAGAAGTCTGAAACCAGAGTGTCAGGAGGCCAAGTTCTCTCCAGGAGAGGATTTTCCTGCCTCTTCAGCTCTGGAAGCCCTGGTGTTCCTTGGCTTGTGGATGCAGTACTCCATCTTCACATGGCTACTTTCCTGGGTGTCCTCTCCTGTTCTTGAAAGGACACCAGTCATAATGCATTAGGGCCCACCTTGCTGCAGTACTACTTCATCTTAGTGATTCTGTTTCCAAATAAGGTCACATTGGGGGTTAGACTTCAACATATAGTCTTTGAGGGACATAATTCAACTCATATATCAAGTAAGCATGGAATATCACACCACTTATATAGGAAGAGATGGTATTGTGTAAATAGTGTTTTTATTTCTAGGTTCAGAACCAGACATTTCACTTGAGAAACAAACATAGGCATTTAACCAGGAGAAATAGTTTGCAGTAATATACATGGTTTTTATCAGATGAACAGAAAGTCAAGGATAATATGATTTGGGGTCCAGGTTCTGAATTAGTATCCTGTGGTGTTAGTTCTGTTAGTTGTTAATTTTTTTTTTTTTTTTTTTATGGTTTTTTTTTTTTTTTTTTTTTTTTTAAATAGGCAGAGATAGACAGGGACAGACAGACAGGAACGGAGAGAGATGAGAAGCATCAATCATCAGTTTCTCGTTGTGCGCGTTGCGACTTCTTAGTTGTTCATTGATTGCTTTCTCACATGTGCCTTGACCGTGGGCCTTCAGCAGACCGAGTAACCCCCTGCTGGAGCCAGCGACCTTGGGTCCAAGCTGGTGAGCTCTTTGCTCAAGCCAGATGAGCCCGCGCTCAAGCTGGCGACCTCGGGGTCTCGAACCTGGGTCCTTCCGCATCCCAGTCCGACGCTCTATCCACTGCGCCACCACCTGGTCAGGCAGTTGTTAAGTTTTGATGTCTCAGAACAAAGGAATCAAAATAGAAGATGGGAAAATTGTAATGATTATAAATGGTATTGCTTTGACCATGCATGTGGCAGACTTTGATGTGCTCACACCTTTTATAATACTTATGTTAATCTTACACAACAAATACCATTGTCCTCAGATTACAGATAAACAAAATGATTTTTTTTTTAAGTTTATCAATTTGTCTAACTCCAGCACTACTGTGGAAAGCTGCAGTCAATACCTGTTCTGGGTAATTTCTGTGTTTTCTCTTCCAGCCTGACACTTGGCCATTCTAAGGTTTATCGTGTCAGTCATCAAGACATTATGCAGTAGTGCTTGGTGATGTAGATAAGAGGCATTGCTAGACATTGCTGCATTTAGGAACATTAAATTGGCTGTGGTATGAAGAATGCATGTCAAGGGCGGAGCCTGTAACAAATAGACACATTAGGCTCTTCTGGCATTAATAGATTAGATAATGGGATTGCAGTCCTTTCTGTGGGGTCCCCCCACCACCACCACTGAATATCCTCATCCCATGGGTCCGACCCGGTCCTGTGTCTTCTCCTTACTCTCTTTCTTTGCACCTTTCATGTACTGTCATTTCCAGTGCACATCCTGTTTACAACTGTATTCTTTCTTTCTCATTCTCTATCATGGTTACAAAACTATGTCTAGAAGCAACTCTTTTTTTTTTACAGATAGAGAGTCAGAGAGGGATAGATAGGGACAGACAGGAATGGAGAGAGATGAGAAGCATCACTCATCAGTTTTTCATTGCGACACCATAGTTGTTCATTGCTTGCTTTCTCATATGTGCCTTGACCATGGGGCTACAGCAGAGCGAGTAACCCCTTGCTTGAGCCAGCAACCTTGGGTCCAAGCTGGTGAGCTTTGCTCAAACCAGATGAGCCCATGCTCAAGCTGGAGACCTCAGGGTCTCGAACCTGGGTCCTGGCATCCCAGTCCGACGCTCTATCCATTGCGCCATTGCCTGGTCAGGCTAGAACAGTGTTTCCCAACGTGGGGCCCACGCCCCACAGGGGGGCAATTTGATAGTTAAGGGGGCAATTTGAAAATGGACTCGACATGACTTTAACTCTTTGGCCCCGGGCCATTTAAATGCAATGCTAGATATCGGTGCCAAATTTAACAAAAAATGCAATTCTTAAATAATTGCGATAAATAATTATTAAGTATAATTTTGTTTGATGAGACCAAAATATCAACTGGGTGATTGGCGTCGTCAAGTAAACTTCATCCTGGGTTCACCGTGGAGCGTGCCTTCTGCGGCGGGGAACCCCGGACGTTTTAAAAACTCGCTAAACACCGCAGTTATTCTCACCTAATTGGCCCATCGCAACTTCTGCAGTGTTTCACATCATTCAGTTGGTGTTAATTTGAAATAAGGTCAGTCAAAACTGTTGTAAAAGCTCGTTGATTTAATAAATACACATATATATTGTATAGATATAATTGGTAAGTATTTGATTTTATTTTTATCAATATTAAACTCTTTATTAAGTACTTCTTGCATCGGGGCTAGAAAGCAATAATATTTTATAAATATTATTGGGGCTATAATAGTGCATGCATGACAATTTTAATTTTAGAAGCATAACTTTCCAGAAAATTTTGTCAAGTGGAAAAAATATAGATATCTTTTGATTTGCGGTGGTAGTGTAGTAAATGTGTTATATACATTTAAATAAATATGAATTTTTAGTATATGTTTACTCTATGTCACATTGAATATATTTTAACACATATTTTAATATTAGTTTTTAATTGATCTTATTTTTATTATAGCCCATAGTAAAATGAGTGGTGCAAGCAAGAAAAAAACTTGTCAATATTCGGAGGAATATTTAAAATTTGGGTTCATACCTACTGTTCACGATGAGCAGATTCCTTTTTGTCTTTTATGCCAGCAATGCTTGACCAACGAATCAATGAAACGAGGTCGTCTTGAGGCGCATTTGAAGGCGAAACATAGTGCTCATATTAACTCAGATTTGAGTTACTTTAAAACTTTAAAGAAAAATTTTGAAAAAAGAACATTAAAGTCTCTATTTACTGCTCATACTTCAACTAATAATCGTGTTCTTGAGGCTAGTTATCAAATTTCTTTATTCATCGCTAAAACTGGAGAAAATCACACTATAGGAGAGAATTTAATAAAACCATCAATATCAGCATTTCTTAAAACGGTTCTTGAAAAACATGACAAAGATGTAAAAGCTATGCCACTCAGTGACAATTCTGTTAGCAGAAGAATAGACGAAATGAGTGAGGATATTGAAAAACAACTTATTGAAAAGCTGAAAACAAGAAAATTCTTCTTGCAAATGGATGAATCAACTTTGAGAGACAGTGAGGCAGTATTGATAACTTACATAAGATATATTGATAAAGGACATTTTGCTGAAGAAATTTTCTGTAAAATATTAGCACCACTACCTCCAAAAAAATATATAATAAGCTAAAAAGCTACTTAGATGTCAATGATATACCAATGAAAAATATAACATCTTGTGCTGCAGGTGGTGCTCCCAATATGATGGGCAAGAAAAAGGGCTGCTTAAAATTGATGAAAGATGCGAATCCAGAAATGATTCTTGTGCATTGTGTTATTCATAGGGAAAACTTGGTAGCTAAAAACATCTCGCCTGTTCTGAATGAAGTATTACATACAGTAATAAAGTGTGTTAATGCTATTAAAGCTAGTGGCAAATGTGAGCGTCTTTTCAAGCTATTTTGTGAATAACAAAATGAAGACCATGTGAGACTTTTACTTCATACTGAAGTAAGATGGCTATCTAAAGGAAACTGTTTGAAAAGATTTATGGAACTGTTTGATACTCTTAGTGATTTTTTAAGCGACAAACCTGAAATGAAGTATCTGTTAACAATAGATAGTAAAGCATTTGGAGTTATTTAGCCGATATCTTTGAAAAACTAAATATATTAAATAAGTAACTTCAAGGAACAAATAAAACTCTTGTCGATGCAAAAGCAAAGATATTTGGTTTCATTACCAATATTGAGTTATGTCAGAAACATATTAACAACAAAAACTTTAAACAGTTTCGTTGGCTCCAAAAATGTGAAGTAACTGATACCACTTTACTTGTTATTGTCAATCATTTGAATATTCTATCAGCTGATTTAAAAGAAAGATTTTCTGATTTAAAACAAATTGATTTCCCAACATGGATGATGCAGCCAATGTTAGTGGATTTGTCTGATATATCAAATATGCAGTATCAAGAAGAACTCGCAGAATTGCAAAATGATGAGTCAGTTAAAGCTTTATTTAATATCAAAGGAGTGATGGCATGGCTTTGTGAGGAAACAGAAATCAAATACCCAAATTCAACCAAATGTGCAAGAAAACTATTGCCATTTCCATCTTCATTTTTAGCTGAATGTGGATTTAGTGCTGTAAATGATTTACTGGTAAAAAAAAGAAATCGGCTGGATATAACACAACGTGGAGACTTGAGACTAAAGCTAACCAAATTGGAACCTAATATAAAATCTCTGTGCAGCAAGCATCAAGCGCAAGGATCACACTAAATTAAAATAATAAATTAATATAGAAAAATCTGTATTAAAATTATTTGGAATTTAAATTTCTGTTTTTCGTTATATGTTTTGAAATTTTACTTACTGTGTTTTGTTAACAATTTCATAGTGATTTCTTCCTAGAACCTATCATTTATGTTTTTTAAGTGAACAATTTTTTAATGTTAAAAATTATGTATGTTACATGGGGGGGACATAAAAATTTTAGAAAGGTTAAGGTGGGGCATGGCACAAAAAAGGTTGGGAAACACTGGGCTAGAAGCAACTCTTCATGGCTTATATACTTTGTCTCTACATATATCCTGCCATTCTAATATTAATGCTTTTTTAATTATGCAGAGCTTTTTTATTTCTTTCAGATTGGGATCCTGCAATCGAAATTAAATCAATTTCCAGTAAGAACATTTCTAAAGATAAAATATCTTATGACATTAAAATGGAAGGAGTGGCAAAGAATGATCTCTGGTATCTGTCATTAGAAGAGGTCTGGAAATGTGAAGACCAATTGGACAAGTGTCAGGATCATCAGGAGAGACATTTGAGGCAAGTGGCATCTGCCCAAAAGAAAGTACTTTCTCCAGAGAGAGTCAGTGAAAATGGTAAATTTGGGGGAAACTGTCTTCTTCCTGCTCAGCTAGTACTCAGAGAATATTTCCATAAGCATGACTTACACACTAAAAGTTTAAAACATGATTTAGTTTTTAGTGGTCATCAGGAAAGCTATGCAAGTAACAGTAGTGAATGTGGCCAAACCTTCTGTCAGAACATTCACCTTATTCAATTTGCAAGAACTCAAACAGAAGATAGATCCCATAAATGTGCCAATAATGATACCTCTTGTAGTCATGGCACATCCCATGGAAGAGCGAAGAGTGTACATAGAGAGAAACCCTATGAATGTAAGGAATGTGGAAAATTCTTCAGCTGGCGTTCTAATCTTACCAGGCACCGGCTAATACATACTGGAGAAAAACCCTTTGAATGTAAAGAATGTGGAAAATCTTTCAGCCGGAGTTCTCACCTCATTGGACATCAAAAGACTCACACTGGTGAGGAACCCTATGAATGTAAAGAATGTGGAAAATCCTTCAGCTGGTTCTCTCACCTTGTTACTCATCAGAGAACTCACACAGGAGACAAACTGTACACATGTAATCAGTGTGGGAAATCTTTTGTTCATAGCTCCAGGCTTATTAGGCATCAGAGAACTCATACTGGAGAGAAACCTTATGAATGTTCTGAATGTGGGAAATCTTTTAGACAAAGCACGCATCTCATACTGCATCAGAGAACTCACGTTAGAGTGAGGCCCTATGAATGTCATGAATGTGGGAAGTCTTACAGCCAGAAATCTCACCTTGTTGTTCATCATAGAACTCACACTGGACTGAAACCCTTTGAGTGTAAAGACTGTGGAAAATGTTTCAGTCGAAGTTCTCACCTTTTCTCACACCAGAGAACCCACACTGGAGAGAAACCATATGAATGCCATGATTGTGGAAAATCCTTCAGCCAGAGTTCTGCCCTCATTGTGCATCAGAGAATTCATACTGGAGAAAAACCATATGAATGTTGTCAGTGTGGGAAAGCCTTCATTCGGAAGAATGACCTTATTAAACATCAGAGGATCCATATTGGAGAAGAGACCTATAAATGTAACCGGTGTGGAATTATCTTCAGTCAAAACTCTCCATTTATAGTACATCAAATAGCTCACACCGGAGAGCAGTTCCTAACATGTGATCATTGTGGGACAGCACTTGTTAACATCCCTAACCTTATTAGATACCAGACAAATCATATTAAAGAAAATACTTTTTAATATAAGAAAAACAGGAAAATTAATCACAAAGAACAGTAACATTATTTAATCTTGGATAACTTCTGGAGAGAAGATGTACAGTTGTAATTCACATGGAATTACTTTCAGTTCTGTTACTATCCCTTTTTTTGCACTAGAGAATTGGTCTTGGAGGGGGACAGCCCCACAGATTTCACTTTAGTACACAAATACATTATATTTTTTTCTTTCCACTAACTTCTATATAACTAATTGGCCTGGAAGCATTCTTGACCAAGCCTTAATTCTAAAATCGGAGAAGGAACCATTAAGTAGGTGAGTTGTTGAGAGATGATCAGCTTTCTTCTTCAGAAATAAATAAATGAGTAAATAATGATAATGCTACTTCCTTCAAAGAGGTAAATGAGAGTTGTTGCTGAGAATAGAAAATTAATATTGTAACAAAATGTGGGAAATAATATTCTAATGAATTACTATGCCATTTTTACTTGATTGTCCCTCTCTTCTCAAACATTTAATGCTGTTTAGTCTGTTTTATGTGTCAATATAACCACATTTTGGTTAGCCAGAAAATTGCTTATAATGGAAAACAGAAATAACACATTTAGTACTAGTAGTACCATTAAAAAATATATTTGCATGTTGGCAAGAATTGGAAAAGTGTGGATAAATGATTAGAATTGATTTGTTAAATAAGGGGATAATAAGTGATATTTATAGGTTATTCAGTGTTCCTGTAATAACTTTTTAAGACTTTATTTAAAAAGGATATCTAGTTTCTCTATTATCAAGGAAGCTTGAGAAGCACCTACTAGTAAAATTTCCCATTAATTCTAAGTTGTTTGAGACAGGCTACTGAGGTCTCCTGGGAATTTAAAAACAGTGATTTTTCTGGACATTGAGACCTGGAGGCATAAAGTGAACAGAACACTACCTAAGGGTACCCTCCTCCCAAAGTAGTCTTTTTGTCTTTATAAAGAAGACATGGTGGTTAAGAGCATAAGGTTAAGCTAGGCTCAAGTACAGATCTGACCTCTTCCTAAACTTGCTGGGTGAACTTGGGCATGTTGCTGCCTAGTTCTTCTCTGCCTAAATTAAGGATATCTTCTTCTGTAAATTAGAGATAATGTTACTTACCCTTGTGGGATCATGGTGAAAATTAAATGAGTAAACCTACAAAAGTAGAATTGTGCCTGACATAATAAGTGCTTTACGGTAATTAACTAATTATTAATATTATTGCTCCACCTTAGTGTCTGTCATTTAATGTAAAACTTCTTAAGTGCTAATAAGATCTCCTTGAGTTCCCAATTCCCTTACAGTCATACATGCTTTTCCCTTTTACTTACATCAGAACTTAACCTGAGGATAGCACTGACCCATAGTGTGTGTTTGAATTCATTTATGAGGCTCAGTTAACAAATATTAACTTATGAAAAATTATTGTTTTCATACAAAGGTTTTCTTTTCTTGGAAGAGGATCCTAATCTTCAGATTCTCTGGTAAGTCTGTGACCCTAAAAAATTTTAGGAAAAGAATTTCTCAATTCTGTTTTATTGTATAAATGGATCTTCTGTGTGTAGGGACTGACCATTCTTTGCCATTTTATAGCCAACACTACTTATGTTAAATATTCAATGATTGATTGTGGAATGATAAATATTGTGGAGACCAACATGACAAGATCTTTATATCATTCCCAGAGGGAAAAAATCTAGATTGTTAGAATCATGAGACTTAAGAACTATAAGGAACATGAAATTATTTAACTCATGCTCTTCATTGTACAGTTGACACACTGTAAGTCAGGGCTCACATTTTTAGTGAGGTCAGACCCAGACTTAGATCACAGGTCCCTCAATTGCTGCTTCTCTCCTCAGTGCTTAAGTACTTTTCACATGTGTAACATATTCCTCTCATAACTAGTTTTCATTGTAAACAGTGGTTCTTTTTGGGAGTAGAAGAGTAGCCCCTTAACTGAGCCCCTCAGACTTGCTGGTAACCTACGGCTCAGTTTTTCTCAACTGTACAATGGAGGTTCCACTGTTGTCTACCTCAGAGTTGTGTGGATTAGTGTGGTAGATTTGTATAATGTACTTAAACCAGTGCCTGGCACATAGTAAAAGTACTGTATGTGTTGGCTAGTAACAATAATAATAGTACTGTTATTAACATCCTAAGAAATGTGGGAAGAGGTGTCTATAGATGATGTAATAATGCAAAATTTGCAGTATAAAAATATATAATAGCAAAATGGCTATTTATAGTGTATCCATGTAATACTATGCAGACATTAAAATTATGCAAACAGTTTGGTAACATGGGAGATGTTGATGCTGTCATGTGTTTTTTAAAAAGCATGGTAAATGTCAATAAGCTCAAGTATGTAAAAAAATGAACTGTAAAAAAATGAAAAGAATCTTGCTCAAAACAAGGAAATTTGTGAGAAGATTAATAGCAGTTAACCTACAAATCTGAGGGATTTTGCATTTCTTTTTTTTCACTTTTCTGTTCTTTCCAGTGTCTCTTTAAAGAATATACATTTTAGAAACAGGATAACAATCTTGTCTGTAACGGAATATTTTGTCTTCCAAAGTTCTTATCTACAAATAAGCTAAAACTTAAAGGAATTGGGCAAGGTCACAGGATACAAGATCAGTATACAATAATCGATTTCCTTTCCCTGTACTAGTGAACAGTTTGGAAATGAAGTCAGAAATACCATCTCATTTACAATGATATAAAAATGTGAAATAGGCCCTGGCCAGGTAGCTCAATTGGTTAGAGTGTCCTCCCAACATGCCAAGGTTGCAGTTTGATCCTGGTCAGGGCACATAAAAGAATCAACCAATGACGGCCTGGATGAGTAGAACATAAAATCAACGTTTCTCTTTCTCTGTCTTCCTCTCTCTAAAAAACAATAAATAAATGTAGTGAGACAAGCAAGGTTTGTACAATAAAAAGTGTAAAACATTGCTGAAAGTCAAGAACACATAACTAAGAATAATACATGACAAGTGCAGTAATACACATGGTCAAGAATGAGAAAACTCAATATTGTTAAGATGGCAATTCTCCCCAAACTAATTTTTAGGTTCAAAGGCAATTGTGTGGAATTTGACAAGCTAATTAAAAATTTATATGAAAATTTAAAGAACCTAGATTAACAAAAAAATTTTGTTTTTTCCTTTTTTATTTATTGGGGGTGACACTGGTTAACAAAATTATACAGGTTTCAGGTGCACAGTTTCACAGTATTCTGTACACTATTGTGAAGTCTCTGTCCTTCACCATTTATCCTTCCGATACTCTCCTCCACTTCTTCTCACCCCAAGTGTTTTTTAAAGACACAATGTTGAAAGGCTTACACCACCTAATTTCAGTTTACTGTAGAACCACACTGATGAAATGTTGGCTTCAGAATAGACATAGATAAATAAGAGTCCAGCATACCTACACATAATACAATGTCAATTAATTTTTTTTTCTTGTCTTTGCATTTTTCTGAAGTTGGAAACGGGAGGCAGTCAGACAGACTCCCGCATGCGCCTGACCGGGATCCACCTGGCACGCCCACCAGGGGGCGATGCTCTGCCCATCTGGGGCGTCGCTCTGTCTCAATCAGAGCCATTCTAGCGCCTGAGGTAGAGGCCACAGAGCCATCCTCAGCGCCTGGGCAAACTTTTTGCTCCGGAGCCTTGGCTGCGGGAGGGGAAGAGAGAGACAGAGAGGAAGGAGAGGGGGAGGAGTGGAGAAGCAGATGGGCGCTTCTCCTGTGTGCCCTGGCCGGGAATCGAACCCAGGACTCCTGCACGCCAGGCCGACGCTCTGCCACTGAGCTAACTGGCCAGGGCTCAATTAAATTTTGACACAACTGCCAAAATAATTCAGTATGAAAAAGATAGTCTTCTAAACCAATAGTGATGTAAACAGCATTTCTATAGGGGGGAAAAACACCTTACTTTACATTTTAAAACATGCAAAAATGTGTTCTGGCCATATAGTTTGGTTGGTTAGAGCATCATCCGAAAGTGCAGATGTTGCCAGTTTGATCCCCAGTCAGGACACTTATAGAAACATATTGATGTTACTCTTTCCCTCTCTCAAATCAATTAAAAAAAAAAAAGTAAAATGTATCACAAGCCTAAATGTTAAAGTTAAAACCTTTAAATATTTAGAAGAAAATGAGAAAATGTTCATAGCCCTAGTGTAGGGAAAGATTTCTTACAGCACAAAAAGCATGAATCATAAAAATGGTTAATTGGACTTCTTAAACATTAAAGGCTTCAGGTCTTTTTTTTTTTTTTTCTGTATTTTTCTATATTTTTCTGAAGCCTGAAACCGGGAGAGAGAGTCAGACAGACTCCCGCATGCGCCCAACCGGGATCCACCTGGCACGCCCACCAGGGGGCGACGCTCTGCCCACCAGGGGTTGATGCTCTGCCCCTCCAGGGCGTCGCTCTGTCGCGACCAGAGCCACCCCAGCGCCTGGGGCAGAGGCCAAGGAGCCATCCCCAGCGTCCGGGCCATCTTTGCTCCAATGGAGCCTCGGCTGCGGGAGGGGAAGAGAGAGACAGATAGGAAGGAGAGGGGGAGGGGTGGAGAAGCAGATGGGCGCTTCAGGAATCGAACCCGGGACTTCTGCACACCAGGCCGATGCTCTACCACTGAGACAACTGGCCAGGGCCTTTTTTTTCTTTTTTTTAAAGCAGAAAATTTTTATTTGTAATTTCAAAATGTTTTGGGATTTGATTTTTCCACCTTATTTTTTTAAAAGTTAAAAATGAACCATTTTTTTTTGTTTTGTTTTGTTTTTTTTTTTCTGAAGCTGGAAACGGAGAGAGACAGTCAGACAGACTCCCGCATGCGCCTGACCGGGATCCACCCGGCACACCCACCAGGGGGCGATACTCTGCCCACCAGGGGGCGATGCTCTGCCCCTCTGGGGTGTTGCTCTGTTGAGACCAGAGCCACTCTAGCGCCTGGGGCAGAGGCCAAGGAGCCATCTCCAGCGCCCGGGCCATCTTTGCTCCAATGGAGCCTTGGCTGTGGGAGGGGAAGAGAGAGACAGAGAGGAAGGAGAGGGGGAGGGGTGGAGAAACAAATGGGCGCTTCTCCTGTGTGCCCTGGCTGGGAATCGAACCCGGGACTTCTGCACACCAGGCCGACGCTCTACCGCTGAGCCAACCGGCCAGGGCAAAAAATGAAACATTATTTTGAGTATAAGCTCTCCCAAGGTGGTCAGTCACACTGATTACAGCAGGCCTTTCTAGCCAGAGTTGAGTTGCCCTAACAGATGTTGCCTTTAGAGCTTCTGGATCAGCCTGGCGGAAGCACCGCCTCCTCCATTGCAGATACTGGCAAGTCCATATTCTCCTTGCTTCAAGGCATGAACCGAATGAGTGTCAATCCTGGCTCCAGACATCCCAATTGGATGCTGGGGAAACAGCTCCTCCATTGACACTCACTTTTTGAGGATCAATCTCCAGCATTTTAATGTTTGCTAGTACAACCAGACTAAAGGCTTCATTTACTTCCCACATTGTAACATCTTTTTTCAATCCTGCATCTTTAAGAATCTTAGGTACAGCATATGCAGGTGCAATTGGAAAATCAATAGGCTCTACAGCAGCATCAGCAAATGCTGCTATTCTCTCCAGTGGTTTAACATTGAGTCTCTTGGCTGCATCTGCAGTCATCAAAACCAAAGCAGCTGCTCCATCATTCAGTGTGCTGGCATTGGCCGCTGTCACCGTGCCACTTTCTTTCTGGAAAACTGTCTTCAGCTTTGGAACTGCTAAAATCAACACGTTTATATTCTTCATCTTCTTTCACCACTGTATCTGATTTACCTTTTATTGTAATTGTGACAGGAATAAATTCATTTCCAAATTTTCCAGCTTCCCATGCTGCTTTCTGGTGTAGGAGTTAATAGCATACGTATCCTGTTCATCTGGTGAAATATTCAACTTTTTTTGCAGTATTCTCAGCACAGTTGCCCAAATGAATTTTATTGTAGATGTCAGTTAGCCCATCTTTTACGATCAAATCTTCAAGCTTTACCCTACCATATGGTGTTGCTCCTCTGTTCATTACGTAGGGAACATTAGACATGCTCTCCATCCCACCTGCCACCATCACATCCTGAAGTCCACACATAAGATTCTGAGAGGCCATCATGATGGCTTTCATTCCTGAGGCACAAACTTTGTGTATAGTGGTACATGGAGTAGAAATCGGTAAGCCTACACCGAGTACTGCTTGCCTTGTAGGGGCTTGTCCTTCACCTCCTTGTAGAACATTGCCCATGTATGCTGCTCTCACTTCTTTTGGTATCCCCGCCTTTTCATTGGCTCCCTGAATTGCAGTGGAGCCCAGCTTAGTGGCAGGCAGGGAGGAAAGGCTGCCTAGAAATGATCCAATAGCCTGACCGGGCGGCGGTGCAGTTGATAGAGCATCAGACTGGGATGCGGAAAACCCAGGTTCAAGACCCCGAGGTCGCCAGCTTGAGTGTGGGCTCATCTGGTTTGAGCAAAAAGCTCACCAGCTTGAGCCCAAGCTCACTGGCTCGAGCAAGGGGTTACTCGGTCTGCTGAAGGCCCGCAGTCAAGGCACGAATGAGAAAGCAATCAATGAACAATTAAGGTGTTGCAACGTGCAACAAACGACTAATGATTGATGCTTCTCATCTCTGTTCCTGTCTGTCCCTGTCTATCCCTCTCTCTGACTCTCTGTAAAAAATAAAAATAAAAATAAAAAAACATCCAATAGGTGTTCTTATAGCACTTGCTATAACCACTTCGTTCAAAGTGGGTTTTGATACATAACTTCGCTCCACATATCTTACTTCCTTCATCTGCCTCAAAAGCAGGGGGCTGCGGCTGCAGGTGCCACTGCACAAAAGGCCGCCAGCACAGCCATGGTCGCCAGGTGGAGAACACCGACTTCAATGGCACTATGGGAGTGCGCCCTGCAGCTGGCCACCCCCAGTGGGATCTCACCCTCCTCCTCAAGACCCGGCCCAGCCGCTTCAGGTCTTTAGATAACACCATAAAGAACATAAAAATGCAAGCCGTTATGGATATGACAAAGATATGTTTCTAGAATACAAAGAACCCTTATATAGTGAGAAGAGAAACTAGTATAAAAATATTTTACCAGATGTTTCACTTACAAGAATACATGACTTAAATTAACCCAAGTAAAGGTATTCAACATCTTGAGTCATTAGGAAAATACAAATCAAAATCATGATCTAGCCGGACCAGGTGGTGGCGCAGTGGATAGAGCGTCGGATTGGGATGTGGAAGGACCCAGGTTCGAGACCCCGAGGTCACCAGCTTGAGCGCGGGCTCATCTGGCTTGAGCTAAAAGCTCACCAGCTTGGACTCAAGGTCGCTGGCTCCAGCAAGGGGTTACTCGGTCTGCTGAAGGCCCGCGGTCAAGGCACATATGAGAAAGCAGTCAATGAACAACTAAGAAGTCGCAACGCGCAACGAAAAACTAGTGATTGATGCTTCTCATCTCTCCATTCCTGTCTGTCCCTGTCTATCTCTGCCTATGTAAAAAAAAAAAAAAAAAAAAATCATGATCTATGCCTGACCTGTGGTGGCACAGTGGATCAAGTGTCCACCTGTAACGCTGAGGTCGCTGATTCCAAACCTCAGGCTTGCCTGGTCAAGGCACATACAAGAGGTAACTACTATGAGTTGTTTCTTCCCACTCCTGCCTCCTGCCTTCTGTTTCTAAAACCAATTAAAACACAAGACATGAGATAGCACTTCACACCCAGTAGCCTGATATTTCAAACGTCGTAACAGTGAGGATTGGATATGTTAGCCCCATCATACATTGTAGGGGAGGGTTATAAAATAGTGCAGGGTCTATGGAAAAATATTTGGCATGTTTTAAATATACTCTTTCCATATGACCTATGAATTCCATTTTTTGAAAACGTCCGAGTAAACAGCATGTGAGTGGATAAATCATGGTGTGTGTTTTTTTTTGTTTTGTATTTTCCCGAAGCTTGAAATGGGGAGGCAGTCAGACTCCCGTATGCGCCCGACTGGGATCGACCCAGCATGCCCACCAGGGGGCGATGCTTTGCCCATCTTGGGGCTTCGCCCTGCTGCAATCAGAGCCATTCTAGCGACTGAGGCAGAGGCCACAGAGCCATCCTCAGCGCCCAGGCAAACTTTGCTCCAGTGGAGCCTCGGCTGCGGGAGGGGAAGAGAGAGACAGAGAGGAAGGAGAGGGGGAGGGGTGGAGAAGCAGATGGGCGCTTCTCCTGTGTGCCCTGGCTGGGAATCGAACCCGGGACTCCTGCACGCCAGGCTGACGCTTTATCACTGAGCCAACCGTCCAGGACCATAAATCATGGTTTTGACCTATCGTGAAGTAAAATTTAAAGTAATGATATACACAACAGCATAGTTAAATCTCAAAAACATTTTAAGAAGTCAGATAAACCCCAAGAGTACATACACAGTATATGACTCCCATCTAGAACATTCTAAAAAACAGTCTATAATTAGAGTTGTTAAATCACAGCCTGGGGATGGTAGAGTAATTGCAGACAGGACCATAAGCAGATAGATACCTTAGTACAGTGGTCCCCAACCCCCAGGTTGTGGACCAGTACCAGCCCGCAGAGAAAGAATAAGTAATGTACATTATTTCCATTTTATTTATATTTAAGTCTCAACAATGTTTTATTTTTTATTTTTTTTGTGTTTTTCTGAAGCTGGAAACAGGGAGAGACAGACAAACTCCTGCCTGCGCCCAACCGGGATCCACCCGGCACGCCCCTCTGGGCCGTCGCTCTGCCGCGACCAGAGCCACTCTAGCGCCTGAGGCAGAGGCCAAGGAGCCATCCCCAGCGCCCGGGCCATCTTTGCTGCAATGAAGCCTTGGCTGCTGGAGGGGAAGAGAGAGACAGAGAGGAAGGGGGGTGGGGGTGGGGGTGGGGAAGCAAATGGGCGCTTCTCCTATGTGCCCTGGCCAGGAATCGATCCCAGGTTCCCCGCACGCCAGGCCGACGCTCTACCGCTGAGCCAACCGGCCAGGGCGTTTTATTTTTTTTTTTAATGACCAGATTCCCTCTGTTACATCTGCCTAAGACTCGCTCTTGACGCTTGTCTCGGTCACGTGATATATTTATCCTTCCTACCCTAAAGGCTCGTCGGTGAAAATATTTTCTGACATTAAAGTGGTTGGTGGCCCAAAAAAGGTTAGGGACCACTGCCTTAGTATACTTTATTTATACCATTGCCATCTTCGTGGTAGATCGATTACTTCTTTATATTATTTAAAGCCGACAGAGCCCGTGGCCAAACCCTGCGCAGGAGAGCCAGGGCGTCCCTGCTGCAATACAGGCACTCTTGGCCCTCGGCTTCCTTCTCATCCCCTGCGGCAGAAGCTCCCGCGGATGCTTCTGGGAGTTGTAGTTCGTCTGGCCCTGGTCTCACTGACGCTTTTCCTGCGCGTCCCTGTTCACCGCCACTGTCTCCGCCAGTGCTGGGAACCTTGTTCGTTGGCTAGTGGCTGCTTACAGGTCGCTGACCCAAACTAGAGTGGTCTATCCTCTTTTTTCCCGGTGTTCATCGCTTAAGCGTCCAGGAGAGGAGCTTCAAAGCCAAGAGTGAGGTCGAAGTGGATCTGGCTGTATAACGGGAGGTGGAGGCAGCCAGTCTTGCACAACCCCGCGCTGTCCGTTTACGGTTCGGAGGAGCCGGCACACCGAATCCCTTATCTCCAGGCAACAGACGTTACTGGCTAGGCCGGCCCCCCTCCCTCCTGGCCTCGTTTCTGTGTATGGGGCGGAGGCGGGGAGCCCAGCAGCTGCCTCAGGGAAGAGCAGGTGTCGTGCCCTCAACCTTTCTCTGGGGCCAGAGCGTCCTCTGCGTGGGGCGGGACCTGGGAGCCTTTCCCTCCCGCTCTCGCGCAGCCTGGATCCGGCCACTTCCCGCGGGCACGCAGACGACGTGGGGATGGCCACCAGGGTCTGCACAGCTGCCATCTGGGTGAGTTGGGTTTTCTCTCCTTTGTGAAAATTGTCCCTGAGGCTGCCGTGTACGCGTTCCGTCTCCAGGGCGATGGAAATGTAACCTGATAACGTGATTGTTGCAAAACTATCAAAGTACTAGAAATCATTGAAATTTAAAAGTTTTTCTCTTCATATGGACTTGATTGACGTGTAACTTATATACCATAAAATTCATCTGTTTAAAGTATATCATTAAGTCATTTTTAGTACAGTAGCTGTTCCCCTCACCCCCCGTATGGCGGAGGCATTCCAACACCCCAGTAGATGCCTGAAACTTGGGATAGTGCTGAACACTGTGTATACTGTTTTCACCAATACATACATCTCCACTTAAAGGAAGCACTGTATGGCTTCTTTTTGGCATATTTGAGTTGCCAGCACAACTACTTTTGCGCTTTGGGGCCATTATTAGATAAAATAAGGGTTAATTGAACACAAGCACTGCTATTCTACTGCCGCCTGTCTGATAACCAGATGAGTGACAAGGCAGGGAGCATACATAGTGTGTGTGCATAGGCTGGACTAAAAGATGATTCATGTCCTGAGTGGAAAAGAGTGGAATAGCTCAAGATTTTATCGTGCTACTCAGTACACAACTTAAACTTTATGAATTATTTTTTGGAGTTTTCCATTTAATGATTTTAGACTGTGGTTGACCATGGACACTGAAAGTGGATGAGGGGCGAGTATTGTCTTCATGAAGTTGTGTCACCACTATTGAATTCAAGAACATTATCACTCCAGAAAGAAACCCTTTCCTCATCTGAAACAACTCTCCATTCCTTTCCCTGGCTACCATTAATCTACTTTGTGCTTTTATTAATTTACTTATTCTGAACATTTCTAGATGGATAGAATCATACCCTATGTGGCCTTTTGTACCTGGCTTTTTTCATTTACCATACAGTTGATTTGAGTTGATATTAGCTTATCAGTCATGATGCTATTGACTGGGGATGCCTGGGGCACTCACCTGGGGCTGCACCACTTGTGTTGAGCCCCCATCAACATTTCCCTGACTAGATCCAGTATTGTAGCTGAACAGGCCCTTGTGGTTCTTACTATGGTTGCCAGAAACTCTCAGCAGCAACCATCAGGGAACTTTGAAAAAATAAGGTTCATTACTCACAGGTCCTGGAGGGTACATGGCTCACCTGAGGACCACACAGGTTGGGGTAGAGAGGGAGAGAGCACACATAGTCCTGGGATTCTGCCTTTGTTGAGGGGGAAGGCGGTAGGTGCCTTGGGTTTCTCTGTTTTACTCTTTATTGGTGAGTTTAAAACAGAAGGATGGGAATTAAAGCACAGGAAGGGAAAAGCATGGTCACTCAGGTGAGCTGTTAACTAAGTCACCCAGGGCTTTCGTAAAGGGCAGTTCATGGGTGAGGCAGTCTGACTGTTTATGTAATTGTGTAGCTGACAACGTGTGCATCAGAGAAGACTGTCTTGGAAGTGGCCATCTCAACAGTCAAAAGCTTCATGTCACGGACATTCCACTTATGTATGCATGTGCCTTGACCAGGGATTGAACTCACAACCTTCATGTATTTGGACAATGCTCCAACCAGCTGGCTACCCTGCCAGGGTTTCTGATTATTTCTTATATCCTCTTGCTCTTACATGCCCACAGCACTATTAGGTCATTTAGTGACTATATGGGAATATATTTTTTAGTTACCTACAACTCTGAGCCTAAGGAACATTGCTCATATTCCACTATTGTGAGGTGCTCTCTTCTTGGGAATGAGCATTTATTGGTGGTGACTTTGGAGACTTGCAGCATGTGGCCCATCAGAATCTTCCCCCATTTCCCATACTTCTGCTGCTCGGAATTGCCCTGTACAGTTGGGTCACATCTGCCTATATCCTGAGGTCTGTGAGGAGACCTGTCACCTAGGTTTTGTTCATTGTAGATGTCCGGGCTTTTTCTTTTACTATTCTGGTAGGTCTCTTGTTTTCATTGGGAGTTTCTGGGAGATTAAGTAACTGCACTGCTATCCTGATCTCATCCTACTCTCAATGTTTTATTAACAAAAATAATCAGTGGTAGAGGTTAAGTGAATTTGCTCATGGACATTTGAATAGTGAGAGATGCGGAAGACCCAGGTTCGAGACCCTGAGGTCGTCAGCTTGAGCACGGGCTCATCTGGTTTGAGCAAAAGCTCACCAGCTTGAGCCCAAGGTCACTGGCTCAAGCAAGGGGTTACTCGGTCTGCTGAAGGTCCACAGTCAAGGCACATGTGAGAAAGCAATCAATGAACACTTAAGGTGTTGCAACGTGCAACGAAAAACTAATGATTGATGCTTCTCATCTCTCCATTCCTGTCTGTCTGTCCCTGTCTATCCCTCTCTCTGACTCTCTCTCTCTCTCTCTTTCTCTCTCTCTCTGTAAAAAATAAATTAATTAAAAAAAAAGAAGCTCCAGAAAATTTTTGAATCTCAGGGTGGTCATTGTGCTTATGGGATTTCTGGGCCTTTGCAGAGCCTTGGACCAGGGGCTACTGTCAGTGTGCTAGGTTTCCCATTTTCATTGGTCTTGCTTCTGCCCCACAGCAGCACTGACTGCAGTTTGCAGTACACCCACCCTGGCCTCCTGCGAACACGTTCTCTAGCAGAAGACACCAAGGTTGAGGCCCAGAGGATATATGCTTATTCAAGTGGTTTGCTTTTGAGTCAACAGGTCCCACCCCTCCAGGAACAAGACAGTTCAGGCAGTGGCATCAGAAAGTTCCAATGCCAGGAACCCATCGTGGGTCAAGGGACCCCTGACCAGAAGCCTCCTCCAAGAGGACCCCAGCAAAGGCATAGTAGTTACAGGACAGACCAGATCCTAGAGTGGATGATTATTTCCCAGGAGCAGCCAAAAACCACCAAGTCTCAAGTGAGTTGATGAATAAAAGTAATAAAGAAGTGGGAATCAATAAACAAGCAACTTATGGTTCCCGTGAGTTCCTGTCTACTGTTAAATACACATTTCCTGATTTCCCCATACTCAGTTTCCGTCCCCTTTTTAATCCTCCAATAATCGCCTGACCAGGCGGTGGCGCAGTGGATAGAGCATTGGACTGGGATGCAGAGGACCCAGGTTCGAGACCCCCGAGGTCGCCAGCTTGAGCGCGGGCTCATCTGGTTTGAGCAAAATTCCACCAGCTTGAGCCCAAGGTCTCTGGCTCCAGCAAGGGGTTACTCGGTCTGCTGAAGGCCCGCGGTCAAGGCACATATATGAGAAGGCAATCAATGAACTACTAAGGTGTTGCAATGCGCAATGAAAAACTGATGATTGATGCTTCTCATCTCTCTGTTCCTGTCTGTCTGTCCCTCTCTCTGACTCACTCTCGGTCTCTGTAAAGAATAGAGAAAGATTAAAAATAATAATAATAATAATAATAATAATCCTCCAATAATCATTTTGGTTTTTTGTTTGTTTGTTTTTGTATTTTTCTGAAGTTGGAAACGGGGAGGCAGACTCCCGCATGTGCCTGACCGGGATCCACCCGGTATGCCCACCAGGGGGCGATGCTCTGCCCATCTGGGGGGTTGCTCTGTTACAACCAGAGTCATTCTAGCGCCTGAGGCAGAGGCCAACTTTTGCTCCAATGGAGCCTTGGCTGCGGGAGGGGAAGAGAGAGACAGAGAGGAAGGAGAAGGGGAGGGGTGGAGAAGCAGATGGGCACTTCTCCTGTGTGCCCTGGCCGGGAATCGAACCCAGGACTCCTGCACGCCAGGCCAACGCTCTACCACTGAGCCAACCGGCCAGGGCCATCACTTTGTTTTTTATGAATCTTGTTTAAGTGTTTATAAAATGTGTATTGTTTTTGCAGTGTGCGTATTTTTAGTTCACATTAATGGTGAGTGCACATGTGTGTTTTGCTGTATTACTTGCATTTTTCATTGAGTGCTTGTTTTGTGAGCACCCATGCTTTTGCATTTATTCATTGTGCTGCCAGCGGCAGTTGTAGAGCATTTGCTCGTTTCACATTCCCAGTGATTTTGAGTATTGTTAGTCTTTTTAATTTGAGCCATTCTGGTGGTTGTAAGGTGGTGTCTCTTTATGGATTTAACTTGTATTCCCCGATAGCTTAACTAGGTAAGTACCTTTTGCCATATACATCTGACATTTTGTTACATTATATGGATGTATTTTACCTTTTTCTTATTGATTTAAATGGTTTTTTTGTGTGGTTTTTTTTGGTATTTTTTTGAAGCTGGAAACGGGGAGACACAGTCAGACAGACTCCTGCATGCGCCCGACCGGGATCCACCGGCACGCCCACCAGGGGCGAATCTCTGCCCACCAGGGGGCGATGCTCTGCCCCTCCGGGGCCTGGGGCAGAGGCCAAGGAGCCACAGCGCCCAGGACATCTTTGCTCCAATGGAGCCTTGGCTGCGGGAGGGGAAGAGAGAGATAGAGAGGAAGGGGGGGGTGGAGAAGCAAATGGGCGCTTCTCCTATGTGCCCTGGCCAAGAATCGAACCCGGGTCCCCCGCACGCCAGGCCGACACTCTACCGCTGAGCCAACTGGCCAGGGCCGAATTTTTAATATTCTAAAGCTTGTTAGAAGTGCAGCCTCTCAGACACCACTGAACCCTGTTAGATTTGGTTCTTCATTTTAACAATTCATGCACATCAAACTTCAAAACAAAATTGATACCAAATCCATATTCAGATTTTACCTGAATATTTTACCTTCATTCTAATGCAGTACATTCTGATGGGAAGGTTTTCAGTGAATTTTTGCTTTTATCACAAAGTAGAATTGAACTAATGTAAACCCTTGGTAAGTAGTCTGTTGTTTCCCATAAACTCAGTAAAATAATCTGAGATTGAATGGGAACATGCTCTTTCAGGGACCATTGTCATTCATGGATGTGTTTGTGTACTTTACCTGGGAAGAGTGGCAGCTGCTGGACCCAACTGAGAAGCACCTGTACAGGAGTGTGATGTTGGAGAACTACAGCAACCTGGTGTCCCTGGGTGAGTGCTGCTGCTCTGAAAGGAATGTGTGTGATCTCCAGGCTTCTTAGTTTCTTAAAGCTGGGAGGTGGGGGGTGGGGTCTTTGTAAAATGCTTAGTGATTTTAGACTTCTAGTTAGAGGCCAGGTTCTCTTTAGTCATGACCCACAGGTTGAGAACCGCTGTCTTAGTGTCTCTTTGTCATCAGACTATACCAGTTGAATAAATCCTAATTTGGTCAAGGTACAAAACGTCAGCTTCATCATGCTGTCTCTTAACCAAATCTTTCCCATTCTTCAGCATCCCTGAATCTTGGGCAGTTTGGTCTAGGGTGTCTGATTTTCTGTTCACAGGGTATCAAAACACCAAACCTGATATCATCTTCATGATGGAACAAGAGGAGCTGTGGAGGATGCTGGCCCAGATTCAAAGTCAAGGCCATGCAGGTGACTGAGCAGGACATGTAGACTTTTTGTTTTAGATTTTATTTATTGATTTTAGAGAGGGAGGGAGGGAGGGAGGGAGGGGGAGAGAGAGAGAGAGAGAGAGAAGGGAGAGGAGCAGGAAGCATCAAATGGTAGTTGCTTTTCATATCTGCCTTGATTGGGCAAGCCCAGAGTTTCAAATGAGCAGCCTCAGCGTTCCAGGTGGATACTTGATTGACTACGCCACCACAGGTTGGGCATTTTTCCATTTTTGTTTAGACTTGATCTTAGCCAAAAGTCTGAGAAGCGATCCCTTTTTGTTTAAATTGTGAATTCTGGCCCTGGCCGGTTGGCTCAGCGGTAGAGCGTCGGCCTGGCGTGCGGGAGACCCGGTTTCGATTCCCGGCCAGGGCACATAGGAGAAGCGCCCATTTGCTTCTCCACCCCCACCCCCTCCTTCCTCTCTGTCTCTCTCTTCCCCTCCCGCAGCCAAGGCTCCATTGGAGCAAAGATGGCCCGGGCGCTGGGGATGGCTCCTTGGCCTCTGCCCCAGGCGCTAGAGTGGCTCTGGTCACAGCAGAGCGATGCCCTAGAGGGGCAGAGCATCGCCCCCTGGTGGGCAGAGCATCGCCCCTGGTGGGCGTGCCGGGTGGATCCCGGTCGGGCGCATGCGGGAGTCTGTCTGACTGTCTCTCCCCATTTCCAGCTTCAGAAAAATACAAAAAAAAAAAAAAATAATAAATAAATGAATAAATAAATTGTGAATTCTGAGGCGATGTGCACCTCATGCTTATGTGTGTTATCTCATCTCTAGCCACTCCCTTTCAGTTACTCTGCTCTCTTACTTCCCGTGTAACAGACCTACTCTATTATGCTTCTAAGCATGCTTCTCCTCTTTTTTTTTTTTTTTTTTTTTTGCATTTTTCTGAAGCTGGAAACGGGGAGAGACAGTCAGACAGACTCCCGCATGCGCCCGACCGGGATCCACCCGGCACGCCCACCAGGGGCGACGCTCTGCCCACCAGGGGGCGATGCTCTGCCCATCCTGGGCGTCGCCATGTTGCGACCCTCCTGGGTGTCGCCATGTTGCGACCAGAGCATGCTTCTCCTCTTGACATCACTTGATGTGACTTTCACATGCTTTCCACTTCTTTCCTGTTTTTGAAATCCCTTATACTTAACATTCCACAACAGCCCCAACTTCCTTCCTTCTCCCTGAAGCCACCCCTTTCCATGTTTCTCTGTGATAATCACTGTAACATCACTGTCCTTGGCAAGTACATCCCTGCATCAGTTGATGATGTCAGTTTTCCTGCCTAAAGCTTTCCCGTTCCCCCCTGACTCAAGTGGCACCCTGTGCACCCACTGTCACACTGCACAGTGATGTACTTATTCTCCCCATACTTCCTTGGCTGCTCTTGATGTTTCCTCTGAGTCCAGAGAGGCCTTTATTTTTCTTCAACGCTTGCCTCCTATATTGTAATTTATTTTAAAAGACTTTCACTCACTCTGAAGATTTAAGCTCTTTTTTTCTTTATTGGTAATTGACAGCCCATCCCTCTTTCATCTCCCCTTCGGTACTGGGTGTGATTGATCCACAGGGCATCTTGCCTGCCTGTACCACTCCCTTGTCTCATTATTAGAAACTGGAATCGTCTTCACTGCTCCGTAGCCACATACTACCTTCTCACCTTTCTGGTTGTTGCTTGTTCGCTCTGTTATGCTTCTAGTTCTTCCTGTACGGGTGGTCAACTTCAGTCTTTACGTACAGTTCTCTTCAGTGGTCTTGCTGAAGTCTGTTAGTATTTTGGTCCTTTAAAAAGAAGTCTTTTAAGGCCCCCATCCTCTCAATTTCTGCCCACAGGGCCAACAACTTCTTTTTTTTTTTTTTTTACAGAGACAGAGAGTGGGATAGATAGGGACAGACAGAGAGGAACAGAGAGAGATGAGAAGCATCAATCATTAGTTTTTCATTGCGACACCTTAGTTGTTCATTGATTGCCTTCTTATATGTGCCTTGACCGTGGGGCTACAGCACAGTGAGTGAACCCTTGCTTGAGCCAGCGACCTTGGGTCCAAGCTGGTGAGCTTTTGCTCAAACCAGATGAGCCTGCACTCAAGCTGGCGACCTCGGGGACTCGAACCTGGGTCCTCCGCATCCCAGGCTGACACTCTATCCACTGCGCCACCTGGTCAGGCAGGCCAACAACTTCTTGATTGTTCTACTCCTTAGTCAAAGTTATTCATTTGTGTCCTTTTCTGTTAGTTCATCTTGATGTTACTGTCAGATATGTTTCCTTGAGCATTTCTTTCTTCTGTCACAGGCATGGAAGGATAAATCAACAGTTAGTCTTTGTGTCTTTCTCATTGTTTCTGCTGTAGTTTTTTGATTAATCCTAAATCACCCTATTTAAGCAGAAGTGATTTATTATCATAAGTCTTAAGTGCTTTGAAGTGGGGCAGCTCTTGGCATGATTAAGTGACTCGGTAAATCACCAAAGGGCCACCTGAACCCTGCTGTTCCAAGTATGTCAGCGTTTTCCTCAAGTTCCTTCCCTTTGTGGTCATAAATGGCTGTCACAGTTCCTGCCAGCATGTGCAGTGGCCAGTGGAATAATAAAGACTGTTTCTTCCCACAAGACATTTAGTATCAGGCAGTAAAACCTACCCCAGGAAGCCCCAGCAGACTTACCATGTTTAGGAGGCTAGATTTTTATCACATACCTCCCTTAGAAGACTCTGGCCAGGGAAAGGGACCATCCCTGTTGACTCTGATAAATTGTGCTTCACCTTCTGGGGGCTGAGGTACAGATAGGGATGGACAGGGTTCACCATTTTTCAGCTGCAGCTCATGGCCTAAAGCATGGGGGTGGGGGACACATAAGTTTTCTGCCTGTCAGGAAGTGGGCAGAAGAACTGTTGGTGGAGCAGCACTGTCCATCTTCATCGACCTCTTTGGCTAGGCAGCTTCTAGTCATACCCCGCTTCCCGTCTGTGCATCCATCCATCCATCTATCCATCCATCTTAAAAAATAGTCCTCCACCCTTGTCTTCATTGTTGTACTATATTAATGCCAAAGTATTATAGAATCTTTGTTCCCAGTCAGACTTGGTGGTAGTTCTTTATGGTCTGGTGATTTATAATTAAAGATAAGTTATCTTCATACAACCAACCAGACAAATACCAAGTGGAAGAGAGTAGAACAGGGTAGGAATAACAGGAACCTTCATTCTTGGAGATTAGCAGCAGTGAACACCACATAGAAGTAGCCACATAGGCCTGATCAGGCAGTGGCACAGTGGATAGAGCGTCGACCTAGGACACAGAGGACTCAGGTTTGAAACCCCAAGGTCACTGGTTTGAGTGCAGTCTCATTCCACTTGAGTGTAGGATCATAGACATGACCCTGTGATCACTGGCTTGAGCACAAAAGTCACTGGCTTGAAGCCCAAGGTCGCTGGCTTAGAAATCACCGCATAGGCCTTACCAGGTGCTAGCACAGTGAATAGAGCATCAGCCTGGGATGTTGAGGACCTAGGTTCAAAACCCCAAGGTTGGCCCTGGCCGGTTGGCTCAGCGGTAGAGCGTCGGCCTGGCGTGCGGGGGACCCGGGTTCGATTCCCGGCCAGGGCACATAGGAGAAGCGCCCATTTGCTTCTCCACCCCCCCTTCCTCTCTGTCTCTCTCTTCCCCTCCTGCAGCCAAGGCTCCATTGGAGCAAAGATGGCCCGGGTGCTGGGGATGGCTCCTTGGCCTCTGCCCCAGGCGCTAGAGCATCGCCCCCTGGTGGGCAGAGCGAAGCCCCTGGTGGGCGTGCCGGGTGGATCCCGGTCGGGCGCATGCGGGAGTCTGTCTGACTGTCTATCCTCGTTTCCAGCTTCAGAAAAAATAAAAATAAAAAAATAAATAAACAAAACCCCAAGCTCGCCTGCTTGGGCCACCAGCTTGAGTGCAGGGTTGCCAGCTTGAGCACTGAATCATAGACATGACCCCATGGGTGGCTGGCTTGAGCAAGGTGTCACTGGCTTGGTGGGAGTCCCCTGATCTCCCCTGGCCTGTGAACATATGAGAAAGCAATCAATGAGCAACTAAGGTGCCACAACTATGAGTTGATGCTTCTCTCTCCCTTCCTGTCTGTCCCTGCCTGTCCATTTCTCTTTCTTTCTTTCTCACTAAAAATAGAAAAAAAAATGGTGGTTAGTACAGATTTAGTGTTCCTGACCTCTGAAGATCTACAGGAACAGTACTGACAACCAACCATGAACAAATCATATTCTAGGACAAAGATTAATGACTTGCTAGCCTATTTTCATCTCAGTGGAGACATTTGTGATGATAGGATCATGTAATAGCCAATAGTAACACTCCCTCTCAAGCCATTGTGATAGTTAAAAGTGCCTATTTGCATTTCTCAGTGCAACCAGAGGGTAGTACTACCCCATTGGGGAGTTTATGTGTGGGACAGTATAATGTGGAGGTTGTGTACAAATAAATAAGAGGGATTAGATTTAGGATGCAGGCAGACTTGGTATGAGATGTTAAGACCCTCTAATATGCTGTCTCCAACCCTAACGTGCTGCTGTGTTCTCTTAATCCCCTTTTCTGTTCATTGCCTTGGTTGGACTATTACATTAGGACATCTAGATCAACTCAACTCATTCTCTTTTCTATTGGCCTCCAAATTTTTGTCATTGTGCCTGAGAACTTAGTCCTGTGTCTTGTTCCCTATCTACTGTGTATCTTTGGCTTGGGTGATATAAAAATAATTTTAACAGCATAGTGTCTACCCAGCCCTGCTTTTTCCCCCCAGAAAAAACAACTGTCATCTCTTTTAGGTTTTTCTTAGGCTATTAACCTCCATATATCTAAGTAACCAGTATATTCTACTGCCCCTTTATTCCCCCCTTCTCCAATGATCACTCAGCATAGAGGGGAAATTCTCTTTCACCTTCTGCCCATCATACACTCCACGATATACAAACTGTCTCTTCCCATTCCCCACCATCCTAATAAAGTTGCTTCGTACTTTTAGTCAGGTCAGTCTTCAGTTTTCACACTTTACGACTGCAATTTCTATTACAGATAAATCATGCGAGTATATTGTAGTTAATTTTTGTTCATAAAATTTTTTTCTTGAGTTGTTTTATTTGCGTGCCCAATTTTTTCTGGGTTGTTTTGTTTGTTTGTTTGTTTGGTTGGTTGGTTTGAAGAGAGAAAAACATCCATTTGTTGTTCCATTTATTTATGCATTTATTGGTTGATTTTTGTATGTGTTCTGACTGGGGAATTGAACCCACAAACTTGGCGTATCAGGATGATGCTCTCACCAACTGAGCTATCTGGATAGGGCTTCTCTGCTCTTATAATTAATACAATTATCATTTTTGTTTTGTTTTATTTTTCTGTATTTTTCTGAAGTTGGAAACGGGGAGGCAGTCAGACAGACTCCCGCATGCGCCCGACCGGGATCCTCCTGGCATGCCCACCAGGGGGCGATGCTCTGCCCATCTGGGGTGTTGCTCTGTTGCAACCAAAGCCATTCTTGTGCCTGAGGCAGAAGCCATGGAGCCATCCTCAGTGCCCAGGCCATCTTTGCTCCAATGGAGCCTTGGCTGCAGGAGGGGAAGAGAGAGACAGAGAGGAAGGAGAGGGGGAGGAGTGGAGAAGCAGATGGGCACTTCTCCTGTGTGCCCTGGCCGGGAATCGAACCCGGGACTCCTGCACACCAGGCCGATGCTCTACCACTGAGCCAACCAGCCAGGGCCAATACAGTTATCATTAATTTAACCTCAGACTTTTCTTCACATGTCCAAATATTCTTTTGGTATATTCAGCAAAATGAGTAATTTTGTCAGGTTTTGTGTGTGTGTGTGTGTGCGCACGCGTTTTTATGTGGCAGAGACAGGGAGAGTCAGAGAGAGGGACAGATGGACAGGAAGGGAGAGAGATGAGAAACATCAATTCTTCATTGTGGTTCCTTAGTTGTTCATTGATTATTTCTCATATGTGCCTTTACGGGGGGTGAGAGGAGGAGGTTACAGCAGACCGAGTGACCCCTTGCTCGAGCCAGCGACCTTGGGCTCAACCTGGTGAGCCTTGCTCAAACCAGATGAGCCTGCACTCAAGCTGGCGACCTCGGGGTCTCGAACCTGGGTCCTCCACATCCCAGTCTGACACTCTATCCATTGCACCACTGCCTGGTCAGGCTAATTTTGTCAGTTTTTATCTGCCTGGTGACATCTCTCCTAGGTCTTTGACTGGTGCATTGTAAACTCATTTTACTCAAGACCTGGCTGTACGATTTTTATCCTTGAATGTCTGTTCAATTGTTATTTTCTGTATTATATGTCATCTTTTTCCCTGATTTGTTCTGTCAGGGCACCTCTTCTAGTAGCTTCCTGTGGAAGGATACGTAGGATATAAATTTGAGACCTGTGCCTCTTAAAGGCTTATACTTCTGAATGCTGTTTTCTCCTCTCTAGTGATGCTAATGAGAATTCAGATGCTGTTAAAAAGTTTTGATCTAGTATACACATCTTTGTGTGAATTTTGTTTTGTTTTGTTTCTCTGGAAGCTTTCACTAGCTGTTTCCTGTCCTCGGTGTTCTGAAATATCATTATGTTTCTTGTTTATTTATTTTCATCTATTTGTGTGGGTATTCATTGGAATTTTATTTCCAAGAGGCTGTAAACTCAATTGCAATGTTTTCTGCTGTTTCTCCTGAGATTTGCAGAGTTTGGAACATACTAAGTATTCAACAATTATTTATTAAATGATTTTAATGATTAGAAATTTCATCCATTTTCTTTATATTTTGCTTATTTTGCCTTCTTTACCCATTATGCAAACCAGTTAAACTGAAAACAGCCTTTACTTATTGTCAGATGCCTATGTCTATATTCATTTTTAGTTTTGCTTTCTTTTCCCCAGTGCCCAGGAACTGGGGGACATTTGCAGTTTACATTTTACTTAATTTAGATCTGATATCTGAAACTAAAACAGTAACATCATGACCTGGCATTTTTATTTTTAATTTTTATTTTTTTTGTATTTTGTATTTTTCTGAAGCTGGAAACAGGGAGGCAGTCAGACAGACTCCCGCATGTACCTGACCGGGATCCACCAGGGGGCGATGCTATGCCCATCCTGGGGTCACTATGTTGCGACCAGAGCCACTCTAGTGCCTGAGGCAGAGGCCACAGAGCCATCCCCAGCGCCCGGGGCCATCTCTGCTCCAATGGAGCCTTGGCTGCGGGAGAGGAAGAGACAGACAGAAAGGAAGGAGAGGGGGAGGGATGGAGAAGCAGATGGGTGGTTCTCCTGGCCGGGAATCGAACCTGGGACTCCTGCACAGCAGGCTGATGCTCTACCACTGAGCCAACCGGCCAGGACTGACCTGGCATTTTTAAAGGCAATTTTATAGGATACCAGCATCATTTTATTTGTAACATGTTTTCATTTCTAGACAAAGTCTGGAAAATTGATAATCACGTGGAATGGTATCAGGAAAACGAAGGCACGCCAGGAAGTATGGCAAAATACTATGAGTATACTGCATTTGCAAAACTGTGTCTTCTTAGTACAGATTGTGCTACTTCAAGACAAAAGCTTTATAAATGTGGCACAAGTGCAAAGAGTTTGAAATATAATGTAGACTCCAATAGTAATTACACTAGAAAGAACCCTAATGGAGTTTATTCACAAAGGGAATCATTCCTCCGTTCTAAACATGAACAAACTCTTTTTGGAATAAAATATTGTGAAAGTTACGAATCTGAAAAAATTGTTAACAAGAAGTCACAATTCATCTGCCAGCAAATCTATATGGGAGGAAAATCCTTTGAATGCAGTTATTGTGGGAAGGTTTTCAGCAGCAAGTCTTACCTTGTCGTGCATCAGCGAACGCATGCAGAGGAAAAGCCCGACAAATGTGATGGATGTGAGAAAGACTTCAGCAAGTCCTACCTAATTGAACATCAGAGAAGACACAGAGGAGAGAAATTATATGAATGCAATCAGTGTGGGGAAACTTTCTGTTTCAGTTCACAACTCGTTATACATCAGAGGAGTCACACAGGTGAGAATCCTTATAAATGCTGTGAATGTGGAAAAGTCTTTAATAGGAAAGAGCAGCTTGTTTTACACCATAGAACTCATTCAGGACAGAAACCCTATGGTTGTAATGAATGTGGGAAAACCTTTGGGTTGAACTCACAGCTCATTGTACATCAAAGAATTCATACAGGAGAGAAACCTTATGAATGTAGTGAATGTCAGAAAGCCTTTAATACAAAGTCAAACCTTCTGGTACATCAGAGAACCCATACAGGGGAGAAGCCTTATGGTTGTAGTGAGTGTGGGAAAGCCTTTACTTTCAAGTCACAGCTCACTGTACATCAGGGTCTTCACACAGGAGTAAAGCCTTTTGGGTGCATTCAGTGTGGGAAAGCTTTCATTCTGAAGTCACAGCTTATTGTACATCAGCGGAGTCACACAGGAATGAAACCTTATGTATGCAATGAATGTGACAAAGCCTTTAGGAGCAAGTCATACCTCATTATACATATGAGAACTCATACAGGAGAGAAACTCAATGAATGCAGTGAATGTGGGAAATCCTTCAGTTTCAATTCACAACTCATTATACACCAGAGGATTCACACAGGAGAGAGCCCGTTTGAATGTCATGAATGTGGGAAAGCCTTCGGTCGTAAATATCAGCTCATTTCACACCAGAGAACTCATGCAGGGGAGAAACCCTATGAATGTAGTCACTGTGGGAAAAGTTTTGGTTTGAAGTCACAGCTCATTATACATCAAAGAATTCATACGGGAGAGAAACCCTTTGAATGCAGTGATTGTTGTAAAGCCTTTAATACAAAGTCAAACCTTATTGTACATCAGAGAATCCATACAGGGGAGAAACCTTATGGCTGTAGTGACTGTGGAAAAGCCTTCACTTTCAAGTCACAGCTTACTGTACATCAGGGAACACACACTGGAGTAAAACCCTATGTGTGTAACCAATGTGGGAAAGCCTTTACTTTGAAGTCACAGCTCATTGTACACCAGAGAAGTCACACAGGTGTGAAACCCTATGGATGCAGTGAATGTGGAAAAGCTTTCAGGAGCAAGTCATACCTCATTATACATGTGAGGGCTCATACAGGAGAAAAGCCACATGAATGCAGTGAATGTGGGAAATCCTTCAGTTTCAATTCACAACTTACTGTACACCAGAGAATTCACACAGGAGAAAATCCTTATGAATGCATTGAGTGTGGGAAAGCTTTTAACAGGAAAGATCAGCTCATTTCACATCAGAGGACTCATGCAGGGGAAAAACCTTATGGGTGTAGTGAATGTGGTAAAGCCTTTAGTAGCAAGTCATACCTCATTATACACATGAGAATTCATTCAGGACAGAAACCATATGAATGTCACAAATGTGGGAAAGCCTTTATTTGGAAATCACTACTCATTGTACATGAGCGAACTCATACAGGGGAAAACCCTTATAAATGCAATCAATGTGAGAAATCATTCAGTGGAAAATTACGTCTCATTGTACATCAGAGAATACACTCAAGAGAGAAACCCTATGAATGCAGTGAATGTGGAAAAGGCTTCATTAGGAAATCTCAGCTCATTGTACATCACAGAACTCATTCAGGGGAGAAACCTTATGGATGTAATGAATGTGGGAAAACCTTCTCTCAGAAATCAATTCTCAGTGCACATCAGAGGATTCATACAGGAGAGAAACCCTGTAAATGCATTGAATGTGGGAAAGCTTTTTGTTGGAAGTCGCAGCTCATTATGCATCAGAGAACTCACACAGATGATAAACATGTTGAGTAATTAAATTAAGAAACTTTCAAAAAATCACTTTACAGGTCATACCAGCAAATTCATTCTGAAGAGAAATTATACATGATATCATCACAAACTCCAGAAAACTCATACTTAAGAGAGACCTTGTGAACATACAACATGTGGAAGGACATCACAGAAAGCTGTTTTTACATGTAAAAAACATACAACAGCCTGACCAGGCAGTGGCGCAGTGGATAGAGCGTCGGACTGGGATGCTGAAGACCCAGGTTCGAGACCCTGAGGTCACCAGCTTGAGTGCAGGTTCATCTGGTTTGAGCAAAAAGCTCACCAGCTTGGACCCAAGGTCGCTGGCTTGAGCAAGGGGTTACTCAGTCTGCTGAAGGCCCATGGTCAAGGCACATATGAGAAAGCAATCAATGAACAACTAAGGTGTCACAATGAAAAACTGATGATTGATGCTTCTCATCTCTCTCCGTTCCCATCTGTCTGTCCCTGTCTGTCTGTCTGTCTCTCTCTCTCTCTGTAAAAAACAAAACAAAAAAAACATACAAGAACTCTTTGAATTCAGTGAACCGTAGGAAACATTTCAGCTGTCCGTCATACCCTTTTATAAGTTTATAAAGGTGAGGAGTATTCACATTCATACACATGTGAATGAATGTGTGAAAGTCATTTTTTAAATAAAAAATTATCAAAGAGGAAATTCTATAAAGCAAATTAATATAGAATACACTGCTTTGAAATTCATAGTTTATTCAACACTAGGATTTTAATGACAGAAAAATTTTACTCTGCATAGCAATATTCTTAACAAATGCAACTTTTTACTAAAATAAAGTGACTTATAAGTGCATATTAAAAATAGAAATCATTTTTATTCCATTTGTAAGTGGCCCTGGAAGCTAACTTCAGTTATATTTGTCAATATGGTGGACATTTCTAACTGATTAGAACATCCTGATGTCTTTTAAGATTCGTAATCCCTCACAATACACGCACTTTTTTTGTTTTAATATCCATTGTTTATTTGGAAATAAACCTCTGAAAAGCCAGGTCACAAACGTGGACAGCAGGGACTGCCCACAACGTCAGGAAGTCTAGGGGCTGTCCCCTAGGTTGTCCCAGAATGCCTTAGGTGCTGCCACCCAAGTTGAGAACTCACTTGGGGTCTGGGGCTTACATCTTCTAGTGTCCATTACAGTAAGGATCCAGGGCTGTAAGTGGGGATTCCCAGCTCACTGGCAGCTCCTGAAGACGGCATTAGCTTTGGTGGGAGGCCATCTCTGTCACCTTGGCCAGGGAGGCCTATTCCAAACCTTGACTCCATAGCAACGGACCCTGGCTCTGTAGTCATTCCCTCCCATGGGGTGTCAGCAGGGTCTTCTCTACATGGAGTTTCTTCCTGGGCTCTAAGCACTGAGGGGCTCTCCAGAGCCTCTCCCTCATCGTCCAGTTCTGCCAACAGGCGGTGAGCTGATTTCCTCTGATTTCTTGGGGTTGGGTTAGAAGGGGTGGTCCCCCTTCCCTGGGGGAAGTGGAAGCAGGCAGGCTCTGTGGTGCACCCCCACTTCGAGAGAAAGTGAGGGGCTGGGGCTGGAGCTAGCTGAGACTCAATGGAGGTGAGGATCAGCGTAGCTTTCGGTACAGGGGACAGGGAGCTGAGGGGGCGCTGTGGAGCCCTTTCGAGGGGCAGCGTGGGCTGGAAACCAGCCCTGGTTCCCTCCTCACCCCTAAACCATGGGATGGTAATGGCAGCAAAATCTTGAGGTTTGATTCAGACTTGCAGAAACATGAAGTAGAACTCTGAGGGGCTGGTTCCTGGGGTCCCTTCAGGGCCAAAGGTCAGAAGGTCACCATTGCTCAGCTCCAGCCTGTGACCCCCTTGGGAGTCGGACATTGTTGACCAAAGTCCCTTGGCTGCTACGGTCTTCCACACTGACCCTCCAGTCCTCACCCTGGTACTCTGCGTGGACTCCAGAGATGAAACCGGGCTCCTGTTGAGGCCACAGGGCCACATCACACAAGTTGGCCCTGCAGCCCAAGCAATAGGTGCAACCCGCCCCACTTGGGGAGTGGAACGTGTAGAGGTCACCATCTTGCCAAACCCTATGTATAATAGCTGGAAGCAGGGCAGCATGGGCGGTGCCCACTCCACACCACCTCTTCCACTTCAGGGATCCATCACCGTTCCCATCCTGGGCCAGGCATGGACCCGGTGGCCGTGGTCCACTTGTCATCTGGTGCACACTTGAGCTATGCGCTGTGCAGTTCCAACTTGAGCACCGTCCCTGAGCAGTGCATATGCAGAGTGCAAGGATCCTAGGCGTGCGATGCAAAACTGGCTGGAAAATTCAGGGAAGGTCCTGGGGTAGTCCCAAACTGAACATGTCCAATGACACCTTAAGATGAACCGATTCCTCAGGCACGCAGTGCAGTCTCAGAGTGGTCTCTCCAGGCAGGGCCGGCCTGTGTGGTGTCTGGGGCCCTCGGGCTCCCTGGGGCTGCCCAATACATGCATTCTTGATAGGATCATCATTCTAGGTGCCCAGCCAAGGGGTTGGCCTTGTCACAAAGTAGGCTGAGGTACTTTGGACTTTAAATTTTGAATGGACTCAGGTGCAGAAAAGAAACTGAAGTCTTGTTCTGTGGTAGCATCTTGCTACAGTTAGTTATTAGTTACTTCAATGTTGATTACACAGTATAGCTTTAGCTATATGGTATTCTTTTTAATTAATTTTGGAAAGACCAAGGAAGGGAGAAACACCAACTTGCTGTTCTGCCTATTCGTGCATTCATTAGTTGATTCTTTTTTTTTTTTTTTTTTTGATTGAGAGGGACAGATAGGGACAGACAGACAGGAAGGGAGAGAGATGAGAAGCATTCAACTCTTCATTGCAGCACCTCAGTTGTTCAATGATTGCTTTCTCATATGTGCCTGGACCAGGGGGCTATAGCAGAGCGAGTGACCACTTGCTCAAGCCGGCGACCATGGTGTCATGTCTACGATTCCATGCTCAAGCCAGCAACTCCACACTCAAGCTGGATGAGCCCATGCTCAAGCCGACGACGCCCGGGTTTTGAACTTGGATCCTCTGCTTCCCAGTCCAACGCTCTATCCACTGTGTCACTGCCTGGTCAGGCTCTTTTCTAATATTTTATGCTACAAATTTCCCTCTAAGCACTGCTTATTCTGTATAGCAAAACTTTTGATATATTTTTTGTTCAAAATACTTTCCTTTTTTTTTTTCTTTTTTCTTTTTTTTTTTTTACAGAGAGAGTCAGAGAGAGGGATAGATAGGGACAGACAGGAACGGAGAGAGATGAGAAGCTTCAATCTTCAGTTTTTTGTTGTGGCACTTTAGTTGTTCATTGATTGCTTTCTCATATGTGCCTTGACCATGGGGCTACAGCAGACTGAGCAACCCCTTGCTCAAGCCAGCAACCTTGAGTCTAAGCTGGTGAGCTTTTTGCTCACACCAGATGAGCCCACACTCAGACTGGCGACCTTGGGGTCTCGAACCTGGGTCCTCCGCATCCCAATCCAACGCTCTCTGCACCACCGCCTGGTCAGGCTCCTTTTTTCTTTAAGTTTCCCTGACTTTTAGATTGTCGTTAACTTCTAAGGGTTGAGATTTTCCTGTTCTTTTTTTTTTTCCCTGAAGTCGGAAACAGAGAGGCAGTCAGACAGACTCCCACATGCGCCCGACTGGGGTCAACCTGGCATGCTCACCAGGGGGCGATGCTCTGCCCATCTGGGGTGTTGCTCTGTTGCGACCAGAGTCATTCTAGCGCCTGAGGCAGAGGCCATGTAGCCATCCTCGGCGCCCGGGCCAACTTTGCTCCAATGGAGCCTCGGCTGCAGGAGGGGAAGAGAGAGACAGAAAGGAAGAAGAGGGGGAGGGGTGGAGAAGCAGATGGGTGCTTCTCCTGTGTGCCCTAGCTGGGAATCGAACCCGGGACTCCTGCACACCAGGCCAACGCTCTACAACTGAGCCAACCAGCCAGGGCCTTTTCTGTTCTTTTTGTTATTGGTTTCTTGCTAAGTTTCATTTTAGACTGAATACATTTATTATTTCTATTACTTAAAATATTTTTTTTATTTGACCTAGGGACAGGACGTACATTTATTGTTGAATGCTTCATGTTCAATAAAAAAGTGTGTAATCTGCTGTTTCATGTTCTAGAACTGTTAGCTCCACTTTGTTGATGGCATTACTCAGTTCCAGAGCCTTACTGAAATTTGCTCTAAGGTGAGAAATAAATGTGTCCATATAAAATGACACAGTATTTTTAAACTAAATTTGTGCATGACTTTGAAGATTCATTGCTAAATGCATACACTTAGGATTGTATTTTTTATTAAATGATGCTATTTTAACGATATCTTTCTTTATAGGAATAAAGAAATCATTTTCTTTGCCTTGGGTATATATTTCCAGAAAATAGACATATATTTTCTAATGTCAACTGTTAGAATGGGTGGGATTGAATAAATCTGAGCTGTATTTAAATTAGCCGGGCTTTGTTGAAGTTTTGGTTGAATTTAGTTCAAAACTTTTGTTCCACTATTTTGAGGACAGGATTGGGATGTTTCCTTCAGGAGGGCCTGAACTAAGGTGCTGAAATGAAGAGTTGGTGCTCTCATCTCTCTCTCTTCCTGTCTGTCCCTCTCTTTGGCCCTCTGACTGTCACACACACACACAAAAATTATATTAAAAAAGAATAAATATCTCATACCAGTAATCTAAAATTCTACTTTAGAAATTAAAAAAGAAAAGTAAAATAATCCCAGAGTAAGTAAAAATAAAATAAGGGTAAGCCCAAAAATTAATGAAGTAGAAAACAACAACAAACACAAAATGGTAGAAGAGGATATTATAAAAACTAAACAAATTTGACAACTGTGATGAAAAGGACTAAATTCTTGAAGGACAAACTACCAAAGTTTACTCAAGGATGGAAGCATACCAAGAAGAAATGGTTAATCTGAATAGCCTAAAAACTATTAAATGCACGCTTTGAAAACTTTTCAACAATAAAAATTCATGCTCAGGTTATTTCACTGCTGAATTCCACCAAACATTTCAGAAGGAAATAATACCAGTTCTTTACAAACACTTCCTGAAAATAGAAGGTGAAAAATATGTCTTAACTCATTTTATGAGGTCAGCCTTATGCAGATTACAAAACTAGAGAAGGGTATTACAAATTTTAAAAACCCCAAATGTTCCTCATTAACATAGAAGCAAAAATCTTCAACTAAATATTAGTTACTTTAATCCAGCATTAATATATTAAGGGAAATTGGAGTTTACCTCAGGAATACAAACCTAAGACTGATTCAATAGTCAAAATCCAATCAATTTAGAGACCATCTAAAAAATAAAAACCATATGATTATTGCAACAAGTGTAAAAGCATTTCTTCCTCACAGTTACAAAGCACACTTTAAAATAGTCTACAGTTAACCTAATGTTGATGTTAAATCCATTGAAGAATTTTAATCCAAAATTAAAAACCTTTCCACAAGGAAAGCTTAAAGCTGTATGACTTCATTAGTGAAGTCTTCCGGAAGTTAAAGAATAAATCCAATCCTATAAAAATTTTCAGAGAACAGAACAAGTAAAAGAATCCTTCCCAATAAAGCATCTAACCCTGTTCATGGATTGGAAGAATTAACATCATTAAAATGTTCATACTACCCAAAGCAATTCATAGATTCAATGCTCCTATTAAAATATTAATGGCATATTTCACAGATCTAGAACAAATATTCTCAAAATGTTTATGAAACAACAACAAAAAAAAACCCAAATAGCCTCAGCAATCTTGAGAAAAAGAACAATATTGTAGGTATCTATCAGATACCAATCTATACTACAAGGTCATTTTAATCAAAACAGCCTGGTAGTGGCATAAGAACAAGCATATAGATCTATGGGATAGAAAAGAGCCTAGAAATAAACCCAGCCTTTATGGCCAATATTTGACAAAAGAGCCCCTGACTAATTAGCTCAGTTAGATTGTGATGCGGAAACACCAAGGTTGTGGGTTCAATCCCTGGTCAGGCATATACAGGGAAGAACACACAACTAAGTGGAATGACAAGTGAATGTTTCTCTCCCTCTCTCTAAAATCAGTCTGCCCTTGTTGAGTGCTCAGTGGATAGCACATAACACATCCTAAAGAATACTTCCCTGCTGTTTCTTACTTTGATATTTTAGGTTCCATTGACTTAATTCATTGATATTTAATGGGTTTGGAGAGCAATTAGTAACGTTTTCATTGACCCAGAGAAGGGGTCTATGCTTCCATTTTCAGAAGGCTTTCATTATAACCCGCACGGGGTGGGGGTGGGAGAGGGACTGTCACAAGCCAATCTCTAAATTCCTCTCTGTTCACCTAGGTCAGGCCTGCTTCAGCAGGGTTTGTTTTCCCCAACTCTGCTTCCTGTTGTCTCTTTCCACACCTTGAAGAGAATCTAAAAATCAAAACAAAACCCCAGAAAGTTATCTCTTTTAAACTTTTAAAGTTGACTTTAGCCAGAAGGGAAAGGAGAGAGACAGGAATGTCATCTGTTCCTGTATGTGCCCTCACCCAGGACTGAACTGGTAACCTCTGCTCTTCAATTTTTTATTTTTTTTTTTGTATTTTTCTGAAGCTGGAAACCGGGAGGCAGTCAGACAGACTCCCGCATGTGCCAGACCGGGATCCACCCGGCACGCCCATCCGGGCTTCGCTCTGTCGCGACCAGAGCCACTCTAGCGCCTGGGGCAGAGGCCAAGGAGCCATCCCCAGCACCCGGGCCATCTTTTGCTCCAATGGAGCCTTGGCTGCGGGAGGGGAAGAGAGAGACAGAGAGGAAGGAGAAGGGGAGGAGTGCAGAAGCAGATGGGTGCCTCTCCTGTGTGCCCTGGCCGAGAATCGAACCCGGGACTCCCACACGCCAAGCCGATGCTCTACCACTTAGCCAACCGGCTAGGGCCACCTCTGCTCTTCAGACCAACACTAATCACTTGAGCCATCCAGTCAGGGCAGAAAGTTATCTCTATAAAAATTAGGAAACATGAATAAGCAAAAAAGAAAAATGCCTAATAAAAATTATCACGCAGGGGCAACTAGAATTTAATACTTTATGTCTGTACATTTCAAATGGGCTCATGTCACTCAAACTATCTTGTAACTTGCCATTTTAATTGCACAGTGTGTCATGATTCCAGTTGGGTCTGTAATTCCTCAGCATAATTACTAATAACTTTTCTGAAGTATGAATATTTAGCAAATCTTCCACTAGCCTATGGATTGCTTCCAGATTTTCACTTGAACAAACGCTGAAATATTTGTCTTTGTGCAGAAATTTTTTGTGTGCAAGCTTTGCAGTCAAAACTTTTCTTTCTAGTAAGACCTTGACCATCCTCGAAGAACCAACTCACAGTCTCCTTGGTCCAGCATGCTGGGTATGGCAGCTCACAAAGTGTGAACTGCACTGAGGACTGTCTGAGCAGAACGTGGGCAGCTCAGCGATTCCCACTGGACCTGACCAGAGTCAGCGGGAGCCTGCGAGCCCAAGGCCCCCCTCGCTCGTGAAGATGTCGCTAAAGCGAGCTGCCCAACGCTCAGGGGTCACGTGGAGGTCATGCCGGGTGTGGAGGTCAGGTCGTTTGTGGATGTCCCAGGTGTGCCCTTCATGCCTAGCTCAGTGGACCCCTCTTGAACCAGGAGCCTTTGTGCCTGCAGGGGCTTCTGCTCCCTCCCTATGTGCTTGGGCTCTGGGTTTTAAAGGCGTGGTTGGTTGTCGGGGTGGGCAAGTGAGCGGGGTGTCCGCCCCAAGCTATGACCTAGGCAGGGCCTAGCTTCGAGGTCCACTGCGGGGGGTGGCCTGGGGTCAAGCAAGGGTCACCGCTTGCTTCTGCTCCTCCCTCCCACACCTGGGAGAAGTTAGGGTAGTGGCGTCCTCTCCTCCGCTGCCGACTGCCCCCAGGACTCACAGAGCCAGACTCAACGGCGCCTCCGAACCCCAGAACCTCTCGGCGCCCTGGGAGTGCGCGGACCCGGAGGGTGCGTCCGACCAAGGCTTTCTGGGATTGGCCGCTGCCTGAATACTTTGTAGCGACCACACCGCCAAAGAGCACCTCCTCCCCGGAGGTGCAGGACGAGCACGTGCGCGCCAGCCCCGCGAGCGCGGAAGTGGGGCGGGGGCGAGGGCGAGTAGGAGGTGGAATCCCGCGGCCCAGAGTTGATCTGGGCAGCCAGGGCTCTCGACCTTCTCGCGGGGCAGCGCACCACGAAAGGTACGTGGCGTCGGGCGGTGGCCAGGGGTGTGTAGGGTTCAACCTGCGGGGCAGAACCACCTACCCTACTCCCGTGTCCTCCATCCCCGCCCACGGCCAGGTCTCCTCAGTGTCTGGAGTTCCCTCCGCTAGTGCCGGCACTTAGCCTCATTCCTGTCTGTCCTGGAGCCCATGGGGTCGGCACTGGAAGAAACCGGGGTCCCGAGCCGGGCGCTCCTCCTCCCGCTCCCGTCGAAGCCCTGTAACCTCGCTTCCCTCGACGGGGAGAATCACAGGGCCCCCGAGTCAGGGCCGAGTGAAGTGGTGGTGTAGGTGATAACGCGTCCGCGGGTGGGCGCGGAGCCAGGATGACGGAGGGTCTCGTACTGGGGGGCGAGCACTGTGCATGGCCTTATGAAAAGTGTGGCATCATCTTCTAAAAACTTAGACGTCCTGCAGTACCGCCCATTAACTTCACCCCCAAGAGTCTGGTTCATAGAAACAAAGCACTATTTTTAAAAGCAATCACTAACAAGTTGTGCAAACATCCGCGGGTGAGAGGGAGATGTTTGAACAAGTTACCGCCCCTCTTTTCATGGAATAGTTTTCAGGACCATGCGAATGCGCCAGGAAATGTCTGTGGGATTAGCCGGATAAGCAGTCTCTGTGCTGTTAAAAACAGGTGTATGTATACATAGATTTGTATAAAAGAGAAAACTTCATTAATCCTCCAAGTCCATTTGCTACAACTTGGGTGATGGCAGAGTGGGATTTGTGGTGTAAAAGGTCAGTGCCTGCTGGGGTGCCCATCCTGGGACCTTTTCAGGTTACCTCAAGTCTCTCCACCTGTTGTCCTCACTTAGTGCCACCACTGAACAGCTGTGAAGGTGAGGAAGCCAGAGGGAGGCCCTGCAAGGGCGCATTCTGTTCTGTAGGGCTCTGTGTGTGTGGGTGAGATTTAAGGCAACATTAATTTTATTTATTTATTTTAGATTTTATTTACTCATTTTAGAGAGAGGGGACACAGAGAGAGAGACAGAGAGAGAGAAGGGGGAGTAGCAGAAAGCATCAACTCCCATATGTGCCTTGACTAGGCAAGCCCGGGGTTTTGAACTGGTGACCTCAGCGATCCAGATCGATGCTTTTCCCACTGCGCCACTGCAGGTCAGGTTAAGGCAACATTTAAATCTTTGTGCTTTTCAAATGGCAATTTTGAGGGTTTTGTTTTGTTTTTCAAAACCAAAATAGTTAAAATCAGATGGTACTAGTCCTGTTCCTGTAGGCCCCATGGCTCCTCTTTGTAGCAATGTAAATGGCATGTGCCTAGCCCTGGCCCACGGCACCTTCTAAGGGCTGGCAGAGGCCTCAGCTTCCATCTGGCAAATGCTTGGGAAATCTGATGACCCCAACACACATGGTCCCTGCCCCCATGGAGCCCAGAAGAGGAGTGAAATAAAACAATTATCACGTTTATGAATCACATGATAATAGGTTGGTTAGGGGACCAGGATGGTGCCTGTGTGAGGGGCACAGTGCGGGGGTGGGTATATGAAATGTTCAGAGGAGTGAGTGATGGCACCTAGCTCAATTGGGGTGCACAACCCAGAACTAAGGTGTTTTGGAGGGAGTAAAGGGAAATACCATGGACATCTGGTTCCCCTGCCTTTTCAAATAAATCCTCACTGTTGCTACCTTACAAGGGCCTGTGGCAAAAGAGGCCTCAGAATTGCTCTGAGGATTGATGGATAATCAGCCTGTGGTCAGCGCTGGCCATGGTCACAACTTTGATCTTGTTTGTAGAAGGTGTAACCTAACACAGGATGCAGAGCTTCCTGAAGCTGCTGAGGGGGGGTGGGGGCGTCAGCCCCCCCTTGGAAGAGCTGGTGACCCTCACTGGCAGGCTGTGCCGGGACCTCCAGGATGATCCCGCCCAGGTGCAGCCCTTGGTCATTGCTGTGCTGGACAGCCAACTTCGCCTGTACCTCCTGGACAACAAGGATGTGGCCCTGGTGTGTGCCCGTGTGCTGGCCCAGCAGGAGCAGCACCAGGCTGCCTGCCGGCTGTTGGAGGTAGGACTGGTCAGGGGGCAGGGAGGGCAAAGAGAGGGGCAGTAGCCACTACCAACCTAAACAAGACAGAATGTGCAGGGGTCAGCAAGAGCCTGGAGAGGGGTGCTATAAACAAGCCAGGATGGTCCAGTCTCACTTTACTAACTTCTAAGTAGCTGGGAAATATAACTTTAAAATGATCCGTGTATCAGCCCTGGCCGGTTGGCTCAGTGGTAGAGCGTCAGCCTGGCGTGCAGGAGTCCCGGGTTCAATTCCCGGCCAGGGCACACAGGAGAAGCGCCCATCTGCTTCTCCACCCCTCCCCCTCTCCTTCCTCTCTGTCTCTCTCTTCCCCTCCTGCAGCCAGGGCTCCATTGGAGCAAAGTTGGCCCCGGGCGCTGGGGATGGCTACATGGCCTCTGCCTCAGGCGCTAGAATGGCTCCGGATGCAACAGAGCAAAGCCCCAGATGGGTAGAGCATTGGCCCCTGGTGGGCATGCCGGGTGGATCCCGGTTGGGCGCATGTGGGAGTCTGACTGCCTCCCTGTTTCCAACTTCAGAAAAATACAAAGCAAACAAACAAATAAAATGATCCATGTATCAGATCCTTACTGAGTGGTGGTCCTGGCTTGGAAGGCCAGCATACCAACCAGTGAGTAAACAGACCCATGATCTCAGTCCCTCAGCTCAAGGTCAGCAGTTGGGACTTTTTTAAAAAATTTTTAATTTTTATTTAATTATTTATTCATTCATTTTAGGGAAGAGAGAGGAGAGAGAGACAGAGAGAGAGAAGAGGGGAGGAGCAGGAAGCATCAACTCCCATATGTGCCTTGACCAGGGAAATCAGAGTTTCAAACTGGCAACCTCAGTGTTCTAGGTCAATGCTTTATCCACTGTGCCACCACAGGTCAAGCAACAGTTGAGACTTTTGAAACCAAAAGTAGGCCCTGGCTGTTTGACTCAGTGGATAGAGTGTTAGTCCAGCATGCAGATGTCCTGGGTTTGATCCCCAGTCAGGGCACATTTGAGAAGCGACCATCTGCTTCTCTTCCCCTCCCTTTCCTTATTCTTTCTCTCTCTTCCCTCTTGCAGCCAGTGGCTCGTTTGGTCTGAGTGTCAGTCTCAGGCTTTGAGGATAGCTTAGTTGATTTAAGCATCAGCCCCAGATACGGGTTGCTAGGTGGATCCCGGTTGAGGTGCATGCAAGAGTCTGTCTCTCTATGTCCCCTCCTCTCACTTAAATACACACAAACACACGTGCGTGCGCGCGCGCGCACACACACACACACACACACACACAAAACCCACAAAAATATCACTGTCATTCTTCTGGTGGTACTGGGAACCTCCACTTGTTTGGTATCAAAACCTGACCTGTGTTAATGTGAAGGAATTTATGGTCTTCATTTATCCACTTAATGTGACAGCAGTTCATTTTCCTGCCTAAATATTAACATGGTTTTTTTTTTCCTTTTTTTTTTTTTTTTTTACAGGGACAGAGAAAGAGTCAGAGAGGGATAGATAGGGACAGACAGACAGGAACACAGAGAGCTGAGAAGCATCAACCATTAGTTTTTTGTTGCACACCTTAGTTGTTCATTGATTGCTTTCTCATATATGCCTTCACCAGGGGCTACAGTAGACCAAGTGACCCCTTGCTCAAGCCAGTGACCTTGGGCTCAAGTTGGTGAGCCTTGCTCAAACCAGATGAGCCCATGCTCAAGCTGGCGACCTCAGGGTCTTGAACCTGGGTCCTCCGCTTTCCATTCTGACACTCTATCCACTGAGCCACCGCCTGGTCAGGCTTAACATGTTGGATTGTAGGATGCTGCCTGCCCCAGATGAAAATCTGAGAAATCCTAAATTCTAAAGTATAAACAGCTCGCCTGACCTGTGGTGGTGCAGTGGATAAAGCGTCGACCTGGAAGTGCTGAGGTCGCCGGTTCGAAACCCTGGGCTTGCCTGGTCAAGGCACATATGGGAGTTGATGCTTCCAGCTCCTCCACCCCTTCTCTCTCTCTGTCTCTCCTCTCTCTCTCTCTCTCTGTCTTTCCCTCTCCTCTCTAAAATGAATAAATAAATAAATTTTAAAATACAAACAGCTCAAAGGTGGTACTGGGAACCAGTAAGGGATTTGGGGGCCTGTCTTGTCCAGTTTTACCTCATATTATATAGTCCATGCACAATTCATGCTGAGTTTTCCTTAAAGGTACTCAGTTCTTCCCAGTTCTTTATATTTCCACTCCTTCCCCTCCAAGCTGTGGGGTATTCTCTGGCCCCTCGATCTGCCTTCATGCAGCAGCTGGAGGAGCTTGTAAAAGCGCAGATGGGCCACGTGTGCCCCATGACTGAGCTGAGCCTGCCTGCTCTCCTGCTTGGCCCCACAAACTCCGCTCGGCTTCTCTCCCGTGGCCACACTGGATCCCTGGCTGCTTCTAGAATTCCTAAGATCCTTATTTGTTCCCTGAGCTATTCACATGTCATTCCCTCTGCCAGGGGCGGGTGCCTTCCCACCTCTCTGGCTTCTGCTTTAAATGGCACCCCACCTAGGTTTATCTACCAGTGCAGCCCCACATTCCACCCTGAGAGTCCTTCAGCTCATAATTAGAATCCTCTTATTTGTCAGTTTGTGCTTCCTCTGCCTGTGGGCCCCGTGAGGGAGGGGCTACCTCTGTTCTCATTACAGGGTCGATGACACTCAGTATAACACCTGGGACATGGGAGGGACTTGGTCTTTTTAATATATCCAAATAAATGGATGAAATAAAGAAACAAGGGAGCCCACAGTTAAGAGTTGTAATAACTACCATGAAGACAGCAGTAATGAAATGTGTGAATGACACCAGTGAGAAAAACTCCCAGGAGAGGGATTATAAAGGCCAGCAACGTCTCTGAGGAGGTAGTGTGAAGCTTAGACCTCAGAGGTAATGATGGGGCTAGCACACCAACAAAGGATACTTCCTGCCCAGGGCCACATCCTGCAGGTAGGAAAGTTCCTGTGTGTTCTCTGATTCTTGTGCCTGAGGCTGATGGCTGATCCTGGCAGGAGACTACAAGTAACAGCTCAGCAAAATGGGCTTTTTCTGATTCTCACTACCTCTCTTGCCAGAAAACACTGGAGTTAATGACAAGAAACACACACACTGACCACGGTATCTAGGGAGGCCAGTGCCAGGCATCCTTGGCTATATTCAAAGTCTGGTTATGTGAACAACTCACACTGGGCACAGACCAGGCCCCCTTCATGCCACTTAGCTCAGAAAGTACTTGCTGAGGACAGAGGAGCTAGCCCTGCTGGTGGGAGAAAAGTCTCATCTAAGACATGAGTCAAGCTTCCGAACCTCAGATCTGACATGCCTTCTAGCACAGCTCTATTGTGTAGCCGCTGGCCAGTCATCTGCCACCCCTTTGCCTCATGCTCCTCACCTGTAAGGAGTCACTGAAAGCACTGCTCACCTGTGTGCTTTGTGGGAGGGCTGAAGTGCTGATGTGAGTCATTGATGAGCTGGGCCACCAGGGACAGCACTAGGCCCAGTGGGGATTGAGCACTGGCCATCTGGTCGTGTCCTTGCTGCTTGGCACATCAGTGAGCAGTTAACCTTTCCAGGGATCAGGTTGGGTTAGATTGTGGTGCTACAGGGTGGGTGAAGGGGGATAGGTCTCAGCAGGCTCTTCTTGGCAGGGATGCCGGGTGCCAGGAGGCAGCCAGGAGCTGGTGCAGCTCTGGAACAACATTCACTACCATCTGGTCATGAAGAGGCTCGGTGTGGCCAAGCTGACCCCGGTGCAAAAGTTCCGCTGCAGGAAGAGGTATGGTCACTGGGCTTTATTTGTTCTTATTCCCTGGGGTTCCCAAGGGCTGTGTCATCTAAAACCACAGAAAAGCTTAGGTGAAACAGGTAGGGTGATAAGGGCAGGAAAAGCCAGATGAAGCACCTGGTCAAAGGTAATAGGTTTATTATCAGACAATGTGCCTGACACAAGTCTACCCTCCACCTGCTTAGCTGGCACGTGATTGCATTCCCACCTTTGTTAGCAGGCAAGGAGAGGGAGTGGTTCCCAGGACTCAGGCAGAAAGTTTTAGCTGCAGTAAGAGCCACTGCCCTCAGTGAGGGCTCCACAGGCAGGGAATGTGACCTCACTACCCTCTTCTGGAAGTCGCCCAGCACACGTGCCTCAGGTCAGGCTCTGCAGGTGTTTTGGGTTTTAGCACTGGCCCTCAGGTCTGCAGGACCTCTAAAGAGAGTGCTACAAGCAGTAACGAGCTGTGTGTAGTGCTCAGAAGGTTGCCTGGCACATGACAGATACTAAGTAGGAGTAGGGGCTTTATAATAATCACCATGGCTTGAGCAGGCAGTAAAGCAGTGGATAGAACATCAGACTGAGACCTGGAGGACCCAGGTTCGAAACCCTGAGGTCACCAACTTGAGTGCACAGTCACTGGCTGGAGCATGGGATCATAGACATGACCCCATGGTCGCTTGCTTGAAGCCTAAAGTCGCTGGCTTGAGCAAGGGGTCACTGACTCTGCTGTAGCCCCAAGGCTATGAGAAAGCAGTCAATAACTAAAGTGCACCTGACCAGGTGGTGGCACAGTGGATAGAGCATCGGACTGGGATGCAGAAGACCCAGGTTCGAGACCCTGAGGTCGCCAGCTTGAATGCGGGCTCATCTGATTTGAGCCAAAGCCCACCAGCTTGAGCTTGCTCACATGAGAAAGCAATCAATGAACAACTAAGGTGTCGCAACGAAAAACTGATGATTGATGCTTCTCATCTCTCCGTTTCTGTCTGTCTGTCCCTATCTATCCCTCTCTCTGTCTCTGTAAAAAAAAATAATAATAACTAAGGTGCCACAACAAAGAATTGATGCTTCTCATCTCTCCCTTTCTGTCTGTCCTTCTCTGTCTCTATCTCTGTCACAAAAAAAGGGGGGAATGTAATGTATTGTTTTTGCTGTAGGGAGGGGTCTTTAGTACAGGCCCCTGCAATTCTTGGAGGAGAGACCCGAGCAAGCAGGTGGCAGTCCCCAGGGCCATAAGAAGGATGTGACATTAGAGCCATAGTAGATGGTTACTGCAAGAGCAAAGGCAGTAGGTTCTTGAAGTCTCTGGAAGTGGCCGAAGAAAGGTTTTTGTGAAGATAGATTTTAGAGGATTTGGTAATGGCTTGAAAGTGTTGAAGAAGGAAAAAACTAAAGCTAGACTCCAGTGCTCCTGGCCTGAGTGGCTGCAATATGGTAGTTTCTCACTGAGTTGCACAGGATGTGTGTGTGTGTGTGTGGGGGGGGTGGATTTGGAGATCTGGGATCAAGCTCCATTTGGGATGAGTGGGATTTTTTTTTACATGTGTGGGGTCTGTTGAGTTGGTGTTTGGATATAAAATCTTGTGTAGACAGGATATATACAGGATATATAGAAGATATACCAGTTTTCTTTTGCAAAAATTCAAATATACACACAGTAGAGCGTAACCAACCTCAATCTCATCATCTAGCTTCAACATGGCCATTTGTCAACTTTGGCATTTCATTGAGTAGTACTTGGAAGACCTATTGAGACCTCTGTTCATGTGTGGAGTACAGTTTGGGACCAGGCGAGCACATCCTTCTTGTCCTTTCAGGAGATGGGCCCCTGGGACTTTGCAGCACAGAGAGGGAGGAGAAGAAGCGGCCAGTGAGATGAGAGGAAGTGCTGGGGTGCCTAGTATTTTGTAACATATGAGCTGTATCCAGTAGAAGGGGTAACTATAACCACTTTCTCACTACCCTCATCCAGGAACCCACCGCCTTCCTCCCTGTGTCCTGAAGGCTTGAAGAGCCGGAACTTCCCCAAAGAAGTTCGCCAGAAGTTGCATGACTTTGCCTTGGATGTAAGCAGCAGCCCCAGCAAGGCTGAGCGGGTAAGAGAGTTAGGCCAGACAACCCTCCCCTTAGCCCAGTGGTAGTCAACCTGGTCCCTACCACCCACTAGTAGGTGTTCCAGCTTTCATCATGGGCGGTAGTGGAGCAACCAAAGTATAAATAAAAAGATATATTTAACTATAGTAAGTTGTTATATAAAGATTTATGCTGCCAAACTTAGCAAAAATCCGACATAAAGTACTTGGTGATTATTATTATATGCTTTAACTTGCTATAACTCTGCTTTATAAATTATAAAGTAAAGTTACTTCCCAACTTTATAAATCACCATTACCGTGGGCGGCTAGAAAATTTTACTACTAACAGAGATACAAAAGTGGGTGGTAGGTATAAAAAGATTGACTACCCCTGCCTTAGCTGATCTTCAAAAGTGGGCGGTAGGTATAAAAAGGTTGACTACCCCTGCCTTAGCTGATCTCCACCCTTAAGTGACACCCTGCCCTTAGATAACACCACACACATACACCCCTTCCCAGTGGCTCCTCTGCTAGAGCGCTCTTGGTCTCCAGCTATCCTTGAACCATCCTGGGTACAGGGGCTCAGTGTTTGGCAAGCATAGAAGGTCCAGCCTGCACAGTTAATAGGTTTTTTTCGCGTGGGGTCGCGTGTGGCTTCAACAGATGGTCACTGAGCACCCGCGATGGCCAGGCACGGGGTACCAGGGTGAGGCGTGCTGAGTCTCTCTGCCTTCGTGGAGCTTCCAGATTTGGGGAGGCACATGCCCGTGGAGCCCAGTACCAGCTGAGGCCCGAAGCAGGAGGCAGGGGAGGGAAATTTGCAGGGGAAGGCGCTATGGGGCGGGAGGGAGTTTCCTTCTGTTCAGAGATCTGGTCCTATATCCCCTGCACCCATTCTCTTCCGTATCTAGTTGGTAAGGCTTTGCTGTATTTGGTCCATCTAATCTACCGCATCAAGTCATCAAAGGGTTTCCAGGTGGTCGCTCTGCCCACTTCTGGTCCTTGTCCAATCAAGGGGCTCGTATAGTGTTTGTTCCACCCATTTTGCCCCTGTCCAATTAGCAGGGCCTTGGTAGTGAGCTCCCGTCCATTCCCGTCCAATTGTCAGGGCTCTTCCAGTGGTCTCCCGCCTGCTTTTCTCTACCGCGTCTTACCTGTAGGTCATTCCTCGCGATAGCCACGCCCACTTCCATTGCCCCCCCCCCAACCGGAAGGACTCCTAGTGATCTCTTCGCCCTCCTCGACTGCGTAGTTTTGTGCTAGCTCCTGAAGAAGGGAAGGGCACGCGTCAGGGTTCCACGTGGTCTCTCAGGAGCAGCTGCTGGTCCGCGGCGCGGACGGAATTGGGGCTCGACGCTCGTTGTTTCCGGCAGGAGACCCTGGCCGCGGAGACCAGCCTAACCCCAGACCAGGTCTACAACTGGTTTGCCAACTACTGGTGGCGCCAGAGGGCCGGTCTTCAGCGCGTGGAGCCAGCCGGGGACGCGTCGGAGGAGCTCCTGCTACCCTCAGGCCACCGCCACGTCGGCTTCGGGTGGGCGCACCAGCCTCCGTGGTCAGGTGAGAGGCCTTAGGGCCGGGCTGGCTGGAGGCGGACCTCGGACGTCTGTCGTTGCACCCCGTGTCCAGGGCCTCGCCTGGGTAGGACACTCTGGTTACATGGGCGCCACGCCCGGGACCTGCACGTTCGGGACTTGAACCCTTAAAGATGGAGAACGTGGACGCTGAGGGTCAGGTGAACCTGCGGCCCCCGTTTTGTGTTTAGAGGCCGCTGTGTGGCCAAGGTCAGAAGTCAGTAGGTTTGGGACATGAGCCCAGCATTAGAACGGAGAGTGTCGTATTTCAGGCCAGAGATGGATCAAGCGATAGAAAATATTGGGAGGACTCCAGCCAGCTGGGCTACGTTTACCTGCTGGGGAGGAGGCTGGGACTTGAGCTTCATCCAGCCTCCTCTCCTATCTGATTGGTTTTCAGCAGGAGGTGACAACGATGGGCCTGCACAGTCCCTGGTGCAGTGGAAGCCACTGGCACTGCGGTCAGACTTTTCTGGAGATAAGACTGTGCCAAGACCCGTGACTCCCAGGTACGGTTGCCCCCACAGGCTGGGGATCTTCTCCCTGTTCAGCTCCTCCACCTTCAGCAGGAGACTTGGTCTGGCACCTGACCTGCGGACTGACACCACCCAAAGGTGTCTCTGTAGCCAAACACCCGTGATCTCCCTGCCTTGCTTTTCTCACCGGTGAAATGGGGAGTTGTAGGACCTGCCATGTGAATTGTTGCAAAGATTACTGGTGTGGGGAGGGGGTGGGTTGACAAAAACCTAGGATCGCCATCTGAGACATTGTAAGCATTTATGGAATGTTATTACTTTGCATTATCGACTGCCTAGTACAGTATTCCTTTAAGATCAACCAACATTTATTCAACCTACCATTAGGGTCTTCATGGTAAATCCCAGTTTTCAGTATTGTGGAATAATGATTGATTGAAGGTCCTTGTAAATAAATGAAATGCTAACCTATCTTAGATTTCCAGTAATCGTATTTCTTTATTTTGACAGAGAGAGGGACAGATAGGGACAGACAGACAGGAAGGAGAGAGATAAGCACCAGTCCTTCTTTGGGGCTGCTTAGTTGTTTATCAATTGCTTTCATCTGTGTCTTGATGGTGGGGGAGGGCTACAGCAGAGTGACCCCTTGCTCAAGCCTGTGACCTTAGGCTTCAAGCTAGCAACCTTGGGCTTCAAGCCAGCGACCCTGCGCTCAAGCTGTTGAGCCCACACTCAAGCTGGATGAGCCCATGCTTAAGCCAGTGACCTTGGGGCTTCGAACCTGGGTCTTCCGTGTCCCAGTCCGATGCTTTGTCCACTGTGTCACCAGCTGGTCAGAGCAGTATTTTTATTTTTATTTTTTTTACAGAGACAGAGTCAGAGAGAAGGATAGACAGGGACAGACAGGAAGAGAGAGAGATGAGAAGCATCAATCATTAGTTTTTTGTTGCACGTTGCAATACCTTAGTTGTTCATTGATTGTTTTCTCATGTGCGCCTTGACCGCGGGCCTTCAGCAGACCAAGTAACCCCTTGCTCGAGTCAGCGACCTTGGGCTCAAGCTGGTGAGCTTTTGCTCAAACCAGATGAGCCCGCATTCAAGCTGGTGACCTCAGGGTCTCAAACCTGGGTCCTTGGCATCCCAGTCCGACACTCTCTCCACTGCGCCATTGCCTGGTCAGGCCAGAGCAGTATTTTTAAGTGTCTAGTGAGTTTGCAGCCACAGGGAGGACAGTGAAGGCAGCGATATTAGGGAGTGGTGGGCCCCACACCATCAGTGACTTCCCTGGCCTGAACGAGCCTTTGTCTACCAAGGGACAATGTTGGCGGTGTTTTCCAGGTCTCTGCAGAGTGATAAGGTGTACCAAGAAGGGCCTGGCCACAATCCTGCCACTGTCCCCTACATCTACACTGACCCTGGACTCAGTGTGCTGGATGCCTGTAGCAACACTCTGGACCCCTCTTTAGTTGCCCCCAAGTCATGGCCGAAGTCCCTTTCACTGGTATCCTCCAGGGACATTTCCTTTCAGACTGGACAGCTGGTCCACAGTCATGGGCTGGATTTCACGGTGCACCCTGCAGACGCTTCCATGCCTGTTGCCACTTTTGCTAAGCCCAGCTCCTCAGGTGAGTTTGATGTATACATACCATGAGTTTCTGCACTGGAGGCTACAATTACTGGTGTCTGTTGGAGGGCAGAGAGGTGTGTTAAGGTCCCGAACTTTGCCCTTGAGTCTGTGTTTGATTAGAACCAGAAGTAATGTACCTGAAGCATGCTCTTCCCTCCTACAAACAACTCAGGTAGTATTATTTATTTATTTATATGAAAGACACAGAGAGGAATAGACAGGAAGGGAGAAGAAAGCATCAACTTATAGTTGCAGCACCTTAGTTGTTCATTGATTGCTTTCTCATATGTGCCTTGATGGGGGAAAGGGTGCTCCAGCCAAGCCAGTGACCTTGGGCTTCAAGCCAACAACCTCTGGGCTCAAGCCAGTGTCATGGGGTTGGGTCATGTCTATGACCCCGTACTCAAGCTGGCAACCTCGGGGTTTCGAACCTAGATCTTCAGCATCACATGTCAACACTCTATCCACTGCGCTACCACCTGGTCAGGGTATTGATTTATTCTTGTATGTGCCCTGACTGTGGATTGAACCTAAAACCATCCAGTATAGGGACAACAATGTAACTAACCAAGATGCCTGGTCAAGGTATTGTCTGTAAGAGTAAAAGATATTTTGAGATATTTTGTGAAAGTATAGGAGAGAAGGGGGCAAGGTAAAGTTTTGTCACCTTGTACCTCAGTGAAATCTTGGTGAAACCTAAGGTCAAATGTGAAGATGACATAGAAGTCTAAGTCCCGTGTTCGTCCTCACGTGGCAGTGAGGGGAGAGGCAGATTCAAATGCTGAGTCATTTGGGTGGTGACAGTGTAAGGTCTGAAATGACAAAGCAGAATTAGGCTTTGTTTTGTCCTCTGGAAGCCTGATGGAGCTGCTGAGAGTCAGTTGTGGCCGTTTCTTCAGGGAGGGTGGCTACGGCCTGGGGACAGCCAGGTTGGATGCTCCTGTCCTGCAGGTCTTGGCTGTTCTGCCCATGAGCCGACCCCTTCCTCCTCACATCAGATTGTGGACTTTCCTCCTGTGCAGGATTTGCTGATCCACCCAGCAGCGACCCCCAGAGCACATACCTGGAGGAGGGTCTGGGCACCAGCGTAGGACAGGCAGGCAGCTTCCTGGTGACACAGCCACCACGGCAGGGTTCAGAATTCATCCTCCCTGAGAGGTAAGCCTGTAGAGGCACGGGCTTAGGCGGTACTTTCCACAGGCTGTGCAGGGACTCGGGCCTGGTATACAAACGCCTGCTGGGATGGAGCCAACGAAGTCCTTTGCTTGCAGGTTTCTGGGAGCTGCAACAATTCCCTAGCCTGCATCTCCTAAGCAGAAGAGGGTAAATTTTCATTTAGACAAAAGAACACCGCCTGACCAAGCGGTGACGCAGTGGATAGAGCATCAGACTCGGACATGGAGAACGCAGGTTCGAGACCCTGAGGTCGCCAACTTGAGCGTGGGCTCATCTGGTTTGAGCACAGCTCACCAGCTTGGACCCAAGGTCGCTGGCTCAAGCAAGGGGTTACTCAGTCTGCTGAAGGTCGATGGTTAAGGCACATATGAGAAAGCAATCAGTGAATGCAAAACTAATGATTGATGCTTCTCATCTCTCTCCATTCCTGTCTGTCTGACTCTCTCTCTGTAAAAAAAAAAGATCCTGAAAGGACTTTCACAAAGTAGTATCTCACTGGAGCTTGGAACTGTCCCACAAGGACAGAGGCCGCTCACTGGGAGATCACCCTATGCAGAGTTTCCCTACTTTCCCCAGGCACTATCTCATCCAGTACTATTTGAAATTCTCCTTTAAAAAAAAGAAAAAGAAAAAAAAAGAAACACAGGAAACATGAGAGTTGACATGGACATCTGTCCTGTGAATGCTGCTCAGTCCTCTTCCCTGAGATTGCCCTGGGCCCCAGCAGCCTCTTTCTGGCATTTTCTCTTCCCCAGGTAAAGGCGGTCAGAGTTTCTGAGCAGCAAAAAGATCCTGCAACTTTATATCCAAGTTGTAATTTAAAGGGTCTTGGGGCCCTGGCCAGTTTGCTCAGTGGATAGAGCATTGGCCCAGCATACAGACATCCTGGGTTCCATCTCTGGTCAGGGCACACAGGAGAAGTGATCATTTGCTTCTGTTCCCCTTCTCTTTCTCTTCCCCTCTTGCAGCCAGGGGCCTGACTGGTTTGAGTGTTGGCCCCAGGCACTGAGGATAGCTCAGCTGGTCTCAGCGTGGGCTTCAGGCACTGAGGATAGCTTAGTTGAATGAGCATTGGCTGCAGATAGGTTGCCGGGTGATCCTGGTCAGGGCGCATGTGGGAGTCTTTCTATCTCCCCTCCTTACACACACACACACACACACACACACACACACACACACACTGCCTAGGTGCTGTGGACTATGTCCTTGGGGCTGGGTCCAGGAGATTGCAGACATGATGGATGAAGGAGTGTGTTTCAGGTAGGGGTCCACTGCTGGAGGAGAGAATCTCTGAGAGTTACTCCAAGGACCATATCCTCAGGATTTGGGTATCTGATCAGGCAGCTGAAGACCAGGTGTCCAGTGAGGGCAGAATTATAGGGGAACATGAGAGGTGGGCAGTCTCCACAAATCTCAGGCTCTGCTCCTTATGAAGCAGCCAGATGGGAGGAGAATCACAGCCATGTAGATGGACACAGTCTTCTGTCATGACCAGGTGTCCAGCCACAGCCCATCTGTGTTCTGATTTGACAGTCTTTATTTCTTTTTAAAAAAGTTTCATTGGGGCAGTTGGCAATCAATAAACGACATATGTAGGTGATGCCGATGGTACTTTTCTGAACGTGACTTATAATCCAGTACAAAGCCATAATGTGCTGAGGCTGAGTCTTGCAGGTTGGTTCCCCACCTCTACCCTTGCCAACCCCAGGACCAAAGAGCTGCTTTCCGTAACTGCATTGGCTAGGATTTAGTTTTTATGCAATCATACAGTTCATACTTGGTTTTGGTCTGGCTTATTCCACTTGGCCAGACTGCTGGCTTTGCCCTGCTGCCTGTGTCCATAGTCATGTAGTGTTGCTGAGTCTCATCTTTCGTGTGGGTGGGTCATGGTTGTTGACTCATCCCCTGGTGGGGGGGGGGGCATTTGGGAGTCCCAGGTTTGGGTCTCTGGTGCCTATTCTAAGACCTGAGTCACATGCACTTCCATACATTTTGTGTCTATGCTGTCCAAGCACACGTAGGAGTGGAATGGCTGGGTCAAGGGTCATGATTGATTCCCTTTTTAAGGAATTGCCAGACACTTGTCCGTAGTAGCTTCCGGTCTCGTCTCACCTTCCCTGCAGCTCCCTCTGGTATGCTCGTAGGGTCCTCTTCTCTCCTTCACAGCTAGGCCTGTCCCTTCCATGTGTGATCTCTTCCTTCATGTTTCTTCTCTGTGAGCCTGCTCTGACACCCTCCAGCCCTGTGTTTTCTAGCTGCCAGTTCATGGACTAGTGCACCAGAAATTTCATGCTGGTCCATGAAGGGGTCAGCCGCTCAATATTGCTTGACAGTTATATATAGATCCAATCATCTTAGTCAAATTCACTTATGCTCAGGTTGACTTCTGCCTTAGTGGTCCCCGAAATTATTCTCCTGTTTTCACCAGTTCTCAAGTGTAAAAAGGTTGGAAACCACTTCTGTAACCCACCCAAGCCACTTGCTTCAGATATCACACAGGCCCTTCTAGCACCGTGCACCAGGGGGGCCTTGACAGAGGAGAGTTTCTGAGTGTTCAGCACTTGAAAGGGCGCCCGATAAGCAGAACCCTTCAGGGCACACTTCTCACGGGGTGGATGGTGTGACCTGGTACCACCTAGAGACAAGGCCTGTTCTGACATGGCCTCTTTTCTAGCTTCCCAGAGCTGGCACCTTCCCTGTCTGTATTCCCCAGCCCTGTACCTGCTGTGGAGCTGAGCGAGCCCCCACCATCCAGCCAGGTGAGGCTTTCCTAGGAGGGTAGCAGGTTTCCTTCCTACTTCTGGATCAGCTCATGCCTTCGGAGTGAATCAGCCAGCCAAAGATGAACCAGGGTGTGGAGACCTTGAGGCTGGATGTCAGTGGAACGGGAGCTGGGGTGTGGGTGCTGTGGGGCAGGGTGTCCAGGTGGGTGGGTAGAGTCAGAGGTTGCCTGTGTGTGTAATGCTCTGTTGTCTTTCCAGGTGCAGTGTCCCAACAGCCAGGCCTACAGCGATGCCTCCAGCGATGCCTTCTGGGGTGCTAGGATGCTCCTTGAGCTCTCGGGTGGCAGCCTGGGCTGAGCTGCTCCTTGAAGCCAGGCCAGTGCCCGAAGAAGCAGGTGTGGACATTTGGCCATTCAACACAAGTTATAGAGCTTATCCTGATGAAAAAAGGAGGTCCCCCAAGTTCTCTGGGGGGTTCCACTGAGATGCGTCATGGGCTCTTTGGCCCATGCCATGTTCAGATAGTTTGGCAACTCCCAATGTTTGAAGAAGCCTTTGAGAAGCATCCAGGAGACTCGAGTCCAGGGTGGGCGTGTGCCACTCAGGCAGTGGGAGATCGCAGTATCTGTCTCCTGGTAGGTTGTAGGCAGGGAAGGCCTTTCTAGAAACAGGAAACTGTTCCATTGTTGCCGACCACCTTCCCACCTGTCCTGTGACGGGCCAAAGTCCCACCCACCTAACTTGGCACTCACATGTCTGTGGGGCTTCTACTGAGAGGCTGTGTGGTGGCCCAGCAAAGTGTGGTGGGTGCAGTTCACTCTCAAGTTGTAATTCATTATGTTTGCAAAACATGTTCTATTCAATTAAAGTTTAATATTCTGAACACCTTGTTTTTATTCACTGAATACCTGTCCTTGTCACTCCCTGGCTATCAGTCCCCATCCATGATTTCAGAACATGTGTTCATTAACCCTGTTGATAGACATTCGTGCTGTTTCTCGTGTCCATTTTTAACTTCCATGGTGAACATCTCTGTCTCCTGGCCTTTAGCTAATTATTGTGCTGTGGAAACAAGGAACTGCCCTGGTGTGGAAGCAGCAATATCCAAGCACGCAGGCTGCCAGGGGCTGTGTGCATCTCCTTGTACACATGACCCCCTTTTGAACAGGTGGTGTTGACACCAAGAACTGTCACTTCCAAGAATAGACCCTTGATCCTTACCTTTCCCATTGTGTTAATATGTATGTTGAGAGACTTACAATACAACAGTAGCAAAGTCAAGGCCATGCCCCTGGGGCTCAGGGTTCGATGGGGGAGATATGAACAGCGGGCAGTTGTAGGTAGTTGCCAATAGGATGGTGTGAATGTGGGATGTTTGAGGACCTGGGTTATGTGGGAAACCAGTTCTTGAGTGATGGGACACTGGGAGCTCCCTGGGGAGGAGGCATCTCAGTTGACACCACCAGAGTTCAGCCAGAACAGCTGCAGGACCAGCAGAATCTTCTCCCTCCACACCTGCCATCTTGTGTGCATTTTGAGAAAAACAGTCCAGCCTGACCTGTGGCACAGTGGATCAAGTGCCGACCTGGAACTCGGAGATCTTGAGTTGGAAACCAAGGTACATATGGAAGTTGATGCTTCCCCCCTTCTTCTTTCTCTCTCTCTGTCCTATACCTCTCTAAAATGAATTTAAAAAAAAAATATATATATATATGCTGTGTGTGTATATATATACGTACTGGTCAGCTCTTAAATGTTTCAAAAGTGCATCTCTGCTGCCATCTGGTGTGCATCTGGGAATAGCACTTTTTTTTCTGACAGTCACAGAAAGACGGACAGACGGAGAGAGATGAGAAGCATCAGGTCTTCACTGCAGTACCTTAGTTGTTTATTGATTACCAAACATCTGTTATTGTCATGTTGCAAGGGCGCAGTGTATGTCCAAGGCATCTCCCATCACCCCCAGCTCCAGATGTCTGTTTCCATAATGGTAGGAACTAAAGTGCATGGGAGAAAGCTCACCACTCTCAGGTGGGACTCCTCTCCATGGAAACAAAATCCAAAGCTTACATGACCCCTCCTAGGCGGGGCCCCTCACCAGTCAGAAGACCCAGCCTTGCTGTACCATGACTCCTGTGGTAGGACCCCCTTCTTACATCACAAGATTTAGAGCCAAGGTGATCAAACCTAGACCCTCTACTCAGTTGCGACCCTTCCACACGGTCAAATGACACAGAGCAGATGTGACAGTTATGCCACCCAGTGCTCTCAGGTAAAGACCTTTCCTTGCACTCATGTGGATCAAAAATGATGTGACATCTTCCTTACTTTCTCTAGGAGGGACCTCCCCACAGACGCACAGGTTCCAGAGCTGATGTGACAGGACCCCCCATTCTCTCTGGTGGGCCTGTTTCCTATGCTCACAGGGAACAGAACCAATGTGACGGGACTCCCTGTGTCAAGCGAGACCCCTTCCACAATGACAGGACCCAGAACTTACCGGCACGACCCCTTACTTTCACAAGGCAGAGCCTTCTTCCTGTGAGAGGACCCCCTCTTACTTCACTGTCTCATATGAATATGAATTCACCTTGAGCATGTATTGGGTTGGGGAATAAGTTCGTAGTGTTTTTATATTTTATTTTACAACGATTTGTTTGCTGTTTGGCAAAGGGTAAGTATTCATTCGATAAAACTCTTTCTGCTCTACAAAACTATGTTAATTGTATTTTTGAGTTATTTAATTTTTTATTAGTTTTGAGGCTTAGAAATGGAATACCCAGGAGGCAAAAATCAACATTTTCGACACCTGCTCTTCTTTGCTTTTCATCGAGGTCAAAAAGCTGCCGAAGCAGCCCGGGACATTTGCGACGTGTATGGAGAAGGTGTCACAGGTGAGTCTACAGCACGGAAATGGTTTGCAAAGTTCAAAAATGGCGACTTTGACGTCGATGACACGTGCCGCAGCGGAAGGCCTTCTGAATTCGATGAAGAACTGGGAAATGCTCGAAAAGAATGCCATGGTCAACAAGGAGCTCTACATTGCCTAGCTACACCGCGTGAATGAGGCTATTCGACTGAAAAGAGCTGATCGACATGGTCAAACCATACTCCCTCACAACAATGCCAGGCCCCATGTTGCACAAGTCGTCAAAGCCGCACTCCAAGAGCTCGAATGGGAGGTCCTTCAGCATCCGCCGTATTCTCCGGACCTTGCACCGACCAATTACCATCTTTTTCGCTCCCTGTCAAACCATATGAAGGGCGTTACCTTCGATAACAAAGAGGTCCTTAAAAACTGACTCAACAACTTCTTTGACACCAGACCGGGCGATTTTTGGCGGAACGGCATCAACAAATTGGTCGAGAGGTGGGAAGAGGTTGTAAACAGCAACGGCGAATATATAATTGATTAACTTATTGATATAATTATTGTTTTTTGTTTAAATAAAAGTCTTCGGTAAAAACGCTACGAACTTATTCCCCAACTCAATATATATCAATATGTTGAGTATCTCTTGTTCATCTGATTAAGTTCATTTGATTATTACCACAGCTGTTGGGACTTATAAGGTACGAGGAAAATATATTTGTCTGTTTTTTATCCCTCATTCTGTCGAGATGAGAAACTAACTTCAGGAAAGTGCTGCAGCTGAGATGTGGACATCTGCCAGCCAGGGTTACTGTTATTTTTGTTCACTGTCAGCGGTTTGGGTTAATTTTTGTAGGATTTGGTGGATTTATGTATGCTCCCTCATTTACACTGGCATGAAAACACATTTGGGAAACTAGCTGCTTGGACTCAGAGAGTCATCAGTTTTCTGTATTGAGTCCTGGCTGTGTTTACATTGTGAGGATCCGGTTCAGCTCCTACATCTATTGTGTGGAAACTTGGGCCCGTTGTCTGGCTCCGTGTCTGGAGTTTGGCTGTGAGGTCTGTGTTACAGATGTGGATTCATTCTCTGGAGTCTGTGGTTGAATATTGAGCTGTGTGGCATCTGGGGTGTGGGGTCCCTCTGTGTCTGTCTCCTTGTCCTGGTTTCTCTTGTGGGGCCCACACACAGATCTAGCTGTAAGATGTAATATGTGGCATCTGGTGTCCAAGTTCTTGTGTCAGTCTCTTGTGTCTGGCATTTGGGTTCCAGGGTCTGACTTGGGTCTGGAGAACAGTGTTTGGTTTGGGGCCTGGGGCCCTGGGTCCTCCTTTTGGTTTAGGGTCTGTTGTTGATTGGGTGGAGGAATGCAAGGTCTATGTCTGGGGTACCGAGTCTGTCTGTGGCCTCTGTCTGGTGTCTGTCAGTAATGGTTGTTGTGTTTTCATAGACAGGTAGCTGGCTATTGGTGGGAAAAGAGAGGTAAGGAAATTGCACATTATATTTTATAAATATAAGAAAGCCTGTTTTAGGAAGAAACTTCAATATTCTATTTAGCTTAAGCTTAATCAGCATGAAAACTCAAGTATTTCTAGGCTTGATGGCCCATTTCAAGAATCCATTCTGTTCTCAGAAGTTCATTGTCCTCTGCATTCCATTTGGGCAAGAGTGAGTGAAGGAGGCTCAGGTCATCACACACTGGAAGGTGTCGCAGTTCCTAGCCATGGACTCAGATAACCCACATTGGCAAATTGAGAGCTAAATTACAAAATGAATAGGGTGGAGCCCTGGCCGGGTAGCTCAGTGGGTTAGAGTGTCCTCCCAATATGTCAGGGCTGTGGGTTTGATCCTGGGTCAGGACATATGTAAGAAGCAACCATTGAATACTTAAATAAGTGGAACAACAAATCAATGTTTCTCTCTCTCGCCCTCTGTCTGTCTCCCCTACCCCTTCTTGCTCTCTAAAATCAATAAATAGCCTGACCTGTGGCGGGACAGTGAAGAAAGCATGGAGCTGGAAATGCTTAGTTTGCTGGTTAGAAACCTCAAGCTTTTCTGGGCAAGACACATAGGAAAAACAACTACCAGTTGATGCTTCCCGCTCCTCCCCAGCTTTCTCTGTCTTCTATCTCTAAAATTAATAAATAAAAACTTTAAAAATAATTAATTTTTAAAAAAGAATCGGTTGGAGAGTCCCATCATTACAGAGACCCCAGGTAAGGCCATATGAACTATTGCTACAGCTTGAGGATCTCAAATTGGATGCCAGGAAGGAGTTTAGGGAAAACAGCCCAGCGGCCTGTGGGTCTGGCCCCTCTGTACCATAGCTGCTCGCTTCTGGGGATGGCCAAGGGCAAGTCACAGTAATGGTGGAGGTTATGGGCACTGAGTCCTTCTGCCCTTTTATTCTGGATGCCTCCCCTTTTCAGGTGGCCCCTCAGTGTCCCTTCTCAGACTGTGGTCTCCAAGGAATGAAGAGGTTGTGAGAGTGCAAGGGCTGGGAGGGTGTCCCTGGCTAAGCCTGGGCTTCCGGGTGCTCGGCCACATTAGTTTATTATTGGCCTGGATGTCAGCTGGGGAACGGCAAGGACAGAGTACAGGAGAGATGTCCTGAGCTCCAGGGTCTCACATGCCATGTGGTGGTGGCTGCAGAGAGGAGGGGACTGATAGGATTGAACCAGCCACCTCTGCATCTCAGCAAAATAGGACGGAGGGAGAGAGTTCTGGTCACATGGTCGGCTGGAGCTAACATGCACCACTTTCCTCAAACATCACAGCCACCCGAGAGGGAGTTCTCCCCATCTGACAGATGCAGAGACTGAGGTTTCATTTATTTGGCTGAAATCACACAGCTTGCAGGTGGTGGAACCAGAAGTCAGCTCTCGAGTTTATTCCAAGCCTGTGGGAAGCTCCTGTCAGGTGAAGCCTCAGAGGAAGGACACATGGGTAGAAGCAGACTGGTGCTCTGGACAGAACAGATTTTTTTTATTTTTTATTTATTCATTTTAGAGAGAGGAGAGAAAGAGACAGAGAGAGAAGGGGGCGAGAAGCAGGAAGCATCAACTCCCATATGTGCCTTGACCGGGCGAGCCCAGGGTTTTGAACCGGCGACCTCAGCGTTCCAGGTCGACGCTTTATCCACTGTGCCACCACAGGTCAGGCTGGACAGAACAGATTTTAAAATGCCATCATCAGAGAGGGAGGGGGTAGAAGTGGGGAGGGCACTCTTAAAGGGATCTGTTGTTGGTTGAGCACCTGGGAAGGGCCAAGCCATCTCCTCCCTCGCCACCTATCCTATCTCATTTCCTGCCCAAGTTCCACCCCAGTCACCACTGTGAGAGCAAGGCAAGGTGGACCATCAGGTTATGTGCAGGTTTTCTTAAAAACATATTAAAAAAAAAAAAAAGTATAATATTCAACACAAGGTTACAAGAAGTACTTGGATTGCTCGATTTGTCCAGGATACTGTGAGTGTGCATTTTTCTGGCTCATCTTGGATCATCGGTTCTGGAATTTGAACTGTGTTAGAATCAGTCTTTAGTTCAAATAACTGTGAAATGGAGATAATAATTGTCCCTGTCTCATTCGGCGAATGGGAGCAATAGGTAAGGTGAGGTAGGTGAGGGTCTTAAAGTAGGAATTATTACCAGGTCTGGATTCTCATTTACTGCAGTGGGCAGTGCTGTTGCCTAATTTTTATTTTTTTTGTCTTTTTTTAAAAAATTGCATCTAGAGAGGGGAAGGAGGAGAGGGAGACAGCAGCATCAATCTGTTCCTGTATGTGCCCCAGCCTAGGATTGAACCAGCCACCTCTGCATCTCAGCATGATGCTGCAACCAACGGAGCCATCCAGCCAGGGCGTTTGCTGTTTTGTTTTGAATATCTATACTTGGATCAACATCACAGTGGATCCGTCTAGGAAAAACCCGCAAAACTGTTTTTGCTGCCATCTCGTGGCCATCTTGAGTATAACAGGTAAAAGTCACCAGAAAGTTTTTTCCTCTGCTGCTATCTGGTGTACAATTTTAAATGAAAAGCTGAGTACATGTAACCAAAACTGTCAACCTACTTTTGCACCACCGATGTGTTTTTTCTCATTTTTTTCACTGTGAATCTCTTTGCACGCTTATGTTTTAGGGACGGCGCGAGGCGGGGAGCACAGCGAGAGGGGGCGCACGGCGTGAGGTGGGGACAGTGCAGGAGACTTCCCGGTGGAGGGGTCACTGGAAAGGAGCTCCAGCCTCGCCTTATAGAGGGGCTTCCTCCCGGGAGGGGATAACTCCCTGGAGAGGGACTCCGTCCTAGGATTTGGTGGCCTTCCGAGTGAGGGGGGCCTCCCTCTGTAGAGTGGCGCTCCTTCCATGGACCAGCGCCCCTCACTGGAGATGTTTAGTGAGGGGAGAGAGCCTCCCCCTCCCCCCTTGTCAACTTAAGCAACGTCCAGACCTGTAGAATTTTTATGAGTTTATTTGAGCCAAACTGTCAACAATTGCTGGTAATCAAAGTCTCAGCGGATTGAGGCCCTGGCCGGTTGGCTCAGTGGTAGAGCGTCGGCCTGGCGTGCAGAAGTCCCGGTCCCGGCCAGGGCACAGAGGAGAAGTGCCCATCTGCTTCTCCACCCCTCCCCCTCTCCTTCCTCTCTGTCTCTCTCTTCCCCTCCCGCAGCCAAGGCTCCATTGGAGCAAAGATGGCCCGGGCGCTGGGGATGGCTCCTTGGCCTCTGCCCCAGGCGCTAGAGTGGCTCTGGTCGCGGCAGAGCGATGCCCCCGGAGGGGCAGAGCGTCGCACCCTGGTGGGCATGCTGGGTGGATCCCGGTCGGGCGCATGCGGGAGTCTGACTGTCTCTCCCCATTTCTAGCTTAGGAAAAAAAAAAAAAAAAGTCTCAGCGGATTGAAAAAATGATCTGAAAAATGGCGGTCTTCCCTATGTTTTGTATATCACAGTCAAAGCGGAATACAATGTGGGGTTACATGAAATTGATTGGTGATAGAGTAGGGAGACCGAGAACGCAAAGCAGGGAAATCTGTGGTACTGGTTAAAAGTAAAAATGTATATACTGAAATTTACGTTGGCAGGAATAAAATAGCTAACTGTGATAATAACAGCAATGGGGTGGTTGGATTCTGCTCTGGTGATATGCTTGCTCTGAGGAGTGAAGGAAAAAATTACCCTTACATTTCAAAGGTATGCTATTGTTAGGTAGGATAGATAGGCACCAGGGCAGGGAAAGGGGGTGGGGAATGAAGGGGATTTTATCTCACCCACTGAAGGAGGGGGTCAGTGGTCATTCGGTCTGCAGAACAAAACCACCAGATGTCCAAACGGCCTTGAAACACTGTATGTTGGTCAGAATATTAGCGAAAGGGAACCTTGGAAGTTACAGTTAAAAAGTATATGATCTCTAAGACCTCAACAAGTAGCGGTGCTCAGACTAGCTGAGTTGCCCACTTGTGCTTTGTGCCAAGTGCACAGCTTTGCTTAATGAACTGCTTGCGCCTGACCAGGCAGTGGTGCAGTGGATAGAGCATCGGACTGGGATGCGGAGGACCCAGGTTCGAGACCCTGAGGCCGCCAGCTTGAGCGTAGGCTCATCTGGTTTGAGCAAAAGCTCACCAGCTTGGACCCAAGGTCTCTGGCTCAAGCAAGGGGTCACTCAGTCTGCTGAAGGCCTGCGGTCAAGGCACATATGAGAAAACAATCAATGAACAACTAAGGTGTGCAACGAAAAACTGATGATTGATGCTTCTTCTCATCTCTCTCCATTCCTGTCTGTCCATCCCTATCTATCCCTCTCTCTGACTCTCTCTGTCCCTGTAAAAAAAATAAAAATAAAATAAAAAATAGAAAAATAATCTGCTTGCTTTGCTTGAACACTGCATCCTGTCTCTCCCCTGAATTCTTTCTCATCTAAGAAGTTCCCCTGGACATGAGTTTTCCCTGGTGCCATTATCAGGTATATTATTGTAGATGCAAAAGATGACAGGCTCAATTAAAGTAAGCTTTTGACTTTTGTTAAAGAAAAATACCTCCCTAGGACATGACTGCCCACCACAAACTGCTTTTGGTTAGAAAGTTTTTATTTCAGACCATACTGTGGTTATTTTAGGTCTCTGAGTTTGTAAGGTCACCATGCAAGTCTCTCCGGAGCTTGTCAGGTTCAGCATGTGGCCCCTTTTTTTGTCCTCACCCTCCTCAGAGAGACGCTGGCTTCCTAAAGAAGCGCTTCCCTGCCCTAGTAGAGCTCTAGCTCTATGTCGATCAGGCATCCCTGATTCGACTTCCCCATGCAGTAAGACACTCCTGCTTAGCAGCAGGGCTGGCAGCCGCTTTGAGACTACTGTTGAGGAGGCTATGATGATTCTACTTTTTGGTACTGAGACCAATTGCCAACCAAAAGAAAGACACGACCAACACACAAGTTAGTTACAAGAATCACCGGCAGTTTATTATTCACAGGTCCTACGGTTTGCCTGGGTACAGCTTAACGGGGCCCCATCAGCATGCTCCGCTTGGCTGTCCTTTGTTAGAGCGGCCAGCTTCAAGACAGTCCATGTGTAACGTTGGAGTCTGGGTGACTAATTGCAGCTGGGGACCCCTTGGCTTTAGTACCCTTTCTGGCATACACCCTCTAACAGGTGTTAATTTCCAGGATTATGACATCAAGCCACTTTTGGTGATTTCCTTGCAGGGAGCTCTTTTTTATGTGACTCTACTTAATTGTCACATCAAGCCTCTTTTAGGAAATTCCTTGCAGAGAGCTCTTTTTATCTATATATAATTTCACACACATAGAAACTGGTCCTGTGCAAAGGGCATGGTCTTGCCTATCGTATCCCTATATCAGGGGTCGGGAATCTTTTTGGCTGAGAGAGCCCTAAACACCACATATTTTAAAATGTAATTCCGTGAGAGCCATACAACGACCCGTGTACATTACGCATTATCCAATAAAAATTTGGTGTTCTTCCAGAGGACAGCTGTGATTGGCTCCAGCCACCCGCAACCATGAACGTGAGCGGTAGGAAATGAATGTTTTATATATTTTTAATTAATTTATTTTTACAGGAATAGAGAGAGAGTCAAATAGAGGGATAGATAGGGACAGACAGACATACAGAAAGGGAGAGAGATGAGAAGCATCAATCATCAGTTTTTCGTTGCGACACCTTAGTTGTTCATTGATTGCTTTCTCATATGTGCCATGACCGCGGGCCTTCAGCAGACTGAGTAACCCCTTGCTCAAGCCAGTGACCTTGGGTCTTCCGCATCCCAGTCCAATGCTCAATCCACTGCGCCACCGCCTAGTCAGGCTGTTTTATATTTTTAACGTTATTATTATTTTTTTTATTTTTTTATTTTTTTATTATTATTATTATTTTTTTTCATTTTTCTGAAGCTGGAAACAGGGAGAGACAGTCAGACAGACTCCTGCATGCGCCCGACCGGGATCCACCCGGCACGCCCACCAGGGGCGACGCTCTGCCCACCAGGGGGCGATGCTCTGCCCATCCTGGGCGTCGCCATGTTGCGACCAGAGCCACTCTAGCGCCTGGGGCAGAGGCCACAGAGCCATCCCCAGCGCCCGGGCCATCTTTGCTCCAATGGAGCCTTGGCTGCAGGAGGGGACGAGAGAGACAGAGAGGAAAGCGCGGCGGAGGGGTGGAGAAGCAAATGGGCGCTTCTCCTGTGTGCCCTGGCTGGGAATCGAACCCGGGTCCTCCGCACGCTAGGCCGACGCTCTACCGCTGAGCCAACCGGCCAGGGCTAACATTATTTTTTAAATTAAAGATTTGTCTGCGAACTAGATGCAGCCATCAAAAGAGCCACATCTGGCTCGCGAGCCATAGGTTCCTGGCCCCTGACCTATAAGAAGCCAAGGCAAAGACCTAAGACAGAGATCATGATCAGAGAGACCCGGAGTCCCAGCAAACTCTGCTGTTCCACAATGGAAAAGGAAACAGAGTGACCCAAAGCATTTCTTCACTTTTCCAAAAGATTCTTTTCACATCAGCCCTACAGCAGTTTCCTAAAGTAGCAATGTCACAGCAACCAATCTCATACTCCATTATTCCTGCCTGGGACAAAGAAACATACTATTCTTCTCTTGAGAACCTTGTCCGTTCTCACAACTGCAGTATAGATCATACATGGAATCAGAACGTACATGCTGACACCATAATCACTTATTCACTATGTGGGAAATTTCACAGACTTCTAATTATTCACACAAACCAATACCCGCCAACAGCCGACTTTCTGTGAAAGAGCGCTATTCTCAAGATGTCCAGTAGAGGGCACTGTAAAAGTTTCATTTTTTCAAGGGCCCTCCTCTCAGGCGTTTTACTCAAGATCCACAATATCAGGCAGCAGAGGTCAGAGCGTGAGATGGGATCACACTGTCAGGGACTACACAGCCCTGTCAGGGACTTCTGATTGATATCAGTAGTTACAAAGGAATGACCTCAGAAAATGCACAGCCCTATCACTTAACCTGTAACTCCCAACCAGACAGTCGTGTCAACTGTCACTTCCATTTTGAGTCTTATAAATGAATGAAAAGGGACCAGCGTTGCATGGTACCACCTTTTTTTTTTTTTTTTTACATAGACAAAGGGAGAGATCGAGAGAGGGATAGATATTGACAAATAGAAAGGGAAACAAATAGGAAGCATCTATTCTTTTTGAGGCACCTTACCTGTTCATCGATTATTTTCTCATATCTGCCATTAATGGGGGGGACCTACAGTACAGCAAGGAACCTGCTGCTCAAGCCAGCAACCTCGGCCTTCAGGTTGACGATCCCTGGGAACAATCCAGCAATCTTAAACTCATATCTATGATCCTACGTTCAAACCATAGAGCCCACAGTAAAGTTGAGGGACCAGAACTCAAGCTGCATGACCCATTGCTCAGGCCAGAGATCTCAGAGTCTTGACCCAGGGTCCTCTGCCTCTCAGTCGGTTGGTCTATCCAATTCGCCACCACGTGGACATGCAATTGTAGTCCTCATATACGGACTTGGGTGATCTCGGCGAGGAACTCAGGAGACACGTCCTGTGACCATGTCACTGGATCATGAGGGGGATAGGAAAGCATGCTCCCTGGGAAAACGTCAGTGACAAATCACGACCACATTCTTCGACTGTGAGTGGACAGACTACAGGAAAGCAGAATACTGAATGATGCCACAGGACCACAGTCCTGCAGTTCTGAGGGATTACTGAGACAACATGGAGGTCTGACATGGGAGCCGACACGGATTCACCCATAGAGGCTAGCCTGCCCCAGGACATAGGCACTGGGACCAGGGGGCACATTCAGGGGTACTGGCAGGCAGACATAAAGGAAGAGATGCTCACCAACTATATTGGGACCCCTCCTGAAGTCCTAGAATGTACTGCCAGTACATGTCCTACTGTGTGACTATTCCAACGCACCTCTCCGGGGAATACAGGGACTCCCTGTCCTCTCACCCTGTGGAGGAGTCCCTGGACAAAACACTGAAACTACTGGCAATGCACATGTAATTCTCATTGGCTATGAGGAGAGGACTGATCCCCCTCCAGAGCACCTTCATCCCAACCTCTCTGGGCAGAGAAGACAACCTTCTATAGAGTATTCCAGGGAGGTGAAATGATGAGGACCACAGGCAGGGAGAGCAGGTGAGGTGCAACCCCCGACATGTCCTCTAGATGGCGGCACTGAGTAAAATGGTAATGTGGGTCCCAGTGAAGAAGCACTCGACCTCTGACGACATATGGGGTCCTTCCTCAGCGCCCCAGTACTCAGTATATGCAAACATGGGTTTCCTAACACCACGGAGGTGTATCTCTGACTATTAGGGAGAGTGTGGACACTTTCCCCCAAGAAAACACCACTCCCTTTCCCACTAACCCAGGGCCGATGTATTAAGGAAAGCAGACTTAACAGGCGAGAGCACAGGCACTTCAAACAGCATCTCGTGCTAACGTGACGGGAGGGGCAGGGGTACTCATACAAGTAGCGAGAGGTTTAGACAGAGAAATCGGATACCGCCCACATACCTCAGAACTGCGGAAGTGAAGGTAGATGTCCTCCTCTGAGAAAAGTACTGCCTCCGTTCCAATGACCCTTGGACCCAATCATCACACCTTAGTGACACCTCCTGAGCTGAGATAGACTTAAGGTGCCTGGACAGTCATTCTCAAGTAGTATAAATACTGGAGCAAGCATTTATGAAAAAGGTGCTTTAAACCAAAAAACTCACTGCAGGGTTTATCAAAAAAGCCTCTTGCAGCATACTCCAATGTGAACTATAAAGAGGTTATAGTCCGCCTGACCAGGTAGGTGGTGGCACAGTGGATAGAGCGTCAGACTGAGAGCGTCAGACTGGGATGAGGAGGACCCAGGTTCGAGACACCGAGGTCACCAGCTTGAGCGCAGGCTCATCTGGTTTGAGCAAAGCTCACCAGCTTGGACCCAAGGTCACTGGCTCGAGCAAGGGGTTACTCGGTCCGCTGAAGGCCTGCGGTCAAGGCACATCTGAGAAAGCAATCAATGAACAACTAAAGTGTCGCAATGCACAATGAAAAACTAATGATTGATGCTTCTCATCTCTCCGTTCCTGTCTGTCTGTCCCTGTCTGTCCCTCTCTCTGACTCTCTGTCTCTGTAAATAAATAAATAAATAAATAAATAAAATAAAGAGGTTATAGTCCAACAGAGTACCAAGAAAAGAAAATGACCTTCAATCTCCTCAATACTTAGAAAGAGAAAAATGAGAGAAAGTCCAGTGGAAACGCAACTGCTGACAGAAAAACCAAGAGCTGTCAGACACATTTTACCCAGAAAGACACGTTGAACCCAGAAATAAGTGCTTTGCAGCACCCAGCACAGAACAGTGCTAAAACACCTTGACTTCCACAGTCAAGGAAAGCTGGGAGAAACAAACACATAGAATCAAGACACTCAGCACCTGGAACCCCAAACACAGGAACAAAACTCTGTTCTGAAGCCTATAGCACCCCCTTCTCTGATTGATAGCAAGGTACAAAGAACACATGCACGAAAGCAGTATCCACTCATCCAGGGCAAAGACATCACACCGAACAGTGTGAACAGAGGCTGACACACATATTTTGCACACAGTGTATGGAACCTAAAATCACATCCTCAGGCTAAGGGAACCCACCTCAATGACCAAGACAAAGTAGACACAGGTGGGATAAAGGGACAAACACTGCACCTCTGAAAACCTTAGGCAGGAGCAGAACTGCAGAAAATGTGAACCAAGTCCTCAACCACCGCAGAATAAACATTTAAGCAAACAAGCCAACAAACAGTGACACAAAGGGAAAATCCAATAGGTGACGCCAAGACCGTACTCCAAACAGCCACCTTGATAACAACCTTTCGGAACTCCAGGTGATAAACACAAGAAGAAAAGAGAACTCTGAAAGCCTCAGGTCTCCAACCAACCCAACACCACTGTAATAAAAAAGGGAACGGAACGATGGAGCACAGCAGTTACAGGCCCTGGAACACCAGAGAGGCAGGACAGTTTCAGCATGTACAACTTCTGCAGCCATGCAGTTCACAATGCTAAGTGCTCATTTTCCTCAGCACTTTGTCATTTTTGGCAAGTGGACAAATCAACAGAAATGTACCGGAAACGTAACCATGGGAAACAATTTTCTGTGCCTGTTCATGGAGGAAAACCTTAAGGGCCTCTCAATGATGCCAAAAACCAATACCAACAAATAGCAATATAGGTTCCCCAACACTGGTGCTATCCCCAATTTATAGACTTTGCGGCGACCCTTTTCTATTTCCCCCAGATGGCCTATGAAAAGTTCTTTCAGAGGTACACACACCATGACAACAAGGATCCTAGTGTCAGAGTGATTGCACCATTACCATGAAGTGGAGCCTGGAGCAGAAGATGTGGGTTGTATGAAAAGATGAGCAAGCTGTGAAACACAACCAACATCAGGGACAATGTCAGAAAGCCACACACACACCCTCAGCCAGAGGTCCTTGGCATCCAACCGCAAACAGGTGTCCAGACATGATACAGAACACGAATCCTAAAGTGAAGATAGAAGACGGCAGAGACATATAGCAAGCTCTTCTTAGCAGGTTACATCCATCAGAACCGAGTTCTACACCACCCATGGACCACACTCTGAAACACGGGACTCAAAGGCAATAGCAAAACAACCTAGGACATCCAACACCCATATGGAGCATCCACAGATGACCTTAGACCACATTCCCCAGCAGGGAAAACCCACTGCTGTCAGCAATACACCAGAAGCAATAAAGAGAGCATGCCCAGGTGCCCTGTGCAGGACAAAACCAGGTCCTCCTGTTTTTTTTTGTTTTGTTTTTTTGTATTTTTCTGAAGTTGGAAATGGGGAGGCAGTCAGACAGACTCCCACATGCGCCCGACCAGGATCCACCCGGCATGCCCACCAGGGGGTGATGCTCTGCCCATCTGGGGCATCGCTCTGTTGCAACCAGAGCCATTCTAGCACCTGAGGCAGAGGCCATAAAGCCATCCTCAGCGCCCAGGCCATCCTGCTCCAATGGAGTCTTGGCTGCAGGAGGGGAAGAGAGAGACAGAGAGGAAAGAGAGGGGGAAGGGTGGAGAAACAGATGGGTGCTTCTCCTGTGTGCCCTGGCCGGGAATCGAACCCAGGACTTCTGCACTCCAGGCCGACGCTCTACCACTGAGCCAACTGGCCAGGGCCCAAGTCCTCCTGTTTTACACTCACCTAGGGTTCTGTAAACATCACATAAAATAAACAAATGCATAAAGGCATAGGGAAGGCAGTGACCCCATGTCCATTTGGAAACCTACACCAACAGTTATTGATACAATTGTCAGAGACACTCCATAAACGTGGAAGTGATTGAGCCTCAACATTCCCTCTCAGCCTGCAACTAGACACTGAAAAGACCAACAAACTGAACACAGAGATTACTTTCCCTAAGTGGAACCCCTTCACGTTCTCCCACCTACAAAACCTTCAGAAGACAGTAACATGGCAGCCCTTCATCTCTCCCACTACCATATCTTCTGAGTATGCAAGGAATAAAGGAGAGCCAATTATTTTCCTCACTACCTTCTCATCTCTGTGTCCTATATGGATGATCCCATCAGAATGGCTAAGTCTACATCAGACATTCACCAGCTGAAACAAAGATATTGAAAACCCATATGTAGACAACTACTGGAACCAGCATGTCACTATACCTAATGGGAAACATGGTGGACTGACTTACGAAGCTCAGAAGTCATTGAGAAAAAACAAGCAACATGCAGGTAAAACTGGAGTCCAAAACAGGACTGACATGCAAACGTTCAACAGGCAAACTCCGAAACTGTAAGACAGGGAAGGCGAAAATAACAAGCCATCGAACTGCTGCTGAGAATGCCAACGTAAAAAGTAAGTGGACTTTGGCAATCCCGTCTTCCTGCAGCAGACCTTTGGATAAAGATCTGTTACAGTAGCAGGAGTAGCAATCATGGATGTCATCTTGGGCTGCTGTCTAAAAGTCAGATGTCACGCACAATAGAGCACACAAAATACAGAAGTGTCACTGTTGCCACAGTGGAGTTATCTCACTAAAGGAATACATCTGAAAGGAGAAGCAGAATATTCCCTATCACAGTGACAGCATCAATCATAAAGGAAAGAACTTGAAATAACTTCTTCCCCTGGCAGGAAATACTGGCATTCATACACACGGAGAATATACCAAACCAGAAATAGGTCAGAACTTCCTCCTATCAGGAAAAAAAATTTCCCTGAACCATCAGTGATCTGTGAGCCACCCTGAGGATACAGGTGAGCATTGGGAATGACAGAAGAGGATGGAATGACGCAAATATAAGACATTCATGTAGATGGCGTCATGTTTTCTACAAGTGTCACATACCCCACCCTGGCCGGTTGGCTCAGTGGTAGAGCGTCGGCCTGGCGTGCAGGAGTCCCGGGTTCGATTCCCGGCCAGGGCACACAGGAGAAGCAGCCATCTGTTTCTCCACCCCTCCCCCTCTCCTTCCTCTCTGTCTCTCTCTTCCCCTCCAGCAGCCAAGGCTCCATTGGAGCAAAGTTGGCCCGGGCTATGAGGATGGCTCCATGGCCTCTGCCTCAGGTGCTAGAATGGCCCTGGTTGCAACAGAGCAACACCCCAGATGGGCAGAGCATCGCTCCCTGGTGGGCATGCCGGGTGGATCCCTGTTGGGCGCATGCGGGAGTCTGTCTGACTGCCTCCCCATTTCCAACTTCAGAAAGGTACAAAAAAAAGTGTCATATACCCCAACAGAAGGCACTGATACCTGCAACAGACAGCATCTGAGACAATGAAAGAGTGATTCCTGCAGCTACCTGTATCCTAAGGGTCCTTGCAAAATGACATCAAAAGGTGAAAAAGGCTGCTTTCAGTGGTGCTATTCCCAGAATGTCCACACAATGGCAGACAAAAAAATTGTTTTAGTTCCACTAAGGTAGGGGTCCCCAAACTATGGACCCCGGGCTGCATGTGGCCCCCTGAGGCCATTTATCCGGCCCCGCCGCACTTCCTGAAGGGGCACCTCTTTCATTGGTGGTCAGTGAGAGGAGCATAGTTCTCATTGAAATACTGGTCAGGGTCGCCGGTTCAAAACCCTGGGCTTGCCTGGTCAAGGCACATATGGGAGTTGATGCTTCCAGCTCCTCCCGCCTTCTCTCTCTCTCTCTCCCTCTCGCTCTCTCCTCTTTAAAAAAATGAATAAAGAAAAAAAGAAAAAAAAAAAAAGAAATACTGGTCAGTTTGTTGATTTAAATTTACTTGTTATTTATTTTAAATATTGTATTTGTTCCTGTTTTGTTTTTTACTTTAAAATAAGATATGTGCAGTGTGCATAGGGATTTGTTCATAGTTTTTTTTATAGTCCGGCCCTCCAATGGTCTGAGGGACAGTGAACTGGCCCCCTGTGTAAAAAGTTTGAGGACCCCTACACTAAGGGACCTCCTCTCTGGCATCTTTCCAGAAAAGCAAACTCCATACTAGTGTGGATTATACTGACAGAAAGAATAACACCCAGAAATAGGAGGATGCTGCCATACCACTTCTGAGGTATCTCGCTGGATGATGAAAGCTTAATGGAACTGAGACGGCATAACTGATGTGAAGACCCCAGACGCATACCCTCATCCCCTGATAATGCTTGAAAACACACTTGAAGTCAAAATACCTCACACTCAAAGAGGATACCTGTCATGGAGCAGCACAGCCAGTAATTCCAGGTCCTGAGGGAGGGACGGTGCAGAATTAAGAAAATAGACTCACCGCCTGACCGGACGGTGGCGCAGGGGGTAGAGCATCAGACTGGGATGCAGAGGACCCAGGTTCAAGACTCCGAGGTCGCCAGTTTGAGCGAGGGTTCATCTGGTTTGAGCAAAAAGCCCACCAGCTTGAGCCCAAAGCTTACTGGCTCAAGCAAAGGGTTACTCGGTCTGCTGAAGGCCCGCGGTCAAGGCACGTATGAGAAAGCAATCAATGAACACTTAAGGTGTTGCAATGTGCAATGAAAAACTAATGATTGATGCTTCTCATCTCTCCATTCCTGTCTGTCTGTCCCTGTCTATCCCTCTCTCTGTAAAAAAAAAAAAAAAAAAAAAAAAAAAAAAAATAGACTCACCGAGAAAAGAGGATGGGATCGGAAGGACTCTTCAATGATGATGGCAACATCAGAGAGAGAGCTCCCGGTCTTTGCTTTATTATATACCATTGACAATTAAAGCCTTTAAGCCAGTATACAAATAAGGAAGTCTCTGATACAAAGCCACTAATCTGAGGCACAAATTGGATTCCTCATAAGAGTGCACCACTCCACATCATGCAACAGTCAAGGGTGTGGAGAAAAGCTTAGTGTTGAAAAGATCTTAGTATTAAAAAATCTTATTATTAAAAGAGTGGGAAAGGATTAGTCCCAAACCAAGCCTTAGGCTACAACGACCCCCAGCCCACGGCCCATCTCCCACATATGCTCCCTTTATATATATATATATTTTTTTAATTTTTATTTATTTATTTATTTTTTAGCAGAGAGTCAGAGAGAGGGATAGACAGGGACAGACAGACAGGAATGGAGAGATGAGAAGCATCAATCATTAGTTTTTCATTGTGCGTGCAACACCTTAGTTGTTCATTGATTGCTTTCTCATATGTGCCTTGACTGTGGTCCTTCAGCGGACTGAGTAACCCCTTGCTTGAGCCAGCGACCTTGGGTCCAAGCTGGTGAGCTTTGCTCAAACCAGATGAGCCCGTGCTCAAGCTGGCGACCTTGGGGTCTCTAACCTGAGTCCTCCACATCCCAGTCCGATGCTCTATCCACTGCGCCACTGCTTGGTCAGGCCCTTTTTATATTTTTTAAATTTAGCTCATGTGCTGAGATTTGCACTTGTCTGATTTCCCAGATTCTAATACAGAGGCAGATAGGAAAAATACAGAATAAAGAGAAAATTAGCATAGCCAATGTTAACAGATACCAAAACAAGTGTCTTAATACATTATAGGGATTAAAGCCTTTAAGTAAATTCTTAGCCAATATAACAGGATTTGTAATAGAGTCTTTGCTGTTTTGAATGTCCTTAACATGTTCACCAAGTCCATGCTGACACATCATCATTCTGTATTCCCTGCAAATGCAACCCAACCCTAGTTCAGTTCATTAAGAGCTGTTACAAGAAGTAGGAGTCCAGGAAACACATCCAGGAAAAGTTCAGGAGACTAGAAAAAGTCCAGGAGTCCAGCAACACATCCAGATAAAGTCCACATAGCACTGGAATTGTCACATTTCTACACTTTGCAGCTAGAGTTCAAGTCCCAATGACCGCTGCTTATAGCTGGTAATGATTAAGGTAGACTGGAAAAGCTATCTGCAGGCATGTGTGGAGATGGAGTCCCTGTTCTTTTCAGCCTGGAGAGATGAGACCAGGGGGCCCTTTCCAAGAGTTTTGCAGCCATGGAGGTGGTGAGGAGAACCTTGGGATACACTATGTTGGGTGGCTTTGTCTGCCTCTTGGACATTATAGACCTTAAAAGCCATGTTCAGAAGATCTCGCTGAGGAGTTTGAGGGTCCTCATCCACCTATATAAACTTTTTCTGTATATCTGGAGCTATTTGAAAAAGACAAAACAGCATTATTAGCTGGATCAAATAAAAGAGGGTAGAAGTTTGCAGGAGAAAGAGGTTTGGCGTCTCCTGTACATCAGCATACAAAAGAAATTAAAAAAAAAAAGTGGAACGCTTCACGAATTTGCATGTCATCCTTGTGCAGGGGCCATGCTAATCTTCTCTGTATCGTTCCAATTTTAGTATATGTGCTGTCAAAGTGAGCACCAAAAGAAATTTTTTAAAGTAAAAAACATAATAAAGGAGATTTGCAGGAGTTCCAGGATATGACTCCCCCTTTTTTATATATTATTTACAATTGACCTTTAAGCATTTGTTGAGCACACTTTATAATATTTTGACTTCAAAGATTGTAAGAAAGCCTGACCAGGCAGTGGCGCAGTACAGCGTTAGACTGGGATGTGGAGGACCCAGGTTAGAGACCCCAAGGTCACCAGCTTGAGTGCAGGATCGTCTGGTTTGAGCAGAAGCTCACCAGCTTGAATACAGGTTGCTGGCTCGAGCAAAGGGTTACTCGGTCTGCTGTAGCCCCCCAGTCAAGGCACAAATGAGAAATCAATCAATGAACAACTAAGGAGCCACAATGAAGAATTGATGTTTCTCATCTCTCTCCCTTCCTGTCTGTCTGTCCCTATCTGTCCTTCTCTCTGACTCTCTCTGTCTCTGCCACAAAAAAAAAGATTGTAAGAAATACTAGTCTTTATGTTAACTTCTAAAAAAATATAATAAATGCATTTTCAAGCAATATTCCCATACTTATTAAAACATTTTCTTAACATTAATTAACAGGCAATTTAAAGAGTATATATATTAAAGTTGGAAAATTCCAGTGTGACTTTCATTATTTTCCAATAGTAAAAAAATTTTTTTTTTACATTTTTATTGTGCAAATCTATGCTGCTTCAAGTCTTTCAGCTTGCAGCTTGGAGCAGCCAGGCTAAATTAGCAAGTCTTTAGGATGCACACGCCATTTTATTTAAATTTAAATGAGCATGCTTTACTTATTCCAATTAAAATTATATATTTATAGGGATGAAATCATTTTATTTTTTCAATATTAGAGCAGGCATTTCCAATTTTTGCATGCAAGAACTTAATTCAGGCCTTAAAAACAGACACGTTTAGACATTAAACAAAGACTTCACATACAATCACGCAAATCAAGAGTGAAACTCGGGATTTTAGAGATTAGAACATGGGCTGCTTGATCTTATGTAGGGCTATTTTAATAGGAATGTAATAAGAATAGATACCAATCAGAAATCTGTCTTGAAAAATCTCAAGACGGCTATATGAGATTTTTGTTTAGCAACATCCAAACAGGCACCCCCTTCACCCTCTTTCCAGGCATCGAACAGGAAAGAAATAAAATAATCTAAAACAGCCCTGGCCGGTTGGCTCAGCGGTAGAGCGTCGGCCTGGCGTGCGGGGGACCCGGGTTCGATTCTCGGCCAGGGCACATAGGAGAAGCGCCCATTTGCTTCTCCACCCCCCTTTCCTCTCTGTCTCTCCCCCCCCCCCCCGTAGCCAAGGCTCCATTGGAGCAAAGATGGCCCGGGCGCTGGGGATGGCTCCTTGGCCTCTGCCCCAGGCACTAGAGTGGCTCTGGTCGTGGAAGAGCGACACACCAGAGGGGTAGAGCATCGCCCCCTGGTGGGCAGAGCGTCGCCCCTGGTGGGCGTGCTGGTGGATCCCGGTCGGGCGTATGCGGGAGTCTGTCTGTCTCTCCCCGTTTCCAGCTTCAGAAAAATACAAAAAAAAAAATCTAAAACATTAAAGAAAATTAGATAATACAACTTTAAAAAGCATCCCAGTCTTCTAATCGTTTTCAACAGAGAAAGGAATGAGAGCATAGTAAAATAAGCCTTATACCAGTGGTCCCCAACCTTTTTTTGGGCCATGGACGGGTTTAATGTCAGAAAATATTTTCATGGACCGGCCTTTAGGGTGGGATGGATAAATGTATCATGTGACTGAGACAAGCGTCAAGAGTGAGTCTTAGACGGATGTAACAGAGGGAATCTGGTCATTTTTTTTTTTTTCATTGAAGCTGGAAACGGGGAGAGACAGTCAGACAGACTCCCGCATGCGCCCAACCGGGATCCACCCGGCACACCCACCAGGGGCGACACTCTGCCCACCAGGGGGCGATGCTCTGCCCCTCCGGGGCGTCACTCTGCCGTGACCAGAGCCACTCTAGCGCCTGGGTCAGAGGCAAGGAGCCATCTCCAGCGCCCGGGCCATCTTTGCTCCAATGGAGCCTCGGCTGTGGGAGGGGGAAGAGAGAGACAGAGAGGAAGGAGGGGGTGGGGGTGGAGAAGCAAATGGGCGCTTCTCCCATGTGCCCTGGCCGGGAATTGAACCCGGGTCCCAAATGAAACATTGGCCTGACCTGTGGTGGTGCAGGGGATAAAGCGTCGATGTGGAACACTGAGGTCACCAGCTTGAAACCTTGGGCTTGCCCGGTCAAGGCACATATGGGAGTTGATGCTTCCTGCTCCTCCTTCTCTCTCTCTCTCCCCTCTCTCTAAAAATCAATAAGTCTGACCAGGTGATGGCGCAGTGGATAAAGCGTTGGACTGGGATGCGGAAGACCCAGGTTCGAGACCCCGAGGTCACCAGCTTGAGCACGGGCTCATCTGGTTTGAGCAAAAAAAAGCCCACCAGCTTGAACCCAAGGTCGCTGGCTCCAGCAAGGGGTTACTCGGTCTGCTGAAGGCCCACAGTCAAGGCTCTTATGAGAAAGCAATCAATGAACAACTAATGATTGATGCTTCTCATCTCTCTCCATTCCTGTCTGTCCCTCTCTCTGACTCACTCTCTGTCTCTGTAAAAATAAATAAATAAAATATTAAAAAAAATAAAACATTGTTTAGACTTAAATATAAATAAAACAAAAATAATGTAAGTTATTTATTCTTTCTCTGTGGACCGGTACCAAATGGCCCACAGACCGGTACCAGTCCGCAGCCCAGGGGTTGGGGACTACTGCCTTATACATCTGCTCTTGTGAAGTGAGTCTCTCATTCAGAATCATGGTATCTCACCAATCGTTCAGGAATCCACCAATGAGCTTCAGCAGACCAAGGAAAAACACACACATATTCTCAGCCCCATAAGAGAACAGGGTCTGGCCCTTGCCAGATTCCTGTGAGCGGGTCCCTCCATCACACTTCAGGGAAGGCTTTCCTTGTAGTATTCCAGAGTCTCTCAGCTGCTGAATGACCTTGTATTATCAGTATTCAAAAAATTTTAAAGTAAAAAGAGCATGACAAAAAAGATTTGCAGGAGTTCGAGAGTATAATTCCCCTTTTAAAAATTTTTAAATTCATTTTAGAGAGGAGAGAGAAAGGGAGAGAGAGAGACAGAGAGGAGAGAGAGACAGAGAGAGAAGGGGGGAGGAGCTGGAAGCATCAACTCCCATATGTGCCTTGACCAGGCAAGCCCAGGGTTTCGAACCGGCGACCTCAGCATTTCCAGGTCGACGCTTTATCCACTGTGTCACCACAGGTCAGGCCTAATTCCCCTTTTTTTACTTTTTCTAACTGATTTTTTTTTTTTTTTTTACAGAGACAGAGAGAGTCAGAGAGAGGGATAGACAGACAGGAACAGAGAGATGAGAAGCATCAATCATTAGTTTTCCTTGTGACACCTTAGTTGTTCATTGATTGCTTTTTCATGTGTGCCTTGACCGTGGGCCTTCAGCAGACCGACTAACCCCTTGCTCGAGCCAGCGACCTTGGGCTCAAGCTGGTGAGCTTTTGCTCAAACCAGATGAGCCCGCACTCAAGCTGGTGACCTCGGGGTCTCGAACCTGGGTCTTCTGCATCCCAGTCCGACGCTCTTATCCACTGCGCCACCAACTGGTCAGGCTCTGATTTTTAAGCATTTGATGTGCATGCTCTACTATGCCTTGACCCTGGGGTTGTAAGGAATTCCCATCTTTAGGTCAAGTCCAAATGTCTGACAAAATGTACTAAATGCTTTTTCTACATATGCAGGAGCATTATCAGTTTTAATCAGTTTAGGAAGTCCAATAATAGAAAATGCATACAGACAATGAGCTATAACATGCTTAGCAGCCTCTCCTGTTCTGGCAGAGGCTACTATAAATCCAGAATAAGTATCCACTGTAACGTGGACATAGGACTGTTTGCCAAATGAAGGTATATGAGTAACATCCATTTGCCAAAGTTGTCCTGGTAGGAGTCCTCGAGGGTTAACTCCAAATGAAGGGACAGATTGTAGTATAGGACACCTTGGATAGGATTTAACAATCTGCTGTGCTGCTTCCCGAGAAAGTTGAAACTGTTTATGCAGGGCTGCAGCGTTCTGGTGATGAATAGTATGAGACTGTATTGCTTGTTCTGTCATGGTTTCTCCAATAATTTTCTTTTGAGTAGCTTGATCAACAAGGGCATTCCCTTGTGCTAAAGCTCCAGGGAGCATGGAGTGAGCTTGAATATGTCCTATAAAACATGGAGCTCTATGTTAACATACAAGTCTTTGAATAAAAAGAAATTGCTGAAATAGTTCCTCATCAGCAGTTGTCCTTTAGACAGCAGTCTCTATAGTGGAAACAACCATAAGTAAATATTTGCTGTCTGTATATAGATTAAAGCAGGAACATGGCAAATGCTGAAAAGCCATGATAATGGCATGTAATTCTATTCTTTGAGCTGATTTTAAGGCTACTGTTTCAGTATAAACTTGCCCATCAATTCTTAAGTTTGCTATTCCTGAGCTGGACCCATCAGTAAAGACTATAGGTGCTTCAGGAATAGGCTCATTAACAATTGTCTTAGGAAAGAAAAATATAGTAATTAATGAAAATTGAACTATTTTATCAGCTGGGTACAGAGAATCAATTTGACCTGTAAAATTTGCAAAAGCAACTTGCCATTTTGTGGAAGTTTCCCAGAGCCATTGTTGTTGATCCTTTGAAAAAGGGACAACAATAATTTGAGGCTCAAAACCTATAAACTGTAAAAGTTGCCTATGCCGGCCCTGACTGGTTGGCTCAGTGGTAGAGCATCAACCTGGTGTTCAGAAGTCCCGGGTTCGATTCCTGACCAGGGCACACAGGAGAAGTGCCCATCTGCTTCTCCACCCCTCCCCCTCTCCTTCCTCTCTGTCTCTCTCTTCCCCTCCCGCAGCCAAGGCTCCATTGGAGCAAAGTTGGCCTGGGCGCTGGGGATGGCTCTATGGCCTCTGCCTCAGGCGCTAGAGTGGCTCTGGTCGCAACAGAGCAACGCCCCAGATGGGCAGAGCATCGCCCCCTGGTGGGCGTGCTGGGTGGATCCCGGTCAGGCGCATGTGGAAGTCTTTCTGACTGCCTCCCCCTTTCCAGCTTCAGAAAGATACACAAAAAATAATAATAAGTTGCCTATGCCCCTTGATAATCAAGGAGGCGACAAGATCAAAATACGGAGATAAAATTTTCTTAGGAGTAATAGCTAAATGAATCCATTCAATAGGACCTGAATCTTGCCACAATAATCCTGTTGGAGTACAGTATAACACGAGGGACAAATTAGTAAGGCAATTGATTCTGCAGGTTTATGCATTTTAGTTGTGCTTGTTGCAAGGCTTCTTCTATAAGCTTTAAAGCTTGCTGTCCCACAGCTGTACGTAGCCGAGGAGAAGCTGGTTCAGCCGAGCCTCTAAGAATATCAAAAAGTGGCTTCAGTTCCCCAGTAGTTAATTTCAAGGAAGGTCTAAGCCAATTAATATCTCCTAATAATTTCTGGAAATCATTTAAAGTTTACTAATGATCCGTCCTGATTTCTAATTTTTGTGGACGAATTTGTTGTCCCTCAATAATTTGTCCTAAATAAGAGAAAGGTAAAGATTGCTGTACCTTTTCAGGAACTATATAAAGTCCTGATTCTTTCAAAGAATATTCTAGTTGTTGCAAAATGGTCAGCACCGTGTCTTTATCTGGATGACCAATAAGAATATCATCCATTGGGAGTTGATGCTTCCAGCTCCTCCCCCCTGTCTCTCTCTCTCCTCTCTCTCTTCTCTCTAAAAATGAATAAACTAAAAAACAATTAAATTAAAAAAAATAAAATTAAATTAAAAAAAAAAAAAAAAACTTTAAAAAAAAAAAAAAAAAAAAAAAAAAAAAAAAAAAGGCCTGACCAGTGGTGGCGCAGTGGATAAAGCATCGACCTGGAAATGCTGAGGTCGCCGGTTCAAAACCCTGGGCTTGCCTGGTCAAGGCACATATGGGAGTTGATGCTTCCAGCTCCTCCCCCCCTTCTCTCTCTCTGTCTCTCCTCTCTCTCTCTCTCTCTCTCTCTCTGTCTCTCCCTCTCCTCTCTAAAATGAATAAATAAAAAAATAAATAAATATATTTAAAAAAAAAAAAAAAAAAAAAAGAATATCATCCATATAATGAATTATGTATGCTTTAGGGTGCTGTCTTCGTACTGGAGAGATAGCTTGAGCAACATATTTTTGGCACAAGGTAGGACTGTTAGCCTTAGCCAAACCTTGAGGCAAAACTCTCCACTGGTATCGCTCCATTGGAGCCTGGAAATTAAGTGAAGGAACACTGAATGCAAAACGCTTGCAATCATGAGGGCTTAAAGGAATAGAAAAAAGCAATCCTTCAAGTCAATAATTACAAGGTGAAAATTCCATGAAATGGCAGCAGGAGAAGGGAGTCCCAGCTGGAGAGGACCCATAATTTCCATAGTCTTATTTACTGCTCTCAAATCTTGTAATAGCCTCCAGTTTCCTGATTTTTTTCTTTTTTCTTTCTTTCTTTTTTTTTTTACAGAGGCAGAGATAGATAGGGACAGACAGACAGGAACAGAGAGAGATGAGAAGCATCAATCATTAGTTTCTCGTTGCGCGTTGCGACTTCTTAGTTGTTCATTGATTGCTTTCTCATATGTGCCTTGACTGTGGGCCTTCAGCAGACCAAGTAACCACTTGCTGGAGCCAGCAACCTTGGGTCCAAGCCGGTGAGCTTTTTGCTCAAACCAGATGAGCCCGCGCTCAAGCTGGCGACCTTGGGGTCTCGAACCTGGATCCTTCCGCATCCCAGTCCGACATTCTATCTACTGCACCACCACCTGGTCAGGCTCCTGATTTCTTTTTAAGAACAAATATAGGGTATTCCATGGGCTATTAGAAGGTTCAACGTGCCCAAGCTGTAACTGCTCTTGTACGAATTGAGCAGCTGCCTTCAGTTTCTCCTGAGAAAGGGGCCATTGGTTTACCCATACAGGATTATCTGATTTCCAAGTAACTGGGTTTGCACAGTGCATTATTGGGGTAGCAGGAGCTACCAAGGCCCCTTTGCTAAATTTTGATATGCTAATCCACGCCTTTTGGTATTGAGTGCCACCTCTAGGGGGGTGAGAATCCCTCGCTGTTCCTTCCCTAGTCCCTTAGTGGGCAAAAATCCCTGATCAAGCATTTGAGTACTGACTAAACTATTAGGACTGACAAGCAATGCTCCCATATTTTTCAATTTTTCAAAACATCTCTACCCCACAAATTAACTGGCAATCAAGGGAGCTCACATAAGGCTGAAAAAGTTCAGAATGACCTTCTTTATCTTCCCATTGTAAAAATACTAGAGCTTTGTTGAGGGGATTTACTCTGCCCTATACCTTGTAATTCATGGCTGCTGCATGAGTGGGCCAGGAAGGAGGCCAATGTAGCTTAGCAATAACAGATACATCAGCTCCAGTATCTAAAAGTCCTTTAAATTTACGCCCTTGTATTGTTAGTTCCATTTCAGGGTGTTCCTGGCCTATTTTTTGAATTCAATAGGCAGCATCAGTGGAGCCAAATCCTCGATTCTCTTGGGGTCCCTTTTGCAGGATTTGGCCTTGTCTTAAAAGAGGTAAAAGGAATAATTGAGCAATTTTCATGTCAGGGGAGATAGTGACTATATTCCTCAGAGTGTGAGTCATTACTTTAATTTCCCCTGTATATTCCGAATCTATTACTCCAGGGAGAACAAAAAATTCTCTCATAGTTAAACTACTGTCTCATAAGAGTCCTACTGTGTTACTGGGAAGTGGCCTAAAAATTCCAGTGGGTATAGCTTGAGGTCCTATCTCTGGAGTTAATATGAATTGGGAGATGGGACTGAGGTCCAGTCCTGCACTGCCTGTTGTTGCCCAGAATAGTTGGGCAATGTTTGGCCTACTGGAATCTGAATTTGTTGAGGAAACACCAACATTGCCCCTATTGTTTGATGGGGCTGGGGAGGGCCCCATTGTCTGTTTCCCTGAATCACCTGCCCTTCGGTAGTATATTTAGACTTACACTCATTCGCCCAATGTTTCCCTCTCCTACAACGTGGGCAGAGATCTGGAGCCTTTTTTTTTTTTTTGTATTTTTCTGAAGCTGGAAACGGGGAGAGACAGTCAGACAGACTCCCGCATGCGCCCGACTGGGATCCACCCGGCACACCCACCAGGGGGTGACGCTCTGCCCCTCTGGGGCGTCGCTCTGTCACGACCAGAGCCACTCTAGTGCCTGGGGCAGAGGCCAAGGAGCCATCCCCAGCGCCCGGGCCATCTTTGCTCCAATGGAGCCTCGGCTGCGGGAGGGGAAGAGAGAGACAGAGAGGAAGGAGAGAGGGAGGGGTGGAGAAGCAGATGGGCGCTTCTCCTATGTGCCCTGGCCGGGAATCGAACCTGGGACCTCTGCACGCCAGGCCAATGCTCTACCACTGAGCCAACCGGCCAGGGCCAAAAAGGTCCCTTATTTTTTATCCTAGCTGTCCCATAATTTATTACTCCCGACTATACTCTCCCCCAAAACTCACTGTGCACACTTGAGGAGTTCCGTCACCTGCCTTTAGTTTAGTTTCTCGTACCCAGGCCCCACGTTGGGCACCACTTGTTGTGGATCAGCACAGCCAGTAATTCTGGGCCCTGAGGGAGAACAGTGCAGAATTAAGAAAATAGACTCACTGAGAAAAGAGGATGGGATCGGGAGGTTTCTTCAATGCTGATGACAATATCAGAGAGAGAGCCCCCAGTCTTTGCTTTATTATATAGCATAGACAATTAAAGCCGTTAAGCCAGTATACAAATAGGGAAGTCTCTGATACAAAGCCACTCATCTGAGGCACAAATTGGATTCCTCATAAGAGTGCACCACCCTACATCATGCAACAGTCAAGGGTGTGGAGAAAAGCTTAGTGTTGAAAAGATCTTAGAATTAAAAGAGTGGGAAAGGCTCAACCCCAAACCAAGCCTTAGGCTACAACAATCCCACCAGCCCACAGCCCATCTCCCACAGATCCCAGACACCATCTAGATCAGGTACCCAGGAGAACAGAGAAGAGATGGCAGAGTCGGACATCAGACCTTAGTGACTGACTGCAAATGTCAGTACCTAAATCTACAGCCTACACAGACACCCAGGACAGGAAACCACACCAAAGAATTCCCAGGACACTAGACACACATATTCTAATAGCATAACAGACTGCAAAGCAAAGACCCTGCAGAAAGAACCCACCTCTGCAGCCAAGACAGCACACCCAAAATTTTGGAACTTGAGGCAGGTAGGACCTCCAGATGCCTAATGTGAGAGTTGAACCACAACCTAATACTACATGCACTCTTATTTTAACGCTGAATAGCAAGCAAAGGAACAAATACAGAAACCCATGACCCTAACTCAAAATGCCCACCTTTGGAATCACTTTGTAAGGCCAAGGTGAAGACACAACATAAAAGTGTGACGTGCAAAGCCTCTCGATCCCAATCAACCCTGCATGGCCACATATGAACGTCTAGGGAAGAAAATAAAACTTGTCTTGCCTTTGTTAGAAGATGATCTCACAGGTACAGCACTGTCACAGCTGTCCATGTCACAAAGGCAAGTCCTCTGATCTCTGCAAGCGGACAGCAAGCAATGCTTTTTTCATCAGTACCTGGACAAGTCTAACAGCAGAGCCAAGGCTCACACTGGGATTGGGACCTCTAACTTGGATAGTGTTTTCAGTCCATGCCATACTACAAAGACAGTTCCAAGGGACCTCCAATGATAGAAATACCAGAAACTGTATTTCTCAGTTTCACACAATATGGTCCGGAAAATGGAAGTAGAACGCAATGATACACTCTAAGTAACGTTCTAGTGAAGACTGCCTGCCACATGCCCATAGCAGGGACTGCAGCCTGCCAAGGGACGTGCTGAATGACAGTAACATGTAATAATTATAGATGTCCACAGGAGGGCGGCAGTGAGTCAAAACTAGAGCACACTAGCCGGGAAGCGAAGTCAAGAAGTAAATCAAGCGTCCACAAACTATCAGGAAGACAGGTTTCACTCTATTTCTCACCACCTTAGTGAATTGAGGAATCGGGAACCACATGGAAAAAAGAAGGCTCTATGAACAGGACTCCCCAAACGCACCGCATAAGGAAGCCCTGCTGCCACGCATCACAACACTTTAAAGAAAGGCTAACACATAACAGCAACAGGAAGGACCCATCACCTTTTTCCTCCCATGTCCCTACTGTCTCCATTGTCAACTCACGCCACATCACTCTTCCTTCTTCCGACCTCCTCTCTGGGGCATCCCACCCACAGCCACTAGACAGCCGTCATCAATGATACAAAAGAACAATAAGACGAGACTAAAACCGATACAACTGAGTAAAGACACCAAAGCCAATGCATCCCTCTCACGAGGCAGGCTTCCGTGCGATTCCCACACATGTCCACGGGAGGGCAGCGCGGAGCCGCACTTCGAAGTGATTCTCAAGGAGACCTACTCCTCCGGAAAATAAAACGGCCAACACGCACCTCAGAGAATAACATCATCTTAGTTCCCACTACACATAGTATGAGCATCAGGAATATATTAACATGGGAATTCTCCACAATGAGCAGTCAGAGAACGCACATCGAAATAACGCCACAGACTGTGAGCCAAGTCTGGACTGAAGCAGCGTGAAAGGAATGAAAGTGAAAGCGTCTCACCCCCACACGTCCGGGATACCGTGCCCACCTCACTAAAACACTTCCAACAAGCAGCTAGCATTCCCAGGAGACACCCCCTTCCGAAGACCCAGGAACTCTCCTTCTGTTCTGTTGGGCGGATAGAATGTATTATGCTCACTTTGTTAAAGATGCCGTCGCCCAGGTGATATTAATGTGTGTTGGGGGCAGGCAGGATCATTGTAGCCTGGGGCTTGGTTTTGGGATTAAGCCTTTCCCACCCTTTTTGATGTGGGGTGGTACAATCCAATCATGCCTCAGAGAAGTGACTTTGTATTAGAGACTTCCCTATTTTGTATATTGGATTAGAGGTTGTGAAGCTACACTATAAAATAGGGGTAGAACGGGAACTTGCGCTCTTGGTTCCTGGGATGAATAGCATGAGAGAGTAGAGCCAGCAGCGGAAGGAGGCCACGTGGAGGAGGCCAGGAGAAGCAGCTAAGATGGCGGAGTGCTGAGTGAGATGCCAGTTTGTGTAGAGTTTGTATCTGGGACAAGGAAGGAGATGGGGAACAGAGGAGAATAAGTCTGGTGAGCTAGAAACCTTTGATTCTAGGAAACTCGGATAAGTCAGTAGCTTTGTGAGCACTGAATGTGACTGGGTTTTGGAGCCCAGTGTGTATTTTTTACTTGCCTGCCGGGTGCAAGCTAGAATTAAAGACTATGGTCCACCAGTTTGTGGCTCTGTTGTTTCTTTACCGACTGTCCGAATCCAATGCGAACCTGCATGGGCCAGAAGGCTGCTTTGATGGTGGCCCTGGCCGTGGCTCCTGGCTTTACATGTTCCAAACACGGGAGCAGGAGGAAAACATGCCGGTAGACTTCCATCAGTGAGCATTAGCTTCATAACAATCCAAGTCTTACCTGTCTGGATGCACTGTCCAAGGAATCACATCATTCTACCGGCACAAGTCGGGCCCACCCACCTACAGCAGTCTTACTTTTCCAGACAATCCCACGACAAAGACACTCACCATGGAAAAGGAACGAGACTCGTCAGTGTTGCATTGACTACAGCAGAAGACTTTCTGAGGCTCCATCCGCAGGATCCCTTTGCAGGGGAATCCAACCCCTTCTGAGGCCTCAGCCTGGAAAGCCTTCCTTTTCGGGAGTGGCTCTTCATATGCAAACGCAGCAGCCCCTACACTGGAAACTCCTCACCTTGGGTTAGATAAGTGATTGGATGAGTATCTAGGCCAGCTCTTTACTAACTCGGTCCTTTGTCTATTCCAAACACAGTTGTCCGGGTATGTGCGGTCACACTGACCAAATTCTCATTCAGAGAGAACTCCAGAACGAGAAAACGATGGGAATACCCTGCCTCAGCCTCCCTGGCCGCAGTCCCACCCACTCACTCTCACCCCTCCTCCTCCAGGGGAAACCCTCCCATCTGCCTCCAAGCCTAATACCTCTCCAGTAACACCTAACACCATAGCCCTATCCCAGAAGCCACACGCCCTAGACCTACCCTTTGACCACCACCCTGAAAGACACTCCTCGACCCTATGCATCCCCTGACACAAACCAAAAAGTGGTATCAGACTGCAGAGGCCTGATGACAGGAGGCAGATGCCACACCCCGGGCACGGACTGCCGTCTGAGGCAGGACCCTGGATGTATTCTGATAGATAACACGGCAGCCAAGGGCCCTGTCTCAAACTGTGGCCAGAGCTGGACTTGAGATGCCCGATGCCGGACACCAGGCCCCGGACCCCAAGCCCTCATGCCCAATGTCTCACACGGGGCGGGGGACTCGGAGCACCCATGATATCTTTGCTGAAACTTCTTTACTTAAGCAGGAAGAAGACAGTTAACAGTAAATGATTCACATAACGAACAATGACAATGAAGATTGAGATGTCTTACTTCCTCACACTCCAGAGGTGACTCTTAAAATACATGATAGTAGATGCAAAACACAACAGACAGGTTTCGGTAAAAGGCATTACTTTTGCTGAGAGAAAGTTCTTCCTTCAGGCAAAACTACCCAGCATGAGCTGCCTGGGTTAAAACATCAGATTTACAGCTCCCTGGATCCACCTTACTTCCCCAAGCTTGTCAGTTTCAGTTACTATCCACATCCTAATTTATTAAACAGAACTATTTTTTTTCTTTTCCATCCACAATATAAATATAAATTTCTCTGAAAATCAGTAATCTGTAAGAACCACAGACAAAGCGACATCTACACCATGGCCTGAATGGGATAAGAGCACATCAAATGTCACACTGCACCATATTCCTACAGGAAAACACCCGAAGCTGGGCTATTTTACAAAACTTTCCATTCAATCAACAGTCTGTAAATTCAGACTTCAACAACATCTATAAAAGAGGGAATAGCTTATTTTCACCACAGGGAACCAGATAAAATACTAAAAATGTCTTCAAAACATTCAAACCAACAGACAAAAGCCAGGTTCGGGAGAAGGGAAGAAAGATTTAAGTAGCCCTTTCCTCTCTCCCTTTCTTTCTCCTTAATGGGCGATTTACAAATGCTTATTGTAAGGTATTTTTCCCCACCGAGAAGGAAGGAAGAGGGCCCTGGAGCCACAAAGTGTGGAATAAGTAAACGGCTTTATTGAGTACAGAGCGCCCGGCAAGGTTCCCTGGCCCCGAGGAAAGAAAGTTGGAAGAAAAGATGGGGGTCAGGGAAGTTGCACGGATTAAACCGCGTGGGAGATATTTAAAGGGTCCCTCTAGGGAAGTGGAGCTACTATGACGTGGTAAAATTTCACTGGCTGGCAGACGATTGCTTCTTTCCAAATGGTTCCTGGGAAGCTTCCTTTGGCGGGCTTGATTATGGGCGGTCCTAGCCAAAGTGGGCGGGTCTGAGTTCCCCACATGACCATCCCTCATTATCCACCAACCTTACATTCTGACCTTTTGTGTTAAATAGAAAAAGGGCGCCGTTTATTCGTCTGGCTACTTCCTGCTGAATAAGGGCATCGTGGGGAGGGGGAGATTGGAAAGTGGTGGCTTTGAGGGGTGTCAGGAGGAATATCTGTGTGGCTGTGATTAGAGAAACTTTGCGGATGCAGTCCTGTAAGGATTTAAAAAAAAGAGGGGTAATAGGGGAATTTGCAGGGTCCAGCCTTTTGTGAACTGGAGATGGATGGAGTCCAGTGGTTCCGACTGCCAGTGGTCCTATAAGGAGGCAAGCTTGAGGCAGAACTGCATGTCAGGAGTGGCATAAAAAGGGGAAAGGAAGAGGGTCCCATCCATTCCCATAACCGAAACCTGTGAGGGAACTAGAGGTCCAGAGTGTGATGGCAAAAACAGAGAAGGCAGCCCCCATGTCCACAAGAAATGAGATGGACTGACTTATCCACTTGTTGCAAAACCCTGGGTTCTCCGAGTCCAGGCCATGTCCTAGGAGTTCGAGCGATGCACCCACCTGGCTGGATTGACCTTCCCATTTGGGTGGCTTGTCCTCCACGTAGAGGCACTGAGGAAAAAACCTGTTGCCCAAAGGGGCAATCACTCCGCCAGTGACCGGGCTGCTTGCAGTCAGGGCAGGGCTCAGTGGGCAGCCGTGGGCCCTGCCGGGACCAGTGGTCCTGCTTGCCACACTTAAAGCAAGCTGCTGGTGGCTCTGCTGGTCACAGGGTTGCCACAAGAGTTTGGGGGTTTGGAGCGTTACCTTCTGCTGCATGCGGGGCCTGGCAAACAGCCTTGGCCTGTTTCTACTAATTGGGACTGTTAAAAACTTTAAATGCCATGTTCACAGGTTCCAGATAGGGGTTTGGGGGTTTGGGAATAAGAGGAGGAGGGCTCATGCGAAGCCCAGCACCCAGATCCCACAGGAAAAACGCTGGAGCCAAAGGCAGGACAGGGCAGGAACTTCCTGCAAGAAAATTGGGATTGGACGTCCTGAAAACTGGTGTAAGAGCCAATGCCAGGCTGAGAAAGGCCTGACGGAGGAGGGACTAGAGAACACATGAAGGGAGGGGCCCCTGGCCAGCAGGGGAGGAGAAAGAGAAGGTAGTAGATGGCGAATAAGAAACAGGTTTTTTTTCGAAGGGAGGGGGAGGGCTCTCAGAGGGAAGAGAGAGTCCATGGAGAAGGAAAGATCAGAAGTAGAGGTTTTAGGTGAGGTTTCTCTGGCCAGAAAAAGGCCTGCACGGTGGAACAGGCGGCACAGAGATTAAGGACAGGTGCGCAAATAATTAGAAGCCGTGTATGTAAGAGATCTCCAATCAGTTCCCAGCTTTTTTGGCGACAGTTAAATTGGTGGGTGTGTTAACACCAAAAGTCCCTTCAGGAGGCTAATCCAGTGGGTTCTGTGGCGGGGCCACAGCGGAGAAGAAGAACAGTTTCTTCTTCCTTAGGGAGGGAGATTTCTGTGCCCCAACAGCTGCCCTCAGTTCTCGGACTGGTCAGACTTGAGCATTAGCGTTCTAAAAACTCAAGGTCCAGCCACGGATGAAAGTGGATGTGCTTGGGGAGGTCTCCACAAGCACAGGCTCACTTGGACAGATGGAAAAGACTTCCCTGACGTAGCTACAGTTTCGGACAGGGAGTCTCGGAGAAAAGAACCAAGAGGAATGCTGGAGGCAGGGGACTTACCACACCATGCGCCGAAGTGGGTGTAAGTCGGAGATCCTGGTTCTTTCTCGGAGGGGAGGGGAAAGGAGCGGTCCTTGCAGACTTCTAACTCCTTCCGGGTTTTCGGCACCAAAATGTAAGGTATTTTTCCCCACCGAGAAGGAAGGAAGAGGGCTTGGAGCCGCAAAGTGTGGAATAAGTAAACGGCTTTATTGAGTACAGAGCGTACATCCTGCCCGGCAAGGTTCCCTGGCCCCGAGGAAAGAAAGATGGAAGAAAAGATGGAGGTCAGGGAAGTTGCACGGATTAAACCACGTGGGAGATATTTAAAGGGTCCCTCTAGGGAAGTGGAGCTACTATGACGTGGTAAAATTTCACTGGCTGGCAGACGATTGCTTCTTTCCAAATGGTTCCTGGGAAGCTTCCTTTGGCAGGCTTGATTGTGGGCAGTCCTAGCCAAAGTGGGCGGGTCTGAGTTCCCCACATGACCATCCCTCATTATCCACCGACCTTACACTTATCCTCTGACATCATGTAAGCCCCCCCCATCCTGAAGTCGTGTGATTGATGTATGTACCTCTAGACAAAAGAATAGGAGGTAGACACTAAAAGATTTGGGGATGTCTTTCGATATGTAAAACAACATTTTTTCACTATTGTGTTACCTTGTAAGTTTTAATATGTAGGAATCTTTTTTCATAAATCCTATAGACAAATATTATAAGCTTGTTAATGATTGGGTCATGCCCCCCTTCTTTTCTCCCAACCTATATGTGATCAAGGGTATATAACCATCCTCAGAGCTATATTCAACACTGCACAATTTGGGTCAGCTATACCCCATGTTTGTCATATGCAGCTGGCTTAATCAATAAAACTCCTCAAACCCACAGAAGTAAGGTACAATACTTTACAACAATGGGAACTAAGGAATGGAAGGAATACGAAGAATGAGAAAGAAAAGCAACCACAGATATTTCCTTATAGCTCCAAAGATGAGAAGCAATCCTACCATGACACACTGAATGAACGCCCCATAGGAAAACCATTGCGATCCCTCATGACAATATCCACCTATGCAAATTCCTTACAGACTGTACCAGGAACCCATAAGGGAAAACATTGGTAGCCACCTGAAACATGTATCCTTAAAACCAATCAATACACAATGCAGGAAAAAATAAATATACTGCAATATGCAACCATGCCATAAGCTCATGAGGCGACATACTAGACCTCCAGGCAGGACGTACCCTTAGGAAGAACACAGAGCACTGTCAGCAGCTAGCTGGATTTCCCAAAAAGTTCTGAAACCCTGCACACCTGATGACATCAAGCATAATTATGTACTGATAAGCACGTCAATACACATCATTCATCATCTCGTGGCCAACAGCAGAAAACCTCAGAAACAACCCACCTTACTAACAAAATGACACACAAGCAAGGTAACAATTTTTCCTATGAAATGTCTGCTGCTTTCCTTAACTAAGGGATCAACAACCTTCCCTCTGACTCCATGTTCCTTTCTGATCCACATATAAACACAATGTAACACAAAACAATCCACAGGAATCAAAGTAACACTGAAGAATTTATGAAAACGCAACACACAGAACAGACTCTGAAATGCCATAGGAAAGACATAGCTATAAACAGAAACGCTCCCCACTACTCTAAGCCACCCTCTCTCCACACTGACAAAAGCTTCCTTTGAAATTCCCAGAATTCCTTCCAAGGATAAATCCACGTGCTTTATTGATGACTGCTGTTCCCAACGTGTCCACAAGAGGGCGGCAGAGATGTCAATGTTATTCAGCCTGAAAGAGCCTGCTCAGAGGCTTACTTGCTATCTACCCCTTTCATGAAAAGGTAAACATCAGTGTCCAGCAAACCTTCATCATGTGGAATTCTGTTCTGCCTCCTTGCTCACTACCTCTCATCTGGGAAGGAAAGTGGACAGAGATCTGCGTACTGCAACCACATCACCTCACTCCACACTGCACACTAAAGACCTAACTGACCTCCCCATTTTCTGCATCAAGAGACTCCTCTTAAGGACTCTTTATACAGAAAAAGCACTCCTCCATGTAATCTCCCTCTCAGTGAATACGCATAGAATACTCATTGCCATGAATAGTGAATTCTCTCAAACAAGACTAACACATTCTATGGCCAACTGCCTAAAGACTAATGTTGCCAAAGATGGCCAAAGTCACCAAGATAGGCACAGAGGAGAAACAAGTGATGATGGTACACTGAGGGAAACGACTCAGTATGACAATAAAATGACACTTCTTTTTATTTATTTATTATTTTTTTAATTTTCTTTTTCTTTTGTGACAGAGAGGGACAGATAGGAACAGACAGACAGGAAGGGAGAGAGAGAGAGAGATGAGAAGCATCAATTCTTCGTTGCAGCACCTTAGTTGTTTATTGATTGCGTTCTCACATGTGCCTGGGGGGGGGGCTACAGCAGACTGAGTGACCCCTTGCTCAAGCCAGAAACCTTGGGTTCAAGCTGGTGAGCCTTACTCGAACCAGATGAGCCCGTGCTCAAGCCAGTGACCTCGGGGTTTCGAACCTGGGTCCTTTGTGTCCCAGTCCGATGCTCCATCCACTGCGCCACTGCCTGGTCAGGCAAAATGACACTTCTTTCTAATTATTTTTATTTATTTATTCATTTTTTTAGAGGGGGAGAGAGAGAGAAGAGGGAAGGAGCAGGAAGCTTCAACTCCCATATGTACCTTGACCGGGCAAGCCCAGGGTTTTGAACCAGCACTCAGCATTCCAGGTTGACGCTTTATCCACTGCGCCACCACAGGTCAGGCCGACACTTCTTTCTAAATCACTTCCTCCTTCTCTTTGAAATGATGATAAGAAATCCTAAATGTCCCACAAACACAAGAACAACCTTCAGGAACACGAAAGCTTTGCCACACACCTCTCAGTAGCCCCCAGACATGCATGACACATACATTTCTAATACTAACTGGAAAGAAACACGGTAACATCTCACTAGGACATGATCACACCACTTCATGTGGTAGGACTCATGGAAACATCAAAGTCTATGTTTCCGGCCTGACCAGGTGGCGGCGCAGTGGATAGAGCATCGGACTGGGATACAGAGGACCCAGGTTCGAGACCCCGAGGTCGCCAGCTTGAGCGCGGGCTCATCTGGTTTGAGCAAAAGCTCACCAGCTTAAAACCAAGGTCGCTGGCTCCAGCAAGGGGTTACTCGGTCTGCTGAAGACCTGTGGTCAAGGTACATATGAGAAAGCAATCAATGAACAACTAAGGTGTTGCAATGCTCAATAAAAAACTAATGATTGATGCTTCTCATCTCTCTCCGTCCCTGTCTATCCCTCTGTCTGACTCACTCTGTGTCTCTGTAAAAAAAAAAAAAAAAAGTCTATGTTTTCCTAGTAATTCTAACTTTCCCAGAGAAATATTCAACACTCCTCCCTGACCTTTCAGAGTTATCATAAGGCTGACATTACCGGAGGAGACAGGAGTAATGGATGATGAACAGTGAATACAATGCAAACAATGATCCCTGAATGACAGCCCCATCTGGGTGAAGAACAGCTGGAAAGGAGTCCATCAGAATACAAAGGAGGCACGATCACACACTCTGGATCAGAAACAGTACCTCCCCCTACGACAAGCACCCTGCATGCTGAGACCTGGAAAACAAGGTCTGGACTACCCTGAAAACGATGAGGACTCCTTTTCTGGGCTGATAACACCCCCTATACCAGGGGTCCCCAAACTATGGCCCGCGGGCCACATGCGGCCCCCTGAGGCCATTTATCCGGCCCCGCTGCACTTCTTCCGGAAGGGGCACCTCTTTCATTGGTGGTCTGCCGGGGTCCAGCCCCGGGGGGGGGGATCCAGGGGTCCCACAGGAAGAGACGGCGTCGGCGAAATCGAGTGAGAGAGCCGAATTCTTTTCTTTCTCTTTATTCTCTAGTTAGCATTTACTGCCAGGCATCTCTGCTAAATGCTGGTCTAGCTTTCTTTTTATGCACACACACTAAGTTACAATCACATGGTATTTTGAATACATCATTGTTTTAGTTTCACTATGGTTACATATTTCCAGATAACAGTTAATTCATATCTATAAACTACAAATCAGGTGGTAAGTTATTCAAAGTACAGTTATACAATAACTTGGATAGTAATAACAATATTGGTACAAACTTCTAAAAGATTAGTACTAATTAATAACTCTATTTTACTGTTGTTGTGAGTCAAGGGCGCAGAAAGAGATAGCAGACGAAATCATCAAGGACTAGCAAAGGACCACCGCTTGCTCAGGCAAATGGCCTTGAGTTCATGCAGTGTCCTAATTCTTTTCCCATAAGACTACAAAAGGCTTGCTATTTAAGAAACTAACGTAGTATTAAAAGTAACTTTTACTTTAAGATACATAGAGTGCATTTGCAAGATAGCTAGTAGCAACATAATATCAGAAGGCATTAGTTGCTATTGCTGCTATGAATCCCACCACATTCCTCTCCTTATTCTTGGAAAATACAAAAATCTCATGAGAATGTTTTACTGAGAAAAGCCCAGCAACTACCTTCAGTGACAAAACAAGTTTTTTAACAAAACATTCTTTACTTGCCAGCTGCACTCCTATCCAAGGCCACGCAACAGGCCACTCCACTACACTTTACCTAAGATTTTAATGTCTAGTTAAACTTTATTCATTTACTATATTCATACACTAGTTAAGTTCTAACTTTATTCTTTCTAACATGATTAATAAGAAGAAATTCTCCTACAAACTTAACCCTTTATGAGGGATATCATAGCCAGCCTCTTATATTTATGAGCCCAGTTCAAGGGGCTTACAGGCTTTTCTGTGGAACTTACACCTTCTGTCTCATTTCCAAAGAAGTTACTACAAATCTACAGGGAAAGCATGGTACTATTATCCCTGTGCTACAAATAATAGCACACACCCAGAAAAGGGGGGATATAAGGCCAGATTAATTCAAAAAGGTCAAAGGGGGAAGTATCGTTGTGCCTTTCCTTTGCAGTGACTTTGTCACCCCGCAGCCATTGGTCTTCTCTGCTGTGACTTTGTCAATCAGCAGTTTTTGATCTTCTTCTGCTGTGACCTTGTCAGCCAGCAGTTGTGGGTCTTCTTCTGCTGTGACCTTGTCAGCCAGCAGTTGTGGATCTTCTCCTGCTGTGACCTTGTCAGCCAGCAGTCGTTGATCAGCTCCCGACAGTGGTCAGTGAGTGGAGCATAGTTCCCATTGAAATACTGGTCAGTTTGTTGATTTAAATTTACTTGTTCTTTATTTTAAATATTGTTTTTGTTCCCATTTTGTTTTTTTACTTTAAAATAAGATATGTGCAGTGTGCATAGGGATTTGTTCATAGTTGTTTTTTTTATAGTCTGGCCCTCCAACGGTCTGAGGGACAGTGAACTGGCCCCCTGTGTAAAAAGTTTGGGGACCCCTGCCCTATACACTGGATGATATCCGATAAATACACTTACTTGGGACACTATGTGACACAAAGACAAACCACAGGACACACTGGAAAATCACTGCCTCTTTTCATACCTCACATATGGCTCTGTGACACCTTTCCAACCTTGCACCTTTTCATCACATCGTTTCCATGGCAAACCTCATTGACTAAAGCGTTCCTCCTCTAAACTTAAAACCTTATCCATGTGGCCCACTCCTTAAGATCACCCTCATGGGCTACATCCTCTGGGAAGAATCTTGCCATGAGTTATGAAACACCACAATCAATTCATACCTCTCTTTCAATTCCAAGGACACCACATTTTAACTTAGGCATGAAAGGACTCACAACACCAACTTTCTTTCTCAAGTCACCTCACTTCTTCCTGTTTCCTTTGGACACTTTCACCTTCTTAAATCTCCCACAGTCAATAGAATGCTCATGTCTTGAGCCGACCTTACTCAACAACGGTATATTCTCCTGTCCATTTCAGCCGCAGGAAATGGGGCCTAGAGTCAATATTGAGAAAGCATGCAAACCTACCTCACTACGCCCAGGCTTACGTTTCCTGGCAAAAACAGGAACAGCTGGTAAAGCCTCCTGTGCCCTTCCTCACAAATGCTGACCAGTAGAGATGGGCACTCCAAGACCAAAGAGAATGTAATTTCACTCTAGAATCAGAGACCCTCACCATGAGCACTGTGGTCTCTAAATGAGAAACCTACCCCATGTCTACTGGAAACATCCCTCAACTCTTCACCTATACAATGCATGTGCTTCTTTCCCCTAACTGACTCACCAAATACAAGCAGAAGGAACAATAGGAAGGTATTTTCCACTCCTTGTCTTAGCAGCCTATATGGTTAACCCTACGTTCCTTAGAGCGCCTACAACTTCTTCCCTCCCTAGCTCACCAAACTGGAATAGAAAAGCTGCATAAAAAGAATAGGCAAGAGATCCAACCTAGGAGACACGCTGTTCTATCCAGAAATGTCTTCTTCAGGGTCCCACCATATGCATTGTATACAGGAATCACGGCGTTGGAAGCACACACTCTGGCTCAGGGTCCATGCACTTCAAATAGCTCCACTCTCATCCTAGTCCCTCTGAGTAATTCAATACCCATTCCATTCAGAAGCCTATGTGAACCACCAAACAACTGAATACTTTGATAAATTCCTATTTTTACTCGCGAAGTCTTCCACCTAATTCCCCCCCTCCCATTACAACAAGCTAAGAATACCAATACATAGGTGAAAGCGCTGAACTCAAATTTCTTCGAGGCACACACATCTCTACTGACGCTCCCTGCTCTCAGCACCACCTCCAGATGGTTCACAAGGATAAACACCCACATGCTCCTGGGCAACACGATTCAGTCTCCACAAATTAGGAGAACCCCACAGTCAGACACTCAATGGGAGTGATTAAAACTGGAGATGAGCCTGACCAGGTGGTGGCGCAGTGGATAGAGCATCGGACTGGGATGCGGAAGGACCCAGGTTCGAGACCCGGAGGTCGCCAGCTTGAGTGCGGGCTCATCTGGCATGAGCAAAGAGCTCACCAGCTTGGACCCAAGGTCGCTGGCTCCAGCAGGGGGTTACTTGGTCTGCTGAAGGCCCACGGTCAAGGCACGTGTGAGAAAGCAATCAATGAACAACTAAGAAGTCGCAACGCGCAAAGAGAAACTGATGATTGATGCTTCTCATCTCTCTCCATTCCTGTCTGTCTGTCCCTGTCTATCTCTGCCTCTGTAAAAAAACAAAAACAAAAACAAAAAAAACAAAAAACTGGAGATGACAGGATTCATACAAACATAGCATAAGAGCGGAGCCTGGGGTGAGAGCGTTTTTTGCTCAACACACACAATGGACTCTGACACCACCTGCAGGACTCAAACAGGAATATTCAAAACAATGAAATAACAGCATCACCACATTCCACGTGCATTATAGCACCAAACCACTATGATCAAAAACACGCCTCAACGCAACTAAGTAAGAAAAAGATATGGGATCTCCACTCCCCTTCCTCTCGCCGAACTCCCAGGCTGAAATAGGGCTGGAATAGCGGCTGCGGTTCAGGGAGGCCGGGCAGTCACCGGGGAGGCCGAGGGAAGGGAAGCGCCGCTTCCATCCCGCGCGCGCTCAGGGGAGCGCCGTGCACGAGACTGAGGGTCAGTGAAAGGTGAAAGCCGCTTTCCCGGGAAAAGCTGTCTCTGCTCTGTACTTCCCACACACACCGCCATCCTGCTCCCGGTAACACCCACCCGAAGGTAAGCTGTCCCCTAGGCACCGGGAGGGCACTGCGAAGGTCGAACCGGGACCGCGGGCGACCGAGATTTTCCCCGCGAGACCACCCGGACGCAGCTCCGGTGGCCGCGGCCCGCACATGCTTCCGGAGGAAAGAAAACACTGGACCTTTTCCACAGTACTCGGTCTAGCAAAAATTCTCTAGACACAAATCCACAGCTGGTCAACTCTTCGGGAAACGTTTTCAACAAAACCACATCGTCCTTTCCCTGCTCCCGGCCCTCCTTTCGCAGTGGGCAGTTCTCACGCAGCATCCCAACAACTGTCCACATTCACCACTGCTTTCCCGGGACTTCAGCTTCTGGAAACTGGGGCGGGGGGCGGGGGGCTATGCCTGTCAGTGGGTCAGCTGCGCAGAGGCCCTTGGTCCACATGGGCCTCGCAGACAAGGAGGCGGGACTCCAATCGGACCTGCTCACAAACGCTCTTCCGCTGACGTGACTGTCCCCAGGGGACACTGGACGAACGTGGACAGTGAGTCCACGCACAGTCCCTCCCAAAGTACGAGATGACCTTGACCTGCCCCTTTTTCTACGCTTATCCACCAAACACCCCTGTAGCAGTGGGAAAACCTCCCTCCTGTTTCTATGCTGGAAGCCATAAAAACTGGACCTAACTCCCTTCAACGACATGCCAGGAATGTGCTCCCGTATACCGACTCAAACTCCTTCCGAGCCCTCTAGGTGAACCGCAGATCACACCGCAAAAAACAAGGTCGCTCTGACCCTTGGGTGACCGGGCCCTGCTTTCGCTGTAAGCCACAATGACCCCATCCTTGACCCTTCTCCCCCCACCCTCGTCCCACACTGTGACTTTCTTTTGAATTCGCCACCTCTCCACTACAATTTAACAGACCCGATCTATATTTCTGCTGGGTTTTTTTTTTGTGTGTGTGTGTGTGTGTGTGTGTGTGTATTTTTCTGAAGTTGGAAAAGGGGAGGCAGTCAGACAGACTCCCGCATGCGCCCCACCGGGATCCACCCGGCACGCCCACCAGGGGGCGAGGCTCCGCCCATCTGGGGCGTTGCTCTGTTGCAACTAGAGCCATTCTAGCGCCTGAGGCAGAGGCCACCGAGCCATCCTCTCTGCTGTTTTTTTGTTTTGTTTTGTTTTTTTAATTTTTATTTATTTCAGAGACAGAGCGAGAGTCAGAGAGAGGGATAGACAGGGACGGAGAGAGATGAGAAGCATCAATCATCAGTTTTTCATTGCAACACCTTAGTTGTTCATTGATTGCTTTCTCATATGTGCCTTGACCGTGGGCCTTCAGCAGACCGAGTAACCCCTTGCTCGAGTTAGTAACCTTGGGTCCAAGCTGGCGAGCTTTTTTTTGCTCACATCAGATGAGCCCGCACTCAAGCTGGCGACCTCAGGGTCTCGAACCTGGGTCTTCCGCATCCCAGTCCGACGCTCTATCCACTGCGCCACCACCTGGTCAGGCTCTGCTGTTTTTTGTTTTTGTTTTTTTTAACCTACTAAACATTTCAAACAGCATTCGTTACAGCAATATTAAACAGTACACCACTGTGGCCTTCACCCTCTTTTTCCCTCCTGCTGCACAGCTCCTCTGACATGAAATGAGGTCGGCCAATCCATCTTCTCCAACTTCCATAAACGTTTTTTCACAATGAGTGCGTGTGCCTGCGCTTTAGGGATGAGGCTCACTAGACACCACTTCAACCTGTCATGAGACAGCGTGAGAATCCGAGGACCACAGGGGACTCCTATCAGTGGATACTGGAAAGCGCAGGACTACAAAACAGGTAAGCTTTCCTCTCCCTCTCTCCTTTGCCACTGATAACACACCAAAAACAATTAAGGTTTCCGTGTGCTTCCAAAATAATACCCTCACCTTCTCCATTTTTTTTTTTACAGGGATAGATAGGGACAGACAGACAGGAACAGAGAGAGATGGAAAGCATGAATCATCAGTTTTTCGCTGCACACCTTAGTTGTTCATTGATTGCTTTCTCATACGTGGCGTGACTGCGGGCCTTCAGCAGATCGAGTAACCCCTTAGATCAAGTAACCCCTTGCTTGAGCCAGCGACCTTGGGTCCAAGCTGGTGAGCTTTGCTCAAACCAGATGAGCCCGCGCTCAAGCTGGAGATCTTAGGGTCTCGAACGTGGGTTCTTCCACATCCCAGTCTGATGCTCTATCCACTGCGCCACTGCCTGGTCATGCACCTTCTCCGTTCTTATAGCAAGTGTTCACAGAACCTCCATGGGAACCATACCTCCTCCTAGCACTTTCTAACATGCAAAAACTACACTAAACTTTAAAATTCCATAAACTCAAAACTTGACAACAGATATAGATATTTATTCTAAAATATTTTCAATGCAGCTATCCTAAAACAAATTCTTTCTAAAAAAGTCAACCTGGGAGGAAACCCGGAGACATTTTGAGAAAGCCAAGACCTCCGTTCCCTGATCCCCCTCCAGACGCCACTAGGTGGCACTCTTTATACACTATAACAATAGAACCTACCGCTCAGAACACACTATCGCCTATTAGGGTTCCGCAACAGCTGTCGGTCGCTTCCCTGTTCACCCCATCCTCACGACAGAACTGTACCCTACTGAAGAGGACTCGTCGGCCCACACAACCACCCTTTGGGCGATCAGGGAGTACCTCAGGGGCCTTATCTGGTCACTTCTAACCCGATCCACCCTCAAAACAAAGTGATGTAGCTCCTTCCCTCCCCTTCTCTCTTCCCTCATTCCATCTCACTCCCCTCTTAACTACCACCAAGCCCGAAAGCTGCTCCTCTTCTCTCTCAGGGACCCAAATGCATCGCACTCATGGCAGACAGTGTCCTTCCTTCCACAGGAAATTGACTCCACATCCCCTTTCTCTCTTACTTCCCAGAAAGGCCCAGGTGCCCCATCCAGACTCTCATAGTTCCCGCGATCCTAAACTGCAGCCCTTCTTCCTCTGTCCCCAAATGCGAAGAATAGAGACTGTGCAATGCCTGCGCTCGCAGCTTGACACATCCCCCACGCACACGTCCAATAATGCTCACGTGAATGACAATCCCTCTGCAACCTCATGATCACAGGAACCCTGCACGTTGTCACTCCTAGGGGGCACGAGTGGACTCGGCCTCACACCACCACACCTGACTACCTCATTTCCCGTGATGACACTGAAACTTTAACCCAGCCAGGGACCGCCTTGCTGGACTGCACCCTGTGGACATGATTACTTCACCGTCTCCATAACCCACCGTCACCAGGTGAGCTCCTATACCGTCGCCACACTCCCTGTTCTATAGCAACACACCATAATCGCACTTGCCCTACTATGGGCTCTGTTATTCTTAAGTGACAGGTGTGGAAACACCGACACAGAATGCCACATACACACCCCATCGAGGGGCCTCCTGGCAACCCCACCTGCGAATGATGCTCGATTACATGGATCCATTTTCCCCACTTGTTGCTGACACGCACATCATCCGAGGTACCCTCACTGCCTTCTCTCCTCTTGAACCGGCACAGCCACTGTCCACCTGCCGGAAACACAGAAACGTGGAGAAGGAGTAGTTGAGGAACACATGGCTCCTACTCTTTCATTCCCCGAATGTGAAGCCAATCCAGGACTTTCATAGGACTCGGGCTCTGTACACTGAACTTGTCTGCCAGGACCTGCAGCACGTTTTTTCAATTGGTAAAAATGAGAAATCAACACTGACATGTTTACAACTGGAGAAATCTCAGGTTTGTACGTTTTCCCCCTTTTCCTTCCTGTATACTATACACTTGTACCACTGTGAATGCACGTTCCTCCCTCACATTAAGATATCTGAGCCTGACCAGGCGGTGGCGCAGTGGATAGAGTGTTGGACTGGGATGCAGAGGACCCAGGTTCGAGACCCCGAGGTCACCAGCTTGAGCGCGGGCTCATCTGGTTTGAGCAAAAAGCCCACCAGCTTGAACCCAAGGTCGCTGGCTTCAGCAAAGGGTTACTTGGTCTGCTGAAGGCCCGCGGTCAAGGCACATATGAGAAAGCAATCAATGAACAACTAAGGTGTTGCAACGCGCAATGAAAAACTAATGATTGATGCTTCTCATCTCTTTCCATTCCTGTCTGTCTGTCCCTGTCTATCCCTCTCTCTGACTCACTCTCTGTCTCAAACAACAACAACAACAACAAAAAAGATATCTGACAGTTGCCTGACCTGTGGTGGTGCAGTGTATAAAGCATCGACCTGGAAATGCTGAGGTCGCCGGTTCAAAACCCTGGGCTTGCCTGGTCAAGGCACATATGGGAGTTGATGCTTCCAGCTCCTCTCCCCTGTCTCTCTCTGTCTCTCTCTCTCCCTCTCTCTCTCCTCTCTAAAATGAATAAATAAATTAAAAGGAAAAAAATGCTTCCTTTTAAAAAAAGAAAAAAGATATCTGACAGTTGAAAAGCCTAAGGTAGCTTGGAAACTGTCTGCCTTTTCAATATCTACCTTGACTCACATCCGTGCTTTCAGCTAAAAAAAGAAAACTTTTTAGAAAGAGTTCTCCTAACCTCTTCATTCCAAATACACACAGAGATTACCAAAACTTGGGGAACTTTCTAAAAAACAAACCCTAACTCTACCACCCTTCCACCTGAACCCCGCACCTTTTTCTTGCAGGGCGTCCTTGGAGGACTTCTATCACAGAGACTTCTTTTCCTTACACTCTCTTTTACTACAGTGAGGAGACCTCCGAATCAGGTGCATAGTCCAAAGAACAATCACCATCACGCTCCTCATTTAAAATGACAAGTAAGAAAACTCTTTCCTCTCTGCAAAAGACAAGCAGCCTTCCCCTCTGGACCCTAGCTGACAGAAGGATGCGGTAAGTCTGATCCCTAGTGACTGATTTCCCGTAGCCCTTCCCTCCCCTTCTTGTGACACTGCTCCTTCATTGCCCTCTCTCAGAGGATCCCGTGTAGTTCTGTGTCAGGCACACAAGCCATTTACCCCGCCACACAGACCCTTCACGTAGTCCCAGAAAGCCTGTAACTATATGACTATCACTTCAAATCCATGTCCTACCTCGACACCATCTAACACTCCCTTCTCCCTGTCCCACCTTCTCTCACAGGGCTCCTCCTTTCCTGCCAGGAACAAGACCCCTCCAGAGATCACTTCTCTCCCTAGGACACTTGGCTGCCTCCAGTCTCACGATGCTCCCCACCTACGCTCCCTCCACTGTTCCTCCATTTCTCATATTGCAACCCACACTTGTTCCCTGAGGACATGACAGGGCCTCCTGTCCGGCTATGAACTGATTTGTAGATCTCTGGCTATGACGTCACACACTTGCAGCACCTCTGCTTCTACCCGACACCCTGTCTGGACCCTCCTTGACATGGATGGGTAAAAAGGACCCCCCCCTCCTCCACAGATATGAGTAACTCCCCGTCTGGCATGTGCTCTTATTGTGTACTGTCTTTCTTCGCGCCTGTGTGTGGTTTTACTGTGTATGTTCCTTCTTTCTGACACTGTGTCACCCTAGGGAAGACACGACCTGCTCTCTCTCCCTCTACTATTATGCCATGAATGAGGTGTTCCATTTTCTTCACCCTGCCACATTAAATATTTCTCTGTTCATTAAGAAAAATCTCTCCCAGCCAAAACAAATGATTGCCATCCGAGACGGTTCATTAGGAATCCACATCATTTACAAATGTGTATACAACAGATAGGCTTCGAGACCCAGACTGAGAACCCTTTTCTGTCCCCATCTTTCAGCTTCCTGGACTCCACAACGTTCCCAAATGCCTAGCTCCCATTCCTCTTCTTCTCCCTGCATCTAAATCTGGCTTGCACCCCTGGACCCCTTAAAGGCTTTCCAGAGTTCTCTCAGCTTCCCAAGAACCTTTTCCACTCTTTCCATCCCTTTCCACTAACAAACTCTACACATGAGATCCCATATACTTGTAACTGTCCTCTGGTCCATAACTTGGGAGACATGTCACCCTGCCTGAGGGAATAAACCTCTGAGACTTCAGATACTTCTCATCTAAGTTGTAACAGAAAACTTCTCAACCGTTCTGAGACTACTGCACCCACTGGGCTGACACAATGCGCTATTATGGGTTATCACGGTACAACCCTCATAGGTTTGTCAACACTTCTCTCTACTGCCCTGGCACTTCCAATGACTCATGGCGAAATGGCTCTGTGAGGGAAGGACATGGTCTCGCCACTTTGCTGATAAATCCATCTTCCTATAGCCCCCTCGCCCCTAGCCTTTGTGCATTTCACCTTTTCAACGGTAAAAGACTCTAGCTCATAACGTTTACATGGGAACTTTGGGGCAGGAGGATAGCTGAACACTCCTATATAAAAGACTGTTTGGGGAACCAGAAAGAGATGGTTTCCTCTTCAGGACTAATGACGGCTGCCCAGGAACCCAAAAAACCCTATCACTAGGAGGTACCCTACGGCCAGATCTCTTGACCCCGTGCCGCCTACTTGGGTCTTCCGGAGCATCGCTAGACTCCAACTAAGCTATGGTGACTCACTTTTCCCCTTTCTCCCCCAAGGGCTATAAAACATGTGTTGTCTCCTAAGTCACCCTGACTCTTCCGGCCTGTGCTGGGAACGCAAACATCACACACTGCCCCATTTCCCAACCACGCTGCACGTAAACAGCTCCCCACCACGTCTGATTACATTATAAAACACTAGACAAAATATGACACAATGACACTAGCCATGGAGAGAGGCTATGGGAACCCGACTCCCCTTCCTCCCAGAGGACTCCCAGGGAGGGAGAAGAGGCTTGGACTACGGGCTGGGGACCCTAGCTACATCTCACACTCCGGACACCCAGGGAATGAGAAGGAATCGCCATCTTCACCCCTGGGGTGCTGTGGCCGGGTCCAGTAGGTTCACTAGGTCCAGTAGGTCACAGACTAGGTTGGTGAGGATGGGTGGCTCCACAGTAAGATGGTTTTAGATCTCTGCCAGCAGGCACTATCCCGATCCCCTCCACGATGCCCCTGGACACCATCTCCTTAATAAACTCACCCAATGCCTAACTTTCTGAAACAGAGCTGAGAGGGGGTGCGAAGTGTTACTACGCACCGCAGATACCCACAGATTTCCGGGGAGTGGAGGAGCCATCTGTCTCACCGCCTTATAAACCCCTTCTGCTGACATTCAGCATGCCAAGTTGGTTGCCCTAACAACATTGCTTTCTCCGTGAACACACACCTTGCACCTTAGTAAACAAGCTGCCCCCACCAGAATGCTCTCAGTAACATGCTTTCATGACCAACACAACCGAGAAATCCTTTCCCTACACTCCCTTTTCTGAAAACTGGGATGTAAATCTCCCTGTGAGGAGTCAACACTCCCATCCTTTAGAGAAATCAGGGGAGACAATTCACAGGCAAAATGTCTTCGAGACAGAAAATTCCTAAACAACACACTGTTTCTACGAATGCTGTGGGGGGATCTGCTGATGTACCCTGACGACAGCTTCCCTGCTGTGGGGAAACATCCAGCAGCAAGATCAGTTCAACTTCTCTCCAGATGCTTTCGGTCTCCACAAGAGTCCCTGCACCACAACCTATCCAGGGTCCCCAGCTCTTCCCCTTTTATTCAATAAAGCCTATACAACACTGGGAGAATCTCCAGCAATACCTCCTGGGTGGGAACCCTTCTACTCCCCCAAATCTAGGAAGACATGAAAGATGAAACACAGCAATGAAACTACTGCCTATGCTTTGCTCCCAGAGAACTCCAGCTGACAGGCAGGGCAGGGACGGGCTACTGTGGTGTGGCACAGCAGCCGCACACCAGGGGGCGCTAGTCACTGGGGACCCTCTCTGGCACCATCTCTAAAATCCGCAGCCCAACTTCGATGGTGAGGGAAGTAAGAAGGTGATGAGAGTGGGAAATGGTAGGAACGGAAGAGGAGTGGAAAACACATGGAAGACTGGAGAACAGATGATGGAGAGTAGGAGCGGAGGCACGGTGGGCACAAGGACCGGAAGCAGAAGCGAGGGCATAAGGGCTCGGTGACCGCGGGATGGGAGGTGGGACCGGGAGGTGTTACAGGAGAGGTCACACTGGGAGTACTTAACGTGAGTTCAGAAAGGATAAGGAGAAGGTGAGGAGGAAGGTGAGGGAACATAGAGGGAGACAGAGGGGGGAACATAGAGGTAGACAGAGGGGGGAACAAGGAGGAGAAGGGGGGTAGTGGGCACTGGGGGGGGGGGAGATACAGATGTACAAGACTGAAAGGAAACCTCAAACCTCTATCGAGACTTCACTACATTTCCAAGCAGGCACAATGATGAACCATCAACAGATTATCACCTGAATTCAATAACGTGTCCCCTACTACCTGGCATGTGACCTACCCCCTCCTGACATCGCATCCTGGAAATCATTCAACTACAACCCACCTTTCTCTAAAACCACCATGGCCACAGATATACCAACCCCAGCATCAAACAGGGGTAGAACCCTTCACAGCTTCTTTCTGGCCACCTTGTAAAAGCTTTTCCATGACAAACATCAAACCAAATGACTTCCCCTCAAGAGGCTTCTTTCCCCGTCAACCCTAACCCACCTCCATCATGGCTTTCCCTACACTTCCTATTCTGACACCTGTGTCACAAATCCACCTGCGGGGAGTGGAGACTCCTTGCATCTACATACACAGCAATAAACAAAGACAATAAATTAACATCATACCTCTCCCCGTTCACCCACCCACCCACCACACTGTCCCGGTGGACACTTCCGTTGCCGTCTCCTGGAAGACCCTTCCCCTCCCCCTTTCTTTTTCATCACTCTGTCCCCTCAGTCCCCACTGCATGCACCTGCATTATTCTGCCACTGCACATGCTTGACAAACTCAAATTTCTCAAATATTCTGGGACTCCTCCAGACAATGACCGGGACCAAACATGACGGTTCCCCATTCAAACGCCAGGAGACGCTCTTCTAAGATTCTAAAATCCACTGCAACAGCCATTTCTCCTCAACTCCTCCTCAACAGACATTTCGGGCCAACTCATTCCTACAATTAGGCCCACTTTTTCGAACCGGCAACCTCAGTGTTCCAAGTTGATGCTTTATCCATTGCACCACTTTCATCCCCAGAAGAGGAAAGCATGACTCTTGATAACTTTTCTGAAGAATTTACTAATACCTCCACAACTTTCTCCACCTGGAATATATTTCAAACTATGGAATACAATAGAATCTACAACAGTGTAAAGTTACCCTACCCAGTAATACCTTCTCCTACAAGAAAACCCTACTAATCTACACTTTGTCCTTCACCCTAGCTGCTTGTATATGACCATGAACCTTTGACCTGCCCTAGGGCAAAGTTCACAAAACACCATAGGCCACATAATTCAACCAGACTACTAATTTCCTTTTGTTGCCACAGAACTCCCTGAGCTGAAGGTGAGGTTGCGACACGAGTGCACATGGACCGCTGTGCTGCCCACCACCTTCCATGTATGATTAGTGTCAATGCCAGACACTCTTAAATGCATAGCTGAGGCACAGGCGATGTGAAAGGGAGGAGAATTGAAAGTAACAGATTGTAAGGTAGGGGACAGACAAGAGTACAGAGGACAGACACTTTAGTAAAAACAAGGACAAGGAAGAAAGACATAAATAGAATGGAAAAAAACTAAACACAACCGTTACCCTACACAGGAAATACAATACATATGAACAGTTGACTGGTGTGGCTTCTCACTAAACTCTTTGCCTAAATAAGTGACATCGCCCCTACCGATCACCACCACACTCCCTCTCCACACAAGCCCAACACTGACCCATGAAACCACTCAGCCCACCTTTCTATGCCAAACAGAAATGGGGCGTAGACAGCTATTCATGATGTCAACTTCCCATGGATCAGGGATAAGTGGATGGAAGACACTCCTAATCAAAGGTCCTGTAAAACCTTTCACTAAACACAGCATTCCAAGCCACTTACCCTGACAGCATTTCCTTCTCCGTGAACACACAACTTCCAACATTTCTCAAACGACACCCCCTCATTCCCGTGCTGTGAGAACCTTCAGTGCCTGTATTATCCTTCCCTTCAGGCCCTTTTCTGACACCTGGATCTCAAACCTCCCTAACAGGAACGTAGGCACCGCTCATCTAGATACACCCCACTAAATGACCATATAAAACAAACACAGGACCTCTTCACGTTCACCCACCCACCCATCAGACTATCCCGTTATGTGCTTCCCCAACAGTTCCTGGAAGACGCCTATCCTCCCACTTCCTACTCCGACACTCCACATGACCTGGTCCCACTGCACGCCTCTGCACTCTTCTGTCACCACACAAACTCCATCACTCTGAAACACTCCGGGAGGCCTGCCTACATGGCACTCACCTGACGTGCACCACTCCCAATATAAACGTCAGACACAGATATTACGAGTTTCTAAAATCCTCTTTTCAGGACCTTTCTCCACAATACCTACTACTACCTCTAATGGCTCCCTGTTCTATCACCAACAGAAAGACTCACAGGGCACAATCACCTATATGACAAACATTTGATTACACCTACAGAAAGACAGACTGACACACTGATGCCATCTACCCCAGCCATTTTCTTTTCAACTTCCCTTCTTCTGGAAAAGAATACAGAGACACAACACTACGAAATCACTCAAAACAATATTTCCGGAACTCATAAGAGGTGATTCCCTCCTTAACCGATACAAAACTCACGCAGAAGCTTGAAACAAGCCTGACACTAAGAACTTCTCTACAGCACGACATGATAAGTTTTCCAAGAAGTCTACAATCTTCTTAAAAACCACTGACTCCAAACCTACCAAACTAGGCCTACTTTCCCCCTCACCTCCAGAAAGGCTACTTAATGATAGAAGTACAACAATAAACATTTTCTGTCTCAAAATACTACATACTGCACGCAATCTCACTACCTCTGCCTAGGACGGTTACTATAGAAAGCATTCTCCCATAGCATGGAGGCCGATCCATTGCACCATGCTGTACACTAAACATGGGAGCTACTATTGGATTGGGGAATAAGTTCGTAGCGTTTTTATATTTTATTTTACAACGATTTGTTTGCTGTTTGGCAAAGGGTAAGTATTCATTCGATAAAACTCTTTCTGCTCTACAAAACTATGTTAATTGTATTTTTGAGTTACTTAATTTTTTATTAGTTTTGAGGCTTAGAAATGGAATACCCAGGAGGCAAAAATCAACATTTTTGACACCTGCTCTTCTTTGCTTTTCATCGAGGTCAAAAAGCTGCTGAAGCAGCCTGGGACATTTGCGACGTGTATGGAGAAGGTGTCACAGGTGAGTCTACAGCACGGAAATGGTTTGCAAAGTTCAAAAATGGCGACTTTGACGTCGATGACATGTGCCGCAGGGAAGGCCTTCTGAATTCGATGAAGAACTGGGAAATGCTCGAAAAGAATGCCACGGTCGCCCTGGCCGGTTGGCTCAGCGGTAGAGCGTCGGCCTAGCGTGCGGAGGACCCGGGTTCGATTCCCGGCCAGGGCACACAGGAGAAGCGCCCATTTGCTTCTCCACCCCTCCGCCGCGCTTTCCTCTCTATCTCTCTCTTCCCCTCCCGCAGCCAAGGCTCCATTGGAGCAAAGATGGCCCGGGTGCTGGGGATGGCTCTGTGGCCTCTGCCTCAGGCGCTAGAGTGGCTCTGGTCGCAACATGGCGACGCCCAGGATGGGCAGAGCATCGCCCCCTGGTGGGCATGCCAGGTGGATCCTGGTCGGGTGCATGCGAGAGTCTGACTGCCTCCCCATTTCCAACTTCAGAAAAATAAAAATAAATGAAAAAAAAAAAAAGAAGTGCTCAGTTACACTGAGAGTAGGACATGTACCCCACAAACCCTCCGGAGATTCTTCTCTGCTCCTCACACCCAGTTACACCCTCTCCCCGAACCCCTCCCTAGTGTCCCCTCCGCCTGTCCTGACATCCCCAGGGTCCGGGGATCCTCTCATCTCTACATCTCTCACCCTGAGAGGCACCTGGCCTCACATCTACCAACATCCCCCCTCTTCCCATGCGAAGTATTCACCTCAGGTCTGGGCCCCTTTGCCCTCGGGTCCATTCTGGTACCTTTCTCCTGACCCACGCTTCTCGTCTCTGACGCGCCCTGCCGCTCATACCTGACTTTAGTTTTTTCTGCCTCATTCCACTCGATGCACGTTTATCTTAGCAAAATAAATTCATTTACACTTCATAAAATCTAAAACTACAATGGAAAAGACACCTTCCTTACAAAATCAAAACTTTTTTGTCACAAGGGAGACATTCTGAAATGCAAAAATCGTAAGGGAACGCGCAGATTCCAAAGGAAACGGTGGGAAAATTTCAATGGGATGGGCAGAATAAAGGTTGATGGTCATTCTATGGAAAATATTACAGTAATTAATAAATAGAAACAGGACAATTAATTCCTTCTAATCACCACTGTAAACCTACTTTGGAACCCACCTGTATTATGCGAACGTCATACAAATGGACATTATACAACACTTATTACGGCCGAGGGCAAAAACCATAACTACAAGGACCAGCGCTACCTATCGCTGAGTTGCATGGACCCAGGAGTTTCTGCTTTTCATGCACTGCAGGTAAACTCGGAAACATAAGCTCCCAATGACATACAGCAGAACTGCAAGAAAAAAACCAGAAATATTTATCATCGAAATAGGTGGATCACGCCTCTCTCCTTCAGAAGCGAGAGGGCCCTCCCCACTTCCTTCAAAATAATCGGTAAAGAGAGAAAACACTTAACATGAACGGCAAAGTGGATTCCTCCTTCGTAGGGGACCCGCTCTGCGGGACCTTCTCTCTGCGAACCTGCGCTAAGGTGTCATTCCCCGAGATGCCCACACGAGGGCGCCAGGGCATCGCGCGGACGGCGGCTGTGAAGGCGCCTGTGTTCTGCTCCACACCTGTGGTGACACATAGAAACTGTGTATCTTCCTCTCCTTAGGTTCCTTTAGAAATCCGCAACAAAAATTAACTGCACAATACGTATACTTGCAAGTTATAAAATACTTTTAAAGAAATCCCAAAATGAATAACAAGGACACTTACAATATAATTGCAACTGAAACGTAGTAACACCGCGCACCAAAACGTACAGGAAATTCTAAGTCTTACCTACATCCATGAGCAAAGAAAACCTGACGCTTCATCACTTTTTCACTTTTCTTCACCACTTACGTAACTCCGTGCTACCTCACCTTCACGCGGCCTGGACAATGGCATCACCTGGAGCCCTTCACGCGGCCTGGACAATGGCATCACCTGGAGCCCGACCCTAGACCCTAGGTCCTCCACCCCTTCTCACCACGGGTCCAGACTGCACTGCGCCTGAGTCCACCTGCCCCGCACCTCTGGCCTCCAGACCCTCCACAGCCCTCATTCGTTCGTTATCTTTCAGGGACGCATCCAGTTGCAAAGTGCCAGGACCCAACCAGAATTGCAGACCTAAAGTTTAATGAACAAAAATCATAAAGAGGCCCTGGCCGGTTGGCTCAGTGGTAGAGCGTCGGCCTGGCGTGCGGGAGTCCCGGGCTCGATTCCCGGCCAGGGCACACAGGAGACGTGCCCATCTGCTTCTCCACCCCTCCCCTTCTCCTTCCTCTCTGTCTCTCTCTTCCCCTCCCGCAGCCGAGGCTCCACTGGAGCAAGGTTTGCCCGGGCGCTAGGGATGGCTCTGTGGTTTCTGCCTCAGGCGCTAGAATGGCTCTGGTTGCGGCAGAGCGACGCCCCAAGACGAGCAGAGCGTCACCCCCTGGTGGGCGTGCCGGGTGGATCCCGGTCGGGCGCATGGGAGTCTGTCTGACTGCCTCCCCGTTTCCAGCTTCAGAAAAATACAAAAAAAAAAAAAAAAAAAAATCATAAAGATAGCCCTGGACAGTACACTCAGTGGATAGACTGTCAGCCCCGCGTATGGATAACCCAGGTTCCACTCCAGGTCAGGGCACACGGAGAAACGACCATCTGCTTATCCCGCTCCCTCTCCCTCTTCCCTACCAGCAGTGGAGCGTGTCCCCAGCGATGTCACCTCAGGATTTAAAAACAGCTCCCGTACTGGAGCGTCTGCTCCAGATGGGATTGCTGCGTGGCTCCCGATAGGACACACGTGGAAGTTTGCATCACTATCTCCCCTCCTCTCACCTAAAAAATAGTTCATCATTATGGAAGTTATAAAATTAAAAACGACTCTTTAAAGAAATTACTCACATAATAAAAAGATGAGCCAGGAACAGAGACGAAATCTTTGCTCCTCTCAGAACTGTCTTTGGATACAGTTCACGTTCACGTTGGAGTCTGGGCAACTACCGCAGCAGGGGGCCCCTCAGCTTTAGTACCTTTTCTGGCCAACGCCTTCTAACAGGTGTCAATCTACAGGATTATCACCTCAAACTACCTTTTTGGGAGTTCCTCGCAGGGAACCCCTTTATGTTAATCTACTGAAATGTTTATATCAAACTACTTTTTAAGATGTTCTTATTCTTTTGTTTGTTTGTTTGTTTTTGTTTTTACAGAGACAGAGAGAGAATCAGAGAGAAGGATAGATAGGGACAGACAGAAACAGAGAGAGATGAGAAGCATCAATCATCAGTTGTTCATTGTAACACCTTAGTTGTTCATTGATTGCTTTCTCATATGTGCCTTGACCGTGGGGCTACAGCAGACTGAGTAACCCCTTGCTTGAGCCAGTGATCTTGGGTCCAAGCTAGTGAGCTTCGCTCAAACCAGATGAGCCTGTGCTTAAGCTGGCAACCTCGGGGTCTCGAACCTGGATCCTCCACATCCCAGTCCAATGCTCCATCCACTGCGCCACCACCTGGTCAGACTAAGATGTTCTTATTAACTTACAAAGTTATGACGCCAAGCCACTTCTTATCTATGTATAACTTCACACACACACTAACTGGGCCCTGCTTGAAAGTCCCAGTCTGTTTATCACATCTGCACCCACTATATTAATTCCTATCCAGATGGCATAACTTTAATTTCCTTAATTATTTTTAATATTTTAATTACTTTAATATATCTTCCATATTTTTGTTTTTTTATATTTCTATATATTTAATTACTATAACATTATATTACTACAACAACTTCTAACTAGTCCCACAGATTTCCCTGCTTTGCGTTCTTGTCTTGGCCTCCCTAATCTATCACCAATCAATTTCATGTAACCCCCACGTCTTCCACTTAGATTCTGATGTACAAAATACGGGGCAAAATGTCATTTTCCAGATCATTTTTTCAATCCGCTGAGACTTTGATTACCAGCAATTGTCAACAGTTTGGCTCAAATAAACTCATAAATATTCTACAGGTCTGGACGTTGCTTAAGTTGACAAGGGAGACCAGGGGGAGAAAGGCTCTCTCCCCTCACTAAACATCTCCAGTGAGGGGCGCTGGTCCATGGAAGGAGAGCCACTCTACAGAGGGAGGGCCCCCTCACTCGGAAGGCCACCAAATCCTAGGAGGGAGTCCCTCTCCAGGGAGTTATCCCCTCTCTCGGGAGGAAGCCCCTCTGTAAGGCGAGGATGGAGCTCCTTTCCAGTAGCTGACTCTCCACAGGAAGGTGCCCTGCCTTCGCAGTTCACGCCCGGCTCCGTCCCAGCCCGGGGCCGTTCTTGCCCCGCGCCATCTGCTACGCCCCGGGCAGTGCCCACCTCACGGTCCCGCCCTATGCGGTCCACGCCCCACCCCATGCCATGCCTAAAACAGAAGCGTGCGGAGATTCAAAGTGAAAAAATCGGCAGACACATCGGTGGTGCAGAAGTAGGAGGACAGCTTTTTGATTACATGCACTCAGCTTTTAATTTCAAGTTGTAAACCAGATATCAGCAGAGGAAAAACTTTCTGGTGACTTTTACTTAGCTGTTATTTTAAAGGTGTCCACGAGATGGCAGCAAAAACATAGTTGTGCGGTTTTTTCCTAGACGGGTCCATTGTGATGTTGATCCAAGTACATATATTCAAAACAGAACAGCAAACACCCTGGCTGGATGGCTCGGTTGGTTGCAGCATCGTGCTGAGATGCAGAGGTGGCTGGTTCAATCCTAGGCTGGGGTACATACAGGAACAGATAGATGCTGCTGTCTCCCTCTCTCTCCCTTCCCCTCCCTGGATTCAATTAAAAAAATAAAAATAAAAATTTAGGCAATGGCACTGCCCACCGCATTAAATGACAATCCAGACCTGGTAATAATTCTTATTTTAAGACCCTCACTTTGCCTTAACTTACCTATTGCTCCCATTCGCCGAATGAGACGGACAATTGTTATCTCCATTTCACAGGTATTTGAACTAAAGACTGATTCTAACACAGTTCAAAGTCCAGAACCAATGGTCCAAGATGGACCAGAGAGTGCGCACTCACAGTATCCTGGGCAAATCAAGCAACCCAAGTACTCCTTGAAGCCTTGGGTTGAATATGTACTGTTTTTGTTTGTTTTTAAGAAAACCTGCACATAACCTGATGGTCCAGCTTGCCTTGCTCTCACAGTGGTGATTGGGGTGGAACTTGGACAGGAAATGAGATAGGATAGGTGGGGAGGGAGGAGGTGGCCTGGCCCTTCCCAGGTGCTCAACCAACAACAGATCCCTTTAGAGTGCCCTCCCCACTTCTACCCCCTCCCTGTCTGATGGCATTTTAAAATCTGTTCTGTTCAGAGCACCTGTCTGCTTCTAACCATGTGTCCTTCCTCTGAGGCCTCACCTGACAGGAGCTTCCCACAGGCTTGGAATGAACTCGAGAGCTGACTTCAGATTCCACCATCTACAAGCACAGAAATGAAACCTCAGTCTCTGCATCTGTCAGATGGGGAGAACTCCCTCTCGGGTGGCTGTGATGATTGAGGAAAGTGGTCCATGTTAGCTCCAGCCGACCATGTGACCAGCACTCTCTCCCTCCGTCCTATTTTGGCCTGTGCCTCATACATACAACATTCCTATTAGTCCCCTCCTCTCTGCAGCCACCACCACATGGCATGTGAGACCCTGGAGCTCAGGACATCTCTCCTGCACTCTGTCCTTGCCGTTCCCAGCTGACATCCAGGCCAACAATAAACTAATGTGGCCGAGCACCCGGAAGCCCAGGCTTAGCCAGGGACACCCTCCCAGCCCTTGCACTCTCACAACCTCTTCATTCCTTGGAGACCACAGTCCGAGAAAGAACACTGAGGGGCCACCTGAAAAGGGGAGGCATCCAGAGTAAAAGGGCAGAAGGACTCAGTGCCCATAACCTCCACCATTATTGTGACTTGCCCTTGGCCATCCCCAGAAGCAGCGCAGCTATGGTACAGAGGGGCCAGACCCACAGGCCTCTGGGTTGTTTTCCCTAAACTCCTTCCTGGCATCCAATTTGAGATCCTCAAGCTGTAGCAATAGTTCATGTGGCTTTACTGGGGTCTCTGTAATGATGGGACTCTCCAATCTATTAATTTAAAAAACTTAATTAATTATTATTATTATTATATTTTTATTTTTTTACAGAGACAGAGAGAGTCAGAGAGAGAGAGATAGACAGGGACAGACAGACAGGAACTGAGAGATGAGAAACATCAATCATTAGTTTTTCGTTGCACATTGCGACACCTTAGTTGTTCATTGATTGCTTTCTCATATGTGCCTTGATCTCGGGCCTTCAACAGACTGAGTAACCCCTTGCTTGAGCCAGTGACCTTGGGTCCAAGTTGGTGAGCTTTTTTGTTCAAGCCAGATGAGCCCGCGCTCAAGCTGGATACCTTGGGGTCTTGAACCTGGGTCCTCGGCATTGCAGTCCGAAGCCCTATCCAGTGCGCCACCGCCTGGTCAGGCAAAAACTTAATTAATTTTTAAAGGGTTTTTTGTTTTTTTTTGTATTTTTCTGAAGCTGGAAACGAGGAGGCAGTCAGACAGACTCCTGCATGTGCCCAACCGGGATCCACCCGGCACGCCCACCAGGGGGCGTTGCTCTGTTGAGACCAGAGCCCCAGCGTCTGGGCCATCTTTGCTCCAATGGAGCCTCGGCTGCGGGAGGGGAAGAGAGAGACAGAGAGGAAGGAGAAGGGGAGGGGTGGAGAAGCAGATGGACGCCTCTCCTGTGTGCCCTGGCCGGGAATCGAATCCAGGACTTCCGCACGCCAGGCCGACGCTCTACCACTGAGCCAACCGGCCAGGGCCTAAAGTTTTTATTTATTAATTTTAGAGAGAGAAGACAGAGAAAGCTGGGGAGGAGCGGGAAGCATCAACTAGTAGTTGCTTCTATGTGCCTTGCCCAGAAAAGCTTGGGATTTCTAACCAGCAACCTCAGCACTTCTAGCTCCATGCTTTATTCACTGCACCACCACAGGTCAGGCTATTTACTGATTTTAGAGAGCAAGAAGAAGGGGAGTGGGGGAAGACACACAGAGGGCGAGAGAGAGAAACATTGATTTGTTGTTCCACTTATTTAAGCATTCAATGGTTGCTTCTGACATGTATCCTGACCAGGGATCAAACCCACAACCTTGACATATTGGGAGGACACTCTAACCCACTGGGATACCGGGCCAGGGCTCCACCCTATTTATTTTGTAAGTTAGCTCTCAATATGCCAATGTGGGTTATCTGAGTCCATGGCTAGGAACTGTGACACCTTCCAGTGCGTGATGACCTGGGCCTCTTTCTGTCGGGAGCCGATCAACAACTGCTGGCTGACAAGGTCACAGCAGAAGAAGACCCACAACTGCTGGCTGACAAGGTCACAGCAGAAGAAGATCAAAAACTGCTGATTGACAAAGTCACAGCAGAGAAGACCAATGGCTGCGGAGTGACAAAGTCACTACAAAGGATAGGCACAACGATACTTCCCCCTTTTGACTTTTTGAATTAATCTGGCCTTATATCCCCCCTTTTCTGGGTGTGTGCTATTATTTGTGGCACAGGGATAATAGTACCGTGCTTTCCCTGTAGATTCGTAGTGATTTCTTTGGAAATGAGACAGAGGGTGTGAGTTCCACAGAAAAGCCTACAAGCCCCTTGAGCTGGGCTCATAGACATAAGAGGCTGGCTATGATATCCCTCGTAAAGGGTTAAGTTTGTAGGAGAATTCCTTCTTAATCATGATAAAAAGAATAGATCGTGACTTGTGACTTAGGAGGCAGTGGCTGTGCACAGAGCACCCTTGGCCTTCACTTAACATTTTTTCCTCCCTAGCCTTTTCATGTGATAAGTAGAGAAACATTCCTTTCTTCTTTGATCTGCAAATAGTGGTATATTCTGAGAAGAATAGTCAGAACTTAACTAGTGTTTAAATATAATAAATAAGTAATATTTGACTAGACAATAGCATCTTAGGTAAGGTATAGTAGAATGGCCCATTGTGTGGCCTAGGATGAGAGCATAGTCAGCAAGAAAAAATGTTTTACTAAGAGAATTGTCTTTTGACTAAAGGCAATTGCTAGGCTTTCTCAATGAGATGTTCTCATGAGATTTATATACTTTCCAAAAGAGAAATGTAGGGAAATCCATAGAAGTAATAACAGTTAATGTCTTATGTTGCTACTAGGCTATCTTGCAAGTGCACTCTGTATATCTTTAGGTGAAAGCTATTTTTAATGTTATGTCAATTTCTTTATAGGCAAGCCTTTTAGAATCTTGTGAAAAAAAGTAGGACACTGCTTAAACTCAAAGCCATTTACCTGAGCAAGCGGTGGTCCATTGTTAGTCGTCTGCTAATCTCTCTCTGCCCCTTAACTCACAACAGCAGTAAAGTTAGTTAATACTATTCATACTAATACTTTAAAAGCTTTTACCGATGTTATTATCGCTATTCAAGTTATTTTGTATTTTGAATGATTTGCTACCTGGTTTGTGATTTATAGATGTAAATTAACTGTTATCAGGAAACATGAAAACATAGTGAAACAAAAGTAATAATTAACACCATGTGATTGTAACTCGGTGTGCGTGTATAAAAAGGGAGCTATACTAGCATTTGGTAGAGATGCCTGGCAGTAAATGCTAACCAGAGAATAAAGAGAAAGAAAAGAATTCGGCTCTCACTCCATTTTTGCCGACGCTGTCTCCTCCTGTGGGACCCCTGGATCCCCCCCGGGGCTGGACCCCCGGCATCTTTCACTCACTCCTGCCCGACTAGAACACAGGGGACAATGAACTTCTGAGGACACAGTGGATTCCTGAAATGGGCCATCAAGCCTAGAAATACTTGAGCTTTCATGCTGAATAAGCTTAAGCTAAATAGAATATTGAAACTTCTTCCTAAAACAGGTTTTCCTAGATTTATAAAATATAATGTACAAATTCCTTACCTGTCTTTCTCCACCAATAGCCAAGTTCCTTACCTGTCTTTCTCCACCAATAGCCAGCTACCTGTCTATGAAAACACAACAACCATTACTGACAGACACCAGACAGAGGCCACAGACAGACTCAGGACCCCAGACATAGACCCTACATTCCTCCACCTAAACAATAGACCCCCCAAACCAAAAGGAGGACCCTGGGCCCCAGGGCCCCAGGCCCCAAACCAAACACTGTTCTCCAGACCCAAGTCAGACCCTGGAACCCAAATGCCAGACACCAGAGACTGACACAAGAACTTGGACACCAGATGCCACATATTACATCTTACGGCTAGAGCTGCACATGGGCCCCACACTAGAAACCAGGATATGGAGACAGACACAGAGGGATTCCAGACCCCCAATGCCACACAGCTCAATACAGATTCAACCACAGATGCTGGAGACTGAACCCACATCTCTAACCAAGATCCCACAGCCAAACTCCAGACATGGAGCCAGACAACGGGCCCAAGTTTCCACACAACAGATGTAGGAGCTGAACCGGATCCTCACAATGTAAACACAGCCAGGACTCAATACAGAAAACTAATGATTCTCTGAGTCCAAGCAGCTAGTTTCCCAAATGTGTTTTCATGCCAGTGTAAATGAGGGAGCTCTACATAATTCCATGAAACCCTACAAAAATTAACCCAAACCACTGACAGTGAACAAAAATAACAGTAACCCTAGCTGGCAGATGTCCATGTCTCAGCTGCATCACTTCCCTGAAGTTAGTTTCTCATCCTTTTATCTTCCCATGCCCAGGTCATTGATAGTGTGGGGGATAAACAAACAAACAAACAAACAAACATATTTTCCTCCTACTTATAAGTCCCAACAGCTGTGGTAATAATCAAATGAACTTAATCAGATGAACAAGAGATACTCAACATATATACATGCTCAAGGTGAATTCATATTCCTACGAGACAGTGAAGTAACAGGGGGTCCTCTCACAGGAAGAAGGCTCTGCCTTGTGAAAGTAAGGGGTTGTGCCCGTAAGTTCTGGGTCCTGTCATTGTGGAAGGGGTCTCACTTGACACAGGGAGTCCTGTCACATTGGTTCTGTTCCCTGTGAGCATAGGAAACAGGCCCACCGGAGAGAATGGGGGGTCCTGTCACATCAGCTCTGGAACCTGTGCGTGTGAGGAGAAAGGTCCCTCCCAGAGAGAGTAAGGAGGGTGTCAAGTCATTTTTGATCCACGTGAGTGCAAGGAAAGGTCTATCCCGGAGAGCATAGGGCATCCTGTCACATCTGCTCTGCGTCATTTGACGGTGTGGAAGGGTCACCACTGAGAGAGTAGAGGATCTGGGATCGATCACATCGGCTCTGGACCCTGTGATGTAAGAAGGGGGTCCTACCGCAAGAGTCATGGTACAGCGGGGCTGGGTCTTCTGACTGGTGAGGGGCCCCGCCTAGGATGGGTCACTTGAGCTTTGGATTTTGTCTCCGTGGAGAGGAGTCCCACCTGAGAGAGTGGTGAGCTTTTTCTCACTAACTTATGGAGACACAGACATCTGGAGCTGGGGGTGATGGGAGACGCCTTGGACATTCACTGTGTCCTTGCAACATGACAACGGCAGGTGCTCGGTAAACGGGCGCTGTTCCCACGGTGCACACTAGATGGCAGCAGAAAAGAGCGTTCCCTGCACCCAAGTGTGCGCGGGGTTCCGCTCAGACAGCGTGGAGAGTCCGGTCACATCCGCTCTGCCTCCTCTGAGTGTGGCCAGGGGTCTTCCCTGAAGGAGTATGGAACCCTGACACATCAGAACTACCCTGTGATTGGGGACAAGGGTCCCACCGGAGACTAGGGGGTCCTGTCATGTCAGCTCTGAGTCCTCCAACTGCAGCAACCAGTAAATGCTTACGTAAATGGAACAACAAATCTCTCTCTCTTTTTTAAAGCTGAAGGCCTGGCAATTAGAATTGGTGGTGACTGATGCTGCTGGACCCTACTGATAGATATGTGTATTCCAAACTGCCCTCTTGATGTTCCGCTTATCTGTCAGACCTCACCCTTACTGGACTATCGCCCCTGAGACAGGAAATTCCAAAAAGCTGACAAGCCGCCCCAAGGAGGGGCTCCGGACATACCAGGACTTTTGATTCAACACCCACATTCTTGAAGCCCCCCAAGGAGGAGCATTCTGGACATACCAGGACTTTTGCCTCAGTGTCCCCTCAGGTTCCCCCAAACACTATATAACTCGCCCCTAGTCTGTAACCCAGTGCACTTCTCCTGGAGGAGTGCCCCGGCAGGTCTTTCTCCTCTAATAAAGCCTGCACATCTGGTGATGGAGTCTCATTCTTACACCTACTGTCTCTTCCTCTCTGCGGGGGAAACGGGAGCCCAGACACATCACCGGGCAGCTCCACGGTCGTGGCTTTCATCCCATTCCCCTTCCTCAGGCTCTCTCTCTCCCTCCGCCCCCCTCTTTCTCCATGACCTCGTCACACCCAGGCTCTCCGTTCTGAAAGCCTCAGTCCTCTCTTACTGCACCTATACTCTACCAGAGGCACGCACCCCTCCTCTTGCTTACCCACCTCTTCATAGCGCCCATCACAGCAGCAGCCCTGTTCTTCCAAACACAGCTTCCTTCCAAACATGGCCCTTCCCTTCTCACCCCAGGTTTCTCCAGCCCCGAAGTGATGGGTTCGCTTCCCGCTTCCACCTCTGCGGACACTACACCCCTCACCTGGCGCAGCCCTGACCCTTCTCTCATCTCCTACCAGTGCTGCGCTCCTTCGCCCACTGCCTTGCCCCCTCCCTTCCCCCACCTGGCTGTGTCCTAGTCACTTGTTTCTCTCAAGGTTCTTTGTCTGAACATCACCACCCTCTCTCATCAACGTTCCTCCCCTAGAACCTTGGCAGCCTGCGCCCTGTCCAGCTTGACACCCCCAATGACTTCTGCCACCACATGGGCCCATGTGGGATTCCTCCACACTGGGCATCTCGGGCTCCTGACACCGCTGGGAGGGAAAAGCTGGGGAGAGACGGGCAAAGGCTGGGAGAGGCTGTGATCTGAGAAGTGCTCCTGGAACCTGGCCGGCTGGGGGTGGCTTCAGGACCAGTGAGCCGTTACCTGAGCTGAGCAGCTGGGGGAGGACTGCCTGGCAGCAGCGTGGCTGGACTCATGCTGGCTGAAGTGCACCCCTCACCGCAGAAACCCCACTCGCGCCTGACCTGTGGTGGCGCAGTGGATAAAGAGTCAACCTGGAATGCTGAGGTCATGGGTTTGAAACCCTGGGCTTGCCTGGTCAAGGCACATGTGGGAGTTGATGCTTCCTGCTCCTCCCCCTTATCTCTCTCTCTCTCTCTCTCTCTCTCTCTCTGTCTTCTCTAAAATGAATAAATAAAATCTTAAAAAAAAAAAAAAGAAAGAAACCCCATTCGCTCTCACAGGCGGGCAAGAAGCCACATCCAGGTCTCTCCTCGCCCTTGACCTCAGGACGCCCTCTGCACAGCATAGACCTGCTGGAAAGAGAAAGAAAGAAGTGGCTTCAGGTCTCTCCTCACCTGTTTCCGGAGGCTCCAGCTGCCCGTTATATGCTGGGCTGGAGTCAGGAGAAACAATTCTCCAGGTCTCTTCTGGCCCCTTCCTACAGAAATCCCTCCTGCCCATCATTCTGGCTAAAGCAGGGATGGAAATTCAGACCCAGATGACCCCTTTCACCACACAAGCTGGCTGGAGCTGGGATGCAGAATCCTGCTCACGGTCTTTCCTGGCCGGTGAACTGAAGACCCACTGTGCTCTTCACACCCTGGCCCGAGGAAGGAGGAAGAATTCACCGGCCAGTCTCTCCTTGCCCGTTTTCCCATGACCCCCGCCAAGAGATGCATGCAGAGGAGATAAATATTCATCTCTGGGTCTCTCATCCTTAGCTGAAATATCTGCTCTGCCCTCACACACTGACCTCAAGCCTCCATGGCAAACTTGCCACAAGGTCAGCTGCATCCTTCTCCAGACTTCTCCTCTTCTCCTATATGGTTGCTGGGACTCTGATAGAAGGTCTGCCTCCAGGTATCATTTCACCCCTCACCTCAGGACACCAGACATCAGACACATGGGTCCAAGGAACAAACCTCTCAGGATCTCTCTCCTATCACTTATAAAAGTTCTCATTTCTGGCCTGACCAGGCGGTGGCGCAGTGGATAGAGCGTTGGACTGGGATGCGGAAGGATCCAGATTCAAGACCCCCAAGCTCCCCAGCTTGAGCGCGGCCTCATCTGGTTTGAGCAAAAAGCTCACCGGCTTGGACCCAAGGTTGCTGGCTCCAGCAAGGGGTTGCTCGGTCTGCTGAAGGCCCACGGTCAGGGCACATATGAGAACAATGAACAACTAGGAAGTCGCGGCATGCAAGGAGAAACTAATGATTGATGCTTCTCATCTCTCTCCGTTCCTGTCTGTCTGTCCCTGTCTATAAAAAAAGTTCTCGCCCTGGCCGGTTGGCTCAGCGGTAGAGCGTCGGCCTAGCGTGCGGAGGACCCGGGTTCGATTCCCGGCCAGGGCACACAGGAGAAGCGCCCATTTGCTTCTCCACCCCTCCGCCGCGCTTTCCTCTCTGTCTCTCTCTTCCCCTCCCGCAGCCAAGGCTCCATTGGAGCAAAGATGGCCCGGGCGCTGGGGATGGCTCTGTGGCCTCTGCCTCAGGCGCTAGAGTGGCTCTGGTCGCAACATGGCGACACCCAGGATGGGCAGAGCATCGCCCCCTGGTGGGCAGAGCGTCGCCCCTGGTGGGCGTGCCGGGTGGATCCCGGTCGGGCGCATGCGGAAGTCTGTCTGACTGTCTCTCCCTGTTTCCAGCTTCAGAAAAGTGAAAAAAAAAAAAAAGTTCTCATTTCTGGAGCTTGGAACATGCACTTAGGCTCTGGACTTGGCTCTGCTGCCTAGAAGCCTGTGAGCTTAGTCCTCACCATGCTCAATAAACCGGGACCACAAGTAGTGTGCTTCCGAATCTGCTTTGCACTCTATACGAGGGGCTTACAAAAAGTGGTCCTACAGGAATGACTCATCTAATTTAAGACATGAGACAGGTAACCAAGAAATAGTCTAGGTACCCTTTTTGGGTCCTCACAAGCTGCCTGTAGCTGTTCCCCACTCTCGTTCACCTCAATCCCCTCCACTTACCTAATATCCCCTGGACCACATTGCTCACTCCACATTTGGATTCTGATATGTGAACAAAAATAGAGCCCATATCTACTAAAAGAGACCCCACCCAAAGTATTCAAAACAGCTAGGAGAACAACTATTCTGCTACAGACTGGATTTCCTCATCTTCTTCTCTTATTCCACCCCATGCACTCACTAGGTCTACATGGAGGGGACTGGAGGACAATAACTACCTGCTCTTAGCAGCCTACGTGGGGAAACCGAGCATCCTCAGAGTCCCTACACCTTTTCCTTGCCTCCTATCTCACCTGGCATTTGGAGAGTTAATGATGAGGTTTCACATTCAACCAAACAAAAGAGATGGTCATTCCAGAGCTGACTCATTCAACATGTCCTCACTATAAACCCCAGAATGTTAACAAATATTTCCCCCATAGCAATACACTGAAACACGAAGAAGAATACAGAAAGCACTGTGGTCCCACATAATCATCAATAGATAACATTCTAGATTAGTCCTCAATTCTCTGAGGGTTAATTCCCTACATTTGAGAGATAGGAAAAGTTTTCTGCCTTCCCAGGCTGATCGCTCAGGTTCCAGGGATTATCTGAGCTACAAAGGTCAGTGATTCTCACCCGGGGTGATGGTGGCCCCAGGGACATCCGCAATGTATGCAGACACTTTGGACTTTCCTGAGCCTGGGTTGAGGGAAGGTCTTAATGGCAGGCAGTGAATGCAGAGAATGGAAGCTGATAAGCACCTGCCACTCACAGAAGAATTCTGAAAAAGCAAAATAAAACACAGAAGCTTGCACGATTAGATATTAAAATACATTCCATTATGAAGGTACAATAATGAAAACATTGAGGTAATGACACCTGAATAAGCAAAATGATGAAACAGAAAAAACATCCTGGTAATACATGCACATCCATATGAAAATTTTGTCTAATAGATATGTCCTTTTAGTTGCATGAAAACAATATGCATTATAGAATAAATACTGTGAGAAAAGTAAATAAAAACATATTGGAACCCTCTATCATATCCTCAACGAAACTCAATTCCTGATGGGTTTTATGACTACTCTTTATTAATATAGAACACCGAGTAACCTAGCATAAGATGCAAAGGAATTTAAAATGAAAGAATAAAAAAAAGACACACAGGTGGCACAAAACCAGGTTTACTTTTTTTAGTAAGTCAAACACAATTTGTGGGATTATTGTTTATAAACTATTGTGTTGCCCTGGCCAGTTGGCTCAGTGGCAGAACATTGGCCTGGCATGTAGGAGTCCCAGGTTCAATTCCTGGTCAGGGCACACAGGACAAGCGCCCATCTGTTTCTCCACCCCTCCCCCTCTCCTTCCTCTCTGTCTCTCTCTTCCCCTCCTGCAGCCAAGGCTCCATTGGAGCAAAGTTGGCCTGGGTGTTGAGGATGGCTCTGTGGCCTCTGCCTCAGGCGCTAGAATGGCTCTGGTTGCAGCAGAGCGACGCCCCAGATGGACAGAGCATCGCCCCCTGGTGGGCATTCCGGGTGAATCCTGGTCGGGCGCATGTGGGAGTCTGTCTGACTGCCTCCCTGTTTCCAACTTCGGAAAAATACAATATATATATACATACACATACACACACACTATGTGTTGTGTCCATATGAACAACTGTGAATCTCCTTTGGCTCCAACTTGTATTACATGCAAATGTAAACCAACTGAAAACTGTATAATAACATACAATACACTTGAGGGCAAAAAGCATTAATAGAAATAAACAGCACTTCACATCTACGACTTTAATTTACTAAGGAGTTCCAAATTGGTCTGTGCATTATAACATAAATCCCAATTATACAGAACATAGCTACAAGAAAAAATAAACAAATTTATAATCATAACAGATTTAACACAATACCTCTCCCCTTCTGGACTGAGCATGCCTCTTTCAGAACCAATATAGTCACAAACACACACACACACAAACTAAAAATACACAAACACTTGACATTAATGCCACACTGGAACCAACGTTTGTAGATCCTCCATACCCAATCTTGCATGCGAACCTGCGCTGAGGTGTGATCCCCAAGATGGACACGAGGTGGCAGCAGAGAAGCACACTTGGAACACATGTAACAGACCAATTACACTATCAAGCAATTTCAGCAACCTTCAAAGGTCTGAGATTATATAAAGTATGTTTCTTGTTGTTATTACAATTAATCTAGAAATACATAATAGAAGCTAACTAGAAAAGCCTTACATTTGTTTAAAGGTTTTCATAATTGATTTGGCGGGGGAGGAGCAAGGAGCATCCACTCCCAAACGTGCCTTGAGCAGGCAAGCCCAGGGTTTCAAACCCGCTACCTCAGCATTTCAGGTTGACGCTTTATCCACTGCGCTACCACAGGTCAGGCAAAGCCCCTACATTTTAAAGTTAGGAAATTCACTCCTAAATAACTCCACCCACCTACCAAAAAAAATCACAATTCAAGTTAGAAAATAATTTTGAAATAATGATAAAAATACTATAAAAAAAACCCTATCACTGGTAAAAACGTAGTGATAAATCCACTTTAGGGGGGAAAAACTGAAAATTTACAGCCTTTTCATCCATACTAAGAACAGGAAAGTAAATTAAATTCAGAGAAAGTGAAGAAAGGAAATGTTCACACAGAGCTGTCTGGAAGGGTGTATCCTTCACACCATAGTAGTTTTTACCTCTTGGGTTGGGATTTTGAAAACATTTTATTTTTCTGTAAAATTTAAATAATCTGCAACAACAACAAAAAAGCCATTGTCATTTTGTTTATTTCTAACTTGCGTTTTCAATTTATAAAAATTTTATTTACTGATTTCAAAATGAAAAAGGGAGACAGAGACCAAGGCAGATAGAATGAAATATCAATCTGTTCCTGTGTGTGGAATAACCCATTGCATGGCCTTGGATGGGAACACAGCCAACAAGAAAAGAATGTTTTGCCAAAAGAATTGTTTTGTGACTTGAAGGTGGGTCACTGAAACAGGTCTATGTGACTGAAGGCAGTTGCTGGGCTTTTCTCAGTAAAACATTCTCATAAGATTTCTGTTCCATTCAAGGTTATCCCTTGAGATAAAGAGAGGAATGTTGTGGGAACCATAGAAGCAATAGCAATTAATGCCTTTTGATATTATATTGTTATTAAGCTATCATGCAGATGTATTCCATGTATCTTTAAGTAAAAGTTATGCTTGATGTTATGCCAATTTCTCAGTAAACAGGCTTTTTGAAATCTTGTGAATAAAAATAGAACACAGCGTGAACTTGGGGCCATTTGCCTAAGTGAGCGGTGGTCTTTGCTAGTCCACGATGATTTTGTTTGCTAATCTCTCTCTCTGCGCCCCCAACTCACAACAACATTTGGCGCCCAACATGGGGCCTTAAGAAGAGATTAGGGGCCCTGGCCAGTTGGCTCAGAGGTAGAGTGTCAGCCTAGCGTGCAGGAGTCCAGGTTCAATTCCCAGCCAGGGCACACAGGAGAAGCGCCCATCTGTTTCTCCACCCCTCCCCCTCTCCTTCCTCTCTGTCTCTCTCTTCCCCTCCTGTAGTCAAGGCTTCATTGGAGCAAAGTTGGCCCGAGCACTGAGGATGGCTCCATGGCCTCTGCCTCAGGTGCTAAAATGGCCCTGGTTGCAACAGAGCAATGCCCCAGATGGGCAGAGCATCGCCCCCTGGTGGGCATGCCAGGTGGACCCCGGATGGGCGCATGTGGGAGTCTGTCTGACTACCTCCCCATTTCCAACTTCAGAAAAATACAAAAAAAAAAAAAAAAAAAGAAGAGATTAGGAACAGGCGGAACCCCGAAAGGGTAAATTGGACGCTCTGTGTATGTGAAACTTTCAGGAAAACTAGCAAAGTCATGGGAAATTCCCATTCATTATTGGACAATTATGTACAAGTTTTAAAATCCCTTTTAAAAGGGTCTGGAATTCAAATAAAAGACAAGGTTTTGTTACGTCTTTTAAATGCTATTCAGAAACATTGTTATTGGTATACTCCTGAGCATCTTAATCAATTGAATTTGAAGGTTTGGCAACAAGTAGGAAAATCTTTACGCTGAGCTCATCAGCACAGAAATCCACTTGATGCTGAAATGTGGGTTGCTTATAATCTTATTGCTACAGCCCTTGGCCCTTTGCAATGAGATAGAGATTCTGTTAAAGACTTGAGTAAGGTTATTTATAATGAGCCTGAAGAATTTGATTCAGCACAGAATGAACAGAATAATGGTTTGGACAATACTGTCTCTGCTTCTGAAGTTATTGATAATGTTAATGAAATTCAGCCATCCACAGGCTTTCATCTCTCTTTCTTAAAAATGAGGGAGCCCCTATGGATGATGTGGCCTGTCTAAAACATTTACTAAATAAACTACAATTGCTCATGGCACATTCTCTAGGATAAACCACATGTTAGGGCACAAAAGTGGTCTCAACAAATTTAAGAAGATTAAAATCATATCAAGCACTTTCTCCAATCACAACGACATGAAACTAAAATGAACCACAACAAAAAAGCTCAAAAATGCTCAAACACATGGAAACTAAATAGCAGGTTGTTAAATAACGAATGGATTAAGAATGAGATCAAAGAAGAAATAAAAAAATTCCTAGAAACGAATGACAATGAGCATACAACAACTCAAAATTTATGGGGCACAGCAAAAGCAGTACTGAGAGGGAAGTTCATAGCACTACAGGCACACTTTAAGAAGCTAGAAAAAGCTCAAATAAACAACTTAACCCTGCATCTAAAAGAACTAGAAAAAAAAACAGCAAGTAAAGCCCAAATGTAGTAGAAGGAAGGAAATAATAAAGATCAGAGCAGAAATAAATGACATAGAGGCTAAAGAAACAATACAGAGGATCAATGAAACTAGGAGCTGGTTCTTTGAAAAGATAAACAAGATCGATGAAACTTTAACTAGACTCACCAAGAAAAAGAGAGAGAGGACTCAAATAAATAAAATTAGAAATGAGAGTGGAGAAATAACAACTGACACAACAGAAATACAAAATATTGTAAGAAAATACTATGAAGAACTGTATGCCAAAAAACTAGACAACCTAGATGAAATGGACAAATTCCTTGAAACATACAATCTTCCAAAAATCAATCTGGCCTGACCAGGTGGTGGCGCAGTGAATAGAGCGTCGGACTGGGATGCAGAAGGACCCAGGTTCGAGACCTCGAGGTTGCCAGCTTGAGCATGGGCTCATCTGGTTTGAGCAAAACTCACCAGCTTGGACTCAAGGTCGCTGGCTCTAGCAAGGGGTTACTTGGTCTGCTGAAGGCCCGTGGTCAAGGCACATATGAGAAAGCAATCAATGAACAACTAAGGCGTCGCAGTGCGCAATGAGAAACTAATGATCGATGCTTCTCATCTTTCTGTTCCTGTCTGTCTGTCCCTGTCTATCCCTCTCTCTGATTCTCTCTCTATCTCTGTAAAAGGGAAAAAAAATCAATCTGGAAGAATCAGAAAACCTAAACAGACCGATTACACCAAATGAGATCAAAACAGTTATCAAAAAACTCCCAACAAAGAAAAGTCCGGGGCCTGATGGCTTCACAACTGAATTCTACCAAATATTCAAAAAAGAACTAACTCCTATCCTTCTTCAAAAAACTCAAGAGGAAGGAAGACTTCCAAGCTCCTTTTATGTGGTGAGCATAATTCTGATTCCAAAACCAGGCAAAGACAACACAAAGAAAAAAAATTATAGGCCAATATCTCTGATGAATATAGATGCTAAAATCCTCAACAAAATATTAGCAAACCGGATTCAACAATATATGGAAAAAATCATACACCATGATCAAGTGGGATTTATTCTGGGGAGGCAAGGCTGGTACAATATTCATAAATCAATCAATGTGATTCATCACATAAATGAAGGAGAAAAAAAGTGGGAATACAGGGAACATACCTCAACATGATAAAAGCCATCTATGAGAAACCCACAGCCAACATCATACTCAATGGGCAAAAATTAAAAGCAATACCCTGAAGATCAGGAACAAGGCAGGGGTGCCCCCTTTCACCACTCTTATTTAACATAGTCCTGGAAGTCCTAGCCACAGCAATCAGACAAGAAGAAGAAATAAAAGGCATTCGAGTTGGAAAAGAAGAAGTAAAACTATCATTATTTGCAGATGATATGATATTGTATATAGAAAACCCTAAAGTCTCAGTCAAAAAACTACTGGACCTGATAAATGAATTCAGCAAAGTGGCAGGATATAAATCAATACTCAGAAATCAGAGGCATTTTTATACGCCAACAATGAACAGTCAGAAAGAGAAATTAAGGAAACAATCCCCTTCACTATTACAACCCCAAAAATAAAGTACCTAGGAGTAAATTTAACCAAGGAGACTAAAGACTTGTACTCGGAAAATTACAAAGCATTGATAAAAGAAATCAAGGAAGATACAAACAAGTGGAAGCATATACCGTGCTCATGGTTAGGAAGAATAAACATCATTAAAATGTCTATATTAGGCCCTGGCTGGTTGGCTCAGTGGTAGAGCGTCGGCCTGGCATGAGGAAGTCCCGGGTTCGATTCCCTGGCCAGGGCACACAGGAGAGGCGCCCATCTGCTTCTCCACTCCTCCCCCTTTCCTTCCTCTCTGTCTCTCTCTTCCCCTCCCACAGCCGCAGCCGAGGCTCCATTGGAGCAAATGATGGCCCCAGTGCTGGGGATAGCTCCATGGCCTCTGCCCCAGGTGTTAGAGTGGCTCTGGTCGCAACAGAGCGATGCCCCGGATGGGCAGAGCATCGCCCCCTGGTGGGTGTACCAGGTGGATCCCGGTCGGGTGCATGCGGGAGTCTGTCTGACTGCCTCCTTGTTTCCAGCTTCACAAAAATACAAAAAAAAAAGAAAGTCTATATTACCCAAAGTAATCTATAAATTCAATGCAATACCAATTAAAATACCAATGACATACTTCAAAGATATAGATCACATGTTCCAAAAATTTATATGGAACCAAAAAAGAACACGAATAGCCTCAGCAATCTTAAAAAAGAAGAATAAAGTGGGAGGTATCACACTTCCTGATATCAAGTTATACTACAAGGCCATTGTACTCAAAACAGCCTGGTACTGGCATAAGAACAAGCATATAGATCAATGGAACAGAACAGAGAACCCGGAAATAAACCCACAGCTCTATGAACAACCGATATTTGACAAAGGAGGTAAAAAAACACAATGGAGTAAAGACAGCCTCTTTAACAAATGGTGTTGGGAAAATTGGACAGCTACCTGCAAAAACATGAAACTAGATCACCAGCTTACACCACTCACAAAAATAAACTCAAAATGGATAAAAGACTTAAATGTAAGCCGTGAAACCATAAGCATCTTAGAAGAAAACATAGGCAGTAAGCTCTCTGACATCTCTCGGAGCAATATATTTGCTGATTTATCTCCACGGGGAAGTGAAATAAAAGACAGGATAAACAAATGGGACTATATCAAACTAAAAAGCTTTTGCACAGCTAAAGACAATAGGAACAGAATAAAAAGACAAACTACACAATGGGAGAACATATTTGACAATACGTCTGATAAGGAGTTAATATCCAAAATTTATAAAGAACTTGTAAATCTCAACACCAGGAAGACAAACAATCCAATCAAGAAATGGGAAAAAGAAATGAATAAACACTTCTCCAAAGAGGACATACAGATGGCCAATAGGCATATGAAAAAATGCTCAACATCACTAATCATTAGAGAAATGCAAATTAAAACCACAATGAGTTATCACCTCACATCAGCCAGAATGGCGCTCATCAACAAAACAACACAGAATAAGTGCTGGCGGGGATGTGGAGAAAAGGGAACCCTCCTGCACTGCTGGTGGGAATGCAGACTGGTGCAGCCACTGTGGAAAACAGTATGGAGATTCCTCAAAAAATTGAAAATCGAACTGCCTTTTGACCCAGCTCTCCCACTTTTAGGAATATACCCCAAGAACACCATAGAACGGCTCCAAAAGGAGAAATGCACCCTCATATTTGTGGCAGCATTGTTCACAATAGCGAAGATCTGGAAACAGCCCAAGTGTCCGTCAGAGGACGAGTGGATTAAAAAGCTTTGGTACAGCCTGACCAGGTGGTGGCGCAATGGATAGAGCGTCAGACTGGGATGCAGAGGACCCAGGTTCGAGACCCCAAGCTCGCCAGCTTGAGCGCGGGTTCACCTGGTTTGAGCAAAGGCTCACCAGCTTGGACCCAAGGTCTCTGGCTCGAGCAAGGGGTTGCTCGGTCTGCTGAGGGCCCGCGGTCAAGGCATGTATGAGAAAGCAATCAATGAACAACTAAGGTGTCGCAGCAAAAAACTGATGATTGATGCTTCTCATCTCTCTCCGCTCCTGTCTGTCTGTCCCTGTCTATCCCTCTCTCTGACTCTCTCTCTGTCCCTGTAAAAAATAAATAAAATAAAATAAAAATTTGAAAAATAAATAAATAAAAAGCTTTGGTCCATATATACTATGGAATACTACTCAGTCATAAGAAATGATGACATCGGGCCTGACCTGTGGTGGCGCAGTGGATAAAGCATCGACCTGGAAATACTGAGGTTGCTGGTTCGAAACCCTGGGCTTGCCTGGTCAAGGCACATATGGGAGTTGATGCTTCCAGCTCCTCCCCCCTTTCTCTCTCTCTGTCTCCCCTCTCTCTCTCTCTCCCTCTCCTCTCTAAAATGAATAAAAAAAAAAAATTAAAAAAAAAAAAAAAAAAAAGAAATGATGACATCGGATCATTTACAATAACATGGATGGACCTTGATAACATTATACGGACTGAAATAAGTAAATCAGAAAAAACTAAGAACTATATGAATCCATACATAGATGGGACATGAAAATGAGACTCAGAGACATGAACAAGAATATGATGGCAACTGGGGAGGGGGGGATGGGGCGAGGAAGGAGAGAAGGGGTGGGGGAGGGGAAAGGCACAAAGAAAACCAGATAGAAGGTGACAGAAGACAATTTGACTTTGGGTGAGGGGTATAGAGCATAATCAAATGTCAAAATAATCTGGAGATGTTTTCTCTCAACATATGTACCCTGATTTATCAATGTCACTGCATTAAATTTAATTTTAAAAAATGGAAAAAACCCCAAAAAAACTAAGTTCACTAATTGAATTCTATATAAGGGGACTTCCAGTGAATCTGTTTGGGAAATGACGTTTATCAGGTGATTGAAAATAGTGAATTTCTTAGCCATGCAGACAAATGGCTACTAATAAAATTGACTAGTTGATATTTGGTCTATGCTATACCTGATCATATACAATAATATAATTCAAAAAACACTACTAGTATAAAATAAATTATAAAAATTAAAAAGAAAACTACAATTTACTCTGGAACAACAGGAGATTGAAAATCAGTATACTGCTTATCCTGTTCAAAAACAAGATATATGTGAGCCTATGGCTCCTCCAATTTAAGGTAAAAAATTAATTGGTACTGGCAGGGGAAGGATTTTTCAATTCCCTGAAATCTCTGAAATGCAACAGGTGCTTATGCATCATAATAATTTAGAATCTAATTCTAGTAATTTTTCTGCATCTATTTTTCCAATTATTCGACAGCCTTTTCCTCTTAATGCTCCAAATCCTGGGGGAGGGCATAATATCCAATTTGACCAAACTGAATTTACTTTCTTAAAGCTAGTCAAACAATCTTTTTAATTTAATTTAATTTTATTTTATTTACTTATTTTTACAGAGACAGAGAGAGATAGTCAGAGAGGGATAGACAGGGACAGACAGACAGGAACGGAGAGATGAGAAGCATCAATCATTAGTTTCTTGTTGCGCATTGCGACACCTTAGTTGTTGTTCACTGATTGCTTTCTCATATGTGCCTTGACCGCGGGCCTTCAGCAGACCGAGTGACCCCTTGCTTAAGCCAGCGACCTTGGGTCTAAGCTGGTGAGCTTTGCTCAAACCAGATGAGCCCGTGCTCAAACTGGCGACCTCGGGGTCTTGAACCTGGGTCCTCTGCATCCCAGTCTGACGCTCTATCCTCTGCGCCACCACCTGATCAGGCATAGTCAAACAATCTGTTGCTACGTATGGACCTCAGTCCTCATATGTTCAAGGTCTTATCTCTTCCTATTGTAATGATCATTTAATCATTCCTTTGGATTGGGATTTACTTGCTAGTACAGTTTTGGAACCAGGACAATATTTACAATTCAAATCTTGGTGGAGAGAGGAGGCTTTTCGAATATCTCTCATGAACGCCAGAAATAATCCCCTGAGAGCTACTTTTGAAATGCTCATTAGCATTGATGCTAATGCAGCTGTGGGACAACAAAATGGTTATACTGATGCTGTTATAGCTCAGATTAGATCGCTTGTCTTAAAGCCTGAATGCAAATCACTGGAGTTAGACACAAGGAAGAAAAGCTTGCAGCTTTACATCAGTTGGTACAAATTCAATTAGATTTAGGACATATAGAAGAATCATGAAGTCCTTAGAATTCTCTAGTCTTTGTAATAATAAAATAAATAAATATTAATTGTCTTTGGTGTTTTAGCTATGATCCTCTGAGCTATCGTTTTGTTTCTTTCTTATTCTTTGCTTGTATTGGATCTGACTATAGAAAATATCCCAGCAGCTGCCAAGAGAATTTTCTTGAGGAAATTTTGTTTAGTCTCATCCATCGTCAGTCCCTCTGTCAGAAAATGCCCTGATTAAAATCAGGCAGGTATCTTTCTAGTCTGACTGTGCTCTGAAATCCTGGGTTTCTCTTTGGTTTGTCTGGTCTGGTTTGTCTGATTCTATTTTCTGTTCAGTTTTTGTTTGATGTTGTCTAAAATGTGATTTTTAAGGCCTGAATTAAGTGTTTACATACAAAAATTAAAAATGCCGACTTTTATATTGAAAAAATAGTTTCATCCATATATTTTTTGCTTTAAAATTAGAAATTATAAGGAGCGCTCATTTAAATTTAAATTGAATTGAATATAGATCCTTAAGACTTGCTAATTTGGTTAATACATTGTAAGGTATATTCAAAGTTTGAAATGAAATAAGAATTCAAGTATTAGAATTAATTAAAGTTATATGTTATACTTGTGTTTCTGTGTTGAAAATTGTCTTGTTTGTGTGTAAAATATGCTCAAATTTGTAAAACTAAGGAATTAAATAAAATTAAGTCACTTTAAGAGTTTATCTCAAGCTGCTTCAGCCAGTTGGCTACTTGTAAGGCAACATCCTGAAAAAGGAGGCACTGAGGAAAGCGGGAATTTAGTTCCTCTAATGCCCTATAATAGACTTAACAATACAAAAGACTTTTAGATATAGAAGTTAATGCATCTTTTATTACTAAGCAACATTAGTTTTCTTTTTAGCCCACTTAGGCAGTAGTCAACTAAGCTGCATGGCTTAGGAAAAGTCCCTAACAAAGCTCTAAAATTTTTTTTACAATAGAAAAATAACAAGGGTCATTTGGCCTCTAATAAAGAAAAACATTTATCTTATAAATAATTAAAAGAGCAACTTTTTAAATTACAGTCTAAACTTTCTGACAAGGAGTTTATTATGCTCACTATAACCAAATTTCTGCCAAAGCTCTTAAAGCAGTGGTTCTCAACCTGTGGGTCGCGACCCTGGCGGGGGTCGAACAACCAAAACACAGCCTAAGGCAACCCCTGTGTTTTGGTCATTCAACCCCGCTGGGGTCGCGACCCACAGGTTGAGAACCACTGTCTTAAAGAGTTAAAAACTACTTGCTCCCAATATAAAACTAACTGTCTTTATACGCAGTTAGAACTGCTATACTCCTTCATGGACTCTGAATGTTTTATTTCAAAAAATTTAGAAATATTAGCTCGAACTGTTCTTTCAAAAGCAAAAGAGTTACAATTTATGACTTAGTAGGAGAATCAAGCTAATCAAAATGCTAATGCTAACCCTCTTATTAATATTTATTACACAAGAACATTTTTTTTAACATTTTTAAAAAAGTTTTTTTATTTATTCATTTTTGGAGAGGAGAGAGAGACAGAGAGGGAAAGAGAGGAGAGAGAGACAGAGAGAGAGAAGGGGGGAGGAGCTGGAAGCATCAACTCCCATATGTGCCTTGACCAGGCAAGCCCAGGGTTTCAAACAGGCGACCTCAGCATTTCCAGGTTGACGCTTTATCCACTGCGCCACCACAGGTCAGGCAACACAAGAACTTTTTAAATAGACAGTTTGCTAATTTACAACAGCAATGTAGGCAAAATATAGGGGTGAGAATTTGCTCCTATCTCCACAACTACAGGACTAGTAAATACCTTCCAGAAAATTGAAGCGTCAGCATAAGTCAAAAATAGAAAAAAGGGAGATTTTAACAATTAAATAAACTTACCCAGGAGGCAAAAAATGTTTTAATTAAGACTAAGACTTCAAAAAACATCTTTGACTCTGTTTCTAGCAATGTTAGCTGTTGTGTCTATAACAATAAGCAGAACTAACTATTCTTACTAAGTTTATATTACTTAAATAAGCAATGTTGAATAGCCCAACACTATATCAACATTATGTCAATCAACCTTTAAAAAAATTCATCAAAAATATTCTCAATCTTTAATAATCCATTATATAAATGACATATTAATAGCTTGTAAACATAATGCTGAACTTTCAGTCATCCTTAAAAATGCTTCTAAAACCTTAAATCGGTAGTTTAATTGTTACCGAAGACAAAATTCAAACATCCTGTCCTATTAACATTGTTACTGATTCACAATATGTAAAACATAGAGTTAAACTTATAGAAACAATTTACATTTCAAATAATGGTTCTGAATTACACAAATTGTTTCAAGAATTACAACTCTTATTGTAGGAATGAAATTTGCCTATGTATATAACTCACATTTGTTCTCACACAGCTTTACCAGGACCTATGTCTACTACAGATAATGAAATTAATCAATTACTCATTAGATCAATAAAAATAGCTACTGGCCCTGGCTGGTTGGCTCAGTGGTAGAGTGTTGGCCTGGCATTCAGGAGTCCCAGGTTCAATTCCCAGCCAAGGCACACAGGAGAAGCGCCCATCTGCTTCTTCACCCCTCCCCCTCTCCTTCCTCTCTGTCTCTCTCTTCCCCTCCCACAGCCAAGGCTCCATTGGAGCAAAGTTGGCCCCGGGCGCTGAGGATGGCTCCATGGCCTCTGCCTCAGGCGCTAGAATGGCTCTGGTTGCAACAGAGCGATGCCCCCGATGGGCAGAGCATCGCCCCCTGGTGGACATGCTGGGTGGATCCCAGTCGAGCGGGCGCTTGCGGGAGTCTGTCTGACTGCCTCCCCATTTCCAACTTTGGAAAAAAAAAAAAGAAAAAAAAAAGCTAATAAGTTTTATACAAAGACTCATACAAATAGAAAAGGTTTAATACAAAAATTTAAAATAACCTGGCAAGAAGCTCAGAATATTGTTAAAAACTGTACTCAATATAGTATTAAACTGATAAGAACAGATACTACACTTGATCTTAGCCAAAAGGCCGAGAAGCAATTCAATATAGTATTATAAATACTCCTCTATTACCAAGAAGAATGAATCCTAGAAGACAACACAGTAATAACCTGTAACAAATAAATATTACTCATATTTCTTCTTTTAAAAAAACTATCTTTGTATGGTTTTATTAATATTTATTCTTCCTTTCAATAGACCACACCTTTGCCTAGAGAAAAGTCTGATTGTGTCATTCAACATCTTATTGAAACTTTTAATTTATAGGCATTCCTAAAGCAATTAAAACTAACAATAGTCCTGCCTATACATCTACTAAATTTCAACAATTCTTAGCATTTTAAAATATTAAACATACTACTAAAATTCCATATAATCCACAAGAACAAGCAATTATTGAACACAGTAATTGCACTCTGAAAAATATGTTACTTAAACAAAAGGGGGGATAAGAAAGGAGATTATCCCCTAGAATTATGTTACACAAAGCTTTATTTACTTTAAATTTCTTAAATACAGGAGAAGATAATTTGACTGCTGCAGACATTGGACAAAAAGTAACAGTTCTAAGATTAATCAACCTATACATTATAAAAATGAGTTGGATCAATAGGTACCTAATGTAGTACAACATTGGGGAAGAAGGTTTGCTTGTGTCATTACAGAATCTGGTGAAGTCCTTTGGAGTCCTGCTCGCAGAATTAAACTAACATGAATAAGAACAACAGATTCTTTCCATATCTTCCCATTGCTGAGATGGAAGAAATGAATTTCAAAGAAGAATCTTAAAGGTACTAGTGCTTGGTATTGAAAAGGCTAAAATACCAAGTTGGGGTCAACTTAAAAAACTAACCTTTGGCCTGACCTGTGGTGGCGCAGTGGATAAAGCATCGACCTGGAAATGCTGAGGTCGCCAGTTTGAAACCCTGGGCTTGCCTGGTCAAGGCACATATGGGAGTTGATGCTTCCAGCTCCTCCCCCCTTCTCTCTGTCTCTCTCCCTTTCTGTCTCTCTCCTCTCTAAAAATGAATAAATAAAAATAAATAAATAAATTTACTTGCTCTTAAAAAAAAAACAAAAAAAAACTAACCTTTAATGGTAAAAAAAAATTGCTACAAGCTACTAGAAAAGAAGAAAATGCTACTAACCTGTTTTTAGCTATGATTGCTTTGGTAACAATTCTGGTAAGTAAAGCTGAAAATTTTAGTTATTAGGCATATGTCCCTAATCCTCCAAAAGTAGAGCTATTCATTAGGAAAATAGTACCTTTCCTATTTTTTTAAATGACTCTAATTGGCTTCTAGGACCTTTTAATGATAGAGGTCCCTTAGCACCTTCAGAAGAAGGCATGAAATTAGAAAATTATACAACAGGAGTTGAGGGATTACCTATATGTATAGGACATGAGCCACATTGTTTAAACATAGAAGCTCAAGCTTGGCTATTGTCAAAAATAACAGTAAAGAAAAAAAACATTTGTTACAAGGATATAGATTTAAAAGTAATACATCTATACATAAAACGTTATAAATTAAAGCCCTCATAGCTCCGCCCAAATTAAAGGGCAGGGTGCTGATTTAAGGTGGCATAAGAACAATGGTTTAATTATAGCTGGTAGTCAAGGTAATTATACTATCATATAGCATAAAGGAGGGATGTCACATCAAGCTCCTCATATAAAATTTGGTCCTATACAATATCATTTGTGGAAAGTAGCCATGGCATTTAAACATATGTCAGTGTAGAAAGGAAAAATCTGGAGAAATTATCCTTCTAATCATATTATGTTAATCTTTAAGAAGAATGAAACACATTTCACATCTGCTTGTGTTAGATTGCCTTATATGTTTGTTATAGGTGAAACCAAATAGATAGCTGAAAATTATTCAATAACTTGCAATAAGTGTGCTTTTTATACATATATTAACTCTTCTATTCTTTTTATTTTTATTATTTTTAATTTTTTTAAAGATTTTATTTATTCATTATAGAGAGGGGAGAGAGAAAGAGAAGGGGGAGGAGCAAGAAGCATCAACTCCCATATGTGCCTTCACCAGGCAAGCCCAGGGTTTTGAACTGGCAACCTCAGCGTTTCCAGGTTGTCACTTTATCCACTGCGCCACCACAGGTCAGGTATCTTCTATTCTTTTTAATAAAAATAGTCAAAGTCTTTACATTTTAAGAACCTGAACAGGAGTGTAGATTCCAGTACAGATGCATCAAATGTAGCAGGGTTCCCCTTCCATAAGGCTGTTACAACATTTTATTAAGTCCTTGAAGGAAACCAAGAGACTAGTTGGACTGATCATCACCATTATTATGGGACTAATAGCTGTAACCACCACGGCTGCTGTATCTGGAGTTACATTACATCAAAGTATACAGACTGTGGACTTTGTACAAAAATGGCATAAAAATTCTGAACAACTGTGGACTTCTCAATAACATATAGATAGTAACATTAATACTAAAGTTAATGATTTAGAACAGACTATGATTGTGTTAAGAGATCAAATTGTTAGCCTGCAAAGACAAATTAAGCTAAGATGTGATTAAAATGTAACTACTTTTTGTGTTACCCCTATTTCTTAAAATCATACTTATTTCCATTAGGAAAATGTTGTTGTTTTTTTGGTTTTTTTTTTTTTTTTTTTTTCATTTTTCTGAAGCTGGAAACAGGGAGAGACAGTCAGACAGACTCCCGCATGCGCCCGACCGGGATCCACCCGGCACGCCCACCAGGGGCGACGCTCTGCCCACCAGGGGGCGATGCTCTGCCCATCCTGGGCGTCGCCATGTTGTGACTAGAGCCACTCTAGCGCCTGGGGCAGAGGCCACAGAGCCATGCCCAGCGCCCGGGCCATCTTTGCTCCAATGGAGCCTTGGCTGCAGGAGGGGAAGAGAGAAACAGAGAGGAAAGCAGGGCGGAGGGGTGGAGAAGCAAATGGGCGCTTCTCCTGTGTGCCCTTGCCGGGAATCAAACCCGGGTGGAAAATGTTAAAAAGCATTTGTTAAATCATGATAATGTAACTAAAGAAATCATTAAATTACAAAGACATATTCATGAAGCTTTTCAAAGAAAATTTGAAATTCTAACATGTCAACCTATATTGAAGGGATTAATGAATAATTTATTGCAATTAAATCCTATAACTGTAGGACTTTTTATAATAGTTTTAATTCTATGTTTTCTTTTATATGTAGTCTGTCAACAAATCAAAGCAAGAGAAATAAGGGATGAATGACAGAAGGCTGTGTTTTCTGTTGTGCTTCATAACATTCAGCATAAACAAAAAGGAGGAAATGTAGTGGAATAACCCATTGCATGGCCTTGGATGGGAACACAGCCAACAAGAAAAGAATGTTTTGCCAAAAGAATTGTTTTGTGACTTGAAGGCGGGTCACTGAAACAGGTCTATGTGACTGAAGGCAGTTGCTGGGCTTTTCACAGTAAAACATCCTCATAAGATTTCTGTTCCATTCAAGGTTATCCCTTGAGATAAAGAGAGGAATGTTGTGGGAACCATAGAAGCAATAGCAATTAATGCCTTTTGATATTATATTGTTATTAAGCTATCGTGCAGGTGTATTTCATGTATCTTTAAGTAAAAGTTATGCTTGATGTTATGCCAATTTTTCAGTAAACAGGCTTTTTGAAATCTTGTGAATAAAAATAGGACACAGTGCGAACTCGAGGCCATTTGCCTAAGTGAACGGTGGTCCTTTGCTAGTCCACGATGATTTCATCCGCTGATCTCTCTCTCTGTGCCCCCAACTCACAACAACAGTGCCCTGACCTAAAATTGAACCCACAGCCTTTGTGCATCAGGACGGGACTCTAACTGAGCTATCCAGCCAAGACAGGCCATTGTCATTTTTGGTATGAAAAAAAAAAAGTACTACAGGAAAAAAATAGATAATTAAAAAATAAAATAATAATCTAAACTGCTATGGTGACATCAGAAGCCCTTTTTTTTGCTCACCCAACCTGATCTCTTGTCAGTCAGGGGCATAAACACTCTTTCTACATATTTAGCCCAAAGTGGCCCCTTTTCCAATGCCCACTTTTTCTTCTACAATTGCAGCATTCCACACTGAGCAAACTCCTAAGCTCTGGGCATCCAGAATTTATCTGAGCCTGGATCACCACTTGCAAGCTACATTCTTTTGGACAGAGAACAAACTCGTCAGGGTCTTTGCTTTGTCACTTGTAAAATTTCTCATTGGTTGCTGGTTCGAAACCCTGAGCTCGCCTGGTCAAGGCACATATGGGAGTTGATGCTTCTTACTCCTTCCCCCTTTCTCTCTCTCTCTCACTCTCCTCTCTAAAATGAATAAATAGAAAAAAAATTTCTCATTTCTGTACCTGAACACTTACATTGCTGAAGGACCTAGGCTTAGGCCCTTCTCTCCCTCTTCAAAGAATGTGATTTTGGACCTCACTGCACTCACAACTGTAAACAATAGTAGTCCACTCCCGAATCCAGAGGCTGCTTTGGAGAGGTTGCTCAGGGGAAGAGGTCCCATAGAAATTAACTGTTCGCTTCCTGTTCACCCCACTGATGTCCTCACTTGTGGCCCCAGCCGCTCATCCAGCCCAGCCCCATTCCTCACACCCGCCCGCCCCTTAAGTGCACCTCAAGTCCCCCCCACTGCTCACCTCACACCTCGGGACAGACTCCCAGCTCCCAGGCCACCACACCCCTCATGTCCTTCTTGAGTAAAAAAGAGTTTTTTAGGTTTGCTCCCTTGTATTGGGGCAGCACCATGTGTCTGTAGTCTGTGAAAGGCTGCGGTGCTTGCCCTCAGGGCGGCAGATTGCAAATTGCAGATGGCTTCCTGCTTGGGAGGGAAGATTGTTTGCTATGGTTTGCTGGAGAAGGGGTCTATCCCCCAGCCTGTTTTGATAAAGAGAGCAGAGAGAGAGAGAGCTGAGGGGCTTGGGAGCCCTGCTGAGGCGGGGGGTGGGGTGGGGTGGGGGAGGGGGGGTCTGTGAATCAGGGACAGTCCGGAGAGTGAGTCAAAGCTTTGGGAGCCCTGAGTGAGAGGAAAGCTGTCTTTCCTGCCTTGTTTGCTTATCCGCCATTACGAGACTTTAATAAACGGAATGGTCCACCACTTTCTGGCTCCGCAGTTCCTTTACCGTCTGCCCAAATCCAATGGGAACCTGCCTGGCCATGGCAGCCATTGCCCTGGTCTTAGTTCCCCAGCTGCCTCCCTCATATCTGGTACACCTGCCTCACCTCAAGTTGACCTCTGAATCCTATCCTTATATTTACACCACTGCTCCTCTCAGGTTTGGGCCTGATTACCAGCTGAACTCCACACCCTTTACCAGGCCACCTGCTTGATTTTGTCCCCAGGCTTCTACTGTCCACTTACCTGAGCACCCATGAAACCCCTGACATGCTCGTTGGAGCGTGGATGGATATATCAAGGTCTACCCTAGCTATTTTCCCCAGGCACCCACTCTGCCCCTCACACACTGGACTCCAGCCAGAAAGGAGATTTTATCCTTAGGTCTCTACTACACCTCCTTCTCCAGGCATCCCCTCTCCTCCTCAGTAGCTGATTGGAGCTGGGATACAAAATTGCCTCCAGCCTGACCAGGTGGTGGTGCCTTGGTTAGAGTGTTGACCTGGGACACTGTAGTACCAGGTTCAAAACTCCAAGGTCACAGGCTTACCAGGTTGAGCACAGGGTCACCAACTTGAGTGTGGGATCATCAAAAATGATCCCCTGGTGGCTGGCTTGAACAAGGGGTCACTGACTCAGCCCCCGGTCAAGACACATATGAGAAGCAATCTGTGAACAACTGAAGTGATGCATCTATGAGTTGATGCTTCTCATCTCTTTCTCTTTCTGTCTGTCTGTCTGTCTCTCTCTCTCTGAAAGAAAAAGAAGAAAATCTGCCTCCAGGTCTCACCCATTACCTGAGGACTCCCTGTTCAACTCAGATGTGTGGATCCAGGGGACAAACCTCTAGGGGTCTTCATTGTGTCAGTTATAAAAGGTCTCACTTTTACAGCTTACGACATTCATTGCTGAAAGACCTGGCTAAAGACTTGGCTTAGCCCCCTGAGAGCACGTGAGGTGGCTGCTGGCCATGCTCAAGTTGATCTGAGACCAGAAGCAGTGAATTCCTGACAGCTCGTGTGCTCAGGAAAAGGCGCCCCACAGGAATTGTTCGTACACTGGCACCTGAGACGTGGACCACAGAGACAGTCTGAGCGCTTTCCTCTGCTCCCCACCGCCTCTCCCTCCTGTCCTCCCCACTGCCCACCTCACTCCCAGGGCACCTTTCCCCCTCACATCTCACATTTGGCCAGTGAGATGGCCATCTCACATCTCCTCAGCCCCACACCTTTGTCCTGGCCCCATCTCTCACCTCCAGCCCCATTCACCTCTGGCTTAGATCTGACCCACCCCTGATCCATTAGTTCAGGTTTTATGGGTACATTTAACTTAAAACAACCAGAATCGGGTATAGCTGTGGACCTGAAGTTTAATGGAGAAATAAATTTAAAATTTAGACTTTATAAAATGTAAAGCTACTCTGTGAAATAACTTGTTCAGAGAATAAGCATACAAGCCACACCCTGAAAGAAAATCTTTGCTAAACATATGTCTGATCAAAGATTTTTTTATTTTATTTTAGTGTGTGTGTGTGTGTGTGTGTGTGTGAGAGAGAGAGAGAGAGAGAGAGAGAGAGAGAGAGAGAGAGAGAGAGAGAGAGAGAGAGAACAGATAGGAAGGGAGAGAGATGAGAAGTATCAACTCTTCATTGCGGCACCTTAGTTGTTCATTGATTGCTTTCTCCTAAGTGCCTTGACCAGGTGGGGGTGGCCCTCCAGCCGAGCCAGTGACCCCTTCTCAAGCCAGCAACCTTGGGTTCAATCCAGTGACCATGGGGTCATGCGTATGATCCCACTCTCAAGCCAGAGACCCTGTGCATAAGCTGGTGAGCCCACACTCAAGCCGGGGACCTCGAGGTTTCACACCTGGGTCCTCTGCGTCACAGGTGGATACTGTATCTACTGTGCTACCGCCTGCTTAGGCTCAAAGATTTCTGCTAAAAATACACAAAGAACTCTAAAACAAAGAGCCCCACTACACATAGGTAAATGTTGTGGATCGTAAATGACAAAAAGCCTTTGTAGATTCGAGGCTTAGCAAAAGGCTAAGTTCTCCCCCCTCCACCTCCATATTGGCTATGAAGCTGAGTATTTGCACCCACTTCACTTGCTTGCTTAAGTTGCTGGAAGCAATTTACATGCCCTTCCTCTCACTCTTTGTTTCTTCAGATGCTGGTTGATTTCTATAATGCATGGTGGGAGGATTCCTGTTGATGCCTTGGGAGAGTTCCTGTTTTTGCCTCAGATGTGTAACTTTGTATCAAAGACTTCCTTATTTGCATATGGCTATATAATAAAGCAAACGGGCTATGGGGCACTGGGATATTGCCATCAGCATTGAAGAAGCCTCCCGATCCCATTCTTTTTTCTAAATGAGTCTGTTTTCTTGATTCCGCACCATTCTCACTTAAGACCCAGAATTACAAGCCGCGCTGCTCCTTGGCAGGTAAAGATCTGAACTGGCCAAAGAAGATATACAGTGTGGACAAAAAATGGGATTTGGTAAAACAGGTCCAGGTGGGTAATCACAGCCCAGGCATATAACTTCCCTGGTAAAAGGCTTATCTTTGCCTAACTGGGCTCTGCCCATTGTTTCTGCTCATCTGCATTAACATACCTTTGGAATGTTCCTGGCCATCCCCTCCTAAAGTTTTTTGAGAACACAAAATCTTGTTTGTAAACCAATCCTGCTCTTGCAGTCCTCCACCTTCATGTGATCTCCCTTCCCTGTCCTCCTCTGTCCAAATGCGCAAATGAAACAGCCACACTGATATTTTCTGGGATATTTGAATATGCTTCTTTGTCAGAAGGATTATTTTGAGCTGATTGACAGAAGTGGCTCTGAAAACCGAGGACAAATTGTCCTTTTGTGAGGGTCATGCCCAGCATGGAGGCCCTGCCTGCTCAGCCAGGTCCAGGGCACACTTCCAGGATGACTTGGTGTGTGAGGGGTCAGGGCCTGAAGACCATTGGCCATGACTGTCCTGCAGCTTATGATTTGGAGACATTTTCTTTGTGTGAGTTGGCAAGTTTATTACAAGTAATGACACAAGTAGGTAAAGCTTGTTCATTGTTTGATAACAAACAGTTGCAAAAATAGCTTATAAATCATCCAAAAAAAGAACTATGTATCATCCCCGGGTGATGTTCTGGCCCTTTGATGTACTGGGAACACTGAGGTGAAAAAAGGGAACAGTGAGGTGTGAGGAGGATACCAGGTAGTAAAAACTTTGAAAGCCACAATTATCACCATCTCATCGATTTAAGGACACTATTTTAAGGTGCATCATTGGCTCCTGTAACTGCTAAGAACAACACTGCTAAGTAATTTACAATTTGCCAGATATATTCAGACTCAAATATCTTAAAACTGTGAAAACACACGTGCCTTGGATGTTGTTGAAGCCTGGATTCTCGGACATTTACAGAACAATACAAACAGCCGACATAGACCTAAAAACACACTTAATTTTAGTCTAAGATTAATATAATACCGCAGGCCCCGGCTGGGTTCGATCCCCAGTAATGGCACACAGGAGGAGCAACTGTTGTAAAGTACCCGTACCTCAATTCTGCGGGTTTACACAGAGACACCATGTCCAGATGGATTTTGAAGAGTTTTATTAAAAGAGGAGATTCATTAAATATGCTGGCCGCATATGGTTGAGACAGGGCAGCAGACCCAAATTGTGTGAAAGCCCCCCAAATATTTCAGGGGCTGTTTATATACCCTTGATCACACACGGGCGGGGGAGAGCATGACATCATGACACAAGCTTAAGTACTACATTTGTTTAGGGGATATACAGAAACATTAAGACTTTCAAGGTACCGCCCTGGCCGGTTGGCTCAGCGGTAGAGCATCGGCCTAGCGTGCGGAGGACCCGGGTTCGATTCCCGGCCAGGGCACACAGGAGAAGCGCCCATTTGCTTCTCCACCCCTCCGCCGCGCTTTCCTCTCTGTCTCTCTCTTCCCCTCCCGCAGCCAAGGCTCCATTGGAGCAAAGATGGCCCGGGCACTGGGGATGGCTCCTTGGCCTCTGCCCCAGGTGCTAGAGTGGCTCTGGTCGCAACATGGCGACGCCCCGGAGGGGCAGAGCATCGCCCCCTGGTGGGCAGAGCGTCGCCCCTGGTGGGCGTGCCGGGTGGATCCCGGTCGGGCGCATGCGGGAGTCTGTCTGACTGTCTCTCCCTGTTTCCAGCTTCAGAAAAATGAAAAAAAAAAAAAAAAAAAGACTTTCAAGGTACCACAAAGATGTTTACAAGTCTTTTAGGGTTCATCTTCCTTCACTAGCCTAGAGGTATTTTAGTCCAAGAAGGGGTAGGAACTACAATCAGTGTAAGATGGTATATAAATTCTGTCTCCCATTGAAAGAGAAGAAGTTTCTTGGTTAACCTTTATTTTAGATTTAAAACTAAATGACCCATTGTTCTTGCAAGCCAGAAAACTTCTACATTCTTCTCCCTCCCCTCCCCCAAGGAAGGATGGGACAGAAAAGCCTGACAGGAAAGCCTGACCTTTCCTTCTAGAATATCAATAATTTTTCAGCTTTTTGGTACCTTACTACACAACCATCTGCTTCTCTCCCCTCCCCCTTCTCTCTCTCTTCCTGTCTCGCAGCCATTGGCTCAATGGATCCGAGACTTGGATAGCTTGGTTTATTTGAGCATTGATCCAAGACGAGGGGTTACCGGGTATATCCTTGTCGGAACCCGGTCAGTGAGCATGCGGGTGTGTATCCTCTATCTCCCTCCTCTCACTTAAAAAAGAAAGAAAGAAATTAGAGCACAGCCACCCTGGCCAGTTAGCTCAGTCAGTTAGAGCATCATCTCAATACACCAAGGTTAAGGGTTTGATCCCGGGTCAGGGCACACACAGGAAGCAAACAATGATGGCATGAGTGGATGGAGCAACAAAGGAATGCTTCTCTCCCCCTCACCCCCACCTTCTCTCTGCCTCTCTAAAATCAATAAAAATTAAAAAAAAAACACACACACAGACATTGGAGCAGGGCTAGGAGCAATGGAAACCAGGACTCTGTGGTTCTGAGTAATGACATCACAGCCAGCACCACCGACCCAGTCTCCTCAGCCCCACAGACTTCACAGCCCTGCAGCTCAGCCTCAAAGAAGCACCAAGAACAGAAATTAGTCCAATGGATATCTGCACGTGAATGCCACAGTTACATCATCCTTTCTGCCTTTAGACAACCAAAGAATGGCTCTAATGTTGTCTCAATTCTGCCACCCTTGCCCGTCACCCTCTGACTCGCCCTAACAGTCACCAAGAGTGCCGCGTGAGGCTGGCCCTGCATCACTTTCTGCTCTGGCACCATGCTGCACGCAGCCCCACTCAGAGTCTCCAGCACTTCTTTGTCCACAGCACGCATCTGTTACCGGACTCCGTGCTGTCTTCATCCTTCTCCATCCTTCTGACTGCATCGTCCATGGCCCAACCATTTTGGGCATCAGCCTGTGACACAACACATAGCCAACACAAGACCATCCAGACCTTTCAAGGTAACAAAAAGTTATGCAGCCCTGATAGCCGACTAGCCCATAGTGGTCTTGGGCAGGTGTATGCTGTTCATTGTCATATCTGTCTTGATTGAAGTATTGGTACCAGGATTTCCTGACTTCTCTGATCCATTGCTGGGTTTTGAATCAAGAGGGACTAAAATAGGACAGACACTGGTCACATGAAATAACATGGTGAAAAACAGAATACAAAGCAACATTGCCCTGTAGCTCAGTTGGATACTGTTGCTCTGACACACTAAGGTTGTAGGTTAGATCCCCAGTCAGGGCACACACAAGAACCAACCAATGAATGCATAAATAAGTAGAACAACAAAACATTGTCTATGTCTCTTCCTTCCTCCCTCTCTCCCTCTCTTCTCTTTATAAAATCAATAGATAAATAAAATAATTTAAATAATCCAAATAAATTTCTAGAAACACAACACCTACCAAAACGAAATCTTGAAGAAATAGAAAATCTGAATGGACCTATAACCACTAAGGAAATTGAATAGGTCTAAAAAAAAATTAACTAGTATACAGAGAAAGGACTTTGGAAAATAAAGAGAGTTTTTCAAACATAGTCTTTTATGGTAGAACACTTAGCAGAATTTTGTATATAAGTTTACCTAAATTGCTTAAATAAGTTTTTTTTTTTTTTTTTTTAAATATTTTTTTATTCATTTAAGAAAGGAGAGGGGGGGAAGAGAGAGAGAGAGAGAGAGAGAGAGAGAGAGAAAGGAGAGAGGAGCAGGAAGCATCAACTCCCATATATGCCTTGACCAGGCAAGTCCAGGGTTTTGAACCGGTGACCTCAGCATTTCCAGGTCGACACTTTATCCACTGCGCCACCACAGGTCAGGCGCTTAAATAAGTTTTGAATGACTATGTAAATCATTTAAACATATAATTGGTAGAAAAGTTAAGGAATGTTCAAGATACTGTTAAGTTACTCTCTGAATGTCCCGTGCAGATGCTCCCGTGCCAAATCATGGTTTCTTCGAGCTTGCTGCACTTCAATATATGAGCAACTGAGATAAATGTGCATTTACTTATCATGGCATTGTTTGCTGTGTGTTTAATTATAGGGACTCTCTAACTTAGTAACACTTATTTTAAAAAATTGTTGGTTTATTTATTGTGTGTGTGTGTGTGTGTGAGTGACAGACAGAGAGAAAGATAGAGAGAGGGATAGATAGGGACAGACAGACAGGAAGGGAGATGAGAAGCATCCATTCTTCCTTGTGGCACCTTAGTTGTTCATTGATTGCTTGACCAGTGTGCTACAGCAGAGCAAGTGACTCCACGCTCAAGCAGGTGACCTGGGAGTTTCGAACCTGGGTCCTCTGCATCCCAGTTTGATGCTTGTGCCACCGCCTGCTCAGGCTGTCGGTTTATTGGTTTATTTTCTTCTGAGAATATGTTGGGAGAATAGGGAAAGCATAACGTTTCCACTTTAGTGAAACTTGTCCCCAGACACATTATTGAAATCACACTATTTAATGGTAGCTCCAGCTCTATAGCTGAAAGACCTTTGAACTTAAACTGCAGCTTTGACTCTTCTTGAGTCTCCAGTCTGCAGATTTACCCTGAAGATTTTGGTCTTGATGGATGCTATTCAAAAAAAGATGAACACATGATGGCAGCAGAGAACAGCTATTCTGGTGTCCTATATTCGTATTATCCCGAAGTAGCACACGGGACTGCAGCAGAGAAAAACTTTAAAAATATCAAGAGTAATACACATGAATGTAGGGTTTCTTTTCTTTTAATGATAGTCTGTTTTTGTTTGTTTGTTTTTTACTGAGACAGAGAGAGAGTCAGAGATAGGGACAGACAGACAGGAATGGAGAGAGATGAGAAGCATCAATCATTAGTTTTTCATTGTGGCATCTTAGTTGTTCGTTGATTGCTTTCTCATATGTGCCTTGACCGTGAGGCTACAGCAGACCGAGTAACCCCTCGCTCAAGCCAGCGACCTTGGGTCCAAGCTGGTGAGCTTTTGCTCAAACCAAATGAACCCGCGCTCAAGCTGGTGACCTTGGGGTCTCGAACCTGAGTCCTCCGCATCCCAGTCCAATGCTCTATCCACTGCGCCACCACCTGGTCAGGCAATGATAGTCTGTTTAAAAAAAATTTTTTTTTCTTTTTTCCCCGTGTCCCAGCGCCTGAGGATAGAACCGGCAGATGGAAACCATAGGCACCGAAGACATGACACCGAGGGGCCGGAGCCCACTGCTCTGCCTCTGTACATTACGGGGGCTGGGACCACACGCCCAACCCAGCCAGGAAGAGGAGGCTTTAAAATTTTTATTTACTGATTTTGTAGAGAGAGGAAGGGAAAGAGACAAGAACATCAATCTGTTCGTGGATATATCCTGACCAAGATTGAACCCATCAACCTCTGTGTCTATGCACGATGCTCTAACCGACTGAGCTATCCGGTCAGGGCCACACACAAATAGTTTTTTATAAATACAGCAGTAAAAAAAAAAAAAAAGTATTCCTTAAGAAAAAAACACACAGTTCCCTCCCCAGAGTCAGCCTCTGGTCTTACTGCTAACTTATCGCAACTCACGTGCTCCCGGTGACCTTCCACCCGGAGATGGGCTGACCTTGCACCATCGCCACCTGCTCCTGCCCACTCCCTTTGTGAATAACTGGCTACAAGCAAAGATTTAACATGTGGTGGCAGGGCCGGGGGGTGTTCCTCTGTATTTGAGTGACGCCCAGGCCTGGCAACCTTTTGGAGAAGCTGCTCGTGGCTTATGGCTACTTCGTCTGACCTCACAGAGGAGTTTGTTTCTCTTCCTCTGAGCTACCATCATCTTTCCTGCCTCTTTGGAAGATGGGCCTGGGCAGGTGAGGGTCTAGAAATGTGATCATCCCAGATTAGAAAAGAGGGGACACTGTAACAGACCGGAAGACCAGGAGGAGGGAATCTTGGTGGTAACAATAACAACCATATAGATAGAGTTCCAGAGCTGGACTTGCTGTGTGGTCTTTTGTGAACAACCCAACCTCTCCACCCATGCTTGTCCAATCTGTAAGTTCAGAGATTTTATACAACAGCCTTGTTCCTTTTCTTTAAAAAATTGATTTTAGAGAGACAAAGGAAGAGTAAGAGAAACGTAGACTTGTTGTTCTACTTAGTTATGCACTCATTGGTTGATTCCTGTATGTGCGCTAACGGGGGATCAAACCCACAACTTTGGCACATCAGGACAATGCTCTAACCAACTGAGCTACCCAGCCAGGGAAACAGCCTTGCTCTTTTAGCAGCTGTTATAAATCACTTTCAAAACAAAATATTAAATATATATATATGATGTCCGTGAATGAACTCCCAGACTAGGAACTATTCTGTAGAGTCTCCCGTGGAATCATCATTGTGCTGATTCCCAAAGCAGATGCCACTGTGTGACAGGGTGAGGACGGTGCATTCAGACAGGAACAAACGTTCTCCAGCTCCTTGTGGGTCAGTCAGGCAGGGTTCTCGGCTTTGGGTGGTATCTTTCCAACCTGCAGAAAAAGAAGTTCAGACCCTCCCACTAGGAGATCCCCATAACCACCCTGTGGGGCATGAATTATTATCCCCATTTAACAGATTAAGGGAACGAGGCTCAGAGTAACCAACTGAAATACAGGAAGGGTTTGTTTGAATCCAATTCTTCTGGCTCCAACTCCAGTGGTTGGTTATTATTATTATTTTTTTAACAGAGAGTCAGAGAGAGGGTTAGACAGGGACAGACAGACAGACAGGAATGGAGAGATGAGAAGAATCAATCATTAGTTTTTCATTGCACGTGCGACACCTTAGTTGTTCATTGATTACTTTCTCATATGTGCCTTGACAGTGGGCCTTCAGTGGACCGAGTAACCCCTCGCTTGAGCCAGCGACCTTGGGTTCAAGCTGGTGAGCTTTGCTCAAACCAGATGAGCCCACGCTCAAGCTGGCGACCTCGGGGTCTCGAACCTGAGTCCTCTGCATCCCAGTCTGACGTACTATCCACTGCGCCACCGCCTGGTCAGGCGGTTGGTTATTTTTAAGCACACCATGACTCCTTCTAGATTGCCCTGGACCGCAGTGTCCTCCGCAACCCTGAACTGTCCATGTGGCTTTGATGTGAGGCTTCGGTTAAAATGCCAAGACACCCAGCAGGAACCCATCCTCCCCTTCCTCGGAACCAATAGCAACACCATTGTTGGACTACAGGTGGAAGCTCCGGTGTAGTGTGAGGCCAGTTGGGAAGGAGTGGGGTGTTCTCTGTGCCTTATTTTCTATGGGTACAAATGGGAAGTACAATTATACCGAGTTTCACACATTCCATGGGGATCAAATGAGATCATTCACAGGAAGCCACTGGCAGGCCACCATGTGCACAGTGGACCTTCCATAAATGTTAAGTCACCACTTTCCATTTCCTAGATGGCCTGATGGAAACAAGCTCAGCCACCAGGCTCGGGGCACAGTATTCACCCCAGCAGCTCGACATCCCCTGTGTCCTGAAATGATTTGTTACTTACTAACTTTAGAAAAGCATGTGGACTTACTTATCCTCCCTTCTTTGATCCCCCAGCCCCACAAACACACTTGGAAAGGAGAGGTGCCCTGTGGGTGAGTGCCTCACAGCCAGGGGACCAGCCTGAGGAAAGCCCTAATCTGAAACTCAAGCTCCCTATAAGAGTCAAACCCCAACACATGGGTTAGACCCTCACGCTCCCTGGACCTCAGGTCCCCCATCTCTAAAAGGAAAATCTGGATTGGAGAATCTCTAAAATGCCTATGACTTGAAGACTCTGTGGATGACTTCCTCACAAGTATACAACTTTCCAGCTGTGCTATGGGCACTAAACCCATTCAGGAGTCCCTGGTTCTTACTTCTTCGTAGATGGTGTTATGAAAGGAAGGGTTGGGATTCCTCTTCTTGGATCCAAACTGAAATTCAGAGGGTAAAGAGTGCTCAACATTAGATCAAGAAATGCCCCACTCCTAAGTGGTGTGAGAGGTCACAGAACAGACTCCACGCCCAGAAATCCTTGAACTACCCCACTCAGCTCTTCATCTCAGACCTGTTGTTTTCCTCCAAACAGAACTAGACAGCATCTTCATTGGCCTGTTACCATTTAAATACAGTCCTTTAACACAAGCTACAGGAACACACACAGTGGAAGACAACTCACTCAGAAGTGCTCACACACACACTTTGCAAAAGCAGGTGGGCACGGACAACCTTCAGGAGCACCCACCCTGGGGGAGCTCACCTTCTGGCAGGGGTGCACTACTGAGTACAATGTAGCTGCAGTGGTTTCTGATGTGGAAGCCGGAGGCTAATGAGAAGAGAAATATAGTCATGTCAGAAGCGTGTCTCTAGCACAACCCCAGGGAGGGAGTTCTCTCTTCCCCCTCCACCCTGCTCTGACAGGAGGCTTACGTATTAGTTGAAAGAACCCTGGACTAGTCACGGAGTCAGACAATCTGGATGCTAGCCCCTCTTGTTAGGTCGCCAGAGGAGAGACACAAAAACCTGATGAGTTTTACAAGAAATGTATGCATGCAGTTGTGAACAGGTGGGCTAGGACCCTAGTAGCATCTGACCCAAGGGCCTGGGGATTTAAGCTCTTAGAGGGTTAGTGAGCAAGGCTAGCTAGGAGGTTAGTTTGGCGCAGAATCTTGGGGCTGGGTGAAGGGATGTGGTCCAGATGGAGGCTGGGTGAGGGGAGGTGGGACAGCAGGCAGGTTTGCTTAGATGGGAAGTTACGGTGAAATATAGAAATACCATATCCCTGACCATAGAACGAGTTTTGCAAGATTTGCAGATAAGTAAATGAAAAGAGTTCTGTAAAAGCCACAAATGCTCCCTAATGTCTAGATTCCGGAAAGCCCTCAGGATGCTGCCTTAACAACCTCTGTGAAAGGCCAAGATAACCGAGCACATTCTTTTGCTTTTTGTAAAATGCTTCGCTGAGCGCTGTCTCCCTAGATTGTTCCAACGATAACCGAAAGCCTGTTTTGCTTCTATAAAACTGCTTTGGTTAGGTGCTCACCCCTTCCCCCTCGCTTCTTTTTGCCTTTCAAAGCAAACCCCTGAGTTCATTCAGGGCTGTGAGTTCTTTAGGATGTGAATCCACTTGTGGTCGCCGGCATTAAATTAAAGACTCCTGAATTTGGCTACTTAATTGTGTGGCAAAATGTTTGTTTCCTCGCTGTCCAGATATAACAACGGGAACTGCCCTGGTGCCAGATCCCTTGAAGTTTAATATGGCTCCATAGAGCGTTTTTTTGTTGTTTTGTTTTTTTGTTTTTTTACAGGGACAGAGAGTCAGAGAGAGGGATAGATAGGGACAGACAGACAAGAACGGAGAGAGATGAGAAGCATCAATCATCAGTTTTTCGTTGCGACTCCTTAGTTGTTCATTGATTGCTTTCTCATATGTGCCTTGACCATGGGACTACAGCAGACCGAGAAACCCCTTGCTCGAGCCAGCGGTCTTGGGTCCAAGCTGGTGAGCTTTTGCTCAAACCAGATGAGCCTGCGCTCAAGCTGGCAACCTTGGGGTCTCGAACCTGGGTCCTCTGCATCCCAGTCTGATGCTCTATCCACTGTGCTACCGCCTGGTCAGGCTCCAAAGAGCGTTTTTGGTAAGGGGCCCTGCACCCGAACCTAACGCCTCTCTGTTATTAAAAATAGTTGCCCATTGAGCTCAGTTGGTTAGAGCATCTTCCCAAAGCACAGAGGTTGCTGGTTTGATACCTGATCAGGGCACATATAGGAACAGATTGATGTTTCTATTTCTCTTTCTCTCTCCTTTCCTCACTAAAATCAATAACTAAAAAAAAAAAAGGGAAAAGAAAAGACCCTGGCCGGATAGCTTGGTTGGTTGGCACATCATCCCAGAACCTGCAGGTTACCCATTTGATCCCTGGTCAAGGCACATACAGGAAAGGATCTATGTTTTTGTCTGTCTCTCTCTCTGTTCCCCTCTCTCAAATCAATCAAATAAACATTAAAAAAAAATAAAACAGTTCCTTGTTCATTGCGCCAAGTTTGCAGGTTCGATCCCCCATCAAGGCACATACAAGGATCAGCCAATAAATGCATAAATGTGTACAACAAATCAAAGTTTCTCTCTCTTCCTCCCTCCCTCTCTCTCTAAAATCAATCAATAAAAAAATTTAAAAGACAGTTGTTTTGTTGAGCATGTACTCTGTGTCTGTATTCTCCCCAACCCTCAAACTACTCCTCTATGATAGCAGTGACTATAATTTGCCTCATTCTACACATGAGGTTCCAAAAATGGTAACTAGCCCAAGTGAGGGTGTTGGAAGAGAACAACACAGACCTGTTCTTTCCTGAAAACAGTTAGAATAAAAAGTGCACGGACCCCAAGTACTGGAAGCAGCAGGAAGAAAACAGAAGTTGAGTTCCCTGCCAGCTCCATGTGGCCCCACACGCTGGGAGTCAGGGAGGCAACCTCCTGCGTCTGACCCCACAGCTCTGTTCAGCTGTGCAGACCTCAGACCACTCTGGTCTTGTCAACCACCTTCACACAGCTGCACAAGGCTACCTTCTGCTGCGGGAGCACCAAGGTCTTACTCTGCCATTCAAGGGTGTGAGGTTTTCTTTGGGTTGGGGGGAGGGTGGTATGAGGAAGCCCCAGACACAGGATGGACTAGAATAGAGAAGCCAGAGTGGTACCTGGGACAGGATCATGGAGTAGATGGTGTTCCCTTCCCCGGGGGAACCTTGCCCCTGCCCCTGCTCCTGCTCCTGCATGAGGAATAGGGAAGGACACGAAATATTAGCAGACGGCTTGGTCCTGTGGATTTGGGTCAGATGGGGAGAGACAGCACAAGGAAGAGGAGCTCCGGGAGCCTGGGTGGGAGCGGCCATCTGTCACCCAGGATGGGAGGGACGTAGACAGATGAGGCAGCTGTGAGCGTTAGGTTTGGGTGCAGCACCCCTTACCAAAAAACTTCTATGAAGACTGAGGCATGGCCTTGGTGGGAAGGACAGCATCATGTGATGCTGCTCAAGGGGTTCCTGTTACCTCTTTACTTTGGTAACTTGGAAACTTGCCTTTGCTGACTTTAGACAAATTTTGCCACTGATAACGGCACTGTGCTCTGAGTCTCACCTCCGGACACTGGGACTCAGAGGCTTTAGATCTTTCCAAGCCCCATGTCTACATCCAGCCCCGGTGGTCTGCTCACCCTTGGAATCAAGCCAGCCTCCTGGGCAGCTGCGGTGAAGCCCTGGGCCCAAGGCCGAAGGCAGTGCTTCCCTCCCTCGGTCCTGCCCCCACACTGGGCTGTGGTGGGATCACCACACAGGGGCAGAGTCAGGGACACCAGCTGTCCTGGGAGGCTGCAGATCACAACATCAGGCAAGAAACAGACACTGCTATTTTCTTTTCTTCCCAGATCTGTGTGAAGTATCTCCAGGAGGGTCACAGGTAGGCCCCAGTGAGAGCAGGGGAAGCCAGAGGGTGAGACATTTGAACAGAGCCTTGGGGACATCACGGAGAGACCTGGGAGGGATGAGGTCACGAGGGGACAGTCCACTGACTCAGAAGCAGAGTGAATCCCCAATAGGTTTTTTTACCCTAAATAGTTCTTTGACCTATATTCTCCATCTCCTGAATCTACAGTGTTCTTCCCCAGGGAGCGGAGGCCACTTGGAGTGAGCACTTGGGCTCTGTGGCTGTGTCTCTGACCAGAGTCTGGTGCTGATGGAAGAGACACACTTCCTTCTGTGTTCACACCCCAACATCCCATTGTGGGGCAGATACAGGCTGCAGGAGCTGCCCTGACTGCTCATCCCTGTCCCCGGGCAGCCTCAGGGAGACACCACATGTGACTTCCTGCCTCACCCTCCAGCCAAGCACCAGGCATGGTGGTGAGAACAGGGCCCTTTCTGTCCTCCCTTCCCTCCAGGCAGTTCAGGGAGGCACTGCTGGCCCCCTGGGCCTGTCCCCACATCCTGCCCTGCAGCCCCTCTGTGGTGTAATCCTCCTCCTCAGCTCTGGTGACACAGATGCTAGCTCACTGCATTGTGCCTTCTCACTCTCTCCAGCACCTCAGCCAGACTCAGGCCTCTTCTTCCCCAAGTGGTCGGGAACACAGGGCACTGAGCCGGGGACAACACTGCTCAGCTTCATCTGGCCAGGCCACCATCCTCCCCAGCTGAGCAACGATCAAGGGACCCACAGAAGTGAGTTTCAACTTGCTGGGACATGAGAATTTGTGATCAGACACAGAACACAACATGTTTGCGCTTGTCCTGAGCCTCGGACCAGCCTCAGAAGCTGAGGGCCCCAGGGAGCAGAGGCTACACTCCACGTGGCCACATCCCCAACAGGTGCAATTCTGCACCTTCATGCCCTTTTTTTCCTCTTTCAATCTGTGGCCAGAGCTCAGACAGACACTGAGAGAGAGAGGGAGATGGTGGAGGGGACCAGGATCACCTTGAGAGGACAAAGGGGTTGTCCCTGTTTCAAATGGTCACCCTCCCAGGAGCATTTTCCAGACTGGTTGAGAGAGACCCCAGCCCTCAGGGAGCCGTACTTGATTGCTCCTGACTGGCGCCTTGCGGACATCTTCATAAACTGTCAGGAGCTCCTCTGTCCGGGGCTCTGTGTGAGGAGAAAAGCAGAATGGAGCTGCAGGGCCCAAGGGAAAGCATCCTGTCAGGCATGTTCCACTGCCTCCCCAGGTGGCCAAGGCCCTGAGGAAGGTTCTGGAGAGGAAGCAGGTCAGTGCCTTTCTCAGGAGACCCGAAGCTCAGGAGCGCTGACCAGCCTGACTGCCCCCCACTCCAGCCACGGCCAGTAGAGCTACAGGTGGGGCCAGACTCGGCATGTCTGGGGCCACCAGAAGGCGCGTCTTGGAGCAAAGGCCCAGCAGCCATGGCTTCCCCTGCCACTGTTGCTCACATGTCCCCAGCACCACCACTGGGGACCAGACAGCAAGTTGAGCAGCACCTCTTAGGGACCCTCCACCTACGTGACACCTTCCTCTTCCTCCTCCACACACAGAAGCAGGTGAGGGCGCCAAGGAACAGTGTGATTATGAGACTCACGATGATCATCAGAAGATGTAGGAGGGCGAATTCTGAGGGACACAGAGGCATAGAGTTAGAACTCGGACTCCTCCTCTCCCTTTCTACTTGTCTGCGGCGGCTGTCTCAATACCCACTGGTCTGCCTGGCTGCTCTCATCGCTCCCTGTGGACTCACAGTCACGGTTGTCTCCCTGCTCAACTGAAGGGCCTCCCCCAAGTGACTCAGGTTCTAAGTTGCTGAGCTCTGTGCCCTCAGGCAACTTCCTTAACCTCTCTGAGCCTCTGTTTTCTCACTTTAAAAAAGAGATGTTATCTACACTGTGGGCGTTAATCACATGATCTAATAAATGCAAAGAACAGTAAATGTAACATCTATCCACTGTTTTGTTTTTAACTCAAAAAACGTTGGCAGCACGTGTGCTGTGTGCCAAGCACGTCCTGTGTTTCTCCTTCCTGCACTTGCGGCCTTGACTGCTCTTCCTCGTGTGCGTGTCTCTCTGTTCCTCCATCTCTCCTGCAGCCTGACGGATGACACCATTCATGGGGGGGGGGGTTAAGTGTTGCAGGTGCCAGCTGACTAGGATCTTTACAAACATTATCTTATTTAATCTCCACAATCACTCTGTTCAGTGTTTATTCTTTTTTTTAATTGATTTTAATTTATTGCGTTTACATAGATTCTAGTGTTGCCCCAAATGTATCCCCCCTCCCCTGTTCGGTGTTTATTCTTATCATTCCTGTTTTGCCCCAAAAATTGAGGCTCAGAGAGCTTCGTGACTCTGCCTGAGGTCACAGAGCTTGTGGTGACATGGATGATATGACCCAAAGACAGTGCTCTGGTCCCTCCTCATTGCTTCATTGCTCATTTCTTCCTTGCCTGTGACTACATGCTCTGTTGTCCCTCTTTGGCTATAAGTTCCTTGGAGACAGAACTGCAGGTTGTCTGTGCCCAGGCTGATGTCGCAGTAAGTCTTATTTACTAATAAACCGGGGTGCGGGGGAGTTCTGGTGACTCAGGAGAAGCACAACAATACAGCGAGAATGTTGCCAGGTGCCCGTGATCGTCTTGACGCTGCCACGACCCGGGTAATGTTGTATGGAGGGGACTACCTCTTGGACTATGTGGTTTGGGGAAGGTGTCACTCGAGAGGAGGCAGCAGGTCTCAGTAGAAAAAAAATCACCAGTAGCCAGAGCCGGGCTGTCTCACCAAACTAAGCTTTCCCTATATGGACAGACACCCACCTTCCAGAAGGAGATTCCCGGTGGGGATTAAATTCTTCCAGGCTACAACAGGCCTGACTGCGCAAGACCTGTGTGCTTAGAGGCCAAGGCCCTGGGGAGGCAGCCAAGGGGTGTCATCCCCCGACTGTCCCTTGCACAGGAGCCTGGTTACAGTTCTAACACCCTCGGGCCCTGTTGTAGCCCAAAGCGCTGTACTTACTCCGGTGGGCATCCCGACAGGCCTGGCTGAGCACGAGGGTCTGACTTGCCCAGCTGACGGGGTTGCTGACGTTGCACATGTACACGTGCGAGTCAGTGGCATTGATCTGCTCCTCCAGTTTGGAGAGCTCCCGGATCTGCTCACTCCCTCTGTACCAGGTATAGCTCACATCGCCACCTCCATCTCCTGGGACCGAGCAGCACACAGTCACTTGGCACTTCCCTCCATCCAGGGCCTCCACCTTCTGCTGCATCTGGGGCCTCCCGACAGGATCTGGAAGCAGAGATTCTGAGGAGGAAGGGCAGGAAACACAAGCCTAGGGGAGTCCGAGCACTGTCCTGGGCACTCACCAAACACAGAAACATTGCACTCGTGAGTCAACATCTTCCCCTCCTCATCTGTGACCTCCAGGATGTAGTTACCGCTGTCTTGCTGCTGAGCTGCCTCCATGATAAGACTTAAGGTCTCAGTCGAAAAATTAAGTCTATTGTTGAAACGATGATTACATTTCAAAGTTGGGTTCTTTACACCAGACTCATTTGTCCACTTGAGTATCACACAACGTTCTGACTGTGAACGCAGCTGTGCCTTCCATTCGACAGACTTTGCCCTTGTCTGTGTGCCAGGGGGCTGTACCCTCAGAGATGCTCCCGAGCGACCCACCACAGGTGCACAGGAGACGGTGGAACCTGGGAGAGAGAAACCAGCCGGAGGGGCCGGAAGGCTGTTAGCCCTGAGCATGTGGGCAGCTGGATGTGACTATCCTTAAGCCAAGAGAGTACAGCACCTATGAGAAGGCCAGACCTGCAACCCTGAGAGAGCACATCCTTCACCAGCATCCCTGCTCCCCAGGCTCTGAGGGAGCCCACGAGCCGCTGATTAAGGCTAACACCTCCTTACTATGGCAGTGGTCCCCAACCCCTGGACCGCGGGCCGGCACTGGTCCGCAGCCATTTGGTACCAGTCACAGAGAAAGAATAAATAACTTACATTATTTTTTGTTTTATTTATATTTAAGTCTGAACGATGTTTTATTTTTAAAAAATGACCAAATTCCCTCTGTTACGTCCGTCTAAGACTCACTCTTGATGCTTGTCTCAGTCACGTGATACATTTATCCGTTCCACCCTAAAGGCCAGTCCATGCAAATATTTTCTGACATTAAACCGGTCCGTGGCCCAAAAAATGTTGGGGACCACTGCACTACGGGACAGGCAGGTTTTAAATTCTACAGGTTTTCACTTCACAACGACCCTACAAGATTCTTATCTCCATTTTACAGGTGAAGAAACACACTTAGAAAGAATTTAAAAGTAACTACCCCAAGTTACACAGTGAGAAGGATGAGCTTTTAAAACCCAGTCAATTTGGCTTCAGAGGGTGAATTCTCAACTGCAGTGTTCTACATAAACAGAACATCTGATGTGACGTCCTCCCTACAGCACCAAGGTGACCACTAGTGACCAGCGGTGACCGCTTCAAGTTCTGAATGCTCAGACCCAGCAAGGGCAACTCTCCACACTGAACCCACGGCTCCTCTCTCTGCTTTCCCATAAAGCTGGCTCATAACATCCAGGAGACGTTGGCACAGCAAACTGTGGTTATTCCTCATTAGTGTTTGCCTGGTTTTTGTCACTAGAAAGTCTCCACAAAAATTGCTCCATAGAATAAATAATTAGAAAGGGAAGAGGAAACGTTCACAGTCTAGGCACATCCCAGAACCTCCCCCCACTCCCTCTGGATCAAGACGGGGATCCACGTGATGGAGTGACATAGGCTGTTGTCATTGCTCACTGTAGTGTGGCCACTGCAGTCAATGACAATAAGGAAAGGGAGTGTCCTGTGGCCATTTTGGAAGGAAAGTTATGTGGCATCCCATATAGTAAACAAGGCAGGAAGTAAACAAGTCTGGCTGGATGGGTTGGGGAGGGTCAAGGAGAATTTGAAGGAGAGATTAAGAGATGAGAGTTACACAGACAGATCTGTTAAAGTGGAGGACATTGAGACAAAAGTGATGGAGGGGGTACTTTCAGACATCCACATGCATTACAAATGCACGCAGTCTCAGTCACACCTTCGCCAACCCCCCATAACCCCACAGACACTGAGCAGGTAATTGAAGAACCTGTGATTATTATTTGGTTGATAGAACATGATTCTTTGAACGTGACACCCTGAGGTTGAAGCACATGGGGTTTTGGTTTCTATTCATACCCCAGGACTCGAAGTGGGTCTGCCTGTTCCCACTCCAAAAGCAGAGATTGTGTCACGTGTGTCCCTGTGGTCTTCAGAGTACACCAGGGAACAGGCCAGCACACCAGACATCACACAGAGACCCAGTGACACAAGGGAATGGAAAAATAAATAAGCCTACAGAAAGGACACATACTGTCATCATCACCTATTCCATCTTCGCTGAGTCCCCATGATAACCAGAGCCCTGAAGTCAGAGCTCTTCATGCCTAAGACGCGGTTCCTGATGCCCAGAGTTGTGATCTGGGAACAGCTCACACTCTTGTTCCATAGTGTACGCTTGTTGTCAGAGATACACGATCACCTAATGCAGCTCTTTCCAACTTTTGTTACACTTGGGGACTGGTGAAAATAAGAGAATTATTTCAGGGACCGCTAAGGCAGAAATAAAAAACATTATTTGTATTTTGTGCATTATCTTTTAATTATAATACTGTAAAGTGAAAATTCTCAAAAATAACCAGACAAACAGTAAAAAATATTTTTAATAGAATATGACTTACATTTCTAGAGAGCAATATTTGATTCAAGTAAAGCTAGTGCAAAATCTGCTGTTGCTTCTTCTTTTTTTTTTTTGTATTTTTCTGAAGCTGGAAACGGGAAGAGACAGTCAGACAGACTCCCGCATGTGCCCGACCGGGATCCACCCGGCACGCGCTTCTTTTAAAAAATATATTTTTTGCCTGGCTGGGCGGTGGTGCAGTGGATAGAGCGTCGGACTGGGATGCAGAAGAACCCAGGTTTCGAGACCCCGAGGTCGCCAGCTTGAGCGCAGTTTCATCTGGTTTGAGCAAAGCTCACCAGCTTGGACCCAAGATCGCTGGCTCGAGCAAGGGGTTACTTGGTCTGCTGAGGGCCCGCGGTCAAGGCACATATGAGAAAATAATCAATGAACAACTAAGGTGTCCCAATGAAAAACTGATGATTGATGCTTCTCATCTCTCTCCGTTCCTGTCTGTCTGTCCCTGTCTAACCCTTTCTCTGACGCTCTCTCTGTAAAAAACAAAACAAAACATATATATATATTTCTTGATTTTAGAAACAGGAGAGAGAGAGAAAGGAGGGAAGGAGCAGGAAGCATCAACTCATAGTTGCTCTCATATATATGTGCCTTGACCAGACAAGCTCAGGGTTTCAAATCGGCGACCTCAGACCTCAGCATCCCAGGTTGGTTGCTTTACCCACGGCACCACCACGGTCAGACTGCCAGTGCTTCTTTGCAACAATACTTGGTAACTGAGGCTGCAGTTTTGTTTCTGAGAGGGGAAGCATTTTATCAACATCCATTTGGTTTTTATTTGTGATAGGTTTCATTACATCATTTGACACAAATAGGTAATAAAAAAGACAATTAAGCCTGACCTGTGGTGGCGCAGTGGATAAAGTGTCGACCTGGAAATGCTGAGGTCGCCGGCTCGAAACCCTGGGCTTGCCTGATCAAGGCACATATGGGAGTTGATGCTTCCAGCTCCTCCCTCTTTCTTTCTTTCTGTCTCCCTCTCTCTCTCTGTCTCTCCCTCTCCTCTCTAAAATGAATAAATAAAAAATAAAGAAAAAATTTATTAAATAAATAAATAAAACAGAGATCTGTCAAAAAAAAAAAAAAAAAGACAATTAAAAATTAAATAGCCTGGGCCCTGGCCGGTTGGCTCAGTGGTAGAGCGTCAGCCTGGCGTGCAGAAGTCCCGGGTTCGATTCCCGGCCAGGGCACACAGGAGAAGCGCCCATTTGCTTCTCCACCCCTCCCCCCCTCCTTCCTCTCTGTCTCTCTCTTCCCCTCCCGCAGCCGAGGCTCCATTGGAGCAAAGATGGCCCAGGTGCTGGGGATGGCTCCTTGGCCTCTGCCCCAGGCACTAGAGTGGCTCTGGTCGCAACAGAGCGACGCCCCGGAGGGGCAGAGCATCGCCCCCTGGTGGGCAGAGCATCGCCCCTGGTGGGCGTGCCGGGTGGATCCCAGTTGGGCGCATGCGGGAGTCTGTCTGACTGTCTCTCCCCGTTTCCAGCTTCAGAAGAAAAAAAAAGAAAAAAAAATTAAATAGCCTGACCAGGCGGTGGCGCAGTGGATAGAGCGTCAGACTGGGATGCAGAGGACTCAAGTTCAAAACCCCGAGGTCACTAGCTTGAGCGCGGGCTCATCTGGTTTGAGCAAAGCTCACCAGCTTGGACCCATGGTCACTGGCTCGAGCAAGGGGTTACTCGGTCTGCTGAAGGCCCACAGGCAAGGCATATATGAGAAAGCAATCAATGAACAAGGTGTCGCAATGAAAAAACTAATGATTGATGCTTCTCATCTCTCAGCGTTCCTGCCTGTCCCTATTTATCCCTCTCTCTGACTCTCTCTCTGTCTCTGTAAAAAAAATAAATAAATAAATAAAATTAAATAGCTTTGTAACTAAGAGATGGATATTCTTCTTCCAGTGATATTCAACACTGTGACAATTGTATTTCATGTTTGGACACCAGAGTGACATCAGAAGATAAATCTATGAGTTTTTCTTTCTCACAATGATTTAAGGAACAGTAGTTGATATCTTCTATGAATGGGTTATTGACCCAGAGGTTACCTTTACCTCATTTTCAGGGTAATAATAGTAAAAGCTTTGAGCTAATACTCTTTTTTTTTTTTTTTAAGAGACAGAGAGAGTCAGAGAGAGGGATAGACAGGGACAGACAGACAGATACCAGCTTGGATCCAAGCTGGTGAGCTTTTGCTCAAACTAGATGAGCCCGCGCTCAAGCTAGCGAGCTCGGGGTCTTGAACCTGGGTCCTCTGCATCCCAGTCTGATGCTCTATCCACTGCACCACCGCCTGGTCATGCTGAGCTAACACTCTTAAACTGTTGGTTCATGCCTGACCAGGCAGTGGTGCAGTGGATAGAGCATTGAACTGGGATGCAGAGGACCCAGGTTTGAAACCCCAAGGTTGTCGGCTTGAGTGCAGGATCACCAGCTTGAGCACGGGGTCACTGGCTTCAGCGTGAGATCATAGACATGACTCCATGGTTGCTGGCTTGAGCCCAGAGGTAGCTGGCTTGAAGCCTAAGGTCGCTGGCTTGAGCCCAAGGTCGCTGGTTTGAACAAGGGGTCACTCGCTCTCCTGGAGCCCCCCAACCCACCCCACCCCTTTGGTGAAGGCACAAATGAGAAAGCAATCAATGAACAACTAAGGTGCCACAATGAAAAATTGATGCTTCTCATCTCTGTCCCTTCCTGACTGTATGTCCCTGTCTATCCTTCTCTCTCTTTCTAAAAAAATGGCTCATTTTATTAAATATAAAATTTTGATTGATGTCTGCAGCAATCAAAAAATCTCAGAAGGCCCTGGCCGGTTGGCTCAGTGGTAGAGCATCGGCCTGGCGTGCGGAAGTCCCGGGTTCGATTTCCGGCCAGGGCACACAGGAGAGGCGCCCATCTGCTTCTCCACCCCTCCCCCCCCTTCCTCTCTGTCTCTTTCTTCCCCTCCCACAGCCTAGGCTCCATTGGAGCAAAAGATGGCCCGGGTGCTGGGGATGGCTCCTTGGCCTCTGCCCCAGGCACTAGAGTGGCTCTGGTCGTGACAGAGCAATGCCCCGGATGGGCAGAGCATCGCCCCCTGGTGGGTGTGCCGGGTGGATACCGGTAGGGCGCATGCGGGAGTCTGACTGTCTCCCCGTTTCCAGTTAAGGAAAAATACAAAACAAAAAAAATCTCAGAAAAGTGGAAACATTTCTACATCTTCTTCCTGTATGCAACTTTCTCCAAGAACAATCTTTGAGCCTGACCTGTGGTGGCGCAGTGGATAAAGCATCGACCTGGAAATGCTGAGGTTGCCGGTTCAAAACCCTGGGCTTGCCTGGTCAAGGCACATATGGGAGTTGATGCTTCCAGCTCCTCCCCCCTTCTCTCTCTCTGTCTTCTCTCTCTCTCACTCTGTCTCTCCCTCTCCTCTCTAAAATGAACAAATAAAAAAAAATTAAAAAAAAAAAAAATTTAAAAAAAAAAAAAAAAGAACAATCTTTGAATGCATCCATTTTATTTTTTTTAATTTTTTTATTTTTTATTTATTTTTTATTTTTTTATTTTTTTTTCATTTTTCTGAAGCTGGAAACAGGGAGAGACAGTCAGACTCCCGCATGCGCCCGACCGGGATCCACCCGGCACGCCCACCATGGGGCGATGCTCTGCCCGCCAGGGGGCGATGCTCTGCCCATCCTGGGCGTCGCCATGTTGCGACCAGAGCCACTCTAGCGCCTGAGGCTTTTTATTTTTTTTTACAGAGACAGAGAGAGAGTCAGAGAGAGGGATAGACAGGGACAGACAGACAGGAATGGAGAGAGATGAGAAGCATCAATCATTAGTTTTTCATTGGGACACCTTAGTTGTTCATTGATTGCTTTCTCATATGTGCCTTGACCGCGGGCCTTAAGCAGACCAAGTAACCCCTTGCTCAAGCCAGCGACCTTGGGTCCAAGCTGATGAGCTTTGCTCAAACCAGATGAGCCCACGCTCAAGCTGGCGACATTGGGGTCTCAAACCTGGGTCCTCAGCATCTCAGTCTGACGCTCTATTCACTGTGCCACCTCCTGGTCGGGCCATTTTATTTCTTCATGTAAAAATGTTTGTGCTAAACCCCTGAAGAGAAATATTTAGTTTATTGAAGAAACTAAATATATCTACCATATATGCAAGCTTAACATTCATTCTTCATCTAACAAAAGCTTTACTACTATAGAGTTTCACTCTTGCAGAAAAATGTTTCACTTCTCTCAGCTGGATAAGGTGTTAAAGAGCCCTTCCTCTTGAGAGCCAGCTCGCTTCCTATAGAGAAGGAGATGTTGGTGTTGTAAATCTGTGCTTCCACATAGTGAAGAGCTGGGAGCTCAAACCTCAATTATGAATATAATCAACAATCCTTTTTTTTTTTTCCCCATTTTTCTGAAGCTGGAAACAGGGAGAGACTGTCAGACAGACTCCCGCAAGCGCCCAACTGGGATCCACCCGGCACGCCCACCAGGGGCGACTCTCTGCCCACCAGGGGGCGATGCTCTGCCTATCCTGGGCGTCGCCATGTTGCGACCAGAGCCACTCTAGCGCCTTAGGCAGAGGCCACAGAGCCATCCCCAGTGCCCGGGCCATCTTTGCTCCAATGGAGCCTTGGCTGCGGGAGGGGAAGAGAGAGACAGAGAGGAAAGCACGGCAGAGGGGTGGAGAAGCAAACGGGCGCTTCTCCTGTGTGCCCTGGCCGGGAATCGAACCCGGGTCCTCCACACGCTAGGCCGACGCTCTACCGCTGAGCCAACCGGCCAGGGCTAATCAACAATCTTCACTGTGTCATTCATCCCTGTGATCAATTCAGGGGAAAGTTTATTTGCAACTAAATGCTGCCAGTAAATCATACAGTTCTTGGTCAACATTTCTGGATGTGCAACATCTATTGTTTTTGCAAGCACCCCTGAGTAATATCCAATCATGCTTGGAGCATCATTCATACACACTCCAATGCACTCTCCCCAGTTCAAACCCTTCACTTTCAAGTACTCATTAGGAGCCTGATCAGGCAGTGGCACAGTGGATAGAGCGTTGGACTGGGACGCAGAGGATCCAGGTTCGAAACCCCAAGGTCACCGGCTTGAGTGTTAGCTCACCAGCTTGAGCACGGGGTGGCTGGCTTAAGTGCAGGGTTGCTGGCTTTAGAGTGGGATCAGAGACATGACCCCGTGGTCACTGGTTTGAGCCTAAAGGTCACTGGCTTGAGCCCAAGTTCGCTGTCTTGAGCAAGGGATCACTCGTTCTGCTGTAGCCCCCCCATCAAGGCACATATGAGAAAGCAATCAATGAACAACTAAGATGCCGCAACCAAGAATTGATACTTCTCATCTCTCTCCCTTCTTATTTGTCCCTTTCTCTGACTCTTTCTGTCTCTGTCAAAAAAAAAAAAAAAGGTACTCATTAAGTATCTCTGACCTAGTGGTCCAATCAGGTAGATGAAAACAACTGAGTAGTTCTTCTCTAAAGTCTTTATCGTCAGTGCACCCCAAGAAGCAAAGTAGAATAGCATGGTTGCCCATGTCCGGTGATTCATCAAGTTAAATGGCAAAACATTTTGATTTCTTTATCTCTTCTATAATTTATTCTTCAATATTGTTGGCCATATCAACAGTTCTTCTCTGAATTCTATTGTCCAAAAATGGTAGTGACTCAAGATTTTGTGCGGCTTAAGGACCTAAAATTTCCCAAGTGACATCTAACACTCAAGGCTCTACTAATTCTTCACAAATAGTGAACAGTTTGCTTGACCAGGCAGTGGTGCAGTGGATAGAGCGTCGGACTGGGATGTGAAAGATCCAGGTTCGAGACCCCAAGGACGCCAGCTTGAGTGCAGGCTCATCTGGTTTGAACAAAAGCTCACCAGCTTGGACCCAAGGTCGCTGGCTTGAGCAAGGGGTTACTCGGTCTGCTGAAAGCCTCCGGTCAAGGCACATATGAGAAAGCAATCAATGAACAACTAAGATGTGGTAACAAAAAACTGATTGATGCTTCTCACTTCTCTCCATTCCTGTCTGTCTGTCCCTATCTATCCCTCTCTCTGACTCTGTAATAAATAAATAAAGTCTTTTTAAAAAATAGTGAACAAATTTCATCTTCAATATTTTAAGGGCAGCTAAGTAAGACACTTGAAGCAGCAATTTGTTACTAGTCATTGTTTTCTTCATTTGAATTTTCTGACTTTTCATTTGGTTGTGTGATCTTTCAGAATAATCCAGTGGCTTCTCAATATGATTGCTGTGTTTTGAATGTAAATGATGACTAAGTTTGGAAGGTTTTACCTATCACCTGACAGAATTTAAGAACATACCACACACAGAAGAGCCATAGTAATAATTCACTACCAGGTACTACAGTGAAACCAGGTTTTTTGTTTTTTTGGGTTTTTTTTTTTGTATTTTTCTGAAGTTGGAAACGGGGAGGCAGTCAGACTCCCGCATGCACCTGACCGGGATCCACCTGGCATGCCCACCAGGGGGCGATGCTCTGCCCATCTGGGCCATTGCTCTATTGCATCCAGAGCCATTCTAGCGCCTGAGGCAGAGGCCACATAGCCATCCCCAGCGCCCGGGCCAACTTTGCCCCAATGGAGCCTTGGCTGCGGGAGGGGAGAGAGAAACAGAGAGGAAGGAGAGGGGGAGGGGTGGAGAAGCAGATGGGCACTTCTCCTGTGTGCCCTGGCTGGGAATCGAATCCAGGACTCCTGCACACCAGGCCGACTCTCTATCACTGAGCCAAACAGCCAGGGCCTGAAACCAGGTTTTAAATATTTGTCATACTGCCCAACAAAGTTTCCTTTTCTTTTTCTTTCTTTCTTTTTTTTTTTTAAATTATTTATTTATTTATTCATTTTAGAGAGGAGAGGGAGAGACAGAGAGAGTAGAGGGGAGGAGCTGGAAGCATCAACTCCCATATGTGCCTTGACCAGGCAAGCCTAGGGTTTTGAACCAGCGACCTCAGCATTTCCAGGTCGATGCTTTATCCACTGCACCACCATAGGTCAGGCTTCTTTCTTTCTTTCTTTCTTTCTTTTTCTTTTTTTTTTTTTTTTGGAAGGTGCAAGTTTCTGTTGCACCTTCCAAATTATCAACACATTTCTTTTTCACTGTTTCTTTTAACTTGAGCACTAGTCCTTGGTTTTCTTCCGGTGTGATCACTACTTTCTTTTGACTATTGTTTTCACTTTTGAAGACTAAGCTCTTTCGTTTTTTATTTCCATTTTGTGGGGTTTAAATTTTACAGCACAATTACACTAAAACACACAATAATTTATTTGCAAATAATATGAATGCAAACAATATGAACAGGCAAGTACATGCACAACTATTTGCACAAGCATGAAAATATACTACTAAGAAAGGGAGGGGGTCAGAAATGAAAACAGGCAACAGATAAAGTTTTATCACACTGTGCATGATAGTGCATTATTGTGCAAGCTGGTTCTTGGTTTCCAAATTCCACATGTACGATACATTAAACACTACATAAGTTTGTCCAAACACTATTTGCGCAAGTGTGAAATAAATGAACCACAGAGAAAGGGGGTGCGACTTAGAGCCTGCGCATAACCTAGCCGGCCAGAAACAGAAACATGCAACAAATAAAGCTTTATCTTACTGTGCATAACAGAGCAACAAGGTACGAGCTGGTGCTTAATTTCCAAACTCCACATATACAATGGATTGAACACTACATAACTTTGTCCAATGCTTTTTTTGTCTATTGTGCATGATTTATAATGCTCTGCATGGTGTTAAAGGTTGTTCTATGCAACAGCCTACAAGTTACAAAGATGTCTAAGACAACCTCAGTAGTATTTTCATCAGTGATACAGCTGATGAGTGGCTGCCACCCTGAGCATAAGAAATTAGACTAAGATTGTTGGGTGTATAATCTTCATACAACATCAGGATAGCTAACATTTTTGTGGACCAACATGAAATTTCTGGCAGACCATTCACTGGTCCACAGAGTGGTTGAAAAACACTGACCTAAGGAATTTCTTAAATTGGTTTTAGAGAGCGAGACAGAGAGAGGATGGGAGAGAAAGAGGAGGGTCAATTTGGTTCCTTCTTGTGCACCCTTGGGGAATCGGGAAGAAGCTCTAACCAACTGAGGCACCAGCCAGGGTCTCAGCAAAGGAATTTAAATTCAGATAGTGGAAGGTCAGGTAAAGACATGCTAACCCACACTTCCACTGAGAATAACTAAGAAAAAGTGGGCAAAATATTAAAGCACATTCTTTTTTTTTTCTGTTTAATTAAAAAAAAAAATTTCTGAAGTGAGAAGCAGGAGGCAGCAGACAAGACAGACAGACTCCCACATGCGCTCGACCAGAATCTACCCAATCAGCTCACCAGGGGGCGATGCTCTACCCATCTGGGCTCCATTGTAACCGGAGCCATTCTAGCGCCTGAGGCAGAGGCCATGGAGCCGTCCTCAGTGCCCCAGCCAACTTTTGCTCCCATGGAGCCTTGGCTGTGGGAGGAGGAAGGAGAGGGAGAAGGGCAGAGAAGCTGATGGGCGCTCCTCCTATGTGCCCTGGCTGGGAATCGAACCCAGAACTTCCAATCCGCAGGCCAACACTCTACCACTGAGCCAACCGGCCAGGGCCTAAAAGCACATTCTTTTTTTAAATTTTTTATTATTTATTTATTTATTTATTTTAATAAAAGCACATTCTTGGAGGCATCAGAGAGCTACTGCAACAGTGAAACGTGAAGAGCCAGGATCAGACAGAAGGACACTCAGAGAAGTCAGACTAGCAATTTTTACTGCTGTTCCCGGGAGGCACCTTTTGATTCCATATAAAGCAGCTGAAAGGCAGCTCAGGGAGCTTACAATCAACTCAGAAGGAGTCTAGGGACTTTCTGTCAGGAAGGGGATACACCTAACTGCTTCCAATGGATACACACTAATAATTACAAGCAAACAGACAGAGACCAGCTCTCACAGACACTCAAGCACAATTTTGAATCATCTCAACCCTGAGTTGATTGATGCTCTAGAATGCTAGTATTTCTTACTAGAGGCAAATATAAATTATTCCTGAAGAAAAAAAATCAACCAGAGCATTGAATTATCTATAAAATTTTTATCTATATAATACCCAAAAGGAAACAAAAAGTAAGCAGGCCTGACAAGAGGAAACACGTCCAAAAACCAAAAGAAAACACAAGCCACAGAAACAGACTCAAGGGGCCTCTTGCTAACAGAGATATTAATCTCAAGCTGTAAAAGTAATTGTGTTTATTATGTTCAAGAAAATAAAATATGTGTTTGCAGATTTGAGCAGAGAACTAGTGTGACAGAATGCAAAAAAAAAAAGGCCATTCCCCTTGCTGCTCCTGGAATTGGGCCTTTTTAATAAAATGCAGCAGAAATCCTGCCATTCCAGCAGTGAGCAGCGGTCTGAGGAGCCCACCACGGTCCCACTTGTTCTTGTGGAATCCTGCATGTCCAATAGGTAAGGACACCAAGACAGCTGCTGGAGCTGGGAAGGAGGCACACAGGCAAGAAGGACAGGAAGAAAAAACAATCTGAGAGAGATCAGGGACGTGGTCAGGGATGAGCAGTCCCGGTGACCTCCTGGTGAAACAGGGATGTCCAAGCCCGTGGGGAGGGACGGCCGCAGAGAGGAGAGGGAGCACTGAGCTCAGAGCAGAGGCTAGTGTGGTCGTTTATGGGAAAGCTGAGGTCGCTGATGCTGGGAGCCCCTCACTGGCACCCGACATTAGGGAATTTTGGTAGTGGGTTTGGCAGAGCCCCTTCTGGGAGGAGGAGGGTATAGGCGGATAGAGATGGCAACCGTGGAATGGGACCTGCAGAGATGATCAAGGTTTGGAATCACCTCTTAGGAAAAGGGGACAAGCTGTGGATCAGACACAAGGGTTCCCAGGATAATGAGGGCCCAACTGAGATCACAGGTTCTTGTCCTGTAGTTGCTCTTTGTTGTTGAATTTTCTTGTGTGGCCTCAACAGACCAGCGAGGGAGGGAGGGAGGGAGGGAGGGAGGGAGGGAGGGAGGGAAGGAAGGAGAGAGGGAGGGCAGCTGCAGTAAGATGGGGCTGGGAGGGCCTGGGGCCTGGGCCAGGTTGTGGGGCGGACACAGTGAGAAGCATCCAGGTACTGGGCACTATGACTGATACCAACAGATCTCAGCCCTGTTCCAGAGGAGTGGGCACGACAAATGGAGAGACAAGAAATGTCAGCATGAAAGGAAAATTTCACCACAACCCACAAGGCTTATGTGCTCAGAGAGAGCCGGAGCCACCCGCCCCTGACGCTGGGGCTCAGGGGGAGAGGCCGCAGCAGGTTACTGGGCAGAGGAGGCCCCAGGGTGTCGCTGCAGTGGCTACTGCTCAGCAGTTTCTAGGCCCCTCTTCCGGTGGTTGAGAGCGAATGGGGTGAGACAGTAACTGCAGAGGAAGGGCACAGGACAGCTAAGGGGACAGCCTGCATGGAGGATGGTCAGACGGACAGTCTGAGCCCAGAGCCAGGAGCTGCAGCCTCCAGAGCTTCCTCTGACCTGGATGTGCTGGTACAAGAGTGAGGCCCGACCTGCAGGGGGGGTGCAGGGGGAGCCTTAAAACAGTGCTATTTTCACCAGCCAACAAAGTGATGTTGAATTTCCCTCAGCTCAGGGTTAGGCCTAAAGGCTCGAGATGAGGCCGCAGAGGCATTCCTGCTGGGGTCTGAATAAAGAGAGCCCAGTGAAATTCCAAAATGCTGGGCTGGGCTCGGCCCCCATAGAGGCAACATCCCACAACAGGTCCCGTGCTCTCCGAGCCCATGTCCAACCACTCCATCCCTCTCCTCTGCTCTGCCCAGCCCCATCTGTGGGGGCTTCATACTGACACCGTGACTCCTCAAGCCATGCAACCCCTTACCTCCATCAAAGTGACCCAGCCCACAGCCCACTCTTTGCATCAATTATTGAATCATCTCGCTCATGACACTATCATTCTCCAAGCTAATAGGTGCATTGCCTTTAACGGTTCCATTCAAACCCTGTGTCTTCTACCTGTATGCAAGCAGCTCCCTCCTCCCAAACTCCTACTTATCCTTCTAGGCCCCTTCCCCAGTGTCCACACTCAGGAGGAATCTCCATTTTCCCAGTTCCCTTTGTTTTATAGACACAGCTTGCCTGTGAGCGACCCTCACTGAGCACTTTCTGTCTTCCCTGCACTCGTTACTTCACAGACTATCTCACTCTGCCTGAAGATTCTTAAAGCTCATCCATATCTGTTTTATCTTTGTTCCCACAGAACCTCGCACAGTTCTTGGAATATAATAAGGGCTTAATAAAACTGTTTGATTAATTACCTGATTAATTAAATTCCAGAATGCATCTCAGTTAACTCACAGAAATGATTCTAATGTAGGACTTCCAGGCAGAAGACCAGGGAAGCCACAGAGATATGGTTCCCTGGGCTCCTGCATTTCCTCTCCCAAGTGCAGGCCTCCGAGCAAAAGCCGCTGGGGAGCTCTGGGCAACACTAGGCTCAATCACTTCAGAACACAGTTTGGCAGCCTCTGCTAGAGGTGGGCTCACATACCCCATAACTCTGTCCTGGAGATATACCTTGTACGCATGCATGAACTAAAAGTGCGTACAAAAAGCTCATAGTAGCATTATTACAAAAGAAAACCCAGAAGTGACCCAAAGTGTCCTCAACAGCAGAATGGATGACTAAACTATTGTGTAGTCAAACAACGAAGCCATGGGAATGATCAGCTACAAATAATAGTGTAGATCATCTCATCAGATGTTGAACAAAAGAGACCACACAAGAGTACCTACGGCATGATTCCATTTTTTTTTTTTTTTTTTTTTACAAAGACAGAGAGAGAGTCAGAGAGAGGGACAGACAGGGACAGACAGACAGGAACAGAGAGATGAGAAGCATCAATAAGTTTTTCGTTGCGCATTGCAACACCCCAGTTGTTCATTGATTGCCCTCTCATATGTGCCTTGACTGTGGGCCCTCAGCAGACCAAGTAACCCCTTGCTCGAGCCAGCGACCTTGGGTCCAAGCTGGTGAGCCTTTGCTCTAACCAGATGAGCCCGTGCTCATGCTGGCAAACTCGGGGTCTCGAACCTGGGTCCTCGGCATCCCAGTCCCACGCTCTATCCACTGTGCCACCACCCGGTCAGGAATGATTCCATTTATATACAGGCAAAACTAACCTGGAGTTAGAAGTCGGAGCACTGATTGCGATCCTCAAAGAAGGAGGAGGACATGGATGGAAGAATATGTGTGGTTCATTCAGAGCTGCGTCCATCTCAAAACGACTCCTTGAGGTGCACGTTTATAACTCTGTGTACCTCTGTAAAAGTGTGTGTTTATGATGACCCCATGGCTCAGCTGTCCCTGCAGGATTTATACAGAACTGGGTTCCCTCCACCCTGGTCCTGAGTTCTCTTATCCCGGGCTCTCTCCTGAGCCTGGCTACCTTACCATTCACATTTTGAGGAGGAGAAGAGCAAAATGACCCCAGCCAGAGCAGCCACAATCAGTGATTCCTCCTTGAGAAGTGACAGTTCCAGCACCATTTGGATGACCAGCCAGCAGCCCTCACAGCGGGACCCTGAGATGCTGCACCTGCCCTGATATCTGTTTGCAGCCTGCAGTGTGTCTGTCCTTTGGGGTTTCCTCAGAATGCACAGCCAAAAGCTGAATTTAGGTTCAAAGTCAACTTTAAGAACAAGGCTCACTCCTGTGGGCAGTGATTTGAAGGTCTGGCTAACCAACTTGTCTGACCCCCAAATCATCCCAATCTGCCTCTGAGATGCTTGAAAATAATTCATCATTACTCAACTAATATGTTTCATGCAACCTGCTGTGCTGGATACTTTGTTGCACACAAGTCACTGCTGTAATTATATATTGATCTGTGTGACAGACATCAGCTCTGTGAACAAAAGGCCTGCCCACCACTGAACCCTCAGTACCTAACCCAGGGTCCAGTGCAGCTGCTCAAAACACATCCAGGGAAAGAATAGGCATGGAGAGAGAGATGTTACAGTAAAAACAATTAGAATAGCCTGACCAGGCAGTGGCACAGTGGATAGAGCGTCAGACTGGGATGCAAAAGACCCAGGTTCGAGACCCTGAGGTAGCCAGCTTGAGCACGGACTCATCTAGTTTGAGCAAAAGCTCACCAGCTTGGACCCAAGGTCGCTGGCTCAAGCAAGGGGTTTACTCGGTCTGCTGAAGGCCAGTGGTCAAGGCACATATGAGGGAGCAATCAATGAACAACTAAGGTGTCGCAATGCACAACGAAAAACTAATGATTGATGCTTCTCATCTATCTGTCCCTGTCTATCCCTCTCTCTAACTCTCTCTCTATCTCTGTAAAAAATTTAAAAAAAAACACAATTAGAATATTGCACAATGTGATGCAATATGGTTAAATGCCTTGAATACATGTTTCTTTAAGTTACAAATGTCAAGGTCTCCCTAAAAGCCCGGTTATGACCATGAAAAACCTCAGAAAAGAACCATACAGTAAAGCTTTATCGTCTAATCTTAAGATTTTCTATCAAACTCACTTTTTATTCAATTAAGTAGTCAAGGGAGGATTACTAAATAGTCCCTCTTCCTGACTCTGATTAGAAAACTAAGTGGAATAAGTGTCCCCTGCCCACACAGCGCTGACATGGGGACTTGGGAGAACTCACTTTCCAAGCATTTTGTGTACAGAGTACACTGGGTCCCTCTCCTATGCTCATGCACATATCCTTGAGGCAGGCACCACACTGACGCGATTCCACACACGAGGAACTGAAAAACAGGAGGTCACTTCACATCCTCAAGGCCATAGAAGTAGCACATACTCTCCCCAGGGCACGGATAAACTCTCACTTCATTCATTCTTTAAATAATTATTGAGAATCTCTGTATGCCGAACGCTGTTCTGTGTGCTGAGGATGCAGCCGTGACAACACAGACAGACACCCTGGCCTCGGAAACACTACATTCTAGGCTCTGGTCAGGTAGCTCAGCTGGTTAGAGTGTCATCCCAATACACCAAGGTTGTGGGTTCAATCCCCTGTCAGGGCACATGCAGGAATCAACCAATGAATGCATAAATAAGTGGAACAAGTCCATGTTTCTCACTCACTCTCTCTCAGCTTCCTTTCTCTCTAAAATTAATAAATTAAAAATAAAAAGGCACTGCATTGTAGTAAAGAAGTGCAGCCTGACCAGGCAGTGGCGCAGTGGATAGAGCGTCGGACTGCGATGCGGAAGACCCAGGTTCGAGACCCCGAGGTCGCCAGCTTGAGCGCGAGCTCATCTGGCTTGAGCAAAAAAAGCTCACCAGCTTGGACCCAAGGTTGCTGGCTTGAGCAAGGGGTTACTCCATTTGCTGAAGGCCCATGGTCAAGGCACATATGAGAAAGCAATCAATAAACAACTAAGGTGTCAAAACGAATAACTGATGATTGATGCTTCTCATCTCTCCCCATTCCTGTCTGTCTGTCCCTATCTATCCCTCTCTCTGACTCTCTGTCTCTGTAAAAAATAATAATAATAATAAATAAATAAATAAATAAATTTTTAAAAATTTAAAAAAAAAAAGAAGTGCAGAGGACCCCAGGAGACAGAAAATAAATAAGTTGGCCCTGGCCAGTTAGCTCAGTGATATTTCATCGCCTGGTGTGTGGATGTCCCAGGTTCAATTCCCAGTCAGAGCACACAGAAGAGACCATCTACTTCACCCCTCCCCCTCTTTCTTCTCTCTCTCTCTCTTCCCCTCTGCAGCCATGGCTCGACTTGTGGCACTGAGTATGGCTCTGTGGAGCTTCCGCCTCAGACACTAAAAATAACTCAGTTGCGAGTATGGCCACAGATGAACAGAGCATAGTCCCCAGATGAGAGTTGTTGGGTGGATCCCCGTCGGGGAGTATGGGGAAGTCTGTCTCTCTGCCTCTCCTCATCTCACTTGGAAAAGAAGAAGAAAAAAAAGAAAAGAAAAGAAATAAGAACCAGGATAGTTGGTAAAATGGAGCACTGCCGAGAAGAATGAGCAGAGGGGGGCAGGGTACGGCAGGTGCCAGATTGACCTATTTGTGGGAAAGCCATCACTGAGAAGGTGGAACCCTGTGAGGTTGAGGGAGAGAGCCCAGTGGTGAGGGGGGTGCCACATCCCAGTGAGAAACCTGAGCTGGGACCAGCAGGCAGTGCGGCTGAAACACAGGAAGCAGTACATGGAAAACACAGGGAGCAGCACATGGGGGTGGTGGAGGAGGTCAGAGCGTGCAGACCACCATGACTCTGCATGAGGGGAAGATGTTGAGAGCTGAGGAGTGACATGACCTTCCTACATGCATCTTATGTTGATTAAATCCTCCAGGAAACCAAGTTTTTAAGAAAATATTTCACTGTCATGTCTCCTGCGGGGATGCAATGAAAAACAACATCATTGCCCTGGCCGGTTGGCTCAGCGGTAGAGCGTCGGCCTAGCGTGCGGAGGACCCGGGTTCGATTCCCGGCCAGGGCACACAGGAGAAGCGCCCATTTGCTTCTCCACCCCTCCGCCGCGCTTTCCTCTCTGTCTCTCTCTTCCCCTCCTGCAGCCAAGGCTCCATTGGAGCAAAGATGGCCCGGGTGCTGGGGATGGCTCTGTGGCCTCTGCCTCAGGCGCTAGAGTGGCTCTGGTCGCAACATGGCGACGCCCAGGATGGGCAGAGCATTGCCCCCTGGTGGGCAGAGCGTCGCCCCTGGTGGGCGTGCCGGGTGGATCCCGGTCGGGCGCATGCGGGAGTCTGTCTGACTGTCTCTCCCTGTTCCCAGCTTCAGAAAAATTAAAAAAAAAAAAAGAAAAACAACATCACTTCTGGGGTATTCTTGCCAAAAAGTACATAGCCTGAATCATACGAGGAGATGCCAGACAAACCCAGACTTGAGGGACCTCTACAAACAACTGACCTGTGATCTAAAACAGCAGTGTCATGAAAGACAGAAACAGGTTGGGGAGTAGTTGTAGATTAAACATGACTAAAAACATAACAAAGAAATCTAATATATGATCCTGATCAGATTTCGGATCAGGAAAAAAGTAGTGCTGTAAAGCACATTGTTGGGATAATTGGTGACGTTTCCATGTGGACTACATATTTGATGGTGTCACTATTAAGGTCACTAAGTTTGATCATTGTGATGATGCGATACAATGTGGTGATGTTCCTGTTCTTAGAAGACAGGTGCTAAAATGTTTGGGGTGAAGGGGTATTATTCTCTAACGGCTCAACAACAACCACGATTATTGTCTATTTGAATGCACACACACGTACATATGGACAGAAAGAGAAATAAAACAAATGTGGTTAAGTGTTAACAATGAGTGGATTCAGCTGAAGGAAATACAAGAATTTTTTGTACTATTCTTACAATTGCTCTGGAATTCCAAAAAATTATCTCAAACTATAAATTTAAAAATTAAAATAAAGAGCGGTCTCAGTCAGCGTGCACTGGGCCAGCCCCAGTGTCACCTACATGTTGGCCAGGGGACAGCGGAGGCCAGACACAGGGTGGGGGTGGGGGTCGCCCATCCTGTCACCCAGCCTCACCTTCTCAGTCTCAGCCTCAATCTCTGTCCCTCTAACCCCAAAGCCAGCCTCTGATTCCCACCAGCCCTCCCTCGGCTTTCTAACAGACCAGGCACTCTTGTGCCTCAGTTTCCTCCCTTTATACCCACTGTGCACCCTCTCACTTGCCTCACCCACAATGCCCCTTGAGCAATCATCGGCTCAAAGTCAGGCCGATGAACTCCAGGGTTGAGGAAAGAAACGGCCTGCAGCTGAGGTCCCCCCACAGTGGACATCAGCCGCCTGGTACCTGGCTGATGGCCTTCGGTTTGCTGTGAAGTGTCTCAACACTGTATCCTCTTGTCTCTTCCTGCCCTGACCCAAGCCAACGTTCCCTGAATAATTCTCAGGCTGCCGTGGCCTTTGTGCCATAGTCTTTGTGCTGCAGGGGCAGCTGAGGGGTCAAGGGCCAGGCCGTCCACACCCATCCCTCCTGGGGGCTCAGCTTTCTTGCCTCAGAGAGCAGTCTGTGGTCTCTGGGCCACCCAACTTCTTAGAGAAACCCAAGCCCAGGGGCCAATATTCTTTCTGCTGGCCTCCTTTCTCCTTCTAATTAGAAGCCATTTCCTTGGCCTTTCTTACAGCAGGCAGGAAAACACTTCCTCCCACCAGACACAGAGATCAACTGAAGCCTGAGGCTGCCTGGCAGATGCCTCTCAGGGCCCCTCAGCCCTCAGCCAGCCTGTCGCACCTGCCAGCAGCTGCTCAGCCTCAGTGCAAGGTGCCGGGAGCCACAGCGGAGTGTCAGGGTCTGCCTCCCTGACTTCCTGTGGGCCATGCAGCGCCCATGCAGGCGGGGACCCCCTCACCTTGGCTCGGATGTCCCTTGAGGAGGAGGAGGAGGAGCGTGAGGGAGAGGGCTGGTGCCAGCATTCCCACAGGGCCTATGTGGGTGGTCGGGCTTCGTCCAGCAGACACTCCACTCGGTGGGCACAGGCCCAGCTGCCACCGGCCAACAGGAGGGGGACAGGACGGGAGCCACAAGGCCTCACTGCCGGTTCAGCCACAGTTTCCTCAGCCTGAGACTTTCTCATTGACTGAGAGCTAACACGGCTGTTGAGATAAAAAGCCACAGTCCCTGGACGTGGTTGATGGTTCCCACCAATTACATTTGTGACGTTTGCCTCAAGTGGGCAGGGTTCAAAGTGACTCACAACCAGCTTTACAACCCTGTCCCTCGCTCTCCCAGCCTGGCTGCTTTGCCCAAAGGTAGATGTCCCAAAATTGTCGAGTTCTCTTTATCTCACGGGCTGCATGGGAAAACCCACATGGGAACTAAACAGCCATTATCCTGGACTGCCCATCCAAACAGCACTGTGAGGGGGGAGGCGCGGAGGAGGGTATGGTCTGAGAAGTGGAGCCCCAAACAAGTGGGAGAATGTTGAGGAAGAACAGTAGGGGGTTAGAAAAGCCCCCCAGGCCTGGTCATGCCCTGCAAATTCACAGAGCCTGAGCACTTGCAAATGAAAGGTTTTCCTAAGAATTTGCTTTCGTTCAAGTTCCCCATCTGTTCTCGTACATACATTCCCTCCCTTCCTCTTTTCAACTTTCCCTTCCTTCTCATTTTCTTCCTTCCTGCCTTCTCTGACACAGACAGGCTCATCTTTCCTGCCCCATGGAGGGAGGGGTGGAGGCAGGAGCCCCCCACCTCCTCAGGACATGTACATGGTGACCATACCCCAGGGTCCCATGTTTGTCCTTTCTTCTGCCCAGTCCCCTTCAAGCCAGCCTTTGATTCACTTCCGGTCCGCCTGTCTGAGGCAGGGCTGAGTGAGGTGGGCTGAGAGCCTCAGGTGCCCATGAAGGTAGCTGTGAAGTTCTGAACCGAGCCCTGGATTTGGAGTCAGGACATAGACTTGGTTTGGGAAAGCTTCCCACTAGCTCTTTTCCATGCAGACAATTATGTTTCCATACCTTGGGAGAAGCAGCACGGTCTTCAGAATTCAGGCTCTGGAGTTGGCATTCTACTCACAGTGATGGTGATCTTGGGCAAGGCACTGAACCTTGGTCAAAGCACTGAACCTTGGTGCCTCCATTCCTCATCTGAAAAGGGGATAATAACAACAAGTGCTTCCTACTGAAGAACTTCAGTGACATCTACTCTTCTGTGGCTCCTACATTTGTGCCCAACATTAATGCCACCCCTTCTTAGCCTGTACATCTTTAAGGATTTTAACCTGTGCTTCATGGGATACTCGCTTCCAAAACTAGGCACTGAGGGGTGACAGAATATGCCACCCAAAATATGCCACTTGGGTATATTGATTATTTTGAGCTGCAGGCTAGTTCTTCCACCCCTACAACATATACATTGACTTCAGCTGTGTATGTGTATGTGCATGTGTGAGAGAGAGGAAAGTTTCTTCTACCCTTCTGGGTTAATTTAGCTGACCTTAAACTGACATAAGACAAATAAATGTAACCACTCAGAACACCATTTCTGTAACACGACTCTTTCTCTTTTTTTTTTTTTCTTTCTTTTTTTTTTTTTTTACAGAGAGTAAGTCAGAGAGAAGGATAGACAGGGACAGACAGAGAGGAACGAAGAGAGATGAGAAGCATCAATCGTTAGTTTTTCATTGCGCGTTGCAACACCTTAGTTGTTCATTGATTGCTTTCTCATATGTGCCTTGACCATGAGCCTTCAGCAGACCGAGTAACCCCTTGCTGGAGCCAGCGACCTTGGGTTCAAGTTGGTGGGCTTTTGCTCAAACCAGATGAGCCTGCGCTCAAGCTGGCGACCTTGGGGTCTCGAACCTGGGTCCTCTGCATCCCAGTCCGACGCTCTATACACTGTGCCACTGCCTGGTCAGGCTCGTTCTCCTTTCTGTCCATTCACTTCATTCCTCAATCATTAAGCCCTTAGGACAACAGATTCTGGTCAGCATCTGATGTCCTAAACAGAGCCTCAGGTCTGATGACCACAGAAACAGTTTCAGCCAAGCTGAAGCTAGCACCATGACTGCAGGTGTGTTTTGGCCCAGACCCATTAAAGCAGAAGGACCCTACTGACCACACCCTCATGCAATAAGACAGCACAGTGTGGCTGCTGACTTAAGATCTGACACCATGATGAGCTATCCATACCCTAGGCCCAACCAACCACTAGGGCCCACAACCCCAGCTCCTCCAGCCACTGTGATGAAGGATTTCCCTGTATAATCCCCTGGAACCGTCGGGAGCCAGGGCTCTGAGCAGGAGCATACCTGGGGCTCTGGGCTGGAACCATCTCCTCAGCAACTCAACCTTGACTTTCTTGGCTGCAAACTCCTGCTCACGTCTAACTGGGCTTTGATGTGTGTGGGTGAGGGACCTCCAGTCCAGTAACATAAACAGGAAAGTGTTAACTTTATACATATGAGAACTCATAGAAATGTGAGACTCCCCACAGTGACCAATGCAGGCAGTTTTTATATCTTTTAGACAAAGAAACAATAAACTTGTGAAGAATTGACAAGACAAAGAAATTTGGACTTGGGTAAGCAAATTAGTCGAGATGTAAAAAGGTTCATTTATATAGTCCTGTCAGCCCTGACTTCCCCATCGCTGGTGGGAAAGTGTCTCTACTTCTTGGTGCAGAGCAGACAGGGAACTTTGACAAGGGAAAGTGATTTCCTGCTCTGAGGGGGACAAAGGACGGTCAGTGTCCTTCTTGCACTGGCTGTTTCTTAAATAACTTTAATTAAAAATAATATTCCAGAATGGCACATTTTGGGGCTGCCTGCTTTGAATCCATTAAAACAGAACTAGGACCTGACCTGTGGTGGCTCAGTGGATAAAGCGTCGACCTGGAAATGCTGAGGTCGCCGGTTCGAAACCCTGGGCTTGCCTGGTCAAGGCACATATGGGAGTTGATGCTTCCAGCTCCTCCCCCCTTCTCTCTCTCTGTCTCTCCTCTCTCTGTCTCTCCCTCTCCTCTCTAAAATGAATAAATAAATAAAAATAAAATAAAATTTATTTTAAAAAATTAGGAAAAAAAAGATAAACATTAAAAAAAACCCCAAAACCAGAACTAGGGATCACAGCCTGTTAGGAATGTTGCCAAAACACTGGTGAAATGGCCTGAGAAAGGCCTGGGCCCAAGCAGTGTGTGTTTTTGGGGGACTCCTCTTAGCCTTTAGCTTTTTTGTCTGTCATAGGTTGATGTCTCCCTGAGGAAAGTTTCTTTCTTACTTTCTTGATTTTATTTATTGATTTTATTTATTTTATTTTTTTAATTTTTTTTTTTAATTTTTTTTTTTTAATTTTTATTTATTCATTTTAGAGAGGAGAGAAAGAGGGGGAGAGAGAGAGAGAGGAAAGAGAGACGGGGGGAGGAGCTGGAAGCATCAACTCCCATATGTGCCTTGACCAGGCAAGCCCAGGGTTTCGAACCGGCAACCTCGGCATTTCCAGGTCGACGGTTTATCCACTGCGCCACCACAGGTCAGGCTATTTATTGATTTTAGAGAGAGGAAAAAGAGAGAGAGAAAGGCAGGGGAGCAGGAAGCATCGACTCAGAGTTGCTTCTCAGAGGTGCCTTGAATGTTGTCAAGTGACTAGCGAGTTCCACAAAAACACCCAAGTTACAGGAAAATTTCAAAAGAGGAGTTTATTAGCTGGCTAGCTACACGGAGCACAATCCCAATTCATGTAGGCCTCCATACAGTTCTGAGCCAGCGTTTATAGACAAAATCACATACTGCTTGGGGTGGGTAAGGAGGGACTTGTGATCCCTTTGTCTAGAGTCGCTCTCATGACTTTAGGATGGGAGGGTGAGTCAGAGTGTAGGAATTCTTAATTAAGGTACATAAACATTCTTTTCTAAAGGTTTTTAAGAAAAGAGAAGAGGAAGGGGGTTTCAGATATGTTCTATCTTCTTTGCTCTGTAGTTAAATTCTGACTTAGCTGAGCCAGTTGCCCTTGCAAGCCCTTCCTCCTGCATTCTTCTCTTTCTCCACAGAAAAAAGGGGGTAAGAGGCCCTGACTTTTCCTCTTTAAAATGGCATTGTTAATGCTAAGTTTTATAGTTTCTTGGCACCTTATCACAGAACAGGCAAGCCCAGGGTTTTGAATCAGCGACCTCAGCATTCCAGGTTAATGCTTTATCCAGCACAGGTCAGACAGAAAGTTTCAGCATGGTCTTTTGTGGCCACCTCAACACCTTAAGCCATGATCTGGGATGAGATAGGAACAGCACTAACCCAGCTAAGCCGGAGCCCAGGACCCTGGAGAGGACTCAGCACAGAGACAAGTGGGTGAGGCCACTTCATTCCCTTGTTGTCCCTTCAGTCTGCTCCACTGACTCCCCTGCCCACCCACCAAGAACCAAATGTTTGTGGCTCCAACATTTACAAACCCAGGGTCTGGGGCCCTCAGTTCCCAGTTCCCTTCTGTTCATGGCACTGGCTTTGGCTTGCGCAAGAATCACAACAGGTGACAGTGCTGGTGGCAGCCCACATAGCAGCTCCTCACCTACCCTGACCTGTGTAGCGTTTGGGACTTGACCCTTATCCCCTCCCCATTTCTGATGAACACAATGTGCCAGATGCAGACGCACAGTGAACACAAGCTCCCCACCCTGGAGGAAGTTGGCGACATCAGCTAAGGCTGTAAGTAGATTAATGAGAACTATTGTTTTACAATTTCACGTAGTTTGAGAACCAACTGAGAACGAACTAGAAACAGAGACTGGACTTCAGGGTTGCTCTAAAATGACGTGACAGGGGTGGGTGGCCTCCCCATCGCTTCCCCCTGAGGCGCTGACTTTCCCTTTGGTCCTCTCCTGCTGCTGATGACTCAGCCCTTCCTCTGGTCAGCTGCTCCACCACCACAAGTTCCCTTCTCCCCAGGCGAGCCAACGACCCAACCAAAGCAGTATTAAAGTCTGCTTCAAAAACAAGTGAGGTTCCTGCCTGACCGGGCAGTGGCACAGTGGATAGAGCGTCAGACTGGGATGCAGAAGACCCAGGTTCAAGACCCCGAGCTCGCCAGCTTGAGCGCGGGCTCATCTAGTTTGAGCAAAGCTCACCAGCTTGGACCCAAGGTCACTGGCTTGAGCAAGGGGTTACTCGGTCTGCTGTAGCCCCACCGTCAAGGCACATATGAGAAAGCAATCAATGAACAACTAAAGTGCCACAATGAAAAACTGATGATTGATGCTTCTCATTTCTCTGCATTCCTGTCTGTCTGTCCCTATTTATCCCTCTCTTTGACTCTCGCTCTGTCTCTTAAAAAAAAAAAAAGAAGTGAGGTAACTTCAACATGAACAAAATACCAGTTACTAGACCAGCACATGAGCCTGTGCATCCTGGGATCTAAGAATGGTTTTTACATTTCTAAATTGGGGTAGAGGGAGAATCAAGTTAATTCAAGTTAATGTAATTTTACATGTTAATTCATAACGTGTAAAAATTATGAAGTCCACATTTTAGTGGCTGTAAAGCCAGTAGCCACAGCCACCATCACAGCTGCCTGGCCCATGCAGGTCCGCATTTGATTCAGACAGAGGGTAATGAAACAACAGAGCCAGGAACTGGTGGGCCATTAGCTTTAATCCTAGCTCGCAACCGGTGGGCAAGGAATACACACAGTGGGAAACATTTCCCTTTCTATTCAGGGTTCCCAAAGCCACTGACTTATCTGAGTTTCCTAGAATCAAAGGTTTCTAGCTCACCAGCCATATTCACCTCTGTTCTCCTTCTCTTTCTCTCTGCACAAACTGGCTTCTCCTTCAGCACTCTGCCATCTTGGCTGCTTCTCCTCTCCTTCTCATGGCCTGTCTCGGCTCTCTTCTAGTATGGGCTCCTCTGCCCCATTTTATAGTGTAGAAATCAAAACCTTTAATCCAATATACAAACAAGGAAGTCTCTGATACAAAGTCACTTATCTGAGGCATAATGGGATTCCTCACAGGAGTGCACCACCCCACATCATGCAACAGTCAAGGGTGTAGGGAAAAGCTTAGTCTTAAAGCTAAGCCTTAGACTATAACAACCCTGCCTGCTTACAGCCTGTCCCCCACTTCCAATGCAAACTATAAGCAAGCAAACATGTATATTATATCTACAAACTTAATTGACCAACAGTGTCCATAAATGAAATGTTATTGAAACACAGGCACTAATTATTCTTGCTACAACCATGAAGCTGTCTAGAGATGGTAGGGCTGCAAAGTCTAAAAAAATGTGTTTTCTGGAGGCATCTTCAGCTTGCCACATGGAGGCCGTGTGCAAAGCTCACCCTCCCTAATTGAAAACATTTATGAACAAGAAGTTGTCATTGAAATGAAATGGTGTGGCCCTGGCCAGCTGGCTCAGTGGATAGAATGTAGGCCTGCGTGTGGACGTCCTGGGTTCGATTCCCGGTCAGGGCACACAGGAGAAGCGATCAGCTGCTTCTCTTCCCCTCTCTCCCCTTCTCACTTTCCTGCTCACAATAGCTTGATTGGTTCGATCATCAGCCCTAATGCTGAGGATAGCTCGGTTGATTTGTTGGCCCCAGATGGGGGTTGCCGGGTGAATCCCAGTCGGGGTGCATGCTGGAGTCTGTTTCCACTCCTCTCACTTAAAAAAAGAAATTAAATGGTGGCACATGTGTCCAATGTAGAGACTTGATTCCTCTATGAATCTGGTGATAGGTGAATGTGTAGAGATGGGCAACAGACTGACATGGGAGGGGGTTATACAAGGAAACAGCATCAAGCAGCCGCCTTCAAATACGTATGAACAATGGATGTGCCCATGAGAAGTCAGCTGCTTCCACAGGACTCCTCTCCACAGCATGTTTTACTTACGAAGATATAAAAATTGGGTTGTGCATATTTCCTCGTTAACCTTTTTTGGTAAATAAACTTCTGTAATAGTCAGAATAAATTCCCTAGCCTTTTACTGAAAGTTTACAAACCCTGGCCGAAAATACCCAGTTTGGAAGTAACCACGGACAGCTCTTGCTACCTGAGCTATCACATTAAGGCTGACAGATCTTGCCTCCTTAGCTCTGAAAGCTTCTTAGGGTGATTGTCACCACCCATTTATACACGACGAAACTAGACCGAGAGAGAAAACTCTGGGGTGGGGGGAGAATCAAGTTAATTCAAGTTAATGTAATTTTACATGTTAACTCTGCCACCTTCACAGAAAAGGCTAGAATAAAACAAGATCTGCCTGGCCCCCAAACTGGTGTTCTTCACCCATCAATACCCCCTGAAAGCTCTGAACTATGACGTCTCCCATGAACATCTGTCCATCAGTCCTAGGACTCTACCGTGAGGCCACCCATAGTGATCCTCGGACAACCCGGCTACAATTCTGTCTGCCCAAATCTTTGCTTCTGTAGAGTTGACACTGATTCTTTTCAAAGTTTCTGTTTGACACAGTTTTACATCCCTTGACATTCAAACCACTTCCTACTAGCACGTGGCTGGAGAACACAACCTGGTCACACTCCTGCTGCTGGAATCTTGCATCTTCACTTGCCCCGGCTGTACACACACACACACACACACACACACACACACATGCAGTGTTCATGGAGCCACGAGCACAGGCCGCGGTTCACCCTTTATTTTATTCCGGCAGGCGGCGCCCTAGGCCCTCTGTTCCGCAGACCCCACTGAGAGGGCAGAGACCGCAGACCCGGGGGCGGTGCAGAGCACCAGCTTCTCCTTCCAGTCCCCTTCTCCCACCTGTGAAGCAGGAACAGGGACACTGTTAAGTAAACGTGTGGACCGTTGCAATCATTCAACGAGTTACCCAAAAAGAAGAAAAAGTTCCATTTCACATTAGATTTTTACATCTAGGACCAAAAAAAGGGACAATCAATTGGAGCTCCAGAATTATGATTCTTTTCTTTAAATGGAAGTTGTACTTATTCTTATTTCCTGTTCCCTCCCTCAGACATGGTCCAGCGCAGGTTCCCTCCGCTTTCCTCTCCTTTGGTCTCAATCCTAGACCTTTCAGACAGGAACAACCCGCCCTTAACATTCCATCCGTTTATCCGGGTCTCTTGGGCCCACGTGTCTCCAGGAAACTGCCTGTTTCCCCAGTGCTCTTCCGGTGGGACATGCCCATTTCAGTGATGCAATTCAAGCACAGGCCTAGGGGAAGTTAGACTGTGACTATCAAGCCTTGAGGAAGGCTATCTCTAATTTCTTAATCAATGACTATCAGGAGGATTGTGAACGGACAAGGACCTCTCGGAGTCCCAATTCCTTCAATGCAGAATTCCAGAATTTAGACAAACTCAATGTGAAAAGTAAACAATTACTACAAAATTCAGTTTTGGGCCTGACCTGTGGTGGCGTAGTGGATAAAGCGTCGATCTGGAAATGCTGAGGTCGCCGGTTCGAAACCCTGGGCTTGCCTGGTCAAGGCACATATGGGAGTTGATGCTTCCAGCTCCTCCCCCCCCTTCTCTCTCTGTCTCTCCTCTCTCTCTGTGTCTCTCCCTCTCCTCTCTAAAAAAATGAATAATAAAAAAAAACTTAAAAAGAAATAAATAAATAAAAACTTAAAAAAAAAAAACGCTAAAAAAAGTTCAGTTTTGGCATTCTATGATGAAAACAGACATCTTCCCCAAGTCAAGGGGCTGCGGCTGGAAGCTGCAGAGGTCCACTCCAAGGCTGGGAACAGCTGATTCAGACTCCCAGAGACCCAGTGACTCACAGCAGGGAACCGCCTCTGCTCCCCTGGACTTTCTCCACACCCACCTGCTTCGAAACCGACCGCAACCCAGATCTGAAACTTACTGCACGAACCTCACTCTCGCTGAACCGTTTCATAATCTCTACTTACATTGTCTCACTTTTCTTTTCCATCTGGAAAATTTTTTTAATGGTGCATGACCCTTACTTGTTTCTTTTTTTTATTTTCCTTTTGGATCCTGGACAGAAAATGCAATTCTTTTAGGGATTTCCAGGTAAGGCAGTAGAATATGGTAGAGTGGTGCTTGGTATCCTCCACAAAGAGGAGCAAAATCAACACCAGAAAAGCCCACAATTGCGAGTGGGGACCAGTCAATGGGGAAAGAAGAATTTGTATTTTTTTTTTTTTGTATTTTTCTGAAGCTGGAAACGGGGAGGCAGTCAGACAGACTCCCGCATGCGTCCGACCAGGATCCACCCAGCACGCCAACCAGGGGGCGATGCTCTGCCCATCCGGGCATCGCTCTGTCGCGACCAGAGCCATTCTAGCGCCTGGGCAGAGGCCAAGGAGCCATCCCCAGCACCCGGGCCATCTCTTGCTCCAATGGAGCCTTGGCTGCGGGAGGGGAAGAGAGAGACAGAGAGGAAGGAGAGGGGGAGGGGTGGAGAAGCAGATGGGTACTTCTCCTGTGCCCTGGACGGGAATCAAACCTGGGACTCCTGCACGCCAGGCCGACACTCTACTACTGAGCCAACCGGCCAGGGCCGGGGAAAGAAGAATTTAAAGGCAGAGAAGGGCTGGGGTCAGAAGAGCATGAGGCCAGCCAGCCACTGCAAGACCACCTCTAATCACCTTTTCCTTAAACACCCAACTCAACAAATAAAGTACTATAGTTACCACTAAACTTCTGCTAAAGATGTGGTTCCCCAAATGCTCTGAGGGATCTTCCTGCTGCGGCCCTGGGACAGTGTTCCCTGCAGCCTCCAAAGCATCTATTAGTGCCTCTGGGTGGCAGAGATAGAGGGTGGGCACTTCATCTGCCTGTGGGCTGATCAGACCACGCAGAACCCTGAGTACAGCACTACCTCACAGGGGCCTGCCTCCAGAGGGCTGGGGATGAGGGGGTCAAGGTCCAGAAGCTCCACCTTGTTATGGGAACCAGGAAGGGGCAGGACTGGCAGCTGGCACCAGTCCAGGTGGCTGGGAGGCAGGACTTGAGGTATTTCCAGGTTTGTACAAAGGAACCCAAGAACCTCACTCCCACACTAAGCTTTGACAAAACAAGTTTTTATTTCCGGCAACATCCAAAGAAACACAAACACAGTCTCACGGAAGAGCTGGGAAGCTCTCCAGCACACACAGTGTAGCACAGAGCTGGGACCACACTCAGTGCTGCAATCACGTCTGGTGGAGGGGCCACCCCCATCCAGCCACCAGCTCTGCCTCCTTTACTTTAGATCACCGGTTTTGAAATTCTGCGCCTTATCCCCCAAAAGTTTACCAAGCTCTCCATATCCAAACTCCTGTTTTTCCTGCAGACATGGTTGGTGTTGGTCTCCTTGTGCACAGGACCATTCAGGAGGACCCTGGTGGCCTTCCCGTGAGAAGACAGAGACAGAAGAGACTGATGTCACCAAATGTCCATTTCTGCTGCTCCGGTCTCCAATCCCCCAACTAGAATGGCGAGCATGGTCCTCAGTTCAAGAGGAAAGAGTCCATTCAGACTGGAGAGGCACACTTGAGGGCCGCTACACGCAGGGGAGGCGGGTGCCCTTCCACTCTCACTGTCTCCATGGGAAAACAGTCATAGCCGTTGCCAACAAGCCTGCTTGCTCCCTCGTGGGGACAGGGAACGAAAGCTTTACACAAGTCCCAGGCCACTCAGCAATGCCAGGGAAAGAGGGAAGCATGAAGGAGGAACGGGCTCAGAGACGACATTATTAAAACACATCCCAACGAAGATAAAAGTGGGGCCCCTGTGGGGCCAGACGACAGACAAGGCTTCCTGTGACACTGTAGACATCAGGGCCGGAGTCTGGGAGCACCTGAGCGAGGCCAGCAGAGGACCAGGGTCACACCAGGAATGACGAGGTCTGTCTGAATTCCCCCTAAGGAAACAAAACGTCCCATCAACTGCTAGTCTTCTTTAGTTCATAATCCCCTGGACACATAAACACAGGCTAGAAAGTCCCTTATCAACCGGACCCATGACTCACTTCACTTCGAGCGGTGGGCTGGCTGTAAATGACCTTCTTGCTCTCGGTCCTGGGGATAAGCCAGAAGACAGCGACACTCAGACCCAGTTCCCTCTCCTTACCCTCTACTTGCCAACCTCAGTGGTCAGAGCTGGGAATGCTCGTGCCGGGCAGCACGAGCCCACAGGGAACAGGTGGAAGTTCAAACGTCTTTCCTGCCAGGCCATGGCCTCCACCTCCAACCCCTCCCCCAAGCCCATCTCAGCTCCAAACCACGGGCATCCACGTTCTCAGTCTCCGTACAGCACCTCACTCACCCTTTCTTCATTCCTGAAAGAGAAGAAAGGGGACCCCACGAGTCAGGAGGACAGGGTGCGAGGAAGGTAGGAGCCAGTGTGCAGCACGCATGGCACCCAGGACCCAGGAAGTGTGCCCTGACATGGGGGCAGGGTGGAGGAGAGCCTCGAAGGGCAAGTACTCACGGACAAAGTAGCCTCGCCTGTAGGCAAACCAGATGCCGAAAATCAAGAGTCCAAGAAGGATGAGTGTCACCAGGACAGCCGCCACGATGCCCCCCACATTCAGCTCCACTGTGAGATACAAGCCAGATGTTGGCCCACAAGTGCTCACTCACGGCACCGACTACACCGTCCAGGCCAGCATGAAAGGAAGACCCCGCCCGGCCACCCGCTGCGCTTACCAGCCTCCATGCGGAAAGCCTCGGACATCATGGGGGCCCCATACCCATTCTGTGCTTGGCAGGTGTACTCTCCAGTGTCAGAGGCCGAGACAGCATCAAAGACCTGGCGACAGAGAACACACCGCATCCCCTGCTCGAAGCAGCCCAATTCCTACCGTTCAGCTCTTGTGACCCTAATGCCCAGCTGACCTTGCTGCTGGCTCTCCTCCCACCTTCAGATTCTGCGCCTGGACCCCACCCATTCACCCCTCACATCCACACCAGCTCTCCGGTCTTGTGGTTCAGGCTGTAGGAAGAGTTGCTGAAGGCACGGCTGCTCTTGGGATCTGATGGCATCAGGGTCCCGTCCCGGTACCAGTAGTACTCGGAGGGTGGAGAGCCATCTGTCTCTGAGCAGGTCAGCACAGCCCGGCTCCCAATGGTGATGGAGGAAGGGATGTTGACTGTGGGTTTGGACGGAGGCACTGGAAGGGAGAGAAGGTGCTGATCATGGGGCAGGAGGACTTCTGGGAGGCTAAGGAGCTGACGAGGACGACCCCCCAGGCACTCAGAGCACCCGCACTGTCCACGAGCTCCAGGGCTGAGCTTTGGAGGAAACAGAAGATTCCAAGTCCGTGCAGAAGACAAGTAGCACGTACCAATGACAATGAGCTTGATGGTGACCTCCCTGTAGTTGGCGCCACCTTCTTCAGAGACCATGCACGTGTACAACCCCGTGTCCTTCCGGGTCACTGAGTGGAAGGTGATGCCGGTGTTGGAGAAGGTGACTCGGTCCTCATAGGGAGCTGCGGGGAGAGGGAACCAGGCAGAGTGAGCTGCCCAGCTGGAAGTTGCTGTTGATGGTGACACCAAGGCACCAGGAAGGTGGTGGGAGGCCATGGGGACTTGAGCTCCAGGTGTGCCCCTCCCCTGGAATCCAGGTGGGTCTACCCCCCCACAACCCCTAGGCAATCAGGAAGGACAGGGGGAGTCACACTCACCTGTGATCTTGCTGTTATAGCAAACGAGGCTGGTGATGTCGCCTTGGGCAAACTTCCACTCCACTCGGGGCGAGGAGAAGCCCGAGTAGGAGCAGGACAACTTGACAGCTGCAGACAGGATCAGGATCGATGTAAGTGGAAGGAAGGAGAACAGCAAATGGAGAAGACTGGAGGGTCTCCAGTCCCCAGGGGCACTCGCCAGCTCACCCCTCCCCCTTCACAGCCCCTCCCAACTCACGTTTATTCTCAGCAACTCTGACTTCAGGATCAGAAGTGTACACTTCTCCCCTGCCCACCGTCAGCAAGCCTGAGGAGGAAGAGAGGAGGTCCCATCAGGAGATGACAGAAATTACTGGCCAAGGATCTGAGGCCAGGGCCCTCCACGCTAAGACTCCAAGCCCAGGTACTCAAGAGAGTCTTCAAATGCATTTTATGACAATGGCAGGCCGATATTTGTTTTATCAGTGGAAATAAAGTTTTTCTTTTCTTTTACATGAGAGGAGGGGAGATAGTGAGACAGACTCCTGCATGCATCCCAACTGGGATCCACTCAGCAACCCCCATCTTGGGCCAATGCTAGAATCAACTGAGCTATTTTCAGTGCCTGAGGCCAATGCTCTGGCTGTGGGAAGGGAAGAGAGAGAGGGAAAAGGGATGGGAAGAGAAGCAGATGGTCACTTTTCCTGTGTTTCCTGACTGGAAATTGAACCCAGGACATCCATACACTGGGCCAATACTCTATCCACTGAGCCAACCAGCAAAGGCCAAAAATATTTCTTTCAAATGCAATTTTTTCCTTTTTTTTTTTTATGCCTTCCTTCCCGCTCCATGACTCCCAGTAATTTACAGTATTTAGATTCCTACTCATTTGAGTGTGGCTTCCTAAATGGCATTTCAAGATTCACAAATGCTTCTCAACAATCACAGCCACTTGTAAAAGATCCTGGCAGGAAGCAAGCGAGAGAAAGGGAGGAGCTCCCTGGCACTTGGGAGCATTTGGTTCATTTCACGTGTTTTCATATACATGACACCGTTTGATCCTTGAAACAACCCATGACAGACCAGCAGATCAAGTACTATCGCCTCGGGTCACAGAGCCAGTTCTGACAGGGAGTCAGGATCAGAACTGAGATCAGACCACCTCCTCTCCTCCCCCCCAAAGGACAAGGAAAAGGAAAGACAGTATGGGGGTGGGGGTGGGGAGGAGAGACAAGGCTAATGAAATAACACATGGGAGGGTGGCAGACAGCTTCACAGGAGGGGGGCCAAACCTTCCAAAATAAGCACCCGGGATCAGGGCTCTGGGAGAGGGTGACAGCACTTACATAATTGCTCTCATTCATTTTTCAACACTTAAACTCCTGAAGCTTCACTTCAGCCCTAAGTCAGAGTCCTGCCATCTTAAATAAATGTTAACACATCTGACACAGGTGCACTTTTCCTCCATGACACAACTGGGTAAGGTCCCTTGACCTCCAAGGCACCCGCTGCTCACTTATGAGAGTAGGAGAGCTTTGAACTAGATGCTCTCTAAAGTCAGGCTCTTCTGTCTGTCTGTCCAGAATTAATATTTATGTATTTTTCTTTAATTTGAGAGACACTACAAGGTCAGTATTCTCTCCCTCCTTTACAGATGAAAATATGAACTGTCTTCCAGGTTAAGTGGCTGCCCAGCTTCCCCAGCGAGGAAACGGCAGAGCTGAGGTCAGCGTCCAGCTTGCTTCCACCGCCTTTTCCCAGAAAAGCCGCTGGTCTAACGGAGACAAAGTATGTAATAAAATGACATTCTCTTAAAGTCGGGCCCATTTTACCTATAAATTCTACCTGATAATATTATCCTGTATCTGCATATTTGGCATTACACTTTAAGGTCAAATCTATAATTAAGTGTAATAACATACAGGAATTAAGTCAAACTGTAAACTGTAAACTGAGGACATGGGAGTCTCTTGCTCAGTTCTCATCAAGAGTGCTAAGAATGAAATGCTTTCATTTTTGTCCAAGTCGCTCTCTCGGATTTTACAATTTGCCACCTGTGAGGGGTACTGAGCTTGAACCAGGCCTCTCTGCAGAAAGGAGGGACTTGTCCCAGCCGCTGGGACTGCTGCCAGAGGCCCTCGGCTCTCGGCCCTGAGAACAGCAGCACCAGGCCTCAACCAGGGACAGGGCAGGGGCAGCGGCACCCACGCCTCACTAAGGACAGGACGTACAAAGCACCAGCTCCACAACATGCAGGCTGTTCCTGCTTCTAAGCTCCCTGAGGAGTAGGCACAGGCCTTGCGGGGACTTCCGCTGTATCCTTCTTCCTTCTCTCCTTCCCACAGGTGGGATCCCAAGAGCACGCCCTAATAAATGTCTTGGTACAATAACTGACATCTCAGAGTCAGCTTGCCAAGAACCCAACCTATGGTACCACCCAAATAAAGAATTGCTTCTAATTAAACAAAAAACTAGCCTCTGAAATAAAGGGCAACACACACACAAAAGTCGCAGTATATCGATTCAGGGGGCACCTCTGCATCACTCCTGACTTCAGCTACAGTTCCTTTGAGTCCTCTCAGCTCCCGGGATCTCAAACAGTCAGGAGTCACACCTAGGCTGCAGAGGGCTTTCTTCTCATTGATCCCAACTCCCCGGCCTATTCCAGGCTTCTCTTCTGTTGTTTAAAATGCAGGGCCCTTCGCCCTGAATTCTTCCCAGCTCCATCTGAGCTTCCCAGTTGTCTGCTGTGGCCTGACTGCCACCAACACTCAGGACTCTGTGGCTACTGATCAGCCAGGATGCCAGCCAGCCTCATCACCATGCCCTTCCTGTCACCACAGGACATCTCAGTCATCCTGTCCTGCCTTCTTCTCATTCCTGAACAAGCCTCTGGGACCAGACTGCCTGCACTCAAACCCCATCTCTTATAAACTAGGCTGTGCAACCTGGGCAAGCCACTTGGTCACTTTCAACCTCAGTTTGTCCACTGGGGGATACAAACAGCTTCTGTGTCAAAGGGCTGTTGCTGAGCCTTACACAAGCTAATACAAAGTATTTACAACAGTGTCTCCAACAGGATGCACCAAAAAGCAATTATAGCTTCTTCTTATCGTGCTCTGACCATAGGTCCCTTCTGCACACACTTCTTTTCCTGACTTCAATGTTTTCTTCAGTTAGACCTAAATAAATATGAATACAGCCTGAAAAATGTTTGTACCCTAGCCCAATAGTCCATGTCTCTTCTGTCACGGTCACTGCCTTGGACAGATTCTGTTCTAGACCCTTCACAGACAGGCGGACAGACAAGCGGACAGACAGAGGGCTTTCCCTCGCCGCATCCTGTCTGCATCAGCTTGCCTGGCTCCCTGCCACCTCTTCACCTGTTCTGTTTCCCTTGTCGCACCCTGGCCCCCTTTGCCCTTGACCTCATACCTGGCATGCTGTGCACATGTCCCAATGCCCTAGTAATGCGCATGGCACACCAAAATAGAACAGAATTTCAGCCTCTCAGTCGTGATGCTCAATTTACTCCTGGATGTATTCCCTTCTCTCCTACTCTCCAAACTTCTTTTTTTGTTTTTAAGATTTTATTTATTGATTTTAGAGAGAGAAAAGAGAAAGAGAGAAGGAAGTATCAACTTGTAGTAGTTGCTTCTCAAATAAATGTGCCTTGATGGGGCAAGCCAGGATTTTTGTTTTGTTTTGTTTTTGTATTTTTCTGAGGTTCGAAACAGGGAGGCAGTCAGACAGACTCCTGCATGCGCCCGACTGGGATCCACCCAGCACGCCCACCAGGGGGCGATGCTCTGCCCATCTGGGGCATCGCTCTGGTGCAACCAGAGCCATTCTAGCACCTGAGGCAGAGGCCACAGAGCCATCCTCAGCGCCCGGGCCAACTTTGCTCCAATGGAGCCTTGGCTGCGGGAGGGGAAGAGAGAGACAGAGATGAAGGAGGGGGGGAGGGGGGGAGAAGCAGATGGGTGCTTCTCCTCTGTGCCCCGGCCGGGAGTTGAGCCCGGGACTCCTGCACACCAGGCCGATGCTCTACCACTGAGCAAACCAACCAGGGCCCAAGCCAGGGGTTTTGAACTGGTGACTTCAACATTCCAGGTTGACACCTTACCCACTGTGCCACTGCAGGTCAGGCTCTCTCCAAACTTCTTAAGGATGTTTGTTGTCCATACACACTGTTTGCAGCCAACACACCTGTTCACCACCAACTAAGGCTACATGGCTTTGGCTCTCACCTTGGAATTAAAATTGCTTTTACTGAGGCCACCAACCATCTATTTCTCAATTCTAAGACACCCTGACTAAAAATATAACATCAATTCAGTCACAGCTTCTTGGGAGAAAATTATATTAAACATATACGTAGGCTGTAAATCACATCCCAATTTCCAAAACATTAAAACTGTTTTAGAACCAGGAACATGCAGTATTTGCTTTCCTGGTTCCCTCCTGTGTCCTGGGTAAAATGTCCGCCTGCTGATTACCTCCTCAGAAGCCACTCCGCCCACTTAGTTTCCACCTGCAGCCCTCAGAGTTTTGCCTGATCCTCCTTCTTAAGCTTTGCTTCCTCTGTCCATCCCTTCCTATGCGTGATTTTGGCTTTCCATCCTGGGCCTCCTCTCCTCGTCACATTCTCTAGTAAATAAATGGAGCTCAAAATTCATGCCTGGCCAGCTCCAGACACTGCCTCTCACCTGAGCTGCCGACTCCTACCCAGGTAAGGTGCCTACGGACATCTCCACGGACTTCACACCACCCTGCCTGACACCTGATGCCGCTCCCTGCTCCCCACTCCTTTCTCCAGGTGGTGGTATCCCCATTCACTGGGCACCTTCAGGCTACTACTGTGTGTCCTTCACTCTGGTCACTTCAACACCAAGCTTTACGGTGTCATTTCCCAAATCTCCTTCACACTGGGACCCTCCTCTCCGCTCCCAATTTTCAGTGCCATCATATCTGAAGATCTGCAGTTGCTTCTCTGCCTTATTAATCTTGCCCCACTCAAATCCGTTCCCTATCCCACTGCCACGGGACAGCAAACACTTACTGAGCACTTTCTGCACCAGGCACACATTGCACGGATGACCGTTCCCCTCCTACAACCACCTCAGTCACTGGGTGATGCTGCAGATTCGAATCAAGACAACTGCAGGGCTGGGCAGCCCTGTGCCTCCCAAAGTGCCGACCTACCACTGGCTTCAAACTTCCCATGGTTCTGCACTGCCTGTAAAATAACATCCCATTCCCATAGCAAGGCACGGGTTCTGGCGCCACCTGACTGTGATAAACTTAGCCTCTCCATCCCTCTCTCCTCTTGCTGCTTGCTCACCCTCCAGCAACACAAAACTGCATCCATTCCCAGAGAAGCCAGGTGGCTTCACAACATGCTACTCTGCTACATGGAACACCCTTCCATTCTTTCTTCTTCACCTACATTATTTCACAGGAAATAGCCTACCCTCACCAGAGCCAAGCCTATCACTACACAATGAAAAACACAGTCAAAGCATGTTCCACATAACATCCTTTGTGCACAGGTATGTCTCCCTAGCAGACGTAAACAACCACGGACAAGGGACCACATATTATTTTTCTGTGTACTCAGTGCTAAGCATGCTTGCTACACATTTGCACTGAACAGCATAGAGCCTTAATAAATTAAATTAGGTCACAGTTGGCCATTCACTGTGATGATATCCACTTGTTATGGTGTACCTGTAAAGATAAGCCTGTTTTTTAAACTGGCAGATAGGGCAGGCCCAAATGATGAAACAAACAAACTTGATTTAAAATGCCATCTTTAAAAAACTTTACTACCAGAAAAGGTTTTCTTTTCCTCCAACTGTTCATTTCTCAGGGGAAAATGAGAGTTATATTAATCTATTTTAAAACTTAGACTTATAATCTAAAAATTAAATGTTTTAAAATTTGCTTCATAGTTTTGAGACAGAATTAAAGTTCTCTGCTGGTGGCATAGTGAATAGTGTGTTGGACTGGGATGCAGAAGGTCCCAGGTTCAAGACCCCAAGGTCGCCAGCTTGAGCGTGGGCTCATCTGGCTTGAGCAAAAAGCCCATCCATCAGCTTGGACCCAAGGTCGCTGGCTTGAGTCCAGGGTTTCTCAGTTTGCTGAAGGCCCACGGTCAAGGCACATATGAGAAAGCAATCAATGAACAACTAAGGTGTCACAAGGAAAAACTGATGATTGATGCTTCTCATCTCTCTCGGTTCCTGTCTGTCCCTATCTATCTCCCTCTCTGACTCTCTCTCTGTCCCTGTAAAAAAATTAAATAAATAAAAAATAAAGTTCTCTGCATGGAGGCAGTTTCCCCCTTTCCTTCTGAAGGAGGGTCTCTGCATCCCTCCCTTCGTCCTCCTCCCTTCCTCCTCCATCCTTCTGTCCCTCCCTAGTGTCCGCATGACAATAGCAGAGGCCGGTCTGGCCAGTCTGGGGGTGAGGGGGAGTGGGATAAATGCCAGGAGGTTTTGTAATGCAAGCTCAAAATTAGCAGCAGAAAGTGGGGAAGAGGTGAATCCATTAAAATACCCCACTGTCTTCACAGCCATAACAGCAACTGAGACACTCCAGTTAGCTCAGCGAGGCCCGTGGCGAGAACAGAGGTAACCTTCAAACTGGTTAAAGGTTGTTACAGAAGCTGAGTTCCCTCAAAACTCCAGTACCATGAAATGTGACCTGTCTTTACGTGGTAATTACCCTAAAAGGAAGCCTTCAGGACAAGGCCTCATCCATCTGACTCAGCGCTCAAGGAAGACAGAGGAGTGTGAAGGGCGGCAAGAGCGTGGCTCTCTGCAAACCAAGGGGAGAGGCTTCAGAGGAAACCAGCTCTCCTGGTACTCGGACCTTGGAATTCTAGCTTCCGAAACTGTGAGGAATTCCTGTTGTGAAGCCTCCCAGTCTGTGGTATGTTTAGGGCAGCCGGAGCGGAATAATCCAAAGGTCTAAGCTGGGCACCAGCAATGGTTATTGTTTGCATCCCCAGTGACTGCAGCCTTGACTGAAGTCAGCATGAGGACATTTCCACACAAGGAAAGAATCAACATTCTGCATAGCAGAGCAAACCACCTACGAAAAGGCAATCCTACTGAGTGGGAGAAAATGTTTGCAAATCATAGGTCTGATATAATTCAACAGCAAAAAAATCCCAAAGAGTCTGATTAAAAAATGGGCAACAGCCTGACAAGGTGGTGGCGCAGTGGATAAGAGCATCAGACTGGGATGCGGAGGACCCAGGTTCGAGATCCCGAGGTCGCCAGCTTGAGCATAGGCTCATCTGGTTTGAGCAAGGTCGCTGGCTCCAGCAAGGGTTTATTCAATCTGCTGTAGCCCCATGGTCAAGGCACATATGAGAAAGCAATCAATGAACAACTAAGGTGTCGCAACGAAAAACTAATGATTGATGCTTCTTATCTCTCTCTGTTCCTGTCTGTCTGTCCCTATCTATCCTTCTCTCTGACTCTGTCTCTGAAAAAAAAAAAAATGGGCAACAGTTATGAATAGGCATTTTCCCCAAAATATAGAAATGGCCACTAGGTATGTGAGAAGGTGCTCAACACCATTCAGCACCAAGGAAACACAAATCAAAGCTACTGTGAGATGTCACCTCACATCTGTGAGAATGCCTGTTATCAAAACAACAACAATACCTGCCCAGGCAGTGGCGCAGTGGATAGAGCCTCGAACTGGGATGCGGAGGACCCAGGTTTGAGACCTCGAGGTCGCCAGCTTGAGCGCAGGCTCATCTGGTTTGAGCAAAGCTCACCAACTTGGACCCAAGGTCGCTGGCTCCAGCAAGGGGTTACTCGGTCTGCTAATGGCCTGCAGTCAAGGCACATATGAGAAAGCAATCAATGAACAACTAAGGTGTCGCAACAAAAAACTGATAATTGATGCTTCTCATCTCTCTCCGTTCCTGTCTGTCTGTCCCTATCTATCCCTCTCTCTGACTTTCTCTGTCTCTGTAAAACAAACAAAACAAAACAACAACAAACAGCCTGACCGGTGGTGGCACAGACGCTGAGGTCCCAAGTTCAAAACTGCAAGGTCACTGGCTTGAGCACAAGGTCGCTGGCTTGAGCAATGGGGTCATCAAATTATCTCAAAGTCTGCCTTGAGCCTAGAGGTCACTGGCTTGAAGCCCAAGGTCACTGGGTTGGCTGGGGCTGCTCCCTGGCTCCAATCAAGGCACATATGAGAAGCAATCAATGAACAACTAAAGTGACACAACTAAGGGTTGATGCTTCTCATCTCTCTCTCTTCCTGTCTCTCTCTCTCTCTCTCTCTCTCACACACACACACACACACACACACACACACAAGATAAGAAATAAAAAATACTGACAAGGACTGACAAGGTTGTGGAGAAAAGGAACTCTTGTGCCCTGCTGGTAGGAATGTAAATTAGTGCAGCCACAGTGGAAAACAGTATGGCTATTCCTTGAGAAAATAAAAATACAACTACCATATGATCCAGCAATTTCATTTCTTGGTATTTGCAAGAAGAAAATGAAAACACTAACTCAAAAAGTTACACCCCCATGTCCATTGCAGCATTATTTACAAGTTATGAGAACAATCTAAGTGCCCATCAACTGACAGTGGAATATTATTCAGCTATAACAAGAATAAAACCTTCAACTTCATCAGTAGAGGAATGGAGAAAAAGAATGTGCTATATTCATAAGATAAAATGCTATCAGCCAATACAAGAATATACACCTAGATATACACTCTAATGACTGAGCTAAGAGATCAGGGCAGAAAGAATGAAATCTTGCTATTTGCGACAGCATGGATGGACCTTAAGGCATTATGTTAAGTGAAATAAATCAGACAGAGAAAGACTAATACCCTTTGATCTCACTTATAGGTAGGAGGACCCCCACCCCTGCTCCCACCCATAAAAACAAGCTCAAAAAACAGCCTGACCAGGCGGTGGCGCAGTGGATAGAGCGTCGGACTAGGATGCGGAAAGACCCAGGTTCGAGACCCCGAGGTTGCCAGTTTGATCAAAGAAAAAAAAAGCTCACCAGCATGGACCCAACGTCACTGGCTTGAGCAGGGGGTCACTCAGTCTGCTGAGGGCCCGCGGTCAAGGCACATATGAGAAAGCAATCAATGAACAACTAAGGTGTAGCAACAAAAAACTGATGATTGATGCTTCTCGTCTCTCTGTTTCTGTCTGTCCCTGTCTGTCCCTCTCTCTGACTCTCTGTCTGTAAAAAAAGAAAGAAAGAAAATACAGAAAACAGGTTGATGGCACAAACTTTGTAAGGATGTCTTGTACATAATGACAGTTGATAACACTGTGTTGCACATTTAAAGTTGCTACAAGAGTAAACCTTAAAAGTTCTCATAAGAAAAATTTTGAAACTATGTATGGTGACAGTTAACTAGACTGATGGTAGCAATCATTTTGCAATGTGTACAAATATCAAATCATTATGGGGAATGTAGGGGAAGGGTGGCGGGAAGGGAGTACAGAGGAACAAATACACAGTAACGGAAAATTATTTGACTTTGGGTGATGGGCACACAACACAGTCAACAGTTCAAATGCTATACAAATGTCTACCTAAAAGCTATGTACTCTTATTGATCAATGTCACCTCTTTAAATTTAATTTTCTAAATAACATTTTTAAAAAATCATTATGACTACACTTGGAATCAATATAATGTTTAATGCCATTGTACCAATAAGAAAAATAATTTTTAAAAGATCAACAGAACTCTTAAAGATCCTTACAAGTCTTCTCTTATACTTTTATTTTTTTATTTATTTTTTGTATTTTTCTGAAGTTGGAAACGGGGAAACAGTCAGACTCCCACATGCGCCTGACCCGGATCCACTCGGCATGCCCACCAGGGGGCGATGCTCTGCCCATCTGGGGCGTTGCTCTGTTGCAATCAGAGCCATTCTAGCACCTGAGGCGGAGGCCATAGAGCCATCCCCAGTGCCCGGGCCATCTTTGCTCCAATGGAGCCTTGGCTGTGGGAGGGGAAGAGAGAGACAGAAGAAGGAGAGGGGGAGGGGTGGAGAAGCAGATGGGCGCTTCTCCCGTGCCCTGGCCAGGAATCGAACCCGGGACTCCTGCATGCCAGGCCAACACTCTACACTGAGCCAACCGGCCAGGGCCTCTTTTCCTATACTTTTAATTTATTGTGTCTGAATTCTAGACACATTACTGAACCTGACCAAATGAATAAAATACCACCATGAATAAAATGACAATAGCAGTTAGCACTTCTTTAATAGTTACTATGTGCCAGGTCACCCTCTGAGCCCTTTACGTTAAGCTTAAACCATTTTAGCCTGACCAGGCAGTGACCTGGGATGCTGAGGACCCAGGTTTGAAACCCCGAAGTTGCTGACCTGAGCATAGACTCATCAGCTTAAGCTTGGACGGGGCTGCCGGCTTGAGTGTGGGATCATAGACATGATCCCATGGTCACCGGCTTGACAGCAAAGGTTACTGGCTTGGATGGAGGAGCCCCTCGGTCAAGGCACATATGAGAGAGCAATCAGGCCCTGGCTGATTTGCTCAGTGGTATAGCGTCAGCCCAGTGTGTGGATGTCCCAGGTTTGATTCCCAGTCAGGGCACACAAGAGGAGTGACCAGCCTGACCAGGCAGTGGCACAGTGGATAGAGCGACGAATTGGGATGCAGAAGGACCCAGGTTCGAGACCCCTGAGGTCGCCAGCTTAAGCACAGGCTCATCTGGTTTGAGCAAAGCTCACCAGGTTGGACCCAAGGTCGCTGGCTCCAGCAAGGGGTTACTCGGTCTGCTGAAGGCCCGCGGTCAAGGCACATATGAGAAAGCAATCAATGAACAACTAAGGTGTTGCAACGCGCAATGAAAAACTAATGATTGATGCTTCTCATCTCTCTCCACTCCTGCCTATCTGTCCCTGTCTATCCCTCTCTCTGACTCACTCTCTCTCTGTAAAAAATAAATAAATAAATAAAAGTAATCAATGAACAACTAAGGTGCTGCAATGAGGAATTGATGCTTCTCATCTCTCTCCCTTCCTAACTGTCTCTCTCAATTAAAAAAAATTTTTTTTAACCATTTCTTCCTCATAGTAATGCTATGTGCTATGAGGTATAATCTGCTCGAGGTCACAAAGCAGAGGTAGAATTCTAATCAAGGTAACGTAGCTCCAGTACACAACTAGGTAAAAAATACACGTAGCCATTTAACATATTCACACAAATACCTCAGGTATAACTCAGCTTCATTTTCACTTCACAGATTGCCTTAAACAAATATTATTATAGTGAAATCACAATTTTGCTATGGAATGCCACATACCGTGCTTTGGACTCATATTTCTTCTGACATAAAGGGTGTAAGAATACCCTTTGGGCCAGGGCACTGCTCAAAATAAGAAATGCTTCATGGCCTGACCTGTGGTGGCACAGTGGATAAAGTGTCAACCTGGAAACGCTGAGGTTGCCGGTTCAAAACCCTGGGCTTGCCTGGTCAAGGCACATATGGGGGGAGTTGATGCTTTCTGCTCCTCCCCTTCTCTCTCTCTCTCTCTCTCTCCCTCTCCCTCTCCCTCTCCCCTCTCTATAATGAATAAATAAAATCTTAAAAAAAAAGAAAAAGAAATGCTTCATGAATTTACGACTCTGCATCTCCTCTTTGTGCAGGGACCGTGATAATCTTCTCTGTTAGGTTCCAGCCTCAGTGTGTGTGCCACTGAAGTGAGCAATGATTCTATTTTTCTAAGTAAAAATAACTTGAATATGTGCATTAAAAAATCTCTAAGAATTGATTCCAAATACTTGACAGTGGATTTACCTGAGAGACTAGACCACAGGCAGCTTTTATTTTCTATGTTCTATATTTATGTAATAAGTTAATATGCATGAAGTGTTTTAGTTTTGAGAAAAGGAATGGAAAAGGGGAATAAAAAAAAAGGAAAAAATAATCAAGACTGCAAGAAGGAAAAAAAATAAAACAATGCTAAAAAACAGGCCCATACAAAGGCAAAAAGGAAGAAAAAGATGATAAATAATAATAGGAAATGGGAAAATAGTGTCACATCAAGCAGCATTGAATGACTAAATAAAACTTTAAAAGTGAAATGAGCTAACAAGCGAGTAAGAAATATGAGATAATACACCATCAAGATCCTGGAGTGTGAAGCCCTGGCCGGTTGGCTCAGCGGTAGAGCGTCGGCCTAGCGTGCGGAGGACCCGGGTTCGATTCCCGGCCAGGGCACACAGGAGAAGCGCCCATCTGCTTCTCCACCCCTCCGCCGCGCCTTCCTCTCTGTCTCTCTCTTCCCCTCCCGCAGCCAAGGCTCCATTGGAGCAAAGATGGCCCGGGCGCTGGGGATGGCTCTGTGGCCTCTGCCCCAGGCGCTAGAGTGGCTCTGGTCGCAACATGGCGACGCCCAGGATGGGCAGAGCGTCGCCCCCTGGTGGGCAGAGCGTCGCCCCCTGGTGGGCAGAGCGTTGCCCCTGGTGGGCGTGCCGGGTGGATCCATGCGGGAGTCTGTCTGGCTGTCTCTCCCTGTTTCCAGCTTCAGAAAAATGCAAAAAAATGCAAAAAAAAAAAAAAAAAAAAAAAAAGATCCTGGAGTGTGGGCCCTGGCCGGTTGGCTCAGTGGTAGAGCGTCAGCCTGGCGTGCGGGAGTCCGGGGTTCGATTCCCGGCCAGGGCACACAGGAGAAGGGCCCATCTGCTTCTCCACCCCTCCCCCTCTCCTTCCTCTCTGTCTCTCTCTTCCCCTCCGGCAGCCAAGGCTCCATTGGAGCAAAGTTGGCCCGGGAGCTGAGGATGGCTCCGTGGCCTCTGCCTCAGGCGCTAGAATGGCTCAGATTGTGGCAGAGTGACGCACCAGGTGGGAATATCCCGGTCGGGCACATGCAGGAGTCTGTCTGACTGCCTCCCCACTTCCAAATTCAGAAAATAAATAAATAAATAAATAAATAAATAAATAGGAAAAAAAAGATCCTGGAGTGTGGCCTGACCAGGTGGTGGCACAGTGGATAGAGCATCGGACTGGGATGCGGAAGACCCAGGTTCAAGACCCTGAGGTCGCCAGCTGGAGCAAAAGCTCACCAGCTTGAGCCCAAGGTCACTGGCTCGAGCAAGGGGTTACTCAGTCTGCTGAAGGCCCGCGGTTAAGGCATGTATGAGAAGGCAATCAATGAACAATTAAGGTGTTGCAATGCACAACGAAAAACTAATGATGGATGCTTCTCATCTCTCCATTCCTGTCTGTCTGTCCCTGTCTATCCCTCTCTCTGACTCTCTGACTCTCTGTCGGAAAAAAAAAAAAAAAAGATCCTGGAGTGTGTATGTGAGTCTGATAAAGGTCCAAGAAAGAGAAAGGGCAGGAGAGGTGGTGAGCACAGGTCACCTGGAGACTGTAGCTGAGAATAGGAGAGTGGGCAGCAGTGGAAGAAGGTGAATTAGGGTCAGAGAAGGGGTGGTGGCGATTCAGGTATTAATATCCAACTCAATCACAGCAAGTTCTCACACATTTCAGATGGGACTTGGTGGTGTATCAGTCTGTAAGACTGCAGATATAATACCTGAAAATCTCTTTGTGTCTGAGTAATATAACAACTGAGACAAATTGCATTTTCCAAACTAGACACACCTCTGTATATGTTTATCTCACCTTTGTGCTTTTCTTACACAAAGCTTGGACCAGTGGAGTGATAGCAGAGAGAACGCTGAGCCCCTATGTTAAGATCCATGGCTGTTGGCCCTGGCCGGTTGGCTCAGTGGTAGAGCGTTGGCCTAGCGTGCAGGAGTCCTGGGTTCAATTCCCGGCCAGGGCACACAGGAGAAGCGCCCATCTGCTTCTCCACCCCTCCCCCTCTCCTTCCTCTCTGTCTCTCTTCCCCTCCCACAGCCAAGGCTCCACTGGAGCAAAGTTGGTCCGGGCGCTGGAGATGGCTCTATGGCCTCTGCCTCAGACGCTAGAACGGCTCTGGTTGCAACAGAGCAACGCCCCAGATGGGCAGAGCATCGCCCCCTGGTGGGCATGCCGGGTGGATCTCGGTTGGACGCATGGGAGTCTGACTGCCTCCGCGTTTCCAACTTCAGGAAAAAAAAAAAAAAGATCCGTGGCTGTTATCCACTGTCTCATTAAATTCTCACAAAACCCCTGAGACAAGTACTGTTGTTACCATACATTTTACAGATAAGAACGTTGAGACTGCCTGACCAGGCGGTGGCGCAGTGGATAGAGCGTCGGACTGGGATGCGGAGGACCCAGGTTCGAGACCCTGAGATCCCCAGCTTGAGTGCAGGCTCATCTGGTTTGAGCAAAAGCTCACCAGCTTGGACCCAAGGTCGCTGGCTCGAGCAAGGGGTTACTCAGTCTGCTGAAGGCCTGCGGTCAAGGCACATATGAGAAAGCAATCAATGAACAACTAAGGTGTGGCAATGCGCAATGAAAAACTAATGATTGATGCTTCTCAACTCTCTGTTCCTGTCTGTCCCTGTCTATCCTTCTGACTCTGTCTCTGGGAAAAAAAAAAAAAAAAAAAAGAACACTGAGACTTAATACAGTTGCCCAAAACCACACAGCTACAAATAGCAAGGTGGGAGGGAAACTTAACCCAAGTTAGGTTTAAAGCTAAGCCTACAGATGTAGGGTATAAGGACAGCCGCATGTTTCTTAGCACAGCCAGGAAAAAGAAAACTTCAATGCCCAACAAAATCACACAGTGGAATACCACAGAATGGATTTTGTTTAAAGGATCTTTTGCTTAAAATATATACATACACCACACATTTATTCAGAGGAAAGTGACTAGAATGAAACTACAGCAAGAAGTGTTTATCTCTAGATAATAGGATTACACATGCTTTTATTTTCTCTATATTCCTATGTTTTTCAATTTTTCTACTTTTTTTTTATGTCTTAAGTGAGAGAAGGGGAGATAGACAGACTCCAGCATGTGCCTTGCCCACCCAGCAACACCCATCTGATAACCCCCAGGGCCCCCCCCCCACGCCCCTGAGGCCAATGCTCCAATCAATCGAGCTATCCTCATCGCCTGACTTGGATGCTTGGACCAACAGAGCCTGAACTGGGAGGAGGACCCAGGGCTGAGGACAGCCACCAGCTACAGTGTACCTTAATGTAGACTAATTGTTACCAGTACCTCTGGCTCCCCTCAGAGCTTCTTGATAGCAGGTATTACTCACCACTTTATCCCTAATCTCTGGCACAGTGCTCAGTACATAGTTAACACCAATGTTTATTGGATTAACAAAGGAATTTGATATTGCGGTACAATTAGAACACAGAAACGGCTTCTACTACAGCTTGCCCCTTCTCCACCACACCATGCCACCTCTCACTTGGGGGTTAAGGTGGGACAGAGAAGGAATGCATGGGCAAGAGGAAAACTTTGTGAGGCATCAAAGTATAAACAGACACCCTTGGCTGCACTTTGGTGACATCAGCAGCCCGTCTGAGAGTGGCCAAAAGTGGTAATGGTGGTGCAGGCCAGGAGGGCTTTCACTCCACGGCCCCTCCTGCCGGCCCCTCCTGCCCGCTCAGCAGAATTTCCAGTTCTACCTGCTTAGCTCCTCCCCTCCCCCACCCACCTCCCCATTCTAAGGGAAGGTTGCAGCCTGCCTGCCTGCCTGCCTGCCTGCCTGCCTGCTCCAGCCCAGCCCAGCCCAGCCCAGCCAGGGGAGGGATCAAACTTCCTGCCAGCAGCTGCTTCCTCCATCCTCCCCCCACATTGTGAAGCAAAGGACACAGGCGGACTTTGGACAGAAACATGCTTATCAGAGAGCTCCAGGCAGATGAACTCTGAATTTTCAATGCTTGGAAAACCCCAGGATGCATCCACTCCCAATGCTTCCCACAATCCCCTCAAAATGCTGAAAACTCTTCCACGGTTAGGTTTGACAAACTGCCTCCCAGATCTCTCCTGAGTCTATGAAAAGGAAGCAAGTTTGAGTTTAGAGATCCCCAAGGTCTCTCCTCAATGCTAACAAATGTGAAAAACAAGCTTCATTATTTCCTGATCTACCACATAAAATGTGTAGCTTTTAAATCTACCTTTGAGCAGAGGTGTCAGACATTTCTGTATCCACAAAACTGAGGCCCCTTGGCCCACCTGACTTGGGAGGGGGTCCTAATGGCCAAGACCACCATGCGTGTAATACCAACATGAAAAGCTCTCCAGGGTGCATTCAGTGACAATAACAGGATGAAGCATGCACTAAAACATATACAATATGCCTCTTTTGTCTAAAGAAAGGCAGAAAAGACAAACAGATATAAGTATCTAAAACAAAATGCTGGAAAGATACAGAAGAAACTATGGGAGGGATGCAGTGAGCAGGAACAGGGTGAGAGGGAGATATTCCCACTCCTTTACTATCGTTAGGACTCAGCCATGGCTAGTTAGCTCAGTTGGTTGGAGCATTATCCCAACATGCCAAGGTTGTAGGTTTGATCCCCAGTTAGGACACCGGAAAAAAAAAAATCATTCTGAATCTCAAACCACATCAAGGTACTAATCTATTCTAAATAAACTTTTTAAAAATTTTCCAGCAATTCTAACCCAAACCAGAACTAGGATGGCTGCCCCACACGAGGTAGGCATACAGAGACAGAAGAGAAGCCACAGGAATTAAAGTGTTCTGGGACCTCAGGGAAGGACTAAGGGACTGGAATTCCGCAACCATTCACTCCCCAGCTCTGGGTGGTGTCAGTCACTAGTTTCTAGTTTCTGTTTCAAGGGAACAATTCTTTCCTGGGAGTAAAGCCACCTGGGAGGAGAGGGAGTAGACAGGAGTGACTCACAGGCGACAGTTCCAGAGGTTAACCCTAACCCTGAACAGCAAAGCGAGAAGTAACATCAGCAGGACTCACAAACTGACCCGCAGCAGTTCGCCCATCTTGGAGCATATAGGGAGGACAGCACAGAGGTGGAGGGCAAATCCAGGCCCAAAGTAGGTTCCCCTTTTTCCCTTGTTGTTGCCCCAAAAGTCATTCCATTTACATGGCACACTGCCTGAGAGGTAGGTAGCTGGAGACTTTAAAGCACAGGCTTTCTAGGGAGAGGAAGCCTGGTGCTCTGGGTCACCAGTGTTTTGCAAGCTCAGGCCACCCTCCTCACTAGAGCCCCCAGGATGCGGTTGGGCTCTACATAGTTGTCAGGCAAATCTTGTCGTCTTGTCTTCCTTCTCCCTGCCTCAGACTCACAATGAGAAGCAGCCAGAGGAAGGGCACAACACTGACATCCCAGGGTTACAGGATGGACCAGACACCCAAGAAAAAGACCCTATTTATTTTTTACTGATGTCACTGGGATCTAGCAGGGTCTCTCATTGTTTCCTCACAAAACTCAAAGAGGATGGCGGCCACCCAGTGTCACCATCATATATCATAATGTAGCTATTCCCCTGGAGGAGGCTCAGCACGGGTGGGTTAGAACAAGCTTACTGCTCTCTTTTACAGATGAAAAGACCAAGCTACATGCCTGAGATCACAGATAATGCAAAGCCAAGCGAGACCCCAGACGGAGCAGCTCAGCTCCTACTGCAGCCTCAGTACTAATCAATCACTCTCCCCAGCACTAGCCTGATTTATGTCATAGGACTCCACCCTGGACATGTGACCTCCCAGAACCCACTGTCTCATCAAGCTCATGAACATCTATCTCCTCGGGCTGCCTCTTAAGCTCTGTTTCCCAATCCCCTCTAGTCACTAGAGGATGTCCCCAGGCTCAGGATGGTGCTCTCATAACTCTGTGCCAGGGTGATTGTTGTGTGATGTAGAAAATGAAAAAAGAAAAAAAAGGAAAGAAGGAAGGGGAGAAAGACACACCCAGGAAATTTACAAGCCTAACAAATAATCCCAAACAGTCCCTGTTTGGGGGGTGGGGGTGCATGGGTGGTGGAGGTGGCACAGTGTTAAAGGGCTAAGTACCATGTAAAAACAAAACATGGCCACAGAGTCACCAGAGGTTCTCAGATGAGGCAGAAGTAGGTGGGGGCAGGAAAAGAATGGAAATTGAAGGAGAAACGGAGAAGAGAGGAGAGTTCTGTTCGGTTCCCAGGTCCTTTCGTCAATCTGGTAAAGTCATTTCCCTTTTCCGACTGGTTTCCTTGTCTATACAATGGGGTGAGGGTTAGGGCTGTGTCTGGCCCAGTCCAACCCAACGCTGTGTTTTTGTGACAGGGGACACACGTCTTGTGAAGACTCATCAATCCACCTGTCTGTGAGGAGGGAACAGATTTCCACCCTTCAAAATTTGGCAAAACAGACTGACCTAAGAACTATCAACATGGATTGAAATTGTTCCTTTTTTTTAAACTTAGTAACCTAACTTTAACTGTTTGGATTTTTTTCTTTTTTTAAAAAAATTGATTTTAGAGATAGGAAGAAGTGAAGGGCAGAGAGACAGGAACATCGATCTGTTATGTGCCCTGACCAGGATCGAACCGGCAACCTCTGCGCTGCGCTGGGGGACAACGCTTTAATCGACCGAGCTATCCGGCAGGGCTCCCATTCCTTTGAACACTTCCTAAAACATGGACCTTGAGGGCAAAAGAGATTCACACAGACCCCAAACACAAGTATCCACAGAAGCACAGACGGACCCGGCGGCAACTCGTCCACGGCGGGGAAGCGGGGAAGCGGGGAGGGGGGGGCGGGGCGGAGCGGGTGCGCTATGGGTCCCGCAGGAAAGGCGTCCACTGCCGCGCAGGGCAGAGTCCAGGCTCCTCCGCCCCGGCCACCCCCTCGGGCGACAGCGTTGACCAGGACTCCCGGGGTAGCTATCCCTCCCTCAGGGGCTCTGAACGCCGTTTTCTGAGAAAATGCCGATTTCAGCTTTATCTCCCTTCACACTTTTCGCAGAGCCGCCTACCTCCGCCGCGCCTCCTTCGGGTTTCTGGGTTCCCCCGGGGGAGCGCGCACCAGGGGGCCCACGGCTGCGCGCGGAGGCCGGCGCCGGGCAGGTGCAGGTGGGCAGGGCCCTCACCTGAGTGTGGGGAGGGGGCGAGCGAACTCGACCCCTCCCGGGAGGCTCCCTCGCGCGGGTGTCAGTGGAGGGGGGCTCGCGCCCGGCGGGGGGAGGGGAGCCGGCCGCTCCCCGGTGCGCGCTCAGGGAGGAGGACGAGGCCAAGCGCGGAGGAGGGACGCGGAGGGTGAGGCCGGTCGGTTCCCGAGCTCGTCCCCGCCCGCGGGTAGGGCCGTGGGAGCGCCTCGCTCCAACTTCTGACCCGACCCGCCGATCCCTGCCGAACTCCGGGAACTTACACAGGATCACCGCCGTGAGGAGAAACAACTGTTCCCTCCCGACGATCGCCTTTGTCCCCATCACGACCGGGAGCCCGACGCGACACCCGCCGCCGAGCCCCTGGGCAGACCCCGCTCAGCGCACAGCAGCGCGGTCTGAGCTCCGGCTCAGGTTGAGCCCGCCGGCCCGCCCTCCGCGCCCCATTGGCCGGCGCTCCACCTCTACGCATTCTGATTGGAGAAGACAGCCGCCGCTCCGCTGAGTGACTCACCGCCGCCAGGTGCAGCTCCGCCCACCATTACCTCCCCCGGGGCGGCGTGCCTTTCCAAGTTCGAGGCGCCTCCGATTGGCCCGGAGACGGTCACGAAAGGAGACCGAGTCTTCACCTTCCGCAGGTGAGCACACCTTGATTGGGTGGAGCTCCCGGGACTCTCTGGCGGCAGCAGAGCAGGAGTAGGGGAATACCTGGAAGGGGTAGATGGGAAAGCTAGTCGTACTGCGGCCCCTTGGGGAGCGGGCTTGGTTTTGTTTCTTCTTGGTCTGGATGTAAATTACTGGTGCTGTAGAAACCTTGGTCGTGTCCTTTGGCAAATGAAAACCAAATAGTACTAATGTGCGAGAGGTGGGGGGAGAGGACCAGGAGAGAAGTCACATCACCCCCCAAACCCTGTTCCTCTATGGACCCCACTGGCAGCATTCACTTGAGACGGCCTGGGCAGGCTAGAGAGGAGGAAAAGGAAGGGTAAAGACGATGAGTAGGGGGAGGAGGATTACATTTTCTCAAGGAGAACTTTAAGCATATGTACATCCAGTACTCCAAATAACACACACTGACCTGCAAATGCTCTGTAAATACGACTGAGCGACTGTGGGTACATGTTCGTTCAGAAGAGCTCTGCATTTCAGAATTACTTTCTCACTGTGACTAATAGTTGGGTGCTGACTAAGCCCCTCTTCCTATAAACAACTAAAGCTTTCTGTCACTATTTATAGTGTTACATCACTTATAGTGAAACTCAAGCTCAACACCTTTACTATCTCTAGTTTCTATTTTACAATTATTTTATTTTAAATGACTGTAGTATGTCCAGGTTACCCGTGGGAAAACTTCCTGAACATTATCTCAATGCCAGTGAAAAGTTTACACTTTTACCCCAAACTGGTATTCCTTGGCCTTTTGGTTTTTACATCTTTGATCTCATTCCTTTGGTTACATATCTTGGGCCAAAGACTCACTTCTGGTTCTGCCCAACTAAAACCAACAGTTACAAAGCACCTCCCGGGAGCCATGGGGATGCAAATAAATACAAACTACGATCCTTGACTTCAAATGGCTTCCATTCTACTTCCCAGACAAACACAGGAAATGACAACAGGTAAGCAAAGGGGAAACTTCATACTACAGAATCAAAACAGATGCTTGGGTGTCTGCCATTGCAAAGCTTCATTCTTCACCCTTACAGGAATTTAAAGTCTTGGGAAGAGACACATATATACACAGAGTTCAGTATGAGAGTAAAGGTGACCGAAGGGAGAACTGGAAGAAGGGACCAACACTGTTGCCTGTGATTATCAGCGAAAACCATAAAGAGGCAGGATGAGCAGGCGTCATAGATTTGTCTCATGGAGACCTTGAAATTTATAACCAATCTGATTAGTCATATTCCTTTGGTCTCAAGGAAAACAAAATCCAAATTTACAATCAAAGTCCAAACATTGACACACATTCCTGATTCCATCCAGCTATCCTGTCTTCATCTTATTATGCATTTTTATTTTTACAGGGACAGAGAGAGAAAGAGTCAGAGAGAGAGATAGATAGGGACAGACAGACAGGAATGGAGAGAGATGAGAAGCATCAATCATCAGTTTCTCGTTGCGACACCTTAGTTCATTGATTGCTTTCTCATATGTGCCTTGACCACGGCTTTCAGCAAACCGAGTGACCCCTTGCTCGAGCCAGCGACCTTGGGTCCAAGCTGGTGAGCTTTCTGCTCAAGCCAGATGAGCCCGTGATCAAGCTGGCAACCTCGGGGTCTCGAACCTGGGTCCTCCGCATCCCAGTCCAATGCTCTATCCACTGCGCCACCGCCTGGTCAGGCCACCTTATTATGCATTTCCATTTTCCCTTAGCCCTGACATTTTTTAAAAAGCTTTTATCCCTTCTGGAATGTAGAACTTTATGCATGCACAAATATACTGTAATCGATGCTATGGTGTACTACCCAGACTCCCCTTCATGAAGAGAGGATTTATCCCCCAGCGGTTGGTCCTTTGAGAATTGCCTCCATTGAAGAGAAGCCCCTCCTAGGCCAAAGGCACTCCCCTTCCCAGAGTCTCCTAATTGTATTGTTGATGGGTCAAGCTAAAGAGGGATATAAAGAGAATAGGCTCCAATCAGGAGGAGCGTAACAGTTCTAAACTTGCACAGTCTAATATCATAGTGTCTAAATGTGTTAAATAAAAATGACAGAACTAAAAGAGAAATAAACAGGCCCTGGCTGGTTGGCTCAGTTGATAGCCCAGCATGCAGATGTTCAGGGTTTGATCCCCGGTCAGGGTATACATGAGAAGCGACCATCTGCTTCTCCTCCCCTTTCTCTCCCCCTTCTCTCTCTCCTTCCTTCTCTCAGCCAGTGGCTCGACTGGTTTGAGCACTGGCCTCAAGTACTGAGGATACTTGGTTAATTTGAGCAATTGCCCCAGATGGGGATTGCTGGGTGTAAAGTATTTTTCGCCAAGGAAGAAAGAAGGATGTAGCCACCAAGCGTGGATGAGCAAAAGCTTTATTTAGAGTGCATCCTGGGTGAGGTTCACTGGTCCGCCTGGCAGGGGCTAGGGAAGTCGGCAACTTCCCTCGCAGGGTGGGGGGTAATTTACAGCGTTGGTAGGGTGGTGGTGGGTAGAATGTTGTGGCAAAATTTCATTGGCTAAGCCTGAACAGGCGGTGACACAGTGGAGAGAGCCCCGGACTGGGATGCGGAGGACCCAGGTTCGAGACCCCGAGATCACCATCTTTAACACGGACTCAACTGGTTTGAGCAAAAAGCTCACCAGCTTGGACCCAAGGTCGCTGGCTTGAGCAACAGGTTACTCGGTCTGCTGTAGCCCTACGGTCAAGGCACATATGAGACAGCAATCAATGAACAACTAAGGTGTCGCAACAAAAAACTGATGATTGATGCTTCTCATCTCTCTCTGTTCCTGTCTGTCCATTCGTATCTATCCCTCTCTCTGACTCTCTCTCTGTCTCTGTAAAAAAAAAAAAAAAAAAGAAAGAAAAAAAATAGAAATTTCATTGGCTGACAAATTTTTCAAAATGCTCCTTTTTGGCCAAAGTCCCCACACCTGGTTCCTAATGTGAACTTCCCCCATTGCCAACCGACCTCACATTCTGACCTTTTATGTTAGATAGGGGCACCGCTATTCATCTGGCTACTTCCTGCTGGTTAGGGGCATCATGGGGAAGGGAGGTTGGAAGGAGGTAGCTCTGAGGGGAGTCGTGTATATGGGTGTAGGAGCATCTGGTTGATTGTGACTCGAGAAACCTCACAGATGCGGCCCTGTAAGAATCTAAGAAAAGAGGAGATGCCTGACCTGTGGTGGTACAGTGGATAAAGTGTCAACCTGGAAACGCTGAGGTTGCCGGTTCAAAACCCTGGGCTTGCCTGGTCAAGGCACATATGGGAGTTGATGCTTTCTGCTCCTCTCCCCTTCTCTCTCTCTCTCTTTCCCCTCTCTATAATGAATAAATAAAATCTTTAAAAAAAAGAAAAGAGGAGCAAACATGAGTAATATGCCTTTAATTAGAAGAGGACCTAGGAGAGGGGCAACCCAGGTGAGGATGGGTGACTGCCACCAGGAGTTAAGCGGGTTGTAGGAAGAGAGATCCTTGCGCAGTTTCTCTTGCAGATGGTTGAGGACCTTGATGTTTTCTTCCATCAGGCCAGTCTCATTGATATAGTAACAGCATTGCTCCTTGCTATAATTCACTCTGGCAGCAGGTTCCTCGTGGGAGGGACAGGAATAACAGGAGGATCTGCAGGGCTCAACCTTTTGGTGAGCCGAAGACAGGTGGGGCCCAGTGGTTCCGACTGACAGTGTTTCTGCATGAGGACAAGCTTGAGGCGAGAAACATGGTACCAAGGTGTTTGCCCTAGGAGCTTGGCTGCAGTAGTAGTTAATATTACTGTATGGGATTTCATCCACCTGGGCTATAGGGAGCCAGGCTGGAGCTCCCTCAGAAGAACCCTGTCTTCTGGCTGGAGAGGGACTGCTGGGTGTGCTTCATCTGGACTCCCTATGGGAGTAAAAGTCTGGTCCGCGTGTTCCCTGAGAAGATGGCAGAGTAAAGACAGAAAGGGGGGGTATGTGGCAAGATGAGGGGGGTTAATAGGTAAGTTGTGATTAATTAGGAATGGTCTACCATAAACCAGCTCAAAGGGGCTGAGTCCAGTGGGGTTTCACGGTGTTGCTCTGATTCTGGTGAGTGCCAAGGGGAGGAGATTTGGTTAGGAGAATCTGATCTCAATGGAAAGTTTGGTTAGCTGACCCTTTAGGATATCATGGGCCCCTTCCACCTTACCTGATGATTGAGGGTGATAGGGTATGTGGAGTCTCCAGATAATGTTGAGAGAGGTGGCAAACTGCTGGACTATTGGGCAGTGAAGGTCAAGCCATTGTCTGACTAGACGGTAGTTGGCATTCCAAACCACAGGATGATGTTTTCAACGAGAATGGAGGCAACAGTGTCTGCCGTTTCAAGAGGTGGGAATGACTTCTATCCACCCTCCTCGATTTCTCTGCTGAATTATTGAATTTGGGGACCGGAGATGTCTGCTGAGGAATTGTCTGAACCCCACAGGAAAACGGGATCCCTGGAACGTCTCAGGTGGTGCCTCTCCTTGAGATTCCAGTGGGGTCTGGCAACCCCCCAGAGAGGCCAGCCGATCTGGATTTCTCTACCTGGTGACGCGGAACACCAGCATTTCAGACAAGTTCCCAAATGTTGTAGTGTCCTGCGGGTTACGTAGAGACATCAAGGCAGGATACAGAAGAAGTTTTAGGAAGAGATTTGGACAGGATGCACAGTAATGGCACCGCACAAGGGGAAGGAAAAGAAGAGTTCCTCAGGGGGGTCAGCGAAGGAGGAAAGATTAGAAACAGAGGGTTTAGCTGAGGTTTCTCTGGCTAAAGGGAACTGCACCGTAGAGCAGGCATCACAGAGATTAGGAGGGAGCACATATACCAGAAGTCCTGAATGTAAGGAATATCCGACCATTTCCTAGTTTTCTGGCAATAGTTCTGTAAATGGTGAGGATGTTAAAGTTGAAAGTCCCTTCAGGAGGCCACCTGGTTTGATTTTCTAATGGGTACTGTGGCCCAGCCACAGTGGAGAAGAAGATCAGTTTCTTCTTCTTTATGTAGGGAACAATGTTTGGGAGATTCTGGATAAGACACCCCAAGGGTGTTTTTGAGCCAGGTTTAGATTTCTGTGCCCCCATGGCCGCCCTCAGTTTTGGGGTGATCAGAGATGAGAATTGCCATCCCGCAACTCAATCTCTGGCCACCAGACAGTCAGGTAGAGTGGGAGTGTCTGGGACATCTCCATAGGCAACACATGCACTGGGAACGGATAGGAGGTCCCAGACGCAGCTGCAATTACGGACAGGGAGTCTCGGAGTTGGAAAGAACTGAGGGGAGGCTGGAAGTGGGAGACTTACTGCACCATGTGCCAAAGTGGATAGGAGGTCAGAAGGTCCCTGATCTTCCTCGGAGGAGAAGGGGAGAGGAGCGGTCCTTGCAGACTCAAGCTCCTCCCGGGTTTCAGCACCAAACATAAGGTATTTTCTGCCTATGAATAAAGAAGGACATAGCCACCAAGTATGGACGAGCAAAAGCTTTATTTAGAGCGCATCCCGGGCAAAGTTCACTGGTCCGCAAGACAGGGGCCAGGGAAGTCACGCAGCTTCCCTGGTGGAGGGGTAATTTATAGCATCGGTAGGGTGGTGGCGGGTTATGTCATGGCAAAATTTCATTGGCTGACAGAATTTTCAAAATGCTCCTGGGCTGTTTCTTTTGGCGGTCATGGGTGTGGGTGGTTTCGGCCAAAGTCCCCAGACCTGGTTCCTTATGTGACCTTCCCCCATTGCCAACCAACCTCACACTGGGTAAATCCTGGTTGGAGTGCTTGTGGGAGTCTATCTCCCCTCCTCTCACTTAAGGAAAGAAAAAGGAGAAATAAACAAATCCAAATTTCAATGACAGATTTAAAGATACTTCTGTAAGCAACTGATGGAAAAGGAAGGGGAAACAATTCTTTAGAGATATAGATTCAAACAACATAATTTATGACAACAGTAGTGGTTAAATGAGTATGTCCACTTTGTAAAAATTCATCAAGCTGCACACTTATGTCTGGCTCTTCTGTTAAATATATTTTCTTTTTCTTTTTTTTCCTTTTTTTAGAGAGAGAGAGAGAGTCAGAGAGAGGGGACAGGAACAGATAGACAGGAACAGAGAGATAAGAAGCATCAATCATTAGTTTTTCGTTGCGCATTGCAACACCTTAGTTGTTCATTGATTGCTTTCTCATATGTGCCTTGACCACGGGCCTTCAGCAGACTGAGTAACCCCTTGCTCTAGCCAGCAACCTTGGGCTTAAGCTGGTGAGCTTTTGCTCAAACCAGATGAGCCCACGCTGAAGCTGGCAACCTTGGGGTCTCGAACCTGGGTCTTCCGCATCCCAGTCCGACGCTCTATCCACTGCGCCACTGCCTGGTCAGGCTATATATATTTTTTAATATATATGCTATTCATGGCCCATCACAAGTTTCCTCCCATCAAGTTTCAAAATATCTCTATTTTATTTACCTTCTTGTGTTTCTCTAAATACACATTGTATATGGCAGATACTTTTTTTAAGTTATTTTGATTTTATTTTTATTTTTTACTGATTTTTAGAGAAAGAGAGAGAGAGAAAGGGGGGAGAAATGGGAAGCATCAACTTGTAGTAGTTGATTCCCATATATACCTTGACCAGGAAAGTCCAGGGTTTTGAACCAGTGACCTCAGCATTTCAGGCTGACACTTTATCCACTGCGCCACCACAGGTCAGACCTATGGTAGGTGCTTTACACATGTTATCTGAGTAAACTTTCACACCTATCCAAAGAGATAAGTTTTTAACTCCCATTTTACAGATAAGAAAAGTGAGAGTTTAATAGCTAAAAAAAAAAGTAACTTGCGGTGACTACTCAGTAGCCCACAGTCATAACTGAAACTCTGAACTCTAAGTCACAGCCTTCACTCTTTACATAACATGGTACCATTACTGGGTATTACTCCCAACTTTCTTCCTTTGCATTTTCTCCCCTAATTATTTACTGAGTTCCTCCTTATGCTGGGTTCCGGGTTAACTGTTGCTCAAACAAAAATGAAACAAAACTCAGTCTGAAGGGGAAGAGCCATGCAGGTGATAATACGGTCTGAGTGCTGCCATGGAGGTGTGTACCTTATCCACTGTCCTCCTGTTCCTTGTGTCCTTCATGAAATTCGCTTGTATACTTTTATCTGATTATTTTTCTCCCTTCTCCTTCAGTTAAAAAGCCCTCTGGATAAGGGCAGCAAATACATTCTTCTAATTCTTGTGAAATTCAGAATGGTTCCTAAGAGACTGGAAGCTTCCCAGGCAAGGAAAGTGGTGAGTGAAGGTCAGGATCAGGAAGGAGTGGGGTCTACTTCAGCCACCGGAAAGACCAGCCTGCTGGGAGCACGCGCTGAGATAGGTTTGAAAAGGCAGGGTGAAGCCAGGTCCAGACTGCAGACTGCTCAATGGGCCAGCTCAGGCATGTGCTTGAGTCACTAGGCAACAAGGAGCTATTGTGAATTATCAACTCTGATAAGATAAAAATGTTATTATAACATTGCCCAGGCAGGGACATTTCAGAAAGGCTGACATTAAAAGATTCTGAAAGTTGGAGGCCACTGACACGCTCAAGGCACTGGAAGTCAGGAAATGAAACCAGTCCTTGCTTAGGAGGAGCTCACAACCACCTGGGAGAGAAAAATAAGTTTTTCAGGTAGCTGCTGTGATGACACAGCTACACCATCAATGCACACCTGGGGTAGACAGCGGTGAGAGGGATGCATCTAGTATGGTGTGGAAAGGAAGGAAAAAGTCAGAAAACTATGGCTTGGCAGCCTTACCTGCTGAAATAGTGTTAGTTGCCTGACCAGTTGGTGGCGCAGTGGGTAGAGCGTCGGACTGGGATGCGGAAGGACCCAGGTTCAAGACCCCGCGGTCGCTAGCTTGAACGCGGGCTCATCTGGTTTGAGCAAAGCTCACCCTCTTGGACTCAAAGTCGCTGGCTCAAGCAAGAGGTTACTCTGTCTGCTTAAGGCCCGCAGTCAGGGCACATATGAGAAAGCAATCAATGAACAACTAAGGTGTCGCAACATAAAACTGATGATTGATGCTTCTCATCTCTCTCCGTTCCTGTCTGTCCCTATCTATCCCTCTATATGACTCTCTCTCTGTCCCTGTAAAAAAAAAATTTTTTTTAATTAAAAAAAAAATGAAATAGTGTTAGTTAAATAAGTTTGCAAATATGATGTATATGTTTGCTCACTTATAGTTTGCAGGTCCTTATACCCTAAGGCAGGGGTCCCCAAACTACGGCCGCGGGCCGCATGTGGCCCCCTGAGGCCATTTATCTGGCCCCCGCCGACTTCCAGAAGGGTCACCTCTTTCATTGATAGTCAGTGAGAGGAGCACATTGACCATCTCATTAGCCAAAAGCAGACCTATAGTTCCCATTGAAATACTGGTCAGTTTGTTGATTTAAATTTACTTGTTCTTTATTTTAAATATTGTATTTGTTCCCGTTTTGGTTTTTTACTTTAAAATAAGATATGTGCAGTGTGCATAGGGATTTATTCATAGTTTTTTTATAGTCTGGCCCTCCAACGGTCTGAGGGACAGTGAACTGGCCCTCTGTGTAAAAAGTTTGGGGACCCCTGCCCTAAGGCTTAGTTTTCAGACTAAGCCTTTCCTGCCCTTTTAATACCAAGATCTTTTCAAAACTAAGCTTTTCCCCATACCCTTGACCAGGCATGGCCAACATACAGCCCGCGGGCCAGATCTGCCTCCCCTAATGAGTTTATGTGGCCCACAATTAAAGTGTTTTTTTAAATTTATTTATTCATTTTTTTAGAGAGGAGAGGGAGAGACAGAGAGAGAGAGAGAGAGAGAGAGAGGAGAGACAGAGAGAGAGAAGGGGGGGAGGAGCTGGAAGCATCAACTCCCATATGTGCTTTGACCAGACAAGCCCAGGGTTTCGAACCGGCGACCTCAGCATTTCCAGATTGACGCTTTATCCACTGCGCTACCACAGATCAGGCCCACAATTAAAGTTTTAATGTTCTCCGCTACTTTAAAATCTCAGCTACTCAGAAGCAGAAGCGTCTTTGATTATTGGAAATCGAGATATTTAAGAAGATAGTGATATGTGGAAAAGAATTCCGCGTGTGACTAATCTAAGGTTAACTTCCAATAATTGGTTGAATGGATTCGCGATACTTCTTTATTTTTAAAAAAAATTCCATTATAAAGATTTACAACTTTTGTACTCGTCTGTACTTGATATGAACTGTTTGACGTTTAACGGCGATGTGAAACCACATTCTCTTAGGCGGAGTTTGCCAGTGCGTGCTCAAGGTCAAACTATTTTTGTGGTCAAGTGTGCTGAATCAAGTGGCATTGTAGCATAGACAATAGCTGCAGTTGATAACTGAAAACGTATCCAGATTGTTTAAAATCAATAAAACAAAATAATTGTTTTATTTGCAATATAACCTCTTCAAGCTCATCCTATTAATTAAATATTGTTTCGGTTGATTGCAATACAGTTTGGATATTTATATGTGTAAGGCCAGGAGCCGCCATCTTGGCCATTCACATGCAGGTTCGCATTAGATTCGGACAGACGGTAATGAGACAACAGAGCCACAAACTGGTGGGCCGTCGTTATCATTAATCCTAGCTTGCACCTGGCGGGCAAGTAAAAACACACACTGGGCTCCAAAACCCACTCATTCAGTGTTCACAAAGCTACTGACTCACCCGAGTTTCCTAGAATCAAAGGTGTCTACCTCACCAGCCTCATTCTCTTTTGTTCCCCATCTCCTTCTCTCTGCACAAACTCTGCACTAACTGGCTTCTCCTTTAGCACTCTGCCATCTTAGCTGCCTCTCTCCTGTCCTCCATGTGGCCTTTCTCTGCCCTCTGCTTTAATGATAATCTCAGGAACCAAGAGAGCAAGCTTCAGGTCTACCCCACTTTATAGTGCAGAAATCAAAACCTTTAATCCAATATACAAAATAGGGAAGTCTCTAATACAAAGTCACTTATCTGAGGCATGATGGGATTGCACCACCCCACAACAAAAAGGGTGGGAAAGGCTGTCCTAAAACCAAGCACCAGGCTACAAGGATTCTGCCTGCCCACAGCCCACCCCCAACACACATTAACATCACCTGGGCGACAGGCTTCCATGTGGGCAGCGCCATTTTTATATTTTATTTTATTTTTTTTATTTATTCATTTTAGAGAGGAGAGGGGGAGAGAGAGAGAGAGAGAGAGAGAGAAGGGGGGGAGGAGCTGGAAGCATCAACTCCCATATGTGCCTTGACCAGGCAAGCCCAGGGTTTCAAACTGGCAACCTCAGCATTTCCAGGTTGACGCTTTATCCACTGCACCACCACAGGTCAGGCGGCAGCGCCATTTTTAACAAAGTGAGCATAATATATTTTATCTGCCCAACAATACAGCATGTAATTATATTTTTATTAAAATATATTATTATTAAAATAATATTGTATATTAAAATTTTTCACTCACATTTATTCATAAACAAATTACATAATAAAATTTTGCTTAGTTAAACGAATCGTTTTTGTTTTTTTTTTAAATTTATTTATTTTTTACAGAGAGAGTGAGTCAAAGAGAGGGATAGACAGGTACAGACAGACAGGAACGGAGAGAGATGAGAAGCATCAATCATTAGTTTTTTTTTGTTTGTTTTTTTTTTTCATTTTTCTGAAGCTGGAAACAGGGAGAGACAGTCAGACAGACTCCCGCATGCGCCCGACCGGGATCCACCCGGCACGCCCACCAGGGGCGACGCTCTGCCTACCAGGGGGCGATGCTCTGCCCATCCTGGGCGTCGCCATGTTGCGACCAGAGCCACTCTAGCGCCTGAGGTAGAGGCCACAGAGCCATCCCCAGCGCCCGGGCCATCTTTGCTCCAATGGAGCCTTGGCTGCGGGAGGGGAAGAGAGAGATAAAGAGGAAAGCGCGGCGGAGGGGTGGAGAAGCAAATGGGCGCTTCTCCTGTGTGCCCTGGCCGGGAATCGAACCCGGGTCCTCCGCACGCTAGGCCGACGCTCTACCACTGAGCCAACCGGCCAGGGCAATCATTAGTTTTTCATTGCATGTTGCAACACTTTAGTTGTTCATTGATTGCTTTCTCATATGTGCCTTGACCGCGGGCCTTCAGCAGACCGAGTAACCCCTTGCTGGAGCCAGCGACCTTGGGTTCAAGCTGATGGGATTTTGCTCAAACCAGATGAGCCGTCCTGGCCGGTTGGCTCAGTGGTAGAGCATCGGCCTGGCGTGCAGGAGTCCCGGGTTCGATTCCTGGCCAGGGCACACAAGAGAAGGGCCCATCTGCTTCTCCACCCCTCCCCCTCTCCTTCCTCTCTGTCTCTCTCTTCCCCTCCTGCAGCCAAGGCTCCATTGGAGCAAAGTTGGCCCGGGCACTGAGGATGGCTCCATGGCCTCTGCCTCAAGTGCTAGAATGGCTCTGGTTACAACAGAGCAATGCCCCAGATGGGCAGAGCATCACCCCCTGGTGGGCATGCCGGGTGGATCCCGGTAGGGTGCATGTGGGAGTCTGTCTGACTGCCTCCCTGTTTCCAACTTCAGAAAAAATACCAAAAACAAAACAAAACAAAAAAACAAACAAACAAAAAAAACTCAGATGAGCCCACGCTCAAGCTGGCGACCTCGGGTTCTCAAATCTGAGTCCTCTGCATCCCAGTCCAACACTCTATCCACTGTGCCACCGCCTGGTCAGGCAAACGAATTGTTTTTGTTTTTAACATTTTTAAATTTTAATATTTTGTCCAGCCCGTGAAAAAATTTTTCTTTCTTTTTTTTTTTTTTTTTTTTTAAAGTTTTTTTTTTTTATTTATTCATTATAGAGAGGGGAGAGAGAGAGAGAGGAGAGAGAGAGAGAGAGAGAGAGAGAGGAGGGGGAGGAGCAGAAAGCATCAACTCCGATATGTGCCTTGACCAGGCAAGCCCAGGGTTTTGAACCGGCAACCTCAGCGTTTCCAGGTTGACGCTTTATCCACTGCGCCACCACAGGTCAGGCAAAAAATTTTTCTTTCTAATCTGGCCCAGGGGCAAAAACTGTTGGCCACACCTGCCCTTGACTGTTGCATGATGTGGGGTGGTGCACTCTTATGAGGAATCTATTTATGCCTCAGATAAGTGGCTTTGTATCAGAGACTTCCTTATTTGTATATTGGCTTAAAGGCTTTGATTTCTATCTATAAAATGGGGCAGTCTGGGGGCGCTCTCTCCCCCCTCCTCAGTTCCTGCAGTTGGCATTGCACCAAGATAGCAGAGTGCTGAAGGAGAGCCAGTTTGTGCAGAGTTTGTGCAAAGAGAAGGAGATGGGGAACAAAGGTGAATAAGGCTGGTGAGGTAGAAACCTGATTCTAGGAATACTTGGATGAGTCAGTGGCTTTGGGAGCCCTGAACAGAAAGGGAAATGTTTTCTCACTGTGTGTATTTTCTCACCTGCCTGGTGCGAACTAGGATTAAAGCTAACGGTCCACCAGTTCTTGGCTCTGTTGTTTCATTACCGTCTGTCCAAATCAAATGTGAACCTGCATGGGCCAGGTGGCTGTGATGGTGGCCACAGCTACTGGCCTTACAAATAGCTATGAGGAAAAGGAGAGAGAACTTTAAAGGACAAGGTAATGAGTTGGAACAACCTATCAAGATCATGAATCAGCCTGACCAGGTGGTGGCACAGTGGATAGAGCATTGAAATGGGATGTGGAAGATCCAGGTTCGAGACACCAAGGTCACCAGCTTGAACGTGTGGGCTCATCTGGTTTGAGCAAGGCTCACCAGCTTGAGCCCAAGGTCGCTGGCTTGAGCAAGGGGTAACTGGGTCTGCTGTAGCCCCCCGGGTCAAGGCACATATGAGAAATCAATCAATAAACAACTAAGGAACCGCAATGAAGAAGTGATGCTTCTCCTCTCTCTCGCTTCCTGTCTGTCCGTCCCTATCTGTCCCTCTCTCTGACTCTCTCTGTCTCTGCCACAAAAAAAAAAAAAAAAAAAAAAAGATCATGAATCAGTCACTTAATGAGGAAAAAGAGGAATGTTCTCTTAACAGTGATCAAGCCAGAGAACATAGCCACGTGCTGAGCTGGCTCAGTGAACTTCCAGGATCCTCTAGAACCCCTGTCAGCTAAACTGAAGAAAGTAGAACAGGGGTCCCCAAACTACGACCCACAGGCTGCATGCAGCCCCCTGAGGCCATTTATCTGGCCCCCGCCGCACTTCTGGAAGGGGCACCTCTTTCATTGGTGGTCAGTGAGAGGAGCATAGTTCCCATTGAAATACTGGTCAGTTTGTTGATTTAAATTTACTTGTTCTTTATTTTAAATATTGTATTTGTTTCCGTTTTGTTTTTTTACTTTATTTTTTTTTATTTTATTTTTTTTCCATTTCTTCAAAGCTGGAAACGGGGAGGCAGTCAGACAGGCTCCCACATGGGCCCGACCGGGATCCACCGGGCATGCCCACCAGGGGGCAATGCTCTGCCCCTCTGGGGCGTCGCTCTGTTGCATCCAGAGCCATTCTAGTGCCTGAGGCAGAGGCCACAAAGCCATCCTCAGTGCCCGGGCCATCTTTGATCCAATGGAGCCTTGGCTGCGGGAGGGGAAGAGAGAGACAGAGAGGAAGGAGAGGAGGAGGGGTGGAGAAGCAGATGGGCGCCTCTCCTGTGTGCCCTGGCCAGGAATCGAACACGGGACTCCTGCACACCAGGCTGACGCTCTACTGCTGAGCCAACGGACCAGGGCCTTGTTTTTTTACTTTAAAATAAGATATGTGCAGCAGTGTGCATAGGGATTTATTCATAGTTTTGTTTTTTGGGTTTTTTTGTATTTTTCTGAAGCTGGAAACGGGGAGAGACAGTCAGACAGACTCCCGCATGCGCCCGACCGGGATCCACCCGGCACGCCCACCAGGGGCGACACTCTGCCCACCAGGGGGCGATGCTCTGCCCCTCCTGAGCATCTCTCTGTCGCGACCAGAGCCACTCTAGCGCCTGGGGCAGAGGCCAAGGAGCCATCCCCAGCGCCCGGGCCATCTTTGCACCAATGGAGCCTTGGCTGCGGGAGGGGAAGAGAGAGACAGAGAGGAAGGAGAGGGGGAGGGGTGGAGAAGCAAATGGGCGCTTCTCCTGTGTGCCCTGGCCGGGAATCGAACCGGGACTTCTGCACGCCAGGCCGACGCTCTACCACTGAGTCAACCGGCCAGGGCCTCATAGTTTTTTTTATAGTCTGGCCCTCCAATGGTCTGAGTGACAGTGAACTGGCCCCCTGTGTAAATAGTTTGGGGATCCCTGAAGTAGAATATAGGTTGGCTACCCAGGAAAAGAACTAAAAAAAACTAGTTTATAGTGATAGATGATGGAAAATTACTGCCTCGAAAGGGGTTAGGAATGTAATTGACCAGAAGGGGGGCCAAAAGAAATTGTGGGGATTTCTATATTCTATATAGGAGAGTGTTACAAGGGATCATAGCAAACAATTGCCAAAATTCAGTGAACCAAACACTTACTATACTTACCTTTATTATAGATAAATTATGTCTCAATTAAAAATATGCTAGGCCTTAGCCAGGTAGCTCAGTTGGTTAGAGCATCATCCTGACACGCCAAGGTTGCAGGTTTGATCCCTGGTCAGGGCACATACAAGAATCAACCAATGAGTGCATAAATATGTGGATCAACAAATCGATCTTTCTTTCTCTCTTTCAAATCAACAAATAAATGTTTTAAAAATAAACAGTCTAAAAAAATAAATAAATAAAATAAAATAAACAGTCTAGGCCTGACCTGTGGTGGCGCAGTGGATCAAGCACCGACCTGGAATGCTGAGGTCGGCAGTTCAAAACCTTGGTCTTGCCCTGTCAAGGCATATATGAGAGTTGATGCTTCCTGCTCCTCCCCCCTTCTCTCTCTCTCTCTTTCCTCTAAAATTAATAAATAAATAAAAATAATTTAAAAAAAATAAATAGTCTAATCAAATTATAATACTTTAGGACAGGGGTCAGGAACCTATGGCTCACAAGCCAGATGTGGCTCTTTTAATGGCTGCATCTGGCTCGCAGACAAATCTTTAATAAAAAAAATTTTTTTTTTTTGTATTTTTCTGAAGCTGGAAACGGGGAGGTAGTCAGACAGACTCCCGCATGCGCCTGACCAGGATCCACCTGGTATGCCCACCAGGGGGCAATGCTCTGCCCATCTGGGGCGTTGCTCTGTTGCAACCAGAGCCATTCTAGGGCCTGAGGCAGAGGCCACAGAGCCATCCTCAGCGCCCGGGCAAACTTTGCTCCAATGGAGCCTTGGCTGTGGGAGGGGAAGAGAGAGAGAGAGAGGAAGGAGAGGGGGAGGGATGGAGAAGCAGATGGGCGCCTCTCCTGTGTGCCCTGGCCGGGAATCAAACCCGGGACTCCTGCACGCCAGGCCGATGCTCTATCACTGAGCCAACCAGCCAGGGCCAAATAATGTTAAAAATATAAAACATTCTCATGTATTACAATCCATTCATTTCCTACCGCTCATGTTCATGGTTGCGGGTGGCTGGAGCCAATCACAGCTGTCCTCCAGGACAAAACCAAATTTTTATTGGATAATGCTTAACATACACGGGTCATTGTGAGATCAGGAAGTAAACTTCCCTCCTTTTAATCAAGTAGTCAGCTAGCTAATTGCAGAAACCCTTTTGACGAAGAAGATGGCTAAAATAAAAAAAAATGGCCTGACTTGTGGTGGTGCAGTGGATAAAGCGTGGACCTGGAAATGCTGAGGTTGCCGGTTTGAAACCCTGGGCTTGCCTAGTCAAGGCACATATGGGAGTTGATGCTTCCTGCTCCTCCCCCCTTCTCTCTCTCTCTCCCTCTCTCTCTCCTTTCTAAAATGAATAAAAAATTTAAAAAAATAAAAAATAAAAAATAAAAAGATGAGGAGTATCATACTTTTCAGCAGGAATGGACAGAGGAAATTTGCCTTCGTGGAGAGAGCAGGTTCTGCAGTGTGTCTAATATACAATGATAAAATTGCATCAATGAAACGGTCAAATATAAAGCAGCACTTCGACACATGCCATACTACATTTGCATCGAAATATCCAGCGGAGGACAGCAGGAAGAAAGCATTTCAAGAGCTACTGTGCAGAGTGCAAGCTAGTCAGCAGCAACTCCGTTTTTGGACCCAACAAGATGACTGGAATTCAGCTAGCTTTTTTTTTTTTTTTTCTTTACAGGGACAGAGAGAGAGAGTCAGAAAGAGGGATAGACAGGGACAGACAGACAGGAACACAGAGAGATGAGAAGCATCAATCATCAGTTTTTCGTTGTGGCACTTTAGTTGTTCATTGCTTTCTCATATGTGCCTTGACCACGGGCCTTCAGCAGATGGAGTAACCCCTTGCTGGAGCCAGCGACCTTGAGTCCAAGCCAGTGAGCTTTTTGCTCAAGCCAGATGATCCCGCGTTCAAGCTGGCGACCTCGGGGGTCTCGAACCTGGGTCCTTGGCATTCCAGTCCAACGCTCTATCCACTGCGCCACTGCCTGGTCAGGCTCGGCTAGCTTTGCTGGTGCTTTAGCAATTGTGAGAATCGGAAAGCCATTCACAGATGAGGAGTATGCCAAACCTTCATGCTTGATTTTGCCAATGAACTTTTTTTTTTTAAATTTTATGTATTTTTTTTTTTTTTTACAGAGACAGAGAGTGAGTCAGAGAGAGGGATAGATAGGGATAGACAGACAGAAACGGAGAGAGATGAGAAACATCAATCATTAGTTTTTTTGTTTTGTTTTTTTTAATTTTTTATTTATTTATTTATTTTTACAGAGGCAGAGATAGACAGGGACAGACAGACAGGAACGGAGAGAGATGAGAAGCATCAATCATCAGTTTCTCGTTGCACGTTGCGACTTCTTAGTTGTTCATTGATTGCTTTCTAACATGTGCCTTGACCGCGGGCCTTCAGCAGACCGAGTAACCCCCTGCTGGAGCCAGCGACCTTGGGTCCAAGCTGGTGAGCTCTTTGCTCAAGCCATATGAGCCCGCGCTCAAGCTGGCCACCTCGGGGTCTCGAACCTGGGTCCTTCCGCATCCCAGTCCGACGCTCTATCCACTGCGCCACCACCTGGTCAGGCAATCATTAGTTTTTTATTGTGTGTTGCAACACCTTAGTTATTCATTGATTGCTTTCTCATATGTGCCTTGTTTATTTTTTTTTTATTGATTTTTTTAGGGGAGGAGAGAGAGAGAGAGAGAGAAAGGGGAGGAGCAGGAAGCATCAACTCCCATATGTGCCTTGACCAGGCAAGCCCAAGGTTTCGAACTGGCAACCTCAGTGTTCCAGGTCTATGCTTTATGCCACTGCGCCACCACAGGTCAGGCTCATATGTGCCTTGACCGCGGGCCTTCAGCAGGCTGAGTAACCCTTTGTTGGACCCAGCAACCTTGGGTTCAAGCTGGTAGGCTTTTGCTCAAACCAGATGAGCCTGCGCTCAAGCTGGCGACCTCGGGGTCTTGAACCTGGGTCCTCTGCATCCCAGTCCCACGCTCTATCCACTGCGCCACCGCCTGGTCAGGCCCAATGAACTTTTTGACGACTTTTCGGATAAAGACAAGATAATCAAATGAATAAAAGACATGCCTCTGTCTGCAGGAATTGTTCACGATTGTACCATCATGATGGCAAGTCAAATTGACGCAACACAAGTGAAGGACATAACTGCAACACCATTCTTTTCTCTCGCTTTGGATGAGTCAACAGACATAAGCCATTTATCCCAGTTCAGCGTGATTGCAAGGTATGCTGTCAGTGACAAATACGTGAGGAAAGTCTTGCTGTTCTGCCTATGAAAGAGACAACAAGAGGGGAGAATTTATTCAAGTCTTTCACTGAGTTCGCTAAAGAAAAAAGTCTACCGATGGATAAACTTATTTTGGTGTGTACTAATGGTGCTCTGTGCATGGTAGGGAAAAACAGAGGATTTGTAGTGCTTCTTTGTGAACATGAAAAGAGACCCATCCTGCCTGACCTGTGGTGGTGCAGTGGATAAAGTGTCGACCTGGAAATGCTGAGGTTGCCGGTTCGAAACCCTGGGCTTGCCTGGTCAAGGCATATATGGGAGTTGATGCTTCCAGCTCCTCCCCCTTCTCTCTCTCTCTGTCTCTCTCTCCTCTCTCTCCCTCTCTGTCTCTCTCTCTCCCTCTCTCTGTCCTCTCTAAAAATGAATAAATAAAATAAAAATAAAAAGACCCATCCTAAGTTTTCACTGCATCCTACAATAGGAGGCGCTTTGTGCTCAGATTTGTGGTGAGCAGCTTGGTGAGGTGCTGTAGCTGGTCATTCGGGTGGTCAACTTATTTGTTGCCCGAGCCTTAAATGATCGCCAGTTTAAAACACTGCTGGATGAAGTTCGGAATAATTATCCTGGTATGCTTCTGCACAGCAATGTACATTGGTTGTTAAGAGGGAAGGTGCTCAGCCATTTCGCGGCTTGTCTGAGCGAAATCCGGACTTTTCTTGAAATGAAAAATGCCGAGCATCCTGAGTTAGCTAACACTGAGTGGCTCCTGAAATTCTACCATCTCGTGGACATGACTGAACATCTGAACCAGCCCAATGTGAAAATGCAAGGTTTTGGAAATACAGTCTTATCCCTTCAACAAGCAGTGTTTGCATTTGAAAACAAGCTGGAATTCTGCATTGCCAACATTGAAACAGGTCATTTACTACATTTTGAAAAACTGGGAGAGTTTAAAGATGCATGCACAGCAAGTGACCCTGCTCAACATCTTGATCTCCAGCAGCTAGCGGGCTTCACATCTAATCTGCAGTCATTCAAAATGCGCTTTGAAGAATTTTGTGAGCACACTCATCTTTTTTTTTTTTTTTTTTTTTTTTTGAGAGAGAGAGGAGAGGGAGAGACAGAGAGAGAGAAGGGGGGAGGAGCTGGAAGCATCAACTCCCATATATGCCTTGACCAGGCAAGCCCAGGGTTTCGAACCGGCGACCTCAGCATTTCCAGGTCGACGCTTTATCCACTGCGCCACCACAGGTCAGGCCACATTCATCTTTTTTTTTTTTTTAATTAATTTTTTAGAGAGTGGGGAAAGAGAGAGAGAGAGAGAAAGAGAGAGAGAGAGAGAGAGGAGGGGGAGAAGCAGGAAGCATCAACTCCCATATGTGCCTTGACCAGGCAAGCCCAAGGTTTCGAACCGGCAACCTCAGTGTTCCAGGTTGACGCTTTATCCCACTGTGCCACCACAGGTCAGGCCACACTCATCTTTTTAAGTTCATCACCCATCCACACAAGTGTGCAATAAACAGCGCCGATCTGAGTTAAATCCCTGGTGTCTCCGTCAGAGATTTTGAGCTACAACCTGCTGACCTGAAGGCCTCAGACATGTGGGTGAATAAGTTCAAGTCACTGAATGATTTTGAAAGACTTGCACGACAGCAAGCAGAGTTGGTGAGCAAACACAAGTGGGGAGAAATGAAAAAACTTCAACCGGCGGACCAGCTGATTTGTCAAAACTTGGAATGCGCTTCCCGTCACATACCACACACTGCAGCGTGTGAGTATTGCTGTACTGACAATGTTTGGCTCTACATATGCATGTGAGCAGTCTTCCTCACATCTAAAGAACATTAAGACCAACCTATGATCACGTTTAACGGATGGAAGTCTCAACGCCTGCATGAAGCTTAACCTCACCACGTATCAACCAGACTACAAAGCCAACAGCAAAACCATGCAGCACCAGGAGTCGCATTAATGGTAAGAAGTACTTTATTCATCATTGGTTAGCAACAGCATAACAACATTATTAAAAAGAATTCAGAGACTTATTGTACTTTTTTTTTTTTTTCTGAAGTTGGAAACGAGGAGGCAGTCAGACAGATTCCTGCATACGCCCGACCGGGATCCACCTGGAATGCCCACCAGGGGGCGATGCTATGCCCATCTGGGGTGTTGCTCTGTTGCAACCAGAGCCATTCCAGTGCCTGAGGCAGAGGCCATAGAGCCATCCTCAGCGCCTGGGCCAACTTTGCTCCAATGGAGCCTTGGCTGCATGAGGGGAAGAGAGAGACAAAGAGGAAGGAGAGGGGGAGGGATGGAGAAGCAGATGGGCACTTCTCCTCTGTGCCCTGGCCAGGAATCGAACCCGGGACTCCTGCACGCCAGGCCAACACTCTACCACTGAGCCAACCGGCCAGGGCGACTTATTGTACTTTAAAAGTGTTGGTCTTACATAAAATGCACACATTTACTTGTACTTAATGTTAAACATATTGTATGGCTCTCACAGAATTACATTTTAAAATATGTGGCATTCATGGCTCTCTCAGCCAAAAAGTTTCCCGACCCCTGCTTTAGGAGAAAAGAAAAAGAAAACTAGAACAGTAAGGACTCAAAGAGGGAAATTATACCACAGGAAGAATTTCCCAACCACTCTGAGAACCAAAGGTTTTGGGTATTTGGGGAAAGAGTAATGGACACCTACTATTTGCCAGACCCTGGTCTAGAATCTTTCACCTAGTTTGACTTTATCGCCTGACCTAACAGTATCCAGCTGAGCTCAGGCAATAATGTACTGTGATTACCCAGAGTGGGACAGCTCTGCAACAGAGGAGGTGGAGCACTTGGACCAATGGAAGACTTTACAGGTGTCGGCTGTGAAATCAAAGGTGTAGGAGGGTTGGCTACAGTCCAGAAGGCAGGAGGGAGGAAGGAATGGAGGAAACAAGGAAAAGGAGATGAGAGAAAGAAAGGCAAGGAATGGGGGAAATGTCTGAAGGAATTTCTTCAGACTTGAAATATTAGAAAATTGGGTCCATCTCTCACACAACTTTCTCTTCCATAAATAAATAACACTTTAGCCTGATCAAGTGGTGGCGCAGTGGATAGTGTCAGCCTGGGATGCTGAGGACCCAGGTTCAAAACCTTGAGGTTGCCAGCTTAAGCGCAGGTTCACCAGCTTGAGGGTGGGATGGTAGACATGACCCCATGGTCACTGGCTTGAGAAAGAGGTCACTGGCTCAACTGGAGCCCCCCAGTCAAGGCACATATGAGAAAGCAATCAATGAACACCTAAGGTGTGGCAACTATGAACCTGATGCTTCTCATTTCTCTCCCTTCCTATCTGTCCCTATTTCTCTCACGCTAAAAAAATAACACTTTTAAAAAATCAAACTTAAGAAGCAAAACTCTTGTATCAAACTATGCTAGAGGGAAGTTATATACCTACCTTGTAGTGTTGAATTTTGCCTCAGTAAATGTGCTTTTTTTTTTAAGAGACTTTATTTTTTAATTTTTTTGTGGCAGAAACAGAGAGAGGGACAGATAGGAAGGGAGAGAAATGAGAAACATCAATTCTTCGTTGTGGCTCCTTAGTTGGTCATTGATTGATTTCTCATATGTGCCTTGACCTTGGGTCTTCAGCAGACCAAGTAACCCCTTGCTTGAGCCAGCAACCCTGGGATCAAGCTGGTGAGCCTTGCTCAAACCCGATGAGCCCACGCTCAGGCTGGTGATCTCGGGGTCTCGAACCTGGGTCCTCCCATCCCAGTCCTACGCTCTATCCACTGTGCCACCGCCTGGTCAGGCTTTTTTTTTTTTTTTAAGCAATTAAAATGTTGTTAAATCCAGTGTGGGATCAGGGAACAGTGTAATAAAAACTGGGACCTGTTTTTGGTGGTACAGGAGAAGCCCTCACACCTGTAATCTCTGTTGGACACATCTGTGGGGATGTCATCCATCTCTCTACCCAACAGCTGGTACTAGAAACCTGAGGTTAGAGCAAGGGTAGGCACTTTTTTTTTTTTTTTTCATTTTTAGAGAGGAGAGAGAGAGGGAGAGACAGAGACAGAGAGAGAGAAGGGGGGAGGAGCTGGAAGCATCAACTCCCATATGTGCCTTGACCAGGCAAGCCCAGGGTTTCGAACCGGCGACCTCAGCATTTCCAGGGTTTCGAACCGGCGACCTCAGCATTATCCACTGCGCCACCACAGGTCAGGCAAGGGTAGGCACTTTCTAGAAAGAACTCGATAGTAAAATGTTAGGTGCTGAAGAACATAGAGTTTGCTACAACTATTCTGCTGCTTTTGCACATAGCAGCCATAGACGTTTGATTGAATGGTCATGGCAGCAAGGCCCAATGGGGCCAGTCCACTGAGTGCTGGTCTACAGCAGTGGGTCTGGCCCCTGACTGCATATTAGAATCTCTTGAGGGGCTCACTTGGGGGTCCCAGGCCCCATCCCTGAGATTCCAAATCTGGGATTGGGGCCCAAGCTCTTTTTTTCCCCCAGGTGAGGGGATTCTGATGTGCATTCTGGACTGAAAACAGTTGTCTAAGAAAGAGAATTCCATTCTAAGGGAATTGCTAGAATCCTGTGTTGGGGGTGGGAGAGCATGGGGAGGGTACATGAATGCTGGAAGGAGAAGAACCCAGAGCTGAATTAGGTCTAAATTAAGATGAGAACTGTTTTCAATTCAGCTGACACATTAACATATCCAGTGCTTTAATTGCTTTTTTTTTTTTTTTACAGAGACAGAGAGAGGGATAGACGGGGACAGACAGACAGGAACGGAGAGATGAGAAGCATCAATTATTAGTTTTTCATTGCGCATTGCAACACCTAATTGTTCATGGATTACCTTCTCATAAGTGCCTTGACTGCGGGCCTTCAACAGACCAAGTAACCCCTTGCTCGAGCCAGCGACCTTGGGCTCAAGCTGGTGAGCTTTTGCTCAAACCAGATGAGCCCTCACTCAAGCTCGCTCAAGGTCTCGAACCTGGGTCCTCCGCAACCCAGTCCAATGCTCTATCCACTGCACCACCACCCTGTCAGGCACTTTAATTGCTCTTTATTTTATGCTTTTGCGTGCACAGCACTATATGGCCTGTGCAATCCAACAAATCAGTGTCTTCCTCACTCTTACTGAAGGGGGGGGCTTACAGCTGGCCACTTCCACCTACGCTTCTTTGTGTTTCCATTCTCTATAGGCCCCTGTGTAGTTGCGATCCCTGTGAAGACAAACAGGTGAGCACAACAGGGCTGGCAGGACCGGCAGGGAGGCAGCCCCAGTTACACCCCAGCCAGCACCTCATCTCCTCGTACCCTCTGTATCCAAGGCCCAGGGCCAGCTGCGTGGCCTGCAAGCCCCGCTTGCCAATCTGACAGAAGAAAGTGAGATTTTCATCTTCCAGCTTTGGCTTCTGGGCAGAGTATAAAGCCTGGAAGGCAGCAGGGCCCATCTGCAGAGCACTTTCCAACTCTGACAGTGGGAGGAGGAGCAGGACTGAACGGAGGGCCAAGGCAGTTTGGCAATCTCAGGTTCAGAAGCTGGGCCTGGAAAGACTGGGTCCCATGTCGAAAAAATACCCAGGAGCCCTGGCCGGTTGGCTCAGTGGTAGAGCGTCAGCCTGGCGTGCAGGAGTCCCAGGTTCGATCCCAGCCAAGGCACACAGGAGAGGCGCCCATCTGCTTCTCCACCCCTCCTCCTCTCCTTCCTCTCTGTCTCTCTCTTCCCCTTCTGCAGCCAAGGCTCAACTGGAGCAAAGTTTGCCCGGGCGCTGAGGATGGCTCTGTGGCCTCTGCCTCAGGCACTAGAATGGCTCTAGTTGAGACAGGGCAACGCCCCAGATGGGCAGAGCATCGGCCCCTGGTGGGAATGCCGGGTGGATCCCGGTCAGGCGCATGCCAGAGTCTGTCTGACTGCCTCCCCGTTTCCAGCTTCAGAAAAAATACAAAAACAAAAACAAACAAACAAAAACAAACCAGAGCCCCAAACAACACCTGGTGGCCAACCAGACCCAATCTCAAGGATAAGATACAACCCAGCCGCTTCGAGAATTCACGAGCCGCTTCCCCAGGAATGAGGACAGTAGGAAGGCCACTGGGATGCACTTGTGGGGCCGGGGGTGGGGGGTGGGGGGACACAAGTCTGGCAAGGTGGGGAAGCAGCCCCTTCCCTCTGTCACCCGGACTGGAAGGACCGGCTCCACAGATAGGCCCTGCCGCTGAACAGCCCCTCTCGAAAAAACGGGGGGTAGGGGGTGGTGGTGTGAGAATTCAGGACCCCGTACCAGGGCCTCCCTGCGCCACCTACGTGAAACCCCTCAACTGAGACAACCTGGGTCCACCACCGCCCCCTCCCAACCCCGTACCCGGGATGTTGAACGCCCCGGGGATGGTCCCTGCGGCCGCCTCCTCCCGAGATCTCACATTGATGAGCGGGGCGGGCCCGCAGCCAGGAGCTAGCGGAGTTCAGGGGGCGCGATGGTGGGCACTGAGGAGGGAACGCGTAAACCTGGAGGGGCTGGCCTGCACCTGGCGCACGGATCTCCTTACCCACAGCAAGCCCTGATCCCCACCATCCGGCTGTGTGTGGACTACAGCCACGCCCCCTCTCCGCCCCTTCCCCCACCTTCCGAACTAGGCTCCTCCCCGTGGTTCCTCGTACTCCAGGGGCCACCAGAAGGGCAAGACTTGGCTCAGGGCCCCTGCAGGTACCTGCAGCCATGGTGCGTGCTGCGACTGCGAGCGTGCAGCCAGGCCAGCTCCTCGCGTAGCCCGCAGCATCTATTCTGCCTCCGGGAGCAGACACCGGAACCGGAAACGAGGCACCGCCTCCCGCAGCACCTGTTTGAGGTGAGGCTAACCCGTGCCTGCCTTAGAAATTCTTGTGTTTTGCGAATACCCGCTGGTCTGGCCCTGATACTGACAGGGAATCAGGAGCACAGGAGCAGCATCCCACCTCAATCTAGGCCCTGTCCGCCCTGGCCGGTAGCTCAGTTGGTTAGAGCCTCCGAGGGTGAGCCAAGGATGCAGTTCATCTCCAGTCAAGGCAAGAAATAGAAGCAACCAATGAATGTGTGAGTGCGTGGAACAGTGAACGGTTGCTCCTCCCTTAGGCTCTCTCTCAAATCAATTTTTTTTTTTTTTTTTTTTTTTACAGAGACAGAGAGAGAGAGTCAGAGAGAGGGATAGACAGGGATAGACAGACAGGAATGGAGAGAGATGAGAAGCGTCAATCATCAGGGTTTTTTGTGTTTTTTTTTTGTTTTTTTTTTAATTATTATTATTTTTTATTTATTTATTCATTTTAGAGAAGAGAGACAGAGAGAAAGAGAGACAGAGAGAGAGAGAAGGGGGAGGAGCAGGAAGCATCAACTCCCATACGTGCCTTGACCAGCCAAGCCCAGGGTTTTGAACCGTTGACCTCAGCATTCCAGGTCAACGCTTTATCCACTGCGCCACCACAGGTCAGGCTGTTTTTTTTTTTTTAATCAGTTTTTCGTTGCAACACCTTAGTTGTTCATTGATTGCTTTCTCATATATGCCTTGACCGCAGGCCTTCAGCAGACCAAGTAACCCCTTGCTTGAGCCAGCAACCTTGGGTCCAAGCTGATGAGCCTTTGCTCAAACCAGATGAGCCTGCACTCAAGCTGGCAACCTCGGTGTCTCGAACCTGGGTCCTCGGCATCCCAGTCCAATGCTCAATCCACTGCGCCACCGCCTGGTCAGGCTCTCAAATCAATTTTTAAAAATAAAAATGCAATGTCCAAGGCCCTGGCTGGTTGGCTCAGTGGTAGAGTGTCGGCCTGGTGTGCAGGAGTCCCAGGTTCGATTCCCCGCCAGGGCACACAGGAGAAGCGCCCATCTGCTTCTCAACCCCTCCCCCCCCTTCCTCTCTGTCTCTCTCTTCCCCTCCCGCAGCCAGGGCTCCAAGGAGCAGGGTTGGCCTGGGCGCTGAGGATGGCTCTATGGCCTCTGCCTCAGGTGCTAGAATGGCCCCAGATGGGTAGAGCGTCCCCCCTTGGTGGGCATGCGGGTGGATCCTGGTCGGGCGCATGCGGGAGTCTGTCTGACTGCCTCCCCGTTTCCAACTTCAGAAAAATACAAAAAAAAAAAAAAAAAAAAGGCAATGTCCCCGCTCCCTTCTGCCCTAGGGCCCACAAGAGGACAGACAAGAGGCAACTGTGGCTCTGAACATTTTATCTTTAAAAAAAAAGAAAAGGGGGGAGAACATACCCACAAGGGGGAAAGCCCCACTTGGACCCCTGCCTGTGGTTCTCCCTAGACTTCTGTGTAGGCCTCAGCTGCGACCCATCTTTATCTTCCTGGGGCAGTGGCCACTGCTCCTTTACCCACTTCTGGTTGAAGTCTTTTCCCTGGCATCCTCAGGAGCACACCTGAGCTCCAGGGAAAGGGAGAACCGTGGAAGCACTAAATCCGAGGGTAGCCAGGGCCATCACCTGTCAATAGACCCTCTGCTGGCACTGTAAGCAGGCACCCAGCAAGCCCCACTTCAGTGTGTCCAGTATCCAGCATGGACACAGCGTGTGCACCGTGCAAAGGGCCCAGGGCTGCACATGGGGCTGGGCCAGGCTGTCAGTCACATCCTGTGTTTCACACCACTGCAGGCTGCTGTCCAGACATCCTCTGAACGCCTCCCAGTCTCAGGCAGTGAAGGAACGGGGCACAGGGTGAGCCTGCTGCTCCTGGGCTTTCTTCCGTTCCAGGACAAGGACACCCAAAGTCAGTTGCTGTCATTCTTGATGACCACCTCCACCCCGTGGTGCCGCAGCTGAGCTCGGAGCAGCAGGTTCTTGTTTTTGAGGTCTTCCACCTGACATGAGAAGGCAACAGTAAGGGGAACAGGAAGTCCCTGAACGCACTCCAACATCTGCTGGTCAAGGGGAAAAAAATGAAACCTGTCTACGGAAAATGAAGTACAGAGTCCCACAGGGGCTCAGCAGCTATGGGGTTCGAAGAGGGCTCCCCTGGGGCAGGGAGCTGACCTGCTGGCGAAGCACATCATTGTCCAGCTGTAGCTGGTCGAGCCCCTGCAGCTCTTCAGACAACCGGTGGTTACTCTGCCGAAGCTCCTGGATATAATCGCAGGCTTTGGACAGAATTCCGCCTTTACTCTGCAGAACAAGCCGACAAGGACTATACTATAAGATACCTGGCTTGCTTTCCAAAAGCAGTTAATACCCTGGGCCTCATTTGTCCCTAAGAAACCTCGGAGAGAAGACATGACTGCTGTGTGCACCCACTGGACACAGAGCTCAGTCCCCTGCCCACCACCAGGGTCTTTCCCTGACCTGGCCGGACTTGGTGCTCTCCATGGAGCAGTCAGGGATGATCTTGGACAGCTGCACGATCCAGTTGTTAATCTTGTCCCGGCGACGCCGCTCCACTGTGAGGACAGCGAGGACAAGGTGACTGAGCGAGAGCTCGCCACAGGCACAAGGAAAGTTGCCTGACCTCTTCCCCTCAAACATCACTGCTGTCCCCAACCCCACCAGACAGCTCCGAACTTCACACTGTGGCACCCACCTTCATTATGCTGAGCCCTGCGTTTCTCATCCCGAGTCGTCCGGGGGGCTTCGGACTTCCTGAGTGCAGCCCAGGGCAGAGCAGTGATGAAGGTCAAAAAATAAGATTGGTGTTTGGGGTAAGGAATCACACAAAATCTGGCACTCATGGTACCTGAGAAGAAACAGGTTACTCACGGGGAGTAAGGGTGGGTCCGGGGGGCAATGGAGCGCTGGCTTCCTCCCTGCAGCACATCTTGTGGGGACATCATCACGAAGAACTGACCTGTGAGAATGTAGGTTAGGTTCTGTCAGGACACAGGACTAGGGACCTTCCTCTGAAAGGGCAAACCTCCTCCTGCTGGAGGGGCAGTCCCACACTCAGTGCCCTGCCTAGGTCTCAGTGACACTGCAGGTCATGAGTAAAGGCCCACTGCCCCCCAGCATGTCCCACAGCCTACCCTACTCTGCAGCCAGCATCCTCACACAGCATCTCACCGGTGCCTGGAGGGGTGGCCTGTCCCAGCAGTGCTTCTGAGCCCTGGGTGGTAACAACAGCTGCTGTACTCCCTGACGTGGTCCCTGCTGCCCCATCTCCCACCGCAGTGCTGGGGAAGTAAGTATAATGCGTCTCAGCAGCTGTCCCCTCTGTGTCAACTGCATCATCACTGGTGAACGCACCCTGGATCACCGCCTGGAAGGGGACCAAGAGGACAGAATCCAATGAAAACAGATACTTCCCAGTAAACTGCAGGCTTCTACCCCTTGAGGGAAGGACAGAGGGAGAGAGAGAGGGAGGGAATGAGGGAAGAAGGGAGATAGGAAGGGAGGGAGGCAGGAAGGGAGGGAAGAAGGGAGGGAGAAACATCCAGAAAGGGAGAGCCTAGAGCCTGGAGACACGGTAGCGAGATGCCTCACCCCCTCCCAGTGGTTCCCTGCCTTATCTCACTCTTCAGAGCTCTAGTCCCCTCCCCCACCTATACCCCTGTACCTGAGTCATGGATTGAGTGGCAGGGTAGCCACTGATGGCACCAGTCCCCTCAGTCTGGCCATCCAGCTGTCCCTCAGACACCTGGATCACCCTATACATCACCTAGAAGAAATGAGGAAAGGGCAGAAGAGAGAACAAGAGAGTAAGTGCTAGGGCTCTAGCACCCCTGACAAAGTTTTTCCTGGATAGAGACCCAAAACAAGAGTCCTTTAGAGACACAGATCCAGCCACGCCCCTATCTGTCCCCATACAGTGTTTTCAGCACAGCCCAACCCATCCCCACCTTTACTCCAAACCTCATAATCCAACCCCCACTCCCCAACTAGTCCATACCTTCACCTCATCCTCCAAGCCAGGTCCCCACAGGACAGGTTTAATTACCTCCCTCCATCCCAACCCCAGGTAACACCTGCAGCCACCTGGCCCCCTCCCTTACCTGGCCCCCATTTTCAGTTCGGAAGACGTACTTGACGTTGGGGTCAGGGAAGGTGGCAGCTGACTGGATGCTGGCGATAGCCACGCTGGTGGGGTCCTCCCCAGTTGCCACTGCACCTGAGTTCAAGGAGCAAGGGAGAACCTGCGTGTCACTGCCTTTCTCCCCACACCCCTTTTCACTCGCCTGTCACTCTGAGGAGAAGGTGCACAGATGGCCCTCAAGGGAGGGAGAGGCCATGGGCTCACTTCTTTTCTACCTCTCACCTTCCTGGATCTGCACTGTCCCCTCTTCCGTTTCAGCTGTTTTCTGCTGCCTGTATGCAAAGGGACAAAGGGGAGAATAAGGGAAGAAGTGCATGAGAAGCTACCTGGCCCAGTAACATATGGGCCCAAACACAGTGGCATTTCCAACAGACACTAGGTTAGATTAGAATTTACTGAGTGTTTCCAATGTGCACAGACACTGAGCTAGTATGGGACAGAAACACCACTTAATATTAAGAACAGCATGACAAGCCCTGGCCGGTTGGCTCAGCGGTAGAGTGTCGGCCTGGCATGCGGGGGATCCGGGTTCGATTCCCAGCCAGGGCACATAGGAGAAGCACCCATTTGCTTCTCCACCCCCCCCTCCTTCCTCTCTGTCTCTCTCTTCCCCTCCCGCAGCCAAGGCTCCATTGGAGCAAAGATGGCCCGGGCGCTGGGGATGGCTCCTTGGCCTCTGCCCCAGGCGCTAGAGTGGCTCTGGTTGCGGCAGAGCTATGCCCCGGAGGGGCAGAGCATCGCCCCCTGGTGGGCGTGCCGGGTGGATCCCGGTAGGGTGCATGCGGGAGTCTGTCTGACTGTCTCTCCCTGTTTCCGGCTTCAGAGAAATACAAAAAAAAAAAAAAAAAAAGAACAGCATGACAAGGCAAGCAGCACTGCTTGCATTTTATAGACACAAAGCCAAATCCATATGCCAATAAGTGATTCAGAAGCGGGATGTGCAGCAAAGTCTGCAACCCCAGAGCGGTGCATGCTCCCAGGCATCCCCTCCAACCCCAGACCTTCTTCTCACTCACCCCTTCATCTCTCTGTGAGGGGGCACATCCGAGGAGCTGGTCCCTCTCTGGAAGTCTTCGTATCTCCTGGCTCACAGGCCTGCGTGCTAAGTCCTGGTAGAAGTCAGGTACTCTACAGTGACTCTAGGAAACAGAACAGCCCTCCTATGTTAGAACTTAGGCTCCATGAAGACCAGCCAGGAGCATAACCCAATTGTCTGCAGGCGACGATCGGTTTCCTCCATTCTGACGCTGAGGAATGAGCACAGTGACTGAAAAAGCAACTCCACAAAGTGTCCCTTGCTCTCCACTATCACTTCACTCCTGGTAGAGGGGATAATCGTACTGGAAGACTGATGATTCTCACAGCTATTGTGATCTGCCATGACCCGGGAATCAGGAAGGGCCATGTTTAGAACACCGCCTTCAAATGGCAGCTCCGTGGACCCTGATGGCCTCTTCCAGCTTCTCAGCCAACACAGTGAACACCAACAAATTTCTGTTCTCAAATCTAGGGAGGGGAAACCTGAAGCCCATCGCCACCAGAAAGCCCTCCCAACCATAAACACCAGACTTGGCCTTTGGGCCCCATTGTAGTAACAGGACTCTTGTTTTCTGGTGTGCACACTTAGGTCTTTTAGTTAAAGACCAAAAAAGCGCAGGTATATCATCTTCCAGCCCAAATTTATCATCTTCAACCTCATGTACCTTACTCACTAAGCCTACAACAGCAGTTACTAAAATGTTGCCATGACAACGGCAAATCAACTGAGCCTCAGCAAGAAGGGAAAAAACTCCAGGCGCAGAATTCTGAAGGAGAAGGGACAATGACTTTCCGAAGACTTCCCTGACACCCAGCCAAAGGGGCAGGAAAAAGCGCTGAGCACACAGATGCCTGGGGGGCGGGGGGGACGGGACAGCTACATAGTGCAAAGCAGTAAGATCATCCCGACGCGAAAGCGTAACTTTTCGGGAAATTCTCTATCCAGAGGGCCCCCCAAACCTTTTCCATCCAAGGAAAATCTTCAGCGTAGGAGCGTTGGAAAGCCCGGGTCCAAGGAAAATGTTCACCAAAAAAAATTTTTAAAAAAGGGAACTGAAAGCGAAACCGCGGGGAGGAAGCAGCGGTGCACGAAGGTCGCGGTCCGTAAGGGGAAGCGGCGCCGGCGGCCAGGCCCACCCACCTGCCCGTCCCGGGCGCGCGCGGGCGGTGCCAGGCGCAGGCGGTGCGCCAGGTGCGAGCGGTGCCGGGTGCGTGCGGGGCAGGGCGCCCGTATCGCCAGGCTGTCAGCCAGGGCCGTCTGCGCGGGCCGCCGCCGCGGTCACCCCGGTCTCCGCCGGGTTCCGGAAGCACCGCCCGGGCACGGGGGCGCGCGGGGCCCAGACAGGACGCGGCGGCGCGCACGCTCAGCACGGAGGCCCAAGGCCCGACTGCGCGGACACAAAAGGCGCACCGCGTAGCGCCCGGCGCCTGGGCCAGCCTCGTAGGAGGGCGCGGCGCCGCCCGCACCTCAGCGGGCGCCCGGCCCGGCCCGCGGACGGACGGGGCGGCACGATCGGCGGGCGCAGAAGGCGGAACGCGCGGGCGGGAGATAAAGAACCGGGCGCGGCCCCTCTCTCACAACAAAGGCCTCCTCCGGCACTTCCCCGGCCGCAACGGCGGGGACACAGTCGAGGCTGCCATTCTTGGCGGCCCGCCCCCTCCCGTCCCATCAGGCGCTCACCGGTCTCACCACCTCAGCCGCCGACTCTCCGGTACAGCGTTCCTCCCCACACCCGGGTCGCTCCATGGAGGGTTGCGCATGCGCCCCCCCCCCAGCACGCGGCCATGCTGGTGGCGGGCGGAAGTGGCTTCTCCGCCTTCGCGCCCGGGCCGCCCCGCTTCCGTCAGCTCCACCTTGATGTGCGACTTCCAAGGGCCCCCCAAAAATGACGCTGAAGGCCTAGGCGCTTTCGGGAAGAACGGGAGAAGCACAACTAACTTGTGTTACCATCTTGCTGCTGGACAGGGCCTTTGTGTTTAGTCCCGGGAAGGGCGAGGCTGGTCGCGGCGCCATCTTTAACGAGACCGGCGGGAGGCCATCTTGGGAGCGGGCCCCCTCGGGGCTTCCGGCTGGAGGCGTGGCGCCCGCGGACTCCCACCAGAGACCGTGGAGGCTTCCGGTCTGTGAGGCCCAGTGTCCGCGCGGGGTACTTGGCTCCCCTGCTTCACAGCCAGCACTGCGCGCGCGGCCTCGGGGAGAGCAGGGCTCAGACTGGCCCGCCCCGGGTTACCTCTGCGATGTGCGAGGCGTCTGACCCAGTTATCCTTGGCTTCCTCCGCGGGACATGCCGAGCTCCGTGCCAACCTTGCAGAATTGTTGGGGGACGAAATAGAATCAGGGGCACGTGGGTCACTTGGCAGCCCGGGCGCGAAACGAACATGACATGATGTAAGTTTCTCTTCCCGATTCCGGGCCGCTGTGAACCCAGCCCTGGTTTCTGGCCGCAAGTCTCCTTGGCGACCGCTGAGGACAAACACCGAACCCCAGGACAAGGATTGGCCAAACGTTAAATGATGACGCTTGTCAGCCGAGACTTTAATCAGTATAATGAAACTCTGCACAGTTTACGTGTAAAAATACGACTTTTATTCTGAGACACGAGCCCCTACTCGGATGGGACCTGTGCCTACCTGTCTGGAGAAGCAGTCCCAGGGCTTGAGTGCTGTCACAGTAGGGGGAAGTTATCGCTAAAGAAAAAAAGAGGCCAAAGGACTGTAGGGACCTCTGAGGCGAAGGGTGGGGGAGCTGGAAAGGGAGCCAGTGTCTCCAGCAAACACTGAGGTCTCACAGAGCTCCGGGACATGTTACTCCTAATTTGGAGCTGAGAGCTGGAGGTAAACAAGGGTCTGAGCACAGAACAGAAGGAGGAGAAGCCACTCTAGACGTGTTTGCGTGTGATGGACTCTGACCACCCTGTCCTCCCCACCTCCACCCTGGGGCTTCCATGAAGAGAAAAGGTCACAGCCTCTGAGGACACAAGCTCAGTTGGAGTTCCCCTTCATTCTTCATTTTGAGCAGCCACTAAGTTTTCTGCCTACTCTCTGTTCCCTTTGGCCAATGACCTCATTCCCTAGGAATAGGCTCTTGGTGACTCTGTTGGAAATCTGCTAAGGGATAAGTGCTTTGTGTCTGAGACAAGTTCAGGTAAACCAGCTAAGACTGCCTTCCACAGTCAAAGAGAGGCTGGAGGACCAAAGCCTGCAGAGTCAGGCACTACAGCAGCTCCGCAGAAGACACACCTAGTCAGGGGCCCCAGAGAGTGAAGACAACTGCTGAAGCCTTCACCTAGTGCTCTGGTCCTAATCAGAGTCCCTCACTTTTCCCAGGGCTAGCCTGTGTTTCAAATGCATAGGTTCGGCGCTGTGGGGGAATGAGGGGGTAAGGGGGTTGGGGTTCTCTAGGGGGCAGACTAAACCGACTCCGGGGTTCAGATCCTTCTGTGCCTTCAGGTGGGAGCTCCAGGCAGCTGAGGGGCCGAGTAGAATGGGCAGGAATCATGCTACAGGGCGTGGTTCTGGAGATGTGGCTGTAGTCCTCACCGCCAGTACAGGTCTGGGTCCTCCGAACTCCCTGAGCCTCTGTTCTCTGGCGGTCCCGGGCCAGGGCCACAGCAGCATCAAAGGAAAGACTGCCCCCATTCCTCCAAGAGGAGCGGGAGGCTCGGAGTCCCCAAGCTCTTTCCCCAGGAGTTCCATCAAGCCGGCCAGGCCTTGGGCATGGATTGGCAGGTGCCACATGGATCTTGCTACACATGGCACTGGGCATCTTGGCAAACTGCGGCTTAGGTGGCACCACCGGCACAGAGCGGACCTGTTGGACCTGAACCAGGGTGGAAGCCAGGCGCATGCCCACACCACCAGCTGAACTAAGGGGACAGGGACATAGATTACAGCCCTCTGCACTGGGCTGTCCCTCAGGCTCCATCTCTGGCCACGGTGGCTGTGGGGGTGCCTGTTTGGTCTCAGAGGATTGGTCATTGCCCTCTCTGGCACCGTCAGCCTCCAAGGACACTACATATGACCCTTCTAGGAGGAAGGCCCCTTCTAAATGGTCACTTCCAGCCCTCTGCTCTCCCTCTGCCTCTCTGTCCCCATTCTCCCGTTCCTTGCTAGCCTCCCCTGCTCCTTCACCTGCTGTTTCTGTGCTTCTGTCTTCAGCATCTCCCTGGTCTTCCCTTGCCTCTTGCTCTCCGTTCTCCCGTTGTCCTTTAACTGTATTATCCTCGTCCTCTCTGCCTCCCTCAGCATCTTGTGTGTGTGCAGTTTCCCAGCTGTCCTCAGCAGTATGCTTTTCCTGTGCCCCGGGCTCTGGGTCCCTGCCAGCTTCCACCTGGGCTTCTATTTCCTCAGCCTCTTCCTGTTTTTCAGTCTTCCTTTCCTTGTCTTCACCGTGCTCTGTTCCTGTTTGCTCCGTACTCTTGGCTTCCTTCATACTCTCGTCCTGCTGACCTTTGAGCTCCTCTTCCTTGGCATCTGTTTCTTTCCCACTCCTTTCTCTCAAACTGACCATCATCATCTCTTGGCCTCCCCCAGCCTCCCCTCTTTCTTCACCTGCCTCTCCAGCCTCCACCTTGTTCTCCGGACTCCCCTCAGCCTCCTCCCTGATGTCCCATCTGCTGCCAGGCTCCGCCTCCATGTCCTCACCTACTTCCCAGCATGCCTGCACCCCCTCAGCCTGCCCTGAAGCCTTCTGCCTTCCATACCCTGCTGCCTCTTCCTCTGGACTGCCTGGGCCACTGCAGGCCAGGGGTTTGGGTCCCAGGAGGGGGCTTAGGTCATCGTAGGCGCTCAGGAAGACTTCCTCCCCATTTTCCTCCCCTGCTTCAGGCCCAGGGCCTGCAGAGTCCAGGGAGCAACAGCTGGGAGCCAGAACAAACGGTGCCTCATCCAGGGACAGGTCATCCAGGGGCGGCTCCACCGAGAACTCTTCCACCTGCAGTCATAGAGGTGGCTCAGACCAGGTGGTCCTGTCTCCCCTCTAGATTCCTTACCACCCCCAAACCCAGCGCAGCTCCTTACCTGAGGCCCAACTCCCAGGAGCTCCTCCAGATAGCCTATCCCAGGGTCGTCCTCCCCAGGGGGGAAGGCTGCTGCTGCCGCTCCTGCCTTGGCCACATCCCCATCCTCCGCCCCCACCCACTCAGGCTCTGAGCTGCTTGAGTCCTCTAGGAAGGAGAAGGAGTCTTGCACTTCCTGGGATAGGCAGTCCTCCAGGGCAGGGACCATGTCTGCTGGGCCTGCGTCAACCAGGGGACTTGGGGCTGGACTTGCCTCCGATTTCTCATCTGTTGGAAGAAAGGTAGTCCAGGAATACAAAGGTGAAGGCCAGTCTTGACCCTTTCCAATGTGGGTCTTTCTAGCATTGCCACGTGGCTGACCCTTTCAGACCAATATTACAAACTATTGGCTTATTGCTAGCTGCCTTTATTGAGTTCTTACCAGGTGCCAAAGGACCATACTACACATTTTATAATGCATTAGCTTATTTCTCCACAAAGCACCCTATGACACAGGGTATTTATCTCTATTTTACATATGAGGAAGCCGAGACTCCAAGAGATTAAAAACCTTTCGTTCAAGGTCACACAGCAAGTGGCACAAAGTTTGATCCCACATCTACTCCATAGCCACATCCTGACCCCTGCCCTGTGCTGCCCAGCACTTGTCATCAGCGACACTTCCAGAACTGGAGTCAGAGCAAAGCTTAGGTCCCAGCTCCACTACCTCCTACCTAAATCAATGATGCATTGCTTAACCTAAGCTCAGGTTCCACTGCTGCAACGTATGGATAACAATTCCAGTGTCTTAACAGTGAGAATGCAGAATGCCTGCGAAGTCCTTAACAGCACTTGGCACATAGTAAGCCATCAATAGGTGTTTCGTATTAATTAGTGTTAATGTTAGGACTCATTACTATCACTGATTATATATCTCCACTTTTTACTTAGTAATCCCTGCCATATATGTCTGACAAAGACCCCATTCTTGGGGATATGACAGATCCTGTTTCCACAGATTTCACATAAGCTGATATTACTGGATTCTCCCAACCTTGAGCCAGGGGTAACAACTGAATGTAACCACCCAAAGCCCAAGGGCCGAAGCCTTCTGCCCTCCCCAGCATCAGAGCTTCAGCCTAGAATTCTGGTCCCCACTCACAGTCCTGCACAATCCCTGGGTCCTCACCTGGAGGGCCAGGGCCAGGGCCAAATGCAGGGCTTGACCGGGGCTGTAAGGCAGGGCACTCTAGGCCACGGGTGAGCCTGGCCAAGGAGACGTTAGAGATGATGTTTGGGGGCATGCTGAGGATGGAGGTGATGTGTAGTGGAAGATTGACATTGTAGGGGTCTGAGATGTGGACGCCAGCACAGCGCTCTGCACGGCTGCTGCCACCTGCTCGGATTGCTGACCGCCCTGCTCGTGGTGTTCCTGGCTCAGAATTCGTGCTGCCTGGGGCCTCTGCCTCAGGTTCTGGTTCACCCTCTGCTGCCTCCACAGAATCGTTCTCCAAGGTCTCAGAAAGCAGTAGGCTTGGCAGGGGGCTGCTGAGTGTCAGTAGCCCCTCTGGCTCTGTGAAGGAGAGAGGGACAGGCAGTAGCTTCAGCTGCAAGGGACACTGGACATTTGAGGACACTGGAACAGGACATAATGCTCTGCTCTGAGCCTACATGTCAGGACAACCTGGAACGTACCAAGCAAGCCTGGCTGCCCTTGGTCACTACAGCAGACCTACAGCTAGCAAGTCACAGGTCACTCCACATAGGATCCCCCCCTCTCTGTGGATGCCCCCACACACACACCACTGTGTCCCTGTATGTAATCATGTGAACACTCCAGCACTGTGACTGGTATAGAAGAGGCAGTCATTACATATTCTTGAAATTAGCACATTTGGCTGCATACACACATACACAGTGGTCTTGTTTTTAATATTATTATTCCTTTACAGACCCACGACATGGTTCCCCATAGGTGCTCACGGGCCCATGTTGCTAATTCCACAGCACACACACACATGCTAGGGTGCACACCTGTACTCACCATCACTGGCCCCAGCTGCAGCACTTAGTGAGTCCATGCTCTTGGCTGGCCGCAGTGTCCCCTTATCGGATTTGTCCTCTGCAAGACAGTAGTATGTGTAAGACCAGGGCCTTGCACACCCACAACAGAGTTCTCACTACATTGCCCCAAACTTACCCCTGTCCTCAGCCCCCCGGGGAAGTTTACGCTTGGTCTCGTTGCCTGAGCGACCGAGATTGAAGATAGATCTCCATTTCCTGACCTTCAAAGAGCCTTTCCTCCTGGAGAGAGTGGAGAAAGCACTGGAGTCAGAGCCTAGAGGTCAGTGCAGGGGAGGAGAGCCCAGGAGGAAAGCTTACTTGTGCTCTGCAATCTCAATGATAGTGTGATAGGGCCGAATCTGGGGGGGTCCATCGCCAGCCTGCAGGACACTAGGCAGGTGGTAGGGCAGGGACCTGGGCATAAGGTCCTCAGGGCTGCTCAATGCCCGGACCCCTGGAAGTGATCGCCATCCACTCTCCAGCTCACCACCTAGGAAAAGCAGAGGGATCACTAGCCAAGAACAGAGGAAAGAGCAGCTTCAGGCACCCAGCTCCTCATTGCACCTGCCCACTCAGGGATGTACCCAGAGCCCCTGGTCTAGCTCCTCAAGATGGGCTGGATCCTCAGGGACAAAGAGGGCTAGGAGGTCCCAGGACATTGGCCTGGTGGGCTGGGGGCGATAACGAGCAGTCACTAGTCTTGAGAGCTAGAACGGTGATTAAGAGATCAGCTATGCTCTGCACTGAGAGCAGAACAGGCCTGCTCAAGTCCCAACTGCGCGGTTGTCTCCAGGGCCCTCTCCGTGAGACTCCGCTTTCCCACCTGCAAGACGGGGAGACTGAATTGGATCTTTGAGGCCCTCTCTCACTCTGATGTGACTCCCTAGACCAGGGGTCCCCAAACTACAGGCCGCATGCGGCCCCTGAGGCCATTTATCCACCCCGCCGCACTTCTGGAAGGGGCACCTCTTTCATTGGTGGTCAGTGAGAGGAGCATCCTGTGCTCCTGGAGTACTGTATGTGGCGGCGCCGCAAAGCACGGCGTCACTCACGTACAGTACTACTTCTGTTTTGTATTTTTACTTTAAAATAAGATATGTGCAGTGTGCATAGAGATTTGTTCATAGTTTTTTTTATAGTCCAGCACTCCAACGGTCTGAGGGACAGTGAACTGGCCCCCTGTGTAAAAAGTTTGGAGATCCCTGCCCTAGACAAACGGCAGTGATATGCTGGGCAGGAAGGACACTCACCAGAGAGGGCAGCACCCCCAAAGAGCCTTTCCACATGCGTAAGGATGAACTCCACCACGATGGACTGCACACGCACCTCCATGAAGGCTGCTGTCCCATTGAAGCCTGAAGCCTCTATGTCCTTAGACCTGTGTGATGTGCAGTTATTCACGCCCAGCCCCACCACACTTCCTTTTCCTAATCTTCCTTAAAAGTATCTACACCCTTCTCCTTGCATGTCCTTGACATCATTTCCACGTCTTAAACCTTATGCATGATTCAAGTCTCAAATGCCACTTCCTCCAGGAAGCCTTCTTGGATACCCTCCCCTGTACTTCCTTTGCACACCAGGGGCCCCGTTTATAATGAATATCAGAATTTTTCATAGTCTGCCTTACATCACAAGGAGTGATAAACGGGCCTGTTCTCCAACAGACTGCAAGACATTTGCTCAACAAACACTTGACAAGGACCTGTCCAGTTCCACTCCCTGAGCTCAGTGATACTGTGTAAGGAGACACAAAGGCCCTGCCCTTAGGGACTTGACTCAAGCTCAGAGAAGGCATCAAAGGGGCGAGCCCCACCCCACTCATGTAATCCTGAACCTTCCTGGGCTCCATGAGACCCCCCAGTCTCGCTCTAGCACACCCACACAGCCACCCCCTCCTGCAGCCACCTGCTGGGGGCCAGGCTCTGCCAGGATCCCCACATGCTGCTCACTCACGCGCCCACCTCAACAGGTTGGGGGCCCACACGATGGCCAGGTTGCGGGCGTGCATGTTGGTCTGGGCACTGAATGAGGCCATGTGCACCAAGTGGCGCATGAGGAACTCCAGGGTCCTGCAGAGAGGGGCACCAGGGGTCAGGGTCACACAGGATCACAGGGCAAGAGGAGGGCTGGGGCCTGGGAGCTGGGAGAGAAGGGACACGTCAAGGCCCCAGGTGAGGGGAGCCAGGACTGGGGCGTGGGGAGGAGCCCCACACACCTGTAGTTTGTGACAGGGAGTTCCCGGAGCACCTCCAGGATCTTGACCAAGCGTTCAGGCTCCAGCTGCACCGCCACTGCCTCCTTATTGAGGGGATGGTTCAAAAAGTCACTGACTCAGCTGGCCCCTGTTTCCTCCCCTAGAACTGTGAGAAAGACTCTCCGAAACAGCTATGCTGGCCCTCACCATCCCTGACCAGGTCTAAGGCAGGGAGAGTTCAGAATCTGGGGCGTACAGCCCTGCAGCTCAGTCTTGTCTGTCACTTAACAGCTTTGTGACTTTGAACAACTCATCGCTCTCTGCTTTAGAGTCCTCTGTCACTAGCATACCAGAATACATCCATACCCCCCTCATTGGGTGCCCAGGGGCTGTGGAGTTGTTCCAAGGTGTCCAGGAAGTCTTCACTCACCCAACTTAGCTGGTGTGGGCTGGATGGCACACCTCTGCTGTTGAGGGTCTCCAGGTAGTGTTGTGCTCAATACACAAAACCAGTACAGCTACCCCTCAGCCCTCTCTACCACCCCCAGCCTCTCAACTCACAGCAAACTTGTCATAGAGCCGGTAAGTAAGCAGGGGGTCTGGCAGCTCTCTGAAATAGGCCTTGCACAAGGAGGATACGCAGTGGATGTCCTGGAGATAAACATCTCGCTGCAGGTCTGGCTTCCGCTCCGCCTCAAACTCCTGCCTGGGGAGGTGCATAGTGGTCAGGAGTGCTGGGGGTCAGGAGAAATGGGGGAGCTGTAGAGATGGGGTCCAGGCAGGTTTGAGAGTTAACATTTGTGGGACTTGGAAAGAGGACACTGGGCATGCATATCAACACACAGGGCAGATGTGAGGAGGGAAAGTGAATCAGTACATGGACAGGGATCCACATCGGGGACGTGGCTGCAGGTGCAGCAATGCTGGGATGTGTCGGGGTCAGGAGAAGTGGACAATGAGCCTGAATGTGTTCTGGGTGTGTGTACTTCAGAGGAAAAGATAAGTGTAAATCTTCATAACCTTGGATGTGACACCAAAAGCACACAAGCAACCCAAGAAAAAAATAAATTAAACATGAACATTACAAACTTTTGAGTGTCAAATGACACTATGGAGAAAGCGAAGAGAATCCACAAAATGGGAGAATGTATTTGCAAATCAGATTTGACAAGTGTCTAACATCCAGGATATAAAGAACTCTTACAATGGAAAAGAGGCAGACAATCCAATTTAAAAATGGACAAAGGGCCAGACCAGGCAGTGGCACAGTGGACTGGGATGCCGAGGACCCAGGTTCGAGACCCCGAGGTTGCCAGCTTAAGCGCGGGCTCATCTGACTTGAGCAAAATAAAAAATGCTCATCAGCTTAGACCCAAGGTCGCTGGCTCAGGCAAGGGGTTACTTGGTCTGCTGAAGGCCCACGATCAAGGCACATATGAGAAAGCAATCAATGAACAACTAAAGTGTCAAAACAAAAACTGATGATTGATGCTTCTCATCTCTCTTCGTTCCTGTCTGTCTGTCCCTATCTATCCCTCTCTCTGACTCTCTCTCTGTCCCTGTAAAGAAAAAAAAATGGACAAAGGACTTCAATGGACATTTCTGCCAAGAAGATATACAAATGGCCAATAAGCACACAAGAAGATGTTCAACACCATTAGCTATTAGAGAAATGCAAATATAGATGAAATATCACTTCATACCCAGTAGAGTGGTGTTAATAAAAAAGACACAATGACAAGGGTTGGCAGGGATGTGGAGAAATTAGAAACCTTGTTCATTGCTGGTGGGAATGTAAAATGATGCAACTGCCATGGAAAACAGTTTGGCGGATCCTTTAAAAGTTCAACATAGAGCCTGACCTGTGGTGGCACAGTGGATAGAGTGTCGACCTGGAAATGCTGAGGTCACTGGTTCAAAACCCTGGGCTTGCCTGGTCAAGGCACATATGGGAGTTGATGCTTCCAGCTCCTCCCCCCTTCTCTCTCTCTCTGTCTCTCTCTCCTCTCTAAAATGAATAAATAAAATAAAAAATTTTTAAAAAATAAAAAAATAAAAGTTCAACATAGAGTTACCATATGACCCAGCAATTCTACTCCTCTGTGCATACTCTAGAGAACTGAAAGCACATGTCAACACAAACACTTTCACATGAATAGTTCACAGCACCATTATTCATAACAGCCAACAAGTGGAAACCACCCAAATAGCCACGAACTGATGATGGAATAAACTAAATATGGCCATGCCACACATGGAATATCATTCAGCCACAAAAAGAGGAATGACGTGTGAGGACATGCAACAACACACAAGGACCTTGAAAACATGCCAAGTGAGAAGGGCCAGAAACAATAGGTTACAATTGCATGATCCATTTGTGTGAAATGGGCAAAATAGGAAAATTCATTTAGACAGAAGCAGACGAGTGGTTGTCAGGGGATGTAGAGTGACTGCTCATGGGTGTCGGTTGCTTCTGGGTATGATGAAAAGTTCTGGAATTAGGGGTGATGGCTACACAATCTGTGGATATACTAAAAACCACTGAAATGTACATTTTACTTATGTATTTAGAAAATTAAATTTAACAGGTTAACATTGGTCAACAAGAGTACATAGATTTTGGTAAACATCTCCACATCATTTGGACAGTCAATTATGTTGTATATCCATCACCCAAAATCAAATCATCCTCTGTCACCTTATATTTGTCCCTCTTTCTACCCTTCCCCCAACCCCTTTCCTCCTCTTCCTCCTCCTCCCCTGTACATTTTAAATGGTGAATTTTACGGTATGAGAATTATATCTAATTTTTTTTTTAAAGCTGTGAGTGTGGCCTGACCAAGTGGTGGCGCAGTGGGTAGAGTGTCGGACTGGGATGCGGAGGACCCAGGTTCGAGACCCCGAGGCCGCCAGCTTGAGCGCGGGCTCATCTGGTTTGAGCAAGGCTCACCAGCTTGGACCCAAGGTCGCTGGCTCGGGCAAGGGGTTACTTGGTCTGCTGTAGCCCCTGGTCATGGCACATATAAGAAATCAATCAATGAACAACTAAGGAGTCTCAACAAAGAATTGATGTTTCTTATCTCTCTCCCTTCCTGTCTGTCCGTCCCTATCTGTCCCTCTCTCTGACTCTCTCTGACTCTGCCACAAAAAAAAAAAAAGTTATTAAAAAAAATAATAAGCCTGACTGGGGTAAGCCTGACCAGGCAGTGGCGCAGTGGATAGAGCGTCAGACTGGGATGTGAAGGACCCAGGTTCAAGACCCCGAGGTTGCCAACTTGAGCACGGGCTCATCTGGCTTGAGCAAAAAGAAAAAGCTCACCCGCTTAGACCCAAGGTCGCTGGCTCCAGCAAGGGGATACTCGGTCTGCTGAAGGCCCCTGGTCAAGGCACATATGAGAAAGCAATCAATGAACAACTAAGGTGTCGCAATGCGCAATGAAAAACTAATGATTGATGCTTCTCATCTCTCCATTCCTGTCTGTCTGTCCCTGTCTATCCTTCTCTCTGACTGTCTCTCTGTCTCTGTAAAAATAAATAAATAAATAAAAGCTGTGGGTGTGTGCCTGGGAGTGGAGGAATGTGTGTGTGTGCATGTGTGTACATGTATGTGTGTCCGTGCATGCACGCTAGCCTGGGAAGGAGTGTGTGGTCTCAACCTCTCCTGAGCAGACTCTAGAGCCCCTGCCTTAGGCTGTAACTGGCATCTGTGTTCCCTTCTCCCCACCCCTCACCCCTCTGGCCTCTTGGCCTCCAAGCTGTCCCGAAACTGCCTGACTCACCGGAGCTTCTGGATATTGGAGGAGACCCCTGAGAGGCGGTAGATCCCATCCACTACTCCGTGCTCCTCCACAAACTCTGCACAGCTCCTTAGCACCTGGGGCACTGGGGATACAGACAGGGCAGACACAGAGAAACAGATCATCTGGGGGTCAGAGACTGCATGGGGTCCGAGAAAGGGAAACATCATGGAAGAAGGTTTGGAGAGATTGAGGGCCCATAGGAAAAACAACAACTTTAGAATGATTGTCACAGGATATAAGCTCCAACCTACCAACCCCTCTATAATCTCTACTTGCTGGGTCAGAGTCAAGTATAAACCCCCAGGCAGGGGGAGCTCACTGTCTCTCCAGACTGCCCACTCCTGTTAGAAAGTTCAGCCTTGCCTGACCTGTGCTGGCACAGTAGATAAAGCATCAACCTGGAATGCTGAGGTCGCCAGTTCAAAACCCTGGGCTTGCCTGGTCAAGGCACATATGGGAGTTGATGATTCCTGCTCCTTCCCTTTCTCTCTCTCCTCTCTATAAAATTGAATAAATAAAATCTAAAAAAAGAAAGAAAGAAATTTCAGTTCCATATAGGCTATATGAAACTGAAACTTCTCACTCTGTAAACTTGCTACTCTGGAATTTTTAAAAAATTATTTACTTATTGATTTTAGAGAGAGAGGAAAGGAGAGAATGAGAAAGAGACAGGAACATTGATCTGTTCCTGTATGTGCCCTGACCATGGATCAAACACACAGCCTCTGTGCTTTGGGATGATTCTCTAATCAACTGAGCCATCTGGCCATGGCTACTGTGGAATTTTTAAAGGAGAAGCAACCTGGTTGGAAGTGTGATACAAATGCACTTCCAAGATCATTTTTTTAGACAATTTTATTTATTGATTTTAGAGAGGAGAAACAGAGAGAGAGAGAAGGGGGGAGCAGGAAGCATCAACTCATAGTAGTTGCTTCTCGTATGTGCTTTGACCAGGAAAACCCAAGGTTTTGAACCGGTGACCTCAGCATTCTAGGTCAATGCCCCATCCACTGTGCCATTATAGGTAAGACAAATCTTTACCCTGAGTCCCAACCAAAATAGAACAGGGCTGGTGTGGATAATTATGAAGCACTCCCTCTGGTAAGCAAGTGCATAGATATTAGTTCTGTCACAGGAAGGTACACAAAATAGTGACTGACCTTCAAACAGGTCAATTCGGGAGTGACACACCTATGTACCAAGTCCTGTACATTACAATTACAGTCCCCATTTTACAGATAGGAAAACTGAGGATCAAAAAACTAATGAGCCTGACCAGGCGGTGGCACAGTGGATAGAGCTTCGGACTGGGACTTGGAGTACCCAGGTTTGAGACCCTGAGGTCGCCAGCTTCAGCGCAGGTTCATCTGGCTTGAGCGAAAAGCTCACCAGCTTGGACCCAAGGTCACTGGCTTGAGCAAGGAGTTACTCGGTCTGCTGAAGGCCCCCGGTCAAGGCACATATGAGAAAGCAATCAATGAACAACTAAGGTGTCGCAACAGCAAAAAAAACCTGATGATTGATGCTTCTCATCCCTCTTCGTTCCTGTCTGTCTGTCCTTATCTATCCCTCTCTCTGACTCTCTCTCTGTCCCTGTAAAAAAACCAAAAAAAACATAAAAACTAATGAGTGCCCAGATTACCCAGTCAGAGCCAGGATTCAATTTCAAAAGCTCATAAAGATGCATTATGCCCTGACCAGGTAGCTCAATGGGTTTGAGCATTGTCCTCTCATGCCAAGGTTATGGATTCGATACCTAGTCAGGGCACATATAAGAATGAACCGATGAATGCACAAATAAGTGTAACAGCAAATCGATATCTCTCTTTCTCTCAGTCCCATCCCCTTCCTCTCTCTCTCAAATCAGTAACTTTTTTTTTTTTTTTTGGTATTTTTCCTAAGTTAGAAGCCGGGAGGCAGTCAGACAGACTCCAGCATGTGTCCTACTGGGATCCACCCAGCATGCCCACCAGGGGGTGATGCTCTGCCCATCTGGAACGATGCTCTGTTGCAGCTGGAGCCATGCTAGTGCCTGAGGCGGAGGCCATGGAGCCGTCCTCAACACCTGGGCCAACTTTGCTCCAATGGAGCCTTGAGCCTTGGCTGCAGGAGGGGAAGAGAGAGATAGAGAGAAAGGCGGGATGGGGGGAGAAGGGTGAAGAAGCAGATGGGTGCTTCTCCTGTGTGCCCTGACCGGGAATCAAACCCAGGACTTCCAACACGTGGGCTGATGCTCTACCACTGAGCTAACTGACCAGGGCAATAAATAAATAATTTTTAAAAGCTTCATATGTCTCCCAACCTCCGGTTCCTCCTCCTTTACTGGACCATAAGCTCCTTAAGGACAAGATCTAAGTGTGACCCATTTTGATAATTCCTCATAGTATCTGACATGGTGTCTTATACATGGGAAACCTTCAAAACCCATGTGTTGATTCCCAACTCCCTAATTCCCTGGTTCAAGTCTTTTGCTATGTACATATCCTACTCCACCCAATCTATATTGCTTACCTTATAGATACAGAAGAAAATATAAACTCCTCAGCCTGGTATAGAAGACCCTTCACAAATCAGGTCCAAGCTGCCATTTCAAACACAGTGATAGCCAATTCCCTGACAAACCCTAACATCCAGCCTTTTGCTACTCCATGAACAAGGCTTGGTACCATGTCATTACCTTGTTATTCCATTCATGTTATTCCCTTGCCTAAAAATGCCCTTCCCTCTGACTCTGCCTGGTGAATTTCTCATTCCTCATTCCTCAAAACACACCTCAAACACCACCTCTGATTCTGAACTCTTTGCTTATATCTGTATTAGAGCTCCCACAGTCCTTTCCTTAGAACTGTACTGTAGTACTTGTTGCACTTTGTTGTCATTAGTTTCTTTTGTATGTATACCTTTGGATACATAGCAGCATCCTCCCCGGAATCTCGCACAGTGTTGAAACATAGCAAATGTTTACTGAATGACTCAAGGAGTGAACCAAATAATTCTGAGAGTTGGTGACATCCTTGGAGACTTAATACAGAATATTGCCAAAGATAAAGCAGTGAGTCCTATTAACTGAGACCCACCTCAACTCATGTGCTAGTGTCAGGCAAAGCTGTGTTTCCCTTGAATGCCTGTTTCTTTTCTCATGGGCTTTATGAGCCTTACACCTGACTGTGCTTCTGTCCACTTTAACAGCCAGGAAGCTCAGAGCGACCTCCAGCAGCCACATCGAAGCTGACAGGCATTTCAGGACACAGATCTTACTTTTCCTCTTGTTTTCCCTTCAACCCAATTCCTTTAGCCATTTACTCTTTCTCTAAAGTTTGGGATTTGGGAAGTCATCCATTCCAAGTTATTTGTGGAATTAGTAAGATGGAAATACAGAATGGAGAAAATAATAAGTCTATCAACTGTGATTTTAAACCCTTCTCATATGACCTGGTGTCCACATCCTTTATCCTTCCCAGAGCCAGGACTTGGGTGAGACTAGAAAGGCACTGAGGGGGCAAAAGTTAAGGAAGTTTGTTCTTAAGGCTGTGAACGTGTCACCTGTGCACATGCATGACCTTGAGAGTGAGAGATCCCTCAAATTGTGCACCCCAGTCACTTCTCTTGCCTTCACTTAGTCCTGGCCCTGGCTCATCATCCATCCCTTCAGGACCTGTGCCCATTGGCAAGGGTCCCCTGACCTCAGGTTCCCAGCACTGAATGCAGAGATGATGGGGTGGGTTCTCCTCATGAGAACTGAGTGTGCTCTGCTCTTGGGCGCTACTATAAGGCTCATCAATAGTCTGTTGTCACTGACAGCCCAGGTCCTTTTCACATGCACTGCAACCAGCAGATAGACCTTCCCTGTCCTGTCCTCTGTCGATTTTGAACCTCCAGAGAGGGTTCTTTAAAAAAAGCATTCAAGAGCTTAAGGAGTCAGCGCCACAGAGGAAATGGGTCAAGGAGATGGGGGAGTTGAAGAGCTAGAGATCAGGGAGATGGGCTACAATTTAGAGGCAGGGTGGGGCTGGCCGAGTCTAAAGCAGTGGTGGGATTCAGCCGGTTCGCACTGGTTCGCACTGGTTCGCCAGAACCGATACCTAATTTTTTGTTGAGTTTAGTGAACTGGTTGTTAAAAAAGCACTTGTCATCAGGGTTCTCTCTAAAGTGGGCGCCTGGGCTGCCCAGTATGGAAATCATAAATTTACATTCCTTACTCTTTTGTAACGTTCATCTGCGCAACGGTGTATTCTAAGCACCCCTAGTCATGTTCTTTCCGTAGGCAATATGGAAATATCTTAAATAATAGTTTTATTGTTTTCTGTCAGGTATTATTGAATATTTTTTCATTGATATTTTAAAACTTTCTTATAACATTATCCAGTTTTGTGTACCTCTTTTATTGTTCTTATTTAAGTAGTAAGTACATGAAATAATAAACTACCTTTCAGTATATCATTTTTTTATACTTAAAACGGTCATTTAGGGCAGAGAACCAGTTGTTAAATTATTTGACTCCCACCACTGGAAAAGGTATGGGGGAAAGTCATGGAGGAGGCCTGGGGCATCAGAAATCTGAATCAGGTGTCAAGAGATAAAGATTAGGAAAAGAAAGGGCTCCCTACAGGTAGGGCTTGGGGAAGGAAGAGACTGTCCTGGGGCAAAGAGCTGGGAGAAGGTGTTGGGATGGGGTACAGATAGGGGAACCAAGAAAACCGCAGAGGATAAATTAACCAGAAACACAGGTCTCCGCTGGCCAAGACTTTCATTTTTGCTGGGTCTTGGGTTAGAGAGAAGCCATCACTGGCCTGTCTCTGCCCTTCCACTTTCTAGTTGTCTGTGCCAGGAGGGCTAGGGGAGAGGGGAGAGGGCTGTCCCTGCTACTCTGGTGCCCAAGATCACTCCACCCTTGGGCTCAAGTGAGGTTCTGCTGAGGGGCAGGGGGTGCTCCTCTCATCCACTAGGACACACGACCAGAGATCTCTCCTTCAGAAGAGTATGCTCCTCACCTGCTGGAGATGCAGACAGAGGGTCACAGGAGCAGGGTCTGTGCTGGATTTGGGTCAGTGTTTCAACGTGGGGTTGGCAGGGACCACAGGAAAGGGTGGTGCCAGGATGAAGAGGAGGCACTGGGTTTGCAGAGAACTGGGGCGGGGGTGGGGGCAGCAGCCCCATTCAATCCTGTGCCTTGGCAAAGAGCCTCCATTCTCCAGAGGACTCCCTGATAAAGGGGTCACCCTGCACTGGCAGCCGGGCTTTGCCCACTCAGAAGAGAAAGGCCCAAAGAAACTGCTTCAGCTGTTCCACACTCTTCCTTGGGGCCTGGGTTTTCCCTTGGCCAAGCCCAGCGGAGATGGGGGCCCCTGGGAAAGGAGAAAAGGGGAACAAGGTGTCCGGGGATGCAAGGCGGGGCCGTGAGCAGGAAATGAGCAGGAACCATCACCCTGCCTGCGCTACAGGGGCCACAACCCAGAGCAGAGGAGAGGACAAAGAGGAAATGACAGATTGGGGTGGGGTGGGGGTGGGGGAAGACCGGGGCCTTCTCTGGGAGGGGCTGGACATGCTAGAAACAAGCCGGGCTGGGCGGCCAGGACACCTGCATTCAATTCAGATCAAATTGAAGAATGCCTTTGAGTGGCTGCTCTGGGCTGAGCCCAGAGGGAGCCAGAGTGGAGCGGGTGATGTCCCTGATACGGCTTGTTCCCAAGCCCCCTCCATGACCACCCAGGGAGGAAGCTGGTGAGCTCTTGAACAGTTCTCACACCACCTTCTCTGCATCTGTCACCTCATCTCCAAACCAGGCCTCAAGCCGCCTCTTACTCTTGGGTCTTATCCACGTCAACAGCTGCTCCCTTGACCTCCACTTGGGAAGAGTTTCTCCTTTGCACAGGAGAACAGGGAATCACAGAGACTAAGGAGGGCTGAACACACCCTGTATCCTCACCTGTGGCCCAGCAAGGCTGCAAAGGGACCAAAGAGCCCATGTCTCGTCCCCGGTCCTCTCCTCCACCAGGAACCCCGCCAGCCTCTGTGCTTTCTCGGCCTCTCCAGGGCCCTGTCCTGCCCCCTTTCACTTGGACCTAAGGACCTGCCATAGCCCCTCACCTCCTACTCCCGTCCCCAGTTCTGTCACACAGAGCTGCCTTGCCTTCTTCGCAAGCACATTTCTGGCCTTGCCTGCTCATCAGCCTCCTGGGTGGCACCCCAAGCCGCTGTCCTCTACACACCGCAGATTGGGTCGGGAGAAACCCTGCCTCCCCACCGGCCCAGCAGCTCCGAGGGGCCTCCTTACCCTCCTGGCCCGTGTGCTGCAGGTGATCCTGCAGGTCACACCCGAACACCCGCTCCTTTGTGTTGCCCTTCTTCTTCCCTTTCTGCCGAGACTTCATGGCTGGAGCCCTGGCCTCTGGCCCAGCCACCTCCGTCCCCCAGGACCTTTGGCCTACTGGTCCCCCATGAAATCTCAAGCCAGCCTCTGGGCTTGGCCTGGCCCCAGGGGGCAGGGCTCCGAACTGGGGGTGGAGGGTGGCCTGGGCAACAGGCAGCAGTGCCTGCCTTTGGGGCTCCGGCCGCACGGAAGTGGCTGTGGAAGAGGAAGCTGCTGAGACCCTGGCACGGAGCTGTGTCTCGTGGCGACCTGGCCCTCGTCCCCCTCTTGCCTGCTTGGCCCTGGGGGGCAGGAAGCTGTGCAGCGCCCCAAACCCGCTTCCTGTTAGAGCATCTTTGCAACCACAGGGGCTGGGGTGGGGGAGGTAGCTGACACTCACATCCTCACCCATTGCTGGGCTTCGCTCATTGGTCAAGGGAAGGTGATGTCAGAGCCTTGGGGTGTGAGTAGGTGATTGACGCCCTTGGAGACCAGAATTCTCAGGTCCAAGCTAGAGACCCAAGGCTGGCCCCGGAGCAGGGCACACTCAGGAGGGAGGACGCTCAGGCCCAGCTTGGGCCCCCACAGGCAGGACCACCCTGAGCCTCAGTCTTCACATATATGGTCTTTAAATCTTTCCAACCGTAACAGTTTGGGGAACTCCTTGGAGGTTTGGTTTCCTTGTCTGCCTGCCTCCGCAGCCTGTGGAGCTGAGTCCAGAGCACACGGGACCCGCAGCCCTGAAGACCAAGATGTGACCTGCCCCATAGGGGACTCACAGATGGCAGCAGCTGCATAAAGGCTGTCCCTTTCCCACCCCCTCCCAGCCACAGGATGGTGCTGAGACAGGTGACAGGGGTTCAGGGCCCAAACAGCTCATGGGGCAAGACAAGAATCAGATGGTACAGGTGTTGTCTGTTTATTTAAAAACAGAATATTGTTTTATGTACAAATATGCACATATTTACACAGAATGTACATACCAGGATGCCAGACTTAGAGACCCAGGCTGCCTGGGAATCTCCCCTTTGGTCCAGAAACCCAGAACAGTCCCAGCCAAGCAGGGTCTGGGCACTGAATCTCAGTGTCCTGGCTGAGCGTGTCTGGATGGACCCAGCAGAAACAGGCCTTATTTAACCACAGCCTCCACCCACAGAAACTACCAGAAAAGCCCGAGGTGGTGCCCCAAGACCCCTGCGGAAGGAGACAGTCTTCCCCTAGCAGCTCATTTGAATTCCTGGAGCCTCCCCCCAACCCTCTCTCCCCAACAACAACCAAACCAGGAACCTTGTCACCAAGTCCCAACGACCCCCTCAGGGAACCACAAAGAACTGTGGATACAACTAAGAAAACAGGAGCCGGGGACCAACCCTGCCCACCGCAGCCACAACCCCGGCTCACACCCTCAGACCTCACTGGCTCCAGGACCCCCCCCCCCCAGAGGCCACCTGGGTTAAGATGCCTCAGAAGGAGCACATTTCAGAACCACAGGAAGTGAGTTCCTGGGGAACGGCTGAGCTGCGCTGAGCTCTGCAGACTGGCCTCACTTTAAGCAGTGATATAAAACATTCATAGAAATCAGAAGTTTGTTTAAAGTCTTTTCTCTTATTAAAGGCTTCATCGCAATGTAGTCCTTAAAGAAAACACGTACATGCAGCCAGCCCCGAGGCTACCAGAGGGCAGAGGGCTTCTGTGACAGCTGGACTGCTGCCGGCCCCAGGAGGTGGCTGCACACTGGCCCCATGGCCCCCAGGGGTGGAGCCCGGCTCCCCCACTTAGGAGGCCAGATTCCAGCTCCAGCTGTGCCTGCACACCTGGAAATGGCCCACAGTCTCCACCTCTCGCCTCCAACCTCTGTATCATTAATACTGCTCCGGGGTCTAACAAAACCACCTGCGTCTGCAGGTGGAGGTCACAGCCACACGACACGCCCCGCACATCTGCCCGAATCTGGCCACTGCAGCAGCGGCCTGGACTCTGGCAGACAGCACTCCGCACACACAGTCACCCTCACACACACACATATGCACACGCACACACACGCACATGTACACAGGCAGGGACTCAACCAGTGGAGCCCTCCCACGTCCAACACAAGAGCTGGAGGGAAAGGTCGAGCAGTCAGGGGTGTTCAGAGGCCCTCCCCCGAGATGAGCTGACAGCCCCCGTGTCAGCAGAGGGAGCTGGCCTTGGGGGAGGTGGGCTTGGGTCAGACCAGGTGCCCCCGCCCGTTGATGTAGATGCCATTGCCCGTGGGCTTGGCCCGCAGCGTCCCGTTCTCCTGCACAAAGTGGTTCATGGCCTGTTTGATGCCTTCGTCACCATCCCCTGCCTCCTCCGCATGCTCGGAGCCCGGAGACAGCAGCTCGGTCTGCGTCTCGATCTCCCTCACTGTGGTCAGCGTGGAGTAACTGCGGCCCTCCGGCTCTTCACTCTGGAGACCAAGGGCGGAGGGCACATCAGGAACCAAGGCAGCCAGACCCAGGGGGCCGGTGGGGCAAGGGGGTTGGAGGTTAGGCACAAGCAGGGGTCTGGGGTCGTGGCTGTCTCAGAGACACAGGGGATCAGAGAAAGAGCTGGGAAGGAGCACCAGGTGTGGGGACAGAGACGGAGGCAAAGGCAGAGCAGGGTGCAGGGCCAGGCAGCCTGAGCCAGGCTGAGGAGACGGACAGGAAAGGGGCCACTGACCACGTTGGGAACAGGACAGGGGCCTGAGCAGAGCAGTGGGGGTACCGGTGGGGCCGGGGGCCTCACCATCACAGAGCAGCTACTGTTGTCCTTGAGACTATCAGGGTGGCCCTCGGCTCTCAGCCCTACACTCTCCTCCGGCTGCAGGGCCCGGACATGGGGGAGGGGTCAGGACAGGCGGCCTTTCCACCTCTGTCCTCCACCAGCCTCCTCCCTGACCACCTTCCCACGAACCCTCATTTCCATTCTCTCCTGGACGCAAATTTCCTCGTGCCCACCCCCCCCAAACCCACCCTGGGATCAGTGCTGACAGTGGCTTCCCGAGGAGCCCAGGGGACCCAAAGCAGCCATGCCCCCAATGGTGCCCCAGCCCAGCCTCAGCTGTGAGTCAATAGCCAGACCCATGGAGGGCTGTGCTCCTGGTCAGCAGAGGGGCACACACCTGGCTCCTGGGGTCTGCGTGGTGGGAATGCAGCCTTCGAATGGAGTTCTCCCTGGTCAGGGTCAGCTCCTCTTCGCTGGGAAAGACACCTTGTCAGGAGCGGAGGGGAGTGGTGGCCCTCCATAGCGAGCTCAGCCTGGCTGAGCCTCTGCGAGATAGGGCCCCCACAAGTGGGACTGAGTGGCTGCGGGTGGTGGTGTGCTGCAGAGTGCGTGTGCGCATGCAAGTGTGTACATGGTGACGCGGGGCGTGTGGGTTCGAACCTCACACAGGCACATGGCTCCCTCCTTCCAGCTGGGGTCCAGGGTTCCCGCTCCTCCCCACCTGCCCACCACTGAGCCAAGAGCCCCTAGATGCCCACCACTCCATCTCCTCTCGCTTCTTGGTCTTGGCCCACCTGCTGCCCGCTGCTTCCTCTTTGTCCCCAGCTTAGCTCTCCCCACCCAGGAGTGGCCAGTACTCACTACTTCTGGGTCATCTGCTGGGCCTTTCGCCGATGGTATCGTGACATCAGCAGCACCACCACCACCAGAAGGCAGAGAAGGAACGCGGCGATCACACCCACCACCACCACTGAGGCCGACACCAGGTCCACCGGCTTCCCCGAAGTCTCCTCTGGGTCTGCTGGAGGAAGGCGTGGTCTGAGGCGGGTGCCCAGGTCCCTGACGCGCCCCTCCACACTATCCTCACAAAACACATCTGCAAAGTCCACACAGTCCTGCCCCCCTCCAAGTTACTCTGTCCTGCTTCTGTGGCCTCCCTGACCCTTAGCCCAGGCCCTGTCTCTGCTTCAGTGCTTACCAATGACCTCCACTGTGACCCTTGAATCCCTTGAAGACAGCTCATTGCTGACGTGACAGACGTAGATGCCACTGTGCTCAGCGGTCAGCGGGGGAAAGCCCAGGGTGTCCCCTTCCACGCGTACCCCACTCGGCAGAGGCCCGTCCAACCTGGGGGACAGGGAAGCTGATGGGTACTTGCTGGGCAGGCTAAGGCTGCCACCGCCGGACATGCCCAGACCGTGCTCCACCTCCCTCCCCCATGTCGTCACCCAAAGCCACAGGCTGTTCCCACGGTGCCCCTCCCTCCCCTGGGCAGGTCTAGGCAGAGGCCCCCTTCTCAATGCTGCCCAGCCTGACTCGGGCACCCCCCACACATGCGTGTGCCAGCCCACATGCTCCCACAGGCATCACGGCACACATGGCGTAAAGTCCAGACACTTCATTCCTGTCTGGGCTCAGGCATCCTTGGAAAAAGTGACTGGTGTCCCCACACCCACAGTGCTGCTCACAGAACACAGGAGCAGAGCCCCAGGCACAAGCCACATGCCTGTCACGGACTCACACGCATTTGTACCTGACCCTCCCAGAGTCCCTGGACAGCAGACCCTGGAAAAATGCCAAGCCCTCCTTAAGGGAACTGGCAGAGGTGGTGGGTGCTGGCACCATGGCAGGGGTGACAGATGTCTGTTTAACAGCAGTGACAATCTGCTGTGTTGGCTCATCTCATCCGTTTTGGGAACTCATGTGAATATATGAAGTATTAACATTTAAGCACTGGATTATACTTCATTTAACAGGTAGAAAAAGAACCAACATCTTTATTAACTTATTCCCGACAATGACCATGGAACCAAGATTCCCAGTGCATTTGGTGACCACAAGTGTTCTTGTGTCAGCCTGAACATGTGCTCCAATTTATCCGGGGCTCAGAATATGTTGTCCCAGACCATAATGAGTACATGCCGGTCTTAGAGGGAAGGGGCCTGGTCCCAAGCACGGCCCTCCCCAGGCCAGGCCCTTACCGCGTCCAGTTGTAGGAGGGAGGGGGCTGTCCTTCACTCAGGCACTTGAGCACAGCGCCTTCCCTGCCGACCTGCCACAGCTTTTGGTCTTCAAGGCCCCTCACAGAGGCCTCAGCAAGGACTGGGATGAAAGGTGGGAGGAGAAACAGTGGGAATGATGGTTTCGATCTTGCTTCCTAGAAGCCCCCCCCCCCCCCCCCCCCCCCCCCGCCCAGGCCCCTGCTGCCTGGAGGAGCTTCTCCTGCCCTCTCCTTCTGCTCCTCAGTGCCAACCCAGCCCGGCTGCACCTTCCCGGTGGTACCTTGCCACATGGCTCCCTCCTCTCTCTGAGTTCAGAGAGTCCAGTGGTCAACAGGGGCAAGGAGCCCCTAAGTGCCTCAGCATACCCACATGTCACTCTTTCCAAGTCCCCCGCCCACCCCTGTGATGCCCAGCAGAACTGGTACACAGTAAATGCTCTCTGATTCCTAGAAAGCTAAACAATCCTCCTACTTCATTCATTTCCTTAATAAACATGTGTTTTGTGCCAAACGCTGGGTTAGTAGGAGAGAAAACAGCCCTCTCCCACCAGAGGCTCAAATCTAACGCGGGGAAGCACAAGCCTTTCTCTGCGTACCTTCCCTGCACTGAGCACCGTGCAAGACGCTTTGCCCTCTTGGTTCCCCATCCCATCGGAACCCTGAAAGTTGGTATCATTGTATTTCTGCTGGGGAAGAAAATGAGGCCCAACAAGACAGGGAAACAGCAGAACTCGGGCTTGTCCCAAGTCTGTCTCCACATCCTAGCCTGGATGTTTTTTACAACGTGCTATCAATTCCTAGTTTACATGTGATTCTCTCAAAAACCTGTCCCAACAATCGCCTTTGTAAAAAGCAGAGAAGCCTAAGGTCATCTGGGGAGGACTCCGTCCAGGTCTTTGGCCTTTCTGACTGGCGCTCAGGGCCCCCGCTGGCCCGCCCAGGTACTCACAGGCCACGTGGAGGATGTGGGTGATCCTCTGGTCCTGGATCAGGCCCGGGTGGGACACTACGCAGGTCAGTGGCTGCCCATTCATGCTGCGACTGGGCACCAGGTGGAACTCTGAAGTTACCGCTGCTGAGCGGGAGTGCTTGAAGGAGCGGCTGGAAGTTGTACCCTTGACTTCTGTGTCCCAGGTTACGTTGGGGGCTGGGCTGCCCTCTGCTGTGCAGGAGGCAGCCAGTGTCAGGCCCTGGCCCTCCTCCAGTGCGGGGCCAGGATTCAGTGAGGGCAGGGGAGGAACTGCAGACAGAAGGAGGGGTCACAGTCTGCACAGCCTGTCAGGGGCCCTGCGCCACCCTAGCGAGGTTCTGCACTGGAGCCAAGTCCCAGGCCCTTTTTCTTCTCTTATTTCACCAAAACAGACACCAGATGAGGGGCAGAATTTCCTCTGACTTTGTACTTTTGCCTATTGTTTGTATTTTATACAATGAGTATGGGTCATTTTTTAATGAAAACAATGAACTAATTTAAAAGTTAACCAGATAACAAGTATATAATAATAATAATAGGCACCACTTATTAATTAAGCACTTCCTACATGCCAAGCATTATGCTAAACACTTTACAAACATTATCTCATTTAATGCTGTCAACAAGCCATTAAGGTAGATAGATATTATTATCGCTGTTTTATAGGTGAAGAAATTGAGCTCAGGGAGTTTAAATGATTTATCCCAGATCATCAACTATTAGGTGCTGAAGCTTAATTCATGTTTTTCTACAAGGCTGGTGGATAAAGGTAGGCAATAACTTTTTTCTAAAGTTGTTTTTTTCAGGGACAGACAGACAGGAAGGAAAAGAGATAAGAAGCAACACATAGTTGCAGCACCTTAGCTGCCCATTGATTGCTTGTCATACATGCCTTGACCAGGGCTCCAGCCAAGCCAGTGACACCTTGCTCAAGCCAGCGACCCTGAACTCAATCTGGATGAAGCTGTACACAAGCCAGCAACCTCAGGGTTTTGAACTTGGGTCCTCAGCGTCCTCGGTGGATGCTCTATTCACTGCGTCACCATCTCCTCAGGCAAGGCCTTTTTATCTTCATAATGTTAACAGCCCACACACAGAATGAAACTCGACCAGAGGCCTGGGGCTTCCATTGAGCACAGTGCCCACAGTGCAAAGTCGTAATTTGAAGGGTGACTGTAGTCTCCAACCACATTCACAGAAGGTCCAGACCAAGAAAGATATTAGCCCCACAGGTCACGCATGGCCTCCTTGTCGTACCTGGGCCTGCGTGGATACATCTAGGCACACAAGGAGCTCAGGTCTCGAGGGAGGCTGGCTTTGAGTGAGTGTCTTTGTTGGAACTGTCAGCTTGGAGAAGAGAGTTGGGTGGGGCAGAAGGAAGGTCCTCAGCTCTTTGTAATGTGGCTGCTGGATAAGTCACTGTGGGCCAGGTCATGTGGGAGGGCCTCATGTATGCTGGGTAGGAATGGGGGGTTGGAGGGAGGACAGGGAAAGGCATTCCAGGTGAGGGACCACGGTGGGCACACCAGGGGAGGAGTGCTGGCTGGTTCAGGAAGTAGAGAGCAGAGTGCACAGGTAAGAGAGAACTAGCTGGGCCACGTCACCCCAAAGGGAAAGAAACCAAGACAAAGATTTCGGGGAGGGGGAACACTTATAATAAATGGTTCTTTCCTGAAGCTGACCCAGTGGCATCAGGGAACTGAGGTCACTTGGAGGGAATGTCTGGATTGCTCGAGGGGGGTGGGCTGAGTGACGCTCCCCCACCTGCATGGGCCCCCACCTCTTATTCCTGTCTGCCTTTGCCCCACCCACCCCTGCACGCAGCCCTCGGCTCTGCCCTCCGCTGTGGGGCGGCTCTGAGCCTCTGCACGCGCCCGCTTACCCAGCACGCGGAGCCGCAGCTGTGCCTGGAAGCTGCCGGCAGGGAAGGTGCTGACGCGACACTCGTACTCGCCCTCGTCCGCCTGCACTGCGTTCCGCAGCAGCACCGCGCCGTCCAGGGGGCTCCGCGGGGGCGGCGGCTGCTCCACGCGGCCCTCGTAGGCCGGGCTCACGTGCAGCCCGTACTGGGAGTGCAGCAGCGCCAGCTTCTGGGCTCCTTCGCCCGCGTCCACGCGCGCCCAGGCCACCTGCGCCACCTGCTCGCCGGGGTCCCCTCGGTAGAAGCAGGGCAGCCTTGCGTCCTGACCCAGCACCACAGTCACCAGGCCCTCCGTCTCCAGCTCGCCCGCCGGGCACCGGCCTGCAGGGGCAGACAGAGGCAGCCAGGACTAGGGCGCTGCGGGGCGGGACACTCTAGTGACAGTGTCAGCAAAGGGAGCTCTGTGCTCGCGCTTGCAAAGCACGTTCAGACAATTACCTCACTTCGTCCACAGAACACTCCCAAGAGGTGGGCGCTATCACCACCATTTAACACAGGAGGACACTGAGACCCAGGGAGGAAGTGGCTTGCCTCAGGGCAGGCAGAGGAGTTGTGGAAGAGTCACCCCTTAGCCCTGCCCAGGGCTGTATCCCTGAGAAACCAGCAGGGTGGGCGGCTGTGGCCCTGAGACCCACCCTGTGCCCTCAGGGAGCCCAGGTCCTCTCAGGGGAGCCTGGACCCGCCTGTCCCACCAGGGAGGCAGCTTTCAGGACATGTGGCTGGGAGCCTGGGCTAGGGTCCAGAGCACTTGGTGTGTGGGAAGAGTCCACCTCAGGAGGCCCTTCAGAACATTCTTTTCGTGACTTGAAGATGAGGGGCCTGAATTCCCAGAGAGAGAGGAATTCTGTGTGGGAGGGAGGGCGCGAACTGAGGCTCGGAGCCAGGAATGAGCAAGTCACTGAAGACAGAAAGGCCACAGGGTCAGAGGTTCAGAGAGATGAGGTCAGAGCAGACACACAGACACACAGTGACGGAGAACGTGAGGACGACAGGCCAGCACAGTGAGCCAGTCAGAGGACCAGGACATGGGACCCGTGATGGGAGGCGAGTCTGTGCCTCAGCAGTGTAAACTCAGGTTCCATCCTGCAACCTTATCTGCAAAGAGGGATCCACTTCCTGCCCTCATGACACCATGACACGTGAGGTCAGTACCTGTGGAGACAGACTGGGCCCACGTGGGATGGTTTCTTTCTTTCTTTTTTAACTTTAGAGAGAGAGGAAAGGAGGGAGAGAGACAGCAACAGAAACATCAAGCTGTTCCAGTATGTGCCCTGATGGGGATCAAACCAGCAACCTCTGCATATTCAGACGATGCTCTACCCAGCCAGGACCAATGATTTCTGACTCAGTGCCAGTGCACAGACAGCAGTATTGGAAGCAAAGACATGCCAGGAAGCCCCTACCTGAAGCCCAGGTGTGATGAGGGACCAGGAGGGCAAACCCAGAGGTGCTGAAAGAGGTCAGCTGGTTCGAGAAGCAGAGAGGAAAAAGGACAACTCAGGCAGGTGTGGCCGGAGCAGGAGTGGAGCCCATGGTTGGAGCCAAGTCCCTGGACCTTCCACACAAGGCAAAGGGGTTCAGATTTGGTCAAGAGGAAATGGGAGTCATGAATGCAGGAGGCAGGGGTGCTGTGCCCTCTGACAGGAAAGGGGAGACTGAACCTAGGAGCTTGTAGCTGCAGTCCTACATGAGACTGCTGGCAAGGAGGAGGGTACTGTACCTGGGAGAAATTTGGCAGGGGGCAACTCAGGTCACTGAGCAGAGAGAGATGAGAGAAAGACTCAAAGACACTCCACAAACTTGCTATGCAGCACCCACTCACATGGCCCTTGCCTGGATGCCCCCTCCCTGTCTGCTGGATCCTACTCACCCGCTTGGACTTCCTCCTGGAGTCCTCCCTCCCAAGCCCCACCTCAGACGGCACCTCTGGTGCCCTCCTCTGCAGTCTGCGTCTACCTGGTCCCAGCACCTTATCCACGGATTGCATCTGCCTCTCCCACCAGACTGAGCTCCTCATCACATCACACATGAAAACAGGGTTTCTGAGCCAGTGCTTCCTTTGAGAGTATGTGGTCTGTAATCCTGGCACATGATTGGTTCTCAATCAATGTTTACTAGATGAATGAATGAATGAATGAGTGAATGAGTGAGTGAATGAGATACAAGAGCAAGAAGAAAGAGCAGCCTTTGGCCTGGCTGGGCAGGGAGGGGTGGGCAAGGTGATCTTGCCAACCTTGGGGTGCAGGCAGGACAGACTGGTTAGCTCAGTTCACCGCAAAGGGAGAAGGGGGTGGAGAAAACAGGCATGAGGGGGAGACAGAGGAGCCCCACTACAGTGGATCAGAGGGTTCCAGTGAGGCAAAGCCTGGGGCAGAGGGAGGGGGTCCTGCAGCCCTGTTCACACCAGGTGGGGGGGAGTGGGAAGAGGAGGGAGGATGCTGTTAGGGACGGGACAGACCTGCAGAGCCAGATACCAGGGCCCTGAGCTGCCTGAGTTGATGCTGGTCCCACCCAGCCCAGCCTGGGAGTCCAGCTAACCACCTGCACTTCCCTCCCAGGCACATCCTTTCACAATGTGGGGAGCAGGGCTGCCAAGGAGAGCCTGAAGCTGGGCTTCAGGTAGGGGCTTCCTGGCATGTCTTTGCTTCCAATACTGCTGTCTGTGCAGGCCATGGGATCCAAGCCCTGCTTCAGTGGACACCCTTCTAAACACTATTTCTGGAACAATAATATTAGAGGCATATTTTTCGTTCACATCCTTACACTTGCCAGCCATCTGTTCCCCGACTAACTACCCACAAGAGGCATCAAGTAGCCAGCACATGCCTGAGTCCAGTCCTCGCATCCCTACCTGTGAGTCCAAGACCCACACTCCCGACTGACAAGCCCAAGGTTTGCACAATGAGAACCCCACAAAACAGGATAGTCCCTCCTGGGTTTCTCCCACAGTCCTCTATTGTCCTAAATCCAGCATTTGGTGAGAGCATCTCAGCTTGGGGCAACACCGCCTAGACACACACACACACACACACACACCCTCTGAAAGGAGAACAGAGCTTGTGCTCAGACAGAACCAGAGTGCTCAGACGGAACCGGAGCCCAGACTCCCAGTCCAGAGCAGCCAGGACTGCCTCCTCCCCTGCTCCCTCACCCAGTGCCTGCCTGGCGTCAGCATGATGATGTCACCAAAGCAAGGGAGACACACTGCCTGCCTGCAGGTGAGGTCACTGTGCGGGCATGTAGTGGCCAGGCCAGGCCAAGCCCATGACCTTTCTGCTGCGATTTGTTTGCTGAGGCTGGTCGACTCTGTTGGCTGGCACTACTCCCTCTGACCCTCCCAACCCTTCTTCTGGGAGCCCAGGACGCTGGTCAAGAGCCTTGGTGATTCAGACGGTCTGCCAGCCACAGCCACCACCAGCCACCACCTTGCGCAAGGGAGAGAACAGGCCCAACTGGCCAGACAGGATCCCTTCCACAGCCTCTCCCACCCTGGCCAGGCCTCCCTGCTGCCTGCCTGCTCCCAGACGAGTCCTCCATTCCCGGCTGGGGGATGGCCAGCTGCTGCCCACCCTGAGCTTGGGTTCCTTTGTGTGTGAGGCCTGGCCTGTGATCTTGGGTGGGGAATGGAGGCCGGCAGCCACAGACAGTGTCTTTGGGGAAGGAGGCTCTTCGTTCTGAGGGGCCTTTCTCCATTAGTGTCCCTGCGCATACATGTGGGGGTCTGTGAGGAGGAAGCAGGAAGTGGGAGTCTTGTGTGTCTGGATCTGCAGTTTTGGGTGAGGGCCTGTTATCTGTCATTGCTGGTTCACACGTATGTGGGGCTGTCTCCTTACATGAAGAGGAGTGTGAGGCACATTTAGTGTTCATGTTACCTTCAGTAGAGTGTGTGTGCTTATCTGCACTCAGAGAGAAATGCTATAGAGTGGTGTATGTGCACATTCCCCGAGCGGCTCACACTCCTGTCCCACGACTCTGTGCGCACAGTAAATATTTGGGTGTAGGCTTCCCTTGGCTTCTCCGTGTCTCCCTGCCTCATCTGCCCATAGTCAGTGGTGTGTGGCTCTGTGTCTGTCTGGAGTGTCACACAAGCTGCTGTCCCACCTCATCCTAGGGGGGAGGGCAGAGTCATCTGAGGTACAGGGGCCTAGAGATGAAGTCACTGTGCCTCCAGGTGATGGGAAGTTGTCATTAAGGGCTCCCCAACAGAACAGAACAAGAGCTCTCTCTACCCTTACTCTCAGGGTCCTGCTGGGACTCACACTTCTCACCCCCCTAGCCAATCCCCCAACCCCATCCCAGCACCTCTGGTCTCTCCCTGGGAATGCCTGTGCTGCTGCCCCCTCCAGAGAAAGCAGCTCTGGCTCCAGGCCCCAGCAAGGGCTGTCTGCTGTGGGTGTGGTGGGAGGGGGATCCTGTAGGGCTGGGGGAGGGGTCCAAGCCATCCAGGGTCGCAGCTCCTCTGTTAACCCTTGCCTCCCCTGAGCACACAGCCCAGTCTCCACCGAGAGAGAGAGAGAGAGAGAGAGAGAGAGAGAGAGAGAGAGAGAGAGAAGGTACAGATGAGCCAGGTGTGTGACAGGATCTGAGAAGAGAGCTCTGAAGCCCCCACTTAGGACAGGTGACATGAACAAGCCTTTTTTCTTCCCCTCCTGCACAACCTTGGCCTTGGAGTGCTGAAGAACTCAGAAAGTCAGGAGATTCTCCCTCTGGCTTTATCTACCTCCCTCACTTACCCCCCATTGTCCTAAGCCCCCCAGCTTAGTGAGAGCTTCTCAACCTGGGCAAAGAGCCCACCCACCGATTAGTGTCTGGGGGGGCCCACACCGATAGCAGAGGGGGATGAGAACAATGAGCAGGGCAGGCCTAAAGGCAGCCCTGCTCTGGCCCAGACACGGCTCCCAGCACGGATAAGTCCCCTAAACCCCCCGGAGCCAGTCTGAGCCTGGCTGAGTCACCACAACAGCCACACTGTGGGTGGGAGACCTAGAATTCAGCTTCTCCCAAACTCCTGAGATTCTAGCCACCCACCCCCAAATCCTGCCAGCCACCCTCCCCAAGTGTGGCCAGCTCTGCCCCACCCCAAATCACAGCCTCAACTCAGATGTCAGCACACACCAATTTTAAAGGCAAGTTGGAAGTTGGGGCAGGGGGGAGCAGAGAGCTATGGGAGAGGCTGGGCCATTGGCTCCTGTCCCAGAGAAAGCGAACCTACCTTCACAGCCCTCCTCCAGGGGCGGCTGGCCCCCAGTTCTGAACTTCACCTCCTCATTTTCTGTTCTGTTCCCAGATCCACCCTGGGCTCCTCTCCTCCCCTCTGGACTCACCTCCCACCGTCCCACCCCTCCTCTCTGCCTAGACCCTGTTCAGAAAGGGAACATTGTAGAGGCCAGAAACTCAGGCATTCTCTCTTCTCAAGAGGCTTGCCCCTCCTCCACTTTGCCTGGGGGACCCCAGGATCCCAAGGCTGCAGTTGGTCTGACTCTAAAGGCTAAAGGTTAGAGGCTGGGGTGGAGTATTCTGCTGTCAGCTCCTCACTGCCACCTCTGGGGCTGGAGTCCCCTTAGCACAGCTTTCTGAAACTCCAGGGTAGGACTGAGGTCACTGGGGCCACAGGGCTTCCCCGGGGCTCCTGATTCCCCACACTGTGGTGTGGGCGGGGAGCAGCCTCCTTTTCTGGCCTCCCTGGGTTTGGGTAGGTCCTATAGGAGTGCCCCCACCTCCCGTAAACAGGAGTAGAAAAGCAGAAATGGGCCCCTCCCTTTCTTGGAAGCTAACCTCAGACAAAAAGCTGATCCCCACCCTCAGAGGACAGACCTCGGAATTCAGAGAACCCATCACCCTCTGACCCTGTTGGATCCTATCAAGCAAAAAAGCTAGGGAGAGGACCCTATAGGAGGGGTGTCTGCAGCCTTGGGCCCCTCAGGCCTAAGGCAGGAGTTGAAGGAGGGAGAAGGGAGGGGACCTCACCCGGAAACTCATCCCATTAATGAGAAACAAAGAGCTGTGGTGCAGGCGCCTCCCAAGCTGCTCCTCTCCCTGTGGGTGGGGCAGGCCCTGGGGCTGGAGTGCTCTTGGCCCTGCAGTTGGGGGCCACTACTGTGCTGGGGAGAGGGGGCAGTGTCCAAGGTAAAGCTAGCCTTGGTCCCCACTCAGAGATGCAGCCAGGACCTTTCTCCCTTTTATGGCCACAGCCAGACTGACTGTCTCCCAGTACCTAGTACTTACTCCCTTCAGTTGGGGCTGGACATGTACACGGCTACAGCTGCTCAGACCTGGAAAGCCGAAGAGACCATCTGGTCCCAGCTCTTGGTCTACTGAGATCTAGTTTCTGAGTTGCCCAAGGTCACCTAACAAATTAATAGCAGAAATGGGGTCAGAACCCAAGCCTTCTGGCTTCTCTCAGTCCAAGGCTTTTTCAGAGACAAGAAACACTCTAGCTTCCTGGGAAGATTCCTGAACACAGAGAGGCAGGAATGGGGGTGGCCGTGGTGGACCCAGCTGATTCTACGGCTGGGATCCTGGGTCTGCATCCCAGCCCTCAGAGCACCCTCCAGCCCTGTTCAGAGGACAGCAGCAGCTACAGGCTGGTGGTTCACTGGGCACCAGCCTCCAAGACCAACCTAAGGCCGGGCTGCCTCCCTGTCCACAGTCCCCGTCTGTCAGACATTGGGCAAGGTTAGGGTGATGCTCTGACTAGAAGGAACCTCCCCTCTCCTACCTTGGGCTTCTCTTAGAACAGATCTGATGTCACGGAGAAAGGCATCAACAAAGACCAAGTCTTGTTCACGACTGCAGCACTTGGATGTCTGTATTTAATGAACTCACTGGCAGAAGACTAACACTAACTCCTGGTGTGCTTCTAACACTAGTGGCACTTGCGGGTCTTCCTGGCCTCTGCTTCTCTGTCTCTCACCTGTCCAGTCTGGGAGTTGGAGTTGCGAGCTCTTTGATCCCATCCAAGTGCTGAGACAGGATGACTCCATCTTGAGGTGTGGGTAGATCCTGCAGGAGAGTGGCTGCCAAGTCCCCTGGCCCTGACAGCCCAGCCCCACCTCTGGCCTGAGCAAGTGAGAAGGGTCGTCTGGAAGGCGGGAATTAAGATGTGGGGACAGGGTGACAGCAGGGGCAGGTGCTCGCTGCCCTGTGATTGAAGGCTGGGCCAACAATCCTTCCTCTTTTTAGGTTTTTAAAAGAATTTGTTGATTTTTTTTTTTTTTTTTTAGAGAGAGGAGGCAGCAAGAGAGTGAGAAGTACCAACTTACAGTTGCTTCACTTTAGTTGTTCATTGTTGTATGTGCTTTGACGGGACAAGCCCAGGGTTTGGAACTGGCGACCTCAGCATTCCAGGTTGACGCTCTATCCACTGCACCACCACAGGCCAGGCCCAATGACCCTTCTTTTTTAAGACCAAAGGACAGCAGCCCCACTGTCCACACATCCAGGCTTCCCTGTCCTGACAGTTTTAGCTTGGGGATGAGGTGGGGACATCACTGCTCCTGCAACCAAGAGCAAACTGTCCTATGCAGGCAGGTCCCATGTTCCAAAGGGGAAGATGTCTCAGCTACTCATTGCCCTGCACACAGCCCTTGCAATCCCTCTGTGGTCTCTGTGCACGCACACGCACACGCACATGCACGCTCTCCCCATCTGGATGAGAAATTCCTGTTATGTACTGTATACCTGCTTCATATACACGAGACAACAGTAATACAAGGCATCTGAGAAAATGGGGGACGAGATGAGCAAAAGGAAACCACAGCTAGCTAGAAGGCACCTTACCCGAGACCCCAACTCATCTGAAGAATCACCTCATTACCACCCTGGCATCTAATAATGTGTCCAGGGAAAGACAGGGGCCATCGTCCCCCAACAGGTACCTGGTCCTGAGACTCTAGGACATCATGAAGAAAGAAAAAGAAACACCTTGTTCACTCTCTGGGCATCAGGCTTCCCACACCTCAGTGACTGCAGAAACCAGCTCAACCTTGAGTCAGCCTCAGAGCCAGTCAGCAGTTCCGAGCCCAGCAGGGAGGTGAGGGCTCCTCCCAGAGACCCCGGGTAGAAGGGTCCCCTCCAGCTCACTTCCCTGCCCCCCTAAAGTGGTCATCTAATCTCTTCTCCTATTGGCAGCTCCAACCTCTGCAAGACTTTGGCAGCAGAAGTCAGGGATCTCAGACATGGTGACCCTGCCCGGGGCAAGAGGGGATGCAGAAGGGAAGAAGGACTGACTCTCCTGGGGGCAGACCGGCAGCAAGGTGGGAGGGATTTGGTCCTCAGTCCAGACTCACAGGAGGGGGAACCAACTTGTGCTCAGAAGCAAGGGTCCTGAAGGCTCAGGAAGGCCTACCTGTGAGAGATGCCAGGAGCAGCAGCAGCAGACAGGCCTCAGGCCCCCACATGTTGGCTCCCAGGGACAGGGGCCTTGGTCCAAACGCAGAGCTGCCCAGTGTTTATGAAGTTCCACTGAGTTCTCCCTGGGAGCCAGCTCTAGAGCTGGAGAGGGCACCGACCCTTAAGGCAGGAGGAGGAAGTCGCCGAGTCCTCAGGCACTGAAGGACTTGCCTGTCTCACTGGGGCTCCCACTAGGGGACCCAGCCCCGTTCTACCCACCCAGCGGCAGCTACCCTCAAGAAGCCGTGATTGGGAGCTCTGACTACCCCAGAGCTGCTTCCCACGCCGGCCAACAACCACGGCAGAAACCTGGGAACCTGCTGAGCAGGTCAGAACAGGTGCGTCTCTGGGGGCGGGGTCTGGCACAGAGACGCACAGCCGCCGCCCCCACGGCCTGGGCTAGCTAATAGGCTCTGGGGAGGGAGGGAAGAACCTGAGGGGTGGGATCCCATCATCAGCTCTCCACGGCACCAGGCGGTGTGTGGAAAGGGCTGTGAAGAGAGGCAAGGCGCAAGGGCAGGCCAGGCAGGGTGGGCAGGAGAAGCCCCAGGTGGCTCAAGGAGGGAGGTGCCAGGCCAGGAGGAACAGGGCAAGGCCCTGTGGGTGGAAAGGAACCGAAGCATCCCACATCCTGCCAGCCCCGCTTCCTTCACAAGTCCCCCCAGTCTCCTGGAGGGCTCAGCGTTGGAGCCCCAGAATCAGGGAAAGGCAGAACTAAGGACAGTACTGGCCCCACACTTCCTCCCTCAGAGGATAAAAGGCCCAGAGAGGGGAGGAGCTTGCTGGAGGGCCTCTAACGATTTGCTCAGACACCTCTGCCACTGAGGCAGGGAGCTAGTTCAAAGACCCCTAAGAAGAAACTCAAGTGACCCACTGACGTCACCCATCTGTATGAGATGCCAAAGAACTGACCAAGTATTAGCCTCAGATTCCCGGCCCCCCAAGCAGGGCCCTCTCTCAGCTTCACACCTTGTTACCTGCCAGGGGTCCCTGCCCCCATCTCCATAGTGATTTTACCCATTTATCATGATATGGGACAAGACTATATGTCTGGACAATCCTGATTTAAACTGTCTCCTCCTGTTCCTCCTCAGTCCCTGCTCAGCCCTTTATTACAGCCGTGTACATCTTATCTCCTCAGGAAACTGTAAGCTTCAATTCCAGTAGCACTGAAGCCTTCTGTGCCAGGGACAGCAGGTGTGTGAACTGAGGGACGGGACAAGAGCTGTAGTCTGCGGATTCCTTCAACGTCAGGCTTCTTTTAGTCTTGTCTCAGTTGTCCATGCTGGGACAGTCCACAGCACGTAATGGGATGAAGCACATTTTCCCCGAAGGCACAAATTCGTCAGTGAAGGGGTGTCAACATGGAATCTGGGCTGTGCCCCGGACTATAACCCTGCCCCTGGACCACGACCCCTCTCTGGCTCTAGATCCCAGCTCTCAGCAAGGACCATGGTAGTGACCTCTTCCTCAAGGACCATAAGGGCCAGACTGGATGCCAGAACTCCCCAGTTTCTCTCCACCTCCACTTTGGTGAGCCCCTTCCCCTCCTCAGGACTCAGGTTAAGGTTAAAGTTAGGGTTAGGGCTGGGGAGCAGCCCCACCCTGATGCTGCTTTGAGATCCACTATGGCAGGGGTGGGTAGGGCTGGGGGAAATGGGAGGGGAGCATCCTGTGTTATAATTATAATTATCACACGTTGGATGCTATCGCATGGTTTCAGGGGAGCTCTTTTCCTTCCCACGGATTCACCCCCACAACCCGGTCCAGGCAACCACAGGGAAACTGAGGCATGGTTGGGAAGCAGTTTGATCATAAGGTGGGTATCCAGCTTTCCTATTCACAACGCACCCCCCCAACACACACACAGCTGCCACTCAAGAAGTCACTGTAGCCTGACCAGGCAGTGGTGCAATGGAGAGAGTGTTGGCCTGGGGTGCTGAGGACCCAGGTTCAAAACCCCAAGGTTACTGGCTGGAGCACAGGCTCATCCAGCTTGAGCATGGGGTCCCCGTATTGAGAGTGGGGTCACAGACGTGACTCCCAGAGTTGCTGCCTTACGCCCAAGGTCACTGGCTCAGCTTGAGCCCCCCCAGTTTAGGCACATATGAGAAAGCAATCAATGAACAACTAAGGTGCCGATTATGAGTTATGTTTCTCATCTCTCCCTTCCTGTCTGTCTGTTTCTCTCTCGCTTAAAAAAAAAAGAAGTCACTGCAACTCCAGATGTGTGGAACACCATGGGCAGGCAGGACTTCCCAGGTGGTGTGCAGGATGCACCAGTGTTTCTTCATGGTCCTGTCAGGTCCTCGTAAACATGAGAGGTGGCCTTACTTGAGGTAGGGGTCTTTCTCTCCCTCATCTAACAAATACCTCCCTCTGGGTCCCCCCACCACTCATGCCGTACTCCAGTGTCTCAGGGTTCACATGTCCTCACACGCAGGACTTTGCTTCCTTCTTCTGAGATGAAGCCTGTGGAAGGTCTAGGGCAGTGGTCCCCAACCTTTTTTGGGCCACGGACCGGTTTAATGTCAGAAAATATTTTCACGGACCAGCCTTTAGGGTGGGACGGATAAATGTATCACGTGACTGAGACAAGCATCAAGAATGAGTCTTAGATGAATGTAACAGGGAATCTGGTCATTTTTAAAAAATAAAACATCGTTCAGACTTAAATATAAATAAAACGGAAATAATGTAAGTTATTTATTCTTTCTCTGTGGACTGGTAACAAATGGCCCACAGACCAGTACCGGTCCGCAGCCCAGGGGTTGGGGACCACTGGTCTAGGGTACGGGCTCCAAGGAAGTTTCAGTTGGGGAAGATTTTCCAGACCAGTGCCCGGTCTCCTGGGTCTGTTCTTTCTTCCTCATTGAACCCCCAATCCCCTTGTGCCTCACTACCTACCCTCCTCCCACCCACATTCTGGGCCCTAAGAATGGGAACCAGTCAAGCCCAGGTGTACCTTTAGCATAAACACTATCCCTGTGTGCATGCCTGCATGCCTGAGTTCATTCAGCTGATGTGTAGTGAGCATCGCTCTGCCAGTCCAGGGAGGGGACAAGGCACAGACCACGTGGTCCCTGCCCTCAGTGAGCAGTGCCTCTGCTCTGTGTCCCCCACGTGTCTGTGTGCACGTGGCACACCTGTCCCCGGGCCGTGTGTGCACAGATGCATGAGCGCGTTGCCTGCGTGTGCCCCAGCACCCGCCTGGAGCCCGTCTGTCCCTGCAGCAGCTGCACACCTGAGTCAAACCGGTTGGAGTGGGTTGTGGTGAAATTTTTGTTTGTGTCAGTGGGACTTGGAGGTGAGTCAGGCAGGGCCAGGGATGGGTGGGGTGGGGTGGGGGAGAGGAAGAGTGAGAGTGAGGGTCAGACTGAAGGGGCAGGATGAGGGGAGGGGCTGGAGTGTTGGGAGGGTAGATTGGGGAGGAGGAGAGAGAGCCTTAGGACTTAAGTGATGTCCTGCTTGTCAGCAGCGAGCTCTCAGGTCAGAGGAGAGTCAGGCTGGGGGACACTGGCTTCTGGAGAGACAGCAGTGGAGAGTCAGTCAGAGTGTAACCCGCTGGCACAAAGGTGTGGACACGTCTGTGGTCCATTTCTGTCCAGCTCTGTTTATCTGGTGTCACGTTTTTCTTCATCTGCTCATAGCTTTGGTTTTTGCACTTTGTACAGGAAGTGCTGGGGATGCTGACTGACATTGTGGGGGATGATCAGGGATATGGGACCTGCTTCTGCCACCTCCGCTGCTCCTGGGGGGTAAGGAGGGACCCCATCCCCAGTATCTTTCCCTCCACTGAAAATACCTCTGCTCTCCTTGGGCTGGGCATTACTGGGCCAGGGCTGGGATGACATCCTGTTTTCTACATGATTACGTCTAAACATTGCCATGTTCCCGACAGCCTGTCCTCTGGGCCCACTGATCCCCAGTACCCAGCCCCATCCTCTAATCACAACCACATTTTGTGGTCATCTAACAGCATTCCTTGGAGCCCAGGGGGCTGGATCTCTTGATCTGAAAGAGCTCTGAAGCTGGAGTGAACCCCCCCCCCCAGGGCAGGAGGTGCTCAACTTAACCCACATCTGGGTCCTGCTCTTCAGTAGACTGTTGTGAGCCGAGCACCTCTCGTTCTCAGCCCATGAACTCCCCAACCTTCCATAAATATACGACCAAGAAGTCAGGGATCAGGGCATGGGTTAAGAAACAAATGCCTTTATTCTTTGGCTGGGTCCCTGAATGGACTAATACTTTTAGAGGTTCTAGAAATAGGACAACAGTAGAAGCCCTCATGGAATCAGTCTTCCAAGTGGCAAAAAGAGCAGATGGTACAGAAGTGAGGAGGAGGTAAAAGCAAAGGTGAGGTGGGGTCCTGCAAATTTGGTGACAATGGGATTCTACGAGGGCCCCCAGCTATGCTCCCCTGCATCTCCCATGTCCATGCAACCACAGACCAACTAGGCTCCTCCCAGGGAGCCCGGCGTGTCGGGGACACAAATGCAGCTCCTGGGGGCCAGCCCAGCCGGCAACTCCATGGCTGTCTTCAGGTAACACCAGGCCATGGTAGCTTCTCAACTGGATGCTGGGGTGTGCGGTTCCTCTCTGAACCAGGGACTGCCACTTCCTGGCTGTCAGCCAGGGTTCCTGCCTCCCCAGGGAAAGGTCCTACGGCCCTGCAATCAAGCATCAGCCCTGTGCCAGCACTGAGGATGGGGGACCTGCCAAGCAGAAGTGGGACACAGATCAAGAAAGCTTAGGGAAAGCATGGGGAGGCCCTGGGTATGGGGGAGAGGGACATTACAGGACAGAACACCAGGGGGAAATTGCTGCTGGAGGAACCGATGGGAACTGAGAGCAGATTTCCATTTGAAGTTTGTTAGTGTAAGCCTCCTCTTGTAAACCCTAATTCCCTTTTTCTCCCTACTAGGACCCAAAGTCACCACAGCTCTGCAGCTCCACCTGCCCCATGTCAGGGCTCAGCAGGCAGATGCAGCCGCCCTGGTCAGAGGTCCTTGTTTCAGGAGCACCGGGCTCGCTCTCTGCCTGGTCCTGGAAAGCTGGGGCGAGGCCTTCTGGCTCTGAGACACCCAGGGCCCCATGGCAGCAGGACTGGTTCTTAGCCTTGGCTACTTTCACCCTGACCTGCATCCATTTTCAGTCCCAGAGACAGTGAGGCTGGGAGCCTCTGACCTGAGGATCCAGCCGCGAAGTCCCCGCCTGTGGGAGAAATAGGTGGCAGCCAGAGGCTGCCTGAGCATCTTGCCCAGACCCATGCATCATGGACCTCCCTCCAGGCCACCTGGAGGCCTTCCTGAACCTCAGTTTCCCCTGCAATTCTAGATGTGGCATAAAAGGTCTAGGGATCAAGTAACAGCAGAGTCCTTCACCTGAGGTCATCAGCAGGACCAGGGAGCACTGACCATGAGCTCTCAGGAGAGGTCAGAGGAAAAAAGCCTGCAGTGTACCCTCCCCTCAGCAGTCTGGTCCCCTCCAGGGCCCAGGCCTCTGTGCTCTAAGTCTTCTGTGGGGAAATCCTACTCCCTGAAAATGTTCCACACAAGGAAGCTCACACAGGTCTTCATCAGCTATCAAGACCCTCTGCCGGTGCAGAGGGACTATAAACTGGTACAACAGTTCTAGGACACAGCCAAAGAGGAGAAGGCTGGCCACTCCTGGAAGTTCTAAAGCCCCTTGCAGGGAAGTCAGAGGGCTGGTTCTGTTCAGCATTACAGAGAGACTGAAAGAGAGAAAAGTACAGGCCCAGAGAGAGAAACACAAAGGTAGACATGGTAAGAGACAGAGCTCAAGGCACAGTGAGACAGGGGAAACCTAGAGAAAGACTCAGAGAGAGAAATGCACACACACACAGTTAGTGAATTGCAGTAATTCAAAGAGACAAAGAAGCTGAGACAAAATAAAAAACTGAGACAGGAAGACCTAAAGAGACACTTCTGGATGCCTCCTTGCCTACTGCTGGGATCATTCAGGTACTTCCCTCAATTTTGATGACTCAACAGTGACCCAATGATACTTTCCTACTCAATATCGCCAAGTCCCTCAAAAATTCAAGTTCTTTCCCATCCTTATCCCATCTTGCCGTCATTCTGACTCACCTGATTCCATCCCCCAAGTCTGCTTACGTATCCACCTTTCTCTCCAGCTCCCCTTGCTGTCATTCCTCTGTCCTTCTGTTTTTCCATGTCCTCATTCTGGCTGGGCTGAGAGTGGAGAGCCAGAATTGGGGCCATGAAGGCATGTGGTCAGGTGTCAGCTGGCCAGAATAAGCTGTGGGAAAATGTAGAAGGATCAGTGGATGTTGGGCAGATAAAATATATTGTGCTCACTTTGTTAAAGATGGCGCTGGCCCTGGCCGGTTGGCTCAGCGGTAGAGCGTCAGCCTGGCGTGCAGGAGTCCTGGGTTCAATTCCCGGCCAGGGCACATAGAAGCACCCATCTGCTTCTCCACCCCTTCCCCTCTTCTTCCTCTCTGTCTCTCTCTTCCCCTCCCGCAGCGAGGCTCCATTGGAGCAAAGATGGCCTGGGCGCTGGGGATGGTTCTGTGGCCTCTGCCTCAGGCGCTAGAATGGCTCTGGATGCAACAGAGCGACGCTCCAGAGGGGCAGAACATCGCCCCCTGGTGGGCATGACGGGTGGATCCCAGTCGGGCGCATGTGGGAGTCTGTCTACTGCCTCCCCGTTTCCAGCTTCAGAAAAATGAAATAAAATAAAATAAAATAAAAAGGATGGCCCTGCCCACGTGGAAGCCTGTCTCCCAGGTGATGATATTAGTTGCCCTTATGCTTGGAATGGGTGTAATTATATTAATGTGTGTTGGGGGCGGTCTGTGGGCAGGCAGGATCCTTGTAACCTGGGGCTTGGTTTTAGGACTAAGCCTTTCCCACCCTTTTTGATGTGGGGTGGTACAATCCCATCATGCCTCAGAGGATAGGTGACTTTACTTCCCTATTTTGTATATTGGATGAAAGGTTTTGATTTCTGGACTATAAAGTGGGGCAGACCAGGAGCTTGTTCTCTCGTTCCTGAGATTGGCATTAGAGAGGAGAGCAGAGAAAGGCCACGTGGAGGAGGCCAGGAGAAGCAGCCAAGATGGCAGCATGCTGAAGGAAAAGCCAGTTTGTGCAGAGTTTGTGCAGGGAGAAGGAAAGAGATGGGGAACAGAGGTGAATAAGTCTGGTGAGCTAGAAACCTTTGATTCTAGGAAAACTCAGATAAGTCAGTAGCTTTGTGAGCACTGAATGAGTGGGTTTTGGAGCCCAGTGTGTGTTTTTACTTGCCCTCCAGGTGCAAGCTAGGATTAAAGATGATGACCCACCAGTTTTTGGCTGTTGTTTCTTTACCGACTGTCTGAATCCAATGCGAACCTGCATGGGCTGGGCGGCTGTGATACTGGCCGCGGCAACCGGCTTTACAGTGGACAACAGAGGAAGGGCCAGAAAAAGGGTGGGAACCGTGAGGGAGCCTGGGAAACAAGGGCAGAGGAAACTGTGGGACTCTCCAGAGTGCGGCTAAGATTTCTAGGGTCCCATTGTTGGCTGGCTGTGTGTGCTGAACAACGCTGAGAACCAGGGACGGTTTGGTCAGCAAATGGGGTGAAGGCAAGGAGAACACAGGCTAAGAGTTTTGTGAAAAGGCAAGGAGAAAACAGGCTAAGAGTTTTGTGAAAAGGCAAGGAGAAAACAGGCTAAGAGTTTTGTGAAGGTCTGAGACCAGGAGGCATAGATTTGAGGCTGGAACTGTAGATCCTTGCTTGCCAGAAAAGGCCAAGTCAGATCAAACTCATAGGGTCAAATCAAGGTCAGGAGACTTTCAGGACGACCTGTCCCACCCCACCCCCACCCCTGGCTATTATTAGCCGGTCCAGAGAAAGAGCAGCCCTGGCTGCCCCCCTGCCTGCCTCACAGCTCTTTTGGTCCCATTATCTCCATGCCCTTCAGTGCTCCTGTCACTCACAGGACGTTGCAGATGCTGCCTGGGGTGTCAAGTACAGGCTATACAAGTGCAGACTGGCTTGTTTCCTCGCTGTTTCTTGTTCTTTTTCAATCTGGATTTTCCCCCCCTGAACCCTCTAAAATACTATTAAATAGTTTGGGTTCAGAGTAACCAGGGCAGTAACAGTCCTGGGCAGCTCCTCGCCCTGGGTCTGTTTGGAGCTACAGTGGCTGGACACTGCAGAGGAGGTACAGGACCAAAGCGGCTGCAGCCAAGGAGTATGCGAGGCATCGCTCTTGGTCCACGTGAGAGGCCAAATGCTGCAGACTCAATCAGCAGAAGCTGGAAGAGAGGGGCTGAAAGGCCCCTGGGGTGGGGAGTTCCCTGTCCTGTCCAGTCCAGAAGAGGCAGAAAATGAATCTGGCAGAAAGAACAGCCAAAGACTTGAGTGAAAGAAGAGCCCCAAATAGGCATACAACCAATAAAATTTAAGCAAAATAACCCCACCCCTCAGGCAGCTCCTCCCCTAAATTCCCAGTCTGACAGATCTGAATCCAGCTGTTGGGAGGTTAGCCAGCCACAAGCCTTAGGGAGAATACTCACTTTCAGACTTTAGCCAAGGACATTAGAAGTTAGTGATTTATTAGAGATTTATACCATGAACTAAGGAAACCGGATCCTCCACATCAGACTGAAGGAAAGCAATAGCTGGGTGAGCAGAGACTTGCAAAGCTGTATTTGAGTCTCAGCTTTAAGGTACACTAGGAACAGGCTCTCTAGCTGTGCCTTCCTGACCACACCTGCCCCACGCTGTTATCTCTGAGTCAGGGTCAGGAGGGTCAAAGCTCTGCCCACTCTCTATGTCCTCAATTTCACGGACCTGATGGAAATCAAGTTGATGGGTAGAAGCCAGAGGCAAAAGCAGCAGTCATCACCCACATGCACAGCCCAGCCCAGCCCCGGGGATATGAGTGCTGTTTCTGTCCGACCGAGCTCCGCCGGGAGCAGAAATGTCTGCATTTCCTGCTGTGGCTGGAACTAGTCGCTTGATCTGAGCCTCTTCATTCATCATTGGTTCCTGGGGGAACAGGTGAGAAGCAGCGCAGGGACCCGACTTGAATAAAAGGAAGACACCAGCAGGGGCAGGAGTCTGTTTCCTTGCTCCACCCCCACCCAGCTCCTAAAGCTGAGCAGCTCCGCCTGGGTCTTGTTAGGAGACACTCGCGACCTTAATTCCGACTCCAGAAGCCGCAGCGCCTGTGTCCTCTTGCGGCCTTGACCACAAGCCCTAGAGACCGGGCTCTGCTGCCCCCGGGCGGCCTGACGGAGAGCGCGCCCAGCATTGGCCGAGCAACATCTGTGCCGCGAGCTTCACGCCCGGGTCAGCTCGCCGCTTAGGGGCCGGGTCCCTCCGAGGACCCACCGTCCGCGGCTGTCGGCGGGTAACCGTCTTCCAGGGTTTGTAGTCATCTCGCTCAGTTCCTGTCACCGCGGCGACAACGCTGTGGTACCCGGATCAGCCGGCCTCCCGTCGCCACGGGGATCGGCGCTTTGCGACCTGCTGTTTGCTGCGTAGTCGCGCTGCGGCCGCGGCGTGGTTGCCAGGCTACGGCCGCGGAAGGCGCCCCGCGGGTCTGCAGCCTCCCCCGTACTTCGCCCTTGGGCCATGGCTGCACCAGCGGGCCCGGTGGGGGGCTCACGCTGGACTTGGCAGCCAGTGGCCCAGGACGCGCTTTTGGCGCGGGCCTTCCACTCGTGCACCGAACTGCGGGGTCGGCTCTATCTGGTGGGGGGCCTCCTGGCCGGAGGGAAGACGGAGCCGAGCGGTGACACGGTGGTCTTGGACCTGGCGGGGGACCAGGCGGTGCGGATGGGAGTGCAGGGCGGCCCCAGGCGCAGTCACCACGACGCGGCTCCGCTGGACGGGCGCTGGGTCTGCGCGGTGGGCGGCTGGGACGGGGCGCGCCGCCTGGCCACCGTGGCTGCCCTGGACACCGAGCACGGAGAGTGGGAGGCGTGGACCGAGGCCCCCGGCAGCTGCTCTCCTGTCGGCCTCAGTAGTCACACCTGCACCCGCCTCTCAGACAGAGAGCTGCGCGTGGCCGGCCGAGAGGGCGGGATCCGCACTCAGCGCCGCTACGGAAGCATCTTCACATTGAAGCTGGACCCTGGCGCCTGCACCTACTGGTATGGCCCCCTCCCTTCATCTGCCTGGAAAAGCCACGCTAGACAGTGTCGCGAACAGTTCATCCGCATCCTCACCCTGGCAGCCTCCTTCTCAGGACGGATAAAATAGCTGAGCTCTCCCATTACTGTTGCTCCCTCCGACCTACCCGCTGTCCCTGCCTCCTTTCTGTCCTTGGTAAAGCGGGTGGGGAAAAGACAGCACAGCACTTCCAGTTTCCTGAACCCCAACTGAGGTCTGACCTGTGCACATCCACAGCTATAAGGAAGAAGGCTGCCACTCAGTCTCCCGCTCAGGGCACTGTGCTGCCCTGCTCCCAACTCTGGGGCCCCGCGCAGGTCATCAGCTGCTGCTCTTTGGGGGTTGCAACTCAGCTGAACCGGAAGTAGCTGGGCACTGGAGTCATGGGAAGATTAAGGTAGTACACGTTGCTTAGGGTGGAAGGCGGTTGAAATTGTGATGCTCAAATTCCTCCACCACAGTCCCTTTTTTCTTCCCCAAGGAGGAGCCACCTGTTGCCCCCCGCTTGATGGAACAGCTCACAAAGCTTGTGAGCAGTGGGCAGGGTTCCCCGCAGGGGCCTCGGGGACTACGGCATCTCTCCTGTTCTGTGGTCGGGCCCTTTGCTGTGCTCTTTGGTGGAGAAACTCTGACCAGAGCTAGGGACACCATCTGCAATGACCTCTACGTCTACGATACCCGTGAGAGCCTGCTTAATAGTTGAGGAGGGGAAAAGGTGGGAGGATAGGACCTGAAGACCATGGAAAGAAAGTGGAAAGAGTGATGGGGTAAGGAGAAGGAAGAAGTAGACAAGCTAAAGAAATACACAGAATATTACTTTTGAAGGAGCCCAACAGTCAAGTGATGAGGAAAAAAAGGATCAGGCTCTGGTCTTAAGAGCCCCATGGGTGCCAAAGTGCTACTACCAATAACCACCCTCTCTGCCTTACCCAACAGGCAAGTCTCCTCCTCTGTGGTTCCATTTCCCCTGTACCGACCGTGCACTGAAACGCGTGGGCCATCGGACCTGCCTTTGGAATGATCAGCTTTATCTGGTTGGAGGTTTTGGTGAGGATGGAAGGACAGCTAGTCCACAGGTTTGCACCCTGGACCTCTTTATCTAAAGAATGGTGCCAAGCCCTGGCCGGATAGCTCGGTTGGTTAGAGCACTGTCCCAAAGCACAAAGGTTGCTGGTCTGATCCCTAGTCAGGGCACATGCAGGGAATAGATGGATGTTCCTATCTCTCGACCTCTTTCTCTCTAAAATCAATAAAAACAAAAACAAAAAAAGAATGGTGCCAACACATACTGCCAAGCCTGTTTTGTTGTAAATTTATAAAGCATTATCAACAGAGCTACTACCTGCCTCATGTCAAAGGTAATTCAATTTCAACATAAGAGTCAACATTTGTCTCTGAATCTTTTGGGGTGAGGGTAGTAAAATAAGTAGGCACATCTTTATATGCATGGGATAGGATAAAATATGGGACCTCCTCTGATATTGTGAGCCTTTAACCCGATGGAACCAAAAGCCACAAAACATACGCTTTTCCCTGCCCCATGCAAATTCCATCCCTCTCGGTGTGTCAAAGCTTCAGGCTAGAGCTCAGCATTCTGACCAAAACATTTAATTAACAAAAAATATTACAATAGCAGAGAAAATAACAACAACAATAAAGAGAAATTAGAAGAAGTGGGAGTCAGGGAAGGAAAAAATGCAAAAGCCTTGGTCCCTAGGAGACCAACACTCCGGCTGAGCTGGACTTAGCAGCCCCTTCTGAGTTTTCCTTGGCCGGCTTCTCATCCTCCCCCATGAGACGAATGTTGTGCTTTTCCCGGAATTCATTTAGTTCTTTCCCCTTTGCCTGAAGCTGCTGTGTCAGTGTCTCAATGATCTTCTGTATCTAGAAGGCAAGTGACAGATGTTACATAAGGATTTCAGCCTTTCCTTCCCCACAATATGGAGTAGGGTTGGGTGAAGTGAAGAAGAGATGATAATCTCTAACCTCACTTTAAACCAGGTAGTCACAATAGAGCCCAGACACTAAAATTATTCCTTTCTAAACACAACTGTTTATAAACCTTAGTGCACAGAGGAATGACCTGGGCTGCTTATTTTTAAAATGCCACTCCATAGGCCCCAGCTTCAAAGGTTCTGTATCAGGAAAGGGTATACTAAACTGCATTTTAAATTAGTCCTCCAGGTGATATGGATGCAGGTACCCACGGACCACACTCAGAAACACTGCTTTCACCACTTCTCCCCAAATCAGCCATGTCACAGAGCCCAAGGAAGGAGGCACACAGCCACCGAGTCTACCTAGTTCTAGGAGCTGGACCTAGTTCAACATAAAGGGCATAGACTAAGATTCTTCTCACTCTGTCTGCAACATGACCTCCTCCTCAGACTTTCCTTACCTATTTCCTAAATCCCTGGACTCCCTCTGCTGACGCCCTGAGTGTCCAGATCTCTCCTCAAGGACTCTTGCTCACCTGCTCCTTGTTGTTCTCCAAGGCAGGCAGCACCTCTTTGACCGTGCGCTCTACCAGCACCCCTCCAACCATGCGGAAGCATTTGCGGGTTTCATCTACCTCCTTCAGGGTATCAATCACTAGACTGGGGCAGGACAACAGGCAGGGTCTCAGAATTCAGGCCACGCTACTGCAGCCCTCCCCTACAAACTGCCGTCCCACTTTCCTACTGTCTGTACCTCCAGGCTGCCTCACCTGTGCTCATTCAACTCCATTTCCAGCTCAGCTGCCTTGGATGCTAGGCCCCGCTGTTCCTGCCGAAGGCGGTTGAAGCCAGCAATTACCTAAGATGAGAGACGTAAGAAGTGAGTGAGGAGACAGTAGAAAAGGCACAGGGTCAAGAAACAACATAGAATCACAGGCTTTACAAAGATGCACTGGTGGACACCTACCTTGGAATAGGAGAGGACCCACGGTTGCAATTTCAAACTTAGGTCTGCCTGGAATTCCATGTACCAGACACTTACTGAGTGCCTACTGTGTGTGAGACACCTGCTGGTCCACCTTACAGTAACAACTGGTAGGGAATAGGCATCTGTTATATAAGGGGGGAGGGGGTACAAAGCTACTGGAGCACCTACAGAGGAGCTTAGCTGTGACCTGGACTATAACCCTGCCCCTGGACCACGACCCCTCTCTGGCTCTAGATCCCAGCTCTCAGCAAGGACCATGGTAGTGACCTCTTCCTCAAGGACCATAAGCGCCAGACTGGATGCCAGAACTCCCCAGTTTCTCTCCACCTCCACTTTGGTGAGCCCCTTCCCCTCCTCAGGACTCAGGTTAAGGTTAAAGTTAGGGTTAGGGCTGGGGAGCAGCCCCACCCTGATGCTGCTTTGAGATCCACTATGGCAGGGGTGGGTAGGGCTGGGGGAAATGGGAGGGGAGCATCCTGTGTTACAATTTTAATTATCACACGTTGGATGCTATCGCATGGTTTCAGGGGAGCTCTTTTCCTTCCCACGGATTCACCCCCACAACCCGGTCCAGGCAACCACAGGGAAACTGAGGCATGGTTGGGAAGCAGTTTGATCATAAGGTGGGTATCCAGCTTTCCTATTCACAACGCACCCCCCCAACACACACACAGCTGCCACTCAAGAAGTCACTGTAGCCTGACCAGGCAGTGGTGCAATGGAGAGAGTGTTGGCCTGGGGTGCTGAGGACCCAGGTTTAAGACCCCAAGGTCGCCAGCTTGAGCATGGGCTCCCCAACTCGAGCGCAAGATTGCCAGCTTGAGCATGGGATCATGACATAACCCCATGGTCGCTGACTTGAGTCCAAAGGTCATGGACTTGAGCAAGGGGTCACTGGCTTCACTAGAGTCCCCTGGTCAAGGCACATATGAAAAAGCAATCAATAAACAGCTACGGTGCTGCAACCATGAGTTGATGCTTCTCATCTCCCTCTGTTCCTCTTTCTCTCTTGCTCTTAAAAAAAGAAAAAGAAAAATCCTATAATAGCTGTGGCGAGATAGCTCAGTTGGTTAGAGCAGGGGTAGTCAACCTTTTTATACCTACTGCCCACTTTTGTACCTGTTCGTAGTCAAATTTCCTAACCTCCCACTGGTTCCACAGTAATGGTGATTTATGAAGTAACTTTACTTTATAAAATTTATAAAGCAGAGTTACAGCAAGTTAAAGCATATAATAATAATTACTTACCTCGTACTTTATGCCGGATTTGCGCTGTTTGACAGAATAAATCTTTATAAAACAATTTACTATAGTTAAATCTATCTTTTTATTTATACTTTGGTTGCTCCGCTACTGCCCATCATGAAAGCTGGAACGCCCACTAGTGGGCGGTAGGGACCAGGTTGACTACCACTGGGTTAGAGCATTGTCTTGAAACACAAAGGTTGCAAGTTTGATCCTAGGCCAGGGCACATACAGGAACAGATTTATGTTTCTGTCTCTCCCTCCTTTCCTCTCTCTAATATTAATCAAAGAAAAAAATTTTAATCCTAAAATAAAACTATTTTCTCCCCAATAACATGTCTATCTACCGATAGTTCTTATGGTACCAGCATCCATCAAAGACAGAAACCTGAGAAAAACATCCTGGATTCATTTTATCCTTTTTTCCCAAACATGTCAGTCTTTTTTTTTTTTTTGTGACAGAGACAGAGAGAGTCAGAGATAGGGATAGACAGGAAGGGAGAGAGACAAGCATCAATTCTTCATTGCCGCACCTTGGTTGTTCATTGATTGCTTTCTCATATGTGCTTTGATGGGGGGGGGGGGCTACAACAGACTAAGTGACCCCTTGCTCAAGCTGGCGACCTCGGGGTCTCAAACCTGGGGCCTCTGTGTCCCAGTCCGACGCTCTATCCACTGCGCCACCACCTGGTCAGGCATGTCAGACATTTTCATGCCTTAGTCCTTTTATTTACTTAAAAAAGAAATTGTTGATTTTAGAGTGAGAGGAAAGGAGAGAGGGAAGGAGAGAGAGACAGAAGGATAGAGAGGAAGAGAGGAAGAGAGGAGAGAGAGGGAGAGAGAAGGAGAGAGAGAGGGAAAGAGAGGGAAGGAGAGTAAGATAGAGAAACATCAATCTGTTCCTGTATGTGCCCTGAGGAATCGAACTCAAAACCTGTGTATCAGGACAATGCTCTAACCAATCAAGCTATATCTAGTGAGGGCAACCCTGGTTCTTTTTTTTTTTTTTTTAACAGAGACAGAGAGTCAGAGAGAGGGATAGATAGGGACAGACAGACAAGAACACCGAGAGATGAGAAGCATCAATCATCATTTTTCATTGTGACACCTTAGTTGTTCATTGATTGCTTTCTCATATGTGCCTTGACCGCGGGCCTTCAGCAGACCGAGTGACTCCTTGCTCGAACCAGTGACCTTGGTCCAAGCTGGTGAGCTTTGCTTAAACCAGATGACCCCGCACTCAAGCTGGTGAGCTCGGGGTCTTGAACCTGGGTCCTCTGCATCCCAGTCCGAAGCTCTATCCACTGCGCCACCTGGTCAGGCAACCCCGGTGCTTTTAGACACATTGCTCCTCTACCTAGAAAAGCCTCCACTTCTTTTTTTGTTTGACTAATCAGCCTTTAAAACTTAGCTGAAGGATTATCTCTTCTAGAAAACAAAGGAACTAGCATTTACTAAGCACATACTATGTTCCAGTCACTGTGCAAAATATTCTGCATGCATTGTCTTTTTTTTTTTATTATTCATTTTTAGAGAGGAGAGAGAGAGGGAGAGAGAGAGAGACAGAGAGGGAGAGAGAGGGGAGAGAAACAGAGAGAGAGAAGGGAGGAGGAGCTGGAAGCATCAACTCCCATTAAGTGCCTTGACCAGGCAAGCCCAGGGTTTCAAACCGGCGACCTCAGCATTTCCAGGTCGACGCTTTATCCACTGCACCATCACAGGTCAGGCCTGCATGCATTGTCTTGCCTAATAAAACACAAAGATGAGGTAGGTACCACTATGTTTTTACAGGAGGAAAAGGCCAAGATTAATAACTCATGGGTGGTCAAAGATAGTAAATATTAGAAATGTGATTCAAACACACCTATGTCTGACCCCCAGTGCACTTCCTATGGTCCTAGACGACACATACACACACACCACAGCTTCCTTCCTTGTCTCAACCCCTCTACCCCAATCCCATAACCTCATACTCAATAGGGTCCCTCCTCTCCCTGCCATAAAGAAGGGCCTGTGTGGAACACTGTAAATCTTATTGTTTGACTTGTCTTAACTGTCTGTGAGCTAACTTGACAACAAGATCTATTTCATTTATCTGTTCCTCCTTACCCAGCAGAGTGTCTGGCACATGGTATACCCTCAAAAACTATTAGGTTCCTCTCTGTTCCCTTTTTCTCCAAGTCTGAAACTCTCTTCCTCCTTCTTCAAAATGCTATAGCACTTTATACCTCTTCTGCTTCATATTACCATATTGTATCACTCATTTTCCCCAACCAGATTAGAACTCTTTGATGGCAAGGGAGTTTAAAAAAATTCTCATACAGAAACGTTTGCCTAACTGTTCAACAAATTACTGGTAAACTAATCTGTAATTAAAAGAGCTATTGTTTAAGTATGTTTTCCTTTCTGTCATGTAGAGTTCTTCCCGCTTCTGTTAAACACTAGCCATGGTTTTGCCCAAACCACTAAGGGCTTTCTGACTAATTTGTAAAATGTTTCCTGAAGTTAGGCAAGGGTGTGTGTGTGTGTGTGTGTGCGCGCGCGCGCGCGTGCAAATGCAAACTCGAATTAGGAAAAAGTTCCTGGTTTGTACAAAAATTCAATCTAATAATGACTCCCGAATCAAACCAGTTAGATTGATCCGGCGTGTGCATCACGAGGCTCCGCAGTTGACTGCGAGTGTCAACTTAACTGCAGGGTCAAGTAGCCGACTACCGGACTAGCCCGCAGACTAACGCCCGGGGGTTGGTTATGAGCTGCGGTGCCCAGCCACGGCCTGTCTGGGGTGCGGAGAAGTGGGAAAAGTGAGGACCCCTCTCCTGTCAGACCTGGGCATCTTCCCAGGCCCTGCATCTCGGGGCTCCCTTCCCGGAGGCTCGCCCAGCACCCTAGGCTTTCACTTCCCAACAGTCTGCTCGGCCCCGCGGCTCCGGGGCTTCTCCAGGACCCTCCTCCCCTCCCCGGTGGCCACGCAAACGCGGGACTGGAAGGGAAGCCCGCACGGCCGCGGGCCCCTCTCCGCGCGCCTTCTCCGGACGCAGCAGGCTGCCCTCCTGCGCCCTCTCTCTCCTTACCTGCTCGGCCGACACCGCCCCCTTCCCCGCGCCGCTCCCGCTGCTCTTGCCGGCGCGACCGCTACTCTCCGCCATCTTCGTCGCCCGCGGGCTTCCGGCGCGCAGCGCGGCCCTGTGCGTCACTTCCGGCCGCACGTGGATTCCGCCCCCCTCACCTCGGCGCTTCGGCCTCCCCGCGCCTGTCTGGTTTGGGTCCGGCGAATTGTCCCAGCTGTATATCCATGTAGGGCCTGTTCCCTGTGCCGCCCACCGCAGTGCATGCCACCTGCGGTGCCGTCACCTGCGCAGCAGAGACGCCAGCGAGGAGGGGGAGGAGGGACTGAGCGGAGAGGGGTGCGATCGGTGGTGGGAGCAGGCGGGCGGCCCCTCCGAAATTCCGGGAGCGGGACAGCTGTGCAGGTGCAGCCTAGGGGAGGGCGAAACCGAGCAGGTTTCTGGGAGGTGACTTTTCAGCTGCAGAAGCGCTTGGCAGGGGACAGGGCTTCAGCTTCATGCGAGGTCGCTGGAAGTGGAGATTTCCTGCGTCTTCCCACCTCATAATTACTTAAGAGTAAAAAGTGTTTTCCAAGACTTGGGGGTTTTCACCGGCAAGGCCCTGATTCGGGCTCACAGTGTGAAGAGAGGAGTCAGAGAATCATGGAAGTGTATTGCTTGAGGGAGGGGTTGGTGTCCTGATTTCTCACTTTCCTCAGGCTCGGCGTGGTCGTCAGGCCCCTTCAGCACCTCCTGTCCCTTCTTTGTCCTGGACGAGGGCTACCTCGACTCTCAGTACTTGGTACTCAGCCAAGGTAACATGTTTGTATCTTCAGTGTCAGTGTCTGGTACACAGTTGATGCTCAATAAATGTTTTGTGAAATGATGGTGGGGAACAGTGAGGTACCAAACCATCCACCCGACCTTTGATAGGTAGGTCGTTGTGCCTTGTGAGAGAACCAAAAGGAAGATCAGCCTTCCTGCCTCCCCATTTGAACCTCTTATCATTGAACTTTGGTTTCCCCATGCTGGGAAATAATTTCTGCCTGCACCATTCACAGGCGCAGAGCCATGGCTGTCTCCTCTTCCTCCTGGAAACTGCCCCTGGTGGCTGTGTGCCAGGTAACATCAACACCAGACAAGCAGCAGAACTTTAAAGCTTGTGCTGAGCTGGTTCAAGAGGCTGCCAGTCTGGGTGCTTGCCTGGCTTTCCTGCCAGAGGCATTTGACTTCATTGCACGGGACCCTGCAGAGACTCTACACCTGTCTGAGCCACTGGGAGGGAACCTTTTGGGAGAATATGCTCAGCTTGCCAGGTATCAGGAAATGGGGGAGGGAAAGGTCGTTTCTTTGTTGGGCTGTGTCTGGATTGCCAGAGTGAGGGTGGAGCCTTGGGAAGAGTGCCAGTGTCCACTGCCCCCAGGGAATGCGGACTCTGGCTGTCCTTGGGTGGTTTCCACGAGCGTGGCCAAGACTGGGAGCAGACTCAGAAAATCTACAATTGTCATGTGCTTCTGAACAACAAGGGTGAGACTGCACAACTCTTTAGCCTGCCTTTTCCCAGGCTCTTCCACCTAAACCAAGATTCTCTAGAATTATGTTTATCAACTCTGTTTTCTTGGCCAAAGGCTCCTCCTTAGGAGGAGATGAGCTAAGCTGGGCTTCTACAGCACCAACACCAAATATTCCTTCTTTTACTCCAGGGTCAGTAGTGGCCACGTATAGGAAGACACATCTGTGTGATGTAGAGATTCCAGGGCAAGGGCCTATGCGTGAAAGCAACACTACTTTGCCTGGGCCCAGTCTTGAGTCACCTGTCAGCACACCAGCAGGCAAGGTATGAGTTGTGAAGAGTAGGGAAGGAGCAGAACAAGAGGAGTCCTGAGACATGGTAGTAGATAGAAAGCCCTAAGGAGTAGAGTAGGGGCTAGATGCTGTGACAAACAGGCCAGTTTTTTCATTCCAGGTTGGTCTGGCTATTTGTTATGACATGCGGTTCCCTGAAATCTCTCTGGCACTGGCTCAGGCTGGAGCAGAAATACTTACCTACCCTTCAGCTTTTGGATCTGTAACAGGCCCAGCCCACTGGGAGGTAAGAGGAACTCTTCAGAACATGCGGGCCTTCTCTTTAACCTTATTTGCTTCCCTCAGCCCTACCAGTTAGATTTCCTCCCCTTTCCCACCTAGTGGGAAAATTAATTTCCCAGACTGTTGTCTCTCCTTTGTTAAGGAATAATGTTATAAATCACTCCTAGGCAATTACAGAATGGTCACGATGGGTAGGGTGGCCTATCACTTCCCCACCAGCTGCCACATCTCCCCAGGCGCTGCTGCGGGCCCGTGCCATTGAAACCCAGTGCTATGTCGTGGCAGCAGCACAGTGTGGACGCCACCACGAGAAGAGAGCAAGTTACGGCCACAGCATGGTGGTGGATCCCTGGGGAACAGTGCTGGCCTGCTGCTCTGAGGGACCCGGCCTCTGCCTTGCTCGAATTGACCTCAGTTACCTGCGACAGATGCGCCAACAGCTGCCTGTGTTCCAGCACCGCAGGCCTGATCTCTATGGCCATCTGGGTATACCGCAATCTTAAGACTTTCGTGAGTTGAGACTCCACTGTGAGCTGGTATTGCTGTAACCTATAGGTGGGACCCAAGGGCACCTCCCTTCACTTGGAGAACCCTGATTCTTGAAGGAACAAAGGCTCTGCTTCTTGGGGGGGGGGGAAAAAACTCACCTGAGCTCAGATTTTCAGTTTCAAAAAGGTGAAATTTTATATAGTCACTGTTTATTTCATGAAAACTGAAATTATGCTGAGGGCTGAGCAGCACTGGCACTGAAAAAAATATAATCATAAAGTCTGTGTCTGGACATCTCCTTTGGGAGCTGAAAGGGGAGGTGGTGGTGTACCAGCTGGACTCGGCTCCGGTTCTAGGCTTCCTGGCTCACTCAACATGCCTCCTACCCAGATAAAAGTGCAACACTCAGTGCATGTCCCAGCCCCATGCTCCAGAGCATGGGGGTGGGGTAGAGGATAGGGAAGGAAAAAGAAGGGAGTTGATACTGAATTACTTCACTTTCACCTGTAATGCCCTTTGCCCATGCCAGAAGAAAGTAAAGGGGAAAGGGCTACAGGGTACCTTAATTTATTTTCACTTGCACATGGAAGGAAAGTGTCACACTCCCCCTTCCCCTTTTCAGGGGGAGTGTTTTAACCGCTGCATCACCCCGCCCCCCCGGGGCATGTATAAACACACACCCCACAGTTGGGAGGGCTGACTAGGCTGACCTAGTCCTCTCACCTATTTTCCCTTGAAGAAGGCTGGACAAGGGGAAAGGAGGAGCCATACCAGGCAGAGGTTTCAGCCATGGAATGGAAGAAACAAGGCAGAGAGGAGCAGCACCAGAGGCCAGGAGAGAGTGGAAAGGGCTACAGCTTCTTTTTTTTAAAAAAAAAAACAACTATAATTTGGGAGAGGGTGGTGATTAATTTCCAAAATACACTTCAGAGTCTCACCTTCCACACATCGCAGCTCCCTTACTCACAGCCCTTTGGTTTTTCAGACAAAATTTAAGAGCCCTCATAAAGCCAGAAGTACTAACAGCCCCTCAATGCACCCAGATGCAATGTTCACTTCAGTCCCTTACAAAGACTGTCCTAAAGACTCTGCTTCTCCCTACACATCTGTTTCACGGCTCAGTGGTAAGGTGGCTGCAGACAAGTCAGGGGTGAGTGGAGAAGGAATTGGGGAGCCCAGGCACATGGGTGCAGGGAGGGGTGGGGAACACCACTTCCGTTTTCCTTTGTCTTTTCCTTAAAAAAAAAAAAAAAAAAAAAAAAAGGGCAGGGTGTGATTGGTTGGAAGGGGAGAGAACAAACCCCAGAACAGTATGTCCGCTCCAGAGGTGAGTGGTGGGACCAGTCCCATGAGAGGGGAGGTCAGGGCAAGGCCTGCAGCATCAAGTTCCTCAGGAGTTTCTGTCGGCCCAGCTCATAGTCCTCCTCATCCACATTCACCAGCAGCTTGATGGCTTCATGGCCCACAGCCTGCTTGAGGGAGTCTGTGATGAAGACACCTTTAAGTGCCTCTAGTAACGAGCCGTTGATGTAGTCGCGCCAGAATGCGTCGAGGTAGGTGAGCTCAGAGAACTTGATGTCACAGATGATGGAGCCCAGGTCTCGGGACTTGAGGATGGTGTTGGCCTGGTTAAAGCGCTCAAACTGGCGCTCAAGTGGGTCCTGCTTATTTGAGAAGACGTTGCCCTGCAGAGCAGTCTCGTGCTGGCAATATTCAGCTCGAACCCGCAGTCTGATGTCTGCGGGGAAGAGGAAAAACAAAAAGGTTGCCGTGAATGGTGAGTGTACTAGAAAGGCTGAAAGAGCAGCCAAGTAGCGAAGTCAGAACACCACCTGACAGCTTCACCCCCTCTTCCCTAGGACTACTTTTCTAGGTACCTCTGAACCTGCCTGAATGCAGGAGGCTCCCTTAAATGGGCCATGCCTAATTAATATCCATCACTCAAGCAGCACCTTGCTTCTAGAAGATAATAGGCACAGCTCATTTGCATACGTGACCTGGTTCATCCTACAATAAGGATGTCATGACAGCACCCCTCTGAGCTGGTCTTAACTAGAGAGCTGAGCAGAACTCTGCCACAAAAGAATTCTCCCCCCAGAGACCACCATTCAACTTCACTCTGTGACAGCATTCAAAGGGAGCCTCACAAGGATGAGCATCCCTACTGCCCCTCTGGGACCCCCGAACTTCTCACCACATGTCTGCTTTTCCTTGGGATCTGGTGTCACTGACTTCCGGCGTTTTCGCTGGCTCCCAAATGTGGCTCTCCCTCGAGCTGGCCTCTTGCTACACATCTGAGGGCCTGAAGTGGGGCAGCACACCACAGGATAGTGGGGAGGCACTAATCAAGGGAAAGGGGAGAAGATAGTACGGTAAATGCAGAAACTCAAAACACTTCTCTTGGAATGAGGAAGGACTCATTTTGACTTGGTAGGAAACACAGTATCCACAATGCGATCTAGGAGGACACAATGTGGCAACAATCACAGGACCTAGGGGATGCAATAGCCCTCACCTGATTTTTATGGGTCTAGGGAGTGAGGGGAAGGCGCCATGTCCTTTCATTTAAGCTGGGACTACGATGGGTTCTATGTCTTCTTTTAAAAAATTTTTTTTAGCCTGACCAGGCGGTGGCGCAGTGGATAGAGCATCGGACTGGGATGCGGAAGACCCAGGTTCAAGACCCCGAGGTCGCCAGCTTGAGAGTGGGCTCATCTGGTTTGAGCAAAAAGCCCACCAGCTTGAACCCAAGGTCGCTGGCTCAAGCAAGGGGTTACTTGGTCTGCTGAAGGCCCGCGGTCAAGGCACATATGAGAAAGCAATCAACGAACAACTAAGGTGCTGCAACACGCAATGAAAAACTAATGATTGATGCTTCTCATCTCTCTGCGTTCCTGTCTGTCTGTCCCTGTCTATCCCTCTCTCTGACTTACTTTCTGTCTCTGTAAAAAATAAATAAAATAAAATAAAAAAATTAAAAAAAAAATTTTTTTTAGTGAAAGAGGAACAGACAGGAAGGGAGAGAAATGAGAAGCACCAACTTACAGTTGCGTCTTAGTTGTTCACTGATTACTTTCTCTTTTTTTTTATTTTTTATTAAGTGAGAGGCAGGAAGGAGAGAGACAAACTCCCGCATATTCCCCTACTGGGATCCACTTGGCAAACCCACTAAGGGCGATGCTCTGTCCATATGGGGCCATTGCTCCATTGGTCAGCAGCTGAGCTGTTTTAACACCTGAGGTGAGGCCATAGAGCCATCCTCAGAGCCTGGGGCCAACTTTGCTCGAAATAATCAAGCCATGGCTGCAGAAGGGGAACGGGAAGAGAGAGACAGAGAGAAAGATGGAGGAGGGAGGGGTGGAGAAGCAGATGGTCGTTTCTCCTCTGTGCCCTGACCAGAAATCAAACCCGGGACTTCCAGCCTGACCAGGCGGTGGTACAGTGGATGGAGCATCAGACTGGGATGCGGAGGACCCAAGTTCGAGACCCCGAGGTTGCCAGCTTGAGCGTGGGCCCATCTGGTTTGAGCAAAGTTCAACAGCTTGGACCCAGGGTCGCTGGCTCAAGCAAGGGGTTACTCGGTCTGCTGTAGCCCCACGGTCAAGGCACATATGAGAAAGCAATCAACGAACAATTAAGGTGTCGCAACAAAAAACTAATGATTGATGCTTCTCATCTGTCTCCGTTCCTGTCTGTCTGTCCCTATCTATCCCTCTCTCTGACTCTGTCTCTGTAAAAAACAAACAAACAAACATCAACTCCAGGACTTCCACACACCAGGCCGACACTCTACCACTGAGCCAACTGGCCAGGGCCTGTCTGCCTTTTCATACGTGCCTTGAGTGGGGGGCTCTGGCTGAGCCAGTGACCCCTTGCTCAAGCCAGTGACCATGGGCTCATGTCTACGATCCCATACTCAGGCCAAAGACCCCACGCTCAAGCTGGTGAACTCAAGCTCAAGCCAGCAATCTCAGGGTACTAAAACTGGGTCCTCAGTGTCCCAGGTTGATGCTCTATCCACTGCGCCACCACCTGTTCAGGCAACTGTGTCTTCTTTCTTGATGATGGAAATTAGGGGAGTTAATATCCTCTCACCTGTTTTAGGGGGTTGGGGAGGCCTTGGTTCTGGATCGCTGAGGGCTCTGGGGGTCACATAGCGAATTGATGTCTCCTCCAGATACTTGTCTACAAGGTCAGGACACACTGTAGGGGGAGAGGGAATCAGTCATTCAGGAAGATGCACCCCTCCTTTCTCCTGGTTCAACCCTCCAACAGGCCTCATAACAGTCCTAGATGCTCCTCAGGGTCAGTGCCACCTCCCATCGGAACTCCTCCCCTGCATCCCCAGCCCTGTGCCCCTCACCGGCACGCCTCCTCTTGAGGGTGACGTAGGGCAGCAGGTCATGGCGAGTGATGATGCGCAGCAGCTGCAGCACCTGGCGGAAGTTACTCTCATCACAGCGGCCCTGGCGCTCTAGCGCCAATAAGAAGTCACGTCCATTTCGAATGAGGCCACGCTCGTGGTCATCAATGACATCAACAAAAAGGAAGGAAAGAACGCGCACGTCTCTGTGTGTCAGGTGGGTGCCCACGATGTCAAACATGCGATGCAGGCTATACAGCCCGTGCTCCTGCTCACCACGTTCTTCCGGCCATACTTGGCTTGCCTGCCGCTTAAGGCCTGCCATGCTGGGGCTCAGGTGCGCAATGCTTCCCAGAATCCCTGCTCAGCAGCTGCGATCCCCACCACACTATCAAGACAAGGAGAGAACCTGTGAGCCCATCAGTGGAAAGAACTAGTCTTATTCATTCCTGCATTTCCAGTGCTAACATAATGCCTGGCACACTGTAGTGCTTATTAAGTGTTTATTTAAAAAAATAAAGCCCCCTGACCTGTGGTGGCGCAGTGGGTAAAAGCATCGACCTGGAACACTGAGGTTGCCGGTTCAAAACCCCGGGCTTCCCTGGTCAAGGCACATATGGGAGTTGATGCTTTCTGCTCCTCCCTCCCTTCTCTCTCTGTTTCTGTCTCTCTCTGTCTCTGAAATGAATAAATAAAATCTAAAACAAAACAAAAGCCAAGCTTGATCAGTGGTGGCGCAATGGACAGAGTGCAGACCTGAGACACTGAGGTCCCAGGTTTGAAACTCCAAGGTCAGTGGCTTGAGAACAGGATCATCTATTATCCACATGATCCCATGGTCACTGGCTTGAGTCCAAAGGTCAATGGCTTGAGGCCCAAAGTTGCTGGCTTGAACAAGAGGTCACTGGCTCAGCTGGAGCCCCCTCCTCCCCAATCAAGGCACATATGAGAAGCAGTTAGTGAACAAATGAAGTGCTACAACTACGAGTTGATGCTTCTCATCTCTCTCCCTTCCCATCTGTCTCTTACAAAAAATAAAGATAAAAATAAATAAAAGGGCCTGATCAGGTGGTGGCGCAGTGGATAGAGCTTCAGACTGGGACGCGGAGGACCCAGGTTTGAGACCCTGAGGTCGCCAGCTTGGGCATGGGCTCAGCTAGTTTGAGCAAGGCATACCAGCTTGAGCCCAAGGTTGTTGGCTCGAGCAAGGGGTCACTCGGTCTGCTGTAGCCCCCCAGTCAAGACACATATGAGAAATCAATCAATGAACAACTAAGGAACCGCAAAGAAAAATTGATGTTTCTTATCTCTCTCACTTTCTGTCTATCCCTATCTGTCCCTCTCTCTGACTCTGTCTCTGCCACACAAAAAAATAAAATAAAATAGGCCTAGGGCTCTACAGATACAACAGATGGTGCCCTGACTCTAAGCCTCTGTTGGAGAATTAAGAGTCACTTTACCTAAATGAGAATGTTATATGTGCCTGGCCTGTGATGACACAGAGGATAAAGTGTTGAACTGGAATGCTGAGGTCGCTGGTTCTGGGCTTACCTGGTCAAGGCACACATGACAAGCAATCAAGGAACAACTAAAGTGAAGCAACTATGAGTTGATACTTCTCACTCTACCCGCCCTGTCTCTTTAAAACCACTACATAAAATCTTAAAAAAAAAAAAAAGAATGTTACATGCAATGTCAGTGTTACACATTCAGCAGAAATTGCTGTTAGGTATCACCCTGATTGCTCCTTCTACCTCCAAAATACTGACTGGTCCTCTGTGCTCCCCTGAACTAGTTTACCTCTTAAATGCAGGCAAAACTGCTTGCAGTATCCAGTTAGCTCAGTCAGTTAGATTGTTGTCCCAAAACACCAAGGTTGCAGGTTCAATCCCTGGTCAGGGCACATATGGGAAGTGACCAATGAATGCACAACTAAGTGGAACAACAATGACTGCTTCTCTCTCTCAAATCAATGAATTTTAAAAATGTATGCAAAATTGAGCAGAAGTAGAGAAATTCATGGAAGCAGATGAACCTAGGGACTGAGGGCAGAAAACTGAAATCTTCAGGGTGAGAACAAGCTGTGGAGCTGTGTGACCTTAAGCAAGTCACTTAACTTCAAAGTATAATTGCCCCGTCTACAAAACAGGCACAAAGAAACAACTCTTCAGACTTGTTAATACTCCAGTGAGAAAATACATGTGAAATCACTTTGTAAATTGTATATAAATCATCATGAAAGAGACTTCAAAGAAATAAGCATCTTTGACCTCAGTAGCCCAGATTCATCCTTCCATAAACCTCTTTAGATTTCCTACAATCCAACCAAGTCCAGGAGCACAACTGCTCAGAAGGTTAATCAATAATATTTACAAAACTCATAGACTTAAATCCAGAAACATTACTCAGCTCCTGTGGTGGCATTCTTGTAAGCCTTCTGTGCTACCTGTACCTCTGGATGTTCAGACCCATCTGGATATGCCACTTCTAAACTTTCCTTGTGGTTTCATTTACCAGTCCCTTGTCAATGACCTACTGTAGCCCTACATTCATTCTATAACTTGGCATGTGATTCACAATGTTCCTTTATCCTGAGTAATGTCAAGGATGCAGGCAATAACCAATCCTCAGGTCCAACAACATTTACCTCCACTCTAGCTGCTTATATACTGCTCACAAAAATTAGGAGATATTTTATAGCTTCATAGTAGACCCACTGCTCCCCCACCACCACAATGTCCAACCACCCAACCATTATACACTCCTGTTGATGCTACTCCTAAGTATTTCTGAAACCTGCCTCACCTTTCTCCCTCCACTGCCACTGCTCTGGTTCAGGTCCCAATAATCTCTCACCTGGACTTCTGCAATGGCCTCTTTAAGGGCTCTGTTTACCACCAGGCTTAGCCCACCTAAATCCACCACCCCTATATCCAGCTGAATTAACTATCTAAAATGCATGAGACCACATTACTTTTCTGCTTAAGATCTACTTTTATTCCTTTCCTTACCTATAAGAACACTCCAAACTCCTTACAAAACACATCAAACCTTCTAAGATCCGGCCCTGCCTACCTTTCCAACCTCATAACCCACTTTTTATTGTCTAACATTATCAGCGTGTTTATGGTTCACATACATCATGCAATTCACTTCTTTGTACCTTTCCTCAGGCCATTCCCTTTGCCTAAATGCCCTTCTTCCTTCTTATCCCACATCCCCGTCACCACACTTATTTAGATGGCTAACTTGGCCTGACCAGGTGGTGGCGCAGTGGATAGAGCGTCGGACTGGGATGCAGAGGACCCAGGTTCGAGACCCCGAGGTCGCCAGCTTGAGCGTTGGCTCATCTGGTTTGAGCAAGAGCCCACCAGCTTGAACCCAATGTTACTGGCTCCAGCAAGGGGTTGCTCGGTCTGCTGGAGGCCCACGGTCAAGGCACATATAAGAAAGCAATCAATGAACAGCTAAGGTGTTGCACCGCGCAATGAAAAACTAATGATTGATGCTTCTCATCTCTCTCCGTTCCTGTCTGTCTGTCCCTGTCTATTCCTCTCTCCGACTCACTCTCTGTTTCTGTAAAAAATAAATAAATAAATTTAGATGGCTAACTTGTAATGCACCCTTTAAGAGTTAGCTTGGATGCCATCTTCAAATTCATTCTCTACACCTTATGCTGGGATAAGTGCTCTTCTGTGCTCCCATGGAACAATGCATATTTCCTTCAGCCCATTTATCCAACTGTACTAAAATTATTTATGCATTTATTCAGTAACTCAGGTAGAGGAACCAGGTAATATTTATCTTTATATCCCTAGTGCCTAGCAATGGGCAGAGCCTGGCACATAGACTAAACTTAATCTCCAAGATATCATCACAAGCAATACCCATTAAGAAATAAACTCAAATAAATCCAAGAGTGAGAAGATCTCATTAAAAATATATACGTGAGCCCTGGCCGGTTGGCTCAGCAGTACAGCGTCGGCTCAGCATGTGGAAGTCCCAGGTACGATTCCCAGCCAGGGCACACAGGAGAAGCACCCATCTGCTTCTCCACCCTTCCCCCTCTCCTTTCTCTCTGACTCTCTTCCCCTCCCACAGCCAAGGCTCCACTGGAGCAAGTTGGCCCAGGCACTGAGGATGGCACCACGACCTCACCTCAGGTGCTAAAATGGTTCTGGCTGCAACAGAGCAATGCCCCAGATGGGCAGAGCATTGCCCCCTAGTGGGCTTGCCACGTTGATCTCAGTTGGGCACATGCGGGAATCTGTCTCTCCGTCTCCCTGCTTCTCACTTCAGAAAAATACACACACACAAAAAAAAACCTCTAAAAAAACATACATGCAACTTGGTTACCATGCATATGCTATAGCTAGCTAGCTGTAGCCTCCTGACACTGTAGAAACACCCAATCCACAGCACCTTACTGAACAAGGCAGGTGGTTTTGTCCATTTCAAACACCAAGAAACTGAGTCTAAATTAAAGAAGAGAATACAATAGGCTACTTAAGAACAGCCAAGGTAATGCGTCTCAGAAAACTAAAGAGCAAGGAGAACTTGGCCCTCTCTGCCCAGTAATCCTAAAATAGAAGCAAAGAAAGTCATACACTTAAGAAAAGGGAAGCCCACCTTGGAATCAGCCCCAAACCATAGGTTCTGGTATGTGGACAGGACAGAAAGCCTGTATCTACTTAGGAGATACCCCACCCAAAGCAAGGGAAACAGCTGGGAAAATAGCTATTCAAGCATAGACTGGATTTTCTTGTCTCTTCATCTCTTGTTTCACCTGCTGCAGTCACTGGTACAAATTGAGAAGACAGAAGAAAAATAACTTCTTGCTTATACCAGGCAACATGGAAAACTGACCCTCCTCAGAGCACCTACCACTTCTCCTTGTTCCCTATCCCATCTGTTCCCTTTGGCCACCTGCTGATTATGAGGATCCCAGAAAAGCAGATGGGCAGGTTTCACATTCAACCAATCAGAAGGCAGGTTGTTCCAGAGCTCCCTAATTCAAAGTGTCCTATGTGTAAACCCCAGGAATTTAAGAAATATTGCATCACATAACAAGCCACTGGAAAATGAGGCAGAAGCCCTGACCAGGTAGCTCAGTTGGTTAGAGCATCATCCTGATACACCAAGGTTGCAGGCTCAATCCCCGGTCAGGGAACGTACAAGACTCAACTAATAACTGAATAAATAAATGAACATGGAACAACAAATTGCTGTCTGTCTGTCTCACCCAAATCAATAAATTTTTTAAAATTAAAAAAAAAAAGGAAAGAAAATGAGGCAGTATACAAAAGAGCCCTGTGGTCCTAGTTATTCATCAATGTATACAATCCTATAACAAGCTTCAATTCTCTGAGGTTACCTACCTACCTTCAAGGGAAAAAACAGCCACTTTTAAGTTCTAGATTCCCCAGGACAGATCATTTAAGGTGCCTGAATTATCAGAGCCTCAAGGTCAGCAGTTCCAAACCAGAGATGATTTCGCCCCCGTGGGGACTTTGAGCAATGTATGGAGACATTTTAGATTGTCATGAGGGTGGTGTAAGGGCGGGTGTTACCAGCGAGCAGTAAATAAAGGTCATGGATGCTGCTGAGCACCTACAATGCATCGGACAGTCCCCCACATCAAAGAAGTGGCCCAAAATGTCAAGTGTTGAGAATGAGAAACCCTACTCCATATGGCGCATGATTAAAGGTCTAATACAACAGAGACAGTATGTCACTTTCCACCCTAGATCTGGAGAAGAAAGCCTCTTGGTTCCTCTGACCCAAACCATGAAACAGTATTCCAGAAGAAAAGCCTGACAGACTCATTTAACTTCTAAGTCCAACTGGCACTTAAGAGTTCCACCTCACTCCAACCTCAGTCTCTACCACCTGCTGTTGCCATTCAGGTGAAAAGCAGGTGGTAGGGCTACCCTCCCTCTGCCCCATTCCGGGAGGTCTAATTTGACCTAGTTCAATCTGGACCTCTGGGCATAAGAGAACTGCCATCCTGTGCAAGACACACAAAAGGACCCCGCACTTAACCCTCAGGGCATCTTTAAAGTCCTAAAACGAGACCAGTAGCAGATCCTTCCTTGTTAGGTTGCTGATCAGACATATTCAGTGAAGCAAAACGGAAAAGAGGCCTAAATTTCCCAAGGCCATGTCCTTGGGAGAAATGTCAGAAGCCTGAGTAACAGGCAGCCCCTCCGATTAATTATCATCTAGGACGGTGAGTTCAGTCACTCAGCAATCCAGATGGGGGTTCCAAAAATCTATCTTAACTTTACATTAAAAGAGCATGGCTAGCCCTGGCTGATTAGCTCAGTTGATTAGGAGAGTGGTCCTGAAAAACCAGGGTTGCAGGTTTCATCTCTCTGGTCAGGGCACATGAGACATGACATTCAATGAATGCACAACTAAGTGAAACAACAAATGAATGCCCCACTCCTCTGTCTCTCTAAAATCGATCAATTAAACAACAGCAAAAAAAAGAACATGGCCAACTTCCTCTTACAACAAAATACATTCAGTTTTCTGTGGCAATGAAACAAGGGAACTCACCTTAAATGATACAGAGAACCCAGAGGAAGGTACCAGTAGTGAGAAGAATGTACCCACTCTGAACAGAGGTGAGCAAGAACTGAGTGCTGGTGCCCGAAATAATGCTAGATATAGATACCATGAGACAAAATTCCAGTCAACACTAGTCCTATTCTCACTGGTTGATTTGAGTCCATCTGAGATCCTACCATGAGTCCCTCACTACAGTTTCCCCAAATAATACTTTATTCTGATAAATTCCTACATTTCTTAAGGAGTTGTAGTTTCTTCTCTCTAGGGAGGTTCAAGCCAGTCAAGGACCAGTCTATATGCATAGACTGGATTTCCTCTTTATTGGTTGTTCCCTATTAGGTTTCTACTTCCAAGTAAAGTCAACTCTCATCCCAAATAGGGATGAGATCTGCACTTTCACAAAACCAGAGGCATTTGACTCTGTCAGAAGACTGAAGAAAGCAGTTATGTGGAATAAATAAAAAACGTGATGCCCTGAACAAAAAGAAAAAAGAGTACAACAGCAACCTTCCAAGGGGAATGTTTAGTAGACATCATACTTGACGCAATGCTCCATACGTCAAAAAATGTTTCTCTCAGAGCTGACCAAGACAACTAGATAAAAAAACAAACCCTGGAGACTTGCCCAACACACCTAATTTCTGCTCTCCTTTCCCTCCTACCTATATCCAGTTACCATAACACACCATATACACTCAGTTTGTTAGGTAAAAACTCATTTTACCTGCCATCTACCCCATTACCAAGCTCAACCCAATACATTTCTCATGCTATTCCCATTCCCTTACATTGTTTTAAAACAATAAAAAAGTTCCAGACTTACCTCTGCCAGAAACTTAATTTCCCAGGTGTCTTCCTAGCAGAAGGTTGGAAGCCAGCAGCAAAACAAAAACAAACATGGGAGGGAAAAGAGTCAATTCTCAAGCTTTATTTTGAAACCTGAAAGGCCCCAAAGTTAGTCAGCTTTAGTTGCAAAAATACATAGACAAGCCTAAAAGCTATTTCAACAGTAATGATCCCCTGCAAACTAAATAAGAGAATCCACCCCCAACAAAGTCACCAGGCTCCACTAATTCTCCACTAGCCAATTCACAAAAAGTTAAAAAAATTAAAAAACCCCAAAATTTCCTGACTCAATGGCTGATGGCAAGAAAGGTCCCAACTTCAACGACTTGTCAGAGAAATAATTACTCTCTTACACATTCTCACCTGAATCCTCAATTCCTTATGAGACCCACCTGGTTTTATTACATTATTAACGTTTCCTTTCATCTTCAGGGAGAACTGGGGAAAGCGGTTACAAAGGAGGCCCTCTCCATCGATCACTTGACTTATCCGAGCAGAGTTGTCCTGCAAATTCCATCCTAGCCCTTTCCCTTACCAGCCACACAGAGAGAACAAAATATCCACTGTCACGGCATTCATTCAGACATGTACACTTCACCGAGGACATTTCCTATATATAAAGGCTGACCCCTCCCTCCGAGCACCCAAACAGCAAAAGAAAGGTCTGGAAAGTAAAGCAACTCATGTAATAAGCCCGGCTGCCTCCAAGCCATCCGTGTTTTCTCCTCCCTTTCTCAGACTCCTCGAGCCTCCACTGGAGCGCCCCGGGCTCCGACACAGCACGACCATTTATTTCCCTGTTCCCACACTGCTCAACACCAGAAAACTCCTTTACTCCTACTCCACTCCCGTGACAGCCGCTTCCCCATTTCCCCTTCTTTTCACAGCCAGGACGAACAAGAGAGAGCTCAGCTGGGAGCCTTGGAGACAAAATCCAGTCGAACTGACCTCGGCCAACTCCAATTCTTCAAACCCACCTGACCCTTCCCCGCGCTCTGCCCGCTTGAGCAAAAGCTGGAGGCCTGGCGATCAGAATTGGCTGCTGCTGCTCCCCTCCCTCGCCCGTGCCCCCATCAGGGAAGAGGGACCCCCAGCCCCGCCTCAACACGCAGCTCCGCTGTCCTGTCGCCCAGCCCGCTCCTCTCCCTCCCCAAACTTTCTCCATTACCTCGTCACACGCCAGCTCTCTACTCCCCAAACCTCAGTCCTCGCCCATTCCACCCGAATGCTGCCGTAGGCCCTTGCCCTCCCACCGCCAACTGAACACTTTCAAGCCCTCCCCTGAACCTCCAGGTCCGACCCTCCCTGCCCACGCTCAACACCCCTCCCAGGAGTCCCGTCCGTCCGCCGCCCGCCCGCCCGCACAGCCGGCCCCCCGCACCCCGGGCCCGCCCTCCGCCCCCCCGCCCCACGACCCCACGACCCCGCGACCCCGCGACCCCGCGGGACCACGGCCCCGCTCCGCCCGCCTCGCCTCCGTCTCGCCGCGCGGCACTGCGGACGCCCCTCCCCAGGCTCCCGCCCCCGCCCGGCCCCCCGCACGCCCCTCGGCCGCGCCCCTCCCCCACCTGGCGGCGGCCGTCACCTCCCGCCTCCGAGGTCCCCAGCGGGCTGGACGTCGCCGCCGCCTCCCTCACTTTCCTTCCCGCAGACCTCCGCGGCCCCGCCCGGCCCCGCCCCGTCCCGCTCGAGCCCCGTCCCCACTCCGGCCGCCCCGCCGCCTCACCCTGGGCTCAGGCTCGGCGCCGCCATGTTGGATCCATCCGCGCCGCTCCCCCCGCCGTCTCCCGGCGCCGCATCCGGGCTCCTGTCGCCGCCGCCGCCGCCGCGGGCGTGGGGCTGGGGAGGGGAGTGGAGAGGAGAGGCGGGCGGGGGCGGGGAGAGCTGCGTCCTGAGCGGCGCCTCCGGAACCTGGCGGCTGCTGGCCGGCTCGTGGCGGCGTCAGGACCGCAGTTGGGCAGGAGCTGAGTAGCCATGCCAGGTGAGGGCAGCCTGGCGGCGGCATTGCGCTGAACGGGTGTAGCTTCACGTAGGCGGCCGGAACGGAGCCTGGCGGCCATCTTACTTTGGGGCAGCCTGGCAACGCGAGCGTCTCCTGCCCGACGGCGGCTTCGGGGCCGCGGGAGGGAGACGGAGGGTCGCTTTCGTGGTGTGGAAACGTGGATGGCGGCGCAGCTGGCTGGTGTCGACTCGAAGACCCACTGAAAGAAGGGCTGGCGGCCATGACGCATAAGGGCGGAACTTCCCTGGTCGGGTTCCGCGACGGGGGGTAAAGTTCGCGATCTGAATTTGACCTTTGCTCTGAGCTTCCTGTTAACTTGGACGTTCCGGAAACCTGGTCCGGAGCACCAGACTTGCTCAGATGCCCTATCGGATTTCACTGAGCATTTGCCTTTCTGAGCACCTGCTTCTTGAAGGAAGTGTCGCCCAAGCTGAGTCCTGGACTCTTGGGAATCGGGGATGGGGGCCCGGGCAGCGGATGTGGTTTGTGAGATTGGGGTCGGGGCGGGGGCACTCTATCTCATAAAGCTTTGTAAATTGGTTGACTTTATCCTAAGAGCAACGGTTAGGCTTTGAAAAGTCTTAGCAGAGGTGTGAACAGTTGTATTTGCAGTTTAAAGATCGCTAGCAGAATGAGGACGATGGACTGGAGCGGAGGAAGGTAGAGGCACAGAGAATAATTGGGAAGCTCTTCCCCACGCCAGAGATGGCAGTGGTCTGCCCTATGGGAGTATGAGGATGGGAAAATAGATTGGAAATCGGTGTGCGGCAGTAGGAGAAATTCAGGATACTGCCTAGTGTTCAGACTTCAGCAGTTGGGGAATAATGATGTCACTTTTTTGTTTTGGAAGATAAAATGAGTACCAGGTGTCTGTAGGTTATCTATTAGACGATGGAGTATGAGGTCATATGGGCTTGGAACTTGAAACCTTTGGTGAGTGAGATTCACTTGCGCATGTGAATAGAGATGGTTGTTGAAGCCATAGAAGTGAACAAGGTTGCCTAGAGAGAGGAACACCTACACTTAAGAGATGAGCCTGACCAGGCAGGCAGTGGCACAATGGATAGAGCGTTGGACTGGGACATGGAGGACCCAGGTTCGAGACCCTGAGGTTGCCAGCTTGAGCACAGGCTCATCTGATTTAAACAAGGCTCACCAACTTGAACCCAAGATCGCTGGCTCAAGCAAGGGGTCACTCGGTCTGCTGTAGCCTCTTGGTCAAGGCACATATGAAAAAGCAATCAGTGAACAACTAAGGTGCCGCAACGAAGAATTGATGCTTCTCATCTCTCTCCCTTCCTGTCTGTCTATCCCTATCTGTCTCTCTCTGACTCTGTCACACACAAAAAAAAAGATGAAGTGAGAAAATGAGGACACTGACAAGTGGCAAAGACAGGAGAGGAAGAAACAGAAGAGAAGTAGCAAGGAAGCTAGCCAAAGGGTGAAAAGTAACAGAGCTGGCAAAATGAGACTTAAATGTGTCTGTTGGATTTTTTTTTTCTCTTCAAGTGAGAAGTGGGGAGGCAGTCAGACTCCTGCATGTACCCGACCAGGATCCCACCCAGCATAGGCATATCCACTAGGGGGCGATGCTCTGCCTCTCTGGGGCATTGCTCCCTTCAGGAGCCTGAGGTGGAGGCCATGGAGCCGTCTTCAGCGCCCAGGCCAACTTTGCTCCAATGGAGCCTTGGCTGAGGGAGGGATAGAGGAAGGAGAGGGGGAAGGGTGGAGAAACAGATGGGCGCTTCTTCTGTGTGCGCTGACCAGGGATCAAACCTAGGACTTCCACGTACCGATGCTCTAAGGCTGAACCAACCAGCCAGGGCGGTGTCTGTTGGATTTTACAACAAGGTTGTCATTTAGTAATTTTGGAGGAATATGTTTCAGAGACATGGTGGATTAGAACAAGATTGAAGTAAATTGGGTGACAGGAAAGGCATGATGGACACGGTGGGACAAAAGTAGGTTTACAGTTTGTATGGAAAATAATACAATAAATAATAAAAAAAAAATGAAAGAGTAAACTTTTATGGACTCACAACTTAAACCTACTTTTGTCACAGGCCATATAGATATAATCTTTTATGGTGTTAACTGTAAAAAGAGACCAGCAGTAGGGTGTAGCATGAGAGCATTCCAAAGAAAGAGAAGTTTTAGGGGACTGGAACAGCCAGATGGAGATGTCCTAACAGCAGTTGAATATACAGATCTAACTGTAGAACAATATATTAAGTGGAAAAAAGAAAGAAAGTGTAGAACAATCTACATGGCACGTTTACACAGGCGTTAAAAAATTAACCATGAAATGTGGGACTGGGAGGATTGAAACATACTTTTTAGATCTATCTTTACTGTTTCACTTTGTTTTACTTGTGTGTATATATATCCCTCTTATAGAAAACTACTTTTAAAACACTCCATGGATGTCTAGGCCAGAAATTCTGAATCATACGCATTTGAGGGCTTGTTGAAGCCATAGATTTGGATAAGGTTCCCAGAGAATAGTAGAGGGCTAAGAAGAGTGCTCTGTGGAATTCCATCGTGTAAGGCCCAAATACAAGAGGAGGCCTTGGAGGGTCTTTGAAAAGGAACAGCCATGAGGAAGAATAAAAATTGGTTGATATTGTTAGAGAATCAAAAGGAAAGGAGTGTTTCAAGAGGGTAGAAGTTGTTAAAAAATGTCAGATATCCCCAAAGGGGCTGCTAACAGGACAGGTGCTTTTGGCTCCAAACCTAGGTTTTCTAGAAGCTTGGCACAAAAGGTCAAAACCTTTTCTCAAGTTTCATGGACCCCAAACCCATGCTGTTCCACCAGAGTGGGTCATGGCAACCAGTCCGTGTTTTTTTGTTGTTGTTTTTTTATTGGTTGATTTTAGTGAGACAGACAGACAGAAACATTAATCTGTACCTGTATATGCCCTGACCTGGGATCAAACCTGCAATCTTGGTGTATCGGGATGTGTTTTAACTAAGCATCAGGCCAGGCCTCACCTAACCCCATTTAGAAGATTGGAGAGGGGAGTCCATACTGAGAACTACCTTCTCTAATAGTATGATGTCTAGTCCACTCATTGTGGCCTATTTGAGATGGGGGTGGGGAAAACAGTGCCATCTTTCTTTAACAGGACTTGGAGGATTCAATTCTTTTCCCTGGGACCAAACCTTAAATTTTTTTTTACAAATTCCAGACATCGGGACAATTGTGTGTTCCTAAGCTAGTCAGTCCATTCTTGGCTGCATCTGTAGGAATGTTTTTAGTTTGAGGTGTGGTAGAGGGGCTAGAAGTTTACTCTTTCAGCATGAAGCCTTGAGATTTAACAGGTGCTGAAGAGATCATGATGTCAGTGAAGCCAAGCAGATTTCCAGAGGTGAAATGGAATAAATACTAGGACACCTGTGTAGAGATGGGCATTCTTGTGCCCATCACTGAGAAAGACTATTTCAGCCGTGGCCGGATGGCTCAGTTGGTTAGAGCATTGCCCAAAATGCAGAGGTTGCCAGTTCAATCCCCAGTCACAGATGGGATCAGATCAATGTTCCTGTCTCTGTCTCTCTCTCCCTCTCCCTCCCTCCCCCTCCCTTCCTCTCTTACGGTAAATCAATCAGTAAATTTTTCTTTTTAAAAAGGAAAATAAGCCTGACCTGTGGTGGCGCAGTGGATAAAGCGCCGACCTGGAAATGCTGAGGTCACCGGTTCGAAACCCTGGGCTTGCCTGGTCAAGGCACATATGGGAGTTGATGCTTCCTGCTCCTCCCCCTTCTCTCTCTCCTCTCTAAAAATGAATAAATAAAATAAAATAAAAAAGGAAAATGAAATATTTCAAACACTAAGTGTTTTGGTTAGCCGTAGCTGAACAGCTGTTCAGCCTTGTTTAAACTCTACATCATCTCTACAGTTAAAGCAAAAACTTTGTCTCTTGCTTTCTGTTCTTTTTCTACCCTCTCCTTGTTTCTACTGAAAACTTGAGTTTTCCCTTCCTTTACATTTATCTGTTCCGGTTTCTTCAATCTCTTCATAGGAGCTTGAACTGAGAAAACACCTCTGCAGCTTTCAAAGACTGGTTCCTTCACCTTGATCCTGATTATCATCCTTTTCCTGCTTCTCAACACACTCTATTCCCACAATGATGTCTTCCTTCACTAAACTCTTTAACACCCGTCAGCTACTTTTCATATGCTATTTCCACCATATCTTGTGAAATTGTTCTGAAGTCACTTATTCTCAATGATTGGAAAGCCCATTTTCTGTATTTAGAGAAATCTGGCCCTAGCCAGTTGGCTCAGTGGTAGAGCATTGCCCCAGGGTGTGGATGTCCTGGGTTTGATTCTGGGTCAGAGCACACAGAAGCGCCCATCTGCTTCTCCATCCCTACCCCTCTTGTTTCTCTCTCTCTCTCTTTCTTGCCCTCTCTTCTCCTCTCCTGCAGCCATGGCTCAGTTGGAGCTAGTTGGCCCCAGGCGCTGAGGATGGCTCCATGGCCTCCCCCTCAGGCGCTAAAAAATGGCTCCGGCAGGAAGGGAGCAAGGGCCCCAGATGGGCAGAGCATTGCCCCCTAGTGGGCTTGCCTGGTGGATCCCAGTCAGGGCACATGCAGGAGTCTGTCTCTGCCTCCCCTCCTCTCACTAAATTAAAAAAATCTACCATCTTGCAAAGATTAAGTAGGAGTGTCCTAGGCTGAGAAGACACCTGCAAAAAGATCAGCAGGCGAAGATCTGACACCTTGGAAGATTGAATCACTGTGATGAACCACTGTAGGCATATGAGGATGACTCCATTTTTTCATTGCTCATAAATCACTCTTTAATAACTGTTCTATAATGTTAACCTTTTAGTTTTAAGAATTCCATCTAAAATTTCCATCTTTGAAAATGTGGACATTGCAATATTGTGAATTGCTCAGATTACCTACAGAGGACATAATTTCATTTGCAAAATACTTCTGATTTCTAGAACACCCTGGGTCCAGGCCCTGAACTCATTTTTTTTTTTGTATTTTTCTGAAGCTGGAAACAGGGAGAGACAGACAGACTCCTGCATGCGCCCGACCGGGATCCACCTAGCACGACGCCCTGCCACGACCAGAACCACTCTAGCGCCTGGGGCAGAGGCCAAGGAGCCATCCCCAGCGCCCGGGCCATCTTTGCTCCAATGGAGCCTTGGCTGCGGGAGGGGAAGAGAGAAACAGAGAGGAAGGAGGGGGGGGGGTGGAGAAGCAAATGGGCGCTTCTCCTATGTGCCCTGGCCGGGAATCGAACCCGGGTCCCCCACACGCCAGGCCAACGCTGTATCGCTGAGCCAACCAACCGGCCAGGGCTGAACTCATTTAAAATGCTAAGAATACTGTTACTATTTTATTTAATTAACTTATAAATAAATATAAAATTTCTAACTTCTCACATTACCTCATTTCTTCAAGTTTTCTTCTAAGCTTTAGCTAATTATACACATTTTAGTATAGCTAAAATAATGTAATCATCATTATTGTATGATAACTTATTTACCTAAATAATTCATAAGGATCAACTTTAAAATTATTACGGTCCTGGACAGGTAGCTCAGTTGGTTAGAGCATCGTCCTGATACACCAAGGTTACATACAGGTTCAATATCTGGACACATATGAGTCAACCAACAAATGCATGAATAAGTAGAACAAAAAATTGATGTTTCATTCTCTGAGTAAAATTTTAAGTGATAATTTGATATATTTCTGATTATTTTATTTGTTGTGATGATTTTTTTTTTTTTTTTTTTTTTACATAGGCAGAGATAGACAGGGACAGACAGACAGGAATGGAGAGAGAGATGAGAAGCATCAATCATCAGTTTTTCGTTGCGCGTTGCGACTTCTTAGTTGTTCATTGATTGCTTTCTCATATGTGCCTTGACTGTGGGCCTTCAGCAGACCGAATAACCCCTTGCTGGAGCCAGCGACCTTCGGTCCAAGCTGGTGAGCTTTTTTTTGCTCAAACAAGATGAGCCCGCGCTCAAGCTGGTGACCTCAGGGTCTCGAACCTGGGTCCTTCCGCATCCCAGTCCGACGCTCTATCCACTGCGCCACCACCTGGTCAGGCTGTGATGATTTAATATACATATATTGTAGCATGATTATGAAATCAATTAACACATTCATCACCTCACATAATTAACTTTTTATGGTGAGAATGAATGCTTAACATCTTTTTTTTTTTTTTACAGGGACACAGAGAGGGATAAACAGGGACAGACAGGAACGCAGAGAGATGAGAAGCATCAATCATCAGTTTTTCATTGTGACACCTTAGATGTTCATTGATTGCTTTCTCATACGTGCCTTGACCATGGGCCTTCAGCAGACCGAATAACCCCTTGCTTGAGCCAGCGACCTTGGGTCCAAGCTGGTGAGCTTTTTGCTCAAGCCAGATGAGCCCACGCTGAAGCTGGTGACTTCGGGGTTACGAACCTCAGTCCTCCGCATCCCAGTCTAATGCTTTATCCACTGCGCTACCGCCTGGTCAGGCAAATGCTTAACATCTTTACTTAACAACTTGCAGGTATATAATAAACTTTCACCATGCTTTATATTAGATCCTCAGAATTTATTCTTATAACTGAAAGTTTGTATCCTTTGACTTACATATCACCATTTCCCCCTCCCCACCTTGAAAGTCTTAGACAAATTGCAAAGCCTCATTCCAAATCTCTGCATTCTGTACCACACCATAGTGCCTACACACAAAAGGGAATAAATCTTTATTTCCTCTGGAGAGAGAGCTCCAGGAAGATACTAAAAAAGCTTTGTCTTACCCTTATCCAATGTCCAATATTTTAAAGAAAAAGCATTTGGAAAAATTCCAAAATCACTTCATGATTAAAACTCTCAACTTTAGAAATAGAAGGGAATTTCCTAAACTAAATAAAAGGAGGGGAAAAAAAGACTTCCTTGCTTGACCAGGCAGTGGCGCAGTGGGCGGACTGGGATGCGGAAGACCCAGGTTCGAGACCCCGAGGTCGCCAGCTTGAGCGCAGGCTCATCTGGTTTGAGCAAAAAGCTCACCAGCTTGAGCCCAAGGTCGCTGGACAAGCAAGGGGTTACTTGGTCTGCTGAAGGCCCACGGTCAAAGCACATATGAGAAAGCAATCAATGAACAACAAAGGTGTTGCAACGCACAACGAAAACTAATGATTGATGCTTCTCATCTCTCCGTTCCTGTCTGTCCCTGTCTATCCCTCTCTCTGTCTCTGTAAAAGGAAATAATTAATTAATTAAAAAAGACTTCCTTAACCTTGTAAAGGGCACCTAGGAAAAACCTATAGCTAACATCATACTTTATGAAGAAAGATAATGCTTTTCCCCCTAAAATTAGGCTCTCAATCTTTTTAAAGAGGAAGGGAGAGGGGTGGAGGAGAGAAATGAGAAGCATCAACTCCTAGCTGCTGCTTTTATTGAATACTTCTCATATGTCCCTTGACCAGAGGGCTCAAGCTGAGCCAGTAACCCCTTGCTCAAACCAGCGCTGGAGCTGGCACGCCCTACTTAAGCTGCCAGTGACCTCGAGTTTGAACTGTACCAGTCAATCCACTGCACCACCACCAATCAGGCTCTGCTCTCAATCTTGATTCAACATTGTACTGGAGATTTCAGCCATTAGAAACTAATATACTGCTCACAAAAATTAGATATTTTTCAAAAAGAAAATGAAGCAACAAAATATCCCCTAATTTTTGTGAGCAGCATACATAGTATGCTTATCACATTTATAGATGGATTATACAATTTGATGATTAATAGAATCTGATCCAAAATTATTGCTACAGGCTGGAATGATTAACGGGATAAAGAGATTTGTAAATTAAAGTAAGAATTAATGCATTTAGGTCTAAAAACCAACTAGAGGATACAAAATTCTGCAAAAGGATTACTGGGTACCTACTTGGCTAGAGAGATACCTAAAGATAGAGACATGATTCCTTTCTAGATAAATTAATTCCAGACCAAAAAATATCTAGGCTGGACTAAATACGTCTTCCTGTGACCTCTTAACTCCTTGGCACCTTAATAATTCCCTAATTCGCCTGACCAGGCGGTGGCGCAGTGGATAGAGCGTCGGACTGGGATGAGGAAGACCCAGGTTCGAGACCCAGAGGTCGCCAGCTTTAGCGTGGGCTCATCTGGTTTGAACAAAAATTCACCAGCTTGGACCCAAGGTCGCTTGTTCAAGCAAGGGGTTACTCGGTCTGCTGAAGGCCCATGGTCAAGGCACATATGAGAAAGCAATCAATGAACAAGTAAGGGTCGCAATGCGCAACGAAAAACTAATGATTGATGCTTCTCATCTCTCCGTTCCTGTCTGTCTATCCCTCACTCTGACTCTCTGTCTCTGTAAAAAAAATAAAATAAATTAAATTTTAAAAAAATTCCCTAATTCGACTGTTAATTATTCAGGCGAGACCGTATACTATACTTTTGAGTCCGCAAGGTTTGCAATTAAATACTATGAGTTTCAGTACCTTCCTCTTAGATGACTGCATTGCCCTGCACCCTCAGGCTCATTACTTGGCAGCCAAGGAAACTGTTCCACGCGGAAACACACGAATCGCGTGTTTGGGAGGTGTCCGGAAGCGTGTTCTGAGATTACTTCTCCGAGCATGAGCGGAAGTCACGCCTTGAGCGGTCAGCAGGTTGGTTTCTTTTACTGAAAGTTGCCACTTCCCGGACAGAACAGTCCGTTTCCTTTCTGGTCTTCCCGTCGTAGGTACGAGCAGGTGACAAACTTGTCTTCGCTACTAGAAAGTAAAGATCCCATTCAAGGAAGTCTCAAAGCAGCCCCACTCCCCATCTTCCCGTAGTAAAGATGGCGGTGCCCTGAATGTAAACGACAGGTAAAAGCACTTCCGCGTTTGCCCTGCGCCCTCGACTAAGATGGCGGACGAGGCTACTCGGCGTGTCGTGTCTGAGATCCCAGTGCTGAAGACTAACGCTGGACCTCGAGATCGGGAGCTGTGGGTACAGCGACTCAAGGAGGAGTATCAGTCTCTTATTCGGGTCAGTTATGCTACTGCGGCCGGCATCGTCGCAAAAACGTTGCAGGTAGTCATGTGCGCATAGGAATAGGCTCCGTGTGGAGGCCACTTCCGGTTTTAAAGTTTAACTCCCAAATTCATAGAAACTGTAGAAATGCAGGGTTGGGGAAATTGCGGGGCAGGGATGGTGGGAAGCAGGTAGAAAAGACACGCGTTGGAAGCCACAGTTTGACCAGACTTTCTGGCTGAAAGCAGCACTTACCTTAGGGATACGCCTGCGGGAACGTGACGTGTCCGCTAGCTCCAGATGCTTCCTCTCCTGGATGTGGGCAGGCGGTCCAAGCCCCGACCCTCATCTCTTTGCCGCCTCCTTCACTGCCGAGAGAGAAACACGTTAGGCTGAAAATTCAAGGAGGCTGTAGTTGCAGAATCGCGGAGCTGAGCTCACCGGCAGGAACGAGCCATGCTCTCACTTAATCTCTCTTCTCTGTAAAAAAGTTTGAGTGGTTAGCGGTCTGTTTCCTGTGCGTGCATTCATTCACTCAAAAAACAAAAAAACCTTTATTGTACATCTACCTACAAAGGGGTTCCAAAGCCTAATAATGTGGAGCCTACTGAGGTACACAGAAACAAGTCATTAAAACACGTTAAGTGGAGAGCGGGAGATCGGAGAGGGAAGCTGATAAACTCCTTGCGTGTTTTGAGGCAGGTGAGATACCTAATCCAGTTTGGGTCTGGTTAGGGAAGGCTTTCTGGGAAGAGGCAGTGCTTGAACATAAGATAGTGGGATAAAACATGAGGGTAAAAGGACATTCACGGCAAAAGGATAGATGCTAGAAATGCCATGATATATACGACGAAACAACTTGTTCATTGTTGCTACAGCATAAAATGTGTCGTGGGGAATGGTGGGCAAGGGTTGAGAGTCAGGTTTAAACATTCAAATTTTATCTTGGAAGCTTTGGGATACCTTTAAAAGGTTTTAACTAAGGAATAATCTGGTCAGATTTGGGATTAGGTAAATCACAGTGGCAATAGAGAGGAAAATAGAATTGACAGGGAGAAAATTGAAGATAGGAGACAAGTTAGGCTGCCATTAGCCGGGAAAAAGGAAGATGATGATCCAATCTCTGCAGTTAGTTATAGTGAGACTAGAAAAGACAAGTAGATTGAAAGAATATTCAGAAAGTAATATCAGCAGGACATTGTGAAATGTTAATGGACTAGCAGTGGTAGTCAACTTGGTCCCTACTGCCCACTAGTGGGCGCTCCAGCTTTCATGGTGGGCGGTAGCGGAGCAACCAAAGTATAAATAAAAAGATAGATTTAACTATAGTAAGTTGTTTTATAAAGGTTTATTCTGCCAAATTTAGCGAAAATCTGACATAAAATACTTGGTTAGTAATTATTATTATATGCTTTAACTTGCCCTAACTCTGCTTTATAAATTTATAAAGTTACTTCATAAATCACCACTACTGTGGAACCAGTGGGCGGTTAGAAAATCTTACTACTAACAGAAATACAAAAGTGGGCGGTAGGTATAAAAAGGTTGACTACCCCTGGTAGAGTAAAGGAGAGGGAGGGTCGAGAATGATTCCCAGGTTTCTGGCCTGGGTAACTGAATGAATGTGCATGCTAATGCCTGGCTGAGATTGATGCAGTGGGGAAACAGGTCTGAGAGTACAAAGGGAAATGCTGAGCTTGAGGTACCTGTGAAACAAAAATAGAAATTTCAGTATATTGTTGTATACTGGGGTTTGAAGCCCTGAGACAATGTCTGGATTAAAGATAAAGATTTTGCTAACTGGTGATGGCACAGTGGATAGAGCACTGACCTGGGACGCTGATGATCCAGCTTTGAAATCTCGAGGTCGCTGGCTTGAGTGGAGGCTCATCCAGCTTGAGCATGGGGTTGCTGGCTCTAGTATGGAATCATCAACCTGATCCCATGATCGCTGGCCTGAATCCCAAGGTCACTGGCTTGAGCCCAAGGTTGCTGGCCTGAGCAAGGGGTCATTGGCTTGGCTAGAGCTCCTCGGTCAAGGCATGTATGAGAAGCAATCAGTGAACAACTAGAGTGCTGCAACTACGAGTTGATGCTTCTCATCTCTCTCCCCGCCTGTCTCTCTTTCTCTCTAAAAAATAAATAAATAAATAAATAAATAAATAAATAAATAAATTGGAAGTCATCGACATGTGGGTACAAGTAAAAAAATCAGGACTATATGAAGTCTACCAGGGAGAGAGTACATAGAATGAGTTCTGGGTTGAAGGCTGTCACTGTCAGAAGTGAAGAGAGAACCCAGGCAATATCATCAAGTCTTTTGTGCTAAATTGAGTGTAACCCAAGCATTTTATCTTTGCTCTGGGCAGTATCCTGATTACCAATGTAACTTTGTCTTCAGTTTTGTTTATGTCAGAAAAGTTGGGTAAACATACTAAGAAAGTAATCACATACTTTTATTCTAAGGGGATGGGGACTGACTTTGGCTCCAACTTCCCCCTCAAAGACCTAATTCTCTGCTTTTAGTATGTGGAGAACAACAAGAATGCAGACACTGATTGGTTTCGACTGGAGTCCAACAAGGAAGGGACTCGGTAGGCAGACCCTCTTGGGGGGTGTTGGGGTGGGAATCCTACAAGGCTTTATGTAACATTTTAGTGTCTCAGAGATCACTGCCAGTCCTTCTCTGCTTTATATGGGCTGTGTCCACTCTCATAGTTCCAGATTTTCCCAATTCCCATCCTCTGAGTCCCCCAGGCTGGTCACCTAAGCCAAGAAAATGTCATTAGAGTATGAGAAAAATGATCAAATTGGGCTGAGGTTTGGTCTTTGTTATAGGTGGTTTGGAAAATGCTGGTACATCCACGATCTTCTCAAATATGAATTTGACATCGAGTTTGACGTAAGTATGATGAAATGGGAAATAAGGAGATAAGTAGAAAGGGAGGGATTACATGATTAACAAGGTAACATTTCTTAAAAGGACCAAAGAAAACATTTCCAATGGGAGTGAAGAGCTGAGGTGTGAAGCAGGTACAGTTACAAATCTCTAAATCCAGAGTCCTGTTGTGCACATGCTGCTTCAGGAATTTGCCAAACATTTCCATTCAACCAAGAAATGTGTGTCTGATTATATTAGTTCCTTTCTATCCTGATTCTCTTTTATTAAAGTTTTTTTGTTTGTTTGTTTGTTTTTTGTACTTTTCCCGAAGCTGGAAATGGGGAGGCAGACAGACTCCCGCATGCGCCCGACCAGGATCCACCCAGCATGCCCACCAGGGGGCGATGCTCTGCCGCAATCAGGGCTATTCTAGCGCCTGAGGCAGAGGCCACAGAGCCATCCTCAGCACCCAGGCAAACTTTGCTCCAGTGGAGCCTTGGCTGCAGGAAGGGAAGAGAGAGACAGAGAGGAAGGAGAGGGGGAGGGGTGGAGAAGCAGATGGGCGCTTCTCCTGTGTGCCCTGGCCGGGAATCGAACCCGGGACTCCTGCACGCCAGGCTGATGCTCTATCACTGAGCCAACTGGCCAGGGCCTCTTTTATTAAAGTTTTATAATTCCTCCAGATTCCTATCACATATCCTGCTACTGCTCCAGAAATTGCAGTCCCTGAACTAGATGGAAAAACAGCCAAGATGTACAGGTAAGGACTAAGTAGAAGATAGGAAAGAGTCAAAGAAGGGTTTAGCACCCTGGCTGGGTAGCTTGGCTGGTTAGAGCATCATTCCAATATGCCAAGGTTGTGGGTTTGATCCCTGGTTGGGGCACATATAGGAACATATTGATGTTTCTGCCTCTATCTCTCCCTTCCTTCCTCTCTCTAAAGTCAAATAAATTTAGCCTGACCTGTGGTAGCACAGTGGATAAAGCATTGACCTAGAGTGCTGAGGTCACCAGTTCCAAACCCTGGACTTGCCTGGTCAAAGCACATATGGGAGTTGATGCTTCCTGCTCCCCCCCCCCTTTTCTCTCTCTCTCTCTCTCTCTCTCTCTCTCTCTCTCTCTCTTTCTCCCTCTCTCTCCCCCTCCTCTAAAAGTGTGTAAAATTAAAAAAATTTACTAATTAATTTAAGGGGGGGGGCATGGGGAAGAACTGTGGGAGGCAAGAATTTTCCCAGAGTCTGGTGGCCTAGAGGGGCTCCAGGCCTCCCTCTACCAAACCTAGGCAGAGTACTTAACTGACCTTGTTCTCAAGTTGGATCACTAGTCCTGTAGTTTTGTGCTTCTAAGAGGCTGCTATGTTTTATGGTAAACCTTGTGTTTCAACACCTTCTTCCCTCTTGTCACTCTTATAGGGGTGGTAAAATATGTCTGACCGATCACTTTAAGCCTTTGTGGGCCAGGAATGTTCCCAAGTTTGGACTAGCTCACCTCATGGCTCTGGGGGTAAGTTTGGGGTATTTTGTATCTAAGGGAAGAACAGGGTTAGGCCCTAAGCAGTATAAGAGAAGTAACTGAGAATAAACCAGGAATAACAGTTTTTCCCTTGGGTGTGTCCCCTAGAATCTCTCTAGGAAGGAGCTTCTGATGGAACAAGACACATTTGCCTATGCGGTAGTAATCTCACAGGGTCTCCCTTGTATTGCAGCTGGGTCCTTGGCTGGCAGTGGAAATCCCTGATCTGATTCAAAAAGGCATTATTCAACATAAAGAGAAATGCAACTGAAGGATCAAGCCACTGAGGCTGGACAGAGGGACTTTTGATAAGCTGCATTCCTGTTTTCCTGTGTATCCCTTACTCATCTAACAGCTTCCCTCATACTCCTTCACCCACAATTGTTACTAAGTAGCTGCAGCAGGCATTGCTGGGAGAAAAAAAGAAACAAAAAAAACACCCAGTAATGCTACTGAATTTCTAAGGCTACATACACAGCAAGGGGAAAACCTGGGGCTTTGGAAAACCAAGAGCCCATTCATGATATCCCTTCTCCAGGTGGAACAATGTGAGATCCTAGAGGATAGGGGTAACGGAAAGTGGGTACATAGTCTTTGTGGTTTCTGGAGATAACTCATCAATAAAAGTTGCTTCCTCTGGTGGCCTGTGGTTCTCATTGGTGGCTGTTAACAGTGGGTGAGCAGGCCAAGACACGTACAATTGCATTCGTTTGGGAGGGAGACAGAAATGGAAGATGCTCTAGTCAGGAGCTGGGAAATGAATGAAAAAGGCTTGACTGCAGTCCCTGCTTCTGAAATCTTCCTCTGTCTTTTCGCGGGTGCCTAGGGCTTTGGCCTGCGGGGCCCACGTTCCCCACCCTGCAGGGATCTTCCCATCCTTACTGCTAAACCCACTCCCTGCACATCCCTGTAAAGGATCTGTGCTGCAAGCCTGGGGACCACGCTCTAGTTGTCAGATCCACATCTTTGTGGGCGACAGAATGAGTTAGTGGACCCTATACTCAGGGACTTGATTTGCAGTAGCGGTATAAAAACAGTTCTGGGGAGGGATGGCAACTGGCGGTCCTAAAGTTGGCTGCGTTTCCATGGTGTCGGCTGGGTAGCGGAGGGGGCTTGCGCAAGCGCCCAGGAAGCGGGCGCTGTGTTCCGAGCGCAGCTGCGCAGGCGTCGTCAGAGACGCTGAAGCCGGCGGTCGGTAGCGGGCGGGACCAACAAAGATGGCGGCGGCCCCGGCGACGGGAGCGACCTGGGCGATAGCTGCAGCTGAAGCTGCGGCCCGGCCGGCGGGGATGCTGCCAGGGGGCAGTGGGGGGCGGCCCTGAGCTGGGGCCCGGCCCCGGCTGGGCTCCCCCGTCGCTCACCTGGGCAGGTACGGGCCGCGGCGCTCCGGCGGTGGGCGAGGGGGGGGGGTGCTGACCCAGACCGGGAGGACGCCCTCCACAAAGGCGGGGGTGCGCAGGGGCCCGGAGGGCCTGGGAGAACTGGGCTGAAGGGACCGCGTCCGTGGATTGCGGGGAATATACAGCGCTGGACTCCTTAGCCAATCAGCGGCCTCGGCCTTTATGCCCTCGAGGGGGGCGGACCCGCTGAAGCGCCCTGCCGCGGTGCAAGAGGTGCAGAGATCGAGGGTCAGGGAGGGGGGTCCGCCCTCCCGCAAGGATCCCTGCGCCCCGGCACCACGTTGGAGCTCAAGGGTGGGGGAGGGAGTCGCAAGTCACCCCCTGAGCCGGCTTTATTGGCAGCTCGGAGGGGCAGAGGTTGGGGGACGGACGCTGTCTTCTGGGCTGTTGTCCTCGCATCCACACACCCCCATTGAACAGGGTTAAGGGACTCGGGCACATTCTACTTGACTAGCCAGGTGTGGGGGCCCTTGTCACGAGCGTTTAGATGGTAAAGACGACTGAGATAGGGACTATCCATTGGCTTCTCAGTAAAGCTGTTTTCTGCAGGAAGGTGGTGAGGAATATAGATAGTCAAAGCAGTGGACAGCTATCATTAATTTATTTACTCAATGAATGCTAATTCTTTTGTGTCTAACATCATGCTAGGTACTGGGGATACAATGGCTGAAATGATAGACATGGTTCCTGCCCTCAGTGCATGTAGGAACTAGTATGTTAGCTTGGGTTCTTCTATCCGTTCATACTCATGCTGACGCTCTCTTTCTCTGCCAGGTCCAGCCTGTGGTGTCCACAATGCCCCAGGCGGCTGAGCACCGCCTGGGCCGGACCCGAGAGCCACCTGTTAATGTCCAGTCCCGAGTGGGATCCAAACTAGCATTTGCCCCTCGGGCCCGCAGCAAGGAGCGCCGAAACCCAGCCCCTGCGTCGAACCCCATGTTACGGCCTCTGCCTCCCAGGCCTGGTCCACCTGAGGAACGGCTCAAGAAACTGGAGCTGGGACGGGCACGGACCTCAGGCCCTCGTCTCAGAGGCCCTCTGCGGGCAGATCATGGAGTTCCCCTGCCTGGCTCACCACCCCCAGCTGTGGCTCTGCCTCTGCCGTCCAGGACCAACCTAGTCCGTTCCAAGTCTGTGAGCAGTGGCGACTTGCGTCCAATGGGGATTGCCTTGGGAGGGCACCGAGGCGCTGGAGAGCTCGGGGCTGCACTGAGCCGCTTGGCACTCAGGCCTGAGCCACCCACTTTGAGACGAAGTACTTCTCTCCGCCGCCTCGGGGGCTTTCCTGGGCCCCCTACCTTGCTCAGCATACGGATGGAGCCTCCTACTTCCCATGGTACCTTCCATGTGATATCTGCCCGGCCCTCTGAGCCTTTCTATTCTGATGACAAGATGGTAAGGACTCGACAGCACACGTGGCTTTCCAGCCCCACCTTTCTCCAGCTCTTTTGCCAACATATGACTTTCCTTCCCCCCTTTTCCCAAGTTCCTTTCTTAGCCCCTCATTTGAATTCTTCGCTCCGTTACTTTAAGTACTCTTTTGGGGTTATCTTGTCACTCCCCAGTGTGGTGTGCCACTTCAGTCCCCAAGGAATTAACCCAGTCATTTGAAATTCTCCTTTGGATCCCCCAGGCCTTCCCTTCCCTTGCCACACCTGCTCCCCTAGGCCACTGCCTAGGCCTGATTAATCTCTGGAGCTGAAGAGGGGCAGGCTCAGAAAATCTGAGCTAGTGTGGGTGCCCATTTCTCAAGCCAAGTGAGCTAGGCTGACTACATTTGGTGCCATCAGGAGAGGGTGTAGGAAGGGACCACGGGGGCAGGCGGGGGTCTTGCAGGCAGCAAGGTGGGGGTAGGGAGCAGCTGGGCAACCATGCCAGTGCTTGGGGAGTTGCCCCAGGAGCTGCAGCGCCGGCTGGCTGGGCAGAGGAGTAAGTGGGGTGTAGGTGAGACTGTTATGGCTGAGTCTGTGGTACAGTCAGCTGTGCTGGGCTTACTACTCATGGCCAGTGAGGTAGGGAGACCCCAATACCCAGTGAGGGGAAAGAGGGTACAGTATGGGTGGGGAAGGCAATGGACAGCATGCTGTTGAAAGATTAAAGTGGATATATGGGAACCTGCTGACTGCACTCTGACCTTCCAGGCTCATCACACGCTGCTTCTGGGTTCTGGTCATGTTGGCCTCCGAAATCTGGGAAACACGGTGAGAGCCATTCTCCTGTCCTTCCTGTCTAACAGGAATGTGAAATGGTGCTGGGGTGGGAACTGGCTGACCTGGGGAAGAAGAGCACTGAAACTCTTCTAAGGCTTCCTGGATGCTGGTCTGGAAAGATAACGGCACTGTCTCTGCTGCTCCCCAGTGTTTCCTGAATGCTGTGCTACAGTGTTTGAGCAGCACACGGCCTCTCCGGGATTTCTGTCTGCGAAGGGACTTCCGGCAAGAGGTTCCTGGAGGGGGCCGAGCCCAGGAGCTCACTGAAGGTGGGGCAACAACTCCTGCCCCCCTTTTCAAGTCCTCTTCTACCCAACCCTTGCAGGTGCAACTGGCATGGCAGTCCCAGCCCTCAGATCTGGCCGTAGCATCTTTTTCCTGGTGCCTATTTTGTAAAAGTTGTTTTCCACCTCTGAGCCTCCTCTTGCTTGCTTCTCCAGTCACTAACCTTTGTTTCCCTTCCCTTCTCTCACCCCAACAGCCTTTGCAGATGTGATCGGTGCTCTGTGGCACCCTGACTCCTGTGAAGCTGTGAATCCTACTCGATTCCGAGCTGTCTTCCAGAAATATGTTCCTTCCTTCTCTGGATACAGGTGGGAGAGCTGGAGGGTAAGGGATTTCTCTCTGGCCATGTCTGGGGTAGGGCCAAGCAGGGGCCCTGACAGCACTGTTCTGAACCTTGCGATATTCTTCATCCAGGAAGTGGGGACTGGTGTCTGGCAGGGTATAGTGTCTGTGGACTAGGGGGTCAGTTGCCCACTCTTTGGCTGTAGCCAGCAGGATGCCCAGGAATTCCTGAAGCTCCTAATGGAGCGGCTACACCTGGAAGTTAACCGACGAGGCCGCAGGGCTCCGCCAATCCTGGCCAATGGTCCAGCTCCCTCTCCCCCCTGGCGTGGAGGGACACTGCTAGAAGAACCTGACTTAAGGTAAGGTTGCTCTCCCACCCCCACCCCGTAGTTTACCAGCAGCATTCACCTTCACAGACAGAGCTAGTCAAGACTAAGGATGCAGGACCCAGGGAAATGCATAGCCTAGAAAATGGGTAGAGAAGCAGTACAGAGTGGGAGGCAGAGAACAGGTGGACAGACAGCAGTGCTAGGGATGTCACCGTGTTGAGGGAGGAGGGGACAATAAATTTACAACAAGGTACATAAAGGGTTTTGAAGCCCAGTGGAGGAAGGTAGCATGTTCTTCCCTTGTCTACATTCCTTTCTTTCCCTCTCACCTTGGCTTTCCCCAGAAAGTCCTCTGAAGCATTACTCCTTTGACTCTTCCTTGAAATTTAGACAAGGAGCTGAGGTATGGGTGGGGTACAGGGCTCTGTGGATCATTTTAGTGGTATTTGGGTGCCCAGAGTTCCTGCTGTCTCATGGGTGCTCCCCATTTCCCTTCATCTTTGATAGTGATGATGACCGGGCCAACCTAATGTGGAAGCGTTACCTGGAACGAGAGGACAGCAAGATTGTGGGTATGGAACAGGGCACAGCAATGGAGAAAATTGGGTGGGGGGTACAGGCTTGGGAGAAATAATACTATCAGAGGATGTGGGAACAAGCTAGGTGATGAAAAGGTGTGAGGGGCTTGTTAGTAGTATTGGTGGTCAGGAAGGGAGGTCAGGCAAAGGAGTGAGAAGAGAGGGAATCTGAGCAAGCATCTCAGCATCACACACTGACTTCCTCCTGCCCTTTACTTCTATCTAGATCTGTTTGTGGGCCAGCTGAAAAGTTGTCTGAAGTGCCAGGCCTGTGGGTATCGCTCCACGACCTTCGAGGTTTTTTGTGACCTGTCCCTGCCCATCCCCAAGGTGGGATACCAGAGGACTCCAGGGGTGGATGGTACATGGGTTTGCAGACCCAACTCTACCCAAACCCAGTGTGGGAGGGAACCCTTTGGGTCTCTGGAGCAGAACTGAATCATGGACTGATTGAGAAGAATTGGACAAGGACACAAAGAACATGCTGACCCTTCATTCCTGTTTCCCTTCAGAAAGGATTTGCCGGGGGCAAGGTGTCTCTGCGGGACTGTTTCAACCTTTTCACCAAGGAAGAAGAGCTAGAGTCGGAAAATGCCCCAGTACGTGGGGTTCAAATGGGGTATAGTAAGGGTGGGGGTTGTGGGGGCTCTATATGGGTACAGGGGGTTATGTGGTATGTACTATGGGGAATATTTACGTATCTGGGTTTGTTGGAGTCTCAGGTAAGTCATAGTAATAGTAGGACAAAGGGGGCTGAGAGGACACAGAAGTAATGGGGCATGTGGTAAAAATTTGTATGTGCCCATGGTGTCGGAAAAGCCATTCCAGGTGAGGAGCACAGTAACCTAACATTATTTGACATTTACTCAGGTTTGTGACCGGTGTCGGCAGAAAACACGAAGTACCAAAAAGTTGACAGTACAAAGATTCCCCCGAATCCTCGTGCTCCGTATCCTAATCTTCAGATTCTATTTCTTCCATCTGTTCTTTTTCTTTTCTGCATGTTTGCAGAGGCTGGATATTTGGGAATTGAATTTTCCTTAGGAAAACTCCACCTTTCTCTACTGTCTGCGTTCGGGGAGGGGAATGGACAGCGTTCAGGACCTCAGTCCCCCTCTGAGGCCCTCTGCCTCTTCCAAATGCTCCTTAACCAAGGCTTAGATCTTAATCGATTTTCTGCCTCCCGAGGCTCCATCAAGAAAAGTTCCGTAGGTGTAGACTTCCCGCTGCAGCGACTGAGCCTAGGGGACTTTGCCAGTGACAAAGCCGGTGAGTCTGGCAGGAAGGTCCTAGGAACATCATGAAGGGGAGGAAGAGTGGGAAAGGGTACAGCTTGACTAGAACTTGATGGTCTCTAACTTTGCAGGAAGCCCCATCTATCAGCTGTATGCCCTTTGCAACCACTCGGGCAGTGTCCACTATGGCCACTACACAGCCCTGTGCCGGTGCCAGACTGGTTGGCATGTCTACAATGACTCTCGGTGAGAACAGCTGACTCAACTCCTGTCCAGTTCCCTAACATAAAGCCCCAGGAGGGCAGGGTACCCAGTGAGGTGGGGTCTCCTGGTCTCTTCCTCGATAATGTGAGGTTGACCTTGTGGCAAGAAGGAATGTACTGGAATGACCACACCCCTCCCATCTCCCTTCTTCCCAGTGTCTCCCCTGTCAGTGAAAACCAGGTGGCATCCAGTGAAGGCTACGTGCTGTTTTACCAACTGACGCAGGAGCCGCCCCGGTGCCTGTGACACCCCATTTAACCCTGGCACCTGTGAAACCCTTTCAACACCCTTAAGCCCCAGGCTCCCCATTTACCTCAGAGACGTCTATTTTTGTGTCTTTTTAATCAGGGAGGGGGGGGAGGGGGTGGTTGTAGCTCCCATTATTTTTTTTATTAAAAAGTACTCTTCCACCTGGAGGTCCTCTTGTCTCCCAGCCCTATGTACAGAAGTCCCTAGGCCCTGCCCGTGTACAGCCCCCGAACTCTAAACTCACTTTTTGTGAATAAATTTATTAAGAAAAACTGATGTCCTTGTCTATACTTGTGCCTGGGGGGTGGGCGGAACTGGAGTCCCCAGTACGCGCTGGGAGGAAGGAGAAAAGGCAAATTTGAGACTCGTGCCGGCGAAGAGGGCTGCCCCTCGAGGGCCAGGCACGCCAGCACCCCTGGTGACAAACACTGGGTGCGTTGCCCGGCGGCCCTCGCTCCCGCAGGCCCACACTGTTGCTAACATCAGGGAGCTGTTTATGAAGCCGCGTCCCCACGGGCCACCTCAGTGTCCCCAGCCACGCTCCCTACAGCTCAGGCGCGCGGGCCGTCCCCCGGGCCTCTCACCTGGCTGGGCCTGAAGCCAGTGTGGGCAGTGCCGCCCCGGACACAGCTCCGCCACCCCAGCCGGGGACGCAGCACCTGACAGTGCCACTCGCTGCACGCGGGAACTCGCCTCTCTGCCACCTCCCTCCGCCTGCGCGGCCTTCTCGGGGTTTTCATTGGCGAGCGTCATCGGGGCGTCCGAAGCACACCAATCAAGAGCGGAGGCTGCTGCGCCGGCGCGAGCTCTGAGAGTCCGGCGGACGGAGCGCCGGAGGGGCCATAAAGGCTGGAGGCGGAGCGCGGGCTGCGGCATGGGGGCAGCTCCAGTTGAGTGTCGTGCCGGGTGCGCCCAGCGCCGTGCGCTGAGATAACACGGGTGTGGCTATATCTTCCCGTGGAACGCGAGCGGGAAGGCTGTGGACCTGCACCTGCACCTCTTACTTTCTCTCGTCCGTCTCGTGGGTGAGTCCTGAGCCCAGGGTGGGGACCTCGCGCTTCCATCACTGCGTCCGCGGGCTCTGCCCTAGTTTCCTGGAGAGCAGCAAATGGCCGGGGCTGGAACGCGGATCCAGCGGGCTCTGCATAGAGGGTGCCCGGGTCAGCCTGTCCGCGCCGCCCCTCTCTCGTAGGCTCCCAATGGTCCGGACCGTGGTCGTGCTGGGCGGAGGCATCAGCGGCTTGGCCGCCAGTTACCACCTGAGCAGGGCCCCTAATCCTCCCAAGGTGAGTGCCACGTGCCGGAGGGAGTCTCCTTTATATTCTGATCCCATTGCCAGCCAAAGGGAGTGCGCCGCCCCCACTTCTCCAGACCCTTCACCTCGGGGCCGGAGGCCGGGCTGCAGTGTCCATCCTCTTGCCCCAGGTGGTCCTGGTGGAGGGCAGCAAGCATCTGGGAGGCTGGATCCGCTCCATACGAGGACCCGGTGGTGCTATCTTCGAACTTGGGCCTCGAGGAATTCGGCCGGCAGGTGCGCTGGGAGCCCGGACCCTGCTCTTGGTGAGAGGCTGAGGAACTCCCAGAGAGGTTGGGGTTCGTTAGAGGATGCAGTGCGGGAAGGAAGTATTTTTGGTGGTAAGTTCTTTCCTTAGTTTTTCCTCTTCCCGAGGACATGCGGGGAACAGGTTTCCGAGCTTGGCCTGGACTCAGAAGTGTTACCTGTCCGTGGAGACCATCCAGCTGCCCAGAACAGGTTCCTGTATGTAGGCGGGGCCCTGCATGCCCTTCCCTCTGGCATCAGGTGACACTACCACCTCCTTCCACAGGTCCTTCTACTTTGCCCATTCTCACATCCCTTCCATGTCCTCATCGCCTGGTCTGTCAGTCCCCCCAAGCAACAGGGGCCAAGTAAATGAAAATGAGCTCTGGAGGTAGGGCGGAATCAGAGCTCCATCCTCATGCAACCTTCCTCCTTGCAGGGGGTTACTCCGCCCTTTACCTCCTTTCTCCAAACCTTTGTTTTGGGCTGGGCTGAAGGAGTTGACCACATCCCGGGGCAAAGACCCTGATGAGACTGTGCACAGTTTTGCTGAGCGCCGCCTTGGACCTGAGGTGACACTGCCCAAAGGCCCCAAACCCTTCCCCCTCTACTCAGCCACAGAATACCGCCACACACACCCACCACCTGGGGCTCTCCTGTGACTTGGGAGTGACCTCTTTGTCTCTTCATACCCAGTAGTTAACAAAACTCGGTGTTGGGGGATGAATTCCTTTCCTTCTCATCCTTTCCAATCCAAATCCTACATACCCCACCTCATCTCATTCCTACCAAGCAGGGGTAGTGAAAACCAGTAGAGCTTATTCCTTGGCCTCTCAGTCCCAGTCTCACCCCTAAGGTGGCGTCTCTAGCCATGGACAGTCTCTGCCGTGGAGTGTTTGCAGGCAACAGTCGTGAGCTCAGTGTACGGTCCTGCTTTCCCAGTCTCTTCCAAGCTGAGCAAACCCATCGTTCCATATTACTGGGGCTGCTGCTAGGGGCAGGTGAGGGGAGACATGGTTCCAGGGTCAAGATGTTAAGGGCTGCCAGGGTGAGGGACTGGAGGCCAGGAGAGCCCTTTTGATTCTTCTCAGCTTTCTCTACTGCAGGGCGGAGCTCACAGCCAGATTCAGCTCTTCTTCGCCAGGCCCGAGCTGAGCGCTGGAGCCAGTGGTCACTCCGGGGAGGGCTGGAGATGTTGCCCCAGGCTATCAACACTGACCTGACCAGTAGGGGGGTCACTGTTCTCAGAGGCCAGCCAGTCTGTGGGCTCAGTCTTCAGGCTGAAGGATACTGGAAGGTAGGAGAGCCCTCTGAAGTGTAATGAACCTCTGTGGTAGAGTTTCCATCTTTGTGTAAATGTTTTAACTAAGCTAGAGCTGGCAGGATTGGAGTTGTTCATTGTTTTCCTGACCTACAGAATATTTAGATAGAGGCCTTAATTGTGATTCTTAGGCTTAATTTGTGGATCTTCCTCTAAGACCCATTTGATCCAAGTCTGTGGGTAGAAGTAGTGTTTATAAGTGGCTGAAAGATCAGGGAAAAACAACCCAGCTTCACTAAACATCAGAGTGGACACACTGGCCTGTCTAGAATAATAGGGAGTGATTTTCTTTTTTTTTTTTGGAAGAGAGGAAGCCTAACCTGTGGTGGCTCAGTGGATAAAGCGTAGACCTAGAATGCTTAATGCACCAGTTCAAAACCCCGCGCTTGCCGGGCCAAGGCACATACACAAAGTAACTAGAAGTCGATATTTCCTGTTCTTCCCCCTCCAACCTTTCTATCTCTTTTTCCTCTCTCTAAAATCAATCAATAAAATCTTTAAAATAAAATAAAATGATATATTTTTAAAAAGCAGAGGAAGGGAGGAAGAAGCACAACTTGTTGCTCTACTTAGTTGTACACCCATTGATTGCTTCTTATATTGCCCTGTCTGGGGATCGAGCTGGTGACCCTGGGCTCAATTCGGTGCCCCGGGTGAGCCCTCTATCCACTGTACCACCATTGGCCAGAGTAATATGTGGGTGATCTTTGTGCTAACTACACAGGCTTTCCTGCCACTTGGGTGCCCAGGAAGCTGAGGCGAAATTCCCATTACCTCTGTGTGTCTGAAATGTTGCATCCTTTTAGGTGTCTCTAGGGGACAGCTGCCTGGAGGCTGACCATGTTATTAGTGCTCTCCCAGCTTCAGGTAATGGGGTAGCTACCCTCCTCTTCCCCAGCCCCGGTGAGGCAAGCTGTAGGTTTCTGGGCCAGCAGGACCGTAGCATGCTCCTGAACTGGTCATCCTGTGGGAGGCTAGTCCCAAGAAGGGTTCAGGAAATTGTGGTGGGAAAGCCTCCTAAACAGGCCTTTGCTGGCTCCCTCCAGTGCTCAGCAAGCTGCTGCCTGCTGAGGCTGCACCTCTGGCCCGTGTCCTGAGTACCATCTCTGCCGTGTCTGTGGCTGTGGTGAACTTGCAGTACCGGGGAGCCCATCTGCCTGTCCAGGTGTGACACAAAGGGGAGACCAGGGCTCAACTGGAACCCTTCCCTCTTGACTGTCTCCTCCTTTCCTCAGGGCTTTGGACATTTGGTGCCATCCTCAGAGGACCCAGGCGTTTTGGGAATCGTGTATGACTCAGTTGCTTTCCCGGAGCAGGATGGGAGCCCCCCTGGCCTCAGAGTGACTGTGAGAGGAGGGAGCTTTGCTTAGTGGGGGTTTCCAAAGGGCTCCTGTGCCCAGGGTAGGTCAGTGCCGTATTCTCTTGCTAGGTGATGCTAGGAGGTTCCTGGTTACAGACACTGGAGGCCAAGGGCTGTGTCTTATCTCAGGAACTGTTCCAACAGCAGGCACAGAAAGCAGCTGCCACACAATTAGGACTAAAAGAGCCACCAAGTCACTGCTTGGTCCATCTACACAGGGTAGGTTGGGATAAGTGCTCCTTGGCTCCCCACTGTAGGCCTCGAGGGTAGGGACTGGTAATTTTGTCATTGTCCACCAAGACCTGTGACATTAATAATAGGCTTTTCCTTTCATCTTCTATCCCCAGAACTGCATCCCCCAGTACACACTAGGCCACTGGAAAAAACTGGGTAAGTTGGGAAAGCAGCTGGGCTGAGGAGAGCCATGGAAGTCAGACCTCCAGCTCTGACATGCCTTTGTCCTTTCCAGAGTCCGCTACCCACTTTCTGGCTGCTCACAGGCTGCCCCTGACTCTGGCTGGAGCCTCTTATCAGGGGGTTGCTGTCAATGATTGTATCGAGAGTGGACGCCAGGCAGCAGCCCAGGCCCTGGGCTCAGAAATTGACAGCTGATCCCCACACCCACCTCTTCCTGCCCCTGCTGGCCAGGAGTCTCTCACCCATGAAAATAAAAGTTGCTGGAGTTTGACTTAGTCAGACCTTTATGTCTTGGGCATAGTGGGGAGGGGTGCAGAGAAACGCAAAGGGTACCTGGGATGTAGAAGGCAGGAGCAAAGGCCAGACAAAGTCCTTTATTAGAAAATATATCAAAATCCTAGCCCCCTGAGCCAGGTCCAGGAGAGGGAGCTACTCAGTACTGGCAGAAAGTGCCCAGGGAGAGGCTTCACCAATACGCATCCTGGGAACCATAAATAGAATAAATATTCACAGAGGTCCCGGGAGAAGCCAGATCACTCTTCTGTCCGTGGAAGAGGAAGGGACTTGGGGTCCAGCCCTGCTCCTACTCCAAGGGCAGGGGACTCCCCCAGGAGTCATCACATAAAATCATGACATCAAGGATTCACAGTCATAAGCCCTGGCAGGTGCCCCCTAGAAAGAGAGACCTCCAGGTCCAGAGGAGCCCAGCTCCAGTCCAGCAGTGAGGAGAGGCCTCTGCCCCCAGCCCAGCACTAGTTGGTTCCCCCACATCCCATTCAGAGCAGTGAAGAGCTCAGGGTGGGGGAATACAACCTCTCAGGTTCAGTGTCATGATTAAGGTAGACGGGAAGGAGGATTCAGTGTGAACCGAGGGGGGCTGTGTGGTTGGCAGTAGGCAGAGGGCCAGGCCTGGCTGGGGGCCTGCGTTGCAGCATCTCTTGACGGAAGGCCTGGGAGGAACCAGGTGGGTAACGGGGACCAGAGGGAATCCGGGGTCCCCGAGGGTCTGTCCCAATGTCTGCTGTGATGTTGGTGTAGAGAGGGCCCAGCTCTCGAGCCAGCAACCGGTATGTCAATGAGTTCATCCCATCTTGTGTCCAGGAATTCTGGGTCCGGACCAGGAGGTCAAATCTGAGGATTAGAGAGGTTAGAAACTAAGGCCCAGGAAGAAACAGCCAGGAATCGAGGGACCTGTAGGAGTTTTCTGGCTGGAATGCAGAACCCCAAGGATCCAGTCACACTGCCCAGGCAGTCCTTCCCTCCCTACCTATGGGGATTTTCCTCATTGCCCTTGTCCCCTCGGTGTTTCACCATCTTATAGTGCCCCACAGATGTGGGGGGACGAGAGATCTTCATGCCGGCCAACCGTACCCTATAGGAAAAGAGAGAGCATCAGACTTGGAGGATCAGGCTGGCTGGAGAAAAGCTGCTGACAGGTGCACAGGAAGAGCTAAGGCCAGCCAGGAAGGGGTGCGTGTCTCCCTACACAGGACACCTCTTACCAGTTAGGCAAAACAGGTAACTATTTCTAGTTAGTGCCAGTACTGGGAGAGGAGAGAGTGAAACAGAAAGAAGGAAATGGCTGGAGAGAACATAAAAGCTGATATATCCAAACCTGCAGGGCCAGGGCCAGGTACCCAGGGGCCTTTAAGCAATTGTTCCCTGAATGGTCCCAGGAACTGCCCTTGCAGTCTGGGAAGGACAAGGAGAGGAGCCCTTTTCTCAAAAGGGCAGGACAAGACAGCTGCAGACCCAAGCTCAGCAATTCTTATTTAGAAGAGGGACTGAGCTGTCTCTCCCCACCGCCCCGTACCCACTCAAGTGTGAAAGGTGGACCTGGACAGAAACAAACCCCTGACTCTGATGTACATAAGCCAAAAGTGAAGATGGCATGGGAAGAACACACTTAGGAATTGCTGGCTGCTTTACACACAAAGCACAAGAATTCAGAGATGTCACCCCAGAGGACTCACATGGAAGAGGAGGGATGGATCCAGTATATCTATATCAAGCCCAAGTATTCACCCCACAGATATGAAATTGGGTCAGCTGAGGCTGAAGGTCAAAATATTACACATGCTACAAAATGAGTTGGCCTAGTGCCAGTGGCAGAAGCTATTAAAAAGCGATTCTGGCCTCTATCAGTGCCTCCTCCCCCAACCCCATAGGTCTGGATGTAATGCTGAGCAGAAGGAGGCCCCTTTTCAGCTCTAGGATCCCGTGACTCTTGAGACTACCCATCTAGGAGACTGAAGGGTGATGGTGGCGGGGGGGGGGGGGGGGGGGGGTACTGGGGAGGGTTTGCAAAGCCTGACCTGGGCGGGCTAAAAAGACAAAGGTAGAGAAATGGCACAGTACAGGACCTGTGAGCCAAGGTTACTGTTAAAGGACTATGGCCAGGGGTGGCCTGAGGAGGAAATCCAGGCTGGGGTAAAGGGGGGGGAGGGTGGCAGGAAGTCGAACCTGGTAGCAATGTCATCATCCTCACCACCCCAGCCCCAGTATTCGTTGGGGAAGCCGTTCATCTTCAGGTACTGGTCAGGAGTGAGCGCCGAGACCCCTCCAAAGTACTGGGGGTACGGTAGGCTAGGGAGAGAAAGATCCTTGTGTTCCACAGGTCTTCTGGGATACATCCCTACCCACAATTCCCTCAGCTCGCCTTCTTCCACTGGATGGTGATCTCCCTGATTCCTAGCATCCTCTTATGCCTTCTACCTGTATCCAAACTTGTTCATGGCGACAGCAACATGACGGGGTCCCCGGGGGTCACACACATACAGATTGTGGTCATTCTCTGGCAGGAGGTCCACATCATGCAAAAACAGGCAGTCCCACTCTTCATCACGTAGAGCCTCCCGGACCCCAACATTCAGAAGCTTGGCCCTGTTAAATGTTCCATTTCCAGCCTGAAAGATATCAGAGGAGAACCAGACTATGTCTATGGGTGGCACGGAGAAGAGGGGGCTGGGGTGTAAAAATGAAAAGAGGGAAATCAAAGTGGGATGGTAGGGGGAGCAAAGAAAATGAAAGGAAAGACAAACTACCTTCAATCTTTTTATTTAAAAAAATTTTGAGAGCGTCGGCCTGGCGTGCAGGGGGACCCGGGTTCGATTCCCGGCCAGGGCATATAGGAGAAGCGCCCATTTGCTTCTCCACCCCCCCCTCCTTCCTCTCTGTCTCTCTCTTCCCCTCCTGCAGCCAAGGCTCCATTGGAGCAAAGATGGCCCGGGCGCTGGGGATGGCTCCTTGGCCTCTGCCCCAGGCGCTAGAGTGGCTCTGGTCGTGGCAGAGCGACACCCCGGAGAGGCAGAGCATCGCCCCCTGGTGGGCAGAGCGTCAGCCCCTGGTGGGCGTGCCGGGTGGATCCCGGTGGGGCGCATGCGGGAGTCTGTCTGTCTCTCCCCGTTTCCAGCTTCAGAAAAATACAAAAAAAAAAATTTTTTTTTGAGGCCCTGGCCAGCTGGTTCAGTGCATAGAGCATCAGCTCAGCATATGGATGTCCTGGGTTCAATTCCCAGTCAGGGCACACAGGAGAGTGACCATCTGCTTCTCTTTTCCTTTCTCTTCCCCTCCTGCAGCTGGTGGCTCCACTGGTTTGAGCGTCAGCCCTGGCGCTAAGAATAGCTCTGTTGGTCTGAGCATCAGTCTTGGGCACTAAAAATAGCTGTGTTGATTTGAGTTTTGGCCCCAGATGGGTTGCCGGGTAGATCCCAGTTGGGGCACACATATGGGTCTGTCTCACTATCTCCACTCCTCTCACTTAAAAAACTTTTTTCTGAGCAACAATATGTGTTTGACATTTATATGCTGCTGTTCAGCATTAAATCCTGACAACCAACAACCACGTGATATTGGTGTGTCAGTCATCCCCCTTTGCCTCATTATAGGGGGTTAAGTATCTTGCTTAAAGTCACATAAGGAACAAATGGCAGAACTACAATTTTAGCCCAAATCTGGCCAATTCCAAATTTGCACAATTTCAAATTCAACCAAGAAGAATGTAGGACAGAGGAAAATCCTGTATCAAATGCGACTGACACATTGGTATAGCAGAGCCAGGGATTTCTCCCCATGCAACAATCAGACCCTCCTAAAATTATCTCAGGGACCATATATGAGAGAGGAGTGGCATTTACTTGAGGCTCCTTTACAAGAAAGTTGAAGTGCTTGGGGTCTTGGGTACCTGATGGATGATGTAGATGCCATAAGCAAGCTGCTGGCGCTGCAGGAAGGGGTGCAGGTGGTAGAGCAGCAGGCGCAAGTGATGCTCCCGGGCTCGGTGTGGCACAATGATGGCTGTTCGGGAGCGGGGCTCACACCCTGCAGGGCGGTACCGGCCCCCTGCTTCCACCCGGGGATTCCTCTCCACAATCTCTGCCAGCGATGGCACTGGGCTAAAGGACACGGATACAGGACCCACTGTTGGAGGGAAGGGCAAGTCAGGAATTAGAGGGTCAAAGAGCAAAGGACCACCAGGGACTGGGGTCTACCTCTGACCCTGGCAGTCCTGGTTTGGAGCTCAGCAACCCCCAGGGGCTCATCAGAAATCTCACAAGCCTTGAGTTCCCCATCACTGGGACAGCCTTGCAAAGTCTGGAAGGTGCGGATTCCTCATCTAGTCTACTTGCTTATTTTAGGGTTCCCTAACTCTCTCCTGACTCGCAGGACTGGAAGCTACAGTTAGGGGACAGAGAGAACGGGTGGATTTCCAACTAATGAACTAAGTCAGGACTCATCCATAAAGGAAGCAGCTCCTAGTCTGAGGCAGGAAGAAGACTGTAAATGGGCAGGCAAGGAAAGCTTTGGTTTAATCCCAGAGCCCAACCCAAACTCCACATTCAAAGTCCACTCCATCACAACCCCAGCCACCCTCCAATTACATCTGTTTTAAGTTCCATTCCTGCCCCACACCCTCCTGGCCTTCCCTTCACTTCCCCCTTCCTTTTGCTCTCACCTAAGAGAGGCGATCTTTCTGGACAGTAGGGCAGACCTTGAGGAGCTAGAGGGCCACCTGGGGCAACAGCAGGGGCTCCAGACAGGTGACTGAGGTTACTGTAGACATCGTGGGGATGAGAATAATCAAATGTGGGCCCCTGGTCTCGGCCAAATAGGGCACTGAGGCTTCGAAAGCCTCCCAGTGACAGGTACATCATGACGGCCAGCTGGGAGCCCACAAGCAGGGCCAGCGTGCAGGGCCGCTCCAGCAGCCTCCGCAACATCCTGGGCTGTGAGGTCTGGGGAGGGAGAGAGGAGAGTTCTGGGGACAGGCAGGCAAAGCACAAGCCAGTAGAGAACATTGTGTAGGTATAAAGATGGTGCCGGGGTATAAGGCCAACAGGCAAAGAAGACAGTAATAAAACAGAGCACACAGGTGTGCAGTCATGCAAGGGGAACAGACAGACCGCAGCCACCAGCAGTCCCACCACCTGTCACTTCCAGCCCATGTCTCACTCTCCCTAACACTTTCCACCCCACTCCTGCCATCTACTCTCAGTCCCCACCCCCCAGGTCAGAGGAACCCCACATCCATTTTAGAGGAATCTCTGGAGAACCTTCCAATTTAGAGGGAGAGCCTCACCTAGGTTCAAGCTGTCTTCTTCCAGATCATGGGGGCTCCAGGGGGTCCCGGGGGAGCAGAGATGTGAGGCATTATCTAAAATTGGAAGTGTCCCAGAGGACAGAAAGCCTCCATCCAGCACTCCAATGGCCTTCCTGGGCGCAGCTGGAACAAAAGTGGGCAAAGATAACCGACCACCCGAAAAGGGGAGGAGTTGAGGTCTGGGGAAGCTGGGTTCCCAGCAGGGGAAGTGAGGGAAAAGGGGACAAGCAGGGCATGCTAGGTCTCCGGCCTCTCCCACTGGCGACCCTGGAGTGTCAGGTTAATTCCATACTTACCCATCCCCCACCCAACAGGACCAACCTGTTTGGGGAGTGGGGAGAGGGCAGCTAATGGAGACAGAATTTCCACCAGGGGTGAGACAGTCATGACAGGACTGTGGAGTGGTCTCAAGAGAGCCAGGGCGGAGTAGGAAAGGGGCTCTTTTCCACTCCTCACGTGCCAGCGAGCTAGCTCCGCAGGTGCAGGGAGCGTGACCACCTGGGAGCCGCGAGCAAACACTCCAAGGCGCGGCGGGGAGCGGATGGGGGAGGCGTCCCCTTTCTGCTTTTCCCCAGTCCCAGCGGGGTGGGGAGAAAGGCCACTGCTGAAGTGAGCAGGGAAGGGAACGCTGGGCAGCACCTGTCAGGGGCACTTGGGCTAGCTTACCTTGAAGGGGTGTGGTCCGCGCTCTGCAGGGCGTTGCAACCAAGTGCCTTCGGAGCACCCCCTCCCCATCCAGCCTCGTCCTGCGTTCGCCCTACCTTGCCCGTGAGCCCACCCGCCCTCGGTCCATCCTCCACCCAGGACCTGCTACACCCAAGCCTGTCTGCAGCCTTTGTCCCAAACTTCTCATCTTCCCGATCGCCTGTACTGCCGTCCCAGGCCCGACACCGCACTGTCCCCGGACCTCATACCTGGCCTGCGGCTCCCCGTCGTCACCGCCAGCCTGACAGCCGGGCAGGCACCGCCGCCGCCATCTTGGAAGCGGGCGCGGTGGGCGGGGCCTCGCGTCAAAGGGCGGGGCCTAGAATTTCAGGCGGGACCGCGGGTGAAGCCCCGGGAGGCGGGGCGCGGGGCGCAGCGCTGTCCGGAATCCAATTTCCCACCGCGTCCGACTTGGAAAAGGCTGCCAGACAGGCCTTTGGTCTCTCAGGTCAGATCCGAGACGGACTCGGCGGCGAGCCCTTGCTCGCTGTGTCAGTGGCGCCCCTGAAACCTGGTGCCACTTAGTAGCAACAGTGATCTCTGCTTGGGGTACAGTGTAGCCGACTGCTCTGACCCACTTTTGTATCCACACGGTATCCTGCGGGCCTCGGAACAGAAACAGTTATTAATAAAAGGGAAATAAAAGGAGGAAGCTGCGTGTGGACTGAAGGACTGCGTCTGCGTTAAAGTAAAACTGTTTCCCCCAGATGACAGAGTAAAATGGACGCTCCATTAACATGTAATCGATTTGGTGGCCTCCACTACCCCTTAGTATATTGAGTCTTTCCGGAGCAGATGTTCACACTGAGGACGCTTGAATAACTCACAGTGTCTGCCTGGAAAAGCTCACGGTCACGGTCGGAGAAATTACAGCTCATTTGGAGTGGCGATTGCAGAAAGACTTCCCAGAAGTGACAGCTAGTGGGGAAGCTGAAGGACTTGCCCATAGCACAGCCATCTGCTTTGTAAGACTGTTTTACAACTCTGTGCAGGTAACTGATCAACACGCAAATTCTGTCCCACCTGATGGAGGTTCAAATAACCCAGTATTCTCCACATTGTAAAAAAAAAAAAAAAAAAAAGTTCTGAGACAGAGATAGGGACAGACAGAAAGGGAGAGAGATGAGAAGCTTCAATTCTTCCTTGCAGCACCTTAGTTGTTCATTGATTGCCTTTTCTTTTATTTATTTATTTATTTATTTATTTTCAATTTTCTGAAGCTGTAAACAGGGAGAGACAGTCAGACAGACTCCCGCATGCGCCCGACCGGGATCCACCGGCACGCCCACCATGGGGCGAGGCTCTGCCCATCCTGGGCGTCGCCATGTTGCGACCAGAGCCACTCTAGCGCCTGAGGCAGAGGCCACAGAGCCATCCCCAGAGCCCGGGCCATCTTTGCTCCAATGAAGCCTTGGCTGCGGGAGGGGAAGAGAGAGACAGAGAGGAAAGTGCGGCGGAAGGGTGGAGAAGCAAATGGGCGCTTCTCCTGTGTGCCCTGGCCGGGAATCAAACCCGGGTCCTCCGCATGCTAGGCCGATGATTGCCTTTTCTATATGCCTTGAGGTGGGGTGCTACAGCAGAGCAAGTGACCCCTTGTTCAAGCCAGCGACCTTGGGCTTCAAGCCAGCGACCAAGGGGTCATGTCTATGATCTCGTGCTCAAACCAGTGACCCTACACTCAGGCTGGCGAGCCCTTGCTCAAGCCAGTGACCTCAGGTTTAGAACCTCGGTCCTCAGCATCCCAAGTCAATAATGCTCTATTCACCACGCCACGATTTGGTCAGGCAATACACTCATCACTTTCAAGATAAAACTCAATTTAAGAGGTTTGTAATAACTAGAACTATGGAAAAGTGGCAGCAGACAGCAGATATTTGATACAATTTAATTTTCAGCACATAGTAGGAGCTGAATAAAAGCCTTGTTTTTATTTTATTGATTTGAGAGAGAGAGAGAAACATCAATTTGTTTTTCCACTTATTTATGCATTCACTGTTTGATTCCTGTGCGTGCCCTGACTGGTGATTGTGAACCCACAACCTTGGCACATGGGGAGTATACTCTAACCAACTGAACTACCTGACAAGGGCAAAGCCCTAGTTTTTAAGGAACTCCCTGCATAGTGGAAAGAATAGACAGAAAGATAATTGAGTCTGACTGGTGGTGGTGCAGTGGATAGAACATTGACCTGGAACCCCAAGGTCGCACATATTAGAAGCAATTATTGAACAACTAAAGTGATGCAATTGCAAGTTGGTACTTCTCATATCTCTCTCTCTCTCTCGCCAATGTATATATACATGGTTCTCCCAGAGGACCCTTCCTCTGAGCCTCCACTCCTCCATGAAGTTCTTCTATTCCTGTAAAACTGGCTTTCATCTTCAGTTTACCCCTCTCCACTTACCATCTTCCAACAACTACCCTACATCCTGTTCCCAAGAACTTCCATTCATTTCACCTTGGCCACACACAGGAATCATCAGCTAGAACTGCAACATTTCTGAAAACTTAAATTCTAACATGCTAGTTTTCACCACAACCTGCCTTCCTATATTCTGAACAAATACTGGGCCCCTCATGGCACAGTCATGACAGATGACAACACAGCAGAAGAAACCCAACCTTGTAATAAAAAACTATTTATTTAAAATAATTTAAATCTTACCCTGGATAGGTGGCCCAGTCGGTCAAGGTGTCGGCTCCATACACCAAGGTTGTGGGTTTGACCTCCAGGCAGGGCTCATACAGGAATCAACCAATGAGTGCATGACTAAGTGGAACAATACTCTCTCTCTCTCTCTCTCTCTCTCTCTCTCTTAAATCAATTAAAAAAAAATTAAAACAATGTCAATCTCTATTTTGTTTCTCAAGGGAACCATAGAGGCGGCTTCTCCCCCAAACCATCCCTTCCAGCCCCACTCATCCCCTTACAGAGTTACCCTCCAGCTTCAAGTCTGTTCTTTCTTTTTTAATTAAAAAAAATTTTTAATTGATTTTAGAGTGAGGAAGGGAGAGAGAGAAATAGGAACATTGACCTATTCATGTATGTGCCTTGCCCAGGAATCGGACTGGCAACCTCTGTGCTTCGAGAGGAAGCTCTAACCAACAAAGCTATCCAGCCAGGTCATCAGCTCTCTTTACATCACTTTGGTTTTGCAAAACAGAAGAGCACTGGAGTTGAACAAGTAGAAATGCATTCTTCCTCCAGCTACATCCTACTCTCCAAGGAACTGAACCTTGCAGCCTACAACTTACTCTAGACGGCGAGGAGACACCTCCTTAGGAACCCTTCTGTGTCCCCTATCTGGGCTAGGTTCCTCTCCTTTTTCATAGCACCCCACACGCAGGCCTGGAATTTTTGTCTTATCTGACTTTCTCAGCTACTAGACTGTGAACTTTCTGAGGACAAGGACCACGTGTTCCCTTTTATCATCCCCTGAATAGCATTCAGACCTTTGAGCACACATTATACAAAATAGCCTATCTTCGATCTGACCTCTGCAGTTGGTATAATTATTTTCTCATGCTAATGTAAGAGTGGAAGGGGACAGGCAAAAGAAGAGATTAGAAGGGAAGGGGCCTGACCAGGTGGTGGCGCAGTGGATAGAGCGTCGGACTGGGATGCGGAAGGACCCAGGTTCGAGACCCCGAGGTCGCCAGCTTGAACGCGGGCTCATCTGGCTTGAGCAAAGAGCTCACCAGCTTGGACCCAGGGTCGCTGGCTCCAGCAGGGGGTTACTCGGTCTGCTGAAGGCCCAAGGTCAAGGCACATGTGAGAAAGCAATCAATGAACAACTAAGAAGTCGCAACGCGCACAACGAGAAACTGATGATTGATGCTTCTCATCTCTCTCCGTTCCTGTCTGTCTGTCCCTGTCTATCTCTGCCTCTGTAAAAAAAAAAAAAAAAAAAAAAAAAAGAAGGGAAGGGAACCAGCACATAGGACACTTATTAGAAGCCAGACACGAGGCCAAGCATTTACATCATTATGTTCTTAAGTTTTTGGGTTTTTTTTTTTAATTTTTAATTTATTCATTTTAGAGAAGTGGGGAAAGAGAGAGAGAGAGAGAGAGAGAGAAGGGGGGGAGGAGCAGGAAGCTTCAACTCCCACATGTGCCTTGACCAGGCAACCCCGGGCTTTTGAACTGGTGACCTCAGGGTTCCAGGTCAACACTCTATCCACTGTGCCACCACAGGTCAGGCTATGTTCTTAAGTTTTGATCTCTTCATAAGGCAGGCAATAGTATACCCATTTTGCAGATAAACAAAATGAAACTCACAGAGATAAAGTGATAAGTAATTAATTAAGGATCACATCAAAGCTTGGATTTTAGTCTGATTCCAAAAATATGCATCCTTCCAGATACTATGACAACATGATTTGATTCCAGTTTGTAACACAATGGCTTATTTGTTGAACAACAACAAAAATAGAGATAGTCAATTCTAATTAAGAAATTAGGCTAATGAATATAGTTTCCAGAGACCCCCTTCTCAGGCCAAAATTCTCATATTTCCAGCTTCTCAATGCTTATTGGCATCTACATTGTCAAGAGAATAGGCTAGTGTATCTCTGTGTAGTCGTACATGTGTATGTCACATGTTTTGAATTTTACAGGGTTTGTTGGGCCTGTTGCTGGTCTTCCAGACACCGTGAGAGGTACCTTAAATTGACTTCCTGCCCTCCATTTCCTTCCTAAGGCTACTGAAGTCCTCCAAGCCTGTCCTCTTGTAAGGTCCTGTCTAGGGAGGTTGTACATCTTGTTGGGCTTCCCTCTGCTCCCCCCACCTCATACTGAGCATTTAGAACTGGTGGTTTCCCCCAGCTGTCAGCTGGTAAGGATGGAGCCAGTGACTTTGGCTTTCCCCCAGCAACAGTTAATAGGAAATGTTTTGATTGGTTTAGAGTCGTGCTCTTAACCAATAAATGTTCAATTCTACTTTGTTGTCCCTCCCACACACACAAGCCCTGGCCAATGAGATATTGGTTTTGTCATTTACTGTCAATGTGGTGTTTAAGAAAACAAAATACTGTAATTCTACTCGGAGATGAAAAAATGGGGCTGAGATGGAGTGGTCATGTAAATGAGTGGCCCATCCCACAGCTCCACCGCCCCCAACCGGCTCTCCCACCCCCACCACAGAAGTAGTGGTTGGACAAATGCCCAGATTCTTCTGCTCTGACCACAGAAGCAGACAGTTTCAGGGGTAGAAAGAGCTCAAGGAAGTTGCCGCTACTCACAGTTATTGCTTCAAACTCAAACACACGAACAATTGCCTTCCCATAAAACGGTTGTCTGAACTCGACTCTGCTTACTCTTCTCCTGGGACAGGGCACTCCCTACCTTGGCAGTCACTGGCTCTTCCTTCCAACTCATCCTGTTCCCTCTTGTTCCTTCTAAAACCACGGTACTTGAATGTCTCAGTGCCTCACCCTTCCTGCTATTTCCGTTTCTCCTCCTGCTCAGGCACTAAGCAGGAAGACTGGGGAGACTGCACTCACCTTGACTCTTGTAAGGAGGTAAGCACTCCCTACCCTTCCCCAGACCCAGGATATTAGGCAGCATCTCCAGCCCGGTTCTGGGAAGGGGGTGGGGGGTGAGCACTCCAGAAGGAATCAGACCTTGCCTGGGACGGAGGACCAGCTGCCCATTGCTTCTCTTCTCTCCTCCTGCACTGTATGCTTCTAGCCACCCACCCAGTCACAGATGTGGCATCTATACTGAGTCCCTTTCTGGGAAAAACTTCTTCATGCCATTCAGAACCCTACTCAATGAGTCAAGGGCTGCCTCTTAAAGTCACCCACATAAAAGTGATTATCAAAGTGTGACCATGAGCACTAAATAAAGGTAGAAAAAGCTGTCATGATTCTTCTTAAGGCCTAGCCCAAGATACCTTCCTCTTCTTTATTTTATTTTATTTTTTTTGTGAGAGACGGTGGCTGGGTTGGGTGTGGGGAGATAGACAGGGACAGATAGACAGAAGGATGAGAAGCATCAACTTGTAGTTGTGGCACCTTAGTTGATCATTGATTGCTTTCTCATATGTGCCTTGTGAGTGAGGAGGCTCCAGCTGAGCCAGTGACCCCTTGTCAAGTCAGTGACTGGGCTCGAGCCAATGAGCGACCTTGGGCTCAAGCCAGCAACCTTGGGCTTCAAGCCAGTGATCATGGGGTCATGTGTATAATTCCACGCTCAAGCCAGCGACCCTGCACTCAAGCTGGTGAACCTGCTCTCAAGCCAGTTACCTTGGGGTATCAAGCCTGGGTCCTCAGCATCCCAGGCCAATGTTCTATCCACTGTGCCACTACCTGGTCACGCGCCACACTGTTCCTTTGGCCCTTATCATACAGTTCCTTTACCATCTTGTTGTTTCTTGTGGAGGTTTAAGTACACAACCTCCCCTGAAGGCGGTGAACTCCTTGTCATAGCATATGTCCATACCTCACATGTACTTGGCACAGAGCTCTGCTTGCTGTCACATGAGCTCCTGGTATTGGTGGTCTAATTTTGCTCATTAGATGAAGCAGCTAAAGATCACTCTGTCCTTGGCCGACAGCAGGAAAGGCCAGGGCCAAGCACAGCCTTGGGGATTGTGTGCTAGAAGGAAGAGATGGTGGGTGGGTGTGGGTAGGTGTGGGGTTTTTGTTCCTGCAACTGCTAAGGGCCTAGGGCAGTGGTCAGCAAACTGTGGCTCTGAGCCACATGCAGCTCTTTGGCCCCTTGAGTGTGGCTCTTCCACAAAATACCACGTGCAGGCGCTACCTCGATAAGAAATGTACCTACTTATATAGTTTAAGTTTAAAAAATTTGGCTCTCAAAAGAAATTTCAATTGTTGTACTATTGATAGTTGGCTCTGTTGACTAATGAGTTTGCCGACCACTGCCCTAGGGGATGCACAGGTAGCATAGAGTACAGGGCACTGTGTTAGGCACAGCCGATATAGAAACTGATCAGCAAGCCAAGCCCCAGTGAGTGCAGCAAACACAACCTCCCCAGCCCGCCTGGGCCCCAGTCCCAGCTCCATATCCCCAGCTGCTCACTATCTTCCCTCCTCTCACCTAAAAAGAGAGAGAGAGAGAAAGAGAGAGAGAGAGAGAGACTTGCCATATACGAGAGTCTCAATTAAAAAAAAAAATCAACCAGTGAATGCCTACAGAGGTGGAACCAATAAATTGATGTTTCCCCCTCAGCTCTAAGTCAGACCCTGCTCCCTCTCCTAAGTGCTTCCCACCACAACTGTTCCCACAGAGCCTCAGGTAGCAGTCATCACCAAGCGCTCGTCTGTGTCCAAGCAGCTGTTCTTGTGATCTTCACACCTTCACACTGTTAGCAGTTGTGCTTGGAGCCAAGTGTTCATTTTGTCTCATGCGCTTGGGAACAGAATTGTCCCTTCTCTGGTCGTCCCTCAGAATCCAGGATAGGGTTCTGCCAACCAGAGGGCCTGAGCCAGGGTATGGGCCAGCTCCACTGACACGGCTTTTGGCCACTTTCAGGGGCACTGCAGTCCCCATTGACATGGCAGAGACAGAAAGGCGATGACACTCACTGGTGGCGGCTGCCATTCGCTGGTTTATTTACATTAAGTCCCACAGCAAATCTTCAAGGGAGGTATTATTATTGGCAACTGAGGACACTGATGTTCAGAGGTGTGGAGCCAGGATGCAGCCACAGCTGTCTGACTCCAAAAGGGGCACATAAATAGCAGAATTCAATTTACATTTAAAAATATAATAATCCCTTACTCCCTGAAGACCTGCCCTGTCCTTGAACCTTCCTTTCCAAGAAAACACATCTCAGGGAGAGGAAAGCAGGGCAAGATGTACCTCATACACAAACACGTGCACACTTCCTCGCACACAGACACACACAGGTCACTTGGGCTCAGCACCTTTGCCCTGGGTTTCCTGGCCAGGGTGAGGGCTTTGAGGGATAGGGGTCAGTTTCCCCGGGATCCCTTCCCTGGGGCTAAATAAAAGTGAATAAATACTAAATAAATACAACAGGGCCACCCTGCCTTCCCTTCCCTCCTGTAACCAGCAGGGCAAAAGGGGCAGTTTAGACAGGGGACTGCTTCCCAGCCCCTTCCGTCCACTGGTGCTGCCTCCAGGGCAGGAACGGGGCAGGGCCAGCCTGCACATCCTCATTTTGTCTTGTTGTGGGGGCTCGCCCCTCCCCACTGTGTCCAGCGAGAGGCCTCTTTCTCTCTGCTAAGTCCAGACCCCGGTGCCCAGAAAGGGCAGCCGGGACAGTGAGGCTATTTCCTGCCCGCCCAGGGGCGCCGCTGGAGGAACTCCAGAATCTGGGCCTTGCGGTGCAGCCAGTCCTCGGGAGCAGGACGCGGCCGCGAAGGGGCCGGCCGGGGCACAAAGAAGCTGTACCGGAGGCGGGCGTTTTGGGGGTCGCCGGCCACCAGGACCTGCAGCGTTAAGGGCTGGGCAAGTGGCCCATGGCCAGCCAGCGTCTGGGAAGCCGCGGTGGCCCCACTGTAGCGCAGGCTGGCGCCCCCAGGCAGCATCACATCGGTGGAGGAAGGAGTCAGCGTGTATTCACCATTAAGGGCATAGGAGCCATCTGTGAGCTTCAGGGCCAAGTAGAGGCTCCGGACACCAGGGGTGCCCTGCTGCCGCACCAGGATGTGGGTGGCCCCTGCTGGTATAGTGACCACACTGTTGTATCCGTACCTGTGGGGAAGCAGTAAAGTGGGCTCAGCATCCTCCTAAATCCCCTCAGCCTTCTGAGCTGTGTGTGAATTTACATGTGTGAGTGCATGTGTGTGTATGTGCGCACATGTATACGTGTGTATGTATCTGTGTATGCATGTATGTGTGTGAGTGTATGAGTGTGTGTGCATGTAAGTATACATGTGTTAGTGAGCATGTGTGCACCTGTGTGTGTGAATGTATGGTGTATGAATGTACTGAGTGTATGCATCTCTCTGAGTATGCATGTATATGTGAGTGTATACGAGTGTGTGTGCATGTGTGAGTATACATGTGTGTATGCAAACATATACACGTGACCTATGGGAGTGCACGTGCACACACATGTATGTACATGTGTATGGGCTGCACGAGTGTGGGTTTACATGTGTCTCATCACATGTACAAGTGTGCACATGTGTGAGTATACGTTTGTGCATCTGTGTGTGTATGTATGTGTATGTACGTGTGTGAGTGTATTTGTGTGTGTGAGTGTGTGTGTAGAGGGCTGTCTCCAGTCTGGATCTCAGCTACCTGCCAATGTACCTCTGACCTCTGGACTTTATACCTGCTATCCCCTCACTCAGGTGCCCTTCTAGGCCTGACCTCCTTCGTGCCTGTCCAATTCCTACTCTCCCTCCAGGAGGAAGGTCACCTCCTGGCGGAGCCTGTAGAAGGGGTGGGACCCTACTGCAACTGCTGTCTTGTCTGTCTCCCCCACTAGACTCTGAGAGAGACAGCGCTGAGCTCACCCTTACGCCCCAGGCCCAGGATAGTGTTCAAGGAGGTGGGAGGAGGAAATAAACAGCAGATGAACCTGAACTTCCTGAAGGAGCCAGACTGCTTGCTGCAGCTAGAACCGTCCCCGTCACACACCATGCATTTGTCAAACTTCTTTTTGGAGCCAATGATGTGGTCACAGCCAGCATGGATGCAGCGACCCTGGACACAGACCGAGGAGCTGTCCAGGGAACAGGGGGTCCCGTCTACCACCTGAGAAAAGAAGTGGAGAGAGGTAAAGGTTCCTTCGACGTCCAGAGTGGCTGGTGACCTTACATGAACCAGATCTCATGAGGGAGGGGTTGTGGATGGAGTGGGGGGGAGCCCCAGCCACCTTACAGAATGGTAATCAAAATGACAGCAACAGTGATAAAAGCCACTGTCTTCAGAGCTCCTTCTCTAGATGTGGCACTGTGCTACGTGTTTTGTAAACATTTATATATAAATCGCACAACTAGAACTTGAGGGTTGTCGAGCTGGTACTCTGAGGTTCAGAAAGACTAAGAACTTGCCCAAGGGTTGCACAAATAGGCAGAGAAGCCAAGGTGGGAAATGCAGGACTGATCGCAGGACCATCCGGAGTCTCAACACCAAGCCCTAAACCCTGACAGCACCATCCCAGACGGACACTAGAGGGCAGCCAACCTGTAGGAACGCTGCTCCCCAGCAGAGGGAGCATACCGCTGGGGCTTTTCTTCCTCCTTTAGTCTCCAGCCTTTGCCCCTACCCCAGAGAGGGAGTTCAGGGGCATCACTATCTCCAGGAGGCCTGTCCAGTGAGGGAGTGGCTGTCCATGAGCTGACTGAGGCTCCACTGTGATTTGGTAGAGTAGCCCATGCAAAGGGGGTCAGAGACTTGCCCAGGAAGCCACACTTGTTTGCATGCTCACGATACAGAGCATGGGAAGAGGTGGTGAGAGGAGGACAAACCAAGGGAAAAAACAGGCTAGCTCTGCCTGATGGGCCACTTGTCCAGAGTCTGGGGTTGGTTCTCCAAATGCCCATGGAGAGATAGGTCCCATGGACCTCTGGGCTAGCCTGGCAGGGCTGTGGGGGCAGCCAGCAATGGCCCGTGTCTTCAGAAAGCAGAGGGACTGTTGGGAGTGTGTGAGGACGGGCAAGCCCGGGCATCCTGGTCCTCACCCGCGGCTCCAGCACATAGTAGTAGCCCAGGGCCTGGGCCTGGCAGGTGAGTTTGCACTGGTCCCGGGGGGCCACACCCGTGTAGCGAGGGACCCAGTCCATGGGCCCTGGGAAGCCCTTGAAGAGGTCGGTGCGGTGGTTGTAGGCAGCACACTGCTCTTCACGGAAGGTCAATGCTGGAAGGTGTGCAATGCACAGTCAGGCCCCCTCCAACCCCCCCCCCAGCCCCTGCACCTTGCCCCTCAGACCCCTACACAGCTGGCACCTCTCTCCCCCCAGACTGCCAAGGAAGGTCCTGAGCAGTAAAGTCACCGCCCTCCACTGCAGGGACCGTCCACACCGCCTGGTCACCGAAGCGCTTGCCTCCTTCCCCCAGGGATCCGGTCGCTCCCAGTCCTCACCTGAGCCCACCGGGCAGTCCTGGGTGCTGCAGGAGCGGAAGCGGGTGCGGCGGCCCTCACAGTACTTGCCACCATTCCGGGGGACAGGCTGTGTGCAGTCCCGGGAGGAGAACTGGACACCACCCCCGCAGCTCCGAGAGCAGTCTCCCCATGATCCCCAGGGTCCCCAGCCACCAGCCTGCGGCACCTGTAAAAGCACAGAATGGAAGGGTGGTAAATATGCTCTCACCTGAGCTCCGGGCCAGCCCCTGCTCTCCAGGCCCTCTGCCCCACCCTGCCTGCGACCTCACCTTGAAGTCCTGGAGCTGGTCCACGTGGAGGCAGCGGCCACCCATGCAGGCCTGTGAGGGCCCGCACGGGGTGCCATCTGCCCATGGTGAATGCTTGGTCTGGCACATGGCATGACCATTGAGATGGCCAGAGCACCAGAGGGCAGCACAAGGCGGTGGCAGCTGTGGACAGTGGTGCGAATCTGGCCCAAAGGTCAGCTGGCACTGGCGGTCAGCATCATAGTCTTTGCCGGGGAAAGTCACAGGCAGGTGCAGAGGAGCCTCTGGCTTGTCTAAGAGACAGTGTCCTGGGAAGGACGCAAGGGTATGGAGTCAGAGGTGGGCCAAGGTGGCACTCCGGATTGCTACCTGAGAGCTTGGTCTCCCTGGGGCCTGATGGATCCTAGGACCCAAATCCTAAGCCTGCTAGAAGCTTTAAATAGCGACTGCAATTTTCTGAATGCTTATGACGACATGATCAGCACTGGCTAACCGCCTTTCCCACACCTATGAAGCAGTTACCATTGTCCTGCCTGTCTTACAGATCAGCCACACAGAGGCAAAGTAACTTAGTCACACATCCACACACATCTAAAGAACAGAATCAGGATAGAAAGCAAGGTGCCACATCTTTTGCTTTACTCGCTCTACCTGCTCTCACCAACCACTCTGCCCAGGGGTGGTCCCCCTGCTGGGCTTGCAGAATTCAAGTGACAACGTAGTCACCTCCTCCCAGCCAGCCCATTCCAGCACTGGACGTCTGAGACCCTCCGAAGCTTGGTTCTAATTTTTTTGAGCCAAAACATGCCTCCTCTGGCTGTGCTGTTTATTCTGGGAGGAAGTGGGTGCCACACAAAGACAGCAGCACTTCTCACCCCATCCTACACTGCAGAGGGAGGGAGTCCACTGGGCCCATTCGGGAGGTGGAAGTACTAAGTCCTGCCCAGGGAAAGGGGAGTGCCACCGGCTTACCGTAGCCGTTGTCCAGGAAGTCCGTGATGAAGCGGGCGCTGCAGGGGGACCAGGGCTCCTCGGCGTCCACCTGAGCCATCACAGGGGCCATGACATGGCGGGAGGTGCTCCCAGGCCCATTCAGACCGACACACGGCTTGGAGTTGTCGTGGAGCATATTGAAAACATGGCCTGTGGGAGGAGAGGCCCTGCTGGAGTCCAAGCGTCCCCTCCCTGTTCCCTCAGGGGGCTACAGGGCCATCATGAACCTGGTTGCAGCTGTGATTGTACCCCCGGCCCCACTCACAGACGGTGCCCTGAAGGCTCTTCAGTATGGAGCCCCATCAGAGCTGCTCTGCAGCTCCTTTCCCCAAAATAACTCACGGCCCCGCCTTACCCACTTTCCTTGTAGCCAGCATTCCCAACCATCCCTGATCCCACCCATTCCATCCCTGATTCTTGTGAGTAATGCCTCTTTCAGTACTGTGCTATCCCCTACACACACACACACACACACACACACTACACTCATACACAGTTACAGTGGGTTTCCACATACACAGATACCACGGACACACATACACACACTCAGATTAGAGACCAGTGATAGCCCTGGACCTAGGCCTAGAGAGGAGGAAGAAACCCTTTGAGAGCTCATGTCCCCTTGTCTCGCCCCTGACACCTTTCTCCTCCATCCCGGATGCCACAGGGCCTCAGGCCTCCATACCCAGCTCATGAGCAGCAGTGAATGCTGACTGCAGCCCATCGTCCTCCACGATAGCACAGCTGCGAGCCGGGTCACACACGGTGCCCACGTCGGCCATGCCCAGGGTGTCACAGGTAGAGACCCCACACAGGTCCTGTGGAGAGGCATCAGAGAAAATGCATGAGGAACCCAGACATCAGGGCACATTGGGCTAAGACTCAGGTTAGGAGGGACGTGGGCTCTGTCCAAGTGCAGAGAGGTGCCGCCTCCCACAGCTCCCACAGGGTACTGTGGCCAGCACGCTCCACGCAGCAGTGCTTCCCAGAGGCTGCAGTGCGTGGCCTGCGGTGCTGGCTGGGGCCTCACCTGACGGGTAAACAGAATGGCCATGTCAAAGTGGTCCAAGTCCGAGTCCTCAGGGGTGTTGAGCCCTCGCTGCCAGGTGCAGAAGCTGCGCAGGGTCTGGGCGGCATTGGGCCCCACCTGGGGCCCTTCCTCGCCTGGCCCCAGGATCACCAGCCGAGTCACCACCAAGCTGACAGGGTTGCGGATGCTTGGGTGCTTGAAGGCCTTCGCGGCTGCGGCCATCACCGTGAGCAGGTAGCGCTTCAGCCCTGCACCGTGAAATGCTGCCATCTTGTCATCTGCCACCACCAGGGTCTCCACGAATCTACTCAGGGAAGCAAAGCGCTAGGGAGAGAAAGAAGAGGAGGCTCCTGAAACAGTCTCCACACCACAGGCCACTTCTCCCCTCCAGTGCTTCTTGGGCCTGGAACTCAGCAGAGCAGGCAAGGCCGCACACACCCCAATGGATTCCTGAAGGTCTTGCCTGGCCCCTCCCCCACCCCCAGATCCCAGGGCTTCTGTGGTAACTCTGAGAAATCAGTTGTTGGGTTCAGAGAAGGGGGGGAGGTTGCCACGTCCCAGGGCTGCTTGGGCCCCAGAGGTGAAAAGCATCTGGGACTGCCTCTGGGAGGGGCTTCGGGGCCCCCAGGCCTGACTGGCAAGGCCCACAGGACTGGGCTACAACGTGTCTCGTGTCTCGGCCCCTGTGTGGTTGGAGAAACAATTCAGTCAGCAGCTAGGGCTGGGGCCAGATCTCAGCCCTGTGGAGGATGTGGAGGGAGCCTCTGGTCTGCACTGAAGCTAGAGAGGAAAAGAAGGAGGGAGGAAGGGGGAGTGGGAGGGAGGAGAGGATCGAGCTTCAGGCAGCCTTGCAGTCGGACTAGTGTGGAAAGGGGACTGACCACAACGAGGTGTGGGATGCCTTTCCTCCCTCTACTCCTGCCCTAGTTTGCAATTTGTCAGGACAATTTTGAAAGCAGCATCAGAAGCCAGACACCAATCCCTTGGGCCTCAAATCTCATTCTTTTAGTTGGTTTGTGTGTGTGAGGAAAATCAAGTTTGGGGCACAGAAAAGAGTCAAGGTCAAGGCACTGTGAGGAGAGCTTTCTACCTGGGGACCGGGGCAGCAGGATGCCAAGCTGGGCTGGGTGGAGAAGGGAGAGCTATTCCCCACACAGAGCCTCTGCCCCACCTCTGGGAATCCTTCTTGGGTTCAGGTTCTGGCCAGAAAAGTCAGGGTGGGGAGAAGCCAGTGCCTTCGAGGGAAAAGTTCACAGAAAGAAAAAAAACGCAAGCCAGACTAGGGAAGAAGCTGAATGACCAGAAGTAAATGTGGGTGAAGAGAAGGGACACAGAGGTCAGTGGGACAGATACAGTGGGAGGTAGCTGCAGGACAGACTCCAGGGTGGCCTACCTTGGCTCTTCGGGGGCTGGGCCTGGGGTTCCCGGGAGGAGCCTTGACGTTGCACATAGGGCCCTGGCTGCTGGCAGGGTTCTTCCGGCGTAGGATGTGAGCCCCAGGTCCCCCAGCAGAGTTAGGGGTGCCTCCCTCCAGGGGCTGGATGTGCAGTTCGGTCCCCCGATACTGCAACACCCCTAACAGGGCTCCCCCGTCCCAATGCAGAGATGCCACCGACTCTGGATCACCATTGATGGTGCCTGTGAGGTAGGTGCCCGGCTCCGCCCCGCCCAGCAGCTCGGGAGCCTGGCCCAGGTACTGCACCGTCAGCCCCTCCACGCGCACACCCGGGTCCTGCTCCAGCTCTAACAGTAGCACCTCTCCAAAGGCCGGCAAGCGGTACCACAGCCTGGCGGGGACTCCCAAACCAGGCAGGATGCTGCCATTGAGCTTCTCAGGAAACACGACCTCCTCCTCCCCGGAGAAGGGGCCTGCCGGCCAGGCTAAGGGCAGGAAAGAGGCCAGCAGCAGCAGGAGCAGCCAAAGGGTTTGGGATCCCCACAGCCAGCAGCCTGCCCAGGCCCAGCCCCTCCCAGGATGCGGGTCTGTCCGGGACATGCCACGGTGCTGCAGCTGGGAGGGTCTGAGACCGTCTGGGCACAGCGTCCTTCACGCCTTGGCTTTGTGGAAAGCTCCTCTCTGCAGTCCGGGGCTCGGACAAGCGCCAGGGTCAGAGGCAGAGTTTCAGAGGGCTGGGGACCTTCAGACGAGATGGAGAAAACTTGTCCCTTGGCTTGGGAGAGGTGCCTAGTGGCCAGGCTCCTGGCAACCCTCCTCTTCTGGGTCTTTGTCTCTCCCTGTCTCTGTCTCCCACAGCTTCTCTGGCCACTCTGTAGCCTCAGACCCTGGTTTCTCCTCTGTGCCTTTGTCTCTGTCTCTCTCCTGCCCTCTCTCCTGTGTCTCTGTGTCTGCGGGTCTCCCTGAGGGTCCTTCCCAGACTCTCCCCGCCAGCTCTTTTAAGCATCCCCAGCCCCTGCGACTGGGATTGGCTGAGCTGTAAGCCATTCAGCCAACAGCTCTGTTGGTAGGAATTAGCTGGGTGTCTCATTCCTTCCCAAAACTCCAAGTTTTTTGTTTTCCTTTAAAAAAAATGGGACTTGCCCAGGGGAGGGGGATCCCTAACAGCCGGATGATGGATCACAGGCGCTGGGCCAACTGATGACATCGTCTTTTCCCAAACTCTCAGCTGTCTCGTTCCCTATTTAGCAGACAGAGCCCCAAGAGGGGCAGGAAGTCAGGGAAAGGGCCTGGCCAACACGCACAGAAAGGACCAACGTCCCAGGAGGATTCTGGCTCCCACTGTCTATGCTGGCATGGCCCCCTTTTTCTCAGGGCTCCTCCAGGCTGCCCTCTCCTCCTAGGGGCAGTTTTCCAGGGCTGAGGAGTGAAGGAAGTGCTGGGAAAGGCAGGTAAATAGGTAAGGCGGCATCAAGAAGTGGACAAAGAAAGGAGGTGGCTTGACACTGTCAGGGCAGGACCATACAGGAGCGGGGAGATGGGACACAGTGGTCAGGGAATTTATTGCCCAAAGGCAGGATGAGTCTGCTTAGAACGGGCACATGGAGAGGGCAAAGGGCAAGGCAGGAGGGTTACCACGTTTCCTTTTATAGAGTCGGATCCAGAGTGGCACCTTCTCTTCTCTAACATTCTTTTCTTCCTTGGGCTCCCCCTTCTCAAGTTACCACTTCCTGCCCCCTCCAAGGCCTAGAACAGCCATTCCGCCCCCACCTCTCAGAGCTCCCCCTCCTCACTTCCTGATTCCCCCCTTCCCTGGCTTGGCTCCCAGTAGTAGCTCCCCTGGTTTTTGGCTTGGCTCCTACCCACTCCCAACTGCTCTAAAACCTCCCCAGCCTCCAGTCAGCCACCCAGCACAGGAGAGACGGGCCCTCTCAGGAACCCAGATGCACTCAGTGCTGGCCCATCTGAAGGAATCCCTCTTCTGGCCCCACCTTGCCCTGAGAACCCAATCGTTCCGTTCCTGGAATACCCACCCAGTCATCTTTTATTTCTCAGTCCCATGGGATAGGGACATGGGACAAGGGAGGCAGCAATCAGGGTAGAAATAGAAACAGGAACCCAGGGTCTGACATGGGGAGAGGGCTGGAGGGAGGAAGAAATGATGTCAGGGAGAGGAAGCAAAATGACTCCCTTGGTTCTAAACTGGAGAGAACTCAGCAGACGGGCCTCCGGAGTGGGCTCTCAATGCAAGGGGTAAGGGCTTCAGAAATAGGGCAATGTCTGCTCACCCATTGCTGTGGCCACTCCTTTCCCCAGGATATCCCCAGGAAGAAGGGTGCAGTCAGAGGTCCCTTTCCTTTCCCAGAGATGGGCCATCTTCCCCCATTAGTCCCTTCACTCTCCTCTGCCTTGTCACCTCCTGTCTCCCACATCACATCCACCAGAACACTTCCTTCCCCTCCCTGCTCAGGTTGCTAATACCTGCCCTGGTGCCCATCCTTTCCTGTATCACCCACCCACCCTGTAACTGTCAGACCTACCCTTGACCTACCACATGCCTTGACCCTGGTCCTAAGTGGAGGGGGTTGGAGCTGTAGCCAAACAAAGGCTGGGAGACCAGAAGGGGCCGGGGCAGGAGGTGCCATCACCAGAGGATTTCTATTGCTCCTTTCCATCCCCCCATTCTGAGATGAGGACAAAGGGGGTGACTAAGCAGCAGGAGACAAAGGGCCTTAGAGTTGCAGCAGCAGTGCGTGTGGGGGATGGGGGTATCCGCAGCAGGGAGAAGGCACAAAAGATGCAGTGTCCTAGGCAGCCCCCCAGGATCCCTAACCCCAGTTTCAGATCAAGTTGTCCCCCAGGCCAAGCAGCCCAGTGTCCATCCTGACCTCTCCCAGGCTGGATTCAGGCAAATAAATGCAGTCTCCCCATCACCAAACTCACTATCCCAGGGAAAAAGGTGGGGAAGGAGGGGGCAGTAGGTAGAGCCTCCCCCTGACTCTGTGGGGGCTGTCCAGTCTACCCAGGTCCCAGTCACCCCACCCTTTGGTATGGTTCCCATTAGGTCAAGTCCCAGACCAGAAGTCTGGCTTGCCCCAATTTCTCCGCAGCTAAGAATTCCTCTCTGCCTCTGTCTCTGTCCTGGTCTGTCTGCCCCACCCTGCTGCCCTGCGGGTGGGCTGTGACCAGGGACCCCTAGGAGGGTCTGGGGGTGACTTCTCCTCTGGATCCGAGGCGGGGTGGGGGGCTTGCAAACTCAGGGCTGGCCCAGTTGGAACTGGGCTTGTTGGCAAAGGTAGAGCAGAACCGGCCTCCAGGGATGGGCTCCTCCATACAGCATGGGGTCAGAAGCCTGGTGGTAAGCGCATTTCTGTGGTTTTGGCCAGGGCCGAACCAGGGTCCGGAAGACATGAGGGGGCAGGCTGGAGTTGGGGTGCGGGGCATCCCTATGGGCAATATCAGGTCACTCTAGGGGCCGCCCCTCCAACGCCCCGCGGGACTCCAAAGCTGGTGGCCTTGGCAGCCAGCTCTTCCTTCGTGGAGGTCTGGCGGCGCCTGTCAGACCGCCCGGCTTCGCTCCCTAAACCATGTGCGACATCTGGAGACAAGCTGGCTCTCGGGTGGGGAGTAACTGGCAAAGCCTGGGGCCACCTCAGGAGGGCAAGGGAGGCGGAGGCGGGAGCGCGCGCGGTTTCTCGAGCTCCCGCCTGGAAAGGCCGGTGAGGAACGATTGGAACAGGCACTCTGTCCCTGTCATTCAAACCACAGCAAGGCCGAGGCCCAGAGCGCAGAACCGGACGTCGTCAGGTTCAGCTCGGGATCTCGCCAGCTTCCAAGATGGAGGCCGCCCTGTGCGGGTGGGCGAGAAGCGACCGGAAGTGCGAGGGCGGGACTTCCGCCCGGCACCCCTCCCGCCGCGCGCAGCAGAAAGATGGTGGCACTGAGGGCTCTGTGCGGCCTTGGGGGCGCCGCGGCGCGGGGTCTGCGGTCCGGGGCGGGGGCCCGGCTGCAGGTGCAACCCAGCAGGTGAGACCCAGGGCCGCCCACCGATGCGTTGGCCTCAAGGCTGGGGACTCCATGGCCACTGGGGCCCCGAGGAAAGGGTGACCCGAGCCTGTGACCCCTCTCCAGGCCCGCTGTCTCGGGCGTCAGGGGCCGCGGCGCCCGTTCTAGCCGAGGCAAGTGGGTCTCGAGCTCGTTCGGCCAGCGGTGAATCAGGCCAGGAAAATCCTGCCCCGCAGCGTTGAGACCGTGTCCCCTTCTCCTTATCTCTGCTGCTTCTCCTGACCCCCCGTCACGGTGGGGTGACACCGGGGGTCGGTGAAAGCAAGGAACCAACATGACCCCGGCCGGCGCGGCGTCCCCTGGTCGCCCCTGAGCCAAGCGGAGCCAAGCGGCCAGCCGGCTTCTTCTGTCTCTCCGGCTGACCTTGAGCGAGCAGCTTTATCGCCTTCCCACTCAGGAGGACGGGGATGGAATGCCCCCAGCCTTCGTGCACAGGGTGATGGATGAAGGGATATGGGAAGAAGTCGTTACGGGGAGGGACGTCTAGGGGTCCAGCTGGTTCTGCCAATGACTTGGTGAAGAATCCCAGACACATACCTTCCCAGGTGTCTGCCACCCTGAGAGTGAGAACAGGAGCCAGCACTTCTCAGCCTCCTGTCTTTAACTCCCTAGAGGTGCCCGGCAATGGCAGCCAGATGTGCAGTGGGCAGAGCAGTTTGGGGGAGCAATCATGTACCCCACCAAGGAAACAGCCCACTGGAAGCCTCCACCTTGGAATGGTGAGTGCCTAGAGCCCCTGCCCCAACCTGGGTTGTAGGTGCTCTCTGTCAGGCAGGTTGTAGCCCCCACCCTTTCTGATTCTTGCACTGTGCAATGCAACAAGCATAACAGTGATCATAGTAGGTTTTTGTCAGGTAAAGAAGGAACAGAAGGACAGTCCAGGAGAAAAGAAAGAGTAGGTCCCAGCCAACCCTCGAAGGTCTCTACCCAAATTGTGGCCTTAGCTTCAGCTTTTCCCAGAGGTTCAATATGTTTCCATTGCCCTTGCTGGACAAGGTGGTTTCCCCACTGTCACACAAGTGAAACTTTCCTTTCCTCAGCACAAACATTTCTTCTCCATCAAAACTAGCTTTCCACTTTGACTTTTTGGTTCTGGTAAGTCCCTTTGGTTCTTTTCTCTCTTTTGCCCTACATGTCTGTGTCCAGTAAGTTACCAAGCCCTGCAATTTTTTTTAAATTTCAAATTAATTTTAGAGAGAGATGGGGGTGTGTGTGAGAGAGAAACATTGATTTGTTGTTCCACCTATCCGTACATTTATTGGTTGAATCTTGTATATGCCCTAACCGGGGATCAAACCCACAGCCTTGGTATATGGAACAATGCACCAACCAACTGAGCTAACTGAGCAGGGCCTGTAATTCTTTCATAATGTTGGACATCTGGGCATCTTTCCCTTTCTTGTTCAGATTTATTTTGTATCAGAACTTGATTACTTCAGGAGTCTCTTTACTGGGTTCCTGTCCTTGACCTAATTCCTGTCCAGATATCCTGTACAGTGTCATGGACTTCATTGTCCCCTAACGTCATTTTGCCACATCAGTTACTGTCATACTCAAAAAACCCTTAGAGGTACTTTTAGTTACTTTTCAAAAGCTTAACAGTAAAAATAGCTGGGTGCTTACCAAGTAGTTAGTGTTTTGTATGCATTATCTCACTTAGTACTTACAACAACCCTCAGAGTGGTACTAGTATTATCCCAATTTTGAGGAAGTTATGATGCAGGGAGATAAAAACTTGATCAAGGACACACAGGTGGAAATGCACCCAGGTCTGTCTGACTCCAAAGCCCACAAGTGAAGAATTTTGGTTGAAAAGTTCAGCTCTAGTTTCAAATCTCAGTTCACCATTTACCAGTGAATAAAGTACCTTCTTCAGAGCATTACTGTAAGGATTAAATGAAGTAATAATAATAAGTCACTTGGTGTAATGATTGGCACATGGCAGGGCTTCCATAAGTGTTAATGATACTACTGCCTGCCAACACTAATCCTCTGCCTCTCAGTAGATAAGAGGTAAGAGTTCCAGGCATTTACTTCCTTGTATCTAAGATTTGGCCTGTGTTGATGTTATAGCTGATGTCTCTTCTATCTGCCTCTGTGAATCATTCCCTGAAAAAAAAAATTTTTTTTATAGAGAGAGACAGGAACAGACAGGAAGGAGAGAGATGAGAAGCATCAACTCATAGTTGTGGCACTTTCGTTTTCATTGATTGCTTTCTCATATGTGCCTTGTCTGGGGTGGAGTGTGTGTGTGTGTGTGTGTGTGTGTGTGGCCGAGGGAGCCAGTGATCCCTTGCTCAAGTCTGTGAACCTGGGCTCGAGCCAGAGACCTTTGGCTTCAAGCCAGCAACCTTTGGGCTCAAGCCAGTGATTATGGGGTCATGTCTATGATCCCTTGCTCAAGATGGCAACTCCACTGATCAAGCCGGATGAGCCGGTGGACCTCAGGGTTTCACTGCGCCACCGCCTGGTCAGTCTCATTTCCTGAATTTAAGAGCCAGCTCAGGTCCTACAAGGCCTTGCAGTGTTTAATGGCTGACCCCCTTCAGTAACTTTGACAGTTTGACATGTGTGACTAGTCTCTCACATGTCTCCGTTCCTCAGGTTAAATTGTAACCTTCTTGAGAGTAAGTCCTGTCCTTTAGTAGTAGTAAGAATGAAGTATTCACTTCCCGTGGGCCATCACCAGATGGTTTTGAAGGGCATTGCATTCTAGTGGTTAAGAGTGTCGACCCTGGAGCTGAACAGGCTGAATTCAGTCCTGGCTCTGCTATTTACTAGCTCAGTGGGAAGTCATTTATTTTTTCTGGCCTCCGTTTTACCAGTAGAATGGTAATAACAACAGTACCTAATATTCATGTGGTTAGGAAAAGCAATTAAAATAAGTAAAGTGCTTAGAGAGTGCCAGGCACATAATAAGGAGCATATAGGTGTTATCTACTATTGTTTTAAAGGGTATTCTGGGCAACATGGGAAGAGTAGGTTTATGGTGCATCGCAGAAAGCTTGGTCCCTTTCCCCTTTTTTTCCCTCCCCTTTTCCCACAAAAGGCCTTCGTGTAGGTTAGGAAACAGTGAGGGGTGCAGTGAGAGATCAACTCTTTGCTGCCTCTTGGGGGCTCTCAAGGAATTGCCACTTTGCTCTGAACTCTTTCCCATTTCTCAGATGTAGACCCTCCAAAGGACACAATGGTGTCGAACCTGACCCTGAACTTTGGGCCCCAGCACCCAGCAGCCCATGGTGTACTGCGCCTAGTGATGGAGCTGAGTGGGGAGATGGTGCGCAAATGCGACCCTCACATCGGATTGCTGCACCGAGGCACCGAGAAGCTCATTGAATACAAGACCTACCTGCAGGTGTGGGTGGGACTTGCGGGGACCTTGGGCGTTGCCAGTCTGCTCCCCAGAGCTGTGGGGGAGGAGGGTTTGGAGGGCAGTAGCCCGCTGAGGCTGGTGAGGACAGTCTTGGCTGAGAAGAGGGCGGGGCTGGCAGCGGCTGAGTAACTTGGATCATCTGGACTTGATTTGTTTGGCAGAAATGCTTTGCGGCCAGAGCTATACTCCGTTTTTCTCTGGCTGACTTATGACTGTCCCCTTGCCCTTCTTGTAGTGCTTTAGTTTCCTTGCTCTGCTCACACTCAATGTCAAAATTGGGGTCCCTGGGGGCAGGGGCAGAGGAAAAAGACGTCAACTCCCCACGATTAACGGCTGATTCTTGTATCTTCCAGCTGTTTTAAGTTTGTTTTTGAAATGCTCAGTGAGTCAGAGTGACTGGGAGGGAGTCTGTGACAGTTTGCCGTTTTTCAGAGAATTGTGTGACCCAAGTGGTGAGGGTCAGAGTTAAAGGAATTGGGTCTGGGAGAGGAATCTGAAGTGTTTTTTCTTACTGTCTCAAAGAAGGATCTTTAGAAGAGGATAATGTGGTTAGCGCGAAGAACCAGCTAACCAGATGGCAGTTCCCCCGAGGGTCCAGACAGTGGTGGCTTCTGGTCCCAGAGCCCATGGAGTTAACCCTGTAGCCTTGTCCCACGTCACAGTGACGTCAGGACAAGAACTGGCTGTCCTAAAGATGGCTCTCAGCTCCACCTCCTTCCTGGAAGCTCACAGCTGGACTTAGTGTCTTGGCATTCTAGGGGAGGAGCCATTCCCAGGAGAGACAAATCTTGGCTTCCTTATGTTCACACTCCTGGGGACGGGGACCCCTAAGACTGATGACCTAGAGGACTGTTAGGAGTGGGGTGCTGGACCCAGGTCATCCTGGGTCATAGTGCAGATTGTTAAGTTTACAAGAATTTTGTGAGCCAGTAGTTGAACAGTCATTGTTAAAATTAAATTATATTTACAATTTAATACGTTACATTAAAAACAAAGGTAAGAAGTACTCAACACTTACCAGGTATTGCTGTGCCATGCTCTGGGGTGCTAGCTCCCGTGTCTGTGATGGAGCGCTATTCAAGGTTACTATGCCCAGAGCTGTGTTCACTTACGAGACATAGGCTGGCCCTGGCCAGTTGGCTCAGTGTTAGAGTGTTGGCCTGGCGTGTGTAAGTCCCAGGTTAGATTCCTGGTCAGGGCACACAGTTGAAGCACCCATCTGCTTCTCCAACTCTTTCCCCGTCTCATGCCCTCCTGCAGCCATGGCTTGAATGGCTCAAGCAGTTTGGCCCTAGGTGCTAAGGATGATTCCATGGCTTCCCCTCAGGCACTGGAATAGCTCCTTTGCCAAGCAGTGGAGCAGTGGCCCCCGATGGGCAGAGCATTGTCTTGTAGGGGGCTTGCCAGGTGGATCCTGGTCAGGGTACATGCGGAAGTCTGTTTCTGCCTCCCGCCTCTCACTTAATAATAAAAAAAAGAGGCGTTGATAGCTGAAAATTGTCCATAGTCAGAGTATTTTCACCAAGGAGCCTGGCAAATACGACTCAGGGCCTCCTGTTGGCTGTCCATCCTGCCCTGTGAGGGCTCCTGGCCCTGAGGGGGAACTCTGTTTCTGCCTCTTCCCAGGCCCTTCCATACTTCGACCGGCTGGACTACGTGTCCATGATGTGCAACGAGCAGGCCTACTCACTGGCTGTGGAGAAACTGCTGAACATCCAGCCTCCGCCACGGGCACAGTGGATCCGAGGTATGCTCAGCCTCTCCAGCTTCATGTGCAGACCCAGCCTCTGCCCAGGACTGTTGTCAGCCTGGACCCTGGGCCCTGTCCTCCTGTCTTCCCTCTCTGCAGTGCTGTTTGGGGAGATCACACGGCTTTTGAACCACATCATGGCAGTCACCACGCACGCCCTCGACATTGGGGCCATGACTCCTTTCTTCTGGATGTTTGAAGAAAGGGAGAAGGTATGAGAAGGAGGGAGGAAAGGAATGGGGAAGGAGGTAAGGAAATAGAGAAGCATGAAGGAGAAAGGAGGTTAAAAGGAGGGAGAAGTGCCCAACCAGGCTGTGGCATAGTGGATAGAGTTGGGAAACAGAGGACCCAGGTTTGAAACCCTGAGGTTGCCGGCTTGAGCACAGGGTCATTGGCTTGAGCTCAAAGGTCACTGGCTTGAACAAGGGGTCACTGACTCAGCTGGAGCCCTCTGGTTAAGGCACATATGAGGAGACAATTAGTGAACAACTAAGGTGCCACAATGAATTAATGCTTTTCGTCTCTCTCCCTTCCTATATGTTCCTCTCTCTGTCTCTCTCACTTTTAAAAAAAAAGAAAGGGAGGGAGAGGACCTGGGAATGTTTAGGGAAGGAGGTTCATTTAACCTGGGCTATATTCTTTTTTTTTTTTACAGAGACAGAGTGAGAGTCAGAGAGAGGGATAGATAGGGACAGACAAGACAGGAACGGAGAGAGATGAGAAGCATCAATCATTAGTTTTTCGTTGCGACACCTTAGTTGTTCATTGATTGCATTCTCATATGTGCCTTGACCGTGGGTCCAAGTCACATATGAGCAGACCGAGTAACCCCTTGCTCAAGCCAGTGACCTTGGGTCCAAGCTGGTGAGCTTTGCTCAAACCAGATGAGCCTGCACTCAAGCTGGTGAACTCGGAGTCTCAAACCTGGGTCCTTCGCATCCCAGTCCAATGCTCTATCCACTGTGCCAATGCCTGGTCAGGCTAACCTGGGTTATATTCTTAAGGGACTCTGTCATGAGGGTCTGGGCAGTGCACCACCATGTGGTCAGACTTCGGGGCCCTGGACTTTGTCACCAGTTCCCTGTGTGTCCTCTGCAGATGTTTGAGTTCTATGAGCGAGTGTCCGGGGCTCGGATGCATGCTGCCTATGTTCGTCCAGGAGGTGTGCACCAGGTAAACTGGCTCCCGGGCTTCAGTCCCAACCTGTGTTCTCTGCGGCCACTGGAGGGCAGTGCTCGCTAATGGAAAAACCACCCAGTGGCCCTGGCTGGGGCTGTGCTGTGCTCACTCTCACCCTCCTTGTGGCTTCCAGGACCTACCCCTTGGGCTTATGGATGACATTTATGAGTTTTCTAAGAACTTCTCTCTTCGGATTGATGAGTTGGAGGAGGTAAGATAGGAGTCAGAAAAAATATCCCTTTCTCCCTTGGAAGGACTTGTGGGGTTTTGGTTCCCAGTTCTAAAGAGACACTTGAAGTTTGAAGAGTGTTTTCTTGACCAACAGATGCTGACCAACAATAGGATCTGGCGAAATCGGACAGTCGACATTGGGGTTGTAAATGCAGAAGATGCACTTAACTACGGTTTTAGGTGGGAGGACTAGGCTTCTCTCCTGGGGAGTACGGTGTTCCCACCTGTAACTTGGCTCAGGAACCTGGCACCTTCCTGGTCACACTCTGAGTGTGTGCCCACACCCAGAGAAAGGGGAGTGGTGGGGAGACTAAGGAAGGGAGGGTGGTTTCGTGGTTGTGGAGAGCGGCCATGTCCCTGTCCTGCTCTGCAGTGGGGTGATGTTGCGAGGCTCAGGCATCCAGTGGGACCTGCGAAAGACCCAGCCCTACGACGCTTACGACCAGGTGGACTTCGATGTTCCAATTGGCTCCCGTGGGGACTGCTATGACAGGTCAGGCCTAGCTCCTCCCTTTGCTCATGGTCTAGCGGGTGTCCCCTAACTTTCCTCTTAGCTATTTTCTTTCCTGTGTATGTTAACCCTTTGAGTAGTGAGTTTTTTTCATGCTCGCTGACCCTCAGGAATGAGCTGTGGTTTTTTTTTTTCAAAAAATGAAATTAGTTCCAGTTACAGTTTTATTAACTTAAAATCATGTTTGTTTGATAACCAATTTATGGAAACAAGAAGAACATACATTTGCCTTTTTTAATGTTGCCTTACACATTTTAAAAATAGATCAATCGACTCTGGATGGTCAGGAGGCATGAGGACGCATGCACGTTCGTTCTACTCAAAGGGTTCAACTGGTGCTTTTCAAAGCACTTTCACATACGTGACACCTTATTTTACCCTTATGGTATCCTTGTGTTTCATATGAAACTAATTGGGCCGTATTTTATCACTGAGGACGCTAAAGCATTAAGGTTAGGGGTGATCCCAGGATTATCCATTCGTGTTCAGTCTGACCCACGCACTGTCCTCTAGATTCTAAGCTTTAGACTCTGTACCTGTTTTCTGACCCTGAAGATAATTTGCTGCTCTTTTCTTTTTGAGTCTATTTGACTCTCACCCATCCTGTGGTCCAGAAAGTATTTAGGAGGGTGATTAAAGAGGGAAATGATACTGGACAGGGTCTGAGAAAATTAGGAGAGGGCTGTGGACCAGCTCAGTACGAGAATCAGAAGACCGCACACAGGCTTCCTGTGGCCAGGCCAGGCCCAAGTGGTCGTCTGGGGGAGGAAAGAGGGGAGTCCCCAGCACTTCTCAGGTCAAACCTGACCCTCTGATCGCCCCTCTGCTCCAGGTCTGTCTCTGGTCTCCTCCAGGTACCTGTGCCGGGTGGAGGAGATGCGGCAGTCCCTGCGAATCATTTCCCAATGTTTGAACAAGATGCCTCCTGGGGAGATCAAGGTTGATGATGCCAAAGTGTCTCCACCCAAGCGAGCTGAAATGAAGGTGGCTGCAGGGAGAGGGAGGACGGTTCTTGCAGGGCCGGCGGCTGGGGAGGAGCATCCTGGGTTTGAGTCTGTTTGCAGAGAACTCACTGCATAAGAGTCTTACGCTCCTGTGGCTCCTCTCATGCTCTGCGTCATCTCTGCTCACTCTGCCATCTCCCTGAGGGTAGAGATTGTTTTCTGTGCTGGGCGATGGTGTGTTGATGCTCCTTTTCCCTCTCCAGACGTCGATGGAGTCCCTGATCCATCACTTTAAGCTGTATACTGAGGGCTACCAGGTTCCTCCAGGGGCTACATACACTGCAATTGAGGCTCCCAAGGTGAGGAGAGAAGGGGAAGGAAAAGATTGAGGAGTGGGCAGCTGGAGAGAGATGTTCGCATAAACACCCGCTCCTCCGCAAGGGAGGCTTAAGGGTGAGGGAGGGCGTCAGCTGGCAGAGAGAGGTGCTTCCTGCTGAGTGAGGCAGCCTGCCTTATTCCTCCGACAGGGAGAGTTTGGGGTGTACCTGGTGTCTGATGGCAGTAGCCGCCCTTATCGATGCAAGATCAAGGCTCCTGGTTTTGCTCACCTGGTAAGAACCAGTCCCAATGATTCTCACACCAGTGAATGAATCCAATGATTGACTTTGGCTGAGATTTTTGTGAACTTTTCTTTCTTCTGCCCTGACAATCTTGCCTGACACTGTTGCTGTCTTGATGTCTGCAGGCTGGTCTGGACAAAATGTCTAAGGGACACATGTTGGCGGATGTTGTTGCCATCATAGGTACAAGGTCTATTTTGTAGACAAGGGGGTTGGGATGCTGTTTGGGGACAGAATCTGAACACTTCCTGTTCTGCATAGACTCTGGGCATGGACTCAGATCCTCAGTCTCCTGTCACAGAAATGTGACTCCACTTTTTTCTCCTCCCCTGCCTCTTAGGCACCCAGGATATTGTGTTTGGAGAAGTTGACCGATGAGCAGGACAACAGCATTGCGTCTCCCTGCCTGTTCACTTCCTGTGTGGAACCTGTCATCATAGGAATGGGTGTGTGTGTGTGTGTGTGTGTGTGTGTACACATGTATGTATATACTTGACATTCAGCTGTCGGGCTCTCTGTGCATGTTCTAGAAAAGGAGAAATTACAATAAATTAGCCGCCTTCTGGCCCCTATGCCAAAACCTCCGGTTTGTCTTTCTCAATAGGTTGGCCTTTCATTTTCATGGGAAGCTTGAATATTTGTTAACCCTGCACTTCTCTGTTAGACTCCATTCGCAGCAGTTTTTCCTGTTCCTCCCCACCCCTCCTCTGACTCTTGTCCTTTCCACTTCTCCATTCCCCATTTCCTCTTTTCCCTCTGCACACCCCCCAACCTTGCTGCCCACACAAGCTGGTAAACTCCTCAAATCCGGGCTGGGGGTGACGTTCCAGGTGGGCACCTCGGGGCACTTGACCAGAGACGTCTGAACAGGGCTGGCGTGAGAAGGCGGGTTAGACAGCCTATCCCACGCCGGGGAGTCCCCTCTGAGTCCCTCTTTCTGTGGTGGTGGAGCGTTGGTCACTGGGCGTCACTGGGCGACTACGCAGAAGGGCCCAGATCGCTCAACTCCCTTAGTTGGCCCTTCCGGGAGCCGCCTGGTCTCAAGCGCAGGAAGGGGAAGGGGCCAGAGCCGGGGGAGGCGTGGCAGGAAGGGGGGGGACTCTGTGGTCAGGGAGCTGCTCTCCCAACACAGCTGCGCAGTGCCCTCAGAGCTGTGGTCCCCGCTCGCCGCCCCCAGCCCTGCCCAAGATGATTCCAGCAGTAGTGCTGCTCTTGCTCCTTTTGGTTGAAGAAGCAGGTGAGAGGGTTTGGTGACTGATGGCCGGACGGATGGCCCAACTGCCCAACGGCGAGTTGGGCTCCCAGTAGGGAGTGGAGGGCATGTGTGGTGGGCGAGGCAGGTGTCCACAGAGGACAGCTGGGCACAGAGACCCTGGGACCAGGTCTGTGGGGTCCCCAACAGGGCACAGGAGTCAGTTCCCTCCTTTCTTGTCCCTGTCTGTCTCAGGGTTGGTACAGAACTAAGGCTTCAGCTGGCAGGGAGGGGTGTGTGACCTAAAATGCTGGTTTGGGAAAGGCGGCACTTCCTGTGGGGTGCCTTGGGTCTTGGGCACTGGGAGCTGACCTCTAGCTGGTTAAGTCCTTTTTATCAAGTCCCTGTAGGGAGGCAGGGCCTTGTCCTTGTCCTTGGGAGTGAGGCAAGGGGAGTCGAACAGACATGATTGCTGATTCTCCGGGTCGTCACTGACACTGACCTCCCTTCAGCCACTGGGAGGAGGTTGACCCGCCTGCGATGCCCAATTCTAGAGACCCGAGCTTTCGTAGAGAAATCGAGGCAGAAGTGGGAAGGTCTTGACAGTTGCCTTGTGAACTCACTTCTTGCTCTCTCGGGTGTCTCTCGTGAATGTTTTCAAGATTGATGGTTGCAGCTGGGGACTGGGGAGGATGGGGATAGTGAAACTGAAGGGAAATTGGGGAAATTGAAAGATGGATGGGTGGTTGCACCAACGGGGCTCTGAAGGCGGAAGGATCCCAGAGCCACCAGGGGAGGAGGAGGGAACCAGCTGGAGGCGTGAAGGAAGGACACACGCTTCGCTTTGAAGGCAGAAAACCTGGTTTGCCTCCAGCTGTCAACGTAACCCTGTGGCCCTAAGTGAGTTCCTTAGCTTTCTTGAGCCTTGGTTTCATCATCTGAAGATGGCGATGACATTTCCGCACAGGGTAGTTTTGAGATTTATGCAACAAGAAGTGTGAAAGAGTGTCTCAGAGATAAAAATTCTAGACGGAGACCAGTCACAGGCCTGGGAGCCCATGCGGTAGGGGCCAGGGCAGATGGGGCAGGTAGAAGTGCAGACCCTATCGGATTTATTTTAAATAGTACAAACTTCCTCTCTCAGTGGCCCAGGGTGTGAGGAACAGGGCAGTGTCCCTGCAGAGTCTCCGAGACAGAATCACACAGCTGTGGTCCTTCCCTGAATCTTTGTGTGCAGAGGCGTGTGTCCATATGGCCCAGGAAAAGAGACAGCTTGTTTTTACATATTGTTTTACATATACGTGGTGGGCAGAACGCCATGAGGCTGAGGCGAGATGACCAATAATAGGGTAATTGCCTTCCCGCCCTTCCCCAGCTCACATCCTTCCTGTCCAGCTCTCAGCCACAGGTCACAGGACTGAGCAGAGACACTCCTGTGGTTTCTTCACTGAAATTGTCACTGCCTTCCCCTCACCCTACCCTTCTGGGCTGAGGTTTTGGTCTCTGCCGAATGAGCTCAGATAGGTCCCTTGAGGGCTATGAAGTGCTCAATGGAGCCTGCCTTTGGAGCTGGAAGGAGAGGGCTCGGGGCTGAGGGGACTCCTTGGGGCTGAGGCTCAGCGTTCCTAAGTTCTGTTGCTGTCACCCAGAACCATCAGCTTCCTGTCCTGCCTCCAGTCTAGGGCTGGGGAGAAGAAGGCAGGTGAGGGAAAGGACTCCAGAGGGGAAGATAAAGTTTCTTTCCTGGAGAGCTCCCTCAGGCCCTGTCATACCTCCCAGAGCCCCTTCCTTCCCGGACACCCTAACCAATGGCACCCTCTTTCACCTCAGTGGCCCTGGGAGAGCCTCAGCTCTGCTACATCCTGGATGCAATCCTGTTTCTATACGGCATTGTCCTAACCCTGCTCTACTGTCGACTCAAGGTGAGGCCGGGCAGGTGGGTGGGGGCCAGAAGGATGGGAATGGTGGTGGCAGCCTGGCTTTGATGAGAAACCCACAAAGTTTGGAGGGAAGAGGGATGGGTCACTAATGGGCATTTACTAATGACCTTTTCTCTACTCCAGATCCAGGTGCGAAAGGCAGCTGTAGCCTATCAGGTATAGAATCCCCCCCCTACACACACACACACACACACACATCACACACCACACACCACACACACACCATCCACACATGGGTGTCAACAACTTTGTAGACTCAGCCGTCCTGGGGTTTTAGCCTTGGGGTCTGCAGCCTCGGGGAGGGGGGCACATAAGTCTCAAGTGCTGACCTGTTTCTGAGAGCCTCCCCTCCTACTTCACCCTGCCTACTCTACTACCCAGCCAAGTCACAGGTGACAAATCACCACCCCTGGCTGATATGTCCCTGGGTGCAGAAGAAGATGCTGGGTGGGGGGGCCTGAAGGAGGTATGGGTCTCTGACATCTTGTTCCTTTGCCTCCGCAGAAGTCAGATGGCATTTACACGGTGAGTGAGCCTGCCCGCCCTAACCCCAGGCCCAGGAGGTCAGCAGAAGAGGGTGGATTTGGGGTGATCTTTGGAAGGATGGAGTCTGTGGGGTTGGGTGGGAGCCCTCAGACGACTCAAATTCCTGACTGTCCTCTGACCTTCACCTCCAGGGCCTGAGCCCCCGGAACCAGGAGACTTATGAGACCCTGAAGCATGAGAAACCACGAGAGTAACCGTAGGACAGAGGGTCTTGGTCATGGCCTCCTCCTGCTCCGGCTTTCCCTCCCAGCCCCACGGTTAGCACCACATATGCCTCCCACCAATGATGCCTGTGGACCTCCCACTGTAATGACGCTGTGCCCCCATAAATGAACCCAGTGGGTCTCCCTCCCTGTCAAAGGCTTATGCTCAGATGCTATTTGTTCATGTTTATATTTTAGTCTGCCCCTTGATTGCACCCCTCTTCTCCTACCCACCCCCAAAGCCCAGCAAACAATGGGAAGGGAATGGCACCAATAAAGCTGCTCCAGAGGACTGCACTCATTCATTTGTTTATCATATGCTTAGCCTCTGTGAGGCACTCAGCTGGATACTGAAGATGCCGTCAGAAATGAGACACCATCCTGACCTTACAGAGCTCACAGTATCAGAAACCAGGCTGGTTTGCTCAGTTGAGGGGTGAATGATACCTGTGAAGGGGACAGACGACACTCCTGACCCCTAGGGTCTCTAGCATGGAGCAGGAGCAGGGACTTCTGTGTTGGGACTCTGGGTACATTCAGAGACATTTTTTTTCTTTTCTCCCAAGTGAGAGGAGGGGAGATAGACAGACTCCTGTATATGCCCCGACCAGGATCCACCTGGCCACCCTTATCTGGGGCTGATGCTCTGCCCATCTGGGGCCATGCTTGCAACCGAACTATTTTTAGTACCTGAGGCAGAGGCTCCACAGAGCCATGGTCAGCACCCAGGGCTGATGCCCTTGAACTAATCGAGCCATGGCTGTGGGAGGAGAAGAGAGAAAGAGAACAGGGGAAAGGGAAGGGTAGAAAAGTAGATGGTTGCTTCTCCTGTGTGCCCTGACCCGGAATCAAACCCAGGACATCCACACCCTGGGTCAATGCTCTACCACTGAGCCAACCAGCCAGGGCACATTCATAGACATTTGAACCTAAGAAATGGCCTGACCTGTGGTGGCGCAGTGGATAAAGCGTTGACCTGGAATGCTGAGGTTGCCGGTTCAAAACCCTGGGCTTGCCCAGTCAAGGCACATATGGGAGTTGAAGCTTCCTGCTTCTCCCCCCTTCTCTCTCTCTCTCCTCTAAAATTAATAATAAAAAAAAAAAGAAATGACTTCAAGGTTGTGGAAAAGCCTCAAACAGTGACCTGTCTGATCACAGTGGGCATCAGAGAGTTGTGTGGGACAGCTCACAGTGTCCACGGGCATTAGCCTGGCTGAAAGATCAAACATGCAGGAGGGACAGTGTGATGAAGGATTGTGTGATACCCCTAAAGGGAGGTTGTATGAAAACAGTGAGTTTTCAGTCGGTTCTGGGGCAAGAGGGACCTTAGCAGTCCAGGTGGGGATTGGAGGTGAGCAAGGCGCAAGGGACAAGTTGGGTCCAGATGGGAGGCGAGCTCCTCGAGAGCATGGGCGGGTGGCCAAGGACCCCCGTTGTCAGTGCCTGTCTGTCCCAGCTCTGCGAGGAGGCAGGGTTCCCTGGAGAGCCTGAATCCCATTGAATGCTGCTGGTCCTGCTTCTGATGGAGCCCTCTCAGATGGGTCTCTGGTCCTCGGGGACACCCCTGGCCACCCTGTGCTGGGCAGCACTTTGCTCTCATAGTGACTCACACTTGTCAGTGCATTTTCCCAGCTCTTTGTACTGTTTGTTCTGCTCACTAACCCCATGAGGATTCAGGCTCTTTGAAGTTTAACCTATCCAAGGTCCTCCTGCAAGTGACAGATTGAAATCTGTTGCTGCACACTTCAGTACATGAGGAAAAACAGATCCCGGGAAAGAAGGGAGGAAAGCCAGATGGAGGGTTGATCAATATGCAGAAGAAATTGGAGCTTCATTTGAAGGCAATTTCAGATGAGATACGAGAAGTGAGTCAGGAAAGGGAAGGGAAGCAACTATTCTAGAGGTAAAGTGGAATAACTTTTACTGCCTCAGTTTCCCTTTCCCTAATTCTGGGTCCATGAGCCTCGCACATCTACCCAGCCCTCTTACCACCCCACTTTGACTTAGTCCAGGCATCCCAGCTCCCAGCACCTCTAGTCTCACATGTCCATCAGGCTGGAGACTTGCCCGGCCTTGAGCGGGCTTTCACGCCTGCTGGTTCCAGGCTCTCAGATGACCACCAGCCCACTGCTATGACCGCACCTAGATAAAAGTGGGGAGGGGTGTGGAAAGTGTGTCTCCAGCGGGGGGTGGGGGGGAATCTCCAGCCAGGGGGGTCTAGGTGGAGCAGTTTGAGGAGAGTGAGCCCCACCTTTTACTGGAAGATAGAGGATGGTGGGGCAGTGTTCCCTGGCTCAGACAGGAAGGTAGGCCCTTGGGTGACACCTCTGGGTTCACTCCTTGGAAGCCTTTGTCCTCTTCATAGAACGGCCAAGAGAAACTTCTGAGGGTGCTCTCTTTTCTGGTGACCCACACGAGGCCAGGGATCCAGTTCATGAATCTTCTATTCTTTTCACAGTTCCTTGCATGTGCAAAGGCTCTTTAGTCTCCACTCAGAGCCATTACCAGGCCCAGAGAAGATTCCTCCACACCCCACTCTGTCATTTCTGACACTTGTCCCTTTGACCCTTTCCCCACCTTTTACACCCAAGCCCCCTCCTACTGATTTCTCTGTGTCTTCCTCCTCCTGTCCTCAAAAAAGCCAGGCTCACTACAGACTCCTTTACTATTTATTGTAGAAACAAGGAGTGGGGAGGGAGAGGGGCTGGAGGCCTGGCCAGAGGGTGTTCTAGGGGCTGTCTTGGGCTGGCTGGGCGTCCGGCTGTGGTTTGAGGTCCACGAAGTAACTGAAGAATCTCATCAAATCACTTCCAGCCTTCTGGACCAGGGGTTTCAGCTGCTCCTGTGTCTTCTCCAAGTAATCCCTGGATATATGAATGTTAAAGGTCAGTGTGGGGGACCCGAAGCACTGGCAAGGGCCTTGTGGTGGTGGGAGGAGAGACCTAAGTCTACAAACTCGAGTGCCTGGTCTATGTTGGCACAGCACCACTCATAGGAGGAGGAGGAGAGGCAAGCTCTTCCCTGGGCAGAGGAGCACACCCTGGAGACAGAAATCCACTGCCCAGGGGCTATGGCCTATCTGTCCACAAAGCTCATGGGTCTGGGGGGGAACAAGACAATTGTTCTCTCCAATTCAAAGCTCATTCTCCACAGCCTCCGGGCCCTGGAACCCCCCTTGTTAAGACTTACCTGGCCTGGGTCTGGAGCTCGTGGCCATTGGCCTTCTCTACCAGTTCCTTGCCATAGTTGGTCACTGTCTGGAAGTACTGAGAGAACATGTCCTTCAGATTCGTGTCCTCTGCCTGTCTCTTGACCAAAGCCCCTGTGTGCACACAGAAACACACACACCTCTTCTCAGTTGGTCTCCCACGACATGTCCTGGTCTCCGGCTACACCTCTGCCAGTAGTACCCAGCCCCAAACAGGTCTCCCTGCTCCAGGTCTTTGGATGGGCTTTCTGGGCTTTAGAGAAAGAATGGTCTTTCTTTTGAGTCCTATGGTTGCCAGACGGGGGCACAGGAGAACTGACAGGTGGCCAGGTGGACCCCCAGCACCTTCTCTGTCTTGCGACTCTACTCCATATCACACCCACCTTCAAGGCTACAGATGGTGAGGAGCAGCACTGTCAATGCAAGCAGCTTCATGGTGGTGATGGCGGGAAAGTGGCCTGGGAAGAGTGGAGGAAGAGGGGGACACTGAAGCTGAATGGGCTTCAGCCCCTCCCTGGGAACCTCTACCTAGGTGCCCATTCCAACTTGGTCCCCTCCCACCCCAAAATTAAAACCTGGTCTTCTTTAGATGCTCCCCTCAACTGCTGCTTCCTACCTGGTCAGTGCCTCTGTCCTTGTCACATGTGCCTGGCCTGGCTGGGGAGGCAGGGGCTATATACCTGCCTGCATCCCCACCCCCCTGTCAGGTGACACAGACTGTGGAGGGACACTGGGGCAGGGACCATGTTGGAGTAAACAAGTTGGAGAAATGGGGGAGGAGAGAACAAGTACATGGGGGACGTGTGGTGACAGGGTGGGAAGCAGGCACTCAGGCCTTAGTGGAGGCTAAGGGGGTATCCTTTAGGCCTATTTAGGATTCATTCTTTTGGGGTCTGGGGCAGCAGTCCTGAGCTCTGAGCTGCAAGAAGCAGGAGTGCTAGTTTTATTTACTTAATTTTAATTTATTAATATTTTTAGAGAGAGGAGAGAGAGAGAGAGAAGCGGGGGGAAGAGCAGGAAATATCAACTCATAGGGTTTTGAACCAGCGACCTCAGCATTCCAGGTCCACACATTATCCATTGCACCACCACAGGTTGGGAAGGAGTACTATTTTTTCTCTTGAAAGCCCTCAGCCTTTGATAACTCTGACCCATTAGGGGTGGATTTCATCTCCCCAACCCTACCCCCTTTACTGCAATCTGGCAGAAATGTTTTAGGGAACAGAAAAAAGGAGCTGAAATTAGGAGCAAGGGTGAAGGTCAGAGGGCAGTGATTGATTCTGTCCCTTCTTAAGTTAATGTGTAATGAGACAGGGGAGAACACATGGGAGCCCAGAATGACCTCCTGTGTGTTGACCAATGAGCACACCTTACCCCCAATCAAACACACTCAGAAAGGAGCCTCTGCCCTCCCCCGCCCTACTGGAAGGCTCTGGTAGGAAAAGAAGTTAAGGTTAAAGGATAAAGGTTTAAAGTCACTGGTCATTGGATCACATCAGTTTTTGGTGATGGCCAGCCAATATGGGTCAGCAGGGGCCAAGGCCCCAGTCCAATTGTCAGGTAGGGAAGTACATACCCCAGGCACAGGGCATTTGAGTGAAATCAGCTAAATAGATGTAAGAAGCATTTGCACATTTCATCCTTTTGCCCTTAAAGTGTAGGTAGGGCATTCCTCAGAGATGGGGTGGAGATATGAGAACTAGGTAAGGAGGCGTCCAGAGCCCACGGCTTATTACTCCAGCTTCCCTTACTTTTCTGTGGAACCCTAGTGCTGGAAGGTACTCCACTGACTCCTGCCTGGCCCAGAAGTAGAGCATCTCTGGTGGCCGGGGTCCATATTCCTGAATTTTATTTGCTGACTCTGCCTGGGGAATCAGGAAAGGATGAACTACACGGGGCAACTGTTTCAGGGGTCAGTTGTGCTAGAACAGGGCGGCAGCCCCTGCTCCTCCACCCCAACCTCTAACGCCTGGTCCCACTCCAAGGGGACTAGAACTTTCAGAGCTATAGATCTCCAGCTAGAAGTGTAGGTCCGTGTCCAAAGACTAGGCTATTGTACAGCTGTGCTGGCGAGCAGCTCGCATTTGCAGAGCACCTTTTGCAGAGCACAGTGGAAGGCCGGGAGGAGAGGGGGGTCAAGGAGCTCATGGGGAGCGGGCGCCGAGGGGAGATTGAACCCAGGTTCGAAAGAAGTCTTCCCGGTCGTTCCCTCTGTCATTGTTCTCAAAAGGCTAGTCTCCTAGCTGTACAGTGGAGGGAGCTTCAGCGCCCCAAGTTCCAAGATGCTCCCTCGAGAGTCCCGCACTCTTCTAGGCCGGACCTCAGGGAAGCCGGGCAACCTAGGCCACCATCCACTGAGCAAGTCTCGGGAGCTGCCCACAGGCCTTGCCCGCCTCTGCAGCGCCAGGGCTGGAGCTGTCTGGACGCTGGGCCTGCCACTTCTCTGCTTTCTCCTCTCCCATTGGTCTCTGGAAGCTAGAGGCCGCTTATTTTTAATAGATTGGGAGGGGCCCAACCAAGGGAGGGTCGGATCTTAAAAAGCTTTTTTTTTTTTGCCCGGTTCCAAGATGGCGTCCAAGACCACGCTGAGAAAGCAGCGTGAAGCCTCAGATCTGCCATTACTCAAGATGGCTGCCCCCATCAAGATGACCGGGGTGTGCCGGTGGAAAGGGGCAGCATGACGGTCTGAGACTGTAAGGGCTACTGCTACGTCGCAAGCCTCACCCTGGGTCCTAGGGATGAAGAGTAGGAAGACTAGGAAGCTGGGTGTGGAATGTGGTGGGGCTAAGGGTAGACAGTGGGGGAGGGGACGGGGTGACAGGTGGGGGTGAGGGATCAAAGATGGGACGGGAGTGTGTCTGGGACTCAGTCTCCCTACCGGTGCCCTCTCCCTCCACTCTTCTCGTTCCAGGTCTAGCGTCAGACCATGTGGAAGTTTCGGGGACTGGGGTGCCAGATGATGGGGGTTGGGGCCCGTGGGGGGAAGAGGGAGGAATAGCATCCTTACCAGGGCTAACCCCGGCCCCTCCCTGTCCTCTTGAGAAATGGGGAACACGTTGGGCCTGGCACCGATGGGGGCTTTGCCCCGTCGGAGCCCGCGTCGAGAAGAGCCTCTGCCCAACCCCGGGAGCTTCGATGAGCTGCACCGCCTGTGCAAAGGTGAGAACTTGGTATTTGGGCGTCTCAAATTGAAGGGGTCGAGGAGGGGGAGGGTCTTGAATGCTGGGTGTGCAGAGATGGGAGAAGAAAAAGGGAGATCACAGCTGGGGCTTCAAGCCTCAGGGAGGACCAGGGAGAATGGGATGGAGCATTTCGGTGCAGGACCAGAAAGGAGGTCAGTTCCTCCGCAGCGTTTTCTGTGGGATGCGGCACTACTTCTTGGGGGAGGGGTTCTTGTCTGTGCTATTCCTTCCCTTCACCTTCCCTCCCCCCTCTTTCAGATGTATTCCCAGGACAGATGGAGGGAGTGAAGCTGGTTGTCAACAAGGTTCTAAGCAGCCACTTCCAGGTGCTCTCACTTCTCTGGGCCTTCCTCGCTGTTCTCCCCTGCCCATCCCATCCTCTTCTCTTGTCCTTTGTACCCGTGCCTTGGCCAGGCCCATGGGGCAGAGGAGGGAGGAGGGCCCGGAGTTCGGCTCTTTAACTCTCTTGCTTGTGGAACTTGTTGCCTTTAATCAGGTGATGCTCAGTATATGTTGGAATATTTGGGTTCTTAAAAGGCCTGGATGGGGAAAGGTTGAAAGGTGAGATGGGGGACTGAGATGCAGCAGGAACGCTTTTCTCCAGTGGCTTTTTTTCCTTCAGGTGGCTCACACTGTGCACATGAGTGCTCTGGGCCTGCCCGGCTATCACCTCCATGCGGCCTATGCAGGGGACTGGCAACTTAGCCCCACTGAGGTGAGGGCTCCACACACCTGGGTCATCTCCTTAAAAGCCTGCCTATAGGAGGAGGAAATGTGTCTGTTATGGGGGAAAATGGGCAGGGCACCCACCTGCTTCTCTGGGTTTCTTCTGAATGGGAGAGGGTAGGGACACTTTCTGAGTGCTGAGGGGGAATTTTACTTGGTGGCTCCACAAGGGGGCGCTAGTGCTGTTAAAGAAAGCCTAGAGGCCCTGGCCGGTTGGCTCAGCGGTAGAGCGTCGGCCTAGCGTGCGGAGGACCCGGGTTCGATTCCCGGCCAGGGCACACAGGAGAAGCGCCCATTTGCTTCTCCACCCCTCCGCCACGCTTTCCTCTCTGTCTCTCTCTTCCCCTCCCGCAGCCAAGGCTCCATTGGAGCAAAGATGGCCCGGGCGCTGGGGTTGGCTCCTTGGCCTCGGCCCCAGGCGCTAGAGTGGCTCTGGTCGCAACATGGTGACGCCCGAGGATGGGCAGAGCATCGCCCCCTGGTGGGCAGAGCGTCGCCCCATGGTGGGCGTGCCGGGTGGATCCCGGTCGGGCGCATGCGGGAGTCTGTCTGACTGTCTCTCCCTGTTTCCAGCTTCAGAAAAAAAAAAAAAAAAAAAAGAAAGCCTAGAGAGTATTTGAACTTAAGTAGCGTAGAACCCGAGCCCAGCTTAGTCTTGCTGTCTACGCTCTTCAACAGGTTTTCCCTACTGTGGTAGGGGACTTGGACAGCAGCGGCAGCCTCAACGCCCAAGTCCTGCTCCTCTTGGCAGAACGGCTCCGAGCCAAGGCTGTCTTCCAGGTGACCCACAGTTCCTGCCTCCCTCCAAGGGCTTCCTTACTGCGTGAATGTCCTGCTCAGGGCGTTCCTCGGGGAGGAGCAGAGAGGGAAGGAGATCTTACTTCTCACTCTCGCTACCCAGACGCAGCAGTCCAAGTTCCTGACATGGCAGTTTGATGGAGAGTACCGGGGCGATGACTACACAGCCACCCTGACCCTCGGAAATCCTGACTTGATCGGGGAATCGGGTGAGAGATTGGGACAGGGTTCTTTTTATCTTGGCTTCCTACTTGCTGACGTTGGCTGTGCCTCTTCATCACCTGTACAGGTCAGGGATGAGAAAAAAACCTTTGTGGACAGGCTCGGGGTGGGGCTCCTGGAGGAGAGGAGCAGGTCTGAGTGTGTCTCCAGGACTGACTCTGTGTCTCCCACTCCCAGTGATCGTGGTTGCTCACTTCCTGCAGAGCCTCACGCATCGACTAGTGTTGGGAGGAGAGTTAGTTTATCACCGGCGGCCAGGCGAAGAGGGGGCCATCTTGACGCTGGCTGGGAAGTACTCGGGTATGGGATGAAGAGGAATACGATGGGAAGAGGAAGTTATGGACACGGTGGGGTTTCCTGGCCTGTGTCCTCCTGCAGTAACGTTGCCTTCCTCCTGCCCTTGGTTTTCACAGCTGTGCACTGGGTAGCTACGCTGAATGTGGGATCAGGTGGGGCCCATGCAAGTTACTACCACAAGGCAAATGAACAGGTGAGATGACTGATCCTGCCTTCCCTCCCCCAACCCAGCATGTCAGTCATGAATTTTTGCCCACCCTGGACTTCTATAGGCCTGGCTACTGGTCTTCTTGCCCACCCTTCACATACATACATTTCATGCATGCCTTCATTCTGCTGACCTCTGTCCAGAGCCCTGCAGTCTTCACTGAGACAGACCCCTCTCCCATCCTGACCCATGGTCCTCAGGTTCAGGTTGGAGTGGAGTTTGAGGCAAACACAAGGCTACAAGACACAACCTTCTCCTTTGGTTACCACCTGACCTTGCCCCAGGCCAACATGGTGTTTAGAGGTGAGGGTGATTGAGACAACATTTGGAGGTGCTGAGGGATGGGGGGTGGGCAGAGGGCAGGAAGCTTTGCCTTACTTCTGCTGACCCCTTTCTCCAAGCCCAGCTTAGTGACCTTGTCTATATTCTCTTCCCTGCAGGCGTAGTGGACAGTAACTGGTGTGTGGGTGCTGTGCTGGAGAAGAAGATGCCCCCCCTGCCCATCACCCTTGCCCTCGGAGCCTTCCTCAATCACTGGCGCAATAGATTCCACTGTGGCTTCAGCATCACTGTGGGCTGAGGTTGTCCCAGAGCCACACAGCAGCTGCAACCTCTGAGTCAGGTGCCCCAGGGCCAAGACTAGGCTCTTCTCCGGAGCCCACGTTTCTGGGTGACCTCTAGGTCCCAGGAGCAGAGTGGGGGACAAGACCGTGCCCTCCTCAGAACTGGAGCTGCCACAGGGGATCTGATGAGACAGTGGGTAGAGGATCCCCCTCTGCCACCAGTGTGTGTCATCTGTCCATGCTGTGGCTCTGGACTGAGGGAGAAGTGTCAAGGGTCTGTCTGTCCAGCTGAGCTGTCTTCCTCACACTTCCCCTTCTTTATTTCCCTGTGGATTAAAGCTCCTCACCACTTCCTCTTCAGAGCAGAAAAATCTGCATGGGACTAGAACCCATGCTGGTTTCCATCCTGGAGTCTTCCAAGTCTGGGAGAGAATCTTGACTTCAGAAAGTGGGGCCACCCATTCCATGAAGGAGCTTCCTCCTTCCCTGTCTTCTGTGCTTCCAGAGAACAACTCTACCCCCATGGTCACCCCCCTCACCTCCCATGAAGAGGCAGTTATTGCTTTAGTCTTTCACTGAAACCACTGGGCTCCCTTCCTACTGGGCCCAACCTCTGATCTCAGCGTTTTCCCTCTAATCCAGTGTGTCCAGGTGGGCTGGGGAAGGTGAGCAGGACATCTCCTGGAGCAGAGGCGTCATGGCTGACAGTTCCTGGATGCGCTGAATATGGTGACCATATGCATTGTTAATGCTCTGGAGCTCAGCCAACAGGCCTAGCAGCTTTGCCCACAGAAACCTTTGGAGGAGGAAGTAGTGGGGTCACCAGGGAAAGGAGGGAGCTAGGGCATCGAGAGTCTTGTCCTGAGGCCCCGATCCCCTGAATTGCACCTCAGGGAAGCTAGGTCTGAACACCAGAGAATACCATGTTCTGGGATGACAGATTTTTCAGAGGTTCCAAGGAGCCTCTGTCTGACACTGTCTTCTCTCACCATGCTGTTTTTCTTGAACCCAGAGCTCTGAGGGCCACATGTGAAGAAAGCCCCAGACTTGGAGAGAACTTCAACTGTGTGGAGTCTGAGGGTCTATCCTTCTAGAGCAGGTTCTAGAAGGTGGGTGTGCTCTATGGTCCAAAACATTCCTCTTCTGGCCAGACTGGCTTGTTGAGGCGTGAGCAAGAACAGAGCCTGGAGAGATAGACTGTTGAGCCAGGAGCTTTGGCCATGAAGCTGTGAATGAGCCTAACTTCAAGAGGAAGGAAAAATGGAAGGATTGGCCCAATGAGGAGGAGGGGAGAGTCCCAGGAAAGAGAATGAACCACACTCCTGGAAGGCTGCTTTCGTCTGGAGAAGTTGGATGGGTGAGGTGAGGGATGTCATCAGTCTCAGGAATGCTGATACAGAGCCTGTGAGCAGCTACTTTGCATCTCTACTGAATAAAAAAGTCTGGAAAAAGTGAAATGGGACAGCGGTAGGAGCAGTTTGGATGCTGGAACGTATGAGACGGGAGGGGAAGAGTAGACCCCCCAAGGGACCTGGGATCCAAAGGAAAGGACAGTAAAATCATCCATGCTGACCTCAGTGTCCCCCTAACCCTATTCCTTCCCTGATGCTGGCTCCAGGTCCTTAGTCTCCCATAACAATCCTAAGGACCTGGCTGCTGGCCTTTGATATAACTGCAGAGCCAGTGCTGTGTCCTGTGACTGGTCAGTCTCTTCCCTCTGGGTAACCCTGGGCCGATCTATTCAAAGGATTAGGAAGGAAGGACAGGTGAGGGTGCAGTGGGCCTGCACAGTGCCCCAAGGACCAAGGCTAGGGAAGACCATTCCGCTGGTTGGAGGACTAACAGGCCTTGATGGATGGATTAAGGAGCTGGGAATTTGGGTAGAGGTGTTGGGAGAAAGCTTCTGTGCTTTGGGGGATGCTCACCAGGAGAGAAGAGGGCCCTGGCGGCCATGAGCACAGACTCGGGTGCCCGGAGTTGCAGTCACCTTGATGTCCTATGGAAGCAAAAGAATACTAAAACTTTCTGGAGCCCCACTGTGGGGCAGCCTAGGCTTAGAAGAAGCCTTCAGGTCATCTTGCCATGGACCATACATAGGACACATACCCTGTACTGTTCTAGCACCATGGGCTCCGTCTTCCCTTTGTAGTGAAGAGGCCCACAGAAGAAAGTGGAGTTGAATGTAATGTGACAGATTTTTTTTTTTAAGAGAGAGAGTTAGGAAAGGAGAGATGAGAAGTATCAACTCATAGTTGTGGCACCTTAGTTGTTTATTGATTGCTTTCTCATATGTGCCTTGATGGAGATGGGGGGCTCCAGCTGAGCCAGTGACCCCTGCTCAAACCAGCGACCTTGGGCTTCAGGCCAGCGACCTTGGGGTCATGTCTATGATCCCATGCTCAAGCCAGCTGGTGAGCCTGCACTCAGGCCGGCAACCTTGTGTTTTCAGGGTTTTGAACCTGATTCCTCAGCATCCCAGGCCGACGCTCTATTCACTGTGCCACCACCTAGTCAGGTGCAGTGTGGCAGATTTTGACAGCTGCTCCCTTGAGAAGGGAGATCTAGTTCTGCATGGTCAGGGCCCTGTGGGGAGCAGGACACAGGCCACTTTAGACTTGAGCCTGAACTTCAGAGAAGGGAACTCCCACTTCTGACTGAGAAACAAAAACAAAGTTGGGAAGACCTGGTGCTTGGAAAGGCTGAGGGGTGGGTTAGTTTGGTCAGTGGTGTTTTTTGTTTCTTTTGGTGGTGGTGGTGGGGCTTATAATTTACTGGGATGTTTTTTCCTGAAAGGTAAGAGGTCACACACTGGAAGAGGGGCAAGTTCTTGGTGAACTTGATGTCTGCAGAGTGCGTGAGCAGAGGCGTCAATCACAGGGACCAGGGTCAGCGAGTGCTGGTAGTGGGTGAGCAAATGAGCTGCAGGCGGCAGAGAGCAGAGACCGAGGAAGGCTCAGGTCCTGGGGCTCTCCTTTTGGTCTCTCCAGCCTTGCAAGTGTCGTGGGCTGAGGAGCCTGCCCCTGTTGGGGTTCTGGAGAAGTCCTGTCCTCTGAACTGGTGTGGGACACACAGCCCCTCCCTCAGGCCACCCTTCTTGGTCACCCTTTTGGTCGCATTCTGCCAGAGTCCTATAAGTAAGTGCTCTTCCAGAACTGCACAAACTGGTCAAACATGGTGCCCATGTGGCGGGCATGGGCACCCCAGGAGTGTCTGGACAAGCTCTGCTCCTTACTCAGCCGCTCAGGTGTCTGAGTATGGCACCAGAGCCAATGTGGCTGGGATGCATGGAACAAGGGGAGCAGATCATGTGAGGTGGCAAGGGGGCAGCTAGACCATGAGATCATGGACCAGAAGAGAGATGAAGAGCCCTTGGGGGTTTTGAGCAGAATAGTGACGTCATCTGACTTGTTTTAATGAGCTGACGCTGCCCGCTGTGTGGAGAATGCTCTGTGGGAACAGGGAAAATTAGAAAGATGTGGTCTGTGCATTCCTGGGATGGGAGGGGTGAACTCTGTTCATGCCAGCATCTGGGTACCTCTGCAACCGTGCTGACCTTACAGCTCCCAGTGCAAAGGCAGGTGAGACCAGTGCCTATGCTGTTTGTCTGTCAGAGACAGAGACAGGAGGGTTGGGGATGTCAGTGAATAGCTGGGTATGTGAAGGGTCGAGAGGGCATGAGCTACTCTGAGCTGTGCCCACAGGGGCTTAAGGGTAGATAGGGGACAACACACCTCTAGCATTTCCACGGAGGCACAGGTCACTCAGGAAAGCCTGATGCTTTGCAGGCAGTGAGCACACAATAACTTCTCTTGATTTAGGGTAGGGTTGTGTGACCATGGGACAAATATCTGCCTTCCTTCTGTTTTTACACCACCTGTAGTGTGGAAGTTGGCGACATGTGGTGAGCTAACCATGGGGGGTTCGGCTCTAGGATGCAGGTAGTGTAGCTGGACAAGCTTGGAATCACAGTGGGGCTGAAAGGTGCCCGGAAGGTTGTCTGGGAGTTGTTTCTGTTGGGAAGGAAGCTCTCACCTGGAGAGACCCTTCCAGCCTTCACAAGTCAGGGCCTGGAAGTGACAGCCTGGGACTCAGTCCTGGCATATCACACAGTTCCTTGGCTCATCGTCCCCACTGGCCACGGCTTCTGGTGTTGGGGTGGCTGTCACAGCCCCTGAATGTAGGAGGGGCAGCAGTCAGCTCTGGTTTACCAGTGACCCTCTTCCCGCTTTTTCAGCGTCTTCCCAGACGCGCCCAGAGCCCCACCCCCGCGTTCTCTGCACTTTACCGTTTCTCATCTCTGGCCCCTGAAGATTTCCTACCTGCTCCTCTCAGGTAGCATGTCACTTGCAGGCCACAGAATCTGGTGTGGGATGCATCTTCCGAACTCTGCCCCTGCTTCCCCCTTTATCTCAGGAGCTGCCCATGTTTGGAGTTAGGGGTTATGGCCCTCAGTACCCGCAAAAGAAGGAACTTCTGTTGTGTGTGGCCTCCAGTTATTCTCAGAGACTACCTAGGTAGGGCACAGACTCTGGACCCGGGGCAAAGGCCTGGGGGAGGTTTTCCCAGCAAGCCAGTGTCACTGGTTGCTGGCACATGGGGAGGGACCCTGGTGGGTGGGGACTTCATGTCTCATTTGAAGCTGCTCCTAGTCAGACCTTAGAGATTGTCCCTACTGCTGAGTGTCAGGCTGGATGAGCAGCCTCCTCCCTATGTGGATCCTGGTTATGCTGGGCAGAAAGGGAGAGAGAGGGCAAGCTTTTTCACATGCAGAATGTCAATAGCAAAGGACAGGTGTAACAGTGGCACAAGGCTCCCCAAAGGGAAACTCTTAGAGACTGCAGACTAATTAAGAGCCTATGCAGAGTTAGAGAGGACCCACTGCCTAACTAGGGAGGGCTGAGGAACTGAGTGATGTCTAATACATTAGAGGTAGTTGGGATTGATTTGGGGACTCTTGTGCCAGAGCTGACTTCATGGGCATTTGACCTGTGTAGTCACAACTCTATGCTGAGTCTTGGGCTCCGTTTGATGCTCTGATGTTGCTGTCTTGAAATTCTTAATGATTTTTAAAAAGTTTATTTATTGAAATTTTTTAGAGAGGGGGAAAAAAGGGAAAGAGAAGGGGAGAGAGCAACATAAATTTGTTGTTCCACTTATTTATGCATTCAATGGTTGATGCTTGTATGTGCCCTGACTGGGGATCACATTTGCAGCCTTGGTGTATTGGGGTGATGCTCTAACCAACTGAGCTACCTGGCCAGGGCACTTAATGATTGTTGAAGAATGGTCTCTGCATTTTTGTTTTTCATTGGGCCCTACAAGTTATGTACCTGGTCCTGTGTAATTAAACTTAAAAATCAGATGTAGGAGTCTTTACTGGGGTTGTCTCAAGTTTTGTTGACACTGAGGAATATTTTTGCAAGTATAAGAAATGTATACTCTGCCAACATCTATGAAAGAAAAAGTAGTTTCAAAAGCAAAAGCCTTTGATGGGCACTCTGTTGGCTATGCCTATGTTGCCTGTATCTGATCCCACACTCTGGGTGAAGTCCGAGTGTCAGTCCTTCAGTGTGGAAAGACCTTGTTTCTGCAGCTGTCCCTGTGTGTTTGCTGTTTCTGCACCGACACAGTCTTCACCCACTAGGAATACGGGGTCATGCCTCTGTTTCTTCAGTTAAGAGTTAAATGATAATTAATGTTGCTCTACAGATGAGTTAAAAACCAAAGGGCATGCTAGAGTCACACACACAGACACACAGACAGACACACACACACACACACACACACACACAATGACTGAGTTTAAAAGGAGCCTTTTACAGGTCCTGAGAGTGAGCAGATGGAACTCTTTCCCTCAAGTACAACATCCAACGATGCATAACTTAGTTCCAGAGGGCAGGATCTGCTTCTGGGAGGTGATGAGTGTATTTATGTATATGCATTTGTTGGTTTTTTTACTTGGGTATAACTGTTAGAATCCATACTAATTCATTCAATCAACAAATACTGACTGAGAGCCTGCTATGTGTGAGACTCTAGGGATAAAATGATAAGTAAGATGCTCTCTGTCCTCATGGAGTTTCAAAATGCAGATGGGGGGAGACACACCTTTAAGTAGATATAAAGAAATAAGTTGGGGCCCTGGCCGGTTGGCTCAGTGGTAGATCGTCGGCCTGGCGTGTGGGGGACCCGGGTTCAATTCCCGGCCAGGGCACACAGGAGAAGTGCCCATTTGCTTCTCCACCCTGCCCCCCTCCTTCCTCTCTGTTTCTCTTCCCCTCCCGCAGCCAAGGCTCCATTGGAGCAAAGATGGCCCGGGCGCTGGGGATGGCTCCTTGGCCTCTGCCCCAGGCGCTAGAGTGGCTCTGGTCGCGGCAGAGCAATGCCCCGGAGGGGCAGAGCATCGCCCCCTGGTGGGTAGAGCTTCGCCCCTGGTGGGCGTGCCGGGTGGATCCTGGTCGGGCGCATGCAGGAGTCTGTCTGACTGTCTCTCCCCGTTTCCAGCTTCAGAAAAACACACAAAAAAAGAAATAAGTTGGGCCTGGTCTGTGGTGGCACAGTGGATAGAGTGTTGACCTGGAACACTGAAGTCACTGGTTTGAAAAACCCTGGGCTTGCCCTGTCATGCCACATACAAGAAGCAACTCTGAGTTGATGCTTCCTACTCCTTCCTTTTTCCCCTGACCTTTTCTCTCTCTCTCTCTCTCCTCTCTAAAATCGATAAATAAAATCTTTAAAAAACTCACGAAATATAGTCAGGCCACTGATGATACTGTGAACAGAAGAGTGACAGCTAGTCCTGCTCTGGCGAAGGGGGCTAGAGAGGGGGCCAGAAGGGCTCCCTAGAGGAGTGACAACTGAGTTGGTTTTTATAAGGATAATGAGGACTTGGCCAGTTTAGGCATAGGGTCCACTCTGAAAAGTTCAAGAAGCCAGATAGAGAAAAGTAGATATGGCAGAACCACAAACAGGCCTCTCTTGCTGGAGCATAATGTTTCAGGCAGGGGTTGGTGGGAGAGAAGTCTGGAGGGGAGGGATGGGGTTGAGGCTGAGATGTGGGCAGGACCTGCTTTCTTTCCCGCCTCCTGACCCTCATCACATCCCACTTATTACTGCCGTCGCCTATACATTATTCTCCCTACAACCAGCCTTCTCTCCTCCACCCCATCCTCCATGTTGCTGCTATTTCTAAAGTCAAATTTAATCATGTCTCTTCCCTGCTTAAAATTCTTCATTTGCTTCCCATCACCTTTAGGATGAAATCCAATCTCTTTAGCATGTCACACACAGTCCTTGGTGATCTGGCCCCTGTTTGTCACTCTGGCCTGGTCTATTCCAACCCTATCTCCCTGCCTGACCTAACACATCACACTTTGGCTCTAGATATGCTTAAGCCTATAGAGTTGCCTAAAGATGTGTTCACTGTCTTCCAAACAGCTGCCCTTGTTATTTTGTATGGTTTGAATCACCCCCTGGCCCCTCCCTGGGTCCTCCTGATCTTCTTGTCCTTCAGGCCTGAGCACAGAGGGTCACCTCCGGGAGCCTGGGGGCTAGAGCTGTGCCTCTGCACACATGCACTTGTCACACCACTTACCACATTGCAGAGCCATGTTAACCAGCTGTGAGTTGTTGAAGTTTTTTATTTTTGGGTTTTTAGTGTCTTGTGCATTCCTGGCACATTCAGTAAGTGTTTAAGGAACTAATAAATGGACAAATGGACTAGGACATGAATCAAGGTCTGATTCCAAACTTAGGCCCTTTGTATGTGCTATTGTGTTATTTACTATCTGTGATGCATTCATTCACTCAGCAAATGTCTTAACAGGTGTCTGCTTTGTGCCAGGCCTGTTCCAGTAGCTGTGTGGGTTCCATGCTGTCATCTTTAGTGGCATGCTTTTCCAGAAGATTATCCTTTGCTGTCCCAACTCTGACCAGATACTCATTAGTTATCTAGTTTGATTCCTGACTCTTTTCTGATTTCTGAACCGGTGCTACCTGCGGTTCCTGCCTGCCATGCTTGTAGTCTATATGTGGGGCCCTCACTCAGGTGTACCCTGAGCCAAATTTCCAGTCTGGGTCTGCTCTGCCCTGGGTGTCCCCTCCAGGTTCTGGTGGAGAAGCAGATGGTCGCTTCTCCTGTGTGCCCAGACCAGGAATCGAACCTGGGATATCCACACTCCAGGCTGATGCTCTACCATGGGGCCAACTGGCCAGGGCTTTCGCTGCACCCTGTAATCTGGTTTCAGTCTTTCCCTACTTTCACCAACAATCTCCTGTGGCCTGTTGAATTCTATGGGCTACCTCTTGTGTTTCTCTCAGTCAACCTCCCTACTCCTTAGACTCCCTGACAACCACATTGTCTTCTTTGAAACTCTTCCTCACAAGCCTCTATGTTGTTTTGCATTCCTGGTTCTTCACCTTTATAGCTAACAGCTCTTTTTTTTTTTTTAATTTGGATTCTTCTTTTTCCCTCCAAAGCCTATGAATTAGGAAAACCTATAAGCTTTTCTCTAGGGCTCAATTTCAACCTTTTTATCTTTCTTCTTCTATGTTGTTTCTCCCTAAAAGTTCATCTATTCATGAGGCTCTGGTAAAATATAAAAATAGCTAACATTTGAGCATCACAGTTTACAGGGAACCTTTACATTCCTGGTTTCAGTTATCTTCCTCATTCTAGTTTGTGAGTATCTCCAGCATCTCTAACTCCAGTTCCAGAGGATCTTGCTGGTCCTAGTAGTTTACTCTGATGGGTGTTTAGGTTAAACCTCATTCTTTTCCTTTTTTTCTGGATGCCCATGGCATACTTTGACATTCGTGTGACCGCCTGTCCCCAACTAGACTGTAAGTTCTATGTCATATGGGTTTTCTTTTCCCAATACCCAGCATGGGTCTTGGCCAGAAAGTGTACTTAATAGCCGATGAGTAATAGAAGAGCTTTCCCAATTTTCTGGTCCTGGATTCCAAAATCACTTTGAATTTTCTCCTAAATCTTAGTCACCAAGTTTCCTTGCTTCTTTATACCTTATGTCTCTCTCTCTCTCTTTTAGAGAAACTGTGTATGTGTGGAGGGGAACAGGAAGCATCATCTTGTAGTAGTTGCTTCCTGAATATGCTTTGACTGGGCAAGCCCAGGGTTTTGAACAGTGACTTCAATGTTCCAGGTCAATGCTTTGTCTACCGTGCCACCACAGGTCAAGCTACACCTTGTGTTTCTCAGTGTCCCTTCTCTTCTGTTACTCTCGCCACACTCACCCAGATTCTTTTACTTTGTACACTCACAATATCTCCATTGTGTCCATCAGTCCTGTGTTTCCCCTATCAGAATACTATCAAAATGCTATTTCTAAGAAGGTCAGGTTTAAGTTCCATACTCTGATACATCTCCTGCGACCTCCCCATCATTTTTCTCTTTCATTTTTTTCCCTCTTATCACCAGATGCCAGATGGAACCTTCTCCTCCTCCTCTCCCACCATTTGTCTAAGTTTTTTTAGAGGGACAGACAGAAACGGAGAGAGATGAGAAGCATCAATCATCAGTTTTTTTTTTGTGACACCTTAGCTGTTCATTGATTGCTTTCTCATATGTGCCTTGACCGTGGGCCTTCAGCAGACTGAGTAACCCCTTGCTCAAGCCAGCGACCTTGGGTCCAAGCTGGCAAGCTTTTTCTTTTTTTGCTCAAGCCAGATGAGGCCGCGCTCAAGCTGGCGACCTCGGGGTCTGGAACCTGGGTCCTCCGCATCCCAGTCCAATGCTCTATCCACTGCGCCACTGCTGGGTCAGGCCATTTGTCTAAGTTTTACACTTCTGTTAAGGTCCATCACGAACCTATTTCCTCCAAGACTCTTTGGATTCTTTTGGTCCTGAACAAATGTCTGTCTTCTTTGGCCTATTGCTATTTTTTATTATATAACTTACTGTTGTAGCATACTTGGGCAGTTAATCACTAATGGAACAGGTGGGCAGTCTGTGGCCTGTTTTACAAAGCCTTTGAGCTAAGAATATTTTGTATTTTTTATTTATTTTATTTTTTTAAATTTAAGAATATTGGCCCTGGCTGGTGGCTCAGTGGATAGAGTGTTGGCCCAGCATGCCTAAGTCCTGGGTTCCATCCCCCATCAGGGCACACATGAGAAGCGACCATCTGTTTCTCTTCCCCTCCCTCTCCCCCTTCTCTCTCTCTTCTCTCGCAGCCAGTGGCTTGATTGGTTCGAGTGTCAGCCTACCCAGGTGATGAGGTTGGTCCAAGTGTTGGCCTCAGGCACTGAGGATAGCTCTGTTGACTTAAGCATCGAGTATCAGCCTCAGACAGGGGTTACTGGGTGAATTCCAGTAAGGGGTCTGTGGGAGTCTATCTCCCTTCCTCTCACTTAAAAAAAAAAAAGGAATGTTTTTTAAATTGAAATTTGGAAAGAAGGAAAAGAATATTTCATAATACCCAAAAATAATATGAAATTTACATTTTGGTGTCTAAGAATCAAGTTTTATTAGAATATAGCCACACCTTTTTGTTTACATATTGTATATGACTGCTTTCAAACTGTAAGGAGAGACTTGCAGTTACAGCAGAGATGATAAGCTGTTTATTCTCCAGCTGTTACAGAAAAAGCTGGATGACCTCTGATCTAGGATTTTGAATTCCCTTTATAATCTTTGCCTAACTATTTAAGAACTTTGGAGGGGTCTGTTGCACTAACGACCACCTTTTCAATGCTAATTAGCCATTTATTAGAAAGGTAGGGGAAGCCAGAGAAGTAGGCTGCAGAGACTGAGTAGGAGCCCTGGACTTAGAAATTTAGTAGCTTAGGCAACCAGATTCCCATAGGAAAGTAAGAGTCAGTGGATCGCAGGTGGGTGAGGGAAAGTCCCGTGGCCTTTTTTCCATCTTCTCTATTTCTGACCAAGCCCAGAGGGTGGAGCTACAGAAAGGGTATTTGAGGTCTTATCTGAATCTGCTGTTGGGATCAGTGGTTGCTGGCTGAGGAAGCTCTGCTATTAACGTCTCAGTTATTACTGGCTAGGAAAGAAACTATCAAAAGGGTTGATAATTTCAGCTAAAGCTGGAAGTGTTTGGCTTTGGCTGACTGAAGCTGCAAGTAGGCTACGAGGTTTTATAATGCCTAGAAGTGTCACAGGCAAGAGAATTGGAAGTATTTTTTTTATTATTAAATTTTCCTTTTTTTAGGCCCTGGCCGGTTGGCTCAGTGGTAGAGTGTCGGCCTAGCTTGCAGAAGTCCTGGGTTCAACTCCCGGCCAGGGCACACAGGAGAGGCGCCCATCTGCTTCTCCACCCCTCCCCCTCTCCTTCCTTTCTGTCTCTCTCTTCCCCTCCTGCAGCTGAGGCTCCATTGGAGCAAAGATAGCCCGGGCACTGGGGATGGCTCCTTGGCCTCTGCCCCAGGCGCTAGAGTGTCTCTGGTTGCAACGGAGCAATGCCCCAGAGGGGCAGAGCATCGCCCCCTGGTGGGCAGAGCGTCTCCCCTGGTGGGCGTGCCGGGTGGATCTCGGTCGGGCGCATGCGGGAGTCTGTCTAACTGTCTCTCCGCGTTTCCAGCTTCGGAAAAATACAAAAAAAAAAGTAAAAAATAAAAATTTTCCTTAAAAAAATTTTTTTTTTTAAATTAATTATAGAGAGGAGAGAGAAGGGGGAGAGAGAGAGACAGAGAGGGAGAGAGAGAGAGGAGAGAGAGAAGGGGGGAGGAGCTGGAAGCATCAACTCCCATATGTGCCTTGACCAGGCAAGCCCAGGGTTTCGAACCGGCGACCTCAGCATTTCCAGGTTGATGCTTTATCCACTGCGCCACCACAGGTCAGGCGGAATATTTCTTTTTTTTTTTTTTTTACTTTTTTTTTTTTTTCATTTTTCTGAAGCTGGAAACGGGGAGAGACAGACAGACTCCCGCATGCGCCCGACCCAGCACGCCCACCAGGGGCGACGCTCTGCCCACCAGGGGGCGATGCTCTGCCCATCCTGGGCATCGCCATGTTGCGACCAGAGCCACTCTAGCGCCTGAGGCAGAGGCCACAGAGCCAGCCCCAGGGCCATCCCTGCTCCAATGGAGCCCTGGCTGCGGGAGGGGAAGAGAGAGACAGAGAGGAAAGCGCAGCGGAGGGGTGGAGAAGCAAATGGGCGCTTCTCCTGTGTGCCCTGGCCGGGAATCGAACCCGGGTCCTCCGCATGCTAGGCCGACGCTCTACCGCTGAGCCAACCGGCCAGGCCCATATTCTTAAGGGCAGAAGGGAAGTTAGATATTCAAGATAAACAGGAAAATCCGCTGAAGTTATTAGAATGATCATGACATTTGCCTCAGTGTCCTATTTCTTTTCATCTTGCTCCAGTCATGTTTTCCCCCCTTAAGACTTACACAACACAGCATTTATTTAGTAAAGCTCCATCTTATTGAAAAATAATCTACTCAGATTGGACTGTGGGCTTCATCTTTCACAACCTGTCCCTACAACTGGGCAGAGTCTAGGTGGCTAGATTTAGTCCTCAAACATGGACGACCACATGGGTTGCCACCCCAATTGCTGAAAGAAACAAGACTCTTGGAGATAGAACTTGCCTATTGAAACCTATTTTAATGGGAACAATAGATGCAAGGTAGTAAGTGTGTCTTTTTTTTTTTTTTTTTCTTTCCTCATCACCACGCCTGGCACGGTAAAGGGCACATTGTCAGATTGGAATTGAACGAATAAGCTTTTGGGAGGAGCTCATTACACATTTAGGTGGACACTAGGGGATCGTCACTTTGTTGAAGAGTGGTTTTTGTTTTTGCATTGTGCGGGACGTAGGATTGATGGATCCTAAATGTCTTTCAAATCCTAGGATCTACGATCTTCCAAATCAAAGACGTCTTACAATTTCCCCGTTCTTTACCACAGAATCCCATCCACCTGCGTCGTCCTCCCTCTGTCTCTCTCCTTCCCTGCCGCTCACGCCCTCCCTTCACGCAGACTGCCACCCTATCACTAAGTCTTAACTCTGCAACATCTCTTGGCTTTACCTGCTTCATTCATTGTTTTCCTGCTTCCCATGGACCCCTCTTGATTTCCTTCCAGCCCTTCTCCCTAGCTTTCCCAAACTCACACGCTGCTCCTTCCCTCTCCCTGCTTCTTCGCTCCCTAGCTTCGTTTTCCACGCTCTCTTCCCGCGAAGGTCGCCCCTCCTTCCCGCGCTCCGGCTGTCTTACCCTAGTTGGAAATGCAGCCGGCCTCTGAGCCTGCCTCCATTGGATGCGAGGGGCTGTCACTCTGCAGCAGGGGCGCTCCTATTGGTCAGAGTAGAGGCGGGCTCCGAGCTGACTATAAAAGGCAGGTCCTGAGCGGCGGGCGGAGCGGCTTTGACAGGAACCACTAAGACAGACCCCGCAGAGGGAGCCAAAGCCGCCCCGGGAGAGTGAGCGCACCAAGAGCCGGGCGTGGGCACCGAGTGGAGGCCCCGCACTGACTCCTTGCGTCGCGGGGCAGCCGTGCCCCAGAGCCTGCAACTGGTCGTGGTCACCACAGCCCCAGGGCCGCGCCTCACTGCACGTGCCGCCTGGTCAGCCCGGCCGCTGCGATGAGCGAGGTGAACGACGCTGCGGATCGGCGTTCCGGGTCCCGGGGAGTGGGGGGCGAGAGCGCGGCGCCAGGTGCCGAGGTTCTTGCGAGGGGTCAGGGGTCGGCGCCGGGGGCCGCGGAGACTCTCTCACCCCGGGGCTCTGGGAAGCCACCGGAAGGAAGGTCGGGTGCCCGCGGAGGGTGGCGCGCTGGAGAGGGGTCTTCGCCACGTTGCGCTCTGCATCTGACCTGCGACTCCGCCCGGGGGGTCGGGGGCTGCCGGACTTCCCTTCACTCGGCTGGCTTCCGAGATCTCCTGCGTGTCTCCCGGTCGCCGTCCCAGGGCTGTGCACGCAACAAGAACTTCAGCCGTGGGCCCCGCTGGTGGCCACTTTCCCCTGCCCGGGCACCCCGTCGGGAAACCCTGGCTGCGGGGACGGTGCTGATGCACGGAAGCCCCGTAGTGGGCCGACCGGCTCCTGGAGAAGTGCCCCCTCCAGAGCAGGCCTGCCCCTGCCGCGCCGATCTGCCCTGGGTCTTTTGTCGGGCCGCGCGGTGTCCAGTCCGCCACCTGTGCTGTCCTCTTCCACGGAGCACTGCTCGTACGTAGGTGGGGTGGCCGCAGACACGGGGAAGGCCTCTCCCACTGTTCAGTCTCACACTCACAACCAAGGAGCTAGCTCCCTTTCCGGGCACTTGGTCTGGGCAGGAGCAATGCAAGCTTGATCTCTGCAGCCTCTTCCTAGTACCTGGGGTCTCCTGTCGGATCCCACTTCCCAGCTGAACGCCAGGTGTGGCTCAGAACCCACGTACTCGATTGCGATGTGGTCTTCTGCAGGTTACTAAACCTTTCTGTGCGTCGCTTTTTTTAATTTGTAAAACGAGGATAATAGTGGTTGTCCTAATGATGACATGAGATCATATATGCAAAGTATTTAGAACAGTGCCTGGAATAGAGTAGATGCACTCAGCCTATACTAGCTATTGTTATTTTCTGCCTGTTTCTTTGATCTATTTTAGAGTATTACAGAAAACTAGCACAGAAATTCTCAAGGATAGGGTTAGTGAAAGGACAGCACCCTGGAGCCTAGGTCTCAGTTCAGATCTTCATCTTCAGGAGGACCTCCACTTCCTCCCACCAAAGTTGTCCAGGGAGCCAGTTAGTGCCAACTGCTGTGTTGTCCTGGTTGCCATGCCCACTAAGGTTATCCTGGTAAATGCAGCTAATCTGGGGGCTGTAGATGGACTAAAGTGGTTTCCAGTCCCCCAGCAAGTTGTGACTGTGACCATAGCACCCTTTTAAGAAAAAAAAAAAAGGTTCCATTTTCTTTTTTCTTGCTTCTTTCAGCCCTAATATGAGAAATGAGGTTTTCTTTGCCCTCTTTTCACTGAGGTATCTAGAGTTCAACACCCCCTCTAGTGTTTCTAAATCTGAAAGTTGCAATTCAAGCCATCCCCTGGGAGTTTGTGATCTCAAGGCCATGCCAGCATGAAGCTGTGTGGTTAGCCTGTGCTTTTTTTGGGGAAGTGCACAGCCTCACTGTAGGATACACTACAGGGGCTGACATTTAGGGTGGTATTTGGTGGAGTGGCAAAGCTGTTTTAGTGGCAAGGAAAACACTGTGGTATTTGAAGGGAGAGTCAAGTCTCAACTTAGCAGCCCAACTTGGCTAGCCTCTTTCAGGAGCTCAGTTAAATGATGAGAATGGGATCATCAGATGGAGACAAGCTGTCAGCGTGTGCAGGGTTACCCGCCTTCCCAGGCTGCCAGAGTAACTGGTTCTAACTAGCAATTTACCATCGAAGCTGCCTCCTAGCACAGAGCTAAGCCTAGCTTCAGGGATGAGTATTTATAAAATCCAGAAGCAACCACCTGCATGTACACAGAGACCAGCTATCTCTGAACCAGATCCCCAAAGGGTCTCTGCTTCCTTAGAGGCCAAGACCCAGCCTGTTTTCTTCTTCTTTTAAAGTATAATGAAAAGCGGAAGTTGTTGCCCAGAGCTCTGGATCTCCAGGGAGTCTCCAAACCACTTCATTCCTCTCAGCCCAGCCCCAGGGGCCTCCTATCTCAGGCTGAAGTGTGCAGCCCAGGAAAGCCCTGTGCACCCTGAATCTTATATAAGCTTCATCTCCTCTAACTATTTATTTTCTTGCTTCAGAGAAACTGCATGAAATGCAAGGATTTGGGATCTTTTTGAAGATTCTCATTTCAACTGAAGAAGTAGTTTCTAGACCCAAAATCACTAAACGTGTATGGATGTTAGGGCTGCTGGGGAGGGTCTTGGCTCTACTTTGCCTTGGTGGCTCTTTGCTGTCCCTCAGCACTGCACCAGAGCATTTCCGTGTGTGTGCGCGTATGCTCATGCGCAGGGTTGCTGCAGGGACTCTTCCAGCTTGTCTGCATTCACAGCTGCAGACAGGACTTGATTACTGCGAATCACCATCTATTCTTACAGTTGAATAACTTTTCTCTAGTTCCAGTGAAGGGTGGGAAGGGGAGAGACATTCAGTTCCCAAGAGCTATTGCTATAATCCTTCGTCAGACCATACAGCTTGCTGCTTAAGGCACAATTGCAAGTTCTTTGATCCTGTTGCATTTCTCAACTGTGAGGAGCTCGGCTGGAGCAATCCATTGGTCCAGCAGTCATTTAATTGAAACAGGGATCATGGACAATTGGTCACTACACTTATGGTGTCTGTCCTGTTTTGGTAGCCAGGGGCTGGAGCAAGGGACAGATCAATTAGAAGTCTCACTAGGGAAGAGCTTAGAACTGGTATTCCCTCCTTTATTATTCTACTGCTGTCCTCTTAGGTTATAGGAATGGGATATCGTACTTTGAGGATCACCTTCTCTTTCCTGTGCCTATCTGTCTGAATCTGCATGATGGAGGTTTGGTCAGGGTGACATCATCGTGTTGTGTCTTCTGTGAGTCAGTTGTTAGGAACCCTGATAGGGACTTGGAGGAAATCCACATTTCTCTCTCTCATTGGTATTTTGTTATTATTATGGTTATATTGGACATATAAAATAGCTACTGAATTTTGGAAATGCCTTCCACCCCTGGAAATAATCTGTCTTCCAAAGTAAGGGAAACTAGAATTAGTCACCCATGCAGGTGGTTGGCTTACCGGCTTTAGCGGAAGTCTTTGGCTGGTAAGTGGGTGACTTTGCCATCCTGTGACCTGGGAGTATGGAGAAGCCTCTCCTGAGCCACAGCTGTGATCAGTTACCTCTGGGAATGTCAAGTCTCTATAGAGGCAGGCACCCAGCCTGACCTGTGGTGGCGCAGTGGATAAAGCGTCAACCTAGAAATACTGAGGTCGCCGGTTCAAAACCCTGGGCTTGCCTGGTCAAGGCACATATGGGAGTTGATGCTTCCTGCTCCTCCCCCCCCTTCTCTATAATAAATAAATAAAATCTTAAAAAAAAACAAACTTATAAAAAAAATGTTTAGAGGCAGGCCCCCATGCGTAATGTGGCTGGAGGCCAAACACACAGAACTGATACATCTTTCATGTCCATCTCTGGAGATATTAGCTGATGAAAGTGATGAAGAGGGTGCAGGGAGGGTGTGAGAGATGCGTCAGGTCAATAATCGTCTTCTCAAGGTAGTGATTCTATGAATGCCTCCCCCTGTTTTATTTCTCTTTATCTATAGTTTCAAATTGTCTTTTATGAGTCTATTTTATCATTGAAAAAAATAACTTAAAATTTTTTTTAAATGTTGTGCCCTGGCCAGTTAACTCAGTCAGTTAAGAGCATTATCCTGAAGGTTACGGATTTGATTTCTGTGATCCCTGGTCAGGGCACACATGGGAAGTAACCAAAAAATGCAAAACTAAGTGGAACAACAAATATTCCCTTCCTCCTCCCTTCTCTCTCCCTTCCTCTCTCTATGTCTCTAAAAATCAATAAAAACTAAGCCCTGGCTGGATAGCTCAGTTGGTTGGAGCCTCATCTTGGAGCATGGAGGTTGCTGGTTTGATTCTCCAGTCAGGGTACACACAGGAGCAGCTCAATGATCCTGTCTTTCTCAAATTTTGTTTTTTAATTTTTTTAACAAAAGGAGAGGAGAGAGAGAGAGAGAGTAAGAGAAAGAGAGAGAGAGAAAGGGGGTGGAGAGGGTGAGCTGGAAGGATCAACTCAGAGTCATTGCTTCTCTTATGTGCCTTGACTGGGCAAGCCCAGGGTTTCCAACCATTGACCTCAGCATTCTAGCTTGACACTTTATCCATTGGGCCACCACAGGTTAGGCAAAATAAACTTAATTTTGTAGACATTCTTCAAGATAGAAATACAGGTATACCTTTCACTATTTTACATATGAGGAAATTGAAACAAACATTATCTAAATTTACACAGTACTAGCACAAAGTTTAGGGCACAGTACTGCTGACTTCTTGTCCCAAAATAATTTTCCATAAGAGACTCCTTTATTATGTTACCCCAGTGAATATAGAATGATTTAATTAACATGCAACTTTTAAGGATATATTATAAATACTTTCTATAGGAAATCTAAGCAGTGTGATTTAATCAATGCCAAGCAAGAGGATAGAGAGAGAAGAGAGACCAGTAAGGATGGTGTTTATCACTGGGGCACATTTTGTTAGAATACCAGGCAGGCAAGCACTATCCTTCGTTACAGCGTTCCTAGCCCTCTTAAAAGTAGGTGCATTGAATGTGCCAAAGTAGAATATGTGACTAGGAGTGAAAGGGGAGGGAGGCTGGAGGCCCTCTTTCCCTTTGTTCTTCGTTTCTGGTGTCCATCATTGGTTCCCATAACTGCAGAGCCTCAAGGACCAGAGGACAGGCTATTTTTTTTTTCTTCTGGAAAGAAAGAAAGAAATGAGAGCAGTTCCTTAACTCTAAAGTGTTTGACTTGCAGGACCCAGTGCAACACAGCAGGTGCCTAAGTAAAATCAGTGCACTGATGATCAATGCACTGGACACTTCGTCCTCTTGCATTTGGCCACTTGAGTTTCAAGGAGAGTTACAAAGGCTTTGGGAGGAGAAATCTAAAACAGGGAAAAGAAGAATGTGTTAGATTGGCCAAGCAAGTGGTGAAAGCCTACTGGGAATTCTGAGTGCATGGTTTTTTAAATCTATACTTCAGATCTGCTACTCAAAATGCCTCAATTTGCCCCAGAATTATTTTACCTGCATGAGTAAGCCAAGTCAGAGGCAGACCCAAAACCACTTTTTCAAAGTGATCTGGACCTGCAGGTGCCTATGAACAAGTGCCTCAAACCTAGACCTTATCGTGTTCTCCTCACTGAAGCCTGCTTGGTGCTTCAGTCAGGCTGACTCCTTCCTGAAGGCTGCTGCCTCGGTCTCCCCACCCCCACCCAGGGAGAAGGGGTGCCATTCCCGGTTCTGTTGTCCTTGGTGCTGCCTCCCTCCCACACAGAGAGCCATCCAGCGGCATGTTTGCTTTGTAGGCTGTAGGGGGATTAGTGCGTTTATTTTGGGACATTAACGTCAGGTGGGATGCACATTGATGATTACAGTAATAAATGATGTGCTCTGGCACTGCCCCCTCCCCCACCTGCTCCCCTCAGCACGGGTGAAGGCTCAGCTCCAAGCTGTGTGCAGAGCACCACAAATAACCACTCATTAAACTGTGGCAGCCCCTGCTGGGGGGAACGGCTGGGGCTATTGACTCATGGCACACCATGAGCTGGCAAAGCCCAGGGGTTCTGCCTTTGACTCCAGTGGGGGGTACTGCTATTCCAGGAAACAGGGTGAGGTGGCTTAGGGGAGAGGGACAGACTGGGATGGGGGGTGGGGGACTGGGGAGCTCTATTCCTCTAAGAAGTTGCCTGAGATAGAAGGTATTTGGGTTGTATTCTGTATATTCGGAGAAGAATGTGTGTCTGTAGAACCTGGAGTAAGGATTCCTAGTTCTATTTCTGTTATGATCTTGAGGGTGACCTTGAGCGAGTCTTTCTGAAGCTGTTTGAGGACTGCAGCTGGCTGCCGCACTGAAAGAATTGAAATGGTTCCAACAGTTCTCCAAACACAGCAGTCTAGGGTCTTTCAGGGGCACCAGGGATGCAGAGACCTCTCTAAGGTCCTTTGGCAGTGACCTTCATTTAGCACTTGGGGAGAATGTCAGCAGGAACAGAGGGCCCCTTGGGGGGGGGGCTGAACCCTCTTTGTCTCCACTCGGAAGCAGATGCAATAACTCTTGTCTCTCTTCACCTTTTGTGCCTTTAAAACAAGCAGGGAGCTTACAAAACCTGGGATTCATGTCAGTACAAAGGCAAGAAAGGGGTCTTTGGGGGCTCATATTTAGAATTTTTTTAGGAATGAGGCCTTTTTTTTTGGTTTTCCTGCTCTGGACTGGGGGACAGGATTCTGATTACCTGTGCCTATTATTCTGAATAATAGCAGTACTGCTATGACTGTATGGCATCCAAACTGTACCTGTGCCAGCCTGTGCTATCCAGGTAGGATGCTGCTGCTGCTGCTGCTGCTGCTTATGATCTGTGACCTCCCTTTAAAGGGGCCCAGTGGGGTGAGGGGTAGAAGGAAATCTGGGTAGGTTACCTTTCACGAGATTAGTTCTAACTTGCTGCTTGGAGCAGAGGTGCTTGAAGCAGAGGGGGTGACAGTGTCTCTTTTGGTGACAGTGGTTGCTGTGGCAACACCATTAAAGATGAAGGACACAAAGAGAGTAAGAAACACAACTGGAGCAGGGAGCAGGGTGAGTCGGCCTAGAGTAACGGGGCACCTATTTGCCAATAGTGGCGACAGAGAAACAACAGCTAAATCACTGCTGCTTTGACTGTTGTAGGTGCTTTGCCAAGACAAGCCTAACAAGCTATCCTTTTTGTGTGTGACAGAGACAGAGAATGACAGAGATAGGGATGGACAGACAGGAAGGGAGAGAGATGAGAAGCATCAATTGTTTGTTGCAGCTTCTTAGTTTTTCATTGATTACTTTCTCATATGTGCCTTGACTAAGGGGCTCCGGCCGAGCCAGTGACCCCTTGCTCAAGCCAGCAACCTTGGGCTCAAGTCAGCGAACTTGGGCTTCAAGCCAGTGACCTTTGGGTCATATTGATGATCCCACTTTCAAGCCAGCGACCCTGTGCTCAAGCTGGGTGAGCCCGCACTCAAGCCGGTGACCTGAGGGTTTCGAACCTGGGTCCTCTGTGTTTCAGGCCAATGTTCTATCCGCTGTGCCACTGCCTGGTCAGGCCAAGCTATCCTTTTGAGGCAAGGAATTGATTTACAGGATCATCTTTAGGCTACAAAGGTGGATGAAAGAATTTGATCAAGTAGATATGGTTTATTTGCTTCCCAGGACTAATCTGCTGCCTCTGGTCTCTGTCTCAGGTTCTTCCAAAATGAGACATGAACATTTGTAGAGGTGCTGTGCTGGAGGGCCCCCCTGTCCCTCTGTAACCTGGGAGAGGTTCTAAGGTTACAGACATGGGTAGTCACTGTGCAGAATATAGTTTCTGTCCAAGAAAACTATTGTTGAGACCTTTACCGAGGTTTTAGAGCCCCTGTCAGCATGTTTGAGGATAAGACATTAGGAAGACAGGAAGATTGTGACTTCCAGGGCTGGTTTAGAGTGAAAAGAGATCACTTATGAAGCACCTATGATCACAGAATAAGCCCCAAGGGCCCTTAGAGCAGTCCCAGGTGTTCAGTTCCACTTAGTGGAGATGTGCCCTGTGGCAGGCAGCTCTACTCTCTGACTCCAGGATTGAAAGCAAGCATCACCCCAGGAACTTGACCTATTTTTGTAGTCAACCCAGAGTTACATTAATTTTTTATATATTTTTATTAATTTTAGAAAGAGAAGAAGAAGGGGGAAAGAGAGAAGCATCAATTTGTTGTTCCACTTATTTATGCATTCATTGGTTGATTCTTTTATGTGCCCTGACCAGGGATCAAATCTGTAACCTTGGTGTATCGGGATGATGTTCTAACCACCTGAGCTATCCAGCCAGGGCTTTAGAGTTATGTTACTTTGAAATAATGCTATTTATTTTATTTTATTTTATTTTCCCCCCTTTTTGTTGACTTTATTGGAGTGACACTGGTTAACAAAATTATGCAAGTTTTAGGTGCCCAATTCTACAATACATCATCTGTATATTGTATTGTGTGTTCACCCCTCCAAGTCAGGTCTACTTCCATCACCATTTATAATAACTATTTTATACATGATAGGTATTTTACTTACATTCTTTTCTAGCTTTTTTTCACCTTTCAAGATAGATATTATTCAGCAGATGAGAGGTCTGAGCACAGCAAGGCTAAGTAATTTACCCAATGTCACACAGCTAGAAATGGCAGAGCTGGGATTTGAACACATAGTCAATGCAGAGCCAGAATGTGAACAAGATCTGTTTGACTCCACCTAATTTGCTTAATTTGTCATATTGCTGCTTTGCTCAGAAATTGAGGCTTGGGCCTGACCAGATGGTGGCACAGTGGATAGAGCTTCGGACTGGGATGTAGAGGACCCAGGTTCGAGACCCTGAGGTCGCCAAGCTTGAGTGCAGGCTCATCTGGTTTGAGCAAAAGCCCACCAGCTTGAGCCCAAGGTCACTGGCTCCAGCAAGGGGTCACTCAGTCTGCTGAAGGCCCGTGGTCAAGGCACATATGAGAAAGCAATCAATGAACAACTAAGGTGTTGCAATGCGCAATGAAAAACTAATGATTGATGTTTCTCATCTCTCATCTCCGTTCCTGTCTGTCTGTCCCTGTCTATCCCTCTCTCTGATTCACTATCTCTGTAAAAAATAAATAAATAAATAAAATTTAAAAAAAGAAAGAAATTGAGGCTTGGGAATTATTTATTTATTTATTTATTTATTTATTTATTTCGGGGGGGGGGAGAGAGACAGACAGACAGGAAGGCAGAGAGATGAGAAATATCAGTTCTTCCTTGCGGCTCCTTAGTTGTTCATTGATTGCTTTCTCATATGTGCCTTGACTGGGGGGCTTCAGCTGAGTCAGTGATCACTTGTTCAAGCCAGCAACCTTAGGTTCAAGCTAGCGAATTTGGGTTTCAAGCCAGCGACCTTTGGGCTCAAGCCAGCAACCCCGAGCTCAAGCTGGTGAGTCCGTGCTCAAGCCAGCAAAATTGGGGTTTCTAACCTGAGTCCTCTGCATCCAGGCCGACACTGTATCCACTGTGCCACCACCTGGTCAGGCTAATGTTTTTCTTTTATGGATTGTGCTTTTGGTGTATCCTAAGAAATCTTTGCTTACCCCAACATCACAAAGATTTTTTCTTCTACATTTTCTTCTAAAAGTTTTCTAGTTTTCATCCATTTGAGCTAATTTTTGTATGGGGTACAAGACCTGGTTGAGGTTTTTTTGTTATTTTATTTTTTTGCATATGGCTATTCAATTCATTCCAGCACTATTTGTTGAAAAGATTTCCCTAACCTTTTATTATTGAGGTTTTTCAAAGTTTGATTCTCCTTTTGATACCAACAGTAGTTGGAGAAGGAATTCAGATAAAGGAAGCCTCCCTTCTTTTTTTTTTTTAAGAAAGGAAGAGGTTTTCTTTATAAGAGTGAAGGCAATTGATTGTAAGGATTCCTGAAGGGAAAGGGAGAATGGGATCTGAAGCTGAGATGGGAAACAGGCATCATCTGAATACTGACTGCTGCCCTGGGAGGAGGTATCGGATGGGGAAAGATGGTGTTGCTGTGCTATATCCCTTGCTACAGTCTCAGAGCCAGCAGGCCTCTCCTTTTCCTCCTTTCCCCTGGGAAGGGAGGATCCACAACCTTGAAGTGCTGAGGGAACAAGTATACTTATGGGGAACTGGCAGATGATGCCAAGAGGATGGAATGGAACATTGGAGCTTTTTCGGCCCAGAGGTGAACAGGAAAGGGATACAGGAAGCTAGGCAAGAAAAGAAACTGAGGCCCTCTGGGGACGGCAGGAGTTGATGGGCCTCACAATTGCTAATTAGTGTTTGGTGTGTGTTGAGAAACAAGAAACATTTGATCCTCTGTGGGCAGTGAGGCTGAACTGAACCAGGCTCCCAGCTCACTAGGACCTGGGAACAATGGGCTTGAGTGTAAGCGAGGGAGTCATTTGAGATGGAAACCAGTGTAATGATCCTGCACATGGAATTCACAGAATTTGATGGGGAAAAGGGGGTAGTGCTGTGTCATATCCCTCTCTGCTGCCATCTGGCCCTGTGTGTGAAAGACACACCTGTAGGCCATGGCTGCCCCCAGGGGTCAGCCTGGTGTGTGTCAAGAGGCCCAATGACCAAGTGTTAAGGTGAAAGCCAGAATTAGGGTGGCCAGCTCAGCGGGCAGAGCAGGAATAGTCTGGGATCAGGGTCTCCAACAATATACAAGATTACTGGATAAAGGGAGGACAGAACCCTGTGCCCCACGTTCCCAGGAGAGTGTACATGTAGAAAGCATTGGGCACTGTGATTGAGAGACTGGTCCCACTACCTGTGAGAGTGGAAGGAAATCACGACCCCTAGGACCTTCCATCCAGCCTGGAGATTGCCCTGCTGTGTGGGCGAACTCATCTATTAACTTGGTCTCACATTGGACATCCTCCTCTAGTGTGTGCACACACATGTCCACGCCTTGGCCGGGGATCAAGAGATGGCGTGATGTTCAAGAGCGTGGATTCTGGAGTCTCACTGTCTTGGTTGAATCCTGGCTTTGCTACTTCTTAGGTAGATCACCTTAGGCAAGTTAACCTCTTGGCCTCAATTTCTTTATCTGTAAAATGAGAATAGTAGTAACAAGACCTATCTTGCCTGACCAGGCAGTGGTGCAGTGGATAGAGCATCGGACTGGGATGAGGAGGACCGAAGTTCAAGACCCCGAGGTCACCAGCTTGAGCGCGAGCTCATCTGGTTTGAGCAAGGCTCACCAGCTTGGACCCAAGGTCTCTGGCTCGAGCAAGGGGTTACTCGGTCTGCTATAGCCCCACGGTCAAGGCACATATGAGAAAGCAGTCAATGAACAACTAAGGTGTCGCAACAAAAAACTAATGATTGATGCTTCTCATCTCTCCCCGTTCCTGTCTGTCGATCGCTATCTATCCCTCTCTCTGACTCCCTCTGTCTCTGTAAAAAAAAAAACAAAAAAAAACAAAAACCTATCTTATAGGTCTGTTGTAAAGCTCCAATGTGTTAATGTTGTAAAGTGTTTAGAAATTGGCAGCTAAGGCAAGGCAGGCTTACTAAATCATCTCACTGCTGCTATTTCTGGTCAGAAGAACTCAGTATTGAAAAAAGTAGAAAAGCACCTGAGAGTTTGCAATCCATACCTGTTTAGAACAAGAGGCAGAGAGAGAGAGTCTGACAGCTGCTCACCTGCCACAGCTCTTGTGAGTTAGAATTGTTCTTCTGGACATGCAAGTTTTTATAAGAGACGCTCAGAGCATGTGGTTTCTGGTTTACCTAGAGTGGACCTCCAGCCTCCTTGGTTTACCTGAGGTATGATTTGCCTGATGGCTTGTGGGTGGATGTACCAGAGGACCTTGATTTATTTAAAATTGCTGTGTTTCTGGGAAACAAATAGGAGGGTTGGGGCAGAGACCAGGGACCTGTGAAAGGGTAAGCAATGGACAGAGGATGGGGGCTAGCAACCTGTGATCTAGCTGCCCCTGCTCCCAACCTCAGCAAATCTCATACAACTAATCCAGAAGTCCAGTGCTGACAGTGGCTACTTTGAGACTTGGCAGGAGAGGGTGGGGGCAGGAGGGCAGGAAGTAGAAACCCCAGCATGCTCCTTTTCAGCAGAAGGTACGCAGATTTCAAGGGCATGATGAGTCATAGGGGCTTCTTCTCTTTAAAGCATTCTTTTTTTGATCTCACCAGTGACCTTTCATAAATTTAAGCCAAATGGAGCTGTGAAACCTGGGGGTCTAGACAGTATCTGAGCTAGAGCTCCATTCCATGGTCAGCCATCTCAGGAGAGACTCAGGAAGGGGACAGCTGGCAGGGCAGAGGGAAAGGGGTTGCCGGTGTGGTTCAGTCCTGATGCATATTCCTGCTTAGCAGATTCTCAAAGTTAGCAGATTCAAGAAGGAAAGCAGAGCTGGAGAGAAGGGACGTGTTTAGAGTTAAGATTCATATATACAATACTTTCTTCCCAAAGGGAGGGGCTGCAATGAGAGAAAAGAATTGATGGATTAAGGCAGGGGTTGGGAAACTTTTTGGCTGAGAGAGCCCTGAATGCCACATATTTTAAAATGTAATTCCATGAGAGTCATACGACAACCCGTGTACCTTACGCATCATCCAATAAAAATTTGGTGTTGTCCGGAGGACAGCTGTGATTGGCTCCAGCCACTCACAACTATGAACATGAGCGGTATAGGAAATGAATGGATTGTAATACATGAGAATGTTTTATATTTTTAACATTATTTTTTTTATAATGATTTATCTGCGAGCCAGATGCAGCCATCAAAAGAGCCACATCTGGCTCGTGAGTCATAGGTTCCTGACCCCTGGATTAAGGGAACAGGATTAGCGTCAGAGGGAAGATGGTTACAGCAAGGAGTAGAGTCAGGGATTTGCTGGCAATAGAGAAAGCTGGACTTGAAGTCAAAGATCATGGGACTAAAGAATTTGCCTCTTGATCATGACCTCGTGTCTGGACTGTTGACTCTAATCTTGTTACCGCACACCCTGTCCACACCATGCTGTTGCAGTGTGGATAGACCTCTTGTGATGATGGTATGCCAGAATGGAAGGTGTCACTTCGGTAACTACTGGGGCATTATATTGATAACGTGAGGGGAAAAACAAAACAAATCTTGTTTTTGGATGACAGGAAGCTCATGGGGAAAGAAAGGGTAATGCCTGCCAATCTCCTGAGTCTCAGGAACAACTCTTCTCACGGGACTTTTCATTTGGTTAAAGGCAGACTAGCAGGAACTTCACAGGGTTTCAGGAACACTCTGTGCATGTTCTTCTAGATTTTTAAGTCAAAATGTGTATCTGCAGAGATAAGCAACCTCTATCTTTTATAAACATTGGACTGTATAAATTTATAGCCTACTTTAAAAAATACTGGATACTTATTTTATAACTGCCTGATATCTTCAGTACTTGCACAATGCTAAGAATACACAAATAAATTACAAGACTTGAAAAAGTGATAAAAATGTGACCAACATGTCCTTTGAAAATCATATGTGGGCCGGACCTGTGGTGGTGCAGTAGATAAAGTGTCGACCTGGAATGCTGAGGTCGCCGGTTCGAAACCCTGAGCTTGCCTGGTCAAGGCACATATGGGAGTTGATGCTTCCTGCTCCTCCCCTCTTCTCTCTCTCTCTCTCCTTCTCTCTCTCTCTCCTTCTCTCTCTCTCTCTCTTTCTCCAGGAAAAATGAATAAATAAAATCTAAAAAAAAATTAAAAAGAAAAAAAAAAAGAAAATCATATGTGTTCACTGAAGCCATCTTAGTTTTGCCCCAAATCTTCACAATAATATTCAAAAGAATGGGGTTGTCTATCTACCTAACAATTTTAAATTTGTCACTTAAAAATGTTTTTAAATTGAATTTATTGGGGTGACATTGGTTAATAAAATTTTATATAGCTTTTAATGTAACCTACTTTTTAAATTTTTTAAAATTTTTTTTATTTTTTTTATTTATTCATTTTAGAAAGGAGAGAGAGAGGGGGAGAGAGAGAGAGAAGAAAGAGAAGGGGGGAGGAGCAGGAAGCATCAACTCCCATATGTGCCTTGACCAGGCAAGCCCAGGGTTTCGAACCAGCAACCTCAGCATTTTCAGGTCGACGCTTTATCCACTGCGCCACCACAGGTCAGGCCAGTGTAACCTACTTTTGAAGACACTTTCCCTAATATAACACTACATCAGCATTTTTATCTTAATTTTTATTTCACTTTAAATTATTATTTTCTTTTAATTTCCCCTTAACTTCTTTATTAGAAAATTTTATAGTTGAAAGTGCATTCCTAGGCTTTCCTCCTAGATTCAGTGGCTGTGAACATATTAGCATATTTGTATCAGCATGCAATAGTATTCCGTCTTGTAGAGCCGTGGTCCCCAACCTTTTTTGGGCCACGGACCGGTTTAATGTCAGAAAATATTTTCACGGACCAGCCTTTAGGGTGGGATGGATAAATGTATCGTGTGACCGAGACAAGCATCAAGAGTGAGTCTTAGACGGATGTAACAGGGAATCTGGTCATTTTTTAAAAATAAAACATCGTTCAGACTTAAATATAAATAAAATGGAAATAATGTAAGTTATTTATTCTTTCTCTGAAGACTGGTACCAAATATCCCACGGACCAGTACTGGTCCGTGGCCTGGGGGTTGGGGACCACTGTTGTAGAGGATAGGACAGCCTTGTGGTTGGGAGTGTGGAATCAGTAGGCTCGCCCTTGGGCGTGATTTTTAACGTATGCTAGCCTGTTTCCTCAACTATAAAATGGGATGATGGCTCAGAGATCTCAGGTAATTAAATGGGATAATGTTTGGCATATAACAAATGCTCTGTAAATATTTTTTGAGTACTACTTGCCTTATTTTCCACACTCAACCTGAATGATCAGACAGTATCTTGATGGGTTTCACTTTAAATCCATGTCCATTAACCTCACGTGCTGCCTGGTAATCCCACCACATCTCACTAGTCGTTCTCTGTCTGGCTTACTCAGATGATTATTTCACTCTTCCTCCTCTCGCCTAAAACCTTCGTTGTGGTAGTCTCCTTTATTCATGGTTTCACTTTCCACAGTTTCAGTTACCCATGGTCCACCATGGTCAGAGAATATTAAATGGAAAATTCCAGAAAGAAACAATTTATAAGTTTTAAATTGTGAGCTGTCCTGAGTAGTGTGATGGAATCTCATGCTCTTCTGTTCTGTCCTGCCCAGGATGACGCTCATCCCTCTATGTGCTGTATCCACACTGTATACGCCACCTGCCCATTAGTCACTCCGTAGCTTCCTCTGCTATCAGGTTGAATATCATGGTATCACAGTGCTTGTGTTCAGGTCTCCCTGTTAGTAGCCTAATGTGCGTCACAATGCTTCTGTCATTCACTTCACTTCATCTTATCATGCAGACATTGTGGCACCTCAAATCATCACAAAAAGGGTGAGTACAGTACAGTAAGCTATTTTGAGAGAGGGACCACATTCACATAACTTGTATTACAGAATATTGTGAAAACTATTTCATTTTGTTACTAGTTATTGTGATTAATCTCTTCATGTGCCTAATTTATACATTAAACTTTATCCTAGGTTTGTATGTTTAGGAATAAGCAGTATATATAAGGTTCGGTTCTATCTACAGTTTTAGGCATCCACTGAGAGTCTTGGGGCATACCCCCGTGGATAAAGGGGATAGCTGTATTCCTGCCCCATCCTCACTCATAGCTGACAACCATGCTTCTGGCTTTATGGAGAAAACAGAAGCAATCAGAAGAGGTTGTTCACACATTTTCGTCACATCTACCACCTCACTTGCATCTGTCTGTACCACGTTCTGTGCCTTCCTTCCTATGTTGTCAATGAACCGGTCCTATTTCTAAGGTCAACCTCCCTACTCGAACACCAGGTTCATTTCCTTTTGCCTATTCAGGGCATCACTCTAGTAATTATGTCCTCCCTCTGTGCGTCATCAATTTTTCCTTCTGTACTAAATCATTTCCATCTTACCAAAATACCCTCCCATGACCCCACATTCTTCCTCTGCTGTTCCTCAATTTCTTTGCTGCTTCTCAAAGCATAGCTCTTTGAAAGAGCTATCTTTACTCACATATCCATTACAAAATCCAACCTATTCTACACGAAAATGTCTCAAGTCTGAATGCTTCCTCCATCATGTCCATCACCATCATCCTAATCCAAACACGCATCATGCAGCTTGTACAAGACCCTCACCAGTGTTTCCTCTGGTTTCTCTCTTGCCTCTCTACATTTATTCACCACCCAGCACTCAAGGTGGTCCTTTAAAAATATAAGTCCAGTGCTCGCTTCGGCAGCACATATACTAAAATTGGAATGATACAGAGAAGATTAGCATGGCCCCTGCGCAAGGATGACATGCAAATTCGTGAAGCGTTCCATATTAAAAAAATCTCTCTCTCTCTCTCTCTCTCTCTCTCTCTCTCTCTCTCTCTCTCCATGGTTTCCTCTGCCTCAAACCCTGTAATGCCATCAACCCAGAAGAGAATCCAAAGACATACATATTCTGGCTACCCATCAGCTTCATTTCTTATGCCCTCTCCCTTCCACACGCAGCTTAGCCCAGCCGGTTTTCTTGTTCCTTGAACACACCAGGCACAAAACCTGCCTCAGAGACTTTCCCCTTGATGCTTCATCTGCCTAGAACTCTGTTTCCCGGACATTCCCATAGTTTGCCCTTTCATGTCACTCAGACCTCTACTCAAATATCACTCACCAGAGAGGACTTCCTAGATGCCTTCTTGGCACTTGTCACTAATTGGCATAACTGTCTGATGAGTTCAGGGACTTTATTTTGCTTACTGCTATATCCTCACTCTCTAGGATAATTGTTGGTATGTATTGACACTGATATCTTTCTTCTACATCCTGTTAGTGTATAGAACAGTGATCAACACAGGTAAGTCCTTGATAAGTATCAAAATAAGGTAGAAACAGCATAGTCTGCACAACGTGCACTGGATTCTATCAGCTTCTTAAAGTAGAATGCTTGTGTCTGGCAGTCATTTAACAAAGGTTTGCATCTGTTAAATGAGGGATAATACTTTATACTCCATTGAGCTGTTCCAAGGATGAGATGAAAAAATATTTGTGAAAGCACCCTGTTCTTGTATTTTTGCAAATATCAAGTACTCAAAATTGTGAAATGAATAAACAGAGCCCGAGGGCGCCCAGGGGTCTAAAGGAGTGTAGTCTCTGAGGAATGTCCAGATGAAACAGCTCTATTGATAGGATTCTGAGGAAGGGGAATTACCTTTTAAACTTAACTCTCTGTCTGAGCAGAGAGACTGGGAGAAAAAGCACACAATTAAAAAGCACACCAGTGCCTGACCTGTGGTGGCACAGTGGATAAAGCGTCAACTTGGAAATGCTGAGGTCACCGGTTCGAAACGCTGGGCTTGCCTGGTCAAGGCACGTATGGCAGTTGATGCTTCCAGCTCCTCCCCCCTTCTCTCTCTCTCTCTCTCTCTCTCTCTCTCCCTCTCCTCTCTAAAATGAATAAATAAATAAAAATTAAAAAAAAAAAAAAAAAAAGCACACCAGTCTCACTTCAAACTCATGACCTTGGCCTTGCGAGGGGTCTTAATGCTTCCTGGCAATCTTGTTACTGTTCCATCGTTCACCCTCTCTGCTGCGTCCTAGGCCACTGTTCCACACCTTCTCCCCTCTTGCTTCAGTACTGCATTCCACCTGCTCTTGGATGGTGACCTGTTGCCTATTTGACTTCAAAAAACTGAAGCGGTTAGGGGAGACCTCGCAAGGGTTCCCACCTGCCTCCCGCTGGGCCGTAAGCTCTGCCATCCCCCCAGTTTCCATCTGAGCTCCTGCTCAAGGCCACACTCTACTCTGCACTAGCCCTCAGTTCTGTTCTCTTCCACAGGCTTTCTTTTCCCTGGCTTTCTTCCTGGCTTCCGCAGGCTTTCTTTCTCACAGGGTCATTTCCCTGAGGGTGCAAAAATTCTGTGATCTCTGCAGTCTAAGTGACATCTTCCTGTCAGTAATGTCCCCATCAAGCCACACCAGTCATCCTCATTTCTTTGGAACTCCTTCTCTGTTGGCTCCTTCAGTTGCCATCCTCCTTGTTCCTCCTGAACCCACGACAGCCAGGTGTTTGCTCCCTCCTCCACCCTATCTTCTCTTGTCAGTATCACCAGTGATTTCATGCAGCAAACACCCAAGGGTCAGTTCTCAGTTCTCCCCGTGACTGCCAGGCTGCCTGCAGAGTTGGACACAATCACTTCCTTCTCCTTCTTCATATGGTTCTAAATTACTACAATCTCTTGGCTTTTCTCCTACCTGATTTCTTTTCTATGTTCTTTATTGATTTCTCCCCACCCCTCGTTTTATAATCTCTAATCACTACATCTCTATCTGCTCTTTTGAACTCACCCTTGGTGATCTCATCTAGTCTCATGGCTCTAAATGCCATCTGTGTGTGAATAACTCCCAATTTCTATCTATAGGGCTGGTTCTTCTCTTGAACTAATCTTGGATAGCCAGCTGCTTATAAAAGCATCTCCTCTTGGATAATTAACAGTCATCTCTAACTTGTCCAAAACAAGCTCCTGATCCTCTCACTGAAATCTCTCCTCCGGATGTCTCCTTCATCTTGGGAAATGCCAATTTCATTTTTTAAAAGTTTCTCAGACCAAATGAAGTCATCCTTTTGGTGTCATCCCAGACTCCTCTTCCACAATGTCAATCACATTGCTTAGCGCTTGAAAATATACACAGAATCAAATAATTTCTTGCCACCTCCACTGTCACCGTGCTGATGCACGCTACCATCACCCTTGCCTAGTGTTCTACAGTAATCTCCTAACAGGTTTTCTGCACCCCCCATGCCCCTTTTAGGCAAATTGAATATCTCCCCATCTCACTTGTAGTAAAAATCAAACTCCTCAGAAAGACTTGCAAGACCCTACATAAATCTTCCACACCCCGGTTATATCTACTCACTTCCACCCACTGCCCTTCCTTCCTCCTCCACTCCGGCTACACTGGTCTCTACTGTCCCTCAAACGGGCTGGCCACCTCCCACCCAGGGCCCCTGGAAGCTCTTACCTGGACACCCACAACCCTTACTTTCTTATCTCCTTCAGCTCTTGACTCAAATGCAGCTCTCATAGAGACTTGCTGACCTCTTTATAAACTGGTGCTTCTCATTGGCACCACAGCACCCACTCCCTTCCTTCCCTGCCTTTTCTCCGGAGCACTTGTTACCACTTAACATAATAAGTAAGCATTGTGCTTATTCATCTGTCTTCATACTCTGAAATGTCAAGTCCATGAGAGTGAGGTTTCTGTCTGTTTTGTCCTCTACACTTTCCCTACCACCAATAAATATTTGTTGGTGACTTTTCTCTCCCTCTCTCTGATCTCAATAACCACTTTTTCAAAAGACTAGGAGGGAATGCACCTCATAATAGGAGGGCTTGAATGTGATGATGGTGAGTCTAAGGGGATGGCACCTTAATACTTCCATGAATATCTAACATCCAGATTTTCCTTTTCCAGCTTAACACCAAAACATCCCCAGCGACCAACCAGGCACCTGGCCCAGAGGAAAAGGGTGAGTGGGATTGGGCTAGGCAGCTTGTGGAGCAGGTGAATGACACCAGGGTAGAAAGACAAGTCAGGAGCTCCTAAAGTCAGATGCAATAGGAATGTGGATAAGTGAAACAAAGTGCTAGGTTAGAGCTATTATATCTGTAGGATTTCTTCCACCTTTTCCTAAGATGTTCACATATATATATATATATATATATGTATGTATATGTATATATGTATATATGTTTTATTTTCCTATTGATTTGAGAGAGAGAAAGAGAGGAATAAGGAAAGATAGAGAAAAAGAGAAGCATCAACTCATTGTTCCACTTAGTTGAACACTCTTTGATTGATTCTCTTATGTGTCCCGACTGGGGATTGAACCCGCAACCTCAGCGTACCAGGATGATGTTCTATCACAGAGCCACCCAGCCAGGGCCTCCCCTACCAGTGATTCCTCTTTGATTTTAGAAACTGGCTCTGGAGTGGTCAGAGACAAGCACAGTATAGGAAGAAGCTCATCAGATAATCCCAGCCACTATGTCAATCAAATTGAAGGAGAGCTGGGGACCATGTCTGAGCTCCAGGGCTCTGGATTATAGGATTCAGGAATCAGTGGTGAGAGGAGACACTTGTCATCTTGGTACAAGAGTAGCAAAGCTCCCAAGTAACTATAGCTAATTCTCAGCCTGGGGTCCCCGACTCAAACTTCTAAGAGAGTTGTCAGGCGTTCTTAGTGTTAGCGAAGGTTGGGGGAGCCTCTCAGAGCCCAGCAGAAGTGGAGAACGGGGTTGGGCAGTTCTGGTTTCCTTGGTCACGAAACTCTGGTCTACCCGCAGGAAAAGCTGGCAACGCCAAGAAGGCCGAGGAGGAGGAGGAGATTGACATTGACCTGACGGCACCAGAAACAGAGAAGGCTGCCCTTGCCATTCAGGGCAAGTTCCGGCGATTCCAAAAGAGGAAAAAGGACCCCAGCTCCTGAATGAGCAGCCTTGCCCATACCCTGCTCTCTCTCTCCCCACTCACAGCTCTGATGCCCATATACCTTTGTCTCTCTGTCCCTCTAGCCTCTCGTTAAGGCAAGCTCTACCCTTACACATTCTTTCCTGTGGCCCCTGAACCATCACAGCAGTAGAGGTACAAGGAACAGAGGGAAGATGGAGAGTTCAGCTGGCAGCCACTTTTCTGAGGATGGACCAGCTCTCTCTTTGGGATAAGCCTCCTTGACCAATACCTCTGCCCCAGGAGGTTGAAATGGAAGAGGCTTTGAGGCTGGGGGAAGGACTCCTGACCATGTGGAAGGGAGGGAAAGACTTCAGACCAGGGTGCCTGAGGGTGGGGCCTATGCACCGTTCTGCCTGTTGTTACAAGAGTCACACTTCAGGTAACATTTTCCCCTCACCTCCTCTGCACCAACACCTCCACTCCCCTCCTATGCGCTGAGCTGCAGTGGGAACAGGAGCCTCCTGACCCCGGGGCAGACCTAGTCCAGCAGCTTCCACATAGTGCATGCTGAGTAGATGTGTGCCAAGCAGGGCAGAGGGACTGGGAGGGGCGAGGAGAGCCCTTCACTATCGAGGCTGGGACGCAAGGGGCAGAGGCAGGGAACCAGGAACTGAGGGAGATATGAGGAGGAAAGTGGGGAGATGTACGAGGACACAGGTTACTGCAGTGAAAATGTGCTCTGTGAAGGATTCTTGGGGCTCTGATAACTTGCCTGCCTCTAACCCCCACATCCAGCCCTCCCCAGAGGCCACACAGGCCAAGTGACCCTTGTAGCTCCCACCTGCCCACCGTGGAGTCAGGACAGAAGTGGAATAGCCCACTCTATGTGATTTGAGCATGTTTCATAATATATATAAATAACAAAAACCCTCAAGTGGGGTCGTTCAACCTCTACTGTTTTGTTTTTTTTTTCTTGGAAGGAGGATGAATGTCAGCGGGGGTGGGGGTGGGGTGCTGTGGTGACACAGGGAACAGGCACCTGAGCACTTTAACTCCGAAGCCTGCCCTTCCCTGTCTCCTCAACCTTGCCTTCACCTCGCTTCACCGCCCACACTGCCTTTATCTGCTGCCTCGCCACCCCCGAGCACCTGCTGGCATTCGCTCCCTTCCCATCCCCTCCTGCTGAGAGCACACCCAGTCTTCCTGCTCTCTGTCCTCATAGGACCTGCCTTAGCTGTCTCTGCAGCTTTGTTCCCCACTTCCCACACACACACCTGTTTTTCAAAGAAGATGCCTCTGGGTCACACTGACTTTAAACCATGAATTAAATAAAATGGAAGCTTTCAGTCCTGGCCTCCTAGGCAAATAAAAGGATCAACTTCTTGGCACACCTGGTGTGAATCCAACATGTCCTGGTAAAAAGGAGTCGCCCCTGTTCCTCATTGTAGGGGAGGTCAACAGGGCTCCCCTTTCCTGGGGATGTGAGCTCTGGGGAGGCTATAAGGAGGTGGTGAGTTGTCACCAGCCCTCTCCTGCAGGCTCCACTGCTTGGAGGATGATCTGCAGGGCGCCGATGTGATCATTGCCCATTCCCATTTCTTGCTCCAAAAGTATTATACTTGTCCTCATACATATATTAAGGAGGGGGGCATGGTAGCAAACACAGGCTGTAGCTTTGGGAAAGAGAGTTCTAATGAGAAAGTAGGGGTTAGGCCTCTTCTGCAGAACTTGTGATCATTCACAGTGATGGTTCTGAAGCTGGCCTTTCTTTGCCGGGCTGCTCACCTCTACCACCGGCACTCAAACTGAGCCTCTTCTCTGTAGCCTGCAACTCCTCCAGGAGCCTTGGACCTCATTTCTCTCCAGTCCCTCTAGTCCCTACCACTTCAGACCTGGTACTGAATATTGATTACCAAGGATTTGTTGAGTGCTTTTTGGTGTGTGTGTGAACCATCAACTCATAATTGCGACACTTTAGTTCATTGATTACTTCTCATATGTGCCTTGACCAGGGGGCTCCAGTTGAGCCATTGACCCCTTGCTCAAGCCAGTGACTATGGGATTCAAGACGGTGACCATGGGGTCATGTCAATGATCCCATGCTCAAGCCAACAACCCCACGTTCAAGCTGGTGAGCCATGCTCAAGCCAGATGAGCCTGCCCTCAAGCCAGCAACTTTGGGGTTTGGACCGCAGCGTCCCAGGTCGACACTGTCCACTCTACCACCGCTGGTCAGGCACTTGAGTGCTTTTTGTGAGCAAAACCTGCACATCTTCAGAGGAGGTTGATGAATGCTCTTATACTAAGTGCTAAGTAGAAGAGATAGGTGCTAGAAACAGTCACGGAGGAAACATATGCAGTTATCACATCTGTACCAGTGATCACTCTTTCGTGAGTTTCCATCTGTGTCACGCAGCAGAGCTGGGTGTGCAGTCCCTACAAAGGTGGAGAGGTCTGGAGGTATAAGCAGGGGGTGCTTTGCAATACGTTCCCAGAGCCCAAGCCAGGAGATGATCTTGGGACAAAGGCTGCTAAAGGTGCAAGGATCCTGCTCTCCTGACAACCTACTGCTAGGGACTGGGTGTCTTTGACCTCTCCTCGATCTTGCCCCAATATAGAGTCAGCTTTTCCCAGTTGGGTCTTTTCAATCTCTTATTCTTCCCTTCACCCTGTAAGAATGCCCTTTAAGGGAGCTGCCCTTCCTGCCCACCTCTGCCTTTCTCTCTTACCTTCTTGCCCTCGCTGCATTTCCATCGTTTCTGGAGTTGTGTGCAGTGCCAGGGGCCCCTGGCAGCTTCTTCAACCCTGCTGGACTTGGCTCCTGAGAACTAGTCCTCCCCAGTCTCACTCTAGTGAGCGGCTTCCTCCCCTTCTCCCTCATCTTCTCTCCCAATGTAAATGCAGAGCCTGACACACAGTTTCACATAGTAGAAGCCCACTGGATGATGGTTAAACATTTGAACATGTCTTGTAAGCCTATTTCAGAGTTCAGTGCATGCCACAATGGAAGTCCATACCTTAAAATCAAGTTCTGAACTGAAACCAGTGGAGGAGAAGGAGGAGTAGGGGAGGGGAGGAGTGGGAGAAGGGCAGGAGCTCCTCCCAGAAGAATGAGGCGATTGAAGATGGAGGCAGCAGCTTCTGGAAATGTCAGTGTTTATTAAACATATAAGGACATATGGGGGTTTGAGAAGAAATGTACAGAATGTAGAAAAGTCCTAAGAATCCCCTGTGGCTGGGAGTGCAGCCTCTTCCCTTTCCCCGTTTCTCATTTGTTTTTCCTCCTTTCTGTTTGGTTGTTTAAAAGCCATTTCTTAAGGCTCATCTGCCCTGTTTCCTTAATCCCTGACCTGTAAGGATCCATTGTCTCCTTCCCATGACCTTGAGTCCCAGAACAGTGCTCCAGAGTGGTCAGGGGACACCAATTGTGTAGCTGAGGTTTTGGGTCAGGGGCCCCTCTGCTTGGGCTGGATCTCTGCAACGGATTAAATGGGGGTGGGGAATTGCAAAATCCACATGACGTCATTGGTACTCAGTCATGGGGGAGCACAGCAAGGGCACAGGTGAACCAACAAACAAGCATGGATTAAAAAAAAAAAAAAAAAAAAACAACCGAAATAAACCCTGAAGGAGAGTCTGTTCTGGACGATCCAGGTGTTAGCTGGGAGGACACAGAGTGGAGCTGGACCGCCTGGCGGAGGCGCGAGAGGGTCAGAGAGGGAAGGGGGGGGGTGCAGGGTGGGGGGTGCAGGTGGCCTGGAGTCGAGGTGCGGGGTAGCAAGGTCCCTTTCTTCTCGGTGCCGGAGGGACAGGCACCAAACACACAGTCCTTGGGGGCGGTGCAGGGTAGGATCAGGCCCTGGGCTCCCAGAAAGCCAGGGGGTGAAGGTGGGGGAGAATGTGACGTCCCTGGGGAATGAATTTTGGAATGAAACTTACATCTCAAAGGGAGGTGAGGGCAGGGCAGGGCGGGGGCGCTACCGAAGAAAGCACCTAGACGGGGCACAAGAGGAGCCTAGGTCCCCCTGCACTGGCAGGGCCTGGGGCTGATCACTTGTCCGAGTCCAGACCCATCATGTTCTTGAGGGCGTTCTTGAGGCTGGTTCTGCTGGGGGACTTGACAGCAGGCCGGAGCTCCGAGCTCTGCTCATCCTTTCGAAGCTCCATCTCGATGACCATCACCTGAGCGCCCTTGGAGGACTCCGCCCCTGACCCCCGAGCCCCCGCCCGGCCCGCTAACCGCTATTTCTTATCCTTGCGAGACTCCCCCAGCCCCTTGGACTTCTTCTCACTGGCAGCTTTGGTGCTTCTGCTGTGGTCCAGCATGGCATACAGCACCGGCGTCTGGGGGAGGGGCGCGCACGTCAGTCACCGGCCGCCCCCCCTCGCTCTGCCTGGTCGCGCCCAGGGCTATCCTCCCCAGCTGTCCAGGCCCCCAGCCCCGCTAACCTGCCGGCCGCGCTTGGAGTCCTTCCCGGCCTTGTGCAGTTTCCCCTTCTCCATGGCACTGCGGGGAGACGGGAACTGTGGGTGGGGCCCGGCCAGAGCCCCTTTTCCCGTTGGCCCTCCCACCACGGGAGCGGCCGCGCCCCCTACCTGAGCCTCCTCTGCAGGGTCGCCTGCCGGCGGAGCCAGCAGTACCGGATCAGGTAGAAGAGCAGCAGCAGCAAGAGCACCCCGCCCAGGACGGCCCCGATGACGGCGCCCAACACTACTCCATATCGCGTAGGCACTGGGAGGGGAGAGGACAGTGAGTGGAGGGCCGAGCGGGACCGAACCCAAAACCTCTTCCCTGCGGGCGCGGGGGTAGGGGCAAAGCTGCCCACGCTCGCAGAGCCTGAGGGCATTTCCCCGCGCATGTGGCCTCTTCCGCTAGCCTCCCAGTCCTCCCAGACTCGGCCCGTCTCCTCTCATACCTTTTTCAAAGACGTAGAGTTTGACCTGAGAGGTCTTGCCCACTATGTCTGGTGGGTTTTTGACGTCACAGGTGAAAGTGCCATTGTCAGTATAGTCCAAGTTGTGTATGACAATGGAGCCATCTTTCCAGCGAGGGTCCCCGACCCACTGGATGCGCTCTTTGAAGGTCCCCACCTCGTCGATGTAGGGCTGCCCCTTGGCGTAGTGGAAGATCTATGAGGAATGAAGGGAATCGCGTCGCTCTAGCCACAGGGCCGGGGTATCCTGGGGTGGGCAGATAGTGCCGGGAAGAGGGACAGTGTAGATAGGCCCTAGTTGGGGTGACAACGATCGATCGACACTTACTTTGTCAAAGTTGGGGTTGTGACTCATAAAGGATTTCCCCCTCCTTAGCTCAAGTCCTCTTTTCTGCTGTCTTTGAAGCACCCTTTCTGTTATCCAACCCCAGGATTCCCCCAGGCACTCACCGAGATGGCATCACGGCCCCCTTCGGGTTGGTAGCGCCAGGTGAAGGAAATGTCATCTGAGACCCACTCGCTGGACCAGAAGGAGCAGTGTAGGGTCACCCGGGAGCCCACAGCGCCATGGACTTCCCTGTCTGTGTAAACCACAATGGCCTGGGCCGGGGACAGCACTGTAAACACAGAGGGGAATCAGATATACGTGTGGGCCCAGCACGATCACAGAGGTTAGGTCAGTAGAGGTCCAGGCCAAGTTGGGGCCATAGCAAAGTCTGAGGCAGAAAGGATCAATTCTGAGGCCCAGGTCTCTGGATTCACTGAATAGCTGAGCAAGGAATGCTGCGTTGGTCCAAGCTCATCAGTGTGTCTGTCCATGAAGAAATGCAATGGGCAGTAACCATTCCCTGGAGGATGACCAGAAGCTTGAGTTTGTCTCCAAGTCTCATTTTCCCTTTGGCTCAATATCAAACCCTTAAGTGGTCCTTAAGCTGCAGGCTTTACAGTTTTTTTAAATTTATTATAAATTATACAGCCAAATACATATTACATTCTTCTTATAAACTCTTCAAGCAATAGAGATAAAGCTAAAGTCTCTCTTGATGTCCTTCTAACCAATTTCTTTCCTGTCATCTCCTCTCAGAAATAACCACTGTTATCAATTTAATACATAGCCTTTTTCTATGAATCAAACTCAATATGATCTCAGTAAACTCAAGATATGCAGGTACTTATGCTTAAGAATATGTATATATAAGCCTGACCTGTGGTGGCGCAGTGGATAAAGCATCGACCTGGAATTCTGAGGTTGCCAATTCAAAACCCTGGTTTCCCTGGTCAAGGCACATATGGGAGTTGATGCTTCCTGCTCCTCCCCCCTTTCTCTCTCTCTCTCTCTCCTCTCTAAAATGAATAAATAAAATCTAAAAAAAAAAAAGAAATAAATAAAGAATACATATTTCTGGAGGAGGTTTCCATGTTGATCCATAGAGACAATTTTTTTTTACAGAGACAGAGAGTCAGACAGAGGGATAGAGACAGACAGACAGGAACAGAGAGAGATGAGAAGCATCAATTATTAGTCTTTCATTGCGATACCTTAGTTGTTCATTGATTGCTTTCTCATATGTGCCTTGACCGTGGGCCTACAGCAGACTGAGTAACCCCTTGCTCAAGCCAGCAACCTTGGGTCCAAGCTGGTGAGCTTTTGCTCAAACCAGATGAGCCCACGCTCAAACTGGTGACCTTGGGATCTCGAACCTGGGTCCTCCGCATCCCAGTTCGATGCTCTATCCACTGCGTCACTGCCTGGTCAGGCAAGAGACAATTTTGTTTTTAACAGTGGCATGGTATTTTACAGCACAGCAAACTCATATTTCCTACAGAAGAAAAATAAAGATAACCAGAGAATGTAAGTCTTCTTTCCTGGCCCAACTGTCCTCACTGCTGAATATCTGGTTGCTATACAGCTTGCTCTTGACTGGGGGGTCAGGGAGCGAGGGACCTCATACAACACCCAAGGGAAGCTGAATGCAGAGCAAGACCCCAAGCCCAGAGATCAGATGACCCTGTATGTGACCCTCTGTGGTTTGACTCCCCTCACCCTCCTCTTGGCCATCATTCTGGGTCAGTGCCATGCCCAAGACTCACCCACACAAGGAAGGCCATTCCAGGGAGATTATGTGTGTGGGCTGGCCCAGGGTGGGTGCAACTGTAGATCCTTTTGTTCTACAGAAGGGGGAGCAAGCAGCCAAACAGGGAGACCCATTGTCTGAGCAATGTTGGGGTTCATGCCATTTTGCCCCATAGTCCTGAATCTTCCACCTCAGCATGCAGTATCACTGACTCACCGCCTGGGATCTCAGCCTTAGCGCCTTCTTGGGAATCCCAAATGTAACTATAAAGGTTATTCATGGGGTTTACCTTCTATTCTTCCTGTTCTGATGTCAACCACTGCCCTTCAGCTCTGCTCCATGGATGGGACAGGTGCTGGGACAGAACTCTCTCCCTCATACTTCAAGATTCCCTCTTCCCATTCCCCCACCATGCCCTTCTCCAAGATTTTCTCAAGGTACCCCAGAATAGTTCAGTATGGTCCAGAAAAGTCTAGGTTCAAGTTGAGGACTCAAGAAGCTGACAGCAGCCCTGGCCGGTTGGCTCAGCGGTAGAGCGTCGGCCTAGCGTGCGGAGGACCCGGGTTCGATTCCCGGCCAGGGCACACAGGAGAAGCGCCCATTTGCTTCTCCACCCCTCCGCCGCGCCTTCCTCTCTGTCTCTCTCTTCCCCTCCCGCAGCCAAGGCTCCATTGGAGCAAAGATGGCCCGGGCGCTGGGGATGGCTCTGTGGCCTCTGCCTCAGGCGCTAGAGTGGCTCTGGTCGCAACATGGCGACGCCCAGGATGGGCAGAGCATCGCCCCCTGGTGAGCAGAGCGTGGCCCCTGGTGGGCGTGCCGGGTGGATCCCGGTCGGGCGCATGCGGGAGTCTGTCTGACTGTCTCTCCCTGTTTCCAGCTTCAGAAAAAAAAAAAAAAAAAGCTGACAGCAGAGAACAACCTTGGACATTCCGAACAGCTCCACCCATTTGCCTACCGCTCCAGGACAGTTCGGAGGGTCCCTTCAAATAATCCTCCTTTGACCTTCTCTTGCTCACGCAACCTCTACCACAGGGCAAGGGAGGGGTCAATCAACTTATGAAGAAAGACAGCTTTCAATAAATAAAATTCTAGAATCTCATCGACCCTTCTTTCATTCCTTTCACCCATGTAGTGGTCAATTGGTCCACAGAGAGAAACTGAGACCCCAGGACACGAAGGACCCAAGGAGCTGAGACCACAAACCTGGGACTTTTTCTTTGATAACAGTCCCTGGCTTTTCCCTTCAGGGAAACTAAGGGTTGGTACCTCCTTACTAGGCCATGAATAGGAACCAGAAGCCAGGTGTCTGATCCTGGTCCTTCTCTTGCTCCAACATTGCTTCTCCAAGTCCTCAGCATGGCTCTGGGCCATGTTACTGGTTTCCAACCTGGGTCCAGATTGGTCTACCTCAGGGAAGCTCTCTACATTCTCTGTTACCTTCTACCTTCACCTTTACGCCTCCCTCCAAACTATACATTTTTCCTTTGAATATAATAATATCCCCTTCCTTCTCCTTTTCCGTCTTTCTTTGATTGCAGTGGGCAGTGCAGGGCAGGCAGTGGGAAGTTTGTTGGGAGACCCTGAGTCCCAGGGCCCCCAGGCCAGGGTGACTCCACTTACCCAAAGAGGAGAAGAGCAGTACAGCCAGGATAGGACTGGGGCTGGACGAGGGAGCCCCAGGAGCCATAGCTGGGGCAAGGTCTGCAGGGTTGGGAGAGTGGGGGACCAGGAACTGAGCGGGGGTTCTTGGAACCTGCTTAAAATCCCCTGGGGCCCCAGTACGAGGGGGCTGTCCTGAGCAAGTAACCAATTGCAGCCTGGCATGTGCATTTAGAGGTGGTGGGGAGGGGGGTAGAGTGCAGGGAGCAGAAGGGGCATTGTGTCTTCTGGGTGGAGGGGTGGGGGACACATACCACCCTACACACAGAGGGCTTTGTGTCTGCTGGCCTCCCCCTGCCCTAGGCTGGAATGTTGGGGGGTGGTGAGGGAGAGGGACAGAAAAAGGGACACAAACACACTTCTCTGAGGGGTAGCTGGGCAGGGGAACCTGAATCCTAAGGCCATGAAAAGGGGATGCCTCCCTAGACTCCTTGCCTGACAGGACTCCTCCAGAGCCCAGGAGCTACAGGCAGGTTCCTCAAGCGAACTTGGAAAGCAGGATGGTCACTGTTATCTTGGCTACCAGAGGTTGCATTACAGGCTTCTTGAGATGACCAGGTTGTTTGGGAACCTTTTGTTTTTCCCCATCTCACTGCATCTTGGGCAATTCTTCCCAGACGGAAGATTTTCTCCATTGGGAAATCTCCAGGGAAGAATCTCCTAACTTTCCCCTCTTTGTCAGGAAGTCCTGCAATGCCTCATGCTGCAGCTTAAGTCCATTTCAAGTTGGAGCAAGTCAACAGAACTGCACTGCATCCCAGCTCATGTAAAATGTGTGCATGTGAGTAACAGAGAAAGGAACAAAAATTAAGCCTCTCCTTCAAGGAGTTCAAACTGTAGTTTGGGAAGGCAGAGAGAGGAGGATCAGAGGATAAACCCATCGACAATCAATTATAGTAAATCATGATACTTGCTATGGCAGAATGATGAACGAAGGAGGCACTACAACTGCAATGGCAGGGAGATTATGTAACAGAGATTAAAAATTTTTTTTTAACTTAATAAATTCAGAGGAGGGGGAGTCATATCTTGAAGGCACTATTAGCTATGGACCAAGCTCGAAAGATGCATGCTGCTTTGAAAAGGAGAAATATAACCAGTAGTGAGAGTATCTAGGGAGGTAAAACAGCGAAAGCAGACACAAAGAGATAAGAAGGTGTGTGCATGTGTGTATGTGTGTGTGTGTGTGTGTGTGTATGTGTGTGTAGGGTAGGTATGTGACATATTGGGTATATTCAAGGCAGATCTGGGGCCATTCACTTTTACTTGATTTAGGGGAGCCTGAGGGGCATCATAGGAAATGAGTCTGAACGGGAAAATTGAAGCCAGTTTGGATGGGCCTTAAAATACAGACTAAAGAGGGTGGTTTTAATTTACATCCTAAGAATTTCCTGAAGGTTTTGGGGTAGTGCTTGAGGTTAGCAATGGGAGTGTCCGCATGCTGAGAGCTGAGTTTTAAGACAAATCTGGCCAGAAAAAATCATTCACATCCAGAGGTCTCCTGATTGTTGCCTCCTTTCCTTCCCTCCTTGGGAGCATCTGAAATGATTTTGCTTTGCAGGGACAGTCACATACTTCCATCTGGAATGTTTTTCCTTCTCTCTTCTCCCGCCTTTCTTTCACCTCAAGCGTTGGATAGCTCCTGCTTGTCCTGCTTATTTTTAAGATGAGCTCTAGTATTAGGAGGATTGACTTAATGTTTGATTTGAATTTCAATGTGATTAATTTCCATCAATTATGGGTTCTGGAGGTTAATTTGAGGGGAGAGGTCACTGTTGTTCCTGCTATGGGACCACAGCAGGTTCACTTGTAAAGCCACAGTTCCTGGTACCTTCCTGGCATCTCCTTAAACCACAGTCTTGGTGGGTTCTGTGATTAATATTAAATTTGCAAAAGAGCATTTTCAATTAATGCAGAAATAACTGAATTTATACTATTTAAATCCTGAAAGGTGCAGGAGTGCTAAATATAAATAAGCTTTGAATATTAATGTAATGAATATGTTTTACTGTGGAATATAATTGTCTCCTTTACTCCCCTCCCCCCCAAAGAAACTCAAGAACTTTCCCCTCTTCTGTTTCTCACTGACTCACGCTCCTCAAAACTGTTCATATATACATATAAAATCAAATCGCGTTCTCCCCACCCCCACCCAGGTTCTTCTGGCTGTGGGTGTCACCCACAAGCCTGAAACAAGGGACAAGGGAGCGTTGTCCTTGGTCAGTGGGCAGGACCTGGGCTCAGGCGCAGGACTGTGGGCGTTAAAGGAGCCCGGGTCCTGGGAACGGTGGTCTCCGAGTTCTCCACGATCCACTTTCACTTCCAGCCTGGGTCTTGACTTCTGTATCTCTGCAGAGGCGAGGCCTCCCGTGAGAACGGGAGGGGCGTCTCATCGGCCACCAGGCCATTTCAAACCCCACGGGATGGGCGTGAGGGAGCAGACCGACCAGCCTGGGGAAGAGTCCGGGACAGTGCTCTGTGCGGTGGTTCGAATCAATATGAGAAACGTGCACTGAGGAGTCTGAGCCAGCGGAGACTGCCCAAACCCCGGCACATCCTGGCAGGGGCCATAGGAAAAAGCTGCATGAAACCCAGGGGATCCGACGACGTCTACAGACTGTATTGACACCGACCTTTTTATAGCACCCGCGCGGCCACGTGACAGGTCCGCGTCGCCGCCGTGAGGGGCAGGGCCTTACGTCACTTCCGTCCAGACCGGAAACCAAGATGGCTGCGCTCTTGCTGAGGTGACTTTCCTGTGGGGCTCGGGGTCGGTGCCGCGACCCTCTGGAGGCTCGCCTTGGCCGCTGGGACCTTTCTGACGGGTGTGCACCCTGTGCCCGAGCAGGGAAAGGCCTGTGGGTGTGGATCCTCCGCGGGGCTCGGGGTCACCCGCGCGCTGTCGCCGTCCCCGTCTGCTGCCCACCGTGAAATTGGCCCCGGTCTCTCTCCGCCGCCGCTCCGGGGAGTAAATGCAGGCAGAGCTCGGAGACGGGGCGTGTTCCGTAGAGCGCGCAGTGGGCGAGGGCGGGGGTTGCCCTGAAGCCGGAATTAATCTTGGTGCTTAAAACAAACCAAAACAAACAAGCACAATCCCCATGACACGTCTGTGGGGCGCGGTAAAACGAGGGGTGCGTGTAACTGAGGTCAGCCAGCCAGGGGCTCTGCCATTTCGAGATCTCCTTTAGGGATTGGGCCTTTGGGGAGGGTGTCTTGACGTCCTTTGCCTTTGCTCCTAACTCCTGCGAACCCCGCTGCTGCTCGTGAGCGTGCCCGCGCGTGGGCATCGCCCGAAGGTGCGGGAGGCCTGGGCCCCACCTGCGGGTCGTGAGCAGTAGCGTCCGGAGGGGTTGCTCTGCCCCCCACCGTAGCCCAGGGGACTCAGCGTTAGTGTCTCTTGTTACGAGGGGGAGGAGGAGCTCCAAGTTCTCTCTGCGGTCAGTCCTGTCCAGAGAAACAGCCTAGGATTTCTTCCGTCCTGAACTGCCCACTGTCTAGGCCTCGTGCTCTGCCCAGAGCCTTTCTGACCTGGCGATTTTAGTGACTTTATGCTAAAACTGGTACAATTCCCAATGTAGCTTTGTGCCAGCCCTATTTTTAGAAACCATTTGTTATGGAAAGTTCACTTGAATGCTGTTGAGATTTCATTCCTGATTTGCCCAAAGGTCTCCTCGTTTCTCTTCCCACAGAAGTCAACCCAGTATAAAAATAGAGGGACTTGATTTAGTTTTCTCTGTTGACAAAAGGATTACTTTTGGAGTTGAATTCAGGAATGGGTTATCTTTTTTTTTTTTTTTTTTTTCATTTTTCTGAAGCTAGAAACAGGGAGAAACAGACAGACTCCCGCATGCGCCCGACCGGGATCCACCCGGCACGCCCACCAGGGGCGACGCTCTGTCCACCAGGGGGCGATGCTCTGCCCATCCTGGGCGTCGCCATGTTGCGACCCTCCTGGGTGTCGCCATGTTGCGACCAGAGCCACTCTAGCGCCTGGGGCAGAGGCCACAGAGCCATCCCCAGCGCCTGGGCCATCTTTGCTCCAATGGAGCCCTGGCTGCGGGAGGGGAAGAGAGAGACAGAGAGGAAGGCGCGGCGGAGGGGTGGAGAAGCAAATGGGCGCTTCTCCTATGTGCCCTGGCCGGGAATCGAACCCGGGTCCTCCGCACGCTAGGCCGATGCTCTACCGCTGAGCCAACCGGCCAGGGCAGGAATGGGTTATCTTAATCCTTTATTCTCTGTGCCTCTCATTTACAAATGGATCGTTTGTTGATAAAGTATGCCTTGCCCAGTCTCTCTCTCTCTCTCTTTTTTTTTTACAGAGACAAGAGAGTCAGATAGAGGGATAGATAGCAACAGACAGACCGGAAGGGAGAGAGATGAGAAGCATCAATTATTAGTTTTTTGTTGTGACACCTTAGTTGTTCATTGATTGCTTCCTCATGAGCCTTGACTGTGGGCCTTCAGCAGACCGAGTAACTCCTTGCTGGAGCCAGCAACCTTGAGTCCAAGCTGGTGAGCTTTGCTCAAACCAGATGAGCCCGTGCTCAAGCTGGCGACCTTGGGGTCTCGAACCTGGGTCCTCTGCATCCCAGTCCGATGCTCTATCCACTGCACCACCGCCTGGTCAGGGTTTTCCAGTCTCTTGCCAGAGCTGCCTCTTTTATTGGAGTCTGATCATAATTGAATATTTTTGGATTCCGTGATAGATCATATTTTCATAGTGGTCAAGGGCTGTTGGTGGAATTCATATTTACCTTGAAATGATCATATTGGTTCATTTTAGGAGTTTCAAGATCAGGGTTAGAAGCTGAGGATCACACTCAGGAACTGTGTTAGGCAGTATCACTTTCAGTTCTTTAGGATTGTCACCACCAGGATTCAGTGCCCAGAAATACATTTTTCATTAGTTGTAATCCAAGGCTCTCCTAGGAAGGGCTCTTCTCTGTTCATTTCTCACAAGGGATTTTATAAGGGTGCTTTAAAACAAAAATCTTAATGAATTTACAGTTCTAACTTCATTAGAGGGATTTGGAACTGTATAAAGTGCTGATTTAACCTTAAAGAAAAATACCTTCTAGGAAATTAGGAGCTGGTTTCTAGTTCTAGTGTCACTAATTCCATTTAATTTTATTTATTTATTTATTTATTTATTTATTTAAATTTTAAGAAGGGAGAGACGGGGAGACAGGAACATACTATATTTCCCCATTTATAAGATGCACCTTTTTCTGAAAAAATTGGAGTCTAAAAACTGGGTATGTCTCATACAGTGGTTGTGGCATTTCAAATGCCATAGATGGAACTGAGGACGAGGCGATATATGAAGACAGTGATTCGTCATCAGAACAGATGAGGACAAGCTTATGGATGGGAGTTTTGACAGTAGTGAGTTGTATTAATTTTATGATGAATGAAACTTGAGTTCAATAACTTTATGTAATACTGTTTTTTTGTTCTTTCAAATTTTGGACCCCAAAATTAAGGTGTGTCTTATACATGGGGAAATACAGTAGGTCTGTTCCTGTATGTGCCCTGACCAGAGATTGAACCAGCAACCTCTGCATTACAGGATGATGCTCTAACCAACTGACCTATCCAGTCAGGGCCACTAATTCTGTTTATTTTGAACAAGTCAAAGTCATTGATTCCATGATTATACATTCCTCATTTGTGAATAAAAGTAGTAACTTGGGTCCACTTAAGCGAAATATTGGTTGAACATTTTTAATACTTTGTTAAATATTATTAGCTGTCAGAAAACTATATGTCATGGTTTTTGAATAGTGCTCTATATTTTGTATACTCTATAGTGTGTCTATTTTGTATACACAGATTAGCCAGCCACAAATAACCAGCAGAGTAAAGCAGACTTCATTGACACTCAGGGAATGACTTGCCCAAGCTACGACCAAGAGAGAGCGAGCGAGCAGCTAGGCTTCTACCTGACCATGTTGTGTATATGCACAGTTACCAAGAATCATTAACCTTGTGGGGAAAAAAAAAAAAAAAGAATCATTAACCTTTTGGACATTACTCAGCATATTAAATTCTACATGTGGAACACCTCCAAAAATAAGTTTTAACTCTAAATTTGGGAGACTGCTTTTTAAAATAAACATGTTCATTCACAAACCATTTTTTTGAGCCCCTTCTATGTGTTAGTTATTATTATAGGTGCTATGTGTTCCAGGCCTGTCCTTGAGCTCAAAGTCTAGCAGAGGAGATAAGTAGGGTAATTATTAAGCAACATGTATTCATGTTGATGTGGAGATATGAACAAGCATTGTGCAATCATGACAAGCGTGGCAGGTAAGGCTAAAGAAATGGTGAAGTTGCCATCAGGGTTATGTTTTGAAGTATGAGTTTATCACACCGTGAGGGAGATTCTAGTTAGAGAACAGCATGAGCAAAGGCATGTGGCCATAAGAGGGCTTGTACTGGTCTGACCAGTGGTGGCACAATGGATAGTGACAACCTGGATTGCTGAGGTCCCAGGTTTGAAACCCCGAGATTACTGGCTTGCAGTGTGGGCTCATCTGGCTTGAGTGCAATCTGGCTGGTTTGAACGCAGGATTGCTGGCTTGAGTCTAGGATCATCAGCATGATCCCAAGGTCACTGGCTTGAGCCAAGAGGTTGCTGGTTTGAATAAGGGGTCACTGTCTTGGCTTGAGCCAGTAGTCAAGGCATGTATGAAAAGCAGTCAATGAACAACTAAGGTGCCACAACGAAGAATTGATGCTTCTCATCTCCCTTCCTCTCTCCAGGTCTAAAAAAAGAGCATGCACTGTGTGGATGTCTGGTAGCATTCAGTGGTAGTGTAGGGGTTAAAGGGAATTTGTTGGAAAATAGACCCAGAGAGTTGGATTGGGCAGTGTTGAGAAGGGCCTTGTTTGGGCACAGTATGAACATTATACTAAAGCAGTAGGAAATGGTTGAAGACTTTTAGGTAGAAGATCAGTGGAATCAGCTCTATTTTTTAGTAAGTAAGCTCTGATAATAGTAAATGATAGAGAAGATATTGATGCTAGGGAGATAGTTTAGGAACTCCGTGATAGTGCTCTGAGTGAGAATTGAACAGGCGACAGACTAAAACAGTGGACAGAAATTTCTAGATCATATTGGTAGGCATGGGTGATGTCTTGCACATAGGCCAGAGTGAGAGGAAAGAGGAAATCAAGGATGACTGACTTTGTAGTTTGGGGGTTAGTTGTGGGCTAATCGCCATTAACCCTAACTTTTGTATATAAATGATTGCTGTTTATCATGTCCTGTCAGGCTATACATCCACTTAGTGTTGCTGTTGTCCCAGACATATGTGAAACTTCTTGGCATACCATCCAATTAAGTTTAGAGGTCATATAAGAAACTCATATTATAGTGATATCTTATTTAGGACCAAAAATAGTCATATTTAATTTGATCACAGACTTGGTTTTGAATAACTTTTTTTTTTAAGTCAAATTCACTTTCAGTGGATGATTATTTTTATCACCACTGATGGTTTTAAAGAGAATGTGATATGACTTCTCAAGAGCGTTGGGGAGACCAGTGGAATGTTAATATTCATACTTGTGGTGCATTGCAGTTTAGAGCATGCTTTCCTGTATATTTTCTTTTTTTCTTTTTTTTTTTTGTATTTTTCTGAAGCTGGAAACGGGGAGAGACAGTCAGACAGACTCCCGCGTGTGCCCGACCGAGATCCACCCGGCACGCCCACCAGGGGGCGATGCTGTGCCCCTCCGGGGCGTTGCTCTGTTGCGACCAGAGCCATTCCAGCGCCTGGGGCAGAGGCCAAGGAGCCGTCCCCAGCGCCCGGGCCATCTTTGCTCCAATGGAGCCTCGCTGCGGGAGGGGAAGAGAGAGACAGAGAAGAAGGAGAGGGGGAAGAGTGGAGAAGCAAATGGGCGCTTCTCCTGTGTGCCCTGGCCGGGAATCGAACCTGGGGCTTCTGCACGCCAGGCCGACGCTCTACCACTGAGCCAACCGGCCAGGGCTCCTGTATATTTTCTCATGGAACCCTCTTAGCAACTGGTCAGGTAGGTAATATCAGTCGCATTTTATAAATGAAGCTGAAGCTCAGTGACTTCCTGAGGTCACACAACCTGTGCAAATCTATATCTCCAGTCTGGCTCTCTACTTTGTCCAGTGTTAGTGTTCTGTCTTCATTACTGCTGTTGCCCAATCCAGAGAGGAGTTTCAAAAACCATTTGAGCAGTGATTACATTTTGGGGGAGACATGTATAAGGCATTTAGAAGGGGACAACACTAACTAGAAATGACAAGTTCTGGGTTTCTTTAATAAAACAAAGAGCCTGACTAGTGGTGGCACAGTGAATAGAACATCAACCTGGGATACTGAGGTCCCAGATTCAAAACACGTTGCTGGTTGGCTCAAGCCCAAAGGAAGTTGGCTTGAGCCCAAGGTCGTTGGCTTGAGCAAGGTGTCACTGCTTTGGCTGGAGTTCCCCAGTCAAGGCACGTATGAGAAGCAATTGATGAACAATTAGTGCCGCAACCACAGGTTGATGCTGCTTATCTCTCTTCCTTCCTGTCCCTCTCTGTCTCTCTCTCTTTTGCAAAAAAATAAAAATAAATAGGTGAAAATAAAATAAAAACAAAACAAAGAAAGTACTATTACTTCCTAGCTGTAACATACAAAGCACTGTTTCTGGGTGGGAAAAGAAATCTTTTCAGAGTTCCTGGTTCCACATGAAAGACAAGGACAGATAAATTCTTTTGTCATATTTCAGATAAGGTTATGGAGCTTGTGCAGCTAGTTTCTGTTAGGGCCTTGTGGAAAGTTTACATTGGTATTTGGGAAACAATAGCGCTGGACAGAGAGAGGCTGTAGATTCCAGCCCACATCTGCAAACTCTCACTGGGGAGCTGAGGGGCTGGACCTCGCCTGGTGTGAGGAATGCGAGCCCTGCAACTTCAGAGTCACAATTACTTCAATTGAGTTAAAGAGATTCGTTCCCACTTCTTTCTGGGAGCCTTGGATACACAATGTCCATATTCACCTCTTGCCTCCAAAGCTGGAAAGAGAGAAGAGCTGGAGGAAGTGTTGGTTGGATTATTTGTTCTCCAAGTTGTGGGCCCTTCTTGTGTGATAGTGTAAAGCATGAGGTTCTTGAAATGATGCATCTACTCAGTCATGGGAGGACCCTCGTGAGCTTGTGTAGACCAGGGGGTCTTACTGAGACGTGTCCCTGCGGTGCCTTGTCACAGTGGAGACACAGTGGACTTTGTAGCCTGAGTGTATTTTAAATTTTAGTCCCAGAGTTTCACTGTGATAATTCATTCACTTAAGTACTTATGGAAAAGTTTGATATGATAATGTGAGTGTAACATTCATGTTATCATACTGTGCCCTATTTTGTAGACTCTGGGTCACTTTTGTTCCCTTCAGATAGAATGCCTGCCTGCATCTTAGTTACAGACTTGAAAAGTAGCAACTTTTTAGTAGAAAACTTGTATGTCCCCTTCAAGTACCTTTTCCTGTAGGTAGGAAAGAAATCTTTGTGTTCCCACATTTTCGCAGTGTTATATGGAAAGACTTGACTTGGAGCTCATCCAGCTTGTCTGAAATGTGATGTAGTTTCTAAAATGAAAGCTTAGCGTTTAGGACCCTCCCTTCACAGACCTCTGGTCTTCCACCTTGTAATCTTCCCCTTGCTGGAGGCGCTGCCTGTGCGTGGAGTTTTAACCATCCCCTCCTTCATGACCTAGCTTAAAAAGTCACTCTCTGTATTTCTCTGTTAAACGTTACCAACTAATCTTTTTTTACTTTGTGTTATTTATGTGCAGCCACAGCTTTATTTTGCACTTGTAGGTAAGATTTGTGATTATTCTCAAGTTATTTAAGGTTTTGCCTTCCCTATAACCTTAGCTAATTTGAGAAAATAATCTCAAGGGCACTGATACTGTCCTTGTTTCTGTCTTATTCTTAATCCCCCCCCCCCACACACACACCCTAAGTTTAACGTGTTGCAAAAGAAAAGCAGCAGTCTCCTGAGGTTTACCTCTGAGTGTGTATTGACTCTGGTTCTCTCGTCTTGCAGACATGTTGGCCGCCATTGCCTCCGTGCCCATCTCAGTCCTCAGCTCTGTATCAGAAAGTAAGTTTCTAAATCTGTGAGTATTATTATTACTTAATGTATTTTTCCCTCAGGGAGAAGCAGTAGATAGTTGGCTTAGATTTTGGGGACATGTATGAAAGTGAGACGCTGTAGATGGTTGGCTGAGAATGCAGTGGTGGTCTCTGGTTTTCTCCTCCTGTAATAGAAGGAAGGACAAGAACATTCCTTTGGTCTTTTCTTAATCTTTCTCATTTTTAGCTTTTCTGCTGTATTTAACTTCATCAGTTTAATCCAGTTCTTGATTTCTTCCTTGATATCTGATTTTCTTCTTTTCTGTTTAGTCTTTCTTCCTGTAATGCTTTTCTTTCTTGTAACCTTTAATTTTGGACAGGAATTAATCTTTAAATATATTTCTTCGTGCTATATTCATTTGTAGTCTATTGACTTCAACAATTGCCTCTGTGTTTTTTTTTGTGTTTTTTAACTTTTAATTTTGGAAATATACATACAGAAAAGTTGAAAGAATATAGTAAACTTCTGTATGCCATTCACCTAGATTTATCAGTTGTTAACAGTGGCTATGTTTACTTATTACTATACATTTTAGGTTGTACCATATGAAATAGATATTTCTGTAGTTTTAATCTGGCCTAATATTGATAATGTAGTTGATTATATATTTAATTATTGTTATTATTTTCTCTGAATTCTTAGTAGTTAAGTTGCAGGAGTCATGATGCCACTAACTATCCATAAGAACAAGAGCATTATTTTATATAACACGATATAATTATACAAATGCAGTCATCAAGTTCAGGAAATTTAACATTGATCTACTTTCATTCTTTATACGGTCAGTTTTCAAGTTTTCTTTTTGTCTCAAATAATGGACTATAGAAATATAGTTTATCCCCATCTAGGATCTCACATGTTGTATTTAGCTGTTGTATTTCTTTAGTGTCTTTGAATCTGGAACTGTTTCTTGCTTCTGTTTGTCTTTTATGACATTTACAGTTTGAAGAATGTGGGTCAGTTGCTTTGAAGAGTGTCTGTCAGGTTGGGTTTCTCTGATGGATGGACTCAGGCAGGGGTCCCCAAACTTTTTTACACAGGGAGCCAGTTCACTGTCCCTCAGACTGTTGGAGGGCCGGACTATAAAAAAACTATGAACAAATCCCTATGCACACTACACATATTTTATTTTAAAGTAAAAAAACAAAATGGGAACAAATACAATATTTAAAATAGAGAACAAGTAAATTTAAATCAACAAACTGACCAGTATTTCTTTTTTTTTTTTTTTCTGAAGCTGGAAACAGGGAGAGACAGTCAGACAGACTCCCGCATGCGCCCGACCGGGATCCACCCGGCACGCCCACCAGGGGCGACGCTCTGCCCACCAGGGGGCGATGCTCTGCCCATCCTGGGCGTCGCCATGTTACGACCAGAGCCACTCTAGCGCCTGGGGCAGAGGCCAAGGAGCCATCCCCAGCGCCCGGGCCATCTTTGCTCCAATGGAGCCTTGGCTGCGGGAGGGGAAGAGAGAGACAGAGAGGAAGGCGCGGTGGAGGGGTGGAGAAGCAAATGGGCGCTTCTCCTGTGTGCCCTGGCCGGGAATCGAACCCGGGTCCTCCGCACGCTAGGCCGACGCTCTACCGCTGAGCCAACCGGCCAGGGCAACTGACCAGTATTTCAATGGGAACTATGCTCCTCTCACTGATCACCAATGAAAGAGGTGCCCCTTCCGGGTGTGCGGCGGGGCCAGATAAATGGCCTCAGGGGGCCTCATGCGGCCCACGGGCTGTAGTTTGGGGACCCCTAGACTCAGGTATCCGTTCCTGGCAGGAGTACAATGTGGGTTATGGTGCAGCATCAGTACATCATGGGAGGGACACATGGGGCCGTTTGTCCCATTGTCAGTGATTTTACTTTGATCATTTGAATAAGGAAATGTCTGCTTGGTACTTCCCACTACGAAGGTACTGTTATTTTCCTTTTGTTATTAATAAGTAATCTGTGGGAAGATACTTCTCTGAGAGGGGATGGAATCATGTTTAGTGTAGGTACATAATAAATTGTTGGACATTGCTGTTTAACAGTTGGCTTCAACCTAGCCCCAAGATAAGGGAAACCAAGAAACTATTCAGAGGCACTGAGCTGAACACAGTGTTTTATTTTTGTGAACCTGGAAGGGCGTCTTGAGGAGCCAATGAGAACAGGTAGCAATGTGTGAGGGAGCATGCGTGGCCTTGGAACGTGTCACCCACCTGTGTAAATGGTTTTTAATTTTTATTTTATTTATTCATTTTTTTTTAGAGAGGAGAGAGAGAGACAGAGAGAGAGAGAGACAGAGAGGAGAGAGAGAGACAGGGGGGAGGAGCTGGAAGCATCAACTTCCATATGTGCCCTGACCAGGCAAGCCCAGGGTTTCGAACCGGTGACCTCAGCATTTCCAGGTCAACGCTTTATCCACTGCGCCACCACAGGCCTGGCTGTAAATGGCTTTGAAATACTGTGTTTGCCCTGATGCCCATCCAGAGCTTTTTTATTTATTTATTTATTTATTTATTTTTACAGAGAGAGAGTCATAGGTAGGGACAGACAGACAGGAACAGAGAGCAGTTTTTCATTGTGGCACTTTAGTTGTTCATTGATTGCTTTCTCATATGTGCCTTAACTGGGGGACTATAGCAGACCGAGTAACCCCTTGCTCAAGCCAGCGACCCTGGGTCCAAGCTGGTGAGCCTTACACAAACCAGATAAGCCCGTGCTCAAGCTGGCGACCTCGTGGTCTTGAACCCGCTTGGTCAGGCAAGCAGCTGAGTTTTTGGTGGTGGTGCTGTGCATGAGGGGAATGGAAGGAAGAGTTATCCTCTGGTCTGGGAGGTTGAGGTTATTAATAACGGAGTCGAGCTTTGTATAAAGATGAGGTGAACCTGACCAGGCAGTGGCGCAGTGGATAGAGCGTGAGACTGGGATGCCGATGACCCAGGTTCAAGACCCCAAGGTCGCCAGCTTGAGCACGGGCTCATCTGATTTGAGCAAAGCTCACCAGCTTGGACCCAAGGTTGCTGGCTCAAGCAAGGGGTTACTCGGTCTGCTGTAGCCCCACGGTCAAAGCACATATGAGAAAGCAATCAATGAACAACTAAGGTGTCGCAACGAAAAACTAATGATTGATGCTTCTCATCTCTCTCTGTTCCTGTCTGTCTGTCCCTATCTATTCCTCTCTCTGATTTTCTCTCTGTCTCTGTAAAAAAAAAAAAAAAAAGATGAAGTGAGTGGACAAACATGTTTTCCTTATATAGAGGTTCCTCCAGTCCAGTGAAGGTAACCTTTTTTTACTTTAACTTTTTGTTATATAAAATGTTTAAACCAACTTTACTTTTAATTAAAAACCTTCCGGTTTCATTTTAGCGCTGTTCCTATGGGAACCACAGCCAAGGAGGAGATGGAGAGATTCTGGAGCAAGAACACTGGTTCAAACCGTCCTTTGTCCCCTCATATCACCATCTACGGGTAAGGGCTCTGGGACCAGGGAACCTTGGGGGAGTGGGCCCAAGTCCTGGACTGGCCTAGCTTCCCTGGTTATAAGAAGCTGACTAAATTCTATCTTCTGGTGTTAGAAAGATAATCTATTCTATCCTACAAAGCTACCCTTGGAAAAATCATGGTAAGTTAAAGTGCTGTTGATTTTCTTAAATTATTTTGTAGCAACTTCAAATTTGCATAAAAGTTGCTGAAATCGTGCACAGAGTTCCCATGTACCTTTATGCAGCTTCACAGGGTGTTCACATGTCTGAGGGATTTAAGAACAAGTGCAGAGATGATGTTGCCCATCACCCCGGTGTCAGTTTTCTGTTATATCTGTAACAGGTTAGCACAAATTTGCGCCTTAAAACAGCACATTTATTATGCAACAGTTCTAAGGTGAGAGTCTGACAGGGACCCCCTGGGCTAAAGTCTAGGTGTGTGTGGGCAGAGCTAGTCCCTTCTGGAGGCTCCAGGAGAGAATCGGCTTCCTGGTCTTTTCCAGCTTCTAGAGGCTGCTCTGGATTCCTTGGCTCATGGACCCTTCCTCCATCTTTAGAACCAGCAGTGACTGGGTCAAGTTCGTCTCTCATTATTACTTTGACCCTGCTTTTGATGTCACACATCTTCTGATTGTCCTCTTCTGCCAGCCTCTTCTACTTTTAAGGACCCTTGCGATTATACTAGGTCCATCCAGATAATCCAGAGTGGTTACCTTATCTTCAGGGGAGCTTATTAGCAACCTTCATGTCATCTGCAATCTTAAAATACAGGTTCTGGGAATTAGCAGGTGCTAATCTTTAGGGAGGTCATTATTCTGCCTACCACAGGCCCTTTATACTTGAACATGTGCTTCCTAAATTCAAGGACTCTCCATCGTGCAGTCATCACGATCAGAAATTTAACATTGATCCAGTTAGCATCTGACCCTCAGATCCCATTTAGATTTTGCCAGTTGTTCAAAATGTCCTTTATCGGTCTAGAATCCCACTGGGGTAGTGTTATTACTTTTAGTGGCCTCTTTGACCTCCTTCAGAATGGAACAGTTTAATCTTTCCTTATCTTTTATGACCTTGACATTTTTAGAAAGCTGCTCTGTTTGGGTTAGTTGGATGCGATCCTGTGGTTGATGCATTTTTGGCAGGAACACCATCTCAGAGAGATGGCTGTGTTCTAAGTGCAGGCGTCTAGGGAGGCCCCTAATGGTTTATTCCGTTACTGGTGATGCGAACTTTCATCACTGGTTAAGATGTGTTTGCTAAGTTTGTGTTTACTAATTGATACTGATTTTGTGGGTAGCTACCCTGAGACTATGAATATTCTATTTCTCATCAGACTTTTATACCTAAAGCAGTTATTATGATGACGGTTGCCAAATTTTGATTTTTCTAATTCCATTGTACCTTCTTGATTTATTTATTACTAGGGTGAATGAAGCTTGCTTTCTTTATCGGTACAATCTCAAGGACTCCTAAAAGGAAAAACTTGTTCATTTCTTCTGTATTTTTATGAAACCAACTAAAGGAAAATGCCACAGTTTCTTCTCTGCTCAGCACTCTGTCACCAAGTGTGTAGGGGTTTTTCCTACACCAGTCAGTTTTCCGGCTCCAGACACCAACAGGGCATCCCTAGTTTGGTGATGACCCTTCCTGATGTTAGCTCAGCCCTACAGGTTAGGGGCTCAATTCCACCTGGCTGCCCCACTTCACATGACAGTCCCAGGTCCCAGGTTGTGACCATCCTGGCTAGCTATCCCTCAGGACTTCCCACGACCCCTGTGATTTGGGCTCACAGAACTTGGAAATGTTTACTTTCATTAACTGGTTTATTACTATATAAAGGACATCACAGATTCCCGGCCAGGGCACACAGGAGAAGCGCCCATTTGCTTCTCCACCCCTCCGCCGCGCTTTCCTCTCTGTCTCTCTCTTCCCCTCCTGCAGCCAAGGCTCCATTGGAGCAAAGATGGCCCGGGCGCTGGGGATGGCTCTGTGGCCTCTGCCTCAGGCACTAGAGTGGCTCTGGTCGCAACATGGCGACGCCCAGGATGGGCAGAGCATCGCCCCCTGGTGGGCAGAGCATCGCCCCATGGTGGGCGTGTCGGGTGGATCCCGGTCAGGCGCATGCGGGAGTCTGTCTGACTGTGTCTCCCTGTTTCCAGCTTCAGAAAAAAAAAAAAAGGACATCACAGATGATACAGTTGAGCGGCCACATACCCTTGTGGGTCCTTCTTGTGTGTGAAGGTCTGATCGCAGGAGCTTCTGTCCCTGTGGAGTGGGGTGCCCACCCTCCTGACATGAGGATGTGCTTACCAACCCTGTACTTCTGGGATTGGTATGGAGGCTTCAACACATGGGCATAATTGTCATTAATTCAACCTGTAGCCTGTCTTCCCTCCATGGAGAGAGGTGAGGGTGAGACTGGAAGTTCCAAGCTTCTAATCATGGTTTTGGTTTTTCTGGTGACCAGTCCTCATCCAGAGTCCCCTCGTTAGAACAGAGGATCCTCTTACCACCCAGGAGATGCCACTGGATTATCAACTGTGTGTCAGGAACCAGGATCGAAGACCAAATACTAGAACAAGAGATGCTCCTAGCATCCCTGTTGCTCAAGAGATTATGAGGGTTTTAGGGTCTCTTTCCAGAGCCAGAATCAGAGGTAGAGGTAGAAGTAGAGAGGTAGAGGTAGAGAGATTTCTTAGTTATTTTGCCCACAGGGTTACACTGTTAACTCTCATCTGCTTTGATATTCAGGTCCCAGACTTGGCCAGTGAGAGTTCTTCAGGGTGGCCCCTGTGAGGTCATCTGGATGCTGGATGTGCTCACTGCTAATATGGTGTCATTACTGCTAGGTCCTTTCAGTGGATGGAGCTGGGACATGTGTGTGCACACAGACACACCTACGTATGTGTCTACTATCTGTTGTCCTCAGAAGTAGCGTCAGCAGCTGTTACTCCAGTGTCTTCCCCAAGACCTGCTCCTTTCTAGCTAACCCAGCGAAGCATCTTGTGCTCTGCTACCCTCTTGACTTGGGCTCCTGCCAGAGAGGCTGGCCATTTTTTAACCACCTCCACAAATACCACAACCCTTCAGATTTTTTCCAAGCTGGATTCCAGAAATAATTCTGATTGCAGGAATTGGACGCGTGTCCAGTATTAAAACAGAAGGATACTGATACATGATCTCAGTTCTTGCTACTTTGTGGGGAAACATTTTTTTTTTTAAGAAATAAAAGGTTAGAGGAGGATTCTAATATTGAAGAACTTCTCAAATTATTCTTAGTCTCTGTGGAAAGCCATGGCCTTTTTCACGGGTCAGATAATAATTGGTAGTAGGCTGTTGAGGAGAGTCTTCTATTATCTTGTTTGTTCGTCTAGTTTTGAAGCTCCAGACACAATTGTGGAAAAGAGAGAAATAGTAGTGACCACAGGGCTGTTTCCAAGGTGACATGTTTGGGAAAGATGTCTGAGATGTTTGGAATCATACTTCCTATTGCTAAATGTTGAAGGTTTTGGAGGGGGCATAGAAGTAAAGGTTGAGTTAGCAGTTTCTGAAGCCCTTTTTATCTCTTCAAATATTGAGTCAGTTTGTCAAGCAAAAATGTATGCAAGGATTAAGTTATCAGGAGAAAATGAGTCCTTCAAAAGGGTGATAGAATAAAATGTTCAACACTAAAGTGTTAGAAGGATTATTAAAATTTAATTAGGTCATCAACCTTATTGATTTAAAGAGTGCTCCCAGGCTTTGGCTGGTTCACTAAGCTTCTGGGGTGCTTGTGTGAGGAGGGCCAACGTGCAGATTGCTCTGTAGGCCCCCAGTTTAAGCAACCCAAGTGACTTTCCTTTGATATATATGATGTTTTCTACATTGAGATTTTGCATGTGAAGAAAGGGTGCTCCTCAGAGGAAAAAAAAATTATAAAAACCACCATTGTACCTAATGAGTGAATTTTCTCAGCAGTGTTTTCCTAAGTGTTGCCTGCCTGTGCTTGTACACCTCCAGTGACAAAGGACTCACTGTCACCCTTTCCCAGTAGGACTTTCTGTTATCATCAGAAAGAGCCTTATTTTATTGAATTTACTTCAACTTAAATCTTCTATGTAGTGGCTCTAGTTCTACAGTGAACTGTGTAGAATAGATACCGTGAACTGTATAGAGTAGATCTAAGTCCATTCTTTTCCTGACAGTCCTTTATTGCTTTTGAATATCTTTCCTGTGCTTTTTGGCCATTTGTATATCTTGGGAGACTTTTATATTTAAGTTCTGTGCTCCTTTTTAAATTGGGTTATCTTTTTACTTAAAAAAAAAACTTGATTGGTTGGTTAAGCACAAAGAATCTACTGCATTCGTGCCGGGGAACACACAGATTGGTTGCAATGGGGACCAGGTTTGAAGTTGAACCCCACATCCTGCCTCAAACTGTTCTAAGGAGGAAACTGCCACTGCCCTTAACCCTGGGAAGTCACAGCTGTGCTGCTGCTGCTTCCTCAGGAACGTGGCTTTTCTGTGCCTTGCTGCTGCAGGAGAGAAACGTTTTTATTCTGGTAAAATACACATCACATAAAATCGACCATTTTAGTTATTTTTAAGTGTGCAGTTCGGTGGCATTAAGTACATTCACGTGGTTGTGCACCCATCGCCACCATCATCTCCAGAATCCTCTCATCTTTCCAAACTGAAACTCTCCCAGTAAGCAGTAGTTCCCTTCCCTGCTGGCCCCATTCAGCTCTCTGTCTTGTGAAGTTCACTGCTCTGAGACCTCATAAAATAACACCATGCAGTGTTTGTTCTTTTGTGTCCGGTTTATTTTACTCAAAACAATGTCTTCAAGGCTCATCCATGTTGTTCTCGTGTCACAATTCCTTTCCTTTTAAAAGCTGAGCAGCTGTGTGGTATGTATAGACCTCATCTTGCTTACCCATGCATCCTTCCATGACATTTGGGTTGTTTCCACCATTTGGCTACTGTGAGTAATGCTGCTCTGGACACAGGTGTATAAAATCCCTGCTTTCATTTCCTCTGGGTGTAATAGGGGCTGCACTGTTTGGTGTTCCCACCAGGATTGCACAAAGGTTCCAATTTCTTCACATCCTCTCCAAGACTGGTTACTATTATTATTATTTTAATAATATCCATCCTAATGGGTGTGAGGAAGTCTCTCATTGTGGGTTTGCTTTGCATTTCCTGGATGATTACTGGTATTGAACATCTTTTTATACACTTACTGGCCATTTGTATGTCTCCTTTGGAGAAAAGCTTTTTACTTTTTTTTTAATAACAATATTTTATTTATTTTAAGTATTTTATTTACTGATTTTTAGAGAGAGGAGAGAGAAAAAGGGGAGGGAGAATTGGGAAGCATCAACTCATAGTTGCTTCTCATATGTGCCTGGCCCAGGCAAGCCTGGGATTTTGAACCAGTGACCTCAGCACTCCAGGTTGACGCTTTGTCCACTGAGCCACCATAGGTCAGGTGCTTTTTACTTTCTTGACCGTATTATTTTCAGCACAATTGTTAGATCCATTGCTGAAATTCTTATACCTCGTGTCTCTAGGTTTCTTTGATTAACATTCTACTCATAGTCAGAAAAGGAAGTAAAATGAGTACATTCCATACTGACCACACATAGTGTGTGTTGTCCTCTTAGGAGTTAGAAATATGAAGACAAATAAGATATAATCTTTGTTCAAAAAGGATCTCAGTATTTCCTGAAAAATATTTTCTGTAAGGAAAATCATACTGGCTTCTAGTGTTTATCTTTTCCGTAAGTGAATTAAAACTATCTTGATTTTCTACACTACACTTTTACATCAAGTTTGCACAGGAAGTGGGAACCGTGCTCAGTGAGGTCTGAGGTCTCAGCTGGAAAACACGGGCTGGATCTGAATATGAATGCTCACTTCCTTACATGTCTTGTCTGATGCTGGCCAGTAGAAGGTCCTTGTTTTCTGTCCATGTGATCTCTTTCCCAGGCTACTGTGGCTTCGATAAAAGGAGGAGGACGCGGGAACAGAAAGAGAGGGATGTGGGGACAGCAACAGAGATTTGGAGCTCAGGCAGTGTTGCTTCTGCTGCATTTTGTTTCTAGAGGCAAAACCGGTTGGGACATCCTACTTGCCTGCGGAGTAGTCACGAGATCCTGGGACTGGAAACAATGGCATGCTTATTTGGAAAATACAGTCTCCCTTACCTACTTCATACCAGGCTAACCAGACAATGGTTTTTGAAAATCGAGGGCCCATTGAACTCAGCGGTTTCTCACGTCACTGAAGTTTTCCACTGCAGTATCTGAAGGGTGACTGACAGAGCACCTTCTCTATCCATAGCTCTCCCAGCCGCGGAGCTTCATCTGTCTGGCTCGGAGCCCAGTGCATTTGGAATGCTAAGCAGTGTCTTACATTCCCCACCATTTTTTTTCCAGTTCTCTCAAATCAATATTTATTCTGTCTTTTTCAGTCTGATAATCATTCTCTTTGACAGTCTGCATTGCACTCTCATCCATTAACATAAAACTGTCCATCCCAGTTGGGAGGCTTTCTTTCCCAGAATACAATTTTAAAAGCCTCTTTTTGTTGTCCTTGACATTTTTGCAAGCCTCAGCTCATTCTGGGTTTTAGTCTCCTGATTTTTCTAACCAAAGTGTACATTGTTCTCTCTTGTCCTTTGTTATGTGGCTCTTCTTCTGCCTCTTATATTTGTCCTGTTAAGTGTGAGTTTTATCAGAGTGTGGTGCCTGGGCAGTTTTTTTGTTTGTTTGTTTCTTTGGACATTAATCCTTTCTTCCTGTGACCATTTTCATGGTATAGTTGGAGTCTCTTTCTGAGATCTTTTTAACCTACTTGAGTTGCTTCTTTTGTCGACTGTGTGCTCTGGTTATGCCCAGCATTCTCTGTGAGCTGAGTTTCCAGAACGAACAGACCCATTCTCTCTAGCTCCCTAACCAGTTTCCTCCTGAACGTGAGAACTAGTCTCAGAAGCAGTTGGTTGTCCTGCTCCATCCAGAAACGTTTGGCAAATTGGCAATTCAGAGCATGATTTGAAAAAGTATTTGACAAAGTATTTAAAAGGTATTGTGGGCCTAACCTGTGGTGGCGTAGTGGATAGAGCGTTGACCTGGGACTCTGAGGTCGCTGGTTTCGAACCCTGGGCTTGCCTGGTCAAGGCACATAGGGAAGTTGATGCTTCCTATTCCTCCCCCCTTCTCTCTCTTCTCTCTCTAAAAATGAATGAATAAAGTAAAAAAAATTAAAAGTACTGTGGATTAAGAAACATACTAAATTCAGCAAAATTGGATTAGAAAATCTGGAATCAGTGATTAAGGAATAAATTTGGGTATTTGGGGGTACAGAGTGTCATGGATGCAGAGAACAAACTGATGGTCACAGATGGGAGGGGTGCTGAGGGGCTGGGTGAAAAAGGTGAAGAGATTGACTACTAATTGGTACTTATAAAAACAGTCACAGGGAGGTCCTGGCCGGTTGGCTCAGTGGTAGAGCGTTGGCCTGGAGTACAGAAGTCCCGTGTTCGATCCCTGGCCAGGGCACACAGGAGAAGCGCCCATCTGCTTCTCTACCCCTCCCCCTCTTCTTCCTCTCTGTCTCTCTCTTCCCCTCCCGCAGCTGAGGCTCCATTGGAGCAAAGATGGCCCGGGCGCTGGGGATGGCTCCTTGGCCTCTGCCCCAGGTGCTAGAGTGTCTCTGGTCGCGACAGAGCAACGCCTCAGAGGGGCAGAGCATCGCCCCCTGGTGGGTGTGCCGGGTGGATCCTGGTCGGGCGCATGCGGTAGTCTGTCTGACTGTCTCTCCCCGTTTCCAGCTTCAGAGAAATACAAAAAAAAAAAAAAGTCACAGGGATGTAAAGTATGACAGGTAAGTAGTCAATAATGTTGCAGTCGCTATAATGGTGTCTGATGGGCACTAAATTTATCAGAGCATCACTCTGTAAGTAATATAAACGTCTAATCACAATGCTGTATACCTAAAACTAGCTTAACAGTGTATGTCAACTGTACTTGAAAATAAGTTTAAAAAACAAAAGAGTTCAAGGATGTAAATCTCGTTTAGGTTTTCTTCTCCTCCAGTTTTATGGGAGGGAAGGACCAAGGGGGTTGTCTCCTGGTCTCCTGGTGATTATCTTCTAACTGTATGCACTTCCATTGGTGTTTCTGACCTTTGTTCTTTCTATTTACGGAAGGAGTTGGCGTTATCCTTGGTTCCTCCTCTCAGCCCTGTCAGAGGTACACAATGGAGGACGCTTCTTACATCAGGTTTCTCATTTCCACACTGGGAAGTGGTCACACACGAGTGAAAGCTGTTTGTTTCTGTGTTTCCACTGTGGTTTATCTTCTCTTTGCCAGGATGGACTCCAGTGTGGTGTCACCTTTTCCTTTATTCAGTTGCCTTTGTATGTTTCTTTGCAGTTGGTCTCTTCCCATGGCAATGTCCATTTGCCACCGTGGTACCGGTGTTGCCTTGAGTGCAGGTATGTATGTGTGTTTTTATGAGCACATGTACGCACACACACACACACACACACACACACACACACTTAGAAGAACTTTGCTGTTTCTTTGGCACTGGGCTCTCTCTCCTTTGCAACTTGGTAACCTAACTTAGAGAAAATGATGCGTGCCTTTAAACTTGTTGTTCACTCATTCCTTTAATGAATTAATGAATCCCCATTACGCTCAGGTTCTTCTTTTAGGGATTTTAAAGTCATCCCTAGCACATCCTGCTGTCATATTTATTGAAACCACAGCAGAGATAGAAATGTGACAGAGATAGGCTGGCTGGCAGACTTGAAATTGGCCAAATTCAGGTCAAGATCTGTTATCAGCCTTATTCTTGCAGAGACTCCGTTTTCGCACCCATTCTTTGTCCCCCAGAATTGTTCAGGCCCAAAAGACTAACTCACCTTCCAATCTCACAGTCTTAGTTATAGAGCAGAATGTCTGTTTACATAATATGAAATACAGCCACAGAGTGATTGTAGGCTAGTCTTAGGCCGTCCTTTTCAGGGAGTGAAGCTCATTACAGGGGGAGGGGGAGTGCACATGTAATTGGTGTGTGGGTTCTGATACATTTCTCCATAGGAGGAAAATGCTTTACAGGGGGTCAGCTGTATTTAAATTTTTTCTCTGGTTAATGCTAGAGGTATGAACACACTTTGTTTTTCATAATATCCTTCTGGGTCCTTCCTAGGCTTCTGAGAACAGTTTTTGTGAAATGGTTATCAGTAGGGCTGGTGGCTCAAGTGTGGGGTCCTGCATTGCGGGAGCTGCAGCAGTTATCTAACACTCTGTCTCCCCTATTCACAGTCACATTAGTTCTGTTGGTGACGAGTGAGGATAGGAATTCCTGGCTAAGATCTGATGTTGTCATTCCTTTGGCTGGTGAAGCGATGGTGGAATCCAGCTACAGGGATGCTTGGTGTTGCCAGGGAGTCCATGGGTAGTTCTGGTTTTTAACCTACTTGCACTGAAACAATAGAATAGATTTCAAGATGGAGCTGTTCTAACTGTAATTTCGTAGTTACTTTATTTCTGCTTCCTTGCATTTTATCATCTTGAGTTGGTACTTCCTGCTTAGCTGGGAGGCCCTGGGGAGCAGATTTAGCCCTGAGAGCACTAGGCGAACAAGAACAGCAGGGCATCACATGCCCTGTCTGGTTTGGCCCCCACCTGACTCATCTCTGCCCGCCCTCTCCTGCTCTCTGCTCTAGCCCCACTGGTCTTGAATTCCTGGGCACAGAGCCATGCAAGTTTTATTCCCTGATATGAAATGTCCACCCTACCCCTTGCCATGCATGGTTACTTCTTTAACAAAGTTGTCAGCTTAATAGAGTACTTTGCTTACTCCCGTATTTAAAGTAGCTTCTATTTCTAGATCTGTTGTTAATTTTCTGTTTCACAGTACTATCCTTCATAGTTCTTGTTACACTGGTAGTTTTCTTTCATAGTTTTTATTACACAATTTATAATGATTTTGTTTGCTTGATTTTTATAGATCTTTCATTAGACTTAAGTTTTTCAGAGAATGAGGACCGCATCTAGCCTATTTACCATTCATACCCTCTAGCGCTCAGTAGGTGCCTAGAAAACCTTTGTTTACTAAATACAGTGATGTGGATATTTGCTCATAGTGGTCATTTCAGAAAGAACTGTTCAGTCCTACCTTCTAATTAATTTCCTGTTTCGCATTAGAAATTGGGTAGTGATATTAATAACCTCTCCCCTCAAGGGTAGAGGAATCTAAAGAATAAGACAGATATTTATAATGTACTGTGATAATTTTTTAATAGAGATGAGATCCCAGAGGAGAGACCAGCAGAAGGAGCTGGGAGCTTGAAGGAAGGATGGGTGAGAAGTTCATGGAAAGGAGGTAGGGGGCATTCCAGTAGAAAAACGACCTCACACACAGTGTAGGAGTTGGAAACACCCGGTCGCTGGAGATGGCTGGGTCTGCTGTCTCCAAGCAGGACTTGTGGGAGAAGTGCGCAGTGCCCCAGGGAAGGGCTGATATCAGGCCATGCCAACAGTCAAGAACTTGGCCCTGTGACATAGAAATCATAAAGGGTTCATGGCCTCGTTTGTTCCAGCAGCAGAGTAGCTGGCCTAGACTGATCCATGGCAAGGCTGTAGAGAAGGTGTGGCCAGTACAGAAAAGCTAAAAAGCATGTTGAACTTCAAAGCATGAATACACTAGTTTGACTATAAAATAGAACTTTACAAACAGTTCTTTAAAGGATGGAAAGACATGGCTAGTAACACCTTCCACTGCTCAGGTTCTGTAGGGGTGAATAGACTCACAGCTTTTCATAGTGATGGTGTGGAAATGCAGGTGAGACGAGGCAGGTTTCTTGAGAACGGTAGGTGAGAACAGAGCGAGACTGGGAAAGAGTGAATGGGCACCAATGTAAAGACTGATGAGAAACAGAGAGTGGGTGCCCAGCACCAGGTGCTTTAGAGGAATGTGACTGTAAGTGAGTTGAGCTCCGCTCGTGGTCCTGAATGCTTTGTACAGTCATGGGCCAACTCATGTGTTCTCTCAGTTGTAGTTGGTGGGCAGCTGTGCTGTACTGACTTGGTTGTCTCCTCAGGGGTCTCTCTTTTTGGCTTGTCGGCCCTGTTGCTCCCTGGGAACTTTGAGTCACATTTGGAACTTGTGAAGTCCCTGAGTCTGGGGCCGGCACTGATCCACACGGCCAAGTTTGCGCTCGTCTTCCCTCTCATGTATCACACCTGGAACGGGATCCGACACTTGGTAAGTCCACTGGGATTTGTACATGGTCCAGGGAGGGGCTGGAGAGGCTGGGAGGAGGCTCTTGGGGAAGCTGAGCCGGATCCTTCTGTCCCTGGGCAGCTCTGCTGGGGGCGGAGCTGAGCGGTGCTGGCCTGGCAGGTACACACAGGGTCTTGGTGTAAGCTTTCAGTTTTCAGAGGGCTGTTACTAAGAGACCCCCAAAGCCGGCTGTACATCCAGCATGGAGGACACATGGGTTAGGTGGATACTCGGTACCTACTGAACAGTGTCAGGCCCTGTTTGAGACTCGATAATGCAATTGTGAGCCAGTTAATCATGGTTGCTGTTCAGTCTGACATTCCCATCACCCCAGGGTGTTAACTATCTGGTGTTTGTTTTGTGCTATTGGAAAAAATGGGGCCAACTTTAATCTAGGATCTCAGATTTTGTTTTACTACTTTTGTTGTGTGTGTGTGAGACAGACAGACAGGAGGGGAGAGAGATGAGAAGCATGATCTCATAGTTGTGGCACTTTAGTTGTTCATTGATTGCTTGCTTTCTCATATTTGTCTTGACAGGAATGGGGGTGTGGGGGAGGGTCCAGCTGAGCCAGTGACTCCTTGCTCAGGCCAGCGACCATGGGGGGCTCATGTCAAGCTGGTGACTCTGTGCTCAAGCCGGGTAAGCCCATGCTCAAGCCAGCGACTTCAGGGTTTCAAACCTGGGTCCTCAGCATCCAAGGCTGACACTCTATCTATCCCCTGCACCATCACCTAGTCAGGTGGATGCTTTGGCCTTAATTTGACCTTTTATAACTTCCACGTTAAAGCCTGGGGACAAGCACTTCCTGAATTTCAACCTGGTCCAGTAGACAGTTTAATGGAATAGAAAAGTGAGTAAGAAATGGCTTGTTCAGTTGGTGTATGTGTCAGCTGTTCCCCAGGGCAGTGTTCCTTTTGATCCAAGATGACTTCCCTGGAAGGAAGGGTGGGGAGGGCATTTCCTTTATGGACTTCTTGTTCCCCAGAACAAAGCTCTCTCTGAAATTAGTGACCAGCTTCCTCTGTCACACCTTGGCCCAGCGAGGGCTTTCCATCTACTGGCTCTTGTCTCATTGTAGGGGAGGGGAGGAAAAGCAGTTTTAATAGAATCTCAGAGCTAAGGTGCAGCTTTTCTGAAGCCCAGTCTGCTTTTATTTTTTCCTCTGAGTGGGGCCCAGGGTTTCACCTGTTCTCTGTGAGAGCCTGTAGTTCTTGTCCTCTGAGCTGGACCACTGCTTTGCCGGAAGACCCGGCGGGGAGTGAAGTGACAGGGCTCTGGTGTTCTAGAGAACGCCCATCACCACTGCCCAGTGGAACTCATCTGTTTTTCCAGTGCTGCACCTGAGAAAGCAAGCAGCTCTTTGTGGATCTGCTTGACTCCCGTCTGATCTGGATAGCCAGTTTGGGGGCTGAGGTGGGCTACCCTCTCGATTTTTTTGTGGCCTAAATTTCTCCTAATTTAGTTAGTTTTACATTTAGAGTGTGAGCTGGTGGGTGTGGGGACAGGCAGTCATGTGGAAAGTGTGAAACCTGAACACCCTACTTGTAGGTAAGGGACCTTTTAGCAACTTAGAGAATAGTAAGTCAATATCCCTGGGGCACAAAAGAGTCTAAATCAGTGTCTTTAAAATTGTGGTTTTTGACCCAATGGGTAGAACATCAGTTTAGTGGGTTGCTACCAACAGAAAAAGAAGTTTAAATAGAATACAACACATAGAATGTAGCACATAGTAATTACAAATTTTATTGTTTCATGAACTTTTGCTATGCATATGTTAACAAAATCCAGTCTAGTAAATTTGAAGATGTAATTGGCTTTGGTAAGCCATTCATGACAAGTTTTCTTGGAGAGAAGAGCGGAAAGGGTTTTTATCATGCAGATTGCATCTTCTTTCTGTGGGGGATAGAGAGGGACCATGGGACAGATGACCTAACCGTTCTTGTCCAGGGGTGACAGACGGACTGACTTAGATGTTTCTGGGAGAGGTTGAAAGTGTCAGATCACGTATTAAATCTAGGTTTGGTACCATGGGATTCAGCATAAGTGAGGCTATTTTTGGCCTGTGGTTTTTTTCTTCAATATATACAGTGTGTCCGTAAAGTCATGGTGCACTTTTGACCGGTCACAGGAAAGCAACAAAAAACGATAGAAATGTGAAATCTGCACCAAATAAAAGGAAAACTCTCCCAGTTTCATACCTATTCAGTGCAGTTCGATGTGGGCTCATGCACAGATTTTTTCGGGCTCCTTAGGTAGCTATCCCGTATAGCCTCTACAGACTCGTCACTGACTGATGTCCTACCAGAACGGGGTTTCTCCACCAAACTGCCAGTTTCCTTCAACTGTTTATCCCACCGAGTAATGTTATTCCTGTGTGGTGGCGCTTTGTTATAAACGCCCCGATATTCACGTTGCACTTTGGTCATGGATTCGAATTTAGAGAGCCACAGAACACACTGAACTTTCATCTGTACCATCCACATCTCGACTGGCATGGCCGTGGGCTGCTCCACTGTATACACGGTGTTACGTCATCATCTGCGCATGCGCACATGCTGCCACATCATCCTACAGAAACTGTGGGAGGGTTTTCCTTTTATTTGGTGCAGATTTCACATTTCTATTGTCTTTTGTTGCTTTCCTGTGACCGGTCAAAAGTGCACCATGACTTTACGGACACACTGTACACACACACACACACACACACACACAGAGGGTACTAATTGAAAACAGATTTCCTAGTGGGGGGGTCATAGTCAAAACAAACTTGAAAAATAGTGCTCCAGATGCCTAAGAGTATTTTTTAGAATACTAGTCCTGTGGTGGGCAGGCAGAGGTTCCTCAGAAGGAGTCTGGGATTGACTCTAGGAATCGTGTGTAGTCTATACCCGTTTTGGATGTCCACAGTGTACATGACTAAGTTGTTTGAAAGTCTTGCAGTCAGATACTTACCAGATTGATTTGACCATAGAACTTTTCCTCCTGAGTAATGCCTGTCATCATTCTGAAGAACTGTACTGCTCAGAAAAATTAGGGGATATTTTATCACTTCATATTTATTTTGAAATATCCTCTAATTTTTATGAGCAGTCTAGTTTTGGGCAGAAAACCTTCATCCAGAGTCAGGCCAAGAAGGCCTTCCTGTTCCATCAGGTGGGGTTTTCCCTTTGAGAAAGGAGCTGTGACAATGGCCAGGGTCCTGATTGCTGAAGGTCTGTCTTTTTTTTCTTTCCTGCAGATATGGGACCTCGGAAAGGGCCTGAAGATCCCCCAGCTGTACCAGTCCGGGGTGGTAGTCTTGGTCCTCACCGTGCTGTCCTCTGTGGGGCTGGCAGCCATGTGAGGGCTGTGCCTCCCCGCCCCATCTGCCCACAGATACACTGACCTGGTTTCCTTTGTCACCTTTATCTCCAACTAGGGCAGAGCTCCCTGATTTGTTCAGACCCTTTGCGCTTGCAGATGTCCTTGGCGCTCAGCAGCAGAGTACCTAATAGAAGCCTAGCCATGGAGGGGGGTCCAGTGTCCCCATCTTTCTGAAGATGGAATGACTGCAGAAGCTCCCTTTCCTGCCCCCATGTGCAGCCTGCTCGGGCCCAAGAGACTTATTTTCTGTCCACACTGGGCCTGGATTTGTGCCGAGGGTCAGCTTTTGGCTCCTTCCTGACACAGTGGAAACAATGCCAGCTCTATGTCCTCTGCCATGGGGACTGGGAGTGGGGCTTTGGGTGCCACTGCCTGTGGGCTGCTGGCTTAAAGGACAATTTTGTTCGTTGGTCAGAAGCTCAGGGTCTTTAGCACCCACATGGAGGGGAATTAGCCTGTCCCACTAGCAGGGAGGGATGGAGGGTCACTTGGTCTTAGAGCAGGTGCTTTGGGAAGAAGATATATAGATTCTGAATCAAAAGAAAGATACAGAAAATTATCATTGAACCTAAGGGTTATTTCTTTTCCTTACATTTCCAGAAAAACAAGCCTCTTATTGTCATGTTTTCTAATCCAAATTCATGTGACATCTGTTTCTGAATCTGAATTAAAATACTCATTTTGCCTTTGACTCTCCTTGAAATCTAGAGAAACCAAGAGAATGGTGGTTGAGCCCGTTTCCTCCCTCTCCCTCTGGTCTCAGGCACTTACATCCCCCAATCATACCTTTTTCAGGGGGGAAACCATTTATGCTACAACTGGGAAAATTTTTAGGACTCAGATACAAGTAGCCAGAGTTATCCTGTCCTACGAAGCCTTAGAGATGGAAGAAGAGAAAGGGAGTTACATGTGAGCATGTAACTTCCGGGCTGTTCCAGTCTCCAGAAACCCTGAGAGCCGAGGATAAGCCCCTCGTACAGGGCTGCAAATCGTGGTCCGCAAGGGAGCTGGGAGCTGGGGGTGACAAGCTAAATATGTAGATCTGGAGAAAGGGGAGAGAAAAAGGAGGAATTGTTGAAAACCCAGCAAACATTTACACTTAATGAGAAACTTGCTGCTTTTAGAATCCACAGAGGCCAGGCTTGTGGGTCTCTTTAACTCCCTGGGCAGAGATGCTGTTCTGATAAAACTGGGTGACGCCTGACCTGTGGTGGCGCAGTGGATAAAGCATTGACCTGGAAATGCTGAGGTCGCGGGTTCGAAACCCTGAGCTTGCCTGGTCAAGGCACATATGGGAGTTGATGCTTCCAGCTCCTCCCCCTTTCTATCTCTCTGTCACTCTCTCCCTCTCTGTCTCTCTCCTCTCTAAAAATGAATAAATAAAAATTAAAAACAAAAAAACAAAACAAAAAAAACCTGGGTGACAGCTCTATGTTGTCTGTCACTTCATCGTTGGCCATGCAGAGAAAACTATGGGTTGGAGAGGAGTGACAGTGATGTAATTGGTGTCAGTTGGAGAGGAAGACCTTCAGGATGACCTTGGGGCCTCCACAGAGGTCTTGGTCTTTAAGTAATAGTCACGTCTCCCTTTTGCTGGACTGGTCCTGGGAAGTCTGTCAGCGTCCTCCAGCCCCACCATGTGTTCTCTGTTCTTGTCTTTGCAGTGAGGGGCAGTGTTTGTGAGGGAGCACTGTGAAGGCAGGGAAGGCTTGGCAGGGGCATTGAATTGAACAGCCAGTGCCAGCAAGATGAAGTGCAGGGACAGTGCCAGATGGCAGCTGGCAACTAGGAAGTGGGTCGGGGACTTGACTCTGGTGGCTTCTTACCATTCAGGTGGGCTGGGCAGTGGCAGAATGGTCCTCAGTTTGTATTCCTGAGTTCCTGCTTAACCATCTCATTTTGTTTTTCTTCTCTGTCTTATGATCACTGGTGTATCTTCAGTTTTCGAACCATATTTGAATGTATGCTTACATTTTGCTTTTGTAACTTGGTTTTCCCTGAGTGCTCCATCATCAGCCGTGAAGTGTTAGACAAGGGTAGTTTCTTCTACTCGCCTCCCTTACCTTTTCCTCCCCACCGGCTCCAAACACAAATACACATGCTCTTCTCAATGGTTGCCTGCTGACCTTGACGTTGTCGTTGGGCGTGCTCAGAGGAAAAACACAGGGGTGGGTGCTGTGAATCAGACCAACTTCCTCTTGGTCATTTCTGGAGTGTAACGGATGCAATCCTTGTACAAATGAGTTCCCTCCCAGCCTCTGTCATGTTCTCCCTCGTTACCAACCCTCCTCCTCGTTCTTGGTGATAAGAAGCAGCCATAGCAGGAGGGAAAAACCAAAATCTTTATTGTTTATTTTCAAATTTGCCTTTATTCCTACAATATTCCTGATCAGGGGGGTCTTGCTTCACTCAGTCTCTAGAATGGCTTTCTCAGTGGGGTCCCTGCTCTAACTCCAGGTTTGCATTTCTGGGCCCTGGCTAGATTTGGACCTGCCCAGTGTTCTACATACATGGGCTTTTAGGGGACTTGGCTGGGGTTAGGGGACCTGGGGTATGACCTGCAGAAGGGTGTGCACTTCGGGGCTGCTCTGGGGAACTGCAGTTTGAGGTTGGGGAGTGTGGTCTTATGGGGAGACTTGGTGCTTGTACAGAGCTCCCGGGCTTCTGACTGACTGGGTCATTGGGCTGTTGGAATGAAATAGAAGAGACAGTCTGGTCAGGTCTAGGTCATTCCCAGTCCATTCAGAGTTCTAAATTTCTTTTTCCCCATAACATGGACAAAAGGTCAGGTTTTAGAGAAGCAGAGTTAGATTTGATTGTGCTAACACCCCCTTGAGATCAGATCACTTTGTACTGTGGGGGTAAGACTACTTAGCTTATCCCTTCAAACCCCAGTAGGCATGGAGGGACTAGACAGGGTAAGACAATTGGTTAGAGGTCCCCCTGCTGAATAGCGGCATAACATTTTTGAGGTAGAAAAGAAATTGGGACGCTAGGATTTGAGTTTAGGAGGGAGTGGGTACCTTGCCTAAGATCTCTGGACGCAGCCCATTGGAGGCCTTGAGTAAGTCAGGATTTTTCTGTGTCCATTTGGTGAGGGAGGCAGCAGCAGCAGCTGTACGGGACGTCAGGGTCACCCGAGCAGGAGGTATCTTCAGAGGCATTTGCCAGGTGCCCATGAAGGAACCCCAAGGACTTGCCTAAAAGGAAGAAAACAGTTTCTCAACAGGGCTGTTCGCTCCCAGTAACTGACCCATTGGCAGGATCTGTTTGGATCCTGTTTGCACCTTTACCTTTGAGGCTGGGCGGTAATAAAAGCATAATTCTCCACCCACCCCCACCCCATACACCCGCTGCCGGATTACCCTGAGTGCTTCATCCCCTGACCTCTGCTGGCTTTAGAGCTGCATTCTTAGGCCCAATCTGGGTACGCACACCCACTGCATGGGTATCTCACCCATGGGCATTCATTTTATACAGATCATCACTTTAAGGAATTCTGGGTGCTGAACACCTGCTGGGTAAACTGGCTGGACATTTGGGGGCCTGCATGTGACAATGTAAATTAATTAGAGCTTTCCCAGACGGTGGGAGGTTGCAAGTCTTCCCGTCTTGCTCCAGTTCTTGAGAATGGAACCGAGGGTCTTACCTTGGAGCGGGGCACTGAAGGCAGCAGGTGACCACGGTCGTTGGCGATGATCTGAGTGTAGCCTTCATGGGAAGGAATGCTCTGGGGTAAAGGCAGGGAGAGAAGTGCTGGGGAAATGGAGCAGAAAAGTGAGGAAGTGTCTGAGGGCGGGAGATGGGGCAGAGAGAGAGGAGGCTGTGGGATGGAAGAATGGGGTGGCCGTGGTCCCTGCACAGAGCAAGAGCTGGCCTGTGGGTGCACCAATGTGGAGTAAATACCTCTTTGGTTGGCTTGGCGAGAGACCAGTTCTGCAGGTACCTGGGTGAGAAAGCTTTTTCATACTGTGGAGAGAAAGATGAGAATCCTTATGACATTCCAAGACCCAAGCTCGGGAAACAACTGGACATGGTTCTTTAGACTGGAGGGCCAAAGGCCCAAACCACTGTGCCAGGCTTCAGAGGACATGATTTGTTTGGTCTGAATGCATGCTGTCCCAATGTGGCAGCTGTTCAGCACTGGAAACCTGACAGTCCAGTCTGAGACGCTTTGTAAATACAAGATACACGTGATTGTAAAGAGTACAAAAAAGAATGTAAGATATGATTATAACTTTATGTAGCTACTAAAACATTAATATTGCATTTGTGATTTGCAATATCCTTTTATGAGACAACACTTGTCTGGACCACTGGTCAGCAAACTGGCCATGGGGCCAAGTCTGTCCTGTCTGCTTTGGGACTGCCTGGGGAAGCTAAGATTTTTTTTTTTTAAAGATTTTACTTACTGACTTGAGAGAGAGAAGGGGGGGAGCAGGAAGCATCAACTTGTAGTAGTTGCTTCTCATATATGCTTTGACTGAGCAAGCCCACGGCTTCACGCTGGTGAACCTCACATTCTAGGTTGACACCACCACAGGTCAGACAGAATGGTTTTTTTTTTTGTTTTTTTTTTTAACAGGGACAGAGAGAGAGTCAGAGAGTGGGATAGATAGAGACAGACAGACAGGAACGGAGAGAGATGAGAAGCATCAATCATCAGTTTCTCGTTGCGAGACCTTAGTTGTTCATTGATTGCTTTCTCATATGTGCCTTGACCGCGGGCCTTTAGCAGACCAAGTGACCCTTGCTCAGGGACCTTAGGTTCGAGCTGGTGAGCTTTTTTTTTGGCTCAACCCAGACAAGCTCATGCTCAAGCTGGCAACCTCGGGGTCTCGAACCTGGGTCTTCCACATCCCAGTTCGATGCTCTATCCACTGCGCCACTGCCTGGTCAGGCCAGAATAGGTTTTATAGAGGATCATTTGCTCATTTGATAAAAAGAGCACCAATTAAGCAAAACGTTTCTCCCAAAAGGAGTCTGTTCTTTTCATTAGTGTTACATAAATTGCACTCTTGTTTTATTTTGAATTTTGTGTTTCCTGTTGTTATGTAAGTACCTACATAATATCTCTGATTTTGTCACTTGGTCCACAAAGCCTAAATTGTTTAGTCTCTGACCCTTTACAGAAAATTTGCTGACCTGTAGTTTAAACCTTACAGACTAACCCAGAGACACCTTTTTCTTGCCCCTGGGCCCTGTGGACTCTGAGGACTCAAGAAATACTCTCTCACTCCACTCTCAGCAGCCATTTAATGATCAGAATCCTGGGGGAGGCCTCAGTACAAAGGTAGAATCTTGAAGCAAAATTAAAAATGTTGAAGAAATGGGAGAAGAGAACTTACCTGGTTAGCACTGTAGTTAGTGGCCATTATCCTGAGACTTCTTGCTGTTTACCTTCGTTGCCTGGCAACAGCAGAAGGCTGGCTTTCCGGACAACCTCCTACTTAGCAGGCACCTTTCCCCTTGTTCTTCCTCTCCTTCTTGGATGGCACTGCCCCGACCTTTTCCCTGCAAGCTAAGAGTAAGTAACCCTGGGAAAAGTAGCTGAATAGCAAGCCCTGTCTTTTTATCCAGCGTAACTGACCCTGCTTTTAACAACTTCTGGGTGGTCTTTGATGGGTCCTTGCCTCGGTAACAAACCACTGTCACCCAGAACCGTGCTCGTGGGCAGTGTGGTGCAGTGGGTCATGGACTTCAGAGCCAGACCCTCGGGGTCGCGTCTTCACTTAACATGGGAATATAAGCGCTGTGTGACGTTGAGCAGTTGGCTTCCGTTCAGTGAGTTTCTGTGGACTCACGAATTGGGGATGGCAGAGCCTCCCTCCACAGGGTGAATGAGGTAAACTGAGTAAAGACCAAGGTGATGTCATAGCACAGTCCATAGTCAGCGCTGCTGAGACCTGTTCTGGGGCCCACTACTTCATCTTACCAGATACAATAATAATGGAATAATGTTTTATAAGATGGCTGACAGATGTGTCCCTGGAAAGAAAAGCAGGTCTTGTCTGTGGTCCTTAAGTGGTTTGTTGTTCTGCTCCATTCTCTGGAGTTGCAGGTGCTTCGTTGGCTGGATGAGGCAGATGAGAGCTGGTGCAGTGCGCAGAGCAGGATGACGACGGTGCCCTGGTGGTGGTACCAGGGCGCAAACCTAATGCAGGCTTCCTGTACAACCAGGTTTCTGACCCACTTCCTTCCTGTGAGGAATCTAAGGAAACTGCTATTAATTTCCTCCATATACCATAAAAGAAAAATATTCCTTTGTTCTGTTTTTTTATTCCTTTTGGGGGAGGGGGGAGGGACAGACAGACCAGAAGGGAGAGAGATGAGAAGCATCAACTCATAGTTGTGGCTCCTTAATTGTTCATTGATTGCTTCTCATATGTGCCTTGACCAGGGGGCTCCAGCCGAGCCAGTGACCATAGGGTCATGTCTATAATCCCACACTCAAGCTGGTGACCCATCACTCGAGCTGGTGAGCCCATTGCTCAAGCTGGTGACCTTGGAGTTTCGAATCTGGGTCCTCAGTGTCCCAGGCCAAGGCTCTATCCATTGCACCACCGCCTGATTAGGCAAAAAATATTCTTGATTACACTTCCTGAGGAGTCTAAAGGACAAGCTGTAGACAACCAGACAACTGAAGAAGCAGCAGTATCTCTCCCTAGTGGTGCAGTTAACATAGTTTACTTGCACGACTAAGAATAAACAGTGTGTAGTATGTGTGGCTTCCACCATGTACAGGGTGGTCACAAAGCCTGGAAATATGCTGTTAGTTCATCCTATACTGAAATATGATAACAAACCATTCATACCTATTCATCTATATTTCCAGATTGATTTTTTCTTTCTTCTTTTTTTGAGAGAGAGAGAGGAAGGGATAGAGAGGGGAGGGGGAATGGAAGCATTCATTTGTTATTCACAGTTGTGCATTCATTGGTTGTTTCCTGTGTGTTCTCTGACCAGGGATTGAACTTCAATCTTGTTGTTTATATTACAAAAGGTTAATATCTCTGATTGAAAAAAAAAACCACTAAAAATACAGAAAAAAATAATCCTACAGAAAACTGGGCTAGATACATAAACATATCACAGGAAGAAATACAACTTGCTGTTATTCACATGAAAAGATGTTCAACACTGCTCATAATTATGTAAAAATGCAAACCAAAGCTACATAGGGATACCATATCTCACTCCTGAGATTGGCATAGTCCAAGGTGTTAATAATATACCAGGTTGCTCAGGCTTTGAGGACACAGGCAGTTTAATATGTTAAGTGTGGAGGTGCAAAATGGTAGAACTGCCACTATGGGGAATTTGGCAATATCTAGATACCACAACTAGCAATGATTTCTCATGAAACACTCCCACTTCTAGAAATCTATCCCAAAGACACTCTGGCAAAAATATGAAAAGAAGTGTCCATTATTAAATGCAGCATCATTTGTAACAGCTACAGACTGGAAACAACCCAAATGTCAGTAAAAGCCCATGGAACCTTTCTACACATAACGGAGTATTATACAACTGTGAAAAGCCAACGGGGGTTACGCTACTACGGAGTCATCGTCTAAAAATACTTTTCAGTGAATAAGGCAAGATGTAGGACATGTGAATAGCATGCTATTGTTTATTTTTAAAAAGGGAGATGTAAATATATGTATTTCTAATATAAAAGTAATGGAAAAATAAGTGGTATAATTAAAAAATGATTACCTTTAGGAAGAGAGAAGAAATAAAGTCAAGAGGGTGGGTGGGTAGAAGATAAAATTTTTGAGTCAACTCTTGCAGAGTTGATTTTGGAACCATGTCAACATTTTACATAATTATAAAATAAGATTAAGTTAAAGTGAAAGCAATTCCTAAAATTAAAAAAAAAAAGAATTCTGTATATTTTCAAAGCAGATTTTTGTTGTTGTTGTTGTTGTTGTTGTTGTTGTTTTAAAGAGTTAGTTGGCTACAATACCAAAACTATAGAAACAAGTTAACATCGTGTTTCATATCCAGTTTTCTTTCTTGAGACCAAGCCTCCCTCTAGTGGCGAGTGGTTTGAGAACTACTACCCTACACCACAAAGGAAATCCTTTGCCCCTTGTCTGCTGTGGCCATTCTCTTCAATTACTCAGGTATTTGAGTCACCAGGAGGATGTGGGGGAAGATAATGAGCAATGGAACAGCAAAACGTCAGCGCAGTCAAGTTTTAGAAGTAGGGGAAGAGGGATATGAGAGGCTCTAAGAGCCAAGAAGATTTGGGTTATTCAACTCAGAATCAGGAAGAAACTTCAGCTTCCTCTTGGTAGAGGATTCCCACGACCTCTGGCCGGAAAGAGGCAACACACCTTATCTCTGTTTACTCGGAAATAGCTCCCCACAAGGCGTTGCCTAAGGAGAAACCCTGGTGAGAGATAGTGCTGGGTAGGGATGAAGAGTGCTTCTCCTGAACCAGACCAGGCTGATGGTGGGGGTGAAGCCAGGCAACCCTCTCAGAGGGAAGGATGGCGGGACTTTCCCAGTCTCACTGACCACTGATGTCAGATGGTGACACGGGAAGGTGTTGGCACAGCCTCTTCATTTCCTGGTACTAGCCCACATTGAAAGTGGCCTCCAGGGGGGATTAGGAGAGAGTCCTTGAGTCCTGGTCTACGCTGGTTTCATCTGGCCTCAACAGTGTAGAACTCCCTGTTCTACAAGCTTTTTTTTTTTATTTAAGATTTTATTTTATTTTTTAGAGAGGGGAGGGTAAGAGACAGAGAGAGAGAGAGAGAGAGAGAGAGAGAGAGAGAGAGAGAGAAGAGGGGAGGAGCAGGAAGTATCAACTCCCATATATGCCTTGACCAGGCAAGCCCAGGGTTTCAAACCAGGGACCTCAGTGTTCCAGGTCAATTATTCACTGTGCTATCACAGGTCAGGCACGGGAAACCTTTTTAGAGTGGAACGTCTCCTAAAAGTATGTGCCATTTTGTCACAGTGTGGTCTCATCCTCTGTAGTGAACGTTTGAGGGGTGCTACTTCTGCATGTATCTCTAATCTCTTTTACAATTTTCAGTAAGTACAAAAAGCAATGAACACTAAAAAGTCTCATTTCTAAGTTCATATTCTGGTCCTATAAAATCTCATTCCTTATATAGTGAGATCATATGGTATTTATCTTTCTCTCACTTTTTTTCATTTAGCATAATGCCCTCAAGGACCTCCATGCTGTGACAAATGGCAATATTTAGTCTTTTTGATGGCTGAATAGTATTCATGTGTGTGTGTGTGTGTGTGTGTGTGTGTCTGTGCCACATCTTCTTTATCCATTTATCTATCAATGTGTGCCTAAGTTGTTTCTATGTCTTTTTTCTTTTAGAGACAGAGAGACAGAGTCAGAGAGAGGGATAGATAGGGACAGACAGGAAGGGAGAGAGATGAGAAGCATTAATCATCAGTTTTTCATTGCGACACCTTAGTTGTTCATTGATTGCTTTCTCATATGTGCCTTCACTGTGGGCCTTCAGCAGACTGAGTAACCCCTTGCTCAAGCCAGTGACCTTGGGTCCAAACTGGTGAGCTTTGCTCAAACCAGATGAGCCCACGTTCAAGCTGGCGACATCGGGGTCTCGAACCTGGGTTTTCTGCATCCCACTCTGATGCTCTATCCACTTTGCTACTACCTGGTCAGGCTGTATGTCTTGGCTATTGTAAATAGTATGGCAATGAACATAGGCTGCATACATCTTTTCAAATTTGTGTTTTTATTTTCTTTGGAAGTGAGATTGCTGGATCATATAGTAGTTCTATTTTTAGTTTTTTTGAGGAACCTCCATACTGTTTTCTAAAGTGGCTGCGCCAGTTTACATCCCCACCAACAGTACAGGATGGTTTCTTTTTCTCCACATTCCTCCCCAACACAGTACTTATTTCTTCTTGCCTTTTTGGTAATAGCCATTCTGACAAGTGTGAGGTGATATTATGGTTTTGATTTGCATTTCCCTGATGATTAGTGATGGTGAGTGTCTTTTTAAGTACCTCTTGGCCATGTACAGATATCTTCTTTGGAAAAATGTCTACTCAGATTCCTGGTCCATTTTTTAATCTGATTGTTTTTGTTATTATTATTTGCTATTGTATGAGTTTTTTATATATTTTTGATATTGACCCTTTATGAGATCTATGATTTGCAAACATCTTCTCCCATTTAGAAGGTTGCCTTTTCAATTTGTTGATGATTTTCTGTGCAGAATTTTTTTAGGTTGATGTAGTCCCACTTGTTTACTTTTGCTCTTGTCTACCTGTCTTCCTTTGGAAGGAAATGGGAGTTAAAGTTGTTCAGAATCCATCCTCTCTCCATCCCCCCAACACCTCCCATTGTGGCTGGATTAGACAGCTGGGAGAAGTTCTCACCTCCTAGTCACAGGGTTCTTTTTAAAATCCATTCCCTTGGGAGCGGGAGGCGCCCGGCCGCTCCTTTCCCGCACTGACCCCATCTTCAGGGCTTCATTGGACTATTGGGAGTGTCCTGCCAGGGGGATCCAGAGGAGCAAGCAGCTTTGTTTGTTTAAGGGCAGCAGGAAGTACTGCGGGGACCCCAAACCCAACCTCTTGCATCGTTTTTCCATCGCTCACCCTGCAGTCAACCGCAGGCAATGCCCCTCTTCCACGGGATGTGGGGGCTCCCGCTCCTTTGTTTGGCCTGGACCTCACAGCTGCCCCTCGGAGAACTAGGAGAAAACGGTCTCAAGTGAGGCTCCGACATAGTGCGGGATTGGTGGACAATCACCTGTGGGTCGAGCTCCATCATGGCAGTGGGACCAGGCACCTTTGCTTTCAGCTTTGCTCATCCGTAACGTCTGTGTATGTAACGATTATTTCATAAGATTGTGACGATTAAATGACACTGTCACTACTTAGTCTGACACAGGAAATGTGCAACAAACGCTAGTCATCAGGGTTAGAAAATGCAAGTGAGCAAATCAGATTCCCGAAACTATTCAGTTCGAGAACCGCTGAACTCTGCTGAACCGGGACAGTCCCGCGCCACTCGTCCACAGACGCCTTTCAAATTGCGGGTGGGCAGGAGGAGCGGCCCCCCTGCACCCCTTCGCCACGCCCCGCGCTCGGCGCCGCTTTCTTCCCTCCGCACGTTGCCAGGACCGCGTCATCGTGACGCCTCGGTGTCCGGAACCGGGACCAGCATTTCCCGCTTCCGGTCATGACTGGCCCGACTTACGGGGAGGCTCCAGACTGCGCAGGCCCGCCCAGAAGTGGAGCCCCGCGAGGCCCACGAGCTGGGGGCGTGACCGCCATGACAGGGGGCGTTGTGTCACAACGGGACACGCGTATAAGGGGCGGGTTCAGGCTGAATGGGCTGGGCTGGGCTCCGGATCCGCCTAGAAGGAACGGGGCCAGACGTCAGGGGCGGGACTGGGGCGGGACTGGGGCGGGACTGGGGCGGGACTGGGGCGGGACTGGGGCGGGACTGGGGCGGGACTGGGGCGGGGCGGGCTGGGTATGGCTCCGGATCCGCGGCCCCGGCTGGAGGTGGAGGAAAGAAAGAGCAAGAGGGTGTCCAGTCGCGACCCCGACCCTCCCGGGAAATCAAGGCTAAATCATAAGTGACGAATTGATTTTGGGGATAATGCATGTGAACGTGTCCATATTTTGTCTATGTAATGAAAGTTTACTCAAAAGCTCGCCTTTACGTAATCATCCTGCTCTTTCCTTGTGGCACCTCAGGGCTTTTTACCCGGCATGAAGTTTGTGTTGCACTGAGTTAGGTCATAGACATTAACGGTTCCTATTTAGTCTTAATAGTTTATTTTTTTAATTATAAGTTTTTGATATTATTTGGAAAGGTAATATCGGGACGTAATAAAAATACCCTCAAACGTTAAGAAAGTATATGCAAGGAAAAGCTCTCCTCTTGTCGGTTTCCCATACCCTTTGCCCAAAGCAGCCAGTTACCAGTTTCTTGGACGCCATTCATAAATATCATATATTTATATGTGCATAAATATATTTCCTCCCTTTTTTCTTACCCAAATACCACATATTATACACACTGCGCTGGACCGAGTGCCTTTTTTTTTTAAAGGTTTTATTTATTGGTTTTAGAGAGAGAAGAGAGTGGCAGAGGAGCGGGAAGCATCAACTCGTAGTAGTTGCTTCTCGCATGTGCCTTGACCCCTTGAATCTGGGGGTTTTGAACCGGCGACCTCAGCATTATAGGACGGGGCTTTGTCCACTGCACCAGTACAGGTCGGGCCACTGAACCTTTTTTTCCTTAAATGCTTGTTTTTACCTAGAAATTAATGGTCCTTTCTAAAAAAATTATTAATTTTAGAGAGAAAGGGAGAGAGAGACACACACACACACTGAGAAACATCAATCTGTTCCTGTATGTGCCGTCTGCAACCTTGGTGTATCTCTAACCATCCAAGCAACCCAGCCAGGGCTGCCTTAAGTCTTTTTCAATTAACAATATATCTTGGAGACCTTTAATAAGTCCAAAAGTGACATGGTGTGCAAGATGAATGATTGAAAATTTGTTCTATGGTTGGGCTCTAAAATATTTCCAGCTTTTTGCTAATAGGGGCAGAGGGCCCTACAATGGGAATTATAGATGCCCTTTTGGCCCTTGCCAGGCATTGGCTGTTCTTTTTAAACAAAGAGAAGCAGCAGTCCAGTAGTTGTACTGAAGTTAGCCAGGCTGTTGCAGCCTGAGACTCCTGCCTCAGCCAGATGGAGCCTATTTCCACAGCAGTGTGTGTAGCTCTGAGCAGAATTATGAGCCTGTGCAGTGGCCTCTTTGAAAGTCAAGTTGTCTTTGTATCAGTGGGTGATCCCCAGGTCCTCCCCAAATAGAAAGCAGTTGTGCAGACCATTGCTTTCAGGCCCAAAATGCATGTCACCCAGCCATTTTCTTATTTCATACGCAAGCCTGATTGTAATCTGAAACTCTTCAGAAGGCTCATCATGTTCTTCGGACAGGGGTGACAGCAGCCTGGGGTGCAGGACAGCAAAGAAGAGAGCAAGGTGAGAAGACCACCTGTGCCCTTAGGGAAATGCTGACGGAGCTCAGGGTCAACACTTACTGAAATTTACCACCTTTGCAAACAAAGCCTGTCTCCCTGCCCCTGGATTGCCCCTTGCCCGTCCACCAAAGACCAGATTTTGGGAGATCCTGGCCAGTTGGGGTGGTCACACTCTACTATTCTTTGTACTTTCCATTAAGCCCTGAAATATTCTGACCAACAGGGATGGACTCTTCTCAAGGTCCATAAAGCTTTGAAGAGTCTGTCCATTCTCTTCCTCCCCTAGTGCCCTGGGTTACTGGCATCTGCTTAAAGAGAAGCTAGTGGAATGGGTAACCTAGGGGTGCTGGAGGAGCTGGTCTGGAATAAGGGTAGGGGAGAGGAAACCAACACTTTGGGCTCAGAGAAGAAAGCAGGGCCACCCAGGGAGCTGTAGTTATTCTTTCCCTACTGCTATTTGGTTGTATCCTGTACCATCAATAAACCCCAGAGAAACCACAAGTTGTGCTGGTTATTTGCATATAGTATATATTTCCCCCCCCCCCCCCAGATCCATTCTCTGTCTCACTTCTGTGTATTCTGCACTGCAGGAAAATGCATTTCCTAGGCTTCCATCCCATGCATAGCGAAAACCAAATTCTTTACCATGTCCTACAAGGCGCTCTACCTCCCCCAGCTCATTCTGATCCAGCTACAGGGTGTTTTGGCTATTTCTGGAACACAACAGCTCATTCCTTCCATGGAACCTATGCACTTGCAGATGCTTAGCCTGGAAGCTTGTCCCCCAGATAGGTACATGGCTAATTCTCTCCTCATTTTTTCCAAGTTTTCACTGAAAAGTTAACTCAAGGGCTTCCACTTTTCCTTCCTTGGCCACATTGCCTAAAACTTCACCATCCCCTGCCCCCAGACATTTCCTATCCTGCTGCCTTCTTCTATTTATTTATTTATTTATTTATTTATTTTTGTATTTTTCCAAAGTTGGAAACAGGGTGGCAGTCCCACAGACTCCCACATGCGCCCGACTGGGATCCACCTGGCATGCCCACCAGGGGGCGATGCTCTGTTGCAACCAGGGCCATTCTAGCGCCTGAGGCAGAGGCCATGGAGCCATCCTCAGCGCCCGGGGCCAACTTTGCTCCAATGGAGCCTTGGCTGCGGGAGGGGAAGAGAGAGAGAAGAAGGAGAGGGGCAGGGGTGGAGAAGCAGATGGGCGCTTCTCCTGTGTGCCCTGGCTGGGAATCGAACCCGGGACTCCTGCACGCCAGGCCGACGCTCTACCACTGAGCCAACCGGCCAGGGCCCTTCCTGCTGCCTTCTTTATTTCTCCTTGGTACTTATAATCATTGAACAAAATACAGTATGTACTTTATCCTATTGTCTACCTCACTACTAGAATGTAAACACCAGGCAGGTGATTGTTTTTGTCTCTCTTTTTGTTACTCAGTCCCTAGAGGTTAGAACAGTACCTGGCACGCAGGAAGCACACTATAAATGTTTGTTTAATAAGGAATGGATGATGGCATTGTTTGTCATCATAGGGAGTGGGAGACAGCCTGGTGTCCATCTTGGGGTAAAGAGAAGTGAAATGGTTGGATGCTTACTATGAAATTATTTACAACAGTTAGGAACAAAGGACTAAACGTGTACACAGCAATATAGATAGACCAGAAAGTCCCACTCCTGTGTGAAAAAATGACAGGCAAAATCAAGAAACAAGTACTCACAAAATAACTACACATGTTATAAGGATATATACAAATTCAAGATACATATGAAACACATTAGAGAGGGGGTGGCAGTAGAGATCAAGGGATAAAATAAAATAATAAGACCAAATAAAGCAGCCTGACCAGGCGGTGGCACAGTGGATAAAGCGTCGGAGACTCATCTGGTTTGAGCAAGGCTCACCAGTTTGAACCCAAGGTTGCTGGCTTGAGCAAGGGGTTACTCCATCTGCTGAAAGCCCGAGGTCAAGGCACATATGAGAAAGCAATCAATGAACAACTAAGGTGTCACAACGAAAAATGATGATTGATGCTTCTCATCTCTCATCTCCTTTCCTGTCTGTCTGTCCCTGTCTATCCCTCTCTCTGACTTTCTCTCTGTCTCTGTTAAAAAAAAAAAAAAAAAAAGACCAAATAAAGCAAGAGTCTTGTACCCTCCATGCAGATAGAGGGCAATAAATTGAGATTATCAGTGTACCTGAGATTCACCCCCAAATTATTTAATATTGCAAATATATATTATTGTTTTGTACAAACATTTAAATAAGAAACAAAAAATGTATGACTATCCAGAATAAGCTTCAAATGTGTTTATTTTTTTTCCTGAGAAAATTAAAATCAATTTTAACACTTATATTAAAGCATACTTGACATACAATAAATTGGACATATTCAAAATGTACAGGTTGTTATGTTTTGACACATGTGAGACCCCTGATACCATCCTCACAAAGTCTGACTTGTCCATTAGGCACAGTATATAAACACCCATGAAATGTTTTAATTTATTATAAATTCAAATGCTTTTTATTTTTTAAAAAAGTTCTTTTATTATAAAAAAAAAAAAAAAGTTCTTTTAAATTCAAAGAAAATAATAAAATCTTTTATAGCAAAGAAAATATTTCATATAACAATTTTTATACTAATGCAGTTGTAAATTATTTTATGTTCATATATTTAAAAATATTTTTATTATTAAAAAAGTTTTGGGGCCCTGGCCAGTTGGCTCAGTGGTAGAGCATCGGCCTGGCGGGCAGGAGTCCCAGGTTCGATTTCTGGCCAGGGCACACAGGAGAAGCGCCCATCTGCTTCTCCACCTCTCCCCCTCTCCTTCCTCTCTGTCTCTCTCTTCACCTCCTGCAGCGAGGCTCCATTGGAGCAAAGATGGCCCGGGCATTGAGGATGGCTCTGTGGCCTCTGCCTCAGGCGCTAGGATGGCTCTGGATGCAACAGAGCGACGCCCCAGAGGGGCAGAGCATCGCCCCCTGGTGGGTGTGCCGGGTGGATCCCGGTCGGGCGCATGTGGAAATCTGTCTGACTGCCTCCCCATTTCCAGCTTTGGAAAAATGCAAAAAATAAATAAATAAATAAATAAAATAAAAAAGTTTTTATGATGGAAAGGATCGTAAAGATCAAAGTGCCTAGGGCCAGTGAAAGTCTGAATGTAGCCCTGCTACAGTTAAGATAATGAACATATCCATCACCTCCCAAAAAATTTCTTTGGGCCCCTTTCAAATCATCCTAACCTGCCATTCTTTTCCCGCTTACCAAGCAACCTTTGATCTGTTTTCTGTCATTATAGTTTTCATTTTCTATAATTTTATATAAGTGGAGTTATATAGCACTTTTTTTTTTTTGGTTGGGCTTCATGTGTGTATTAATAGTTTGTTCCTTTTTTTCCCTGAGTAGTAGTTCATTGTATGGATATACCACCATTTATCTTCACCTGTTGATTTACATTTGGGTTGTTTCCAGACAAATACAGTAGGTAATGAACACTGGTGTATAAGCTGATGTATGGCCAGTGCTTTACTTTCTCTTGGTAAATACCTAGGAGGAGAGTGGCTGAGTCATATTGTGGTCGTTTAACTGTTCCCATAGTGTGTGTGCCGCTTTACATTTCCACCAGCGATGTGAGAGTCCTGGAAAACTGGGGCTGGTTGTGTGCCTAGGGGATATCTCCGCAAGGATTTGCCTTTCCTTCATGATTCCTGATGGCCAACATCTTTTCATGGGATCCTTGGCTATCCCTTTATCATCGTTGATGAAGTCTGTTCAAAGTATTCGCCCACTTTTGGAGGGAGGGTTTGGGTTGTAAGAATAACTTTTTTTCTTTTTTGAGAATAACTTTTTAATGGAAAGTGTACATTGTTTCCACCTGATTTAGAATTAGATTCTTTAGGATTTTTTTTTTTTTTTCATTTTTCTGAAGCTGGAAACGGGGAGAGACAGTCAGACAGACTCCCGCATGCGCCCGACCGGGATCCACCCGGCACGCCCACCAGGGGCGACGCTCTGCCCACCAGGGGGCGATGCTCTGCCCATCCTGGGCGTCGCCATGTTGCGACCAGAGCCACTCTAGCGCCTGAGGCAGAGGCCACAGAGCCATCCCCAGCGCCCGGGCCATCCCTGCTCCAATGGAGCCCTGGCTGCGGGAGGGGAAGAGAGAGACAGAGAGGAAAGCGCGGCGGAGGGGTGGAGAAGCAAATGGGCGCTTCTCCTGTGTGCCCTGGCCGGGAATCGAACCCGGGTCCTCCGCACGCTAGGCCGAGATTCTTTAGGATTCTTTATGGGAGGGACTGACGGGAGGGAGGAACTGTCCATCCTCAGGACTGAGAACAGGCGGGTGGTGGCAGCTTGGGTGGAGGCAGAGGAAGCCGAGCAAGCAGGAGTGGCTGCGCCACCGCCCGCGCTGGGTCCAGCTAGTCCCCTGGATATGGGAAGCTGGGCCGCCGTCACGTGGGGCCGGGCACCAGCTGTGAAATCTCGGGGACACCGTCAGTCCCCTTCCAGGACGCAGCCTCAAACTCGACCTTGGTTCTCAGGGTCCGGTTCAGGTCAGGACAGATGACCATTCATGGAGCGGTCAAGGGCGGTTTTCTTTCCCGGAGAGTCAAGCAAAAATACACTCTTTTCTGTTTCCGCCCGGTTTCGAACCGGGGACCTTTCGCGTGTGAGGCGAACGTGATAACCACTACACTACGGAAACTACAGGCAGGTGGTGCAGCGAAATCGGCCTTGACAGGCGGATACCCCGCATCTTTGTGTCCCTGCCTGCTCCAGCCGCGAGGCTTGCACTGCGCGCTGCTGGGTTCCCCGCCCCTCCGTGCTCGTCTAGGGTAACCCCCTGAGCTGCGGGGTGGTTCCCCGGTCCCCCCCGCCACAGGCACTTAGCGCCCCCGTCCGGGGCCGGAGGAAAATGGCACCGGTGACAGGCAGCAGGAAACAATAAAAATACACCTTACCTTTGCCAACACGTAATTTAGGAGACACTCGTCGAGAAAAAAACTCACTTTTCTCCTTCCTGTGTCTTTCTTTCCTGGGAGTCTCTGTCACTACTCACACACTCCCCCACAGTTAATTTGGAGGATACCCAGCGGTGCCACAGAGAATTGCTGGGTATGGGGGAAACTCCTCCACACACTTGGTGACCCGGAGTGACCTGTGTGACAGACAGTTCAGGGGACTCTCAGGGAAGGAAACGCACGACAGGGAAAAACTGGGGATTTCCTTGTGCAGAGGAAGGAGAACTGAGGTTTCCTTTTTCCACCCTTTCCCACTCGCTCCCATTTAGTTTTCTAACGCCGCCATGAGGGAAGTGTAAAATGGCTTTTAAAATGTGTCAAGACAAAGAAACAGAGCCAAATAATTTTGACAGCCAATTAACATCAGGCTGTGCATGGTCTTTATTGACACTACACTTTATCCGCGGGAACAGGAGGGAGTGGGGACCTACCGACCACAGAGGCAGGAGTGAGAGAATGTGTGGATGGTGTTTAGGACCCCGGACACCTTGTGAAACATGACAGTCGAGGTCAAATGACCTCATCTTCTCAATGGTGTGGGGTGAAAATATATGGGGAGACAGGAGAAGAGACAGTTTTGGGATGAAACTGGTGAGAAAGGAATTAGGAAATGAAGAAGAGAGGATGAAAGAATAAGTAAAACAGCCGTGAACACTAACATTTTGTTGAATGATGCAAATACCTAGGGGACTTGAATGGCACCGTGCTGGCTGACTGATCCAGGAGCTAGAATCTGGCAGGAGCCTAGAGGAGAAAGTGGGTGGGTGGGGGGGGGTGAATAAGGAGAGGGAGTTGGGGACAGTAGATGAGAGCACCAGGGCTGAGGTGACATGGGTTGAGCGGCTATAGACCTTGAGAGACATCAGAAATGTCAGTGTACTGAGTTCTCAGAGATTAGTAGAAAGTCTATACAGTTGAGCCATTCTAACAGAAAACCCATAAATTGGCTTAAATAATAAGGGAAACATTACCTCACATTCCTAAGTGGATTTGGTCTTCAGGCTAGTCTTGGTACAGGCCCTCACAATTACTTTGTTTCTTTTGGTCCTTCTTTCCCAATGTGAATGCCCTTCAGGACGCCCTAAGCAGGGCGTCCACTCATATTCTCAAAATGCTCTCAGTGACTTGGACTACAGGTTCCCTGATTCACCTCCAGCAGGAAAAGTGTTTCTCCCAGAGCTTGTTACTGAACAGATAAAGGGGAAGGGATGTGTTGCTTAGTTTACCAGTTCAGGCCTACTCCTGAAGTCAGTGGTGGGATCGATCCCGCTCAAAATCGATGGCTGGCAAATTCAGGGTATCTCGGGAAGAAGAAAGAAAATAGTGGAAATGCCAAGATGGTACCCTCAAATGCTCTCTACAGAAGGCAAAACCACAGTATGACAGATTGGCCGGAAATGGTCACTCCTGCTCTGGTGCCTGATGTTGGCTAGAAGGATCCTTTGGCAGGTGGGCTGGAGCACCCTACCAGGCTCTACCTACCACGCCAGCCTCCATCGCGGGTGGGCAGGTCAAAGTTTGCAGAGGCCCCACAGATACCAATCAGGAATGGACTGCAAAGCAGGAAAGGGCTGTAATGGGTGTGGATAGGTCTGGGATACATGGTTTTGTTTGGCGAGCCAGAAACTCGGGTAGGATTCAAACCCTCGACCTCAGGGGACACTTCAACCTGAACTAGCACCTTAGGCAGCTTGGCAACCTTGTCCAGGAGGTGGGCTTTGTACCGGCTCTCGTGCCTCTGACCCCGCGGAACTTCAGTGCTCTGGACAGACGCGCGTCCGTCGGGTGGGCGGCTGTCTGGGTGCCCAACGGACGGTCCTCAAGCGAACCGCCGGGGAACAAGGACAATGGAATGGCCTGGCTCGGCTGCCCCCGGCCGCTCGCCCACTCTGGGCCGCAGCATGAGGAGCGCCCACCTGCTTGCTCCTTCTCGTGGCCCCCTTGCCCGTTCGGGCCTCGTCCTCCCAGCGGGCCCTGAGCTGGAAGCTACAGGCCGCGCTTACTCGGGCGCTCACTCGGAGTTTTCGGCAGGGTCGGTTCAATGTCGAGTCTCCACGCGGCAGGTACCCACGTTAGGCAAGGCGTCGCATGTCACCCACAGAGGGGCCTGGGGCAGACTTCTCCTCGTTAGTATAGTGGTGAGTATCCCTGCCTGTCACGCGGGAGACTGGGGTTTCATTCCCCGACGGGGAGGCATTCCATCTCCTTTTTTTGGTCTCTGGTTCCTCTCTCTGTCTAGTTTGCCCCTTCTCGCCGTGCGTTCCTGGGGGCGGCTGCGGAGTGGAGCCGAAGGACCAGGAACAGCCGGCCAGCGAGAGCGCCCTCGGGAGGCGATCCGTCTGGCCCGCGAGAGCAGCAGTGACGTGGGGCTGGCGCGGGTGGGGGGCTGGGTGTCTGAGGAGGGCGGCGGCGGGATTCTCCGCACGCGTGCTAGTGGGGACCAGCATCTCCCCGCGTGGAGAATTGGGCTGTGCAGCGTCGGTTGTACAGTGGTGAGCACAGCTGCCTTCCAAGCAGCTGATTCCTGGGCAACGCTAAAGCTGATATTTTGCAGGACTCCAGAGCCCTCGTGCCCGGTGAGCGTACGGGAGCTGCTAGACCCTGGGACCTACGGAATGGGCCCCGAAAACCTTGGAGTCCAGGGCCCTAGATGCTGGGAGCGCGGGTAAGTGTAAATGTGGAACAAGGAGGCGTGGAGTGTTTTGAGGGTGCCGCAGACTGAAAGACAGAGGGGGCACCTGGTGGGCAGGGGTGACAGGCAGCTGGACTTGGAAAAGCAAGGAACTGGCGCCAAGAAGCGTTGAGTGGAGTGGGTATCCAGGCGACGTTGTGTGCAGGAGGCTCACGGAGAAACCTCTCTACGTCGCTCCCTGGTGGTCTAGTGGTTAGGATTCGGCGCTCTCACCGCCGCGGCCCGGGTTCGATTCCCGGTCAGGGAAGCCGTCTTTTTCTTCGCTCCACCAACCAAATTTCCCAGTGCGTCTGCTTCCGCGTTTCTGCCAAAGCTCGCAACTTTTCTCCTAGCTCGCCTCGCTCCCCGGCCAGCAGCCCCAAACCCTAGGGTCCACCGCGGCCTGTCTCTCCGCAGTTGTAACCACTAGCACACACCCCCAGGCCGGTCACCGCACGTGCTGGGGCTCTCCAGCAGCACCGCATAGGGAGGGACAAACTTCACTGGGACAGGCCACCTCTTCAGGAGGGAGTAACGGGAAGCGCTGGGAGTGGTGTTGGAAATGACACCCACCTACACCTTTAAGTCGGAGCCGCGGCTGGAGGCTCTTGCCTGCCTACGCTATGCTGGCTTTCCCACCGCGTGCCGCGGACTGACCAGCTGCTTCCGCGTGGGCCAGTGATGGGGCCCCATGGATGTCGTGTGCTATCTGGCAGGGATGGGAGGGGCTCGGCGCCGTGGCGTCCGGAAGGCGCAGATGTGGAAAGGAATCTGGACACGACGTCCGGGAGCTGGACCAGGGGCAGCATCCGACGTCAAACAGCGGGGACATAGGAAAGGCTGGTCAGGGACACGCAGCAGCTAAGCTGGTGGGAGGAGGTGGAATCAGAGCGGTGTCAGAGTGGACTGCTGGTCAACATCGTGTTCAACTTGCATGCCCAACGCTGTCCACCCTATCCCAAAGTGGCAAGATGTTTAAAGAGCACCTCCCTCGGTCCCTGCTCACCACGTCCCACACACCTAGAGACCTGACGTCCACCACTGTCCCATTCCGCGCCCGCCATACCGTGCACGTCTAGCCAGGTCTCCATTTCTCTCCCCAACCCTATATACACCAACTTCTGCCGATGCTCCCCGAGGTGACTTGCCCGGGTCGGTCTCCTTCCCGCCCAGCCTCCTTCGCCTCTTTTGGCAAAAGAGTGTGACCTCTGTCCACGTACTGCTTTCTTCGCAGATGAGAACCTGGCCCAGGAGCGGCACCCACTTGCCAGCGGCACACTCATTGTCCCAGTTTTAACAGGGCCCGCTCACCGGTGCGAAGGAGCCTGCACCGTCGGCATATGGGAGCTCCGTGTCACCACAGACATTTCCCTTCAGGCCTTGCCCACGTTTTGGGGTTGAGTGTGGGTGAGTAAGGGAGAGAGATGAAGGCATTTGTGTGCATGGGTGGCCTCTCACTGGGGGACCGAATGACTCCATAAACAGTTGTTGTAGACTGCAAGTGGTAAAAAGCCTTTGTAAATTCGAGGCTTAGCAAAAGGCTAAGTTCTCCCCCCACCACTTCCAAATGGCTATGAAGCTGAGTATTTGCATCCACTACATTTGCTTGCTTAAGTTGCTGGAAGCAATTTACAATACATGCCCTTCCTCTCACTCTTTGTTTGTTCAGGTGTTGGTTGATTTCGCTTATGCATGGTGGGGGGATTCCTGTTGATGCCTTGGGAGAGTTCCTGTTTTTGCCTCAGATGTGTAACTTTGTATCAAGGACTTCCTTGTTTGCATATGGCTATATAATAAAGCAAACGGGGGCTATGGGGCACTGGAATATTGCCATTAGCATTGAAGAGGCCTCTGGATCCCATCCCTTTTTCTCAATGCGTCTGTTTTTTTAATTCCGCACCGTTCTCCCACAAGATCCAGAATTACCAGCTGTGCTGGTCCGCGGCAAACAGGGGTCTGCGTTGAGGGTGGTGCGAGAGGGAGGGCCGGCAGTCCGGGTAAAACCTGGTGGAAACTGGGGTGGTGGGGGCGGCTGGTGATGTTGGTGGAGGTCACGCTGAGCTCCAGGGAGTCGATTTTGTTGGTGGAGCAGCTGGACAGTGTTTGAAACTGTTGCGGCTGAGCGGGATGTGCGTTGAGATGAGATCGTGGAATTATTTTGCACCTACTTGTGCACCATGTTGTCCTTGTGACTCCAGGAGAATGCGATGTCTCTGTCGCCTAAGTGTGGCCACCTTCTTGCTCCCGGTTGTACTAACACGGTGTAACTTGGGGAATGCGGGGATGGAGTGAGCCAGGGTGCTAGGAAAGGTGGTTCGCGATAGGTGGAGATTCAGGGTATGCAGGCGCCAGTCACATGCGGTGCACGGTGGTGTTCCCTGTAGTGAAAGGCATAAGTCATTTGGTGAGTAGGTGATAAGGGATAGGAAAAATGTTCCAAAAGGGAAAAGTGTGAGCGTGGTGGGAAGAGCCCGTGGGTGCAAGGACAGGTGCGGAAGGCGGAAGCCTAAACACCCTATAAAAGTTGTCAGTGAGATGCATGGGCCGGGAGTCAAACCCGGGCCTCCCGCGTGGCAGGCGAGAATTCTACCACTGAACCACCCATGCGCCCTTAGTTTCTTCTCCCCGTGCCCCTGCCATTATTTGCTATCAGCACCTGTTCCATTTGTGCAGGAGGCCAACGGGAGATCTAAAAGAGAGATTCCAAGTACGTCAAAGGTTCTAGGGCTCAGCTCAAAGACGATGGAGGGATGTTGGGACACAGGCGGACTCGGCCGGCCCATTCTACGTTTTCTCTGCGGTTCATGGCCGCGAAACTGTTGGTACCGCAAGAAGAGGCCAAGGTCCGGACCAAGCCTGGCTCTCACCGGGATGCCAAACAGAGCAGGCAATGTGTGGCGGGAGCGGCTGAGCGCACATGTCCTTTCAAGAACCCCCAGGTAAGACCCAAAGTCCCTTGGGCTTCTTGCTCTCTTCTCGTGAGGTGTGTTTGCGGGAAGGGCGACGCCGGCGGAAAACTGAGGGTGGGGAGGTATAAGGCCGGAGGTCGCAGAACGGGGCTGCGATCGGCCTGGGACACGTGATTGTGTTTGATGAACCAAAACGTCAAGCAGCTGTCAGGAGTGGGATTCGAACCCACGCCTCCAGAGGAGACTGCGACCTGAACGCAGCGCCTTAGACCGCTCGGCCATCCTGACTACTCCTTAGTGTGACTTTCCGCACACGTGACTGTACCGTGCAGGAACACAGGTTCCCTCGTCGGGAGGTCGCTGTTCAGCCGGCGGTCTGGATGCCTAAAGGGCCGGACTCGTACGGGCGGACGTGCAGCGAGGACAACCGAATGGCCTGGCTCAGCCGCCTACGGCCTCTCGTGCACACTGGGCTGCAGCAAGACGCGCGCCCACCTGCTTTACTTCGCGGCCTCACCTGTACTCTCGGGCCCCTTCCTCGCGGCTCGGCCCCGGCATTGGAGGCCATAAGCGGCGCTCGCTCGGAGCTTTCAGCGCCACCCATGTCGGGGTCGAGATGGGTTCGGTTTCGGGTCGGTATAGGTCTGGCTTTCCTGGTGCTTTGGTAGAAGGCGCAGTTGGTTTCATGTCAGTTGGGTGACATGCCAGGGCTGCGTTCTGTAGGGGGATCCGGAGCATGTGCAAGAGCGTCTCTCCTCGTTAGTATAGTGGTGAGTATCCCCGCCTGTCACGCGGGAGACCGGGGTTCGATTCCCCGACGGGGAGACAACGTGGCTTTTTTTGGTGCCTGGCTCCGCTCTCCCTGCAGCAGTATGAATACACATGCCTTTTTCTCCACTCCGCCATTCTTCGAGGCCCAGGTCCCCAGGACGCTTTGTCACCGCAGGCAAGCTAGGCCCTTCTCCCACCACAAACAGCTGCTGTCCAGCGGGCCGCCCAAAGTGGCCGGCGGAAGGGGCTCCTGGCGACCGTGACGCGGTGGGGGAAGTGTCATCCAGCGGAGAACTTTGGTGAACCAGGGAGCTGGAGACGTGGGATCCGCAGGCAGCCGCGGCGTGGAACAGAGGGACTAAACACAACGTGTCAGCCAAAGCGTCTCCAAAGGCGGTCGGGGGGTGGACAAGAACAGCCCGGGGGGTGGGGAGGGGAATGGCACCACTGGGAGCTGCAGGAGCGATTTCCTGCGCGCCTGCCAGTGGGGACCACAGTCGCAGAAGCTCTGCAGCGTTGGTGGTATAGTGGTGAGCATAGCTGCCTTCCAAGCAGTTGACCCGGGTTCGATTCCCGGCCAACGCAGAAGCTAGGTGTTTTTGCAAAACTCCACGGCCCTCGCGCCCAACGCGAGTGTGCGGGAGCTGCTGGACCCCGGCCCATGCGTACGGTTGCGTGTGATTGTGAGAGATGGAGGCACGTACAATTTTGAGGGTGTCGGAGGCAGGTAGATGGTGGGCAGGGGTGACAGGAAGCTGGCTGGACAGAAAAAGCAGACAATAACTATTACCAAGGAATTTCCGAGCGCCTGATCTGGAGCCTCTGCGTTTAACAGTAACAGGCCAGAAAGTTTCCTCCCAGCAGTCCCTGGTGGTCTAGTGGTTAGGATTCGGCGCTCTCACCGCCGCGGCCCGGGTTCGATTCCCGGTCAGGGAACCTCTTTTCTTCCCCGCCGGGTCCTGGTGGCAACCTTTTGTCCTCGCTCGCCCACCCAAGGCCTTCCACGTTTTCCGTTCTCAGCCTCCGAGTTCGCCTCACTCCCGGGTCCCTCAGCCCTAGGGCCCAGGGCGACCTGTCTTCGCGCAGTGGCTGCCACCAGCGCACAGGCCGGCCCCGCACCTTCTCTGAGCAGCACCGAGTCGGGCAGGACAGACCTCGCTGTGAACAGGCTATCCCTTCGGAAGGGAGTACGGGGCGGGACCGGGGCGGTGATGAAAAGAACACTTACACCTGCACTTCGGGCCACCTGCCCGAACCTGCGGCGCCTCCTGCCGCGCAGGATCCGGTTCGGTGCGGCTGCGTGCCCCGTGGGACGGTGATGGGGCCCCACAGGTGTCTTGTGCTCTCTGGCTTGGATAAGAGTGGAGCGCGGCACCGTGGCGCCCCAAAGACGGAGATGTGGAAAGGAATCTGGACACGAAGTCCGGGGAGCTGGATCACAGGACAAAAGCCGACGTTAGATTAGACAGCAGGGACTTAGAGGAAGCTGGTCGGGTACACCCAGGAACCAAGCTGGTGAGAGGAGGTGGAAGCAGAGGGGTGACAGAGAGGACTGCAGGCCAACATCGTCTTCAGCTTGCACTCCCAGAGCTGTCCATCTTACCCCAAAGTGGCAAGAATACCAAGAGCCCTGGCTGGGTTGCTCAGGTGGTCCTCCCTATATGGCCGGTTTGCAGGTTAGATCCTCTGTCAAGGTACATCAAGACTCAACCGATGAATACATAAGTAAGTGGAGCAGCAAATTGATGTTATTTTCTCTCTCTCAAATCCATTTGTCAACTTAAAAAAATTTAAAGAAAACAAATGTTACTGGGAGCACATCGGACCCTTTCCACCCACGCACCCACCACGGAGACCTGACTCCTACCACCATCCCATTTTGTGCCTGTCACACCTTTGCGTGTCTACCCAGGTCTCAGTCCCTCACCTCACCCCTGTATCCATCCGTCTTTTTCCTTCTCTTCGCTGGTGCTCCTGAAGGTGACTCCCTGCCTCAGTCTCCTTCGCCCTCATCGGCAAGAGTCTGACATCTGTCCACATATTGCTTTCTTCAGAGGCTGACACCCTGGCAGAGGAGCAGCACCCACTTGCCTGCGGCACACTCAGCATCCTCAGCTCACTGTTTGGACAGACCCACGTTGTGGCCAGTGCAAAGTAGTCCTCTCCCCCACCCCCCAGTGTCCATACACACCAGAGCTTCTCCTCACTGCAGACAGGTCTTTCCAGGCCTTGCCAACGTTTGGGGGTGAGTGTGTATGGGTGAGGGATAACAATGTTTGTGCCTGTGGGTAGTCTTCCACTGAGGGTACAGGGGCAGGGCCAAATGACTCAATTAACAGGGGTTGGCTGTGGGCCTGAAGTCTAAGGAGGTGCCAGGTGTCCTTGTGGTACATGGGGAGGGTGAGGAGAGAGAGGATGCTCAGTGGTGCTGGTGGAGGTGGTGATATTGCAAGAAGTGTTGAAGGGGGTGAACTGGGTGTGTTGGGGTTGGTGGAGGTGAAACTGGTGGTGGTCCTGGCGGACTCCATGCTGTTGGTGGTTGTGGTGGGTGGTCACTCTGGGCTCCAGGGAGTTGGTTTTACTGGTGAAGCAGCAAGCCAGTGTCGCAGCTGAGCAGGATGAAGAGAAATGGGGGGTGCATTAACATGAGATCATGGAATTATTTTGTTCCTACTTGTGCACCATGTTGATCTTGTGACTCTCCAGGAGGATGTGGTCTCCATCTCCTATGAATGGCTACAATTGTGACAACACGGTGTACTTTTGGGAGTGTGGAGTTAGAGAGAGCCGAAGTGGTAGGAAAGGTAGAGAGATGGGAGGAGCTGGTGCCATTCATGTGCAGTTGGCGGTGGTGTTCCCTCTTGTGAAAGGTGTGAATCAAGCAGTCTCAACGAGATGAACAGGGACAAGGGAGGTGTTGTGTAATGGGGCTTGGCTCTAGGGCAGTGGTTCCCAACCTTTTTTGGGCCACGGACCGGTTTAATGTCAGAAAATATTTTCACGGACCGGCCTTTAGGGTGGAACATATAAATGCACAAAATAAAATTATGCAACCGGCGTAAAAACTGTGGTATTTTAAAATATAATTGTAGAATTTATGAGACAAGCATCAAGAGTGAGTCTTAGATGGATGTAACAGAGGGAATCTGGTCATTTTTTAAAAATAAAACATCGTTCAGACTTAAATATAAATAAAACAGAAATAATGTAAGTTATTTATTCTTTCTCTGCGGACCGGTACCAGATGGCCCACGGACTGGTGCCGGTCCGAGGCCCGGGGGTTGGGGACCACTGCTCTAGGGCACAGTTTTGTCCCTGGGGAGGGGGTGTAGGTGGGAGCAGCAGAATCAAAAGGAGACACCAACTTGCATGGGCTGGGAATCCAATCCGGGCCTCCCACGTGGCAGGCAAGAATTCTATCACTGAACCACCCATACACTCAGAGCAGTCCTCTATAGGCGCAGGTCACTTATCAAGCCTTTCCTTGGAACCTGTTTCATTTGAGCATGAGGTGGATAGATGACCTAAAACAGAAGCTGCAGACACTTCTGTGGTCCTTGGATGTGATGCAAAGAGAATGGAGGGACTGAGATGGACTCTGCCAACCCATCCTGTGTTTTCTGGGAAATCCAGGACCACCTTAAGACTGTCAGTGTCGCCATAGGTGGCCAGGAGTTGTACCAATCCCGGCCCTCCAGAATCCCAAGCAAGGCAGATGACGTGTGATGGGAGCCTCTGAGTGCACACATTCCCTTCAGCGACCCCCCAGGCAAGACCCAAAGTCACTTGGGCCCCTGGTTTTTCTGCGGGTTTGGAGTGTGGGAGGGAAGGCAGGTGTGGGCGGTGAAGCGAGGGTGGGAGGTGCAGGTTGGAGTTTGCAGAGGCAGCCAGGAACTGACTGTAAGGTGGGAAGGGGTTGGGATGGGTGTGGATCGGCCTGGGACAAGTTTTTATTTGGGGAGCCAAAAAGCTGAGCAGTTCTCGGGAGCGGACCCCCCCCCCCCCCGGGGAGATCGTGACCTGAACGCAGCTTCTTAGACCGGTGGACCATCCTGACAGCGAGGTTGGCCACCTACCCGTTCATCTGGCTGGGACCCGAGAGCTACACCAGTGCTCTGGACCTGACATCGCGCCCGTGGAGCAGGTGTCTGGATGTACCACCGACGGGACTCGAGCAGGTCGAGGAGGAGCAAGGACAAGCGGCATGACGCGCGTCCACCTGCTCCTCGCGGCCTCACTTGCTCTCTCGCGCCTCTTTCTTCCGGCGCAGCCCCTGTGTTGGAGGCCATTGGCCGCGCTCACTCGGAGTTTTCCGCACCACTCATGTCGGGGTCGGGATTGGGGATGGTCGGGCTCATCCGGGTCAGTCTCTGGCTCGCGCTCCTCCGCTGCATTATTACAGGGAGGGGTCGGTTCGGTGTCGTATCACTACGAATCTAACTTGGAGGGCAGAGCAAACCTTGGTAATCAGCTACAGAAGGGTCTGGGTCCGATATCATCTTGGTTTTCCTCGTTAGAACCCTTCCCTGGGTTCGATTCCGCGGCAGGGAGGCGATACATCCTTTCAACGTCACTGGCTCCGCCCTCTGTCGCAAGTCGTGGGTAGAAAGAGCGAACGGGATGTGGAACCGAGGGACCCGGAGAAGCGGGACAGGGAGAGCACCCACGAGAGCGGGAGGGCCTCGGTGCACCCACGGCAACTCAGAGCCAAGGATGAACCAGTAGCATTGCAAGATTCAGCCGCAGCAATCACCCTCTCCAGCAGCGTTGGTGCTGTACTGGAGAGCATAGCAGTCTCCGAGCACTTGCCGGGAGTTTGGTTCCGATATTTTGCAGGGCTCCAGGGTCCCTCTTACCTCAGGGGTGTGGGAGACCTGGACCTTGGGAATCTGCGACCTGAGCCCTCGTGGCTCTGGAATCTAGGCGACCTTAGCATGTAATTGTGGGATGAGACACACATTTTTTATTTTTATTGACTGAATTTAGAGAGACAATGGGGGAGGGGGAGAGACTGAGGACTGAGAGAAGCATTCATTTGTTGTTCCATTTAGTTGCGCATTGGTCACTTCCTGTGCGTGCCCTGACAGGGGATCAAACCTGCGACCTTGGGGGAGGACGCTCCAACCCACTGAGCAACCTGGGCCAGTGCGAGGCATGCATTAAAAAAAAATTAAATTCATTAGGGTGACATTGGTTAACAAGATTATCTAGATTTCAAGCGTAAAATTCTAGGATACATCATCTTTATTATTGCTTTGTGTGCCCACCACCCAAAGTCAAACCAACCTTTAGCATATATTTGATCTGCTTTACCCATTACTATATCCCCCACCGACCTTCCATCTGGTAACCACCATACTGTTATCTGTGCCTATGAGTTTCTATTTGTTTATTTTTCTTGTTTGTTCTTTTGTTGCTTTCAGTTTTATATCTCACATGTGAGTGAAATCATCTGGTTTTTAACGTTTTTTTGTCTGACTTAACTTTCCTTCACAAGATATTCTCAGGATCCATCCATGTTGTCACAAATGGCAGTATTTCATCTTTTCTATGGCTGAGTAGTATTCTTTTGTATATATGTACCGTATCTTCTTTATCCAATCCCCTATCAAAGCACACTTCAGTTGTTTCTATGTCTTCGCCAACGTGAGTAGTGCTGCAATAAACATAGAGGTGCATATATCTTCGTGAATAAATGTTTTAAAACTTCTCAGGTAGATACCAGAAGAAAGGTTGCTGGGTCCTATGGTACCTATTCTTAATTTTTTGAGGAGCCTTCATACTGTTTTCCGTAGTGGCTGTATCAGTTTACATTCCTGCCAGCAGTGAATGAGTGTTCCTTTTTATTATTACAGTACTTGTCTTGTTGGTTATAGCCATTCTCAAAGGTGTGAAGTGATATCTCATTGTAGTTTTAATTTGCATTTCCCTAATAGCTAGTGAAGTTGAGCATCTCAACGTATCTCTATTGGCCATTTGAATGTTTTCTTGGAGAAAGGTATTTCAGGTCCTCTCCCTATTTTTTGTTTGTTTGGTGGTGAGTTCTATGAGTTCTTTGTATTTTTTGGATATTAACCCCTTGTTGGAGTTGTTATTTGCAAATATCTTCTCCCATTCAGTTGGTGGTCTTTTTTGTTTTGTTGGTTTTTGGGTTTTTTGTTGTTTTGTTATACTTCCATCCATTTAGTTTTGCCTTTACTTCCCTTGACTTTGGTGTCAAATATGTAAAATTCTCTCTAAGAAGGAGGTCCATCATTTTCGTACCTATATTTTCTAATATGTATTTTACTGTCTCAGGTCTTATAATTAGGCCTTTGATTCATTTTGAGTTAATTTTTGTATATGAGGATAAACAGTAGTATTCTTTTGCATGTGGCTTTCCAGTTTTCCCAGCACCATTTGTTGAAGAGGCTTTCTTTTCTTGACTGTATATTTTAGGCTCCTTTGTCGAAAATTATTCACCTGTTAACATGGTATATTTTAGGGCTCTCAATTTTTTTTCTATTGGTGCGTGCGTCTGTTTTTCAGTGTGCAATGTGTTGAGGGTGCCACATGCCAGAAGAAGGCGAGCACCGGGGGTGGGGGGGTGGGGTGGACACTGGACTTGGAAAAGCACAGGGCTGGAGCCAAGGAAGGACGGGGTGGGTATCCTGGAGGCGCTGTGTGCAGGAGAAAGAGGCCAGATGCATTGTCTATTACTCCCTGGTGGTCTAGTGGTTAGGATTCGGCGCTCTCACCGCCGCGGCCCGGGTTCGATTCCCGGTCAGGGAACCCCTTTTCTTCCCCCCCCCCCCCCCCCCCCCCCCCGTCGTGCAGGTTAGGCAACTGCCTCCGGTGGCAACCTTTTGTCCTTGCTCGCCCACCCGAGGCCTTCCACGTTTTCCATTCTCAGCCTCCAGCCTCCGAGTTCGCTTCACTCCCGGGTCCCTCAGCCCTAGGGCCAAGGGCGACCTGTCTCCTCGCAGTGGCTGCCACCAGCGCACATCACAGCCCCAGGCCGGCCCCGCACCTTCTCCGAGCAGCACCGAGTCGGGTGGAACAGACCTCGCTGTGAACAGGCTACCCCTTCGGGAAGGAATCCGGGGCGGGGCTGGGGCGGTGATGAAAAGGACACCTACACCTGTAAGCCGGCCACCTGCCCGAGCCCGCGGCGCCTCACCCAGAGGCTCCTGCCAACCGCCCCTATGGTGGCTCTCCCGCCGTGCGCAGGGTCCGGTCCAGACCTGTCCGGCTGCATGCCCGTGAGACCTTGATGGGGCCCCACAGGTGTCTTGTGTTCTCGGGCTTGGATGGGAGTGGACTGCGGCACAGTGGCGCCCCAAAGGCAGAGATGTGGAAAGGAATCTGGACACGACGTCGGGAGAGCTGGACCACGGGGCAAAAGCCGATGTCAGACAGCAGGGACTTAGAGGAATCTGATCGGGGACACCCAGCAGCCAAGCTGGTGAGAAGAGGTGAAGGCAGATGGGTGACAGAGTGGACTGCTGGTTGATGGTGCAAAGGAGCCCTCGTGGTCAGCACATGAAAGCTCCGTCACGTCCCTCCCGGACTTGCACTTGCATACATGTTCGGGGTGAGTGGGTGAGAGTGAGGGATGAAGGTGTTTGTACCCACGGGTGGCCTTCCACACTCCAATCGAGCCATGGCTCCTGGTTGTACCAACACGGTGTAATTTTGGGAGGGTGGGGTTGGAGCAGGCCAGAGCGCTAGGAGAGGTGGGGATGGGGGTATGCGGGTGCCAGTCATAAGCGGTGCATGGTGGTGTTCCTTGTAGTGAAAGGTGTGTGACTCAAGCAGTGTCAGGGTGACGAGGAGGAACAAGGGAGGTATGAGTTGTAGGAGGTGTTAGGACTGGGGGCTTGGCTCTCCAGTCCAGTGCTGTCCCCAGTGTGAGAGGTGTGGGGACGGTAGTGCTGGAGGAACTCACGGGGCTAGTGGGAGTGGAGTCCCTTAGGACAAGTGCCCTAAGAGGAAGCCTGAGCTGGGGTGGGAGGGACAAACAGGACCAAAAGGGGACGATGAGTAGTATGGGTGGGTAATTGAAGCCGGGCCTCCCACCCCTGGCAGGCGAAAATTCTATCAGTGAATCACCCCGACAACGATGACAATCATCACCAATGTGCCAGCTCAGCGGGCCTGGCCACTGGCCGCCTGCCACTGGTCACTACCCACTACGGGCACCTTGTTCCATTTGAGCAGGAGGCAGATGGGTGACATGGAACAGAGGCTGCAGAGACACCAAGGGCGCAGCGCATACATGAGGGACGAGAGCCAGAGGGAGGGAAGAGGACTCAGCCTGCCCACCTGTGCTTTATTTGCCATCCAGGGCTGCCACAAGACTGTTGGTGCAGCCAGAGGAGGCCAGGAGCAGGGCCAAGCCTGGCCTTTTGGGATCCCAAGCAGGGCACGTGACGTGTGTCGGGAGCAGCGAGCCCACAGGTTTTCTTCAGCGATTCGGAGGCGTGATTCAAAGGACTTTGGGCGCCTGGCTTTCCTGCCCCTGTGGGGTGAGGGAGGGAGGGCGGGCGCCAGCCGAAAACCGAGGGGTGGGAGATGGCGGCCGGGCAGTGCAGGGGATGGCAGTGTCCCGCACAGGCCCATAGGCGGACTTTGGACTGTGCTGGCCCATGGCTCTTTTTCGGGGTCCCGCTGTGGTGCGTGGGTTGTAGGCAGGAGCAGAGGAGGAGCGCTTTGGCAGACGGGGTGGAGCTTCCCGATGAGCTCTTTCTGCCAGCTCAGGTCTCGGCTACGGGTGGATAAGGCCTGAGTTCACAAAGGCCCCACAGGTACCAGCCAGGGATCGGCTGCAAAGAGGGAAAGGGCTCCGATGGGTACTGTTCAGGAGTATGCAGAAAGGTAAGCAGTTGTCAGGAGTGGGATTCGAACCCACGCCTCCAGGGGAGACTGAGATAACTCATATGGCTGAGACCCTATGGGACTAACCATATCCTCGTTTTGACGTGGGGACTGTCTAGCTCTAACGGACCGGACGCTTGTGGGCGGACGTGGAGCAAGGACAGCCGAGCGGCCCCGCTCGGCCTCCCACGGCCCCTCACTCACACTGGGCCGCGGCACGACGCGCGCCCGCTTGTTCCTCCTCGCCTCCCCTTTTGCCCTCCGGGCCTCTTCTTCCCGGTGCGGACCCCGCTTTGGAGGCGGTAGTCCGCGCGCGCTCGGAGCTTTCAGCGCTACCTGGGTCGGGGTAGGACAGACTGGGGGTCAGTCTGGGGCTCCCGTGCGCCTCTGCTTTGTTTGAGGACGCAGGTGGTCGAACGTCAGGCAGGGCAAGTGCCGGGCACCTGCACTAGATGAAAGTCAAAGACAGAAGTAGGCGTAGGTTGTTGCACATAGCACAGCCTGTGGCGAGAGCCACAACAGCTGTCCTCGTTAGTATAGTGGTGAGTATCCCCGCCTGTCACGCGGGAGACCGGGGTTCGATTCCCCGACGGGGAGGCGACATAGTCTTTTTGGTGGCTGGCCCCGCCTTCTCCAGCAGATTGAACACGTAGACCCCTTCCCTTATCGCCTCTCTGCCCTGCGTCAGGCCCGGGGCCCTAACTGGTTCCTCCTGTTCCCCAGCATCACCCCCCATCCGCTCTCGCAGGACGCTCTGTCGCCGCAGCCCACCGAGGCCCCCCTCCCGCCACAGCAGCTCCTGCCCAGCGGCCGCTCAAAGTGGCGGGTGGAAGGGAATCCTGGTGACCTGGCGCACAGCTGCCCTGGCTGGTGGGCGGCGGGCGAGCGCTCTGTGGGTGCGGGCAGTGTCACCCCGCGGAGGAGTGCACTGGCGAGTTGGGAACTGGAGACGCGCGCTCAGGGGCGGCTGCGGCGTGGAGCTGAAGGCCCGGGAGCAGCCGGGAGCCGAGCGCCCCCAGCGGCGACGGGTCGGCAGACGAAGACAGAGACAAGGGGCTCGCGCGGTGGATCGCGGAGGCGAAGGCAGCGGTTGCCCGCGCCGAGATTCCCCGCTGTGGTGCCAGTTGGGATCAAGGTCTCTGGACAAGTCTCTGTGCAGCGTTGGTGGTATAGTGGTGAGCATAGCTGCCTTCCAAGCAGTTGACCCGGGTTCGATTCCCGGCCAACGCAATAGGGTGTTAACTTTTTGCGGAGCTTCATTGCAGGACCCTGCGACCTGGGCGCAGGGCCCGCGGCTGCGTGCCAGTGGGGGAGGAGGAAGTGCATAGGATTTTGAGGATGTCAGAGGCAGGAAGAGGGAAAGGGCACGTGGACGGCAGGGGCGGCTGGTACCTGTATTTGAGAGGGTAGGAGTAACTGGCATAGAAGAAACTCGGAACTAATGGCCCGGCGACCTCTCTTCAGGAGGAGCAGGTAAAAACTCTGCCCGGCGTTCCCTGGTGGTCTAGTGGTTAGGATTCGCCGCTTTCACCGCCGCGGCCAGGGTTCGATTCCCGGTCAGGGAAGCTTTTTATTGACATACTGCTTTTAGCCTTATCTTGCTCCTTTTACCTGTCCTGGGTTTCCTGCCTTTTTTACCGGTATCCTTTACGTCAGGGCCCAGCCATGCCAGGTAGCTTTCTCCCGCCCAAATCTGTTGATCTCGCTCGCCCACCGGAGTTCTTCGGCCTTTCCCCTCTTCCGTCTAGGGAGCTCGCCTCACTCCCCGGCCCGCAGCCCCAAACCCGAGTGTTCACCGCGGGCTGTCTCCTCGCGGTGGTTGAACACCCCCCCCCCCCCGCCCCCGCCCAGCCACCACACGGGCTCGGACTCACCAGCAGCACGGCGTGGGAGGGAGTCCCACGGGGGTGGGAGGGGAGTACTTGCACTTTGGCCACCTGCCGGGCCCGGCCCAACTGCCTTACTTTCAAGAGTTTGCTATTTTTATATATAAAGATTTTCTTCTTCTGGTATGTTATGATACAATGAAGATGTCTCACATGTACGTATTCTGTATTTTCACAATAAATTACTCTCTAGCTCTTTTTACAATCATGTGGGGTGTCTTCTAAACCGATGTCATTGGAAGCTTTGGAACTAATACTCCAGTTACACACCTCAGAGGTAAGACCAGGACTTGTTATTAGTGTCCCCGCGTTTTGACATACCTTTTAAGCTGGGCGTATGCTCTTTGGCCCTGGAATCAGTTTCACTGGCACTTCTCTTGTCCCCTTGCTGTTGCTAAAGTTCTTGCAGCATTAACAGTGGCCTTACCTAACACACCTATTTATATGAAAAGAATAGACAGTGTCCATCTGGTGCCCCTCTCGCTGTCCTGTTGCTGATCTCACGCCCAGTTTTTCAATGTCTGTCATATATTCAGGCAGTGTCCAGGTGCCGTTGTGTGGCTAATTTATGAGGTTGAGTTTAGGCTCTAAGCATGATAGGTCATTTCAGCAAAGTGGTCCTTCGCTGCCTTCATGCCTATGGTGGACAGGGTCACCCCTGGCTGTGCCCAAGCAGATACAGATGTAGCTTTAGCGTCTTTCCCCTCTGTCTGCATTCTGTTCCATGTAGTGTGGAGGAGTCTTTTTTTTTTTTTTTTTTCATTTTTCTGAAGCTGGAAACAGGGAGAGACAGTCAGACAGACTCCCGCATGCGCCCGACCGGGATCTACCCGGCACGCCCACCAGGGGCGACGCTCTGCCCACCAGGGGGCGATGCTCTGCCCATCCTGGGCGTCGCCATGTTGCGACCAGAGCCACTCTAGCGCCTGGGGCAGAGGCCACAGAGCCATCCCCAGCGCCCGGGCCATCTTTGCTCCGATGGAGCCTTGGCTGCAGGAGGGGAAGAGAGAGACAGAGAGGAAAGTGCGGCAGAGGGGTGGAGAAGCAAATGGGCGCTTCTCCTGTGTGCCCTGGCCGGGAATCGAACCTGGGTTCTCCGGTGTGGAGGAGTCTTGACTTCCAGTTTGTTGCATGAATGCTAACCTTTCCAAACATTTTACAATTTGGAAGCTATCATAGTTAAAGTCTATTATCTAGTTTCATAGGTCTGTCCTTTGGAGTAGCTGGTGTCATATTAAGAACATATATTTCATCCCTGGGGTAGTAGATACAGCGTAGAGCGTCCTTCTAGAGTGCTAAGGTCGCTGACTGGAACCCAAGGTTCTGGTTTAGAGCCGGTCAGGGCACATGTGAGAACCAATCAGTGGGTGTACAACTAAGTGGGACACTGAATTGATTCTTCTGTCTGTCTGTCTCTCTCCTTTTCTCTCTTTCAAGAAGGAAAAAGGAAAGTATGGTGCTTTATATTGGGAGTATGTTTCTTTCTCTTGATATTTTGAAAGGAGAACTCTTGTTTCTGGTTACTCAATTGCTTTTCCAATTACCAATGCATCTTGTGAGAAAATGGTTTGGTTCCCTGAGATCTGGCCTATGGGAGTCTTAGGCTCACTGTTTCTTTACTGCCTCTGTACACCTCAATACATCTGTAATGGGTCAGATATTTGAACCTACATATTTCAAACTGTAGTACGAGAAGAATTATAATATTGGTGTGGGTAGAGTATTTCTTTGTATGACAAAGCCACATATTTTTAGATGGAAAACATTCAACTGCTCAAAACACCCATATGCAGGGTCAAATGGCAAAAATAAAACAATAAAAACATTTGCAATATTTGGACCAGGGAAATCAGTTGTGTTTTCTATCATGTTTTCTCAGAAATCAATAATGAAAGGATACCAAGACAGTTGAAAAAATACATAAAGTCCATGCGGGTGTTCAGAGAAGGGTTTTTTCTTTCTTTCTTTTTTTTCATTTTAGAGAGAGAGAGAAAGAAGGGAGAGTGAGATGAGAAGAATCAACTCATAACTGTGGCATCTTAGTTGTTCATTAAGTGTTTTCTCATATGTGCCTTGACTGGGGAGCTCTGGCTGAGCCAGTGACTCTTTGCTCAAGCCAGAGACTTTGGGCTGAAGCCAGCGACCTAGCACTCAAGCTGGTGAGCTCAAGCTGGCGACCTTGGGGCTTTGAACCAGGCCAATGCTCTATCTATTGCATCACCACCTGGTCAGGCCAGAGAAAGATTTCAAATAGACAAACCCTATGTGAACATGTTCAATCTTGCTAGTAACCTCTGAAATGCTGATTAAAACAAGCTTGTGATATTTTAAATACCCTTTTTCATTTTACATGAACACTTTCACGCTAAGAGCAAAAGTAAAAGAATTTTACGTTGAACATTTGCATAGTGGCTTCAGAGTGTCCCCCTAAAATTCATATCCACTCAGAACCTCAGAACGCGTCCTTGCAGATGTATTTAGTCACAGATCTCAAGGTAGAATCATTCTGGGTTTAGGATGACCCCTACATCTAATAACAGAGAGGATAGGACACAGAGAGAGAGACCCACACACACAGAGGCCATGTAAGGTGGAGATGGAGGCAGGGACTTGAGTTATGCAGCCACAATGGAGGAATCCTTGGGAGCCACCAAAAGCTAGGAGGAGGCAAGGAAGGATTCTCCCCCTGAACCTCCAGAGGGAGCATGACCCTGCTGATACTGGGATCTGACTTCTGGCCTCTGAAAGGGGAAGCAATACATTTCTGTTGAGTAAGCCACTGAGTCTGTGGTACTTTGTTATGGCAGCCCTAGAAAACGAATACATATGTTGAGTTGCAGAAAATATATTATTACATTAATTTTATCTTTTTGATGCCCAGTTTTGAAGAGGCCCTGATTCTTCCTTCTTCAACATCCAATAGGAGAAGTGCATGGGTTTCTGAAAAAATTATGCAACCCCATTTTAAACAAAGCAGGCATATTCCTTGTCACGTGGCCTGGTGGCTGTGGTGGTGTGGACCTCCAGGGGAACCCCCCACAGTTAAGGCCGTGGCAGTGGAATTGGTCTTCCCACACCTGTGGTAGAAGGGACACCTTCTTCTGCCCTCATAGCTCCAGGGAGTCATGAGGAGAACATCAGTCAAGAGCCACAGTGGAGGTGGACAGTGGCACGAAAATCTGGGAGAGGAAAGCACTATTTGACTTTTTCTGTTTTGTTTGTTTGTTTGTTTGAAAAAGAAAATAGCTTATATGTAATCCTATTTTGTTTAGGCAAGTGTCAAAAGGCATGAGATGAGCCCTCAGTAAAATGGTAAGTTCAATGCCTTTTATTTCCAGCTTTCTGACCCTCCCTGGAGGCCCCTCCCCAACTGTCACAGGCCCACTCAGGATATCTGCCTCCTCTGATTAACCGCCTGAGAAGCTGATTCTCTCTGAGATGTTAATGACTATGTCCTCAACAAGGAAAAATAGTGATCGCAAGAAAACAAAACCCACCCAAATTAGAGTAAGTTAAGTCAGACAGGCTGTAAACATGTATGAGGAAACCTCAAAGACATCCGAACAGGGGAAACAGCATGCTGAAGGCTGGCCTGTGGGAAGTGAAATTGTAAGTGGTTTTGGGAAGACAGAATTGGAAGACGTGACCGCGCTTGTCTGCTTTTCTCTGTACTTCTCTCCAGTTTCAATCCTCGCTCTCTCCTTTCCTGCCCCCTCCCTGCCCCTTGTCCACACCCACACGGATTGCTTTACTTTCATAGGGCCTAACATGGTTCAAGGTATCATTTTAGAGAAGTTGACACTGAGCCTTCTTCCTGACAATTGCTAGGTAAAAGAATCAGAAATGGAGGCCACTCAGTTTAGACTCAGGGCAATAAACTGATGCTCAAAATGTGAGCATTCTTATCTTTCCGTGCCTTTTATGCAGTTCAGGAAAAATAAGTGTTATGCACCTATTAGGGTCTCTGGCTCAGAGAAAATTTCAATCTGGTGATCTTACTCTTGAATCATGGAAAGACGAATGACTGAGATAACTAGACAAAATGACATGATAACCTTTAGGTCTTGAGTGGGAAGTACAGATGAGAAAATGGAGACGGTGAGGACCCAGACCTCAGCACTAAGTGAGGTGTGTCCTGGGTCAGCTCACAGCCCTGGTTTGAACCATGCTTTCCTTATTTACACAAATGAAGGATTTAGACTTCAGCATTCTATTTCTATGATTTGAATAAATGGATCTTCCACCCTTAAATTCTGGTGTAATCAGCTTGAATCAGTTATCAGATGTCACACCGTGCTTTTTTTTTTTCTTCTTGTTACGATTGTTACAAAGCAGAAATCTACCACACAGTTAATCATAAAGTCAAATTTTGAAACAAGGTATGGACAGGGCACTTCTGTCCCCTGCCTCCGGAGTAAATGGGAGTGTCTGGCGACGATTTATGTGATGCTAATCTTAATCACCAAGATCCAACAGTAGTAGCAGTAACAATTTCATTACGGTAACTGATAAGCACAGCTGTGAAGAGGGGTTTCGATAACACAAAATTAGCAATTCAGGTTATGCTAGTGAGATAATCCAAAAGGACATTAGAAAGAAAGCTTGGATAAAGAAAGTGTAAGAGGCCCTGGCCGGTTGCCTCAGTGGTAGATCATCAGCCTGGCATGGATGTCCTGGTTCAATTCCCATTTAGGACACACAGGAGAAGCGCACATCTGCTTCTCTATGCCCTCCCTCTCGCTTCTCTGTCTCTCTCTCTCTTTTTCTCTCTCCACCTCTCTTCAGCAGCCATGGCTGGATTGGAGCAAGTTGGCCCCGGGAGCTGAGGACAGCTCCATGGCCTCCGCCTCAGGTGCTAAGAAGAGCTTGGTTGCTGAGCAATGGAGCAATGCTCTAGATGGGCAGAGCATTGTCCCCTAGTGGGTTTGTGGGGTTGGGTCCCAGTCCCAGTGCATGCAGGAGTCTGTCTCTGCCTCCCCTCTTCTCACTGAATGGAATGGAATGGAATGGAAGGAAGGAAGGAAGGAAGGAAGGAAGGAAAGGAAGAAAGGAAGGAGAGAAGGAAAAGAGAGAGAGAAAGAAAGAAAGAAAAAGAAAAAGAAAGAAAAAAATGTTTAAGAGAGTTAGAAAGTACAAGTGAAAGTGACCATGTTAGGAGCAAATAAGGAAACTTTGTATCCAAACTTCTGCCTGCAAAGAGGCATGGAGAGGAACAAAGACATTTAGGCTGGGGACTTTCAGAACCCTGAAAGTTCTGGAATGATCGCTGACTCAGAGAAAGATGAGATCATAAAGCTCTGATCATATGGGCAAAGTATGTCATGCTTCCAGAAAAATTCAAAAGTTAACAAAAACCTTTGGTAACACTCATAAAAAAATAAAAACTACTTTTAAATGAACTTTTATTAGGTACCAGAGAGTGTCCATTTTACAGCTGAGAAAGCTGAAGTTTGAAAGCATTAAAGTACCTTGTCCAAAATCCTATAGTCTGACTTCAAAAGAATTTTAAACTGTGGTTAAAAAAAAAAAAAAAAAGGAAACAAACCCACCCAACATGTAATTTACCTTAATCATGTAAAAGAATTCAGTCTGTTGTCTATCACATTGCTGTGCAACAGATTTGGAGAACTTCATCTTGAGAAACTGAAACTCTGTACCCATTCAACAAAACAGCTCTCCACTCCCCACCACCCAGCTCCCACCTCCGGCCCCTGGCAACCACCATTGTACTTTCTGTTTCTATGAGTTTGACTACTGTTAGATACTTCATAGACAGTATTTACTTTTTGTGACTGGCTTATTTCACTGTAACAAAATCTCAAGGTTGATCCAAGTTGTAGCACATGGCAGGATTTCCTTTCCTAAGGCTGAATAGTATTCCATTCATTGTATGTATAAACCACACTTTGTTTACCCATTTATCTGTCAGTGGACATTTGAGTTGCTTCCACCTGGTAGCTATTCTGAATAGTGCTACAACAAACAAGAGTGTGCGCATATCTCTTAGAGATATTGCTTTGAATTATTTTGGATAAATACATAGAAGTAGGCTTGCTGGGTCATGTGGTAGTTCTATTTTTAATTATTTGAAGAAATTTTATACTGATTTCCATAACAGCTGCCCATTTTACCTTCCCACCAGCAGTGCACAAGGGTTCCAATTTCTGCACATCTTCACCAACACTTGTTATTTTCTGTTTTATTATGTTTTGTGGTCATTCTACTGAGTGTGAGGTGATGTAATGTGGCTTTGATTTGCATTTCTTTAACAATTAGGATGTGGCTGTCTATATATCTTCTTTGAAGAAATGTCTAATCTTTTGCCTTTTTTACTTATTGAGAGTACATTTATTACAGCTGGGGACAGTGAGACAAGGAAGGGCTTAGGATAGAAGAAGCCACAGGAGAGAGGCTAGGTGGGGCTGGGAGAGGAGTGAGCCAAGGTGGAGCCACTGTCAGTCCGTGGAGAGTCGGAGAAAATGGGCCCTTTGGGACAGGTTCAGGAGGTTAGCCTGGAACGAGCTGCCACCACCCGTTGCTTGCCTGGTGGCAAGTCTTTTGGGGATCCTTAGAGTTTAGGAGATGCATGCCTGTCAGGAAGATAGGGAAGGGAAAGGGTGTGGTATGCTCCTCCTGGGAGGGAGAGTGCCTCTCTTGCCCCCTTTTTTTTTTTTTTAATTTTCTGAAGCTGGAAACCGGGAGAGACAGACAGACTCCCGCATGCGCCTGACCTGGATCCACCCGGCACGCCCACCAGGGGGCGACTCTCTGCCCCTCAGGGGGGTTGCTCTGTTGTGACCAGAGCCACTCTAGCGCCTGGGGCAGAGGCCAAGGAGCCATCCCCAGCGCCTGGGCCATCTCTGCTCCAATGGAGCTTTGCTGCGGGAGGGGAAGAGAGAGACAGAGAGGAAGGAGAGGGGGAGGGGGGAGAAGCAGATGGGCGCTTCTCCTGTGTGCCCTGGCCGGGAATCGAACCCAGGAGTTCTGCACGCCAGGCCGATGCTCTACCACTGAGCCAACCGGTCAGGTCAGGGCTCTTGCCCATTCTTAAATCAGGTTGTTTTTGTTGTTGTTGAGATATTCACCTCTTATCAGATCATGATTTGCAAATGTTTTCTCCCATTCCGTAGATTACCTTTGCGCTCTGTTGACTGATGTGCGAAGTTTTAAATCTGATGTCCCAGTTGTCTACAGTTGCCCCCATAATCTGACTTTTAACCATTATATTATGCTGCTGAACTGAGTCACATCACCTGCACAGAACAGGTAGCTTTTGAAATTACCTTATGGTTTTCTTAACCAAATTCTTTCTTGAACTTGAAGACTTTCTTCTTTGGAGGGTTGTGCGGAGACAGGAGGTGTGAAGCAGGTGAAGGAAGTAGTGTATTTAGAGAGTCTCTTGGGTTGAGTGTTTCCCACGGAAAAGCACTTCCTTTCATTGTGGTTATTTCATATAGATCCTTATTGGTTGCAGATATAAATGGGTTCCTTTATCTTGTCTAGATCAAAACTCATTTAGAACTTTCTGTGTACCAGCCTTAGAGGCCGCAGAAGGGTGTTTGGGGAGGCACCAGACTGAGAACCCACAATGAGGGCCTGCCCCTAGCTCTGTTTCTTGGGGTTTCCACCAGTTTCCTCACCCTGCGCAATAACCCCGCCAGGGCTTTCACAAGGACAAGACAAGCTGACATGTGGAAGGGAGATTAGTCAGAAAAGCAGGCTCAACTCGTCGTTTGATTTGTTGCTGCTGATTTATTAGCAGAAATGGAGTCTGGTGACTGTTGAAAGCTGGTGTGAGAGGGCGAAACAGCTTCCTTCCTCTTTCCTCAGCTCATCTCCTGATCCCCGCCAGACGCCAGCTCAGTGCTGGGGAAGACCTCGAAGACCAGAATGCTTCCGAAGGTACATGCCGGCGGCCTGTGGCTGCTCCAACCACTGGGAGTGTTTGTTCTGTTGTTGCTGGGTGAGTAAGGGTCACTGCGGGGCAGGGCGGTTTCAGCCACTGGGCCCCGGGTGGTGAGGGGCAGGCCTGGGCCTTGGGGGCTGGGGACGGACCGTAAGGGGAGAGAGAGCCCTGAATCCTTACCCATCTACTGGTCCCTACGGTCAGAATTCAGAGGTCCTTCCACAGACACTCATGTTTACTTTGTAGCCTGGTGGAGAGACAGGGACGGGATGAGGACACAAGCTCTGAGTATCTAACCGAGATCAAGGGAGACAGGCTCTTGAGACAAGTCCTGGGGGAAGAAGGAGCTTCAGCCCACCCCACCCCCTCAGCGTCTCCTCCCCCCACGCCCACAATTACATCTGCTCTCCGGTCTTCCCCTGCCCCTCACTGACAGCCGTCTTCTCTTTCACAGCTTCTGCAGACAGGGAAGCTGGTGAGTCTGCTCGATACCGTCTTGGATTTACGCTGTTGTTGCCTGTTCCACCAAGAAGCGGGCTTGGGTTCAGCATGGGAAATTCCCCCATTTTAGTGGGGCCTGGGGTTTGCTTCTTGGTAAAGTTCCCACTGGTCAAAGAACCAAAGACACAGAGGGATTGAGGCTGCTGGAAGCACACGGGTTCATAGTTGGGTCTACAATGGGCTCTGGGCTCTGAATGCCCCTGGGAGCTCCTTGGGAATCCATGGTCCCTCCAAGGTCGTTTATCCCTGCTCCTTTTTTCTCTCTGCCCTTCACCCGTGCAGCACGATTCCCGAAGGCCGTGGTGAGCCTGGAGCCCCCCTGGTTCAACGTGCTCCAGGAAGACAATGTGACTCTGAACTGCCTGGGGGCCCACAGCCCTGGGGACCGCTCCACCCAGTGGTTTCATAATGGGATCATCATCCCGAACCAGGTCCAGCCCAGCTACAGCTTCAAGGCCAGCCTCAGTGACCAGGGTGACTACAGCTGCCAGACAAACCAGACCAACCTCAGTGACCCCGTGTATCTGAATGTGACTGCCGGTCAGTGGAGGAGGCCCCGGGCGGTCTGGGAGGACAAGCGCGAGAAGTGTGACACAGCAGAGGGTTTTAGGGGCTGGGGGGATGGAGGGCGTAGCCGTGCCCTGGAGCATGGCTGTGAGCTGTTCCAAGCAGTTTCCGCCCAGTCATTTCCCTTCTCGCCACCCCAGCTTTGCCTCCATGTGCCTCAGAATATATGAGGTTGTTTGGCCTCAGTCCTGATTAAGCAAAAAAGGGACACGGCCACAAAAAGGCCACCAGGGCTGAGAGGAGCAGAAAGAAATCTTGCTGCAGAAAACCTTCCTGCCCTCATGGCAGTGTGGTCAGCACATGGATTGGAGGCCAACAGAAGGCAAAGGCCCTGAGATGGGGTGCCTGGCATGCATGAGAAGGCCGGGGGTCCATGGAATCTGGAAGACGAGGTCAGAAATGCGGGGTAGGGAGGCTACCCTGATTAGGCAGTGGCACAGTGGATAGAGCATTGACCTGGGAAGCTGAGGACCGGGGCTTGAAACCCAGCTTGAGCATGAGATCAACAATATCCCATGGTCACTGTCTTGAGCCCAAGGTTGCTGACTTGAGCAAGGGGTCACTGGCTCAGCTGGAGCCTCCTGGTCAAGGCACATATGAGAAAGCAATTGATGAACAACTAAGGTGCCACAACTATAAGGTGATGCTTCTCATCTCTCTCCCTTCCTGTCTGTCCTCTCTGTCCCTCTTTCTTGCTAATGAAGTTGGGGGAGGCTTGTAGTTTGGTGCAATGATGTCATCCTTTGTCCTTAAATGAGATGAGACTTCATTAGATGGCTTTAATTAAGGGAGTACATGATCTGACTTAGGTTTATGTATATCTCTGAGTGTTCAGTCTAACAGATTCTGTAGAGAAATCCTACACACAAACCACACCCCACCCAACGTCTGATCATGTGAGCACATTTATCCTGTAGTTGACTTCAACTGCACTGTGGTGAAGATGGCTGCATGTCAGCATGCAGTATTAAAATTCTACTTAAGAGTGTTTCTTTGGAGTCTTTTAAAGTCCAGTCTCAGAGAGATCTTGGTGGTGGACTCACTTTCTGTTGATGGTGCTCCATTGAAAGGGGAATAAATATTGACTTAGGATTCAGAACAGCCCTGCCCAAGTTGTGCTGCTTTGGCATGTGAATTATTTTGAGCTGAATGCAATGGAGACCCAGAGGGCTCCTGAGAGACTCTTATTTCTCCCTTAAAGAATTTAAGAGCTACCACCAGATAGAGCATTGGCCCAGCATGTGGATGTCCCAGGTTTGATTCCTGACCAGTGCACACATCTGCTTCTCCACCCTTCCCCCTCTCCTTTCTGTTTCTCCTGCTCCTGCAGCCAAGGCTCCATTGGAGCAAAGTTGCCCAGGTGCTGAGGATGGCTCCGTGGCCTCCACCTCAGGCACTAAAAAGAGCTTGGTTGCTGAGCAACAGAGCAATGCCCCAGATGGGCAGAGCATTGCCCCCTAGTGGGTATGCTTGGTGGATCCCGGTTGGGCGCATGCAGGAGTTTGTCTCTCTGCTTCCTTGCTTCTCAATTCAGAAAAATACACACATAAAAAGGGTTACCACCAGAAATAACTTTCTATGGCCTATCTAGAGGGCAGGGCAAACTACAAATTACTGGATAGCTGCTTTTCATATCGTTCTGCAATGACCTCCCTCCCCTCTGAAGCCCAGGTGCCTTACCTCATCCTTAGCCCAGGATGTCTTGTATCTCTCATTGTCCCTTTCTCTCTCTGAACCTCTCATGTCTGTGGGGTGCCCAGACATGTATGTGATTAAATTTGTTCATTTTCTTTGTTAATTTGCCTCACGTCTATGTGATTATTAACTGGACAAAATAAGCTAGAAGGGTAGAGGAAGATTTCTTCTTCCCCCACAGGCTCGGCCTCATAACCTGTCCAGTGACATCACAACTACCTATCTGGTCTCTGTGTCCATTGCTGTCCCACCCCAAACACCTGTGGGGTCAAACTGGGGCTTGATTCAGCAACCTCGGTACTAGAGTTCTGTCTAGGAAAGAATTCAGAGCCAAGATTCAAAATATTAGAGAAAGTTTATTTAGCAAGCCACTGAGGTAGAAGTAATGGGCTTTAGGAAACAAGTTACAGAGGCAAAAGAAGGGGGAACTTAGGAGAAAAAGAGAAACTCATCTGGGGAGGAGATGGGGAGGGGAAGGGCACCAGCGTGCTCTCCGGAGGGAGTGCTCACCAGATCCTTTGTCCTAAGGTGTTTTAAGGGCAGAAGTTTTAAAGACGGTCTTGGGGAGAATTTTAATAGAATATTCCTCAGCTCTCCAGATGTGTCCTTTCAGGGTCCTGGTCTCCACTGATTGGCCAGTGCCAGGGCATCCCCAATCAATGCAGTTGTCTGGTTGGAGTTGGTTGTCTGGTTTTGCTGCTTTTCTGGGTCTGGTGCTGAAACACAACTGAGGCCTGGCCTATCATCCCAGCTCTGCACCTGTCTGTCTAGCTGCCTACCACACATTCATTGTATTAAGAAATTAAGCCCATGAGATCTCAGAGCCCAGAAGTTAAGGGTAAAAGCTAAAACCAGAATCCTGACCTCAGGTTTTTGTTTTATGCTCTCTTTTTAAAAAAAAATTATTTTTATTTATTTATTCATTTTAGAGGAGAGAGAGAAGGGGGAGGAGCAGGAAGCTTCAACTCCCATATATGCCTTGACCAGGCAAGCCCAGGGTTTTGAGCCGGCAACCTCAGCATTCCAGGTCAACGCTTTATCCACTGCACCACTACAGGTCAGGCCCTGTTTTATGCTCTCTTATCAACTATACCAAGGCTCTGATGTTTGCTCCCTCACTTCCCAAAACTTGCTCAAAAGCTGCCATTTAATTAGTAATCCCCAGACCATAAATGCTGTGTCCACACAAACTGAAGGTTTCAGGTCCCGTTCCGTCATCGCCAGTTACTGAAATGCACCCATTTCCCTACTCCAGCGTAGTGTGTTTGATTCCTCACTGCCCCTCTCCCACCAGGGCACGGGTCCCTCCTACTCTTTATGTTTGAAACTTCTGAAGACTTCTATCCTTCAGGGGTCCGGGGGACTCACAGGTCCCACCATGTTTTGCCTGTAAGAGAATGCTCATATCTGCATCTTCATTTCATCCACCCAACTTCCTTTTATTGCAGGATTCAAAGGAGGTCAAAAAACACCCAGTTTGATGAAGGAAGTAGAATTTATTAAAGCTGGTGGAGCACGTGGGGATTGTCGCTCCAAAACACGGGCTCCCTGAAGTTGATTTTCTTATAGATTATATACCTTTACAGTATCTAAGCAATGGGCATGTGATTTCTTTGTTTAAGTTTCCCAGGACTCAAGGAGAGGGGAGAGAAGGTTTTGGTGGGGTCAGCAAGGAGGAAGGGGTTTCACTGGCCTTAAGTTACATACAGATCCTGCTATTCTGCTTTGTATTATAACTATGGGATATAGTTAATTTATCACTGGCTGACTTGGTTACCTCTGCTGTCTCCTTTCCCTTGTATTATTTTCATTTCTTCCTTCTCAGGGAAGAGGGGGCCTGCCCCTTCTTGCTCACTGTCATCTTCTGTGAGTAATGCAGCCCCCGGCACCAGGTAGTGTGGGCATGGGCGTCCAGCCTCAGACCCTTTCCTTCCCTTTTGTGTCTTTCAGACTGGCTGCTGCTCCAGACCCCGCGCCTGGTGTTCCAGGAGGGGGAGCCCATTGTGCTGAGATGCCACCGCTGGAGGAACCAGCCTCTGCACAAGGTCATATTCTATCAGGATGAAAAACACAAGGAGTATTTCATTGTAAATTCCAACTTCTCAATCCCACAAGCAAACACCAGTCACAGTGGCAAGTACCACTGCACAGGTCACGGGATCAATATGGTGTACACATCACACCCTGTGAGCATCACTGTCCGAGGTGAGAACCAAGGCTGTTCAAGGAGCTCCAGGCCTTGAAAGGCTGGGTAGGGCGGGAATTACTGGTCTTCTTCAGGCTTTAGTAACTGTGTTCTCCTGAGTGGGCCTCTTTGACATCAACAGGAACCCTCAGAGTCCTAGCTCAACCTGACTGCTGTGTGGACATGCAACTTGCTCCTAAGGGGTCATAGAAATGGGGCAAGGCCCTGGCCGGTTGGCTCAGTGGTAGAGCGTCGGCCTGGCGTGCAGAAGTCCCGGGTTCGATTCCCGGCCAGGGCACACAGGAGAAGCGCCCATCTGCTTCTCCACCCCTCCTCCTCTCTGTCTCTGTCTCTCTCTTCCCCTCCCGCAGCGAGGCTCCATTGGAGCAAAGATGGCCTGGGCGCTGGGGATGGCTCCTTGGCCTCTGCCCCAGACGCTAAAGTGGCTCTGGTTGCAACAGAGCGATGCCCAGGAGGGGCAGAGCATCGCCCCCTGGTGGGCAGAGCGTAGCCCTCTGGTGGGCATGCCAGGTGGATCCCGGTCAGGCGCATGTGGGAGTGTATCTGACTATCTCTCCCTGTTTCCAGTTTCAGAAAAATACAAAAAAAAAAAAGGGGGGGGGCATTTACCTGGAGTTTTAACTCTCAAGGGACAAAAGCCACCTTTTCGCCCCCTCAAATCCATCTAGCAGACATCACCACCCACGCTTTTCTCCCACCTCACTCAAATCACCTCACTTTGTCACATGTACCCCTGTGTGCAGGGTTCTGAAGCTTGTTTGTGTCTCCCTGTGGGCCCTCTCAGCCTAGGCTCCTGTCTAAGCTCAAGGGAGCCAAGGGGCATGACAGTCTCTCCACATAAAACAGACAGAACAAGGCCTCTGTCTGTTCTGGAGAAACTGTGCTTTGTGAAATCTGGACCCTGCCCTTTCAGGGGGCGTTGCGAGCTATTTCTGCCTAGACTAGTGTTGGTCAGTGAACACTGCCCAGCTCTGACCTCAGGAGGCGGTAAGTGAAGCACTGTTGATGTGGTCTGTGGGTTCCCTAGTTCTCTGTTCCCCAAAGGCTGTGCCCCAGTCACATAACTCCTCGAGAGGCTTTTCTATTAATGATGCATATTCAAGGCTTCAAGAAGCCCTGTTGTAAAAAAAACTGTTAAACTAAGTTTGATAAGGCATTTGCAAAACTATGCGACCTCAGAGCCTTTTCCTCTAAAACCTTCTGGGGAGAAAGAAATGTCCTCTACCCTATCAGATTTCTTGTATCTGGTCTGATAAATTGACTTGAGACAGATTAACAAGAGAAAATGAGCAAATTTAATTAAAGACAGGAACCTCACTGACTTGAGAGGTTCAGAGACAGAAAGAGAAAGTGAGGGTGTGTGACATTCTCAGCTAAGGATGAGGTAAGGCACCAGGGCCTTCCGAGGGGAGGAAGGTCATTGCAGGACGATACAAAGAGCAGCTATCCAGTAATTAGTAGTTTGCCTTGCACTACAGATAGGCCATAGAATGTTATTTCTGGTGATAACTCTTATTATGAGCAAGGCCCCTAATTTAAATTCTTTAAGGAAGAGGTAAGAGTTTCTCATGAGTCGGCAGGGTCTTCATTGCCTTCAGCTCAAAATAATCCACACTCCAAAGCAGCACACTGTGGGAAGGCCTGTTCTGAACACCTTCAACTTCTATCCTGTTCCTCCAAACAGAGGTGTGCAAGGCCACCATCTGGGAAATGCTGACCAGTTGCTTTATTTGGGAAGGTGCAGAGATGAAAAGGTTCTCTGCAGACTTGGAACCTGTCTGCTCCTGACCTGAGCCTCAGCCCCTGGCTTGGAGGGCTTTGCAAAAGGGAGCAACTGGGGACCTGACTGTTGATTCCAAATTTCTGCCTTAACAACAGCTGTTTCCCCATCCCTCTGCTTCTAGTAGGTCCGGCCACTCTGCCCATCCCACTGCTCTTTCCACTGTGGCCCCACATCGCCTTCTGCCTGGTGATGGGACTCCTGTTTGCAGTGGACACGGGGTTATATTTCTTTGTGCGGAAAGAACTTCAAAGCTCAATGAGGGACCAGAGCAACGACAAAGTCACATGGAGCAAGAACCTTGAGGACAAATGACCCCTCACCCCACAGTGTAATAACTGTAGCACCTCTTCAAGGCCAGACCTCTTCCCTTCGGCCAGCCCCTCCTGGACAGTGACCCGGGCCAGGGGGGCCTCAGGGATAGGAAGGGCCTGTAAGCTCCAGAGTGAAACCCCACCGGGCTCATACTCACTGACTTCCTAAAGGTCAAGGCACAGTTATGGTCACCCAGCTCTACAAGGACTGACAGCAAATGTGTTTTCACATATGCTAAACAGAGGCTCCTCAAATATATGAAAGCTCACCAATCCTGCTTCTGTTTCAAAATTAACCTGGCAGTCTGACCACCTCTTTGTACGCTAGTACTGCAAGCCCCTTGGACCAAGCTACTGGCCGGCATCTCTCAGTTCGATGGCCACAAAGCTTCTCGTACAGTGTGTTCTCACCACAACTGCCTGAGCGCTCTTTTAAAAATGTGTGGCAACTTTACTTGCCACTTCTTTGCTCAAAGCCATGTGATAGCTTCCTCTTGCACTTAGGAGTGTTCTCAGGCTCTACCTCAATTTGCTCCTCACTGCCTGTGGCCTCAGTGACTGCTGTTCCTTGCTTCCTTCAACACACCAATACTACTTCTGCCCAGGGCTTATGTTACTCCGTTTCTGGAATGTTCTTTGTTACAAATGTCTCATCATGTTTCATCATGGTCTTTATCCAGATGTCACCTTATCACTGAGGTCTCCTTGATTATTCATTATAATCCCACCCCACCCCCACCCCATGTCCTAATTCCCCTTCTCCTGTTTTATTTTTTCTCAGTGTACTTATTACCAACTGATACCTTATGTTCACCTGTTTAATGGTGTATCATTTGCCCTCCTGCCATCAGAATGGGAGCTCCAGGAGAGCAGAACCTTTGTCCGTTTTATTCACTACTGTGTACTTCGAGTCCACGTCAGTGGATGGCACATGAAAATTAACTCAATAAATATTTGTGGGTGCATGGTTTGGGTCTGCAGTTGCCCTGCGTTAGCCATATGCGGCTGGCATATTTAACAAATCTCCTTCAATAAAACTCTTCAAAATTAAAAAAAATATTTGTGGAATGATTGAGTTCTTTAATAAATTTAGGCAGTTTTAAACCTAGAAAGTCTTTAGAAATGATGTAGTCCAATCTCATTTTAAAATTGAGGAAGCTGTGGCCCAGATGTTTGGTGTCACAGACCTTTGTATACACAGTTTTGGATCATAAGACACATTTTGTTCTGCAACTTGCTTTTTGTACTCAGTCCTAAGCATCCCCCCCTTCACAATGTCTACTTAAGTCATCCCTTTAATGTCTATTCTATTTTTCAAAGATGCTCACACTAAGCTACTAAACATGAATAAGTATATCGAAATGTAACCTCTCTGAATTAACAGGTAAAACAGTGAATGAGATTGGAAGAGTGTGATACTGCAGTTAATGTCCAGGTTCAGAGGTGCCGGCTATGGGGCCATACCTGGAACTCCGGGGGTGGGTGGGTAGGTAGTGTTTTGAGGCAGCTGAGGGCTGGTCGGGAGCTTGGACAGGCAGTTCTTGAACAGGCCAGGCCATCTTTTCCCTTCTGAGTTTTGGGACCCTTTTCTTGCAGGCCCTTGGCTAAAATGTCCTGACTGTGACACCCAAGTCTGGCCTGCTTAGACCCTGAGAGTGAAGGAATTAAAACTGACAGCTTAAAAACAAACAAAATAAAAAAGCTTAGGGTTGATTGAGAAAGCCAATCCGAACGTGGCTGACCTCTGCGTCCTGGCTCCCTCTTCCAAGGCCCCGCAGCTTTCTTTTTTTTTTTTCTTTTTTCTTTTTTTGTATTTTTCCGAAGCTGGAAACGGGGAGACAGTCAGACTCCCGCATGCGCCCGACCGGGATCCACCTGGCATGCCCACCAGGGGGCGATGCTCTGCCCATCTTCGGGCGCCGCTCTGCCGCAATCAGCCATTCTAGCGCCTGAGGCGGAGGCCACAGAGCCATCCTCAGCGCCTGGGCAAACTTTGCTCCAGTGGAGCCTTGGCTGCGGGAGGGGAAGAGAGAGAATGAGAGGAAGGAGAGGGGGAGGGGTGGAGAAGCAGATGGGCCCTTCTCATGTGTGCCCTGGCCGGGAATCGGAAGGATTCTCAGCCATCGGAGGAGAAAAGAGCCACTTTAGGGAGCATAGAATTTTAGCTTCTTTTAAAAAAGAGCAGCGGTTTCCTTTGACTCAGGCAAATTACAAAGGTTACATGTAAGGCGACCTTAAACCCTTGCTGGAGTTTAACAATGTATCCGGAAATAGAGACCCCGGGGCACAGCCGCGCGCCTCCTGGGACCGGTTACAGTCCCGGGTGAACGTTTGCGGCCCCTCGCTTCACTCCTCCGTCTCCATTCTCGTGTTTCCGAAGTGTCCTTTTGACTTTTCAGGGGACGTCGAGGCCAAGCAGAAACCCTCGAGTTCAAACGTCCCGTTCGGAATTCAGGACGGTAAGCTGGAGGCTGCAGGCTCTCGTGGCTTTCCGGGCGGTGAGCTCGCCTCGCTCTCTGGCTGCGGGCGACAGATGCCCGCAGGGGTCACGCCATTCCGGGGCTCGGCGCCAGAGGAGACCGGTCACCGAGCGCGTCCGGGTGTTCCATCCCCGCGCTGCGTTCTCTCCCCGAGCGAGGGCGGCGAGGGCGTTCCCCAGTGGTGCCATTCCAGCGGCAGGTCCCTGTTCCTCTGATAAGCGACGCGGTAATGGCAAGGGGAACCAGATCGGCTAACTGGTTTGGTTTATCTCAAGGTCTGAGGTTCTACAGCAGAAAAAGGTTTAAAAACTTAAACAATGCTGCATTGGCCGGGAATCGAACCCGGGCCTCCCGCGTGGCAGGCGAGAATTCTACCACTGAACCACCAATGCCTGTGCGATATTACTTCTGCAGAGTTGCTCTTCACTCCATTCCTGTTCCTGGTTCCGCCTACAGAGGGAGTTGGGCGGGGCCTTCCAGTCCCAGTCTAGAAAATGGCCAATCCGTTTCAAGAGGAAACTGTCAAAGCTTGAAAACAGAGCGATTCAACTCCTTGTGTGTGTCACGCCACTGCTCGGTCCCTTAGTAACAAGCTCCCACCGCTTCCGAAGCGGACCCTTTCCGGCAGCTACCTTCTGAGCAGACTGCCCCTCAGGTTAGGTTTGCCTGGCCTTTTTCACCAACAGACAGGTGTTTGGGAAGAACTGCAGAGGGCGGGTGCCCGTCTCACCGTATCACACCAGAGGGTTTGTGGAGTCACTGTGACTCTCCACTTGGGGACGTCACCTCGATCATGGGGCTCAGGTCCTACTCCGCTTACTTTTCTTGGTGTTTCCTGCGAGTACCCCATTATCGTCTTCAGTTCACACGTTGTAACTTAACTTTTTAAGCCTTTGTTCCAAGCACAGTGTGTGACAGTGTTAAGTGCTAGGATGATCCTGAATAGAGAGAGGGGGCCCAGTGAGAAGCAGGGACAGGACGGTCCAAGTTAGACGCCAACCTGTGCAAAGAGGCTAGCCCAGCGCTTTCCACACTTAATATGCATACGGGACACCTGGGGGTCTTATAATGTGGGTTCCGAGGACTGGGGTCTGCATTTCTAATAATTAGTGGGATAACCTCGGAGCAATCAGAACCTCCATTTTTTACTACAAGCGAACGAAAGCTCGGGAAAGTCAAAGGTATTTCCCGGGGTCATAGTCGAGTTAACTAACAAAGAATGCAGTTTGGCAGACTTTCCCTAACCAACCCTTTCATCCTCACACTTAGGGGCCTCAAACATTTCATCTCTGCCGCTTGACAGTTCCCTCTCTTCCCAAAGGCCAACGAAATTTCTCCCATAACCAGCTGCTCCCAAATCAGAGACTGGCTCATCTGCGATCTTCAAGAGAAAGGAGTTGAAACGAACAATTGCAAGAACTGACCTTTCCTCTTTATGACTCCGCCCCACCCTATCCCGCCTGGTGAGTTCTTGGTTTCGGTGAGGCGGCAAACCTACTGAAATCAAAATTGGTGGTGGCAGTGGGTCCAGTGAGGAATCTGAGGCTGTGACATCATTGTCTGAGTCGGAAAAGTCTCAGGCCAATTACAGCAAACCGAGGAATCTGGGTTGAGACGTTTTCTTTTTGTCAAAAAGGTCGTTGGTATCTGCCTGCCCTAGTGGGCGTGGCATATAGAAAAGGCTCAATGCATCCCTGTTGAATAAAGAAATGGATAAACAAGCACTCAGAGTTGGAGTCGAAAGGAAAAAAAATTACTTTTCATAGTTACAAATAGACCTTAGCCTCAACTGCTCCCTGACCAGTCTCCCACCTGCAGAAGAAAAAAATAGTTTGTTCACAGCGCAGCACAACCTTCCTAAGTAGATGCGCAGGACGAAGAGGTGGTGATTGAATGATCCACAGCCCTTTCTCTATAAATTTAATAGATTGATTCACAGTCCTTTCTGCATGAAATCAATATGTTGGTTGGAAAAGTTAAAACAAACCATGTCAGGAGTGGGATTCGAACCCACGCCTCCAGGGGAGACTGCGACCTGAACGCAGCGCCTTAGACCGCTCGGCCATCCTGACACTGTAGCGTTACTTTTCTTATATTATTTTAAGATTGTCTACCAGCGCCGTCATGACGTCACGTTGTATTGGTGCGCAGTTTATTTGTGGTTTTGAGTAAAATAGAATTATCCCTGGACTCGGTCAGCAGGGAAAATGAAAGCGCCTCCTACCCCCCCTTTCCTGATTCCTCCTGCTTCACCTTCACAAAAAGTAAAGACCCATTTCCCCCGGGCCCCTTGTCTGGAGGGTGAACTCTTGACCACCCGTCCCAAATCGTTATCAGGGTCCGACGCCCAGTGGACCAAGTGCCGGAGCGCCTCGCGGCGGAGACAACCAAAGCAGCGAGGGCGGGACGCCGTCTCCTTCAGAAGATGCCTGGGAATCACATACAGAATACTGCAAAACAAACGGGGAGACGTGTGCTGCTTGCGCTGGTTCTATCCATAGAATTGCGATTCCTGTTGTAGTGAAGCGTTGGTGGTATAGTGGTGAGCATAGCTGCCTTCCAAGCAGTTGACCCGGGTTCGATTCCCGGCCAACGCAAGCCTTCTTTTTCCCACCCACTATCCACAAAGTGGGACGGCAGATCCTGTCGGTTTTTTTCTGCTTTTCTTTATTTTCTTTATTTATTCTTATTGAATTTATTGGGAGGACATGTTTCAGGTGTATAATTCTACAACCCACCATCTGAATACTGCACCCCAATGTTCACCACCCCAAGTCGTCTCCCTCCATCACCACCCATTCCCCCACCCTTTTCTACCACCCCTTCCCTCCTGTAACCACCGTGCTGCTGTCTGTGTCAATGAGTTTTTGTTTCCTTTGCTTAATCCCTTCACCTTTTTCACCGCCCCCCACCTAGCCCCCAGCCCCCCAGACAGCTGTCCATCTGTTCTCTGTATCCTCTTTAAATTCTGAGCTGGGAGGGGCCTCCGCGAGGCTCGCGTGGCCACCAGCTCCGTCCCGGGAAGTGCAGTTTGTTGACTGAATTAAATACGTGAAAAAATTTAAATGCATCATCCATTCAGCTACTGGGGATGTTTAAGCAATTGAGGAACAACTTTTAGTGGGTGTATGAACCCACTCCTTCCATAGTAGAGTTTATGAACTTTAAGGACTAAAGTTCATAGTTTTCCCAATGATAATTTAACGTCCAAGCTAAACTGTCTGGTGTGTGTGTGTAGTATACAATACCGATGTGAAGACTAAGTAAAAAAAAAAAAAGTCTTACTAATATGTTCATGTTTGTTACATATTGAAATAATATTTCCATATATTGGGTTAAATAAGGTAGATTATGGACATTTTCACCCGTTTCTTTTTACTCTTTAATGTGGCTATTAGGGCATTTAAGTTTCTATAGGATTTACATTGCGTTTTAGTTGTCACGCACCAGTCTAAACAGCGAAGGTGCAACTTGACTGGCAATTTACATTCATCGTAGAATAAATTACATAGTCTGGAAATTTACAATTAACTTCCTAAGCAACCACATTTAAAGATGACCTTGCGCCTTTCCTCGTTAGTATAGTGGTGAGTATCCCCGCCTGTCACGCGGGAGACCGGGGTTCGATTCCCCGACGGGGAGATACAGAACTTTTCCATCCTTGATCTTAATTCTCCCTTTCCCGAAACAAAGCTTATTCTTGTATAACCCCAGGTGTTCTCCCAGGGTACGTTCCTCGCTGGAGAATTTTGTGGTGCTGGGTGCCGTCTGACCCTGGTGCTGTGTAAAAATAAATGCCTTGCATCATTAACTCTGCAATCCAGCTTCCACCTCATCTGCCACTAGGTGCGCCTCCTCCCGGCCCCAGCGCCCGCCGGAGGAGAGTCCCAGGGTCCTCGCTCCGCCTTCGGCCGCGAACCCCGCATTCCCGCCCCGTACCCTTTGCCTCAAAGCCACACTGCTTCTACGCGCAGGCGCGCCAACGCGTGCAACGGCCTCCCCCATTTCGATTTCCGGGAAAAACATTCTTTTCTGTGTATTCTAGACAGTACGGGCCCTGGCCTGACGGACACCTGCATTTATTATTATTATTTTTTTAATCACCAACAGACTGCTTTTGCACAAGTTACTTAATTTCCCCGCGCCTCGTCCTGTCGTCTGCAACCGGGCAGAGCCCACATGTTCTGAGACCCCGGGCGGCGTGACTGCTTCTGCAGGAAATCCTTGCACCGCCACCTGCCACCTAGCATCTGCTCATTTAAAAAAAAGATAATATTTTCCCTGGGTAGAATAGTAATGTAGAAAATATGGAGAATAAACAAATCACACACAGAGAGAAAAAGCAGCCATATGTTTATTATCCCGGAAATTCTTATTAATTATCGTGCTGTATCATATGTTTATCTCCTGCATTTTTAAATGCAAAATTGGAATCACACTGCATATTTTAAACCTACTTGAATGTTTAATATATCAATATTTCTGTATTCATTAAATATTAGCCTGACACCTTATTTAAATGACCTAATTTTGTTGCACCCTATGGCTACATAATAATTTCTTTAACAAATCTCCCAGTTTTTTTGAACAGGTTGTGAGGCTCCCAGTGTTTTTCTGTCTCCTCTAGGGTGGCAGCTCCTAAAATCTCTGCTCGGGACAGGTCGCTTTTTAGCCCTGTGGCTACTACGATTTACACCCTGGCCTTCTGGGGTCTCTGCTCAGTGGCACCCTGTTCAAGGGTCAGCCAGAGATAAGCGAGGAGATTCGTTTGCAGGTTTGGCTTTTTTGAATGAGGCATTCCCTTTTCATTGGACAACACTGAAAGCCCCCCACTAGGCGGGATGGCCGGGCAAGAGTGACAAGACGGTTCTGTGTGCAGGTTTCGGAAAGACCTGGGACTCAGGCGACAGATGAAGCGGTGCTTGTGTGGCTGAGTGCCTGCTGCAGCGGAGAGCTGGTGTGGCAAGTGGCTGTACACGCCTGGGGAAAGTAATGTGACTCAAGGCGCCTGTGGCACCGGGGCGTCTGGGGGCACTGACCAGGGCCCAGGTTAACGATGTTGGGAAGGAGGTCGTTGCCCTCCCATATTTGGATCCGATGATACCGTGGGCAAGTCCTTCCGCCATCTACAACGTGCGTTCTGTCCGGGCACCCAATACCCTGCAGAAACCTTTCAGAACAGCTGGGATGGAGGGTTAATTTTGTGATATTAGGGCTCCCTGACTTAGATTTCTTGTTTTGCAGGACATGATCAAATCCCCGGGACCCACAGAGAGCTCTCTCACCTTGCGCTCCGCAGAGACCCCGGGTCCACTCATCCTGCTGACCCTTTTCTGGGCCTCTGCCGGGAGGACACCGAGTCCTGCCCGGACCCTGGGAGGTGCGGGCTCGGGAGGGAACCAGCTGGGTTTGCACTGCGGCCGCGCGCCAGACGCTGGACAAGACCGTCCCTCGGTTCGGACGCCGCCTCAACCGCAGCTATTTGGGGAGCAGCGCTACAACTCTGTGTTTCCATGAAGTGACTTGGCGGCAAGGTTAGTTCTCGCCTGTCTCTGTGGCGCAATCGGTTAGCGCGTTCGGCTGTTAACCGAAAGGTTGGTGGTTCGAGCCCACCCAGGGACGCGGGCTCAGTGTTTTGAGCCCAGGGTTCTGCATTTCCGGCCTCCAAGAACCTTTTAGGTGAGTTCTTCCAGGACCCGCTAGCGCTTTGTCTGCGTGATGAGGTGGCAGAGAAATAAAACCTTTAGCTGCCAGACTTGGGTTCTACTAAAATTGCATCAGGAAACTGATTCTGTAATGAGTTCTTTCCGTCGGTTCAGAGGTGAATTCTTGCACCAATCTTGTTCCTTTTTTTACTTTTTTATATTTTATTTATTCATTTTTATTAGAGAGAGAGAGGGGAGAGAGAGAGGGAGAGGAGCAGGAAGCATCAACTCCCATATGTGCCTTGACCAGGACACCAATCTTGTTCCTGCCTTGACTTTTACTTGGGTTTCCTAACACGCGAACCGGGCAGGTCCCTTAGTCATGCCTGCCCCTACGGGTCAGGGAGTTGAGAGTATGCCTTTTCCTGTATACTTTCTCCTCACCCCCCACCCCCACCCTACCCCCCACCCTAGATCACTGCAGTAACCTGGCCGGTTTCCTGTCTTCAGCCTCCCTCTCCTCCCATCCTCCAAGAAGCTGCAGAGAGGCTTCTAAAGGGCAAACTTGTTCTACCTCCTCCCCCCTCCACCTCCACCTCCCTCTCCCCGGGCTTGCAGAGTCGGTACACGTTCCTCAGCCTGGAAGGCAGCCCTGTTCACCATCTGGCCCTGGACCCTCTGCTCACCCTCACTCCTTAGACCAAGGGACTTTCTTGATGTTTGGAGCTTTGCTCATAAATAGTCAGCCTTTCTTCTCTTTGCCTGGCAAACTCCCACTCACCCTTCGCTCCCTACACCCCAAAGGAAGCCTCTTCACTCTCCTTGTTGGCAAATGTTTCCGCACTAGAATGACAGCCCCCCAGGGAGTAACCCCGTGTTGTTGTTCCTGATGTCTTCAGCATCCAAACTAAAGCTTGGCACCTCTTAGGAACTAAACAAGTGTGCGTTGATTGTCCACATGCACCGTCTCCTGTCAGGGTCTCTTCTAGTGTTCACACACCAAGCTCAAACCGGCTCCCCGTAGAGCTCCCCACGGACACAATGTGGCCGACCCTATGTCTCTGCTCAGGCCCCGGTCTACTTCCCACCTACTTGTCTGAGCAGGACTTAGTGAATGAGCAAGCTGACCCGGTCATCGGAGCTGCGGCAGGATGACTGCGGATGGATGTGGGGTGTCCATCAACCCGGAATAACCAGAGGAGAAAAGGATTTTGTCACTGATGTATTATTGCCATAGTTTTTCGATCTTCTCTCTGAGAGTAGCAAGGAAGATTTTGTGAAATGCTTTATGGGAATCAACAAGTGTCTCACAGAAGCAGAAGGAGAGAGCTGAAGCTTTCTTCCACCAGCAGCTGCTGCTGCTCCCTCCCCAGCCCCTGTTACTGAACAGCTGAGAGGTTCAAAGTGTCAGAGCTGAACTCAGTAGGGTTTAGCACATTTGGTATATTTATCTAATGTTTGTCTAATGAACGGTGGGAACAAAGCTCCACCTGAATTAGTGAAGCAGAAAACCTGGTTTGTAGTCCCAGCCCCTCCTCTCTCTAATTCTTACTATCGTGGCCCACAAAGTGTCCTCACCTGCGCATTCCCTCCTGGGCAGTCATGAATGGCTCTTTCTTAGCGTGCTTTCCCAGCATGGCTGATGAGATACCTGTTCACTGAGCTGAGTCTGGGGCAGCAATGCTGCTCTCCTTCCTACGGGCACAGGCTGTCTCTGGATTTTGTTTTCCACCCATCCCTACACCCCAGCTCCTTTCCCAGGACTGTGCCCCCCACCCCACCCCCCCGTGACATGAAGAGAAGTCATCATTATGCATGTTCTCACCATCCCAATTCTGACAGGGGCTCCCTGGATGTCAGTTTTGCACTGCCTCTGTTTTCTAAGATGATAGCCCCAGCGGGGACGTCCTCTGGTCTGTCCTGGACCACTTGCTCTTTCTCAGCCACTCCCTTCATTGGCTCTGCTGTCTCTCCTGGGGCCCCCAGCAATCCCCACAGTCTATCTGAAGGAGCTTTGGGGTGCCTTGACGGCACCAGACCAGCAGCAGAATGTAGACCACTCTCCAGCTGGCCCTCAGCCGCTGATTGTCAATCGACTCCTCCAGTCATTTGAGAACAATGTCCCTGTGTCAAAGGGTCACCACCCAGAGACTGTATTGCTGCTTCGCTGTGACAGATGGTGGCGTAGCTCTGAGGCTTCAACTCCTGGTAATGCAGCTGCTCACGGGGGTTCTCTGCTGACCCTTGAATCTCACAGGCCCTTTGATCGCTTTGTCAGGTATGTTAAATGTTGACTCACAATGTTGCACACCTAAAACTCATATAACATTATATGTCAACTATAATTAAAAATAAAATTTAAAAAAAAAAGCCAGATTGAGTACTAAAAAAGACACAATAGTGTGTGTGTGTGTGTGTGTGTGTGTATCACAGGCCCTTCCTTTCTATTGGAGCCCACGAGAAAATAGGTTCAGCACAGGTTCCAAGATGTAGATTCCCTGCTGCTCCCAGAGGTGGGTGTTGGGGACGATAGAGTTGGGGACACAGACAGAGGTGCAGAGGCTTTGCGTTTACTGCTCCTGTTTTTCCTCAGGGCTCTTGCTCCACATCACATTGTCATTTCTCCTGTTCTTCAATGAGCTTCGAAGGTCTCTCCTCACAGAGAAATACAGCCCCGTGTCCACGGCAAACAGGAGTCCCAGCATCAGGCATGTTGTGACCCGGAGCCATGGCCACGTGGGTGGAATGTCCAGAGCTGTGAGGAGAGGCAGAGGGACAAAAAAAATGACAGTCATTAAGGCAGAAGTTTGAAACCAAGCGAGCAAGATCGTCTGTGCAGTCATCCTGATACCTGCCCCTGCTGAGAGCTGGCGGGGCTCTAAGGGCCGGTGGGGAGTGGGCAGAGAGCCTTTGCTTCCTCCCACCGCGGCCTGACTCCAGAGCGCACAGCCTTCCAAACGCAGCAGAAGCCGCTTCAGGTCGGAGGGCGTGTGCTGAGCAGGTCTGGTTCTTGGGTTTCCTGTGACTTTAGAAACTGGTCAAATTTTAAGTTGATGAGAGAACATTAGTTCTTAACTTAGTAATTTCATCTCGTGTCTCAACATTATACTCATAGTTTTCACCCCACGTTGTTCATTGCCACTAACAGAAACCTGAAAAAAATGGTGAACCACTAAAATTTGCTTCTTATTAGCAGGAAATGAGTCCTGTTTCTTTACCAAGGCCCAGGAACTAATCACCCAAAAGAGATGATGAGGTAGAGCTTGCTGGTTTGCACTTTCTCAGCCCTTGAATCTGTTACTGAAAACCCACTCCTGTGCGGGTCCTCACACTGGTGATAATAGACTGGGTTTTTAATTTAAACTTTTTTAACTCTTCATTTTGATTAAATTTCAAACTTTCAAAATGTCACGGGAATCATACAAAGAACTCTTATATGTTCTTTCTCTTCGTTTACTAATTGTTGACTAATCGTTGACCTCCTGACCCACTCACTTCATTATTTGCCCTCTGTTTCCTCCCCAGTTGACTTGTTTACTTTAAATTTAAATTGTAGTATTTTGTTTTTAAATTACAGCTTTGTTTTGCTAAAGGGTCAAACAGTGTGTGTCTATCTCGCTGTCATAGAATGTGATGTTGGTCTGGTTCCAGGTGGACGTTTTGTGATGTCAGGGTGTCCAGGAGCACCATGTGTGTAGGGGAGGGAGGCTCTGGCCTGCGGTGGAGGGCGCACCACAGAAACTGGACTAAATTCCATCGTAGGACATGGTGCCTGTCCACTTCTTTCATTTTATTGAGTGGTTAAATAGGCACCCTTTGGTGTGATGCGGGGGAAATTAGTGACCCACCTTGTGCCCATTTCAGTTCCTTCATCTGTACCGTGGAGTGTTACCTATCCCATCACGTTGTTGGGGGTTCCCTGTGATCGTCAGGCAAGGCACCCATGAGGAAGCACTTAGCACAGTGTACAGCCCGCGGACAGGTGCCCAATGCACGTCTGTTGTCTTTGTTGTGGACGCTGAAGTTCAGAGAGCCTCGGTGGTTTTAGCCAGTCGCCCAGGTCAGGCCCGCACCCCTCTCACCTTGCACAGTGAGGCTCACAGCCTCAGAAGACTGATTCAGTTGTCCGATCATCCCCCTGCAGAAGTAGGAGCCGTTGTGTTCTGCCGTTGCCTTTGGAATGTGGAATTCAGCATTCTTATAAAAAAACTTCCTGCCTCTGCCATTCCGGAAATATTGGACCTTGTACACAGGGATGTTCTTCCAGCTGTGGCACCTTAGCACGATAGGTTCTCCCTCCTGGACCACCCACTGACGCGCCTGCAGCAGCAGCCAGGCTGGAAGACACAGACCACAGCCTAGGGGGCCTCGTGACCAGCACAAAGCACTTGTGATGGGGACATGCCCCACCAGATCTGAGCCCTTCCTGCAAGCTCCCCTTGGGGAGAAGCCTCCCACCAAGACCTTCTGTTAGATAGGGGAGAGGGACAGACATATGATCAGGACAAAGGACAGAGGGAGTAAGTGACCAAGCAAGTGAGAAGCCGTCTGCAGGGCGAAGGGCTAGGGTGACAAGGTGTACAGAATGTTCTAGATCAAAGAGTGGAAATTGCATTTGAAAATGGAGATTTGCACCATTAAAGGAACGATGGTCTTCAGAAAGAATAGACAGTTGCAGAACTATTGAAAGACTCGTGCAACAGCAGTCAGGAATAAGGTCACTGGGTGGCCACAGGAGTGGCTCCTCACATTGTGAAGGAGAACTCAATCTAAAGGTCAAGGAGGAGAGGGGCAGGTGTGACTGGTGGTGTCCTCAGGGAACTGGGAGTTTCTGAGGGGACACGGGGACTCTGTGAGCCCGAGCCTGTCTTCCCCACTGAGATAAACTTCTCACATCACCGAGACACGTCTCACAACTAACTGCCTTGCAATCACAACCAGATTCCACATGGACAGAACACGGACTCATGGTCTGGAGGTGGAGGTGGACCTGAATTAAAGGTGAACTGCAGACAGATTTAGAAATAACACGAGGAACATTCACTAGACGATGTTAAGTCAAAGAGACAGAAGGCAAAAAGTATATACACACAGAAAACGGAAAAAGGAAGATGGTGCACTTTCTTTTAAATATGAACAGGTTTTCTTTGGGGATGGGGTGGGACCACAGGGTGTTTAAATTCTCCCCCTTTTACTTTCACATATTTTTGAAACCCAAATGACTTTTGAAAGGAGAACAAAACAAGAAAAGTTGCTATAATTTTTTTTTTTGTATTTTTCTGAAGCTGGAAACGGGGAGAGACAGTCAGACAGACTCCCGCATGCACCCGACCGAGATCCACCCGGCATGCCCACCAGAGGCGACGCTCTGCCCACCAGGGGGCGATGCTCTGCCCCTCTGGGGCGTCGCTCTGTTGCAACCAGAGCCACTCTAGCGCCTGGGGCAGAGGCCAAGGAGCCATCCCCGGCGCCCGGGCCATCTTTGCTCCAATGGAGCCTTGGCTGCAGGAGGGGAAGTGAGAGAGAGAGAGAGAGAGGAAGGAGGGGGGGGTGGAGAAGCAAATGAGCGCTTCTCCTATGTACCCTGGCCGGGAATCGAACCCGGGTCCCCCTCACGCCAGGCCGACGCTCTACCACTGAGCCAACCGGCCAGGGCCGAAAAGTTGCTATAATTTAAAAGTCTCCCACCTTATGCTAAACAGAATTGGCAGAACGTGAGAATTCTCTACCTGGAATACTTGGCCAAGTGGGAGGTGACCTTCACTACTTATGAAGAGCTGTCACTTATCAAAAGAGGCCACGTGCCTATATATCCACTTACTGCGTGAGCAGAGTGAGTCATTGTTAGCACAACGTGATGGTTATAAGGTTACATGCCATCTATGTGGTCTGGTGGCTTCTGGGGGAACACACTTGTTCCAGTCTGTCCTGTAATGGACACATGTTCACTTGACAGATATTTTATCTGTCAAGTACCAGTGTTGTGCAGACTGGGGACACCCAGATGACCAGGGCACACAACCCAGACCTCAAAGAACCTGCCATCTAGTCTCAGAGAGAATCACAACAGAAGGTTGTAAGTTCTACACTTTCCAGAGAGAATGGGACCATGGCTTTTGCCCCAAAGTCAAAGCGGAGGAAAGTAATTCAGAGAGGAGAAGTGAAATGGGTCCCAAAGGGCACTCGAGACTTGCCTGGGGAAGTCAGTGCTCATGGTCTAGTTTAGGTCAGTCCTCACTGACCGGACTTCCGAAGCCAGTCTCTAGAGCCACGTTCTAGGCAAACTGATAACTCCCAGATGTGATTTCCCTATCGCTTCCTGTTGTCAAATCCCCATTGTACTTGGCTTCAAGTGGCATGTCTCTCCTAGCTAGAAGATAGACATTGCTCCTGCAGCCCTGCGCATGAGGAGATGCCAGCTCAGTGGACAGTCAGCACAAAGGAGTCACCAACATCAGCGCCAGGGGCCCAGGTCCATGGAACTCTGTCGCAGGCTTGTCCTGCCCGTGTCTGTTGTACACATAGAGCAGCCTCTCCGTAGTCAAGCTTGCAAGGCTGCTCAGCAGGCACCCGGCATGTGGTGCAGCAGTTCCAGGGACACCAGGAGAGATTCCCCGCCTCTAATACCCCAGCCCACCCCCACCTCTGATTGTCCCAGCTGAACAAGTGCATACATGTGAGGAGGACGGCACACTCGCACATTCGTGTTGTATGTCTGAGTGTGGCGTTGGAGGGAGAGAGAGATGACCCTGGGCCATGAGGGGTGGTGTGGGGGCAGCTTAAGGCTTTGTGTGTCTGAGGGCGAGAAGGGGGTGGAAGACCTGAGAACAGGCTCATTACTTGATGCAGTAAATGGTATGGAGCCTCAGAGTCATGCCCTGACCTCCAGACAACACCATCCATATGTGTGTGTGTGTGTGTGTGTGTGTGTGTGTGTGTGGCAGTCCTCTACAGATGCTGCTCCCAGAACTGGCCGGAGTAGCCATCCAGATGTGACACTGTGCCCACTGGTGGTAGGATGCCAACTCAGATGTAATGCTAAGCGACCACGGATCATCTCATCTCACTTCTGACCCCTGACGGCATCACCTCTGACTCTTCCCCCGTCTTTCCCCAGCCTCTTGTGTCACCCTTTGCTGGCAACTCCCCCCTTCCCCGTCACCCACTCACCAGCGCGGACTTGGAGCTGCACCGGGTCGCTGGGTTCAGAGAGGTTGGTTCCACACCTGTACTCCCCACTGTCATTGACTGTGGCCGCTGCAATGAAGTAGCTGGAGGTCTGGTGTGGCAGGAGTTTCCCATTGTGCCACCACTGCGTGGGACTGTTCCCCTCGGGGCGGGCTCCCTGGCACTTCAGGGTCACATTGTCCTTCTCAAGCAGCCTGTCCCACTCAGGGGTCAGGGACAGCACTGCCTTCTCCTTCAGGAGATCTGAGGAGACAAGAGGATGTGGATGAGGCAGGGAGAGGCCCCACCCCGCCCTGCATCCCCAAGAAGCTCTTCATTGCCTCTGCAAATCCAGCAGGTGACTCCACCTTGGTTGATGATTGAGTCTGAGAGCATCTTGGCTTGGAGGCACTTGGCCCCATTGTTGGCCTCTCTTCACCTTGTGGAAGACTGGTCAGAGAAGCATAAGACCGGACCAAACCCCACTGTGTTGGGAGAACTGCCCCTGCCCGCCTCCCACCATCTGTTGTCACGGCCCACGGCTACTGTGTCTTTAGGGGGCCTCGCTTGATCAGTCTGACACTTTAAGCAAACTCACCAGCTCGTGTGTCCGTTGAGGCTGTAGGGAAAAAGAGTGAAGCAAATTCTGAGCATGAGCAGAGGGTGGGTGAGGCAGTGTGGACTGAGCTCAGACGCTCCCGCCCACTTGGCCCCAGGGCCCGCGCTCCCAGGAGTCAGGAGACACAGAAACGTCAACTGTCTGCTGCCTGCACTCGGGTTTCCAATGTCTGCGCTCCCTGTTCCCCACCTCCCGCCCTGCCCCACCCACATCTCTGCTTTCAGCACCCTTCCCAGGTGCCCTGGCCCCTCCCTGCTCGACCTGCCAGATGAAGGATACGGATTGAATTTTCATGAATGAGAGCCTAGAAACAACCTCCACCGAAGTCCCCCGGGAAGAGGAGGAGCCCTGGAATGTCACGCTGGAAGAGACAGATGTTAGGGACCATCTGGTCTGTAGTCTTCAACTTACAGAGAAGGGAAACGAAGACCCAGAGGGGTGACGTGATGGGAACGTCACAGTCTCCCTTCACCTACTGATGGCGCCCAAATCAGACCAGCGATCTCCTCATCTCTATTCCCCAAACGGTTTGTCCCGGAAGCTACATCCAGGGCTCCGGCTGTGGGCAGGGCGCCATCCCTGGCCTGAACCTGGGGCATCCCACGCGTCTCCCTCAGCCCGCGACTCTGGCTTACCGAGAAGTAGCAAGGCTGTGGGAGGCAGCAGCTGCCACATGCTGCCCAGGAGAGAGAGCAAGTCACCACAGACACCCCGAGCCCGGCAGTGACCTAACTGATTTGGGAGGGGAAGAAAAGCAGCCTCCCTTACATCCTATTACTCAACAGCTTCCTTTTCTGGGAACATTATTGATACTGACTCTGATCTCAGAAACATGAGTCCTGGGTGGGGGGTGGAGCGCCCCAGGAGAAGCTGAGATGGGTGTGTCCCTTTGCCCCATGTGAGTCTGTGTTGAGCACTGGCCACCTTCAGTGGGGAAGCCCCAGAAATCTTAGGATGTTTGCCCCACTGGGCAGGGCTGGATCCACGCTGCGTCAAGAAGGAGAGAACTTGGCCCTGGCCAGTTGGCTCAGCAGTAGAGTGTTGGCCCGGCATGTGGAAGTCCCGAGTTCGATTCCCAGCCAGGGCACACAGGAGAAGCACCAATTAGTTTCTCCACCCTTCCCCCTCTCTTTTCTCTCTATCTTTCTCTTCCCTTCCTGCAGCCAAGGCTCCACTGGAGCAAAGTTGGTCCAGGTGCTGAAGATGACTCCATGGCCTTTGCCTCAGGCACTAGAATTGCTCTGGCCACAACAGAGCAACACCCCAGATGGGCAGAGCATCACCCCCTGGTGGGCGTGCCAGGTGGATTCCAATTGGGTGCATGCGGGAGTCTGTACAAAAAAAAAAAAAAAAAAAAAGAAGGGGAGAGCTTGACCCTAGGAAGGAGCCTGGGACAAGGGAGGACGTTCCCTGAGGGGCCTATTTCTGTCTCAGACATGACCCCTCCCATCTGGCCCAAACCCAGGGCTGAGCAGGCCTTTTGATCTTCAGACCCCTGCAGGTGTCACCTCACCCCAGTGTGATCTCCACCACATTTTCTTTCAAAATGAAAAGTGCGTTTGCCCTGGGACCTATAACCCACAGGGACTTCTAATGTCTTGATGTGAATTTGATCACAAGGTTCTCCTCAACTGTGGAAAGAAGCCCGGGCTGCGGGGGAGACATGGACCCTGGGAAAAGTGAAAAGAACACAGAAAAGGTGGAGGGGCTTGGGGGTGTCATCAGGGTGGTGACACCAGGACCAGGATGGAGGCTCTGTGCCTTCCCCCTCCACTCCCCCCAGCATTTAGGGCAGCTCAGAAGAGCCCAGGCCCAGCCCGCTCAGGGCTCCTTAGAGAAGAGGCGGAGCTGCGGTGGCCTGGACATGGTGACCTCTGCTCTGTTCTCTAGGTCCCGGAGGTCAGCACACGCACACCCTTCCTCACACCTCCCCACCCCCCTCAGTCCAGGTCTCAGAGACTCAAAGAGCCCGGGAGGTGTGTGGCAGGCAGAGATGAACAAGGGACATTTGGCAGGCTCAGGGGTTCCTGACACTTTGTACCCATGTCCCTTCTACACCGGAAGCATATCATCCCTCCTCAGGTTTCGCTCTTGGTTTGTTTTGTTTGTGGGTAGAGTTCATTGTCGTTCTCGTTCCCACCCATCCCCTGCACATGTTTTTGCCCGTGGACTCTGAGTCCGAGTGGGATGGACTGCTGACCAGCCGGGCAGCCATTATGAGCGGCCTCTCAGGGGCTTCTTTCCTGACCAGTATCCGGAAAGTGCCTTGGACACTTGTCTGGGGCCCCAGGGCAGAGAGGGTCTCTGGGGCTGCCCCCAACGCTCTTCTGCACGGTCACCTAGGTGGCTTCTAGCCGCGGGAGGGCGTCCACTTTGGTTTTCCTTCTCGGAGGTTTTTCTTCTCTGACTCACCTTCTGTGAGTATGGCCTGCAATGGCAGGAGTACGTGTGAGCCGCAGAGGGTTCGGTCCACGCGGGTTGGAGCTGAGACTGTCGGGATGGCGGCAGGGGGGGAAGGGCTCCTTGTACAGCCCTCATGTTTAGAGCTGCTGGGGTTGGCAGGGTTAATTTCACAAGATGGATGCAGGCAAGTGTTTGAAAGACAAGGATGCTCTTGGGCTGTCTCACCCTGGAGCGCGTCACGCGGGGTCTCGTCCCTTCCTGTAGCACTGGACAGAGTGAGACTGCACAGCGCCTTTTGTTACCAAGGTCGATCGTCACGGTTCCCTGGGACGTACCGTCTCTTCTGGAGAGACCTCCAGATGAGCATCTGTGAGAGCATTTATGAAAGTCTGTCTATGCAAAGAGAAGGCAGTGTCTAATTCTATCTGGGGAGGGGTCCACACGGAAGACAGAACCCTTGCTTGGATCTCACAAGAGTGACAGGAACTGACATGTCTGCAGAGCTGGGCATGGTCCCTGAGACTAGTGAACGCTACGCGGCAGCTAGGGGGTCAAAAGGGCTGGTTTTGGAGAGTCTAGGATGAAAGCTCAACTCTACCACCTCAGGCCTCAGTTCCCTCCTCTGCAAAATGGGGCTAGCAATAATGATACCAACCCCAAGGCATTGCTGTCAGTCTTCAGCGAAATAACGCCTGTGAAGTTGTCGGTTCCATGTCTGGACGCCTGCCCAGTGATTACAGTCAGAAGTGCCCGATGGCAGGTGGGGCTTCTTGGCGTTCCAAGTTAGGTTGTGACAACCACCCCCGGGTTCCTTCAGGAGCATGGGTTCCTCCTCCCTGGCGGTCATCACATCTGTGCACTGTGAGGTCCTCAAGGGTAGGGAATCAGTCCCTCTGTGCGTCACTGTGTCCCCAACATTCCGCACAGAGCCTGGAACATTCTGGGTCCTCAATTCATCACCACTGGGTGATCAAGAAGGACTTGGGAAATCACGGTGGAGCTGTGCATCCTTTCTAGGCCCGCTGTAAAATATACCACCGATCGTGACGATGTTAGGCTGGTGAATAATGGGATCGGTTTTGCATTTTATTAGAATGACTTTGATAGCAGGTCAAGAAATAAATTGGAGGGGAGAGAGAGTGGAGGTGGAGGGGAAAGTTGGGGTGAGCACTAGGGACTCTTGTTGAAGAAGTGGGGATGCCCGGGAAGACGTGGAGAAGGTGGGTGGGCAGGATGCAGGGGAGCAATTGGCCATGATCTGAGTGACCAGGAGGATGGTGTCCATTCCACGGACATGGAAACGGGAAGAGGAGCATGCTGGGGTGGGGGCGAGAATGGTGGGGTTGAAGGTGGCTGGGGTGATGTCGGGTGAGATGTCCGGTAGGCAGCTGGACACATGGCTCTGGGACTGCGAAGACCGGTCTGGACAAAAGATGAGTTTAGGAGGCACCAACACGCTTGATGTTTTAAACTTTTGATTAGAGCTGTAGGCCTCCTCCCAAGAAAACATGCAAACGTACACACAGTTTTCTGCCATTCCAGGCGCTCCCTGGGAAGCCCACCCGGAGGTGCTACATCGGGCTAAAGAGGGATGAGATCTCTCTGACTAGCAGGGCTTTGGCAGAAGGGGAACAGGATGAGGAAGGAGAGGGGAGAGGACCGATAACAGAAACTCAACACACAGCAAGTTTCACAACGTGTACAGAAAGTCGCTGACAGAGCAGCTGGAGAGGAGGGGCTCCGAGGGAAACTGGGGAGCCCATCTGAGAAGTCACAATCCGGGAAGCATCTGTGCTCTCTGCCTGAGAAATTTCAGGGGCTGGGGTTGGTGGAAAGAAGTGTGATAACTTTCAGTTGAAGACTGAGTAGAACGGAAAAAGCATTTTAATGAATTACTAGTCCTTTCATTTATTTATTTTCTGACTATTTATTTGTTTATTTATTTAAGGAGAGGAGAAGAGAGAGAGATACAGACTCTAGCATGTGCCCCGACCACCCCTGTCTGGGACCAATGCTCAAATCAACTGATCTATTCTCAGCGCTTGGGGCCAACACTCTATCCACTGAGCCAACTAGCCAGGGCCATACTAATCCTTTAAAAAAATCTCTGTGATGAAGGCACCGTGAGTGGTGAGCTATGGAACATGTTCCCGACTATCCCGGGGTCCCGCTCCCTCCTTACCAGCATCTCTTTCTCCCTAGACTTGCCCACTCTGAGTCATCTTCACAGAAAGTGGTGACTGCTTTCACTACAGGAACCAATCCCCCTTTCCCACCGGGAGCTAATGTGATGGGCTGAATTGTGTCTCTCCCAAACGTATGTGTGAAAGTCCTACCCCTTGGCACTTCAGAGTGTGACTGTACCTGGAAATTGGGCCTTTAGAGGGGTAATTAAGTTAAAATGAGGACGTGAAGGTGGACCCTAACCCAATGTGACTGGCATCCTTCTAGAGAGAGATTAGGACACAGATGTTCATGGAGGGTCGTCCCTGTGAGGATACAGGGAGAAGACGGCTGTCCACACGCTAAGGAGAGAGGCCTCAGGAGAAACCAACCCTGATAACACCTTGATCTCAGACCTCCAGCCTTCAGAACTGTGAGAAAATAAATGTCAGCTGTTGGCCCTGGCCAGTTGGCTCAGTGGTAGAGCATCAGCCTGGCATGTAGATGTTCCAAGTTCGATTCCTGGTCAGGGCACACAGGAGAAGCATCCGTTTGCTTCTTCACCCCGGCCCCCAGTCTTCTCTCTCTCTCCCCCTCCAGCAGCCATGGCTGGATTGGAGTGAGTTGGCCCCAGGCCCTGAGGATGGCTCCATGGCCTCTGCCTCAGGCTCTAAGAAGAGCTTGGTTGCTGAGCAACAGAGCAATACCCCAGATGGGCAGAGCATCACCCACTAGTGGGCTTGCTAGGTGGATCTGGGTCCGGGCGCATGCGGGATTCTGTCTGTGCCTCCCCTCCTCTCACTGAATTAAAAATAAAAAAAAAGTCTGCTGTTGAAACTGTGTCAGCTGTGGTGCTTTGTTAAGGCAGCCAAAGAGCCACAGAGTGATCTAGGCTGGTTTATCTCGTCTGGGACACTGAATCTCGAGCAAGGAACATGGGACTTTCACCTATAAGGGAGGGGAATGTTTGGGGTATCAGTCATCACAGCAGTAGGACCAGCTGCCCAGCCTCCAGTTTCCACCCAGTAAATTCCTTTCCCTTCCTAATCTACCCCAATGCTGAAACAGTTGCTTGTAATTAGAAGCCCTGAGTGAAACCATAGGAGAGGAGAATCAGAAGACCTACCTCCTAGAGGGGGCCAAGGACAGAAAGGGAGATTTTATTTTGTTTTATGTGGGAGACTTGAACTTGGTTACAGGTCCCTGTGGCAGATAGCATCACTTTCCACTGCCCTGTACAGTTGGGGACAGCTGTGAGCCCACCCGGGCTCAAGGGCAGGGGACACAGGTCCTGTCTCCTGATGGAGAGAGTGAAGGGTAACCACGGAGAAGACCGTTGTGTCCTCCAGGTCTTCCCTTACATGTGAACACACATCTGCCTGCACATATGGGCGTTTTGTCCATTTTTTGGTGTTCATGTTTACACGTTACATTACATGATTTTACTGTAAAGTTTTACAGTAATCCCACACACACGTAGGCATTCAAACACACACGCCATGCCACTTTTCACATTTTTTTAAAATCAGAGAACAATGATAGAAACGTTCTTGAGGAGAGTGACGTCACGGAAATGGCGCCGTGAGAAGCGCGTCCGACAGCTCTCCCCTAAATCACAACAAATTTATCAACTAGAAACAGAAAAATTTATCCTCGGAGCATTCCGGAGTTCCACACAAACTGAAAGCAAAAGGACTGTTATCACTTGAATCTGAGAGACGAGGGTGTGGAGGAAGCTACCGCAGCAGCGACGCTCATTCAAGCCGCGAGGGAGTGCGCCTGCGGTGAGTCAGCCCATATACTTGGGAACCGCGAGCCGCCACCGCGAGCCGCTGCCGCGAGCAGCCGCCATGAGCCGCTGCGCGCGAGCCCGGTCCGGTTGAGCACCGCTGACGTTCCCAGCGGCCCGCACACTGCGAGTGGCGGTCGCCGGCCACCGGTGCCCGGAGCGCCCCATTCGGGCATTCCGCGCGCCCAGGGCGCCCTGCTGGCCCGCACACCCAGGGGGCTCCATTATCCTGCGCCTGGTGCGGTCCAGCCGCCAGCGGCGGGGCGAGCGGGAGAGGCTTGGGAGATTCTCTCCGTGGGCGGGACACCTCACCCAGCCATTCAAGCTAACAATCAAGCGTTGGGGGAGGGGCGCGCACAGGCAGCCTAAAATACTTTCGGAAGCACAGCTGCGACCCAATCACTGAAATTAGCTTAACCCATAAAATCTGCGCACCCTCGGTTCTAATTGATAAGATCTCTCTCAGTTCAGCGATCCAAGACAAGAGGCGTGATATTTTTTAGTGCCTCTCGCTAAAGGGGCGGGGGCAACTTCTGATTGATAGAGCCTCCATATTCAGGGATAAACGCTAACAAGAAGGACTTGGCAGATAATAAGGTCTATACTACACTAGTCGTAAGCAGAGACTAGTGCCTCTTCTTCCCTGCAAAAACAGGCTACAAAGTGTGGAAAGCCTGGGTTGAGAGGTCCAACTAAATGATAGGCGCTGAACAGTCACCTTGACAACAATTGACTCCCACCCCCGCCTGATTACACTGGAGGCCCTGACTCTCAGAGCCTTTCCCAAAGCCTTGCACTGAGTGGGGATAGAGTGGGGATTTCCCAGCTCTTTGAGCCTCTTACTCCCCAGGCAGAAGCAGTTGCAGCCTTATAGCTGGATCACCAGGCTGCTAATTCAGAAAGGGGGGACTAGGAGAGAGAATCCAGGAAAGCAAACTCTCTCATCGTTGGACCCTGCAAACGCCAACAAGCCTTTACTTCCAGCAAGACTAAAGCCAATTATATGACATTGCCATAGAATCCCATCAACTGCAAATCCCTACCTAAGAGTGACACAGGGGCAGAGCCTGGGGTACAGAGTCACCGACTAGGAAGAGGGAGAGAAAAGAAAAAGGAAGAAGTTAACCTCTCAAAATCAAGAAAAACCCACAGACTTTACAACTTGATCCACTAATTTTTTTTTTGTTGTTGTTGTTGTTTGTTTCTTCTATCTTTTTGCCTTTATTTCCTCCACCTCGGTCCTTCTATTCTCTGCCCATCTTATGCTTCCCCTTTCTTGAACTACACTACCCATGAGTGTTGCATTTTATTTTTCTTCTTCATCCTCACCCTCCTTTAAGGTTATACTCCAAAACACTTAACTCTCACTCTCTCCTCTTTTGTTTTTTTTTTTGTTTTTTTTTTTGTCTTGCTTTATTTTGTTTTTTTCTCCTCCTATTTTATTTCTTCCTTCGTTTTTCTCTTTTTCTTATTTTTTCCTTTCTATTCATTTTTTCTTTTCTCATTTTACTTTCCTCCCATATAATCCTCAATCACGAACAAATTAGTTAATTTGGGACTCAAGGCTTTTTTTTGGCTTTATTTCTCTTTTTTGCTTTTGTTTTTATTTTATTTTTTCTCTTGTTTGTTTATTTTTGTGGCATTTTGGGTCCTCCCAACCCAAGGTCTCCATTGTATTTAGTCTTCGCTCCACTTAATACAACAGATTTTTACTTATTATTTTTATTTTTTCTTCTTTATTATTCTTTTTTGGTCCTTTTTTCTGATTCCCTCTTATCCCTCTCATTATATCTCTTAGTTGACCATCACTTACAAGCAAATCATCTTATGCTTGTCTAAGATTTTCTTCCTTTTTTTTTGTTTTTGCATTTAGTAGGTCCCTACTCCCTTTTTTTTGCCCCTTGAACTCTTCACCCCAAATCAGGCCCTCCATTATAGGCATGATATTTCCCTGAGGAGGGGAGAGGAGGGAAAGAGAAGAGAGAAAAAAAGGGGGAAATAATAAATTATTACTGTTTTTTTTTGTGGGGTGTTTTACCCTTTTTTTTTTCTTTTTACTCTTTATTAATTCTAATTAGTGCTATCAATAAGACCACCCTCAGATGCCGATAAGAAAGAGGAAATCGAATATTATGGATACAAAAGAAAGAGAGGTAACACAAATAGATGTGGAAAAATCTATGGAGAAAAGACTTAACATATTGGAAGCTTTGGAGCTAAATGACAGAGAATTTAAAATAGAAATCTTAAAAATACTCAGAGATATACAAGAAAACACAGAAAGGCAATATAGGGAGATCAGAAAACAACTCAATGAACACAAAGAATATATTACCAAGGAAATTGAAACTATAAAAACAAATCAAACAGAAATGAAAAACTCAATTCACGAGCTGAAAAACGAGGTAACAAGCTTAGCTAACAGAACAGCCCAGATTGAAGATAGGATTAGTGAAATAGAAGACAAACAACTTGAGGCACAACAGAGAGAAGAAGAAAGAGACTCAAAAATAATAAAAAACGAGAAAGCCCTACAGGAATTGTCTGACTCCATCAGAAAGAATAACATAAGAATAATAGGTATATCAGAGGGAGAAGAGAAAGAAAATGGAATGGAGAATATACTCAAACAAATAATAGACGAGAACTTCCCAAGCCTGTGGAAGGAACTAAAGCCTCAAATTCAAGAAGCAAACAGAACACCAAGTTTTCTTAACCCCAACAAACCCACTCCAAGGCACATCATAATAAAGATGACACAAACCAATGACAAAGAAAAAATTCTCAAGGCAGCCAGGGAAAAGAAGAGTACAACATATAAAGGAAGGCCTATTAGATTATCATCAGATTTCTCAGCAGAAACTCTACAAGCTAGAAGAGAGTGGACCCCAATATTTAAAGCCCTGAAAGAGAGGAACTTTCAGCCAAGAATACTATACCCATCAAAGCTATCCTTCAAGTATGAAGGAGATATAAAAACATTCACAAATACAGAAAAGATGAGAGAATTTATCAACAGAAAGCCCCCACTCCAGGAAATACTAAGGGGGGTTTTCCAACCAGATTCAAAGAACAAAAGAAAACAACACCACAAGTAACAGCTCCACCAAGAACACAATAAAACCAAACTTAAACTGTGACAACAAAGGAAAAAAAGGGGGGAGAGGATGGAGATTAACAGTAGCAAAGGATGATGAAGTGCAGAAATACTTATAAGATAGGGTACTACAATGAATATGGTAGGTACCCTTTTCATTACTTAATGGTAACCACCCTTAAAAAAACCACCACAAAAACACTTGACTTAAAAAAGGTAGCAACAGAGGAAAGAAGTATGGAACACAAACAAACAAAAACAAATGATAGAAAAACAAAAGAGAAGAATCAAACTAGATACAAAACTAACAGAAAGCAATTTATAAAATGGCAGTAGGGAACCCACAAGTGTCAATTATTACACTAAATGTAAATGGATTAAACTTACCAATAAAAAGACACAGAGTAGCAGAATGGATTAAAAAAGAAAATCCAACTATATGCTGCCTACAAGAAACACATCTAAGCAACAAGGATAAAAACAAATTCAAAGTGAAAGGCTGGAAAACAATACTCCAAGCAAACAACACCCAAAAAAAAGCAGGTGTAGCAATACTCATATCTAATAATGCTGACTACAAGACAGAAAAAGTACTCAGAGACAAAAATGGTCATTTCATAATGATTAAGGGGAAGTTGAATCAAGAAGACATAACAATCCTTAATATATATGCACCAAACCAAGGAGCACCAAAATATATAAGACAGCTACTTATTGACCTTAAAACAAAAACTAACAAAAATACAATCATACTTGGAGACCTCAATACACCGCTGACGGCTCTAGATCGGTCATCCAAACAGAGAATCAATAAAGATATAGTGGCCTTAAATGAAATACTAGAACACCTGGATATGATAGACATCTACAGGACACTTCATCCCAAAGCGACAGAGTATACATTTTTCTCTAGTGTACATGGAACATTCTCAAGAATTGACCATATGTTGGGCCACAAAGACAATATCAGCAAATTTAGAAACATTGAAATTGTACCAAGCATATTTTCTGATCATAAAGCCTTGAAACTAGAATTCAACTGCAAAAAAGAGGGGGAAAAACCCACAAAAATGTGGAAACTAAACAACATACTTCTAAAAAATGAATGGGTCAAAGAAGAAATAAGTGCAGAAATCAAAAGATATATACAGACAAATGAAAATGAAAATACGACATATCAGAATCTCTGGGATGCAGCAAAAGCAGTAATAAGAGGAAAGTTCATATCACTTCAGGCCTATATGAACAAACAAGAGAGAGCCGAAGTAAACCACTTAACTTCACACCTTAAGGAACTAGAAAAAGAAGAACAAAGACAACCCAAAACCAGCCGAAGAAAGGAGATAATAAAAATCAGAGCAGAAATAAATGAAATAGAGAACAGAAAAACTATAGAAAAAATCAATAAAACAAGGAGCTGGTTCTTTGAAAAGATCAACAAAATTGACAAACCCTTGGCAAGACTCACCAAGGAAAAAAGACACAGGACTCAAATAAATAAAATCCAAAATGAAAGAGGAGAGATCACCACAGACATCATAGATATACAAAGAATTATTGTAGAATACTATGAAAAATTATATGCCACCAAATACAACAATCTAGAAGAAATGGATAAATTCCTAGAACAATACAACCTTCCTAGACTGAGTCATGAAGAAGCAGAAAGCCTAAATAGACCAATCAGCAGGGAGGAAATAGAAAAAACTATTAAAAATCTCCCCAAAAATAAAAGTCCAGGCCCAGACGGTTATACTAGTGAATTCTATCAAACATTCAAAGAAGACTTGGTTCCTATTCTACTCAAAGTCTTCCAAAAAATTGAAGAAGAAGCAATACTTCCAAACACATTTTATGAGGCCAACATAACCCTCATACCAAAACCTGGCAAGGATGGCACAAAGAAAGAAAATTACAAACCAATATCTCTAATGAATACAGATGCTAAAATACTAAACAAAATACTGGCAAACCGAATACAACAACATATTAAAAAAATAATACATCATGATCAAGTGGGATTCATCCCAGAATCTCAAGGATGGTTCAACATACGCAAAACGGTTAACGTAATACACCATATCAACAAAACAAAGAACAAAAACCACATGATCTTATCAATAGATGCAGAAAAGGCTTTTGATAAAATACAACACAATTTTATGTTTAAGACTCTCAACAAAATGGGTATAGAAGGAAAATATCTCAACATGATAAAGGCCATATATGATAAACCATCAGCCAACATCCTATTAAACGGCATAAAACTGAGGACTTTCTACCTTAAATCAGGAACAAGACAGGGTTGTCCACTCTCTCCACTCTTATTCAACGTGGTGCTAGAAGTTCTGGCCAGAGCAATCAGACAAGACAAAGAAATAAAAGGCATCCATATCGGAAAAGAAGAAGTAAAGCTATCACTTTTTGCTGATGATATGATCCTATACATCGAAAACCCGAAGGACTCCACAAAAAGATTATTAGAAACAATAAACCAATACAGTAAGGTCGCAGGATACAAAATTAACATACAAAAGTCCATAGCCTTTCTATATGCCAACAATGAAATATTAGAAAACGAACTCAAAAAAATAATCCCCTTCACGATTGCAACAAAAAAAATAAAATACCTAGGAATAAACATAACAAAGAACATAAAGGACCTATATAATGAAAATTACAAAGCATTGTTAAGGGAAATCGAAAAAGATACAATGAGATGGAAAAATATTCCTTGTTCTTGGATAGGAAGAATAAATATAATCAAAATGGCCATATTACCCAAAGCAATATACAAATTTAATGCAATTCCCATCAAAATCCCTATGAGATTTTTTAAAGAAATGGAACAAAAAATCATCAGATTTATATGGAACTATAAAAAACCCCGAATAGCCAAAACAATCCTAAGGAAAAAGAATGAAGCTGGGGGCATTACAATACCTGGCTTTAAACTATATTATAGGGCCACGATAATCAAAACAGCATGGTATTGGCAAAAAAATAGACACTCAGACCAATGGAACAGAATAGAAAGCCCAGAAATAAAACCACATATATATGGTCAAATAATCTTTGATAAAGGGGCCAACAACACACAATGGAGAAAAGAAAGTCTCTTCAACAAATGGTGTTGGGAAAACTGGAAAGCCACATGCAAAAGAATGAAACTCGACTACAGCCTGTCCCCGTGTACTAAAATTAATTCAAAATGGATCAAAGACCTAAATATAAGACCTGAAACAATAAAGTACATAGAAGAAGACATAGGTACTAAAATCATGGACCTGGGTTTTAAAGAACATTTTATGAACTTGACTCCAATGGCAAGAGAAGTGAAGGCAAAGATAAATGAATGGGACTACATCAGAATTAAAAGTTTTTGCTCAGCAAGAGAAACTGATATCAAAATAAACAGACAGCCAACTATATGGGAACTGATATTTTCAAACGACAGCTCAGATAAGGGCCTAATATCCAAAATTTACAAAGAACTCATAAAACTCAACAACAAACAAACAAACAATCCAATAAAAAAATGGGAAGAGGACATGAACAGACACTTCTCCCAGGAAGAGATACAAATGGCCAACAGATATATGAAAAGATGCTCAGCTTCATTAGTTATTAGAGAAATGCAAATCAAAACTACAATGAGATACCACCTCACTCCTGTTAGATTAGCTATTATCAACAAGACGGGTAATAGCAAATGTTGGAGAGGCTGTGGAGAAAAAGGAACCCTCATTCACTGTTGGTGGGAATGTAAAGTAGTACAACCATTATGGAGGAAAGTATGGTGGTTCCTCAAAAAACTGCAAATAGAACTACCTTATGACCCAGCAATCCCTCTACTGGGTATATACCCCAAAACCTCAGAAACATTGATACGTGAAGACACATGTAGCCCCATGTTCATTGCAGCACTGTTCACAGTGGCCAAGACATGGAAACAACCAAAAATCCCTTCAATAGAAGACTGGATAAAGAAGATGTGGCACATATACACTATGGAATACTACTCAGCCATAAGAAATGATGACATCAGATCATTTACAGCAAAATGGTGGGATCTTGATAACATTATAAGGAGTGAAATAAGCAAATCAGAAAAAAACAAGAACTACATGATTCCATACATTGGTGGAACATAAAAATGAGACTAAGAGACATGGACAAGAGTGTGGTGGTTACCAAGGGTGGGGGGGGGAGGGAGGACATGGGAGGGAGGGAGGGAGAGAGTTAGGGGGAGGGGGAGGGGCACAGAGAACTAGATAGAGGGTGACGGAGGACAATCTGACTTTGGGCGAGGGGTTTGCAACATAATTTGATGACAAAATAACCTAGACATGTTTTCTTTGAATATATGTACCCTGATTTATTAATGTCATCCCATTACCATTAATAAAAATTTATTAAAAAAAAAAAAAAAAGAAACGTTTTTGAGGAATGTATGCAAAGGAGAGCAGGTTTATTCTTCTGAATTTTTGTATCTTAATTGGTACATTTGCTAAGACCTGCCCTGGTTAAATAAGTTTTTTTAAAACTTTTAATTTATTATGTTGACATGGTTTTAAGTGTCCCACTCAATATAACACCCTCTGCCCCCGCATGATGCCCCCATGCCTCTTGCAAAGTCTCTTTCCATTCCCATTTCACTCCCTCTGCCCCTCCCCCTAACTCCCTCCCCCCTTTCTTTCTGGGACTTGCTACCCTGTTGTCTGTATCTATGTGTTAAGTATATATAATTTGGCTGATTCCTTCACCTTCTTTGATCCTGTTCCCTCTTCCTCCTTCCCTCTGACAGCTGTCCATCTGTTCTCTGTGACCCTGCCTCTGTTTCTGTTTTGTTCCTCAGTTTATTGTGTTCATTAGATTTCACATATAATTGAGATCATATTGTATTGGTCTTTCTCTGCCTGGCTTATTTCACTTAGCATAAAAATCTCTAGGTCCATCCATGCTGTTAAAAAAAGTAAGATTTCCTTCTTTTTCATAGCTGCATAGTATTCCGTTGTATATATGTATCATAGCTTTTTTATCCACTCATCCACTGACGGACACTTGTGCTGCTTCCATATCTTATCTACTGCAAACAATGCTGCAGTGAACATGGTGGTTCATATCTGCCTTTGAATTAGTGTTTTGGAATTCTTAGGATATATTCCTAGAAGTGGAATAGCTTGGTCATAAGGCAGTTCCACTTTTAATTTTTTGAGGAGACGCCATACTGTTTTCCACAGTGGCTGCACAAGTCTGCATTCCCATCAGCAATGCAGGAGGGATCCCTTTTCTTCACACCCTCACCAGCACTTGTTGTGTGTTGATTTGAAAATGAGCCATTTTGGCAGGTATGAGGTGGTATCTCATTGTGGTTTTAATTTTCATTTCTCTGATGATTAGTGACTTTGAGCATTTTTTCATATGCCTATTGGCCATCTGTATGTCCTCTTTGGAGAAGAGTCTATTTAGGTCCTTTACCCATTTTTTTAAGTGGATTGTTTTCCTTCCTGGTGTTGAGTTTTAGAAGTTCTCTATAAATTTTGGTTATTAACCCCTTATCAGACGTGTCAGAGAATATGTTCTCCCGTCAAGTGGGTTGTCTTTTTACGTATTTTGTTAATAGTGTCTTCTGTTGTGCAAAAGCTTTTTAGTCTGTCTCAATGAAGGGCAGCACTCCCTTGTTTTTGGTAAGCATCACTGGTCCACAGCGAGGCAACAAGAAATTTGTCTTTTAGGGAAATATTCTACCTGTTCATTTTAATAACAAAATATAGTACCCTCTAAACCAGGGGTCCCCAAACTACGGCCTGCGGGCCGCATGCGGCCCCCTGAGGCCATTTATCCGGCCCCCATCGCACTTCCAGAAGGGTACCTCTTTCATTGGTGGTCAGTGAGAGGAGCATAGTTCCCATTGAAATACTGGTCAGTTTGTTGATTTAAATTTACTTGTTCTTTATTTAAAATATTGTATTTGTTCCCGTTCTGTTTATTTTACTTTAAAATAAGATATGTGCAGTGTGCATAGGGATTTGTTCATAGTTTTCTTTATAGTCCGGCCCTCCAACGGTCTGAGGGACAGTGAACTGGCCCCCTGTGTAAAAAGTTTGGGGACCCCTGCTCTAAACTACACATGCAACAGATATCAAAATCACTTAATTAAAAACGTTCGCTGCCCTTACAACTCTAGTAAAGTGAGTTACGGAGCTGGGAAAGGCACCGCCCAGAACAAAGCAAAGGGGAGGGAGGGGCTGAGAGTGAGACCCGTTGTAGACACTAACTGGGGGGCAGAGGCCACAGAAGAGCCGGTGGGAAACGCTGAGAATGACGCTGGAGCCTCAGACATAGCTGGAAATGCACGTGAAGCACACACCCACAGGTCCAGAAACAGACCTGCCCAGAGGGGCGGAGGAAGGGAAAAGACGAGAGAGAAAGAAACTCCAAAAACGGGAAGAGATGGATGAAAGCAAAACAAGGGCGAAACCACAAGGACACCAAATCGGTTGTGTGTGACTTGAAGCGACAGACCGTTGACTTGGGCTGTGGTCACTAAACTAGCATTTTGACCTGTGAGAGCCGGAAACCTGGCGCTACCTGGGAGCCTGACTTACAAGCAAGCGCCCTGGCTTGTTTTCTCCCATCAGGACACACGCAGGACCCTCCCCCCACCCCCACCCTATCCCCCAAACTTGCAAATGTTTAAAATTTCAAAGAAGAGTCCTGGTGATATGTTATGAGAAAAAACACTGGTCTAGGAGGAAGTAAGTCCCTCCTGGTTTCGGTCTGACAGTGGGGAGGTGTCAGGCCACTTCTGTTTCCCCAAACCTCTGTTTCCTTATCTGTACGTGAGGTCATGGGGGCTACATTGTGTCCATCTCTTTCCATCCCAAATGTTCTACAGTTCTGAGTGCAAACTTCCCATGGAAGTTTCTAGGCTTTGCAGCAGAGGGTGATGTCGTCTACAGATCCCAGAGAAAGCCGTTGGGAGCTAAAGGGACTTTCTAGCAGAACTAGCAAGTTGTGACCTCTAGGATGTAAAGGTTAGTTGTAATTATGAAGGCCCATGCTTTCAACTCACCTGCAGACTGGGGGAACCCGCAAGGAAGATAAAAGATAACACCAAAAAGAATCTTAGTGTTGAGCAGGAAATGGAAGTATTGGTTTGTGTTACAGCCCTCAGGAGACAAGAGGAAGTTTCGTCCCTCTCACATGGCTTTGCTGCTGAAACTGTTTTTGTTTCAAAGAACACACATGCTCTATAATGCATCCTTGTTGTGAAGGAAATGGAGAAATTCAGAAGTAAATAGACCCTGGCCTGTTGGCTCAGAAGATAGAACATGTAGATGTCTTGGGTTCAAACTTTTCTCCTCTCCCCCTCTCTCTCTCTTCTCCTCTAGCAGCCAGTGGCTTGATTGGTTTGAGTGTTGGCCCCAGGCACTGAAGGTAGCTTGTTGCTGCTAGCATTGGGGTGCATATAGGAGTCTGTCTCTCTATCTCCTTCCTCTCACTTAAAAAAAAAAGAAGTGAATGTGATACCTATTGACCTCTGTCCCCCAACTACACGCCCCTCCTCAGGATAAGCACAGAGAATACTGCTGTATCTGTCCTACCCACTCATCCACCTTCATGTGAACACACATCTGCCCGCACGTATGTGCATCTTGTTCATTTTCTGTTGTTTATGTTTGCACAACTTGTTCCTTGACTTCTTTATAAAAATTCCACACACACATAGGCACACAAATGCTCACCACTCAACATTTCCCATACTTTTTTTTTTTTTTTTTTTGTATTTTTCTGAAGCTGGAAACCGGGAGAGACAGTCAGACAGACTCCCGCATGCGCCTGACCGGGATCCACCCGGCACGCCCACCAGGGGGCGACGCTCTGTCCACCAGGAGGCGATGCTCTGCCCCCTCCGGGGCCTTGCTCTGCTGCGACCAGAGCCACTCTAGCGCCTGGGGCAAAGGCCAAGGAGCCATCCCCAGCGCCTGGCCATCTTTGCTCCAATGGAGCCTCGGCTGCGGGAGGGGAAGAGAGAGACAGAGAGGAAGGAGTGGGGGATGGGTGGAGAAGCAGATGGGCGCTTCTCCTGTGTGCCCTGGCTGGGAATTGAACCCGGGACTTCTGCACGCCAGGCCGACGCTCTACCACTGAGCCAACCGGCCAGGGCCTCCCATACTTTTTTTAATCAAAGGGAAAAAATGCTAAAAATACTTTTGAGGACTGTGGGGAAGGGGAGAGCAGTGTTACTCTTTTGACTTTTGCATCCTTTGCTCACATCATTGGTACCAAAACTGGGGCTTCTCCCACACAGAGGTTGCCTTCCCCCATGGCCATTGATCCCTCCTCTCTTGCTGGTGGAACATGGTTCTGTTTAGATATGCAGTGGCCATGAGCTTTGGCGATGGCTGGACCTTTCTCCAGCCCCAGGAGGTGGCTTTGGGTTAGTCTAAGTCAGTAGTTCTCAAGGTTGAGCAGCTTCAGAGTTGTCTGGGAGGCTGGTTAAGTACAGCTTGATGGGCTTCATGCTCAGATTTCCTGATTCTGGTGGGGCCTGAGGATCTGCATTTCTAGCAAGTGTCCAGGTGATACCAACACTGCTTGTACAAGGACTCCACTTTGGTGACCAATTTGCTTGCCAGCGATTGACTTAAGGCTGAACATGTGACACAGTTCTGGACAGTGAACCCTCAAGGACAGACTGCTGTGGGGCACAAGCAGTACTGAATCCTCTGCCAGGTTTGGGGCATGGTGATGGTTAAGCATGTGATGTGCGGAGCTGCTGCAGCCATCTTGCTTCCATGAGGGAAGTAAAGAGAGGGAGGGACCTGGGTTACCAATGGCATTTACTGAGCTACAGGCAAACCAACCCTGGAACCGCCCTATCTTCAGACAACTTGTCATGTGAGATAATAAAATATTTCTTCTCACTTAAGCTGTGTGAGTGGAATTTTCTGGAACTTGTTCCAGAAACCCACCTAACTGATACATATACCCCCCTCTCAGGGCCCAGGGTCCAGCTGACGTAGCCACAGAGCAATTTACCTAAAGCCAGATTTTGGAAAATTTTAAGGTTGTTTCTAATTTTTGTGATTTTCAATGGCACTGTAAAGAGCAACAGTATTTTTAAAAATATCAATTTTGGCATATTTCCAAAGGCCATTTTCTCAGAGGCAAAGTTTCAGTAGGTATATTTATTCCTAAGCTTTTGACATTATTTCCACATAAGAACTGTTTGAATTTACTCTCCACTAGGATGCCTATGAGAATCCATTGAATCACATTCTCTTTCTGAATCTCAGGTAACTCAAACGATGAAAAACGGGGTCTCACATTTTAATTTGCATCTCTTAGACCGTGGGTGAATCCAAATGTTCCCCAGGTCATTTGTTTCCTGTGAGGTGTCTGCACACTCAGGTAGTTGACGTTCATTTGACCAAATGTTTGTGGACATCTCTGTTGATATCCTGGCCCTTGCTTACTTACCAGGATTCTATGTTTTTCTCATTAATTTCTTGTACAATAAAAATACCTCTACGCCTGACCAGGTGGTGGTGCAGTGGATAGAGCGCCGGACTGGGATGCGGAAGGACCCAGGTTCAAGACCCCGAGGTCGCCAGCTTGAGCGCTGGCTCATCTGGCTTGAGCAAAGAGCTCACCAGCTTGGACCCAAGGTCCCTGGCTCCAGCAGGGGGTTGCTCGGTCTGCTGAAGGCCCGCGGTCAAGGCACATGTGAGAAAGCAATCAATGAACAACTAAGAAGTCGCAACGCGCAACAAGAAACCGATGATTGATGCTTCTCATCTCTCTCCGTCCCTATCTCTGCCTCTGTAAAAAAACAAACAAACAAACAAACAAACAATAAAAACCCCTCTATTGGGAGGTGTGTATAATTTTTTTAAATGTTCTCCCCCCCCCAGGTTGCCATTGGTAGTTTATTTTGGTTTGATTTTAGTTTCGTATTATTCAGAAATTTATAAGTTTTATTATGTCCTTTAAATATGATTCTCTCTCTCTCTCTCTCTAAGCTTAGAAATCTTTCTTCCTTTAGGGAATTTGACAAATACTCAGTTATTTTTCTGGGATTTCCATAGACGGCTCACTCTGTGATCCCTGTGAAGTGTACCTGCCCGGACTGAGCACGGTTGTTTGCCTAGCGACCTGCCTTGTCAAGAGAGGCTCATGGGTACTGTCAAGTCCTGGCCCCTTAGCTCCCTACTTTAAAGAAAAAAAAATTGTGGTAAGAAACAAACCCATTAAATTTACCTTCTTTTTTTTTTCTTTACATTTTTATTTTATTTTATTGATTAATTTGAGAAAGGAGAAAGAGAAAGAGAGAGAAAGGGAGCAGGAGCAACTCATAGTAGTTGCTTCTCATACATGCCTTGACTGGGCAAACTCAGGGTTTCGAACTGGCAACCTCAGCATTCCAGGTCCATGTTTTGTCCACTGCACCACCACAGGTCAGACCAAATTTACCTTCTTAGCTGTTTTGAAGTATATAGTCAGTAAGGTTAAGAATATTCACATTGCTGCACGACCCATCTCCAGAGCTTTTTGATCTTGCAAACCCGAAACTCTGTAACCCCTCAACACTAGTTCCCCCCTCCTTTCCTCCGAGTCCTTGGCAACCACCTGTGTGCTTTCTGTTTCTACCATTGTGATACATTGATACTCCCTATGAGTGGATCTGTCCTTTGGTGACTGGCTTGTTTTGCTCAGTACTGGGTCCCTGAGGTTCACCCATGTTGTGGCATTTTCTTGACTCATCTGTTGACGGATATACGGGCTGTTTTTTATATCTTGGCTATTGTGAATAATGCTGCGATGACTGTGGGGGTGCAGGCATCTCTTCCAGCTCCTGCTTTGAATTCTTTTTTGCTCAGGTGACAGCGGTGCGGCTGAGATATTCAGCAGAGGACCGGCACACTGGGTGTAGAGGAAGGCACCAGGAAGACATGTGATGGGCAGAAGGTGCGCTGGGGTGGAGATTCAGGTCTGGATGCTCCGGGTTTGAGGTGTCGGCGGGACACAGGAGGGGCGTGTTCATCACCAGCCGGGTATCCAGATGGGGAAGTTGGGCTAGAACCAGACGCTGAACTACGCTGAGGAAGCTAACGGAAGCCTTCTTCGCTGAGGCCTTCAGGTAGGTCTCTTTTCACAACAACAACTTTGAATAACTTGGAACCTCACTTGCAGTCCTTTGAATATCTTTGTCAGACACATAGTTGCTACTCAGCAGGCAGCAGCTTCCAGCCACAGTGCCTCTTTCTCCTGAGTCTCACCCAGGGCTTCAGGGAGACCCAGGCACAATTATAGCTCAAGAACAAAGAAGGCTGAGTGAGGGGCACAGACTGTAAAAGTTGGGATCTAACTCCTCATTTTCTGCTACCCTATCTAATTCCACCCTCACCACTGAGGGCCCACAGCCAGGCTGCGGATGAGTTCAGCAAGTCTCCACCGCTGATGCCACTGTCCAAGGTCAGCAGTCACTCAAGCAGAGAACAGAGCAAGTGGCTTAAAGCAGAACTATCCCCAGCTCCTCCTTCTGGCTCCTGACCCCACTCTCCCTCTGCTGGTGTTAAAAAACAACTCACATCTTGTGTTTTCTTGAAAACTGGGAACCTTGCCCACTTTGTTTCAACAGAGGGCAGTAGAGAGTCGCAAACAGCCTGCACTTCTCAGCCCAGGAAAAAAACCACACACACAAAAAACAATACAAGTCAATCTGTCATAACATTATCCCAATGTCAAAGTGACCAAAATGTGTCACAACGTCCCTCCTGTGTTCATGAATGGGTGAGATCTCTGTGGAGGCAGGGGGGCTGCCCCCCACCCCCCCAGGAATCAGCCACGCTTGGGTTCCCCCTCCTCTTGCAAACAGCAGTTGAGTTGAGTGCGTTTATGGAAGAGTTTGTAGAGAAAGGGTTGGGTCTTGAAGAATGAGTATGAGTTGGCCAAGATAGCTTTGTTCACAGACAACAGCGTGGGTAAAAACATGGCAAATTTGGGGAACAGCAAGAGAGCTGGGATTGGTGGAGCCCAGGATTGGGGTCGGGAGGACAGTACCAGACACGCTCTCAGAAGCTTAGTATGACATCCCGGAGGGCTTAGATGTCATGGCGAAGGGTTGAACATCGTCCTGAAGTCCTTGAAGGCTTCTGAGCAGGGCAGCCACCTGAGTCAGGCAGTTTGGGTTTTTGATTTTCACTGAGGTGTGTTTTGGTATCAGCAGTCCTTTTAATCTTCGCTAATCAGGTAGGTGTTGTAGGGGAGGAAAAATTTTTCCCTTCTTCATTTCTAGGTTCTGTGGCTGGTCTAATTTTTAAACTGACATGGACAGAAACAGCAGTGAGAGGTTGGGGAAGGGCGTGGACGTACTCCTCAGAGCGAGCCCCACCGGGACCTCAGCTTGGGGCTATTTATCTGGAGGTCTCAGGGGAGAATCCTGATAGGATATTAATCAGCTCTGCAGGTGCGGCCCTTCAGGGTCATGGTCTCTACAGATTGGTCGGCACCAGGGGTCATTAGTTAATGCAGCTGGTCCTGAGGTCAGTCATGGTTTCTCTTGTCTGTGTTTGCTGCCTTTCTGGGCCTGGAGCCGAAACACTGACTGAGGGCTGTTCTTACCTGGATGCAGGTAAGAACCTCATTGTCCTGGGGGCTTAATGTTTAAGGGCTATTCTCTGGCCCCCTTGTTTATTCCCCCTCTAAGGGGGCCTAACCCTCAGGACTAGCAGCACGCCAGGGAGAAAAGCTCAGGTGAGGATCCCGAAAGGCACGCCCCTCAATCTGAAAGGTCTAAACTGCAAGACCAGTGATCTACTAGGGGAGGAAAGGTCACCTTGTGGGCAAGGCTGTTGTTTTACCAGTGTTGCCTGTTGCTAGGCACCTGGGGCTTTCCGTGCTGGTGACCTTCTGTACCTGGCCAGTTGTCCTTGCTGGGCTCATGTCTGTCTGACTGCCAGCCACATTAGGACTTACTATTATCTTATCATTTGCCTTCTGGTTGATGTGTATCTCCACTGTTTCTTGAGGTGTAAAGTTAGGATGTTTCTAGGAATGGTATGTTTTAAATGTCCTCTTCAAAACGGACTATGAGTTGGGCCCCAATTACTTACGATTAGGGGGCTAGGCAAGCAGGGGCCGGTTGCCGTTGTTTCTAAATGTCCTTCTCACCGTAGTTGGGCTTAAAATCTCCCTGTGAGCAAGGTGTTCACAGCTGAGACATGACACTGGTATTTGTTTTCCTGGAGGCCACACTGTTTGAAATGTAAGCCCAATTTTACTGCTGTGAGCATCCTACCCCTTTAGGGTGATGCAGGCCCTGTTCATCGTTCTGTTATGCGTGCCTTACAGCTCACCTGCAGACTTATCTGAACTCAAAGCCCTTTGATCACATACTCTGGCTTCACAACCAATAATCTTGTTATTATTTTTAAAATTTCAGTGAGAAGAGGGGAGGCAGAGAGACAGACTCCTGCATGCACGTGGACTGGGATCTACCCCACTAGGGGTTGATGCTTTGCTCATCTGGGGCGTTGCTCTGTTGCTCAGCAACTGAGCTCTTTTTAGCACCTAAGGCAGAGGCCATGGAGCCATCCTCAGTGCCCCGGGGCCAACTTGCTCCAATAGAGCCATGGCTACAGGAGGAGAAGAGAGAGACAGAGAGAGAGAAAGAGAGAGAGAAAGAAAAGGGGGAGGGGTAGAGAAGCAGATGGGCGCTTCTCCTGTGTGCCCAAACTGGAATCAAACCCAGGACTTGCACACGCAGACCGACGCCCTACCACTGAATCAACCCGCCAGGACCCACAACTAATAATCATTTTCTTCTAAGCACGCACACTTTTCCTAAAGTTTCAGTTCCAGTCGCAGACGTATAGCTCCTTTCTGCTGGGCTTACACAGGTGGAGAACAGGCTGTGTTTGCGCTGTTTCTGCGTCTGCCTTCGAGATCTGTCTTCCCCTTTCTCATGGGAGTTCCTCGCGGCAGAGATCTGTGGTCTCTTCGTGTTTCCTTTCTCCTCCTCCCCCGCACCGACTCTTTCATCAGCATGGAGTCAACTTCATGGGTTGCATGGCGGGTGCATGGGCGCTGGCTTAGTCACCACCTCTGCTCAGCCCCTGCCTGGGCGCCTTCTCCCTGGCTCAGCACCGCGTGCCTTCACCAACCTCGGCATCACTTCCCTCCGGTGCTGATGGTTCAGCATTGCTCCACTTCTGCAATCCCTTCAGTGCAGGGACCGGGGCCAGGGCCCGGGCTCACTGCAGCCGGCTCACCTGGGCTGCTTCTCTGTGGTGTAATCTCTGTCCGAGGCCTCCGCTCAGATGGGAGGCCGCAAGAGCTCACAGACGCTAAAATGGGGGCTCCCACCGCCTCCCTATACAAGACAACTTCTCCCAGTTTCCAGACTGATGAGCAGAGGTCCCCTAGAGACTGTTCTATGAAGCTCCTGCCCCAGCCACAGAGCTGTCTTTGCTGTTCAGACCTTCACTCAACTGCTCTGGGCAGAGGAGCTCTCCCGTCCTGTAGGACCTGTCCTTTCCTGGCAGTCTGTCCCTCAGTGCACAAGAGGAATGAATGTTGGAAGCCTGGGGTTGACAAGATTCGTTCCCAACTGGGTCTGGATCCACCACATGTCTCTCTGTTGCTGACCCCTCAGCCTCTAGTGCTCCTTCTCGGAGACCTGACTGACTAACTAACTAACTAGGGGGCTTGCCTCCAGGCTCTTCTGCATTCTCCCCGGGTGACGGCAGCCTCTCCCCTCTGGGAACAGCACCTGTTTTGGATAGCACTTGGGGTAACCTATCTCCCCCCCATCCCTGACAGGTGCTGGAAGATTGGTCACCCTCACTCTAGTAATTATGATTGAATAGAACAGACAATTTGCAGCCTGAACTGGGTAGAATTGGAAATGAGTAAGTGCTTATGTTCATTCACATGTATGTTAACAAACAGGAAGAGCTCTTAAACAACACCTGTTGGCAAAACAACAAGCAAATGAATGAATGGAACAGAATAGAGAGCCCAGAAATAGACCCACAAAAATATAGTCAACTGATCTCTGACAAGGAGCAAAGGCAGCACAATAGAGAAAAGGTAGTTTTTTAAAAAATACTGTAAATGGCTAGAACCACTGGACCTCTATGTGCAAAAAAACTACCCCCCCCCCAAAAAAAACAATCCTAATAAAAGAAACCTAGAGGACCTTGGAGATTATGATGGTGTCTAGATATAGCAGCAGAAATATGATCCATGAGAGAAATAATGACTCAACTGCACTTCATTAAAATTAAAAACGTCTGCTCTGTAAAACACTGTCAAGAGAACGAGAAGACAAGCCACACAGGCTGGGAGAAAATACCCGCAAAAGTCGCATCTAATAAAGATCAGCCCACTTAACTGAGGTCTGGAAAAGCACGGTGCCTGAGACCACACAGTGGCAAAGCTGGGTCTAAGGTCAGGTCTCTAGATGTCCATCCATGGACACGTGAACAAAGAGAGTGGTGCACGTGCACAGTGGAATATTGGGCCACAATAAAAAAGAATAGTATCTTGCCCTGGCTGGTTGGCTCAGCGGTAGAGCATCGGCCTGGCATATGGAAGTTCCAGGTTTGATTTCCGGTCAGGGCACACAGGAGAAGCGCCTATCTGCTTCTCCACCCTTCTCCTTCTCCTTTCTCTCTATCTCTCTCTTCCTGTCCCACAGCCCAAGACTCCATGGGAGCAAAGTTGGCCTGAGCACTGAGGATGGCTCCATGGCTTTCGCTTCAGATGCTAGAATGGCTCCGGTTGCAGTAGCACGACACCCCAGATGGGCAGAGCATCGCCCCCTACTGGGCTTGCCTGGTGGATCCAGGTCGAGCGCATGCGGCAGTCTGTCTTTCTGCCCCCCCTTCTCACTTCACAAAAATACAAAAAAAAAAAAAAGAAAGAAAGAAAGAAAAGAATGGAATCTTGCCATGTACTTGACAACACGGAATGGACCAAGACACCAAGATAGTGTTATGCTCTGTGAAATACGTCAGAGAAAGACAACTACCATAGGGTTTCACCATACTTGTGAAGTCTGAAGACACAAACTAACAAAATCAAACAGAACAGATTCATAGAAACAGAGACCAAAGGGATGGTTGCCAGAGGGGAGCGGGTGGGAGGTATACAAAAAAGACTAAGGGGAATGTAGTCCGAAATGCTTTGACAGATGATTATTAGAATTAGTGGGGTGATCACAATGTGAGGTATAAAAATGTCAAAGCACTATGTCATGTACCTGAAACTAATGTAACCAATATAATGTTGTATACCAACTATACTTAAATTTAAATAAATAAATAAATAAATAAATCAGCTGTCATCTCTTTCTTCCTCACCTAGGTTTTCAGAGACCCACTTCCCTTTGCCATGGGTCTCTGCTTCCTGGGACATGGCCCTTCTCTCTCATATTATTTCTCCCTCCTCTCATCAAAACTTGGCACTCTCTGCCTGACCAGGCAGTGACGCAGTGGATAGAGCATCAGACTGGGATGTGGAAGACCCAGGTTCAAGACCAAGATCGCCAGCTTGAGTGCGGGCTCATCTGGTTTGAGCAAGGCTCACCAGCTTGAGCCCAAGGTGGCAGGCTTGAGCAAGGGTTCACTCAGTCTGCTGTACCCCCCTGGTCAACGCACATGTGAGAAAGTAATGGTGCCGCAAAGAAGAATTGATGCTTCTCATCTCTCCCTTCCTGCTGCCTGTCTGTTTTGTCCCTCTCTCTGACTCTGTCTTTGTCACAAAATAAAAACAAAACTTGGCACTCTGCAGGCCCTGAGAAAGAGTGGTGAACTAATCCACACTCTGAAGTTGATGGTCACAGAGCTCAGTGTATTCGCATTTCTGAAAAGGTTGTTCAAGGTGACAATGCATTCATACAAAGACAAAGACATGAATTCCCCTGAGGATGTCTGTGGCTAGCAGGGTGAAGCAGGTGGCAGACCTGTCTGAATGTCTGAAGCCCTTCACCTCCATTGATCCTCTGTTCTCTTCTCCTCTGTGGCTGCCTTCCTGCCCCGACTTCCTGCTCCTTTGCGGTCAACAGCTGATTGTAGCTCTAGGGTGGCTCAGCTCTTGGGGAAGAGGCAGGAAGGAGGAAATCCTAGAGCAGACTGATAAAACAATCACGGAGAGAAACAACACCCAAACCAGCAGAAAAAAAAGAGAAAGGAGCACCTTCTGAAGCAAGTGGCTGGACTCCAGAGCCCAGAGCTGGAGCCATCTGAGTTGGTAACAAGTGTCCACCCTTCTCAAAGTGGGTCCTAAACACTGTCCCCACTAGAAGCAGTGGGCCAGAGTCTCCTAGTCTTTTTTTTGGGGTTTTTTTTTTTTTTTTTTGTATTTTTCTGAAGCTGGAAACGGGGAGACACAGTCAGACAGACTCCTGCATGCGCCCGACCGGGATCCACCCTGCACGCCCACCAGGGGCGACGCTCTGCCCACCAGGGGGCGATGCTCTGCCCCTCCAAGGGGTCGCTCTGTTGCTACCAGAGCCACTCTAGCGCCTGGGGCAGAGGCCAAGGAGCCATCCCCAGCGCCCGGGCCGTCTTTGCTCCAATGGAGCCTTGGCTGCAGGAGGGGAAGAGACAGAGAGGAAGGGGGGGGGGTGGAGAAGCAAATGGGTGCTTCTCCTATGTGCCCTGGCTGGGAATTGAACCCGGGTCCCCCGCACACCAGGCCGACGCTCTACTGCTGAGCCAACCGGCCAGGGCCGAGTCTCCTAGTCTTTAATGACAACAAACACTAAATTTATATGCTGGGTTTTGTGTTAAGAATTGTTACCTGGCCCTGTCTCTTAGGCCTGGTGTAACTTTTTTGTCCTTCCTACCTATAAAAGTCTCTCATTTTGCATAGCTCCTCAGAGCCGGACTGAATGTTGCTTGATTCATGAATCATTGGATAGAGCCAGTAATTTTTTTTTTTTAAGGGAGAGGAGAGGAGACAGAGACAGATTCCCACATGCGCCTGACCAGGATCCACCAGACCACCCCGACTGGGGCTGATGCTCTGTCCATCTGGGGCCATGCTCGCAACTGAGCTATTTTTAGCGCTTAAGGTAGAGGCTCCATGGCGCCATCCTCAACACACCTGGGGCTGATGTGCTCAAACCAATGGAGCCACTGGCTGCCAGAGGGGAAGAGCGAGAGAAAAAAAAGAGAAGGGGCAGGGGGATGGGGGAGAAGCAGATGGTCACTTCTGCTGTGTGCCCTGACCGGGAATCGAACCTGGGACTTCAAGGTGGATGGTCTATCACTGAGCCAACTGGCCAGGGCTAAAACCAGTAAGATCTTTAAAGTTTACTTGGTTGAATTTGTTTTTAACAGCATTATTCATAAGTTTTGTCAATTAATCTTCACAGCAACATCTTAAGGTGAGTACTCGTGTAATCTCCACTTTAAGACGGAGACACAGGGCTTAGAAAGGATGAAGAGAGTGTCTCAGGTGACACTGCAGGTAAGAGAGGAGGCCTTTGACCCTGTCTCCAAACTCCTGCTCTTCCCCACTGGGCTTTCCTGAGTTTTGAATTTCTCATTTCTTTCCTTTCTCCTGTTGTACACATTTAAAATCAAGCCATTCCTTTCAAAAAATTCTCCTATTTCTCTGGCACATTTCAGTTTTCAATAATTAGCGTGTCCCATGGTTATAACTGTCTCCCTTGAGAAACATCTCCTTGTGTTTTTGATTAGTGCTGTTCTTTCTTCAGTCTTCCCAGCTGCCTTGGAAAAGAGAGACTCCTATTTCTCTTTTGGTTCAAGATGGCCAAAGGAAAATAACTTTTCTTCTACCCTCGTAGGGTCTTGGTTGAGAACCCCCAATAAAAGACAGATTTAAAAAAACGGAATTTAAACAACATGTATTCCTTCTGGATCCGTGGGAGATCCCCAGGAAAACCACGTAACTACCCCCAAATGGCCCAAACCCCGCCACTTTAAATACTCTCTTCAGCTAAAGACAAAAGAAAGTGGGGTTTTTTTGCAGGGTGTGGGGCAGTTTTGGGAGGTTATCAGGAAAAGCGGCAAAGGGTAAAGCTGTTACGCTGGCTTAAGTCTGAGCCTTTTTCCTGGACAAGCAGTTTCTTGTTATTCACAGTCATCCTGACTCAGAGGGAGATGTCCTCACAAATTTTCCTTGTAAATGTCCCTTACAACAAGTGTCCGGAGCCTCCCTGTGTCTGCTGTTCCTTAGAAATAATTATGCCAAAGAAGCATATTCTGGGTCAGCATATCCTGTGCCCCTGGCAGCCTGTCATGAGCGGCTCACTTGGCTTTCCCAGCAGTGCCACTGTGCCCTCTACACCCATTGAAACAATTTCCTTCCTGGGCTTCCGCCTTCTAAGAAAAAGTCTTTGCCCAACCCCTGCTGGGGACTGCTCTCTGACCACTTCCGTTTGGCACTGCCCAACTGGGGTTCAGTTTTGCTCAGATGAACTCCTAAAAATTGTTACTGTAGCTCGATTTATCCTAAAGTCTCTTAACCTGCAAAGGAGGGTGACACAAGTCACCTTGGAGGGGTCAGAGATAACACACGTCAGGTGCCTCCTCCCAACAAGCACTCACTCCTGGGCCCACACAGGTGCTGTTAGTGTGGGTCCTTTAGTGTATTTGCTGCTCTGGGCTTTTATTTAATCAAATGACGAAAATGAAGAAATATCAAAGAGCGCGTTTGATGTTCTTCATTCAAAGGATAGCCGTCCATGGATGGGTTAGTGGGTGGGGGGCACAGAGCCTCTTGTGCCGTGGAGCCCTCTTCCCAAGGGATTTGGGTTAAAATCAGTGAGTTGGAAGAGGTAACAAGAACACAGGCCTGACTGGCCAGCAGGCGCTGTTTCTCGGGCAGGACGCGTTTGACGCTGAGGTGGCCGCCTGTGATTGGTGTACATCAGGTCTCTGGGCAGGTGTTTCCTCTGAGAACAGCTGCCTTGGTTTAGATTTGCGGTGTGGGCTGGGCCGCTGGCGCTGCCTGCGTTCTGTGGGTTCTGATGTGTGGTGTGAGTGAACTGTATCAACCCACTGCTCCCCTGCCTTCAATCAATGCTCAGAGTGGTGACAAAACATGAAGGTATTAGTGCCGCTCTGATCTGCCACTTCCTGCTGATGTTGGACTTGGGTTGAATCTCCGACTGGAATTTACAGGTTAGGATACCAGGGTCTCTTGGTCCATTACCTGGTTGTGTTCTTCATTCCTAGATCATTCGTCAGGTTACCAGCGGCGGCAGGTGTTCATTTAAAGCTTTTGAAAGGGTGCAGCACACCAGGAAGACCATTAGAATGACCACACATGGAATAACACCCCCCCCCCCGTTTGGAGGACAACCCAAAGCCACAGTTCCCCTGACCCAGACCAGCTTGGATCAGAGAGGTCAATAAAGACCCTGTTGAAAAGTCACTCTCTTAAGCCAAATGCCTTATTCAATGGTCTTTTGTAGCCGAGTCCCAGCTTCCCCAGAACTACAAATTCCAGACACTGAGTGGTGTTTTCCATGGCTCAGACACCCCCCCTACTTAGCTAGAAGACGCCCAAGGGCTTGCCTTTCACCAGAACAACCTTGGCTGGAGAATCTAGGGATTTTTGGGGGGCAACTATACTGCTCTACTCACTCCTAGCCAGAGGAGTAAGGACCTGCCAGGCGACCTCTGAATCATGAGTACCTCCTGGTAATTCCCACCAGAGTCTGTAATATAGGTTGAGAGGTGCAGCCCAATGCAACGCCTTGGCTTGGGTGTGGACAGTTAGCTTAGACCATGGCTCCCGCCATTTCCCATCTCTTTAGACACCGAGCTCCCCATGCACAAAGGGGCACTAGCTAGTTCTGCACAGATGAAGACGGACCCAGGCAGTGCCACCCAAACAGGTGGTGCTGGCTGTAGGAGCCGGAGGGCAGGGTGGTCCACCAGGGCTTAGAATCGGAAAGATGGCAGCCCTGGAGGTTGGCGAGACCCCACGGGCACTCTTGTTCTGGTGTCTCTTCCTATTGGTTGATAATTGGAGGCCGGGAGAGTGTATGGCAGAGTCAGGCTCAGGGTCAGGGAGTCTGAAATAATAGAAAAGGCCTTCACTTGGCCCAGAGAAACTGAGGCACTGGAAATCAGGGAGGTGTTTGTAACAGGGAGAATTACGGGGTCACAGCATCATGGACCAAGCGGGGTGTCTGGTGGCCAAACGAATAATCAGGCAGGCTCACCCTTGCCCGGGAGCCGTGTAGTCACAGGTGGTGGCGCTACCTGTCCAAGCGGCAGAGAGGAGGAAGCACGCGGAGGAGGGTCCCAAGCAGGACTCCTGCTCCAACGTCGTGGCTGGAAGAGTCTGCCTCAGATATCTGCTCCTCCCATCCTGGTCACCTGGACTCTGAGGTCTCCAGAGTTTGTGGAGAACAGGATGTCAGGTAGCGCCCTCTTCAGTTGTGACCTCTGAACCCCAGGCCGCCACCTTGTCATCGGGCAGCTGTGTGGGTGGTTGAGTTCTCGGTTGGGGTCTTTGCCTGAGTCTCACGTTGGCAGACATCAGAGTAAAACAAGAATTGCCCATCAATGACTAACTTAAAAATGCCCATCGAGAAAGGTCTGAGTTTTTTCACTTCAATCAAATGAGGACTACAGGTTGGTGGATTGGAGGGTGGCTGGATGGGGCTGGTCCCCAAGCCTGTGGCTGTGGACTGGGGCTGTTGAGGGTCCTGAAGACCTCAGTTCTGGTGACATGTCCTGGAGTGTCACAGCATGCTTCCTGGGGGGGGGGGAGCACCTGGGAGACAGCCCCAGGGTAGAAGCAGATTGAGGCGTGGTCTGGGGGGCCATGGGCAAACAACTGATGACAAGGACTAGGACAGAAAGCAAGAGAAGAGGCGAGCGTTCAGTGGGTGCCCACCACGCATGCATGAGGCGCCTCGCTAGCATCCAACCCTCTTTATTTTCTGCAGTCCCTAGTGCAGTGCTTCTCAGCCAGAGGTACATGTCTGTGTTCACAGCTGGGGTGTCACTGGCATTCAGAGGCCAAAGTGCTGCTCAACAACCAACAAGGTGCAGACTCCAGTGAGCATTGGTCCCCAGATGTCAGGAGCACTGAGGTCAGGGAAGCCTTCTTGGATGGTCTACATTTGTCCAGGTGAGGAACCCGAAGTCCAAGCAGCTGTCTGCTGTCCGTGCCCGATGTGTGCAGCGCCAGAGCTGACCCCGTGCATCTGCTGCCATGATGCAGACAGGACACGCTGGGGCTCAGGTGTTTGATAAGTGAGTGAGTGAGAGGGACCATGGAGGAGGGAGGGACAGTGAGTGTCCTCTGGCCCTGACACACCTCCAACCTGGTCCCACACCCTAGAAGGGAGTCAGGGATGATGGCAGTGAAGGCTAGCCTGGAGTAGTGGGTGGTCTCCAGCCTCCACTAATTTCAGGAAGGGTCTGTCCCTGTGTCTGGACCTCCCGTGGGATGAGAAACACGAACAAGAGGGCCACACTCTCCAGAAGCACCTTCTCTGAACAGGTGCAGGCAGATAGGAGGTACCCAGCTGCATCCGGCGACCATCCCCTCCTCGTCCCAGAGGCTGAGCCCAGCTGTGGCCCCAGAGGGAGAGGAGGAAGTTCTTCCCCAGTTTCTAAAATTTTGGTGAATTTGGAGCTGGGCTGAACTTACAGCCAGATTCTGGGAAGCCTGGAGTCTTCAGGGAGGGAGCAGTGGAGAGGAAAGGGGTGGGAGGGAGGAGCCTGGGCTAAAACAACACTTCTCACTTCCGCTTTTGGACTTCAGAGCCCTCTGTCCTCAGGGGTACAGCCTGTGAACCTTGCAGAGGAACCTGCGCTGGCCGCGCTGGTGCCCTGGGCCCGTGGGAAGCTCTAGGGGTGATGGAGATCCCCTCAGTCCTGCCCCTCCCTGCTGCAGCCAGTGACAGGGCTGGGTGCCTGCCCTACCATCCTTGGGGCCACATGCTACTGTGGACAGCTCTGCTATTTCTGGGTGAGTCGGGGTCCCAGGAGGGACAGAGGAGAAAGGACGGGCCGCTGTGCCACCTTGGTCGGGGCTGAGCTTGGGCAGGTGTTGGGGTGGTGTGGGAAACTTGTTCGAAGAATCAGGCTGATGGAGATTGAACTCTTGACAGTCTGCTGCCCATGGCCAATGATGCCAGTGGCCAAGTTTGGGGGTTGAAAAATGCCTTTTGCCTAATGTCACTGGGCACCCAGGTGTCTCATGCTTTGAGGAAAGTCTGGTGACCTGGGCTTGGAGGACTTGGGTGCTCGGCTGTTTTCCTTCCTTACAAATGTGTGTTTCTCAGGGACCACATCTCTGGGAGGGAGGCTAACATGCTCTGAGACAGGGGAGGAAGCTAGGACATACCAGGGCCAGTGGTCATTCTCTGCACCCCTGAAACCACTTCAGTCACAAAAACTTCTTCCCTTCCTTGGGGGGAAGCACAGAAGAGCCTGGGCGTCCAGGCGCTGCGCTGGAGACACCCCACTTGGACGGTTCTGTAACCACTGTGTGGGACCAGGGAGGTCACGCCTGCTCGCACTGCACACACACAGGGTCCCACCCTAGCCAGGCAGGAAGACAGGGTCCCTCAGCGGTTGGGCCAGGAAGTGCTCGGTGGGAGGAAGAGTCCAGCGCAGGCCACCTAGGGGACCCTGCTGCCAGGATGGTCCCCAAGCCCAGTTCCTGGAGCGGCCACTTCACCGACCTCAGGGCGGCCCCAGAGGAAGACACATAGTGCTGCCCAGGGTCTGTGTGTGGCTACCCTCCCATAGGGACACTCAGGCCTGGCGAGGTGACTGGCTGCTCTGCCTGTCAGCTGGGCAGGACTGTTGGGGAGACATGTGGCATCTTCTTTCATTTGTCCTTTTGCTATGTCACCCAGGACCTGTCCCATCTTGTCTACCCTTATCTGGGCCACCTCACTTAGATCTTCATCGCTCAGTAACTCAGTTCTTACAGCATCTCTGGCCCGGTCTCAGCTGTTTTTGACTCCTCTTCCCTGAATCTGTGCTGTGCATGGAGGTCGTGACATTGTCAGGCCGTGGCTGAGTCACACTGGCCTTCCGGTGCCTCTGCCTCTTTGTGGTGCCTGCTTGCTGAAGCTCCAATTCCACCCTCCCTCCCAACCCTGCCCCCCTGGGCTCGGTGAGTATCCCTGCAGCCCAGCAGTGTCCCTGCTCTTTCTGCTTCTCAGAGGCCACAAGTGGCCTTGTTTAAACATGAAATAAATGCGACGTGCAGGCTCTGTTCTAGGGGTTCAGGGGCGAACAAGACAGCCAGCCTCCCTGACCACCACACTGGCCTCTGTCATGACTGTGTTGAGTGTGAGCACGTGTCGTGTTCAGGATGGTCTGTGGAGGGCAGAAATGGCCGGCCGCTTGTCTCTGCTTCCTCCTCTCTTCTTTGTGTCTCCTCCTCCTCTGTCCCTCTGTCCTTAGCTGCTCACCTCAGCACTGACCCCCTGCCCATCCTGCATGCTCTGGGTTTCAGCTGTCCCTTCTCTGTCAGCTGCCCAACCGGTCATGCCTTCTGCCGAGGACAATTTCACATTTCCACCTGCTGCTGGGACACCTCCAAACTGATTCTCCAGCTCAGAAACAGTCGTATTCAAGGTCCAGCTGACTACCTTCCCCTTCGCCATCCCCACACCTCACCAAGCGGCAGCGCCTCTTAGCTGTCTCCAGTTCTGCCTCTTAAACCCTCGCAGGTCCGAGCCCTCTTCCCCCTCCCTGTCATCACCACAGCATTGGGCTGTCCATCTCCCACCGTGTGATTTCCAGAGCACAGGCAACAGCATCAGCGTGGCCACGGCCCTGCCCAGGCTTATATCCTACCCAGGGGTAGACATAACAGGCAGACACAGAGGTGCAGACGTAAACTGGAAAGGGCTATGAGGCGTGAACAGGGTGGCCCCATAGGCAGGGCTGCTGTAGGGAGACGGGAGGGCAGCCTCCCTGATCAAGACGACCTGGGTTTCCCAAGGAGGCCTCCGGGAAACCAAGGTCTTAAGCCAGGGGTTGGGGACCTATGGCTCGTGAGCCAGATGTGGCTCTTTTGATGGCTGCATCTGGCTCGCAGACAAATCTTTAATAAAAAAATAATAACGTTAAAAATATAAAATATTCTCATGTATTACAATCCATTCATTTCCTACCTCTCATGTTCATGGTTGCGGGTGGCTGGAGCCAATCACAGCTGTCCTCTGGGACAACACCAAGTTTTTATTGGGATAATGCATAATGTACACGGGTGGTTGTATGGCTCTCATGGAATTACATTTTAAAATATGTGGCGTTCATGGCTCTCTCAGCCAAAAAGGTTCCCGACCCCTGTCTTAAGTGATAAAGACGTCGCCCCTGGAAGACATCGAGGAAGCAGGTTCAGAGTGGTGGGGTCAAACACAGAAAGAAGTCCAAGTTCGTGGCTGGTGTCCCTGGAGCTCAGTGTGTAGGGAGGGAGCTTAGAGTGCAGGTGTGGCCCTGTGAGTGCTGTTCTGTGAGCAAAGGAAGGCCACCCCACGTTCATACGCAGGGGGCGATATTGTCTCATTTCATAGGTTTAAAAGAACTCTCGCTTCTCTGTGGGAAATGGGTTGTGGGGGACACCAAATACCTAGGGGGGCAAGTTGGGAGGTGGCAGGAGGCTGGCAGGGGCTCAGGCTAACATGGCGGTGCTTGTGGGCATCTAAGTTGGTGGCGGCCTCAGAGTCAACAAGACCCAGTGATGTGAAGAGGGTGGGTCTGGGGGGGGAAGAATAGAAGAGATGTCAGCTTCCAGGATGGAGAGACTGGGTACCTGGGGACACCCTGAGCAGGGAGACTGAGAGAGAGATGGACAGACTGGAGGACTTGAGTGGATGGGCAGGACAAAGAGTGGAACAGTGACCAGGAGGAGGCACGGGGGTGGCTTACGTAGACAATTCTGGAGAAATCCAGCTGCGATGGGAGCAGAGAAATGAGTTTGAAATGACAGGAGAGGTTCTCTTTAGGAGAGATCCTGAGTATACTTACGTTGATGGGAAAGGGGCCACTGAGAAGGGGACCCCAGGCACACAGGGATGAGGAGGGGATTGGCCCCCGAGAGAGATGGCGAGGGGACACTGTCCAGTAGGGAGCAAGGGAGGAAGAGGGCAGAGATGCAGGCGGCTGTCGACTTGGCTGGGAAGGTGAGAGGTGTCCTGATGGGACTGGAGAGGACAGGAGAGTAGGGAGTGGGGGAGGCACGCAGGTCCCCCCCAAGAGAGGCAGGGCCTGTGCACCAGAGAAAAGTGTCAGAACGGCAGCTACTGTCCTTGGGAACGTGGTGACCATAAGTCTGCAGAGTCACCAATCTGCCTGCTCAGGAACGCTCAGCTGAACAGGAGCCGGTTGGGGCGCCACCGGGGAATGGAGGTGATTATTTACGGTGCTGAACGACTCTGCTTTCTCTTTCACAGCTCCTGCCACTACCGCCGGGACCCCTGGTAAGTCCTGGCCCCTTCTGCCTCCCCAGCTGCCCTCTCCCTCTGCTCCCAGGTCCTGCCTGCAGGGGCTCGACATCACCAGGTAGAACAGGGAAGGGTCACTGCTCCCTCCCCCCAGGCAGCAGGGCTGGGCAGCCAGGTGCACAGGTGCGTCAGCCCTCTGGTCCCATGCTAGGGACATGGGTACATGGCACAGATATTGTCACAGATAACTCTGCCTTCTCTCTCCATCACCTACCTCTCTGCAAATGCAATTAATTCTACCCTAAAAAGAACCGAGGCAATTTTAGTTTCAGCCATGTGTTGATAAATCCTCTACTTTGCATGTAGCTGAGGGCTTCGGGGTCCTGGACAGGAACAGGAAAGAACCCACAGGCGGCAGCTCAGGGCAGTGAACTGTGCGGGGCGCCTCTTTCTTGAAACCACAAATCACCACTTCCAGGACGGCAGGGTGGGCTCTCCCAGGGGCCTGAACCTGGGGATCCCTGCACTGGACGCTGGCCTTCCTCCCTCTTTCCCTGTCCTTCTGTGCTTGGGAGTGAGGACAGTCTGTTCTAAGCGGTAAAGAAGGATGTGTGGTCGGAACAGAAACCGGGCATCTGGCTGTCGTGCCGATGCCTCCTTCTTCATCCAGCTCTGGAAAGAGGTTTCCTTCTGAGTCCAAGTGCCTCAGTTTATAGGGGCAAAAAATGGGTCCCCACAAGGGATATGTGTGTGTGTGACAGAGAGAGAGAGAGAGAGAGAGAGAGAGAGAGAGAGAGAGAGAGAGAGAGGGAGGAGAGGGGGACCTGCTTAGGGCACCTGGTGCAGTTGCACCTGTCTTTCTAGAGTGAGTGCCCTCCTGTCTCTCCCGAGGGACAGTCATGCTCCCTGCGGAGTAGCAGGCCTGGCCTTCAGTCTCAGACAGTTCTGGGCTGGTTCTACCCCTGGTGTCTGCTACAGGACCACAGGGGCTGCACCGTCTGCGATTGAGGCCCACATGGGTTTCCATTCCCTTATGCTCCTCTCTCTGCACCCCCCAGCACAATTCCCGAAGGCCGTGGTGAGCCTGGAGCCCCCCTGGTTCAACGTGCTCCAGGAAGACAATGTGACTCTGAACTGCCTGGGGGCCCACAGCCCTGGGGACCGCTCCACCCAGTGGTTTCATAATGGGATCATCATCCCGAACCGGGTCCAGCCCAGCTACAGCTTCAAGGCCAGCCTCAGTGACCAGGGCAACTACAGCTGCCAGACAAACCAGACCAACCTCAGCGACCCTGTGTATCTGAATGTGACTGCCGGTCAGTGAAGGAGGCCCTGGGCGGGTCTGGGAAGACAAGGACGTGAAGTCTGACACAGCAGAGGGTTTTAGGGTGGGGGCTGGGGGATGGAGGGCGTGGCTGTGTCCTGGAGCATGGCTGGGAGCTGTTTGAAGCATTTTTCGCCCAGTCATTTCCCTTCTCACCACCCCAGCTTTGCCTCCATATGTGACATCTCTGTCCTGATTGAGCAAGGAGGTGACACAGTCACAAACAGCCACTGGGGGTGTGTGTGGGGGTTAAGCAGAGGGAAGTCCCACTTCACAGAACCCACTCTTCTGGCAGAGGCAGGCGCACAGCTGAGTCCCAGCCTGGCCCTTACCAGCTGCGGAAACACCACGGGTTCCTCGCCTGAGTCTCAGTTTCCCCCCCCTTGCTCAGTGGAAGTGCTGACCCCCCACCAGGTTCAGGTCCTGCCCCCTGCCCTCCATGTACCTTGCAGTGAAAGTTGGGCTTCCACCACCTTTGCATTTCGGGTCCTGACCCAGGCAGGCTCTGCAGATGTCTGCTGACCAGGTGGACGCTCTCACCCTGCTCCTGGCTAATGTAGTTCCCTGTGCAGTGCAGTCATGCTGGGTGCTGTCACCTGGCCCCCTTGCCTTGGCTCATGTCCGGATCTACCTCAAAAGTGGACAGTAGGCCAAGCAGGTGCTCGCCCCCTCAGCCCAGCAGGCCTGGAGGGGAGGAGGTGAAGGGACCCACTGAGATAGCTGAGTCCCCGCCGACAGCCACACCAGGCAATGAACCACCAGCCCATGAGGTGGATGCCCCCTGGAGGACTTGGTGCCCCAGGGCCTCCTGAAGTTCAGGTCCCCTGAGTGTTCCAGCACAAGGACAGCTCACATGTCACATGTGCACAGGGTGTAGGGCTGGCTCTACGTGGGCATTGCCCTTCAATTCATGTGGTGGTGGTGCCCCGTTTCCCAGTAGCAGCAGATCACCCCCCCTGCCCCCGGCATCTGCCCACCCCATGAGCCATCAGCCTTTCAGCTGATCCAGAGTGGGAGCTCTCTTAGCATGACCCTCTGACCCAATCTGTGTGGCCGGATCACCCCTCCCCAGCCCTCAGCCAGCCCCAGGCTCACACTGTCTAAGACCACAGCTGGAAAACCTATTGCAAGCAAACCGGACCCTGGTCCTCCCAACTTGTCCCAATGCCTATGGGGGCAGAGGCCATTGTCCCTCAGGAGCTTCTTCGCAATCAGTCTCTGGGAGTGCAGGCAGCAGCAGGGCAGGGGAAGAACTGGGCCGTGGGGAGCCACAGCCTCAGCCCAGTCTTGACCTCCTGTGTCTCTGCCTCTCCCAGGCCTCCAGCTGGGCCCTTGCTGTGGCTCAGTCTTCCTCAGGAGCCTCAAGCCAGGCCCCCCACCTTCGTCAGGCTGAGGGAGGCAGTGAGAACAGCACCCCAGGGTTCATGAGTTCGCGGGGAGGTGGCCAACACCTGGTGTTTGAGTCCATTGCCTTCCTCAGGAGTGGGTGGTGGTGGGCGCTGCCCCAGGAACCACATGAGAGAGCTGACACCCTGGCCTGCAGCCCAAATAGGGGCTGTGAGCAGAGTGGTCAGCAGGACGTGGGTGTGGCCCTCACACAGGAAGGTGCACCTGTGCCACCCGTACACGGGTCCAGTCCCATTGCCTGATTTAGCAACAGCATGGCCATCCCAGTGCTGACAGGCTGGCTGTCCCTCAGCCACCACCGCCAGGTCCCTGCTGCCCCCTATGCACAGTCTCTGCCCCAGCAGGGCAGACCCAGCCACTGGCTGTCAGACAGCAGGCTGTCCCCACGTTGAGTCAGTGTGGGCTGCCCAGGCACCTCCAGTAGCAGAGAGAAGGCTGGGCCAGCACCCGGCGGGGATGCTGACACCCCAGCCAGGAACTGGCAGCCGTGTCCCTGCCCACAAGCACCACCAGTTCACTAGCCACAATGTCCAGACAAATGGATGACTCAACCACCATCACCCCTCCCTGGCTGCTGGGAAGCCCCAATGGTCACCCACATCACTGAAGGCTTTTGTATCCAAGAAAGAGCAGAACTGGAGAGAGAAGTTGCTATAGAGTGAGCAGGGCTGGGTGAGAGTCAGTCAGGGGCCCTCGGGGGAGAGGGGACAGCCCATCTGTCAAGCAGGCAAGAGGTGAGTGTCCTGAATCACGAGCAGCTTCGTGCTTCCGAGAAGTTCTATTCTGTGAGCTGCCCCAGAACAATCAACATGAGCTGTGGCCACCGGTTCTGGCTGAAGAGAGAAAAGATGAGAGGGTCTCAAGAAGCCAACGGTACTCGTCCACCAGGGACCCTGCCCCAGCTGATGTGGCTGTGCCGAGACCCAGGACAAATGTCCTGTGGTTGAGGATTCTAGCTGGGCTTCAGGGAACACCAGCTGTGAAGATATCCTCTCTCCCGGGGCGTGGAGAGTTGAGCATGGAGAACACACCCCCGGGAACCTCCCCATGGCTGGGCCGACCTCAGGATCCCTGTGTCTCCTCCAGTGAGCCCAGCCACAGGGGGTCGATGAGTGCAAGTTTGTCACTTCTCTACAAGCCTTCCAGGATACTGTACAGCAGGGGTCTCAAACTCAACTCAGCATGTGGGCCGCAGAGCAAGATCACAGCCATTCGGCGGGCCGCACTAGGTCTACAAAAGGCAACTGTTACGCAACACTTTTCTCACTGCAGTTGAAAACCAAAAAAAATCAGTACAACAAGCACAATCGTACATGCAGTTTACTCAGTGTCACAAAACGACCAGAAACTGTAGTTCGCATCACAACTGCTGTTAACTAAGCTAATATCTAGCTAGGATGCTAGAGAAATGAAAAATACAAGTAGGCCCCTAGGCTTACTTAATTTTATCCAAAATATTTTGAACTTCGTGGATTAGTCTGCGGGCCGCACAAAATTGTTCGGCGGGCCGCGAGTTTGAGACCCCTGCTGTACAGGAATCTCCGTCCCAGAAGACTGAGAGACAAACCCTCTCATTTCTCTAAGAAGAACATCTCACGAGGGCCATGAGCATGAAGCCGGATTCTGCCCCACAATCTGCACAAACATAAGTGTCCACGTAAGGAGACCTCAGGTGGCCCCTTGCACAAACTAACCTAGGACAGACACTCCCTGCTGTCCAGGAGGAGCTGTTCCAATGATGTCCATCTTTGTGCAGGGGTTCCCCAGATGGGAACGGGAGGCACAGAGCTGGCTGCTGGCTGCTGGCTGTGGGCAGCGGCTGACAGGTCTAAGCCTGCGCACCTGCCCCAATGGAACCTTTACAAAAGAGTCAGTCCAGGGAACTGGGGAACTGGAACCTCTCCGCCTTCCTTGGGGTGGAGTCCACCAGGTCTCAGCTCTCCAGGAGGGGAAATATGCAATGTGTTCAGCCAAGAAAAGGTAGAACATGGGTGTCTCCCCAGCAGGAGAGGCAGGGTGTTCATTCAGCAGCTCATGTGACACAAGTAGCACAAGCCAGTGCTCTGCCCCCACCCCCGTTTCCTCTGCATTGTCCCCGTGTGGCGGTGGCCCTGAGTTTCCTCTTTGCGGTCACTCTCTCCTGTACCATGGCAGGCTTATCAGCTTGTGTGGGCTTGAACTCGGGTGGCCTCATTCTGATTCACGGCAGGACTGAGGGCTTGACCCACACACGTGTGGCTGTTGTCCTTCTCTGCGCCCCCTTTTGGAGTTCTCTGTTGTTCTCTGCCCAACCTTTCTCTCCAGTTTCAACCCTGCTCCGCCCCAGAACTTTGGAGAAGAGGAGTGCGTGTCTGCGCTCAGGAGTTACATACCCACCTTCAGCTCTTTTCTCCATGCCACAGAAATAGTAAACATTTTGTTCTTCCTCAGTGAAAGGATGAAAATCAGGGGGAAATTACTCAGCAGATTAATGACCCACCCATGACACTGACGCCTTCAGACCAAGACCCCTGCAGGGAGCTTCACAGTCCCTGACATGCATCAGATCAGCTGACATCTGTGGGAAGTCCATGACTTTCTTTTCTTTTCTTTTTTTTTTTTTTATTCATTTTAGAAAGGAGAGAGAGAGAGGAGAGAGAGAGAGAGAAGGGGGGAGGAGCAGGAAGCATCAACTCCCATATGTGCCTTGACCAGGCAAGCCCAGGGTTTCGAACCGGCGACCTCAGCATTTCCAGGTCGACGCTTTATCCACTGCGCCGCCACAGGTCAGGCCGGGAAGTCCATGACTTTCAACTATCCCCAAGGCCATGTGTCTCCTAGTCAGACTGGACCCCTCTCCTGCCCCAGGGGGGTCCTCCCTGTAGAAGCCTGTCGGGTAGGATAGGGCTGCAGCTACCTTCCCCCAGGACAGGAAAGAGAAGACAAGCACACCATGAGCACCCGCACCACGTGCGGGGAACTATTGTAGGTGTGCAATATCTCAGGTCCTTCTTCACAGATGAGGAAAACCAAGGTCCGGAAGTTAAATGACTTGTCCCAGATGACAGAGCTCACAGATGAGGTTAGCCAGAGAGAGACGAGGATGTCTGATTCCAAACTGTCATTCTTCCTCCCGCACATCATGTGCCCGCCCCATCCTCCCTCTCCATCCTGCCAGGATGGTCTGGGTCTCAGAGGTGAGTCAAGACCTTCTGGGTCCTGTGTCCTTTTGTGTCTTTCAGACTGGCTGCTGCTCCAGACCCCGAGCCTGGTGTTCCAGGAGGGGGAGCCCATCGTGCTGAGATGCCACCGCTGGAGGAACCAGCCTCTGCGAAGGGTCATATTCTATCAGGATAAAAAAAACAAGCGTTTATTTCATACATACGACGTGAATTCCAACTTTTCAATCCCACAAGCAAACACCAGTCACAGTGGCAAGTACCACTGCACAGGTCACGGGAACAATTTGCTATACACATCACAGCCTGTGAGCATCACTGTCCGAGGTGGGCACCCTGTCCAGGTGGACGAAGGGGAGATGAGGGAATGACAGATAGGACTAAGGTCACATGGGCCTCCATGGGGATCTGAGAGGTGTCACGGCAGCGGAACTGGCCACTAGGGCACAGAGGACAGATAAGGGGCCCTTGCTAAGTATTGGCCAGTGGGCAGGAGTATGGGTGGAACCTTGGAAGCCTCAGCTTCCAGGTGAAGACAGCCTATGGCTAGGACGGCAGTGGAGTGGACCTCCCTCATGGGTGCAGGGGCTCCCTAAGCTTCTGGACATTCCTGAGAACTGAGGTTCTCGTGTCCTGCCCATCACTCTCCAGGGCATGCCTGTGCTGGACAGCTCACTGCTGTTCTGGATGCAGTGGTGGTGCCTCCGCTATGGGGGGCTTCCGGTCCCCGCCTGCTACCCAGGAGGTCTAAAGGGAACCCTTTCATCTGAGGTGCACCTTAGATTAGTGGACACACCTGGGGATAGGGAGACCCAAGTCCAGCCATGGAAACCTTGAGCAGGTGAGGTTGGGGAAGGAAGTGAGTACGGTCCCTGTGAGTGGCCCCGGGGCCCCAGCACTGGGGGCAGGAGAGGCAGGGAGCATAGAGCCCATCCTGAGGTCTGTCTTCCCCAGCATCCAGCTCGAGCCTTCTGGGTGACACCTTCCTGGTGACAGTCATTGTGGCCGTGGTCGCCGGCATTGCTGCAGTGGCCGGTGTGGCTGTCCTGGTGGTCTGGGTCTGCCTCAAGCGAAACCGGAGTTCAGGTTTGTGGCTTTTCTTGGTTTCTTTTGGGATCGGCTCTGACTTGGCCAAGGTGCTAAGACGTCTCCAGAACACTGATCTCTGGGCAGAAGCGTCTCTTGCGTTCAGACCTAGCCCCGCCTTTTAGTTATTTGCTCATTCGTTAGCTCACTCATTCAACAAGACTTGGACAGACCTGCTTACACATGGAGCCCCATTCTGGACACGATGGACAATACCCGGCCCGAGAAGCCCAGTCTGCACCCTCAGGGTGCTCGCAGGACTGTAGGCAGGGGGACGAAGTGCAAACGGGTCATTACGATCAGGATAAGAATAATGGCAGAGATGTTAACAGGCCATGACAGGGGACAGGAGAGCCCAGGGAACCCGCACAGGGTGGGGTGTTAGAGATGCTTTCATGGGAGGCACAGGTCAGGAGCTGTGTGGCCTTGCCTGAGTTCCCCACCGTCTCTGTGCCTCAGTTTATTCATCTGGAAAAGAGGACACTAACCGAGGCCGCCTCCCAGGGCTGGCAGGAGGCTGAAGCTCTTACAGCCGTGGCCAGTGCCCAGTACTAGGCAGCCAGGGAGAGTGGCAGTTAGCTGGGCGGAGAGGGCTGGTGCACATTCCAGGTGTGGGCCATGGAGAGCAGGACCAACACGTGTGGCTAGGATGGGGCTCGGAGGGATCAAAAGGAGGCAGAAGCCAAGGGAGAGAGGAGGCGGGCAGACAGGTGGACGGGGGCACTGGCCTTGGGCCACCCAGGCAGCCAGCACCGTGCTTGCCACCTCCTGGATGCTCAGTGAACCATGTTCACTAACTGGTCCACTGGGGAACCTCAACTCCGGGGAGCAGCTCCTTCCTCTTTAGTGCTCATTCTTGCCAAGAGCTGAGGGAGAGCCGAGGGAGAAGGCGGAGAGGCACCTAGAAACCTAGGAGCAAATCTTCATGACGACACACGGCACTGAGAAGCTGAGACAGGGAAGGGAGAAAGGGCTCGAAGTTTGCGAGGAGGAGCAAGCACGGCGGGACCTCAGTGATCGAGGCGGAAATACAGGGAGACGAGAGAGACACTGTGAGGGGAGCGTGGTGCTTTTTCCAGGGCAGAGCGAGTCTGTGGGAGGAGAAGCAACGGGACAGTTTCTCTGGGCATCCCAGGAGTCCCCACGGTGAGCCTAGCGACTCGGGTCTCTCTGGACCGGCTCTTTTGCAGTCTGGGAAATCCCTGGGCAGCAGAGGTGAACAGTGGGGAGGGGACAATGCGTTTGTGTGCCAAAGGGTCCTAACCCAGTCCAGTCTCACCCCATAATCTATTCTTTTTTTTTTTTTTTTTTTAGAGAGGAGAGAGAAAGGGAGAGAGAGAGACAGAGAGGGAGAGAGAGAGGAGAAAGAGACAGAGAGAGAAGGTGGGGAGGAGCTGGAAGCATCAACTCCCATATGTGCCTTGACCAGGCAAGCCCAGGGTTTCGAACCAGCGACCTCAGCATTTCCAGGTCAACGCTTTATCCACTGTGCCACCACAGGTCAGGCAAACCCCATAATCTACTAACCTCCTGTGTGCCCCCTCCTAACCCTCCCAGGAGCCCCTGATCATAGGGAAATGGGAGAGACCCTACCTGAGTAACCAGGTGAGTGTAGCCCCCCCTAGGGCTCCTGGTGTCCCACCGGGGGGCTGCCAGGTGAACTTGAGCAAGAAGTGGCTTGTGTGAGTTCAGCAGGGTGCCCAGGAGAGGGAGGAGGGCAGGGGCTCAAATCGCTTGGTCAGTTCTGAGACTAACTCCTGAGCCTAAAGAGGACCTCCCTGGAGATGAGGGGAGGAACACCTGTACCAGGTAGAGAGGTAAAAATTCACCAGTGTTGGAATTTCTGGGCTGAGGAATGCTGGGGGATTTCCAGAGAAGGGAAGGAGATAGTTGGGTCTTTTGGGGGGCCATTGTCAGAGCTGGCACAGGACAGGGGTTAGAAGGTGTAGGACTGAGGCTAATAGGGTTGAGGGGGATAGGATTCTAAGAGGGAGGGAGGAGAGCGGGGACCACCTGGCTTTGTCGAGGAGCCTGTCTCCGTGGGGTGACAGGGTTCAGGTGGTCAGGGGCAGTTTAGAGGAGCATGAGAAGGTTTCTGGGGCTCCGGAGGCATTTGTGGACTTGTGGGCGAAGCTTGGTTCTAAGATTATTGCCCGTGGGCTGGCTCGAGTCCTGTCTCCATCGGGCAGTGGACCTTTAGGAAGTCATTCCCTCCTGTGGATTCAGTCACCTTACTGAGGAAATGAGCCCCTCCAGGTCTGACATTCTGAGAGTACCAGGTGGGACCACAGGAAAGGGCTTCCAGGTGGCCTCCTGACTGTTGTCAGAGCCAGAGCATAGAGGAACCCAGACAGCAAGTCCGGCAGGGCAAGAGACCCTTGGGGACCCGCCTCAGATGGCCGGGGTGTGACTCAGAGCAGAACAACAGATTTGAGGGCTTGAGCAGATGTGCTACCCAGCTGTGCTTCAAGTGAGACCCCAAGACTCTTAGCCAGGCCAACTGGGGATATGGGCTTGAGTCCGCACCGGGGCCAAGCCAGATCTAGAACAAAGCTCGATCACCATGGAGCGGCCACTCTGGGGTTTGGCTCTGTCTCCACTGGTATGAATGTTTGCATGTATGTCACAGCTAGGACTGGGGCTGAGGCTGCTCGAAAAACAGGACTAGGTCCCTGGGAATGTCGAGGGACTGTTAGAAGGAACATTCAGTATGGCGTCTGTTTCAGCATTTGGAGCACAGCAAACAGGGACGCTTTGTCTGGGGGACAAGGAGGGACACTGCCCGCATTGTCCCCTGGGCACACCCCTCCCCTGCTCCTGCAGGCCCTGAGGCAGCTTTCACAGGGAAAGCGAGTTCATTGGCAAACGCAGGAGGGAACTGGCTGTTTTACTGTGGACTGGCTTGCTTGCTAGATTGCTTCTCCCGCCTCGCTCTCATGCCTGCCTTTTGTGTCACGGAATTACCAGATCCCTCAAAGTTTCAACAAGGATGCACTTCAGCGGGCCAAACATGGCCTTGAGTCTCCTGTCCCTGAAGTCCATAGCTGCTGCAAAAATCCAGACTTGACCTCAGTCTGACGCTGAGCCCCAACCTGTCCCCGGGATCTCAGGCCTCAGAAGATGCTGGCTTTGCCTCTAGGAAAACTCAGCCATGCCTGCCTCCCGTAGCCAGAGGGTTGCTATGCTGGGGCCGAGGGTGGGTGCTAGGTGAAGCCATGTGGACTCTGGTCTGCTTTGGCCTCGAGTGGGCAGCCATGGCATGCATAGGCCCTTTCCTGTGGCTGGGCCCTGGCTGACCTGTTCTGTTTGCCCACAGCCAACCTCACTGACACTGAAGAGGCTGCCAAAGTGGAGGTGAGCCACCCAGCCTTTGCCTGCTGCTCTGCCTTCCCGCTCTCCCCTCCTCCTGGCTTTTCCATGGGTCCCATTGCTCCTCTGCTTTCTCTAGGCCGAGAACACAATCACCTACTCCCTTCTCCAGCACCCGGAGGTGGCAGAGGATGAGACGGGGCACTCGGATTACAAGAACGCGTAGAGGAGGGGACGAGAAGCTAGACAGGCCAGCGTCGTGTCTTCTGGCCTGAGTGTCCCCCTGGGAGGGCGAGAGGGTCCTGCAGTTCTGAAGAAGGAGGACTCCTCCAGGGTTGTCTGCATGAATGCCAAGGGTCCCCGCCCTGAAAGCCACGGACAGACAGCGTGGTCCCAAATGACGGTGCTGCACTGACCCCTGAATCTCAGTACTCCTCACCGTGACATGTCTTCTGTCCTATGTCCACTCAGCCAATAAAAGTTGCTTTTGTTAAGAGATTGTAGCAACCTGGGAAATGGTTGTGTTGCAGGTTACATGGGGAAAGTTACATGACTATACATTGTTTCAGAAATGTTGAAACAGGAACACTTGCTCACATGTTCAAGTGGTTGTTTTAGGGTGATGGAATTTGGGGTGCTTTTCCTTTTCCTTCTTTCTCTGTACCGGTCATGTATTACTTTTTTTAAAAAAATAAAACACTATGAAAGAACATTCTCTTTACCTTTCAAAGGCTGTATGGTTGGGAGGGTAGACTGCTCTTGGTAATCTTGGGGAGGTAGAGATGGTAGGAGGTGGGGGAGAGGAAAGATTTGGAGAGGAGGGTGAGTGTCGTCCTCTTAAAACAGAATACTCTTCTTCCAGTGAATATGCCTTCTTGTTTCCATATCTTCTTCCTCTTCCTCCCCTGGCAGATAAAACACTTTGTTCGGCAACAGCAGTTCTTAGGAAGCTGAGCCTCAGAGGAGTCCTCAGTGCATAGTGCTGACTCTTCTGGCCGTGGTTCCCCAGTTACCAGAAGGGCATGACCTCGGAGAAGCCAGGACAGCAGGTTGGAAATGTGACCATGTGACCGACAGCTCCCTTGGGGGTCAGGCCTCGTCTTCTGGGGACCCTGACCCAGCTGCCCTGAGCAACGTTCCTATGGTCAGGATTAATCAGGTTCTTTTCCATGGCTTTCTAGGATATATTTCATATTTCCATAATCAGTTTCTTTCTTTCTTTCTTTCTTTCTTTCTTTCTTTCTTTCTTTCTTTCTTTCTTTTTTTTTAAAGTATTGATTTTAGAGAGAGGAGAGAGAGAGAGAGAAAGAGGGGAAGAGGAGCAGGAAGCATTAACTCCTGGTTGTTTTGAAGTTGCTGTAGTTGCTTCTTGTATGTGCCTTGACCAGGCAAGCTCAGGGTTTTGAACCAGTGACCTTGGCATTCCAGGTCAACGTTTTATCCACTGCGCCACCACAGATCAGGCTCCTGTAGTTCCAAAGGGCTCCCAGCTTCCCCTCAAATTAATTTAGATTTGATAGGTTCTCCTATAAGAACATATGGGCTTGATACCTTTGTTAGGATAAATCTTTGACGGGCATATTTTCACTGTCCTTACTGGTCAGATAGAACTTTTCTATCTCTTTTGGAGTCAATTTTGAACATTTTTACTCATTTCATTGGTATGCAGCTATGCATGGCATTTTCTTCTATTTCTTGGTAATCATTTATGGGTCCATTCTTATGTCCCCCCCCCACACACACACCCAACCTAGCTCTTGGATTTTCTTTAATCAGTTAAGGTGACCTCAGCTAGAAACAACAGGAAATCATGATTCATATTGGCTTAAACAATAAGGAAGTATATTATCTCATGTAAAGAAAAGTACAGAGACAGTGTGTCCTAAGGTTCCCCGAGTGCTGCTCTTGGGTCGTGGCAGGGGAGTGACCGCAATTCTGTGCGTCCACCGCGGTCACCACAAAAGCCTCTCCTGTGTTGTTGGTTTTTGTTTTTTTTTTGTATTTTTCTGAAGCTGGAAACGGGGAGGCAGTCAGACAGACTCCTGCATGCGCCTGACCGGGATCCACTCGGCACACCCACCAGGGGGCGATGCTCTGCCCATCTGGAGCGTCACTCTGTCACGACCAGAGCCATTCTAGCGCCTGGGGCAGAGGCCAAGGAGCCATCCCCAGCAACCGGGCCATCTTTGCTCCAATGGAGCCTCGGCTGCGGGAGGGGAAGAGAGAGAGAGAGAGGAAGGAGAAGGGGAAGGGTGGAGAAGCAGATGGGCGCCTCTCCTGTGTGCCCTGGCCGGGAATCAAACCCGGGACTTCCGCACGCCAGGCCGACGCTCTACCACTGAGCCAACCGGCCAGGGCCATATCTGTTTATTTTAATCAGACTGGCCAAAGGTTTGTTTGTCTGTCTAATCAGTCTTGTCACAGCTTTTCGCTTAACGATCCAGTCTTTGCCTTGTGTTTTTATTTCCTAATATATTCTTTCTTCTATTTTATTTAGATTTACTGTATTACTCATTTATTTCTAAACTTCTGTTTTAAACAAATTCACTAAAGGCTATAACTTTTCCTTTTAATGTGATTTTGGCCACATCCATTAGATTTTTTTTAAAATACAAACTCCTGTGATTGTTTGCTTCTAAATAATCTTTAACTTTAATTTTATTTTCTTCTGAACTCAAGGTGCATTCAGAAAAGTGATTTATTTTATTTCCATCTTTTTTGGTTATTTTCCGCCATTATTACACAGTGGTGTGGCCTGTATGATTTACCTGCGTGATGATATCTTGACATGCATTTGTAAAGACAATGCTTTCTTTTGTCTTTAAATAAAAGGTTATTTTCCATTCTAGTAACACACACATGATGTGAGCTGTGTAACAGAACACAAGGCCGTAACCAGAGCTGGTCCTCGCCTTCCCTCCCTCCCCTCAGGCCTGTTCTCAGAAACCTTGGGTCTCAACAATGGTACCTGTGTCTTCTGTTTGCATACCTCCGTATTTCAAAATAAGACAACATGCTGCTATTTTGACCTTTCAATATGAGACATTGTCCACTGACCTCTGATGGTGAAGACACAGAGGACAGCGGCTGTCACTTCGCGCACACCCACCCCACTTCCCTCGTGCGGTGCTCTGGTCTGGCTTTATCACTGTTTGACAGCTGCTGTTCATCACAGAGACAGTGTCTTTTGATTACATTTCCTTTCCCGAACAAGCTATTTTCCTCCTAGAGATAATGACTGCCTCAGTTTTTGTCTTTTCTTTAGTTTTCTATATGCCTATTTTTAGCTTTTCCCAAAAATGTCAAAAACATTCTGCAGCAGCTTATCACTATCTCCCATGAAGTCAAATGACCAAGCAGTTGTTCCCTTTCTGTTTCTTTTTTCTTTTTTTAAATTTCAGCAGCAAGAAGCCCCTCTTGGGACTCCCTGCCCTTTGACACTAACTTGGATTGTTCCATCTCTCAGCACCCGGCAAGCTGCTGCCTGAGACTTCCCTTCATCTCTGCCTTTTGCAGGAATTAAATCCTCGTTTCCCTGAGTCATATGTCATCCAGGGTGTTGGTTGACTTCCCTGCGTGGTGGAAGTGTGTGTGCCTGGAGTCCTGAGGAAGGGGCATGGTGGCAGGGCAGACCCATTGTTGCCTACCTCTTGTCCACTTGACTCAGCTGCGTTCACCTGTGCCTGCTGTCCAGTTCAGTTTCTCCCGAGAATTAAACCATGCTGGGAACACCTGTGCCGCCCCCCCCGCCAAAGGGTGGGAGAAAGGTCTTAAGGGTCTGACTTCCCAGCTTGGTTCTTACTTTCAAAACCTTTCCTGCCAGGCAGTGGTGCAGTGGATAAAGCATCAGACTGGGATGCAGAGGACCCAGGTTTGAAACCCTGTGGTGGCCAGCTTGAGCATGGGCTTATCTGTTTGAGCAAGGCTCACCAGTTTGAGCTCAAGGTCGCTGGTTTGTGCAAGGGGTAACTCGCTCTGCTGTAGCTCCCTGGTCAAGGCACATGTGAGAGAGCAATCAATGAACAACTAAGGAGCCACAACGAAGAATTGATGCTTCTCATCTCTCTCCCTTCCTGTCTGTCTATCCCTATCAGTCCCTCTCTCTGACTCTCTCTGTTTCTGTCAAACAACCAAACAAACAAAATACCTTTCCTGACCCACCTCTTGCAGTGTACCCACTTCCTCTGATCCGAGCCTCCCCTGGGACCTTCCACCAGCAGTCCTTTCTTTAGGGAAATAAACTCAATTCCCTGTAACTTAATTTTCTGTGACAACATGGCCCAGATTTGTGGTCATCCCAAGGTCCCTGTGTGGAGAGTAAACCACATGTTGTTGTTCAGTGGTTGGATACTAGAGGGACACTTTTATCTCTTAACCTGTTTCTCCTAATCAGACTCATCAACTATTTGATTGCTCTCTTCAGAAAATTAGCTTTGGTTTTTCTGGTCGAGCCTTCTCTTTTCTTTGCCTTCTATTTTGTACATTGTACTCTCTTCTGTGTTCCTGATTAACAGCCCCTTTCTTATTTCTGATACTTCTGCATTTTTAATACCAAGAACTATGTTTAGACTTAAAGTCACCTAAGATATTTTTTTCTCACAAGACTTGTCTCTGTTCACTGCATTCCTTCTGTGTCTACTGGACTCAAATATTCCTTGTTTCTCCTCTTTCATTTTTGAAGAAAGCATGATTTCATCAGAGTGTTTAAATTAGGATACTCTGGCCAGGTGGCTTAGTGGATAAAGCGTCATCAGATGTGCCAGAGGTTGTGGATTCTATTCCCCGGTCGGGGCCCATACGAGAAGCAGCCAATGAGTACACAACTAAATGGAACAAGTTGATGCTTCTCTCTCTCTCTCTCAAATCCATGAAAAAAATAAATTATACAGGAATTTATATCAAGAAAGGTTACTTAAGACTTCTCATCAAACAACCTGAAACATACCTTTCTACAACTTTTAGTCAAATTAATCCATTAATCCTCATATTTAATAGATCATGCTTTGCTTAACACTGGCTGAGTAGCTCAGTTGGTTAGAGTATTGTCCTGATACACCAAGGTTATGGGTTTGATCCCCGGTCAGGGCAAATAAGAGAATTAACCAATGAGGGCATGAATAAGTGGAACAACAGATCGACGTTTCCTTCTTTCTTTTCTTTCCTCTCTCTCTCTAAAATCAACTAAAAAAAAAAAAAGAATCTCTTTGCCTAGCACTGGACTCCAAAGGAAAACTTCTCTAAGTTCTAAAAGTTTTATAGTTTCATGTTTTATTGATATATTTAAGCCCAGGATCCATTTTGAGTGTGTTTGTTTCTAAATGAGTTATGGCACGTGGGAGTGATGGGCCTGGAGGTCCATCTCAACTCATTTCGCTGGGTTGGCCAGGCTGGTCTTCCTCTTCTGGGGCTCTGATGTCAGGGGGGCTGCAGGGCTCACTGGCTCGCTGGCACTCCGCCGCCCTTCCTCAACCAGCCCTGGGTCCGAGGCCACCTGCACAGACACACGCCCAGATAATGGAAACTTGACTGTAGATGCTTATTTTAGACAGAAAGAGCCGCCCTCCCAGGGCAGCTAACACATCTGCCCTGACCTGTGGTTGTGCACAGCTGAAGGGTCAGGCTGGCCCCCTGCAGGGAGAGGCACAGCCCCACCACCGCCACTGAAGAGCCACCGACAAAGGGCAGACATTCGGAGGAGGCAGGGACAGAGGTTCCCAGGTGACCTCCTGGAGCTGGAGGAGATGCTGTGGCCTCTGAGCTGCCCCTCATCCTGGATCTCCTCGGGTTTCTCACGCTACCCGACGCCTCCGGTCTCCAGTCCCCTCCGGGTCAGGGCCTCAGGCCTGAGTCTGAGCCTGGCTCCCAGCTGGGGCCTCAGAAAACTAGGTCTTTTTCCACTCTGCCTTCCCAGGAGACTCTCTCTCCGCCTCACTCAGATTCCCGCTGACACCACAGCTTTCGCACACGGCAGACGGAGCTGAGACATGTGTTCAGGAACTGGTGAGCAGACAGGTGTGGCCTTTGGATGGTCGGAGTCTAGGAGGGACTCAGCTGGTGTCTGAATTGGTGCCATTACTGTCCTCTCCCTCCCCCCACTGTGTCCTGCTGCAATCTCGTCACTAGAAACATGGACGGCGTGGAGCAGGACACTCATCAGTCCTCATGGTGGACTTCTGTGTAGCCTTCAGGCAATGTCCAACCTCTATCTGTAGCTGTTTCACCAGTGAAGGGCATGGCCATGGGTTGTCAGACAGTGACAGGCTAGGGACAGGTGACCCTTGGGATGCAGGGGACCTGCCACCCCCATGGCCAACTCTGAATGACGGAAGCCAATCAGAGTTGAAAACGGGCCCCAGATGTGAGGTGAGGAGACAGTTAGACTTACTTCCTCTTTTCTAATTTGAGAGGTTTCATGTTGAAGAAAATCGGGGTGTTGGAGGCTGCAGAGACCATCCCACCATCACCATGAAGCTGGGCAGTGTTCTCAAGGCCGGGGTTCACTTTCCTCCGACTGTGCTCTGGGCAGCCCGGGTGCTGCTGGGTGAGTCACATGTTTGGACGCTGGTGGGGACAGACGTGTGACCGACTGGGGAGGAGCCAGCTGGAAGGGACATGGACTAACTTGGGTCTCCAAAGAGTGTTTGGGGGGATGTGAGGGGTAGATGCAAGAAAGTTTGTGTCCAGGACTGAATGGCTCTTTGATTGATTGATTGATATTGATTGATTTGAGAGAGAGAGGTTTGTTGTTCCATTTATATATACATTCATGGGTTGCTTCCCATATGTGCCCTGACCGGGGATCAAACCTGCAACCTTGGTGTTTTTGGATGATGCTCTAACCAATTGAGCTACCCAGCCAAGGTTTCCAGTCTTTACTGTCCCCTATTCCTCTCAACCATGATGCCCTCTTTATTGACAATCTCAGTGCTGTTCTTCCTTTGTGCACATAAAGGGCCGCCTGCACTTGCTACCCCATGTCCTCACTGTCAGTCACTCAGTGCTCACAGTCTGCCTGCCACCAGGTCGTGTCCACCCAGGTGGTAACAGCTCCATCAATGGGCCTTCACACACTTTTTAGTTCCTACCCTGCGGACTTGGCTGCTGGTGGTCACTCATTCCCGCCGACGTTCTCTGCTCCCCCAGCCCCCATGTGTCATGTCTCTGTCCTCCATCTACCTCTCTTGGTCCCTTTGGTGGCTTCCCCACTCTTCCCCTTGAAGCCTTTGTCTGCTGTGTTGCTTCCTTGCCTCCCTACCGTTATTTCTTCACACACTACCCCCAGCGAGCTTACTTGTTGCTATTGTGTTTGTTGCTGCAAATGTGTCACTGAGTCCTAAATCACGTCTCCAACCCAATGGCAGCATTCAAGGCTCACACGCAAACACCCAGCCCCACACAAGGCGTACCCGCCTGCCCCTGTCCCAGGCGTCACAGAACCATGTGGCCAGAGCTGAACTCATCTGTCCTCTCCCTGCCTCTCTACATCCCATCTCTCACCCAGACTCCCAGCCATGGGTGTGGGGACAAACCAGACACCCCTCTGCTCGTGCTGTGCAGACAACCAGTGATCCATTTGGACAGAGTATATCTCCTGCTTTCCCCTTGGAGCTGGCCTTCCCACCCCGCCCGCCCCCGGAATGTAAGGAATGCCATTCTGGGACAAACCCTCATCATTCTGACTTGGGCCAGCGCAGTGACTTCCTAGCTGAGCCCCCTGTCCCAGACTTGTGTCTTTGAAATGAGTTCTGCAGCCAGCCAGCCCACGCTCTGTCCTCTCCTGGTGTGAAGCCTCCCTTCCCCCAAGCCAGCCCTACTCTTATGTAACCTTGGCAGCTTCAATGCTCCCCTGAGCCCAGCAGGTGACGCCCAGTTAACCCCAGCCGCTCAGACTTATGCATTCTCATGGCAGACTCTCACCTGTCCCCCAGTTTTTGCTCACACTGCTCCCTCTGCCGAAACGAGGGCCCCGTGGCCTCGCTCACCTCTCGTTCACACACTCTCGGCATCCCTAAACCCTCAGCCTAGGTGGCACTTTCACCAGGAAGCGTTTCCTTAACCCCTGCACTGCTTCGATGGCTGCCTGGTGCCCCTGTCCCATTGTTCTCTTCCCCGGGCAGCGATGACATGTCCATGGGACTCGTGCTGGGCAGCTAAACTGAGATTATTGGTAGGTGGGACGAGGCCTTTTATTTTGCTCTTTTCACCTCATCCTATCTGTGAATTCTCAGCACCCACATTGTCCCTGCACAGTAACATCACTGAATTGTGTTCCTGAATGCACAGAGGCAGGGCTGGGTGACCCCTGTGTGGCCTGAATGCAGATGTGCAATCGGAACCCCTGGCTTCCACCTCCTCTCCTATTGACTGTGTCACTTTGAAAAAGCCACTTTCTTATATCTCTGGAGTTGGTTTTCTTATTCACAAAATGAGAATAAGGAGACCTACCACATAGAGGGTTTTGTTGTTTTGCTTTTTTTTTTTTTTTTTGAGTGAAAGTGCCGCTAGATCAACCAGATTTTGTGTTAAAAAAGGAGAAGAGGTTGAACCCCACTGAGTGACAATGGAGGAACTGAGAAGGGGTGGCCGGGTGTGGGCGGGTGCTGGGAGGGGATCTGAGGCCAGCACCTGTGGCCAGTGTGCCCAGAATTAGGAAGTAAGGAGGGGCTTGGCTAGAGGAAGTGGTGAGCTCAAAGGAGTCTATGGGGCCTTTGGGAGGGGAAAGGATGGAAGGGAGAGGACAGGGAAGTCATGGAGTGAAGGACAAGTACTTGGCCAGGGGACTAGAAGGGATGGTGAGGACTCAGAGCATTGTGGAGATGAAAGAAATGAAATTAACTTGCCTAGGTCAACCGCTGAGCTCAGAGGTAGGCGGAGGAGATTTGGTGAGGAATCCACACTCTCAACCCAGAAGCAAAGAAGGATTTGCTCCACAGTAACCAGGACGGGGAGTAGAGGGTCAGGGTATGGAAGGACACGGCAAGGGACAGGGGCCACCAGGGTAGAGGTGGCTGGAGGAGGAAGGCCTGGAAAAGGAGCAAAGGAAGAGGCCCAGTGAGGTGCTGAGAGGGAGGGGGGAGGAAGGCAAGGATGAGGAGCAAGCATTTGGGGACAATGAAAATATGAGAGAAAGTCCCTGAGGAAGGTCTGAGGACTGAGGTAGATCATCTCTGGACAGTGAAGTCAAACAAACAAACAAACAAACAAACAAAAAACCCCACTGATTTTGGACTCAGACATACCTGACTGTCTAGTTCCATTCCTAACCCCTTTTAAACTTTGGGCAAGTTAATCGAGTTTTCTAAGCCGGTTTCTTAAAGATTTATAAACTGGGGTGAAGGCTCACACCTTGGAAATCTCGTGACGGTGAAGTGAGAGATGGTGTGGTGGAGCCTCACCTGTCCAGCACACGACAGACACCGGTGAAGGCTAAAACTGACCATTTCCTCCTTCCTGTCCTGGGTCCGCTGGCTCTGGGGTCACCGATGATTTGGCCTCGGGTTTCCTGTGCCTGCAGCCGCTGGATGTCATGCTGGTGAGCCTACCACCCCGCCTTTCTCTTATGCCTCTTCCCCAAACCGCAGTCCTTTCACTGAACGAATCACATCAAAGACCCTTTGAGAGACCCACGTGGGTCTGTTGGGAAAAAAGTCTCGGCGTTTTCTTATTCCCACTCTAAAAATGGGGATCCCCCCAGGGGGAGGAGGAGGAACCGTTCTTGGGGACGTTTTCCTGTCCTCTTTCTCCAAGTCACAGAGTCTGTTTCTGGTTCTTCTCGGACCACGCCCTCCTCAGCCGCCCGCCCTGCGACCCTGCAGTGCGAAGGACCCGTCAGCACCCCGGACAGCGACTGCCACGTGGAGGAGGGCCCGACCAGCTCCAGGGAAGTTGACTTTCAGCCCCAGGGCTACACTTTCAGCAAACCCTTCCATCTGATTGTGTCCTACGGTGAGGTTCTGCGAAGGACTGAGGGAGTGCAGGCTGCTCTTCCCTCACTCCCCAAACCTCCCCTCTCAGCTCACGGCCCCTCCCCTCAAAAAAGCACCCCCAGGAAAATGGCCATAGATGGCATCCCCCCTTTCCCACCTTCATCCCACAGGCCAAGGTGTCCTCAGTCCTAGGCTTTAGAGAGGTTGTTGGGGTGAGAGTTACCTGGACCTTTGGAGAACGTTTAGGGGCCTGTTGTGGGCTGTACTGGGGGCGGGGTTCCTGCAGAAGGTTGAGGGTGACACTCAGCTCTTGCTTTGGGTCACAGACTGGCTGATCCTCCAAGGCCCAGCCATTCCCATATTCGAAGGGGACCCACTGGTTCTGCGCTGCCAGGCTTGGCAGGACTGGCCGCTGACCCAGGTCACCTTCTATCGAGATGGCTCAGCTCTGGGTCCCCCCGGAGCTAACAGGGAGTTCTCCATCGCCACGGTGCGCAAGGCGGACAGTGGGCATTACCACTGCAGTGCTATCTTCCAGAGCCCTGGTCCTGGGAGCCCAGAAATGGCATCCTCCATGGCGGTCACAGTTCGAGGTGAGCCCTCGAGGCGTTGCCATTGTAGCAGAGTGGGGAGACAGAGAGACAGACATCTTTTGGTGGAGGGGCAGGGTCAGTGCAGGCCTGCAGGGCCTTTCAGGTCACTCAGAGACCCTCAGAGTCCAGGTGTTTCCAGCCCCTGTTGCCATGCATCCAGTGTCCGCCAGTGGGCATCTATTGTCAGACCACCCATCGCTGGGTCTCTTCTAGTCCTGTCCACGTGAAGACAGAGAGGACTTGAGAGGTTCAAATGGAACTTTCCTGAGATGGCTTGTTCCTGAGGGACAGTGACCACGGGAGGCCTGAGCCCTCGTTCTCGCCCGTCTCTCCCCCAGAACTGTTTCCAGCCCCTGTGCTGAGAGCCACACCCTCAGTTGAGCCCCGAGCGGGCAGCGTGTTGACCCTGAGCTGCCAGACAAAGCTGCCCCTGCACAGGTCCACTGCCCGCCTCCTCTTCTCCTTCTACAAGGATGGCCGGGTCATGCGTGGCCGGGGCCTGTCCCCAGAGCTGCAGGTCTCCATGGCTTCAGAGGCCCACTCTGGGACCTACTGGTGCGAGGCTGCCACCGAGGACAACCAGGTTTGGAAACAGAGCTCCAAGCTGGAGGTCAGAGTGCAGGGTGAGTTGGTGTGTCTGTGCATGGAGTGGGGGTGGGGTGGGGGTGGGAGAGGGAGCAGGACGATCGACCCCTGAGCTGGGGTTCAGTGTGAGCAGGTTCACAAAGGACACAGAGGAGTCAGGAACAAGAAGCCTGGGTCCCTGGGACAGCAAGAGCATAGATAGGGACTGCTCCCTCAGACCACGGTGACACCTTGCCCAACCAGGGCCGGAGCCAGCTTGGCAGCTGCAGCCACAAGCCTTATGCTCCCAACACAATCTGGGCACTTGTAGGAATGTGGCCCCCAGATGAGGATGAGGTGTCTGCAGACCATGTTCATTGGGGGAACCCCCATTAGGAAGGTTTGTCCTGACCCTCAGTTCGCCCAGAGGAGGTGTCCAGGGTAACGAGGGCACCTGAAACCATCTCATTAGAAAAATAATAAAAGGGACAGGGGAGGGTCATCCGGAAGAGGCGGCCTCCACACACTGGTGGCTGCCCAGGTGAGGAACTACAAAGGAGGCAGACACAGTGAGGAGCTGACCGATGTCACGCAGGCAGGTACCACCCTGTGTGCAGGGAGCAGAGGAGGGACTCTCGTGTCCATAGCGCTGTAGTGACCACACCTCACCACGAAAGGTTTTCCAGCCGAGGTTCAGATTTGCATCAGGAGGGACACAAGGGTCCTCAAGTCTCTGCTGCTCTGGACCCCAGGGCCACCGTCAGAGGACAGGGCTGACTGACCAGGAAAGGGAGGGGCCAGAGCCAGGCGTAACCAGTTTGTATGTGTCTCCTGCCCCCTCCCCCCAGATCCCTCTAGCCCTGCCATACTGCCCACCTTGAACCCCCCTCCTCCAAAATCAGCGGCTCCAGGAACACCGGCTGTGAAGCCTCAGGGACCTCTGCCTCCCCCATCTGGCCCTGCCTCGGAGGGTCCAGGCCTCCCCTCTCCTGTGCAGGCGCCCAACCCCCACCTGCACCACCAGATGGGCCTTCTCCTCAAACAAATGCAGGATGTGAGAGTTCTCCTTGGCCACCTGATCATGGAGCTGAGGGACTTGTCCGGCCACTTGAAGCTGGAGACCAGGAAGGCTCCTGCCAAACGCGTGTGAATGGTTCGCCCACCATGTTGCTCAGATACCCCAATAAACCGAGCCCTCCCTGTCTCCCCTCTTTCTGTCTCACACTCACGCACAAACTTCTCCAGGTTCTTTGGAGTCCCGTTAGAGAGACTGGTGCAGGTATGGAGCTGAGCTATATACTCCTGCGTTCTCTCCTAGCGTGACAACGTCACCCTCTCCAGACCGGGAGCTGCCTGCTGCTGCCCAGATAGCATCTGGTGATCGGAGAGAAGCCATGAGATGGCTTCAGGGCAAAGTCTTGACCGGGGCAATCCCCTGCCCACCCAGGGGAAACTTGGAAATGTCTGGAGACATTTGACTTGCCGTTTTGGGGGAGGGTGTTGCAAAACATCCTATAACACACAGGACCGCCCCACAAACAAAGGACTCTCTGGCTCCAAATATCAACAGTGCTGAAGTGGGGACATCCCAGCCTAATGGAAGCTTGGGGTCTGACTGGGGGCGGGGGCTTTGCCTCTTTGACTCACTCCCCCCATCTCAGCCTCACTCAGCAAATGTTAGTTAAATACATGGTGGGCATTTAGTTGTCTCTGCTACTGCCCGAGTTTATGATCTATTAACATGACCACACCATACACATACACACAAGTTCGTGTCTCAGCCTATCCAACAGTTGAATGAGTACCCCACCCCCGAAACAATAAGAGCCAGGACTCACCAGTGGGTCCTGTGAACTCAGAAATCTGTGGTCCAGCTGCCATTGCTGGAGCTGCAATTATTTGTGTCAATGACTTTGTTCCTGAATTATTCTTCTTTAAAAACATACATACGTAAACCTGTTTGGGACCAGAATAATACTTTTTCTGTGCTCAGAGGACTCCTGTACATTCTAAGGCAGTCAGGGCCAGCCCGACAGGCTCCACGGGAACCTCTGGTCACAGAGTCCCCATGGGTTCCACGGTGACCTCTGCCCACATTCTCCAAATCCCAGGTGCGACATCATCCGCATCCTCTTTCTTTGTGCCGATGATCCCGTGCAGTGATTTACAGAAGACGTGCATGTGGCCCTTTCAGACACACCACACTATAACAGGGAATGGAGTCTTGCTAGAGGTTAAAGCGTGAGTGGTGCACAGTGGTATCTGAGAGAACCCTCACACGTGAGAGCGAGCTGGCATCACGGTCATCAGCACCCTCTCACACACACACTTATGCACAGACTCGTGTCAGACAATGGTGCACCTTGTCCAGAAATTGCGTCGCAATAGGCTTCAAAGAACTGCTCAGGTAACAAGTATTAATTGCTCAATGTCTGTGTGGCAAAGGGGCAAAGAAGTAGAAATTCTGTGGGGGAATGTCCTGCACGCAGAAAAAGACCCAGCTCAGGGACCATGTAGAAGAGAGCGAGAATAAGGAATTGGGTGGGGGTCTTCTTCAAGCCAGAGTCTGAGCATGGTGGGAGATGAGCCCTGTCAGCGGTTCTGGAGATTTTCAGGGAAGGTCGTCTGTTTCATGAATGTCGGGCGTCATCAGATTTCTTGTCAAATATGGTGAAAAGGCTGAGATTCGTGTTCTGAGTGAGAAGAAGCCGGAAGAATCAGCTGGTGTAGACCAAGGGCTTTGCTGGTGATGGGGGGCACATCCTTCACAGAGGAGGTGCCTGTCAGGGGTCAGGCCTTTAGGGCAGGCTGTGGGAGGTGTGGGGAGCCCACACTGGCTCTGGGATGGGGCGCCAGGTGGGATATGGGGGTGCAGTCCCAAAGCACACAGTTCATGGTCCCTGCTCCCAGAATCTGGGTCCTCCTCCCAACTGCCGAGCATCTTATCAAGTACCTCCCAGCTTTCCAGGCCGATGCAACGCTATCTCTCTTTTATCAAAAGCTGCTCTCAGAACAGGATCTGAAGTGGCCAGCATGACTGCAATGATCAATCCTATTTCCCTAAGAGGCATTTGTATTTTTAACAAGGACTAGCACCTTGAGAGACACTCAGAGTGAAGCTTGGGGTGTCCCCAAGCAGGAGGGGAAGGGACTACCTTCCACATGGTCTGATAATCTCATTCCTGCCCGAGTTCCCAGGAAGGAGGTGCCTCATGCCAATCAGCCACAGGTGGGGACAGGAGACTGTCCAAGGAGACGTGCTAGCAGGCTGGAAAATTCATTAAGTATTTACCTGAGAATTCAGGCTCCTTGTTGCTCAGGGTAGGATCACATGGCTCGGAAAGAAGTAGAGGTTGGATCCGAGGAGTTTCTGAGGGGCTGATGCAGTGACTTCTCTGCTCTGTCACAGGTAAGGGTGCCGGCAGGTGTGCCTGGGGAGCGGGTGCAGGGATGGATAGAAGGAAGGAGGGAAGGAAGGAAGGAAGGAAGGAAGGAGAAGGAAGAAGGAAGATGGAAGAAGGAAGGAAGGAAGGAAAGAAGGAAGGAAGGAAGGAAGGAAGGAAGGAAGGAAGGAAGGAAGGAAGGAAGGAGGGAGGGAGGGAAGGAAGGAAGGAAGGAAGGAAGGCAGGCTCAAGTGAGTGAAGATATCACAGGGTGAGGTCACTGTGGTGGGTAGGAAAGAAGAGGTTTCTAACTTCTGAGGGGTTAGAGTTTCAAGAAGGGAGAAAAGAGAGGAGACACATTACATTTCTGCCCTTGTGGGAGTCACATCTTCCTGTCTGCTCATCTGTGGGAGGGTGGGGGCCCTAGGCACAGGGGACCCGCCATCATGCCAACATCTGTCCTCGGGGAATGAGCAGAAGAAAGGCCCTGAGTGGACCTTGAGGACATGAGGATATGTCTCCCTCACCTGAGGCTTACAGAGCCAGCTGGACGGTGGGTGGCAGGGTCCGCCGCCAGGGCCTGGGCTACAAGGGCACAGCAGGTCTTTTCCACAGACGCTGGGTCTGGCCTGAGATGTGGGGGTGCTCTCAGATGGGAGGTGGGGACCCTGAGGGTTGACACATGCCCAGCCTGTCTGCTGCTCCCTCCAGTCCACCGCCTGCAGGGAGTTAGGAACAGCTGAGAGAAGCGGAGGTCGGCGCTGGCCCCTTCCCCCCCGCCCCCGGCAGCACCTCCGTCACTGTGCAGCAGCTGTAGGCAGGCCCACCATGTGGGCGCTGGCCGTCTTCCTGCTCCTGGGTGAGTCCACAAGGAGGCAGGGGACTCGGGGTACAATGGGGAGTGCGTGCTGGGGGATATGCAGTCCTCGACTCCAAACAGTTCATCATCTTGGGGGGATAAAGAGGAGGGGGCTCTCTCAGAGCCGGGGAAACCAAGGCAGAAGAACAGGACTGGATTTTTGCTGAGTCTTTTCTGGGGTCAAGATGGCCCCTTCCTTTCCTCGCATCCCCAACATTCTCCTTTCTCCTTCTTGTACTTCTTGTTTTGCAGCTCTAAGCAGTGGACAAGCTGGTGAGTCTCACACATCCCTTGTCCCAGTTGTGGACACCTTCCACACCAACCCCTGGGTGACCTGCTTGGACCTCCCCGCCTCCTGGCTGTTCTGGGAGAGTCATCTCCCACTCCGCCGCCACCCCCGTGACTCAGCTTGCCTGTGGGCTCTTAGACATGGGTGCTCACCGAGGGACTGACACTTTGTAGCCCGATGTGGTCTCTCCTCCTGGAGGGATGGGTTAGTAACATAGACTGGGTCCTGGAAGCTGGGATTTTCTGAGATTTCCCAACCTCTGAGCACATCTTCGGGTACCTCACCTCGACCCTCTTTTCCACATTGCCCCCTAATACATCCCTCACCCCCACCCAGCTACTCTGGAGAAGCCCACGCTGTCTCTGCACCCCCCCTGGACCACCATCTTCAAGGGGGAGCGGGTGACCCTGCGGTGTGACGGGTACCACCCTCTGGTCCTGGAGCTCCGGCCCATCAGCACCCTCTGGTATTTGGGCCATCTGCTGCTGCCCTCTCACGGGAAGAGCATCGAGGTGCAGACTCCAGGGGTGTACCGGTGCCAGACGCGGGGAGCACCTGTCAGTGACCCCGTCCACCTCTCTGTATCCAATGGTGAGTGTCTGCACCTGGGAGGGCTCAGCACCTGGCTCCTTTGGCGATAATGCATCCTGTGGGAGGGGACACTGGGCAGCTCCCATCAGGGCAGGAAGGGGGGCTCTTTTGAGTCTTAGGAGCAGGGTGGGGGTTGTGCATGCACTGTGTGAGAGATGTACAAGGCTTGCCTGTCCCCAAAGGTTCCCTTCACCCTCTTGCTACAGTGGGCAGCAAATAAACGTTTCTGTTTGTTTATGAAATTACCTCTGAAGAGCAGAGGCTCTAAGGACCTAGGACACTGGTTTGAGAACTGGGGGCAAGTGCAGGGAGGGAAAGGACAGAGCAAGGCAGACGTGAGGGCCCTGGGCAGGCGGTACAGCTGAGGTTACTCTGGGCCGATGCTCTTCTGTGCCTCCTATCAGTAGTAGGGACAGTAACATGTCACCTCCACTTGTGAAGATCAAACACGAATTACGATATGTTGTTAAAACAAAAGGACAGCAGCTGAACAGAGCACGCTGTCAGAATTCTATTCCAAAAGTGCACATGCATGCACTTAGAGGTCAAATGAGAAGCTGTCTTCAGGGATACTTACAGGGATTCAAAACAGCATAAGAGGAACAACAAAAATTTGTTCATCCGGACCCAGGATTGGCTACTTGGTGGGGAACATTACGTCATCTGGGCCTTGTGGGCCACAGTGTGTGTTGAGAATTTAATAATCATGGCTCAGCATTCAGACTAGCACCTCATATCCCCACCCTGTATTTCCTGGTTGGAAATGAATGGCAATGACCATGAGTACCGATAAAGTATGGGCCACATGGATGGTGGCTTCTGCTTGCAGGACTGAGAGTGAGTAGGGGCCATGTCTGGTGCCTGCAGAATTCGTTCTCCAAGTAAAACACCTGTAATGCACCTCACACATCATAGGGCTCTGTCAGTGCTGGCGTGATGATGATGATGGTGAGGGCAAACACAGGGTTGTGGGAGGGGCTGCAGGCTGTAGGAAGGGCAGGGGAGCTTTCAGGAGGAGGTGAGGTCTCAGCCTAAACCTGCAGGGCAGTGGACCTTGACTAGGACAACTGAAACGGGAGAAGGGGTCTTTCTGGCCGAGGAACCAGCAGGACCCCCAGCAGGGCCAGTTTCCCCAGGAGTCCACCTGCACGGGAGTGGATGGTGGGGAAGTAAAAGAGAGTGGGCCGGAGGGAAGATAAGCAGGGGACAGGTGGCAAGCCCCTGAGCCATCCTGAGGAGGTTGGCCTGGATTCTGATGGGCATTTCTCTTTGAGGCTGGACCCAGGTCTCAGGCACCTTTGCCTCCCCTTCATCCTGCTCTCCTCCTAAAGCATCCAGCTCGGAGGTCCTGCGGTTCAATGGGTGGGGCGTTGGCTGGAGGAGGGAGGGGAAGGGGAGAAGCTGGGGGCGGGGAGGCGGAGGAGAACCGGGACCCCAGGGCTGAACCTTCTCTTGGAGTTGACTGTCTGTGGTGACTCGTAGACTGGCTGATTCTGCAAGTGCCCTACGCCGCGGTGTTCGAGGGCGAGCCTCTGGTCCTGCGCTGCCGCGGCTGGTATGACAAGGTGGTGTACAAGCTGCACTATTACCGCGACAGTCAGGCGGTGCGCTATTTCCACTCCAGCGCCAACTACACCGTGCCGCAGGCGCGCGCCAGCGACAGCGGGCGCTACCAGTGCTCGGGCACCATGCGCATCCCGGTGGAGAGCGCGCCCATGTTCTCCGCCAAGGTGGCCGTGACCGTGCAAGGTGGGGGAGACCTGGGACCCAGGAGGGGGCGAACGGGCACTGGGAAATTCTGGGCTGGGAATCAGGTGGGGAAAGGAGGGCCGGAGAGTCAAGCAGCTGCACGTGGCGGATTTCTCTACTAGACCACGTACACTTTCCTCTCCTGCTCCGCAGGGGACGCGCGCTTGACCAGCAGTCCTATAATGTGTGTCCCTCCTCCCATGACACACGCCCAGCTCTTAGTCCGAGTGGGGACCCCTTGCAGGCGGCGGCCGTAGCAGGGATCACTGTGGGACTGAGGCGAGGCAGGCAGGCGCATTGACCTTAAAGGTGGAAAGCCCGAGCTGGGTATCCCCTCCGTCGTGGATTCGTTGTCACATTTCAGAAGCCTTTGGTCTCCAGGTGGGCAAGGAGACCTCGTGAGACACCATTAGGAGAGGGAGTCAGGGACCGTGGACCCGCTGAGCCAGGATGCACTCCGGCTCCCGGGACCGCCGGCTCCGCCCTCACGTGTGCGCTCCGCCCTCGCGCTCTCCGCAGAGCTGTTCCCCGCGCCGGTGCTGAAGGTGGCTGGCCGCGCGGAGGCCGGCGGGGTGGTGGTGCGCTGCGAGACGAACCTGCACCCGCGGAAGCGCGCGGTGCCGCTACAGTTCGCATTTTACAAGTACAGCCGCTCCGTGCGCCGCTTCGACTGGGGCGCTGAGTACAGGGTCCCCGAGTCCGAGGTCGACGAGCTGGAGTCCCACTGGTGCGAGGCGGCCACACCCTCCCGCAGCGTCCGGAAACGCAGCGCGTGGCTGCAGCTCCCGGGGCGCGGTGAGTGACAGCACGCCCCCAGGACGCGCTCCTGGCACCGCGAGCCTCCCGCACTCTCCTCAGTCACCAGCCCACCCGACCCCTCCCCCCCCGACCCCTCCCCCCCCCCCCCCCCCGCTCCCTCCGTGGCTCCGCCTTCTCCGCCCAGCCCGAGCCTTCCGCTGTGCATTCACAGGGTCGCCCCCGGACTCGTCCACGTCCATCCCAGGGCCGCAGGCCGCACCCTTGGCGCCCGGGAACAAGCTGCTTTCCTTCCAAAAGGCCCTGATGTCCACGTCAGTCCCGTCGGTTACCCCCGTTCCCAACACCACCTCAGCCAGGCTACGGGTCCCCCCGGGCAGAGCCCCCAGCGCAGCGTCAGCCGCCTGCGCCCCGCCGACGCCCCTGGAACAGTCTGCCGGGGCCCTGAAACCGGACGTGGACCTGCTGCTCCGAGAAATGCGGCTGCTCAAAGGCCTTCTGCACCAGGTGGTCTTGGAAATGAAGGACTCTCAGGCCTTCCCCGAGCGCGACGGGGCAACACTCGAGACCTCCACGGCCCACGGGGCGGAGCCCCAGGGAACCCCGGAGACCAGCACCGTGGGGAGCTGAGGGAGCTCTGTGCTCTCTTTCCAGGCCGTCTGCGCCGGTGTCTCCTGCTTCCTGTCACCTGAGACCTCGCAAAGCCATCTGTGCGACGCTTGTGTTTGCTGTGGGGTTTTTTTTAAAGGCACATAAAGTGTGGTGGCCACGATTGAATCTCGACAGCGTGTCTGAGCGGCGTAACCGCAAGGCCTCGCTCTGATTGCTTCCTTCCGCCCACAGAATTCAGGAAGGAGTGGGAAACCTGGTGTTTACTGAAAGGTTTGCGTCTGGAAGCCAATGCCGTCGCCCTTAACTTGTCGTGTAGCCCGCCAGGGCAGGCAGGTTTGGGATACTTGAGGTCATTTGAGGAAACGGAGCCCTCTGGCACATGTTAAGGTCTGGTTGTCACTATCCCCGAGACTTAGTTTAATGCTAATTTTGAAAAGACTTCCAGTACTGTTTCTGATGAGTTGATACCCTCAAGGTTCTGGGTTCGATTTCATTGAGAGACGGAAAGATATTTGTACGGGTCGCCCAAATCCCGTGTAGTAAGGGCCAGAGTTATGCTAGGCTTGCGGGATGGGGGGCCCGTCCGCCCCAGGGAGCAGCAGGCAGGCCACGCACACTTCAGCTATCAATTAAAACAAACAGGCAGGACCACTAAATCCAGAAATCCCTTCGAAGAAAGTTTAAGACAAATACTCAAAATTGCTGAATTGTGATTTTTAGTCTTTTTTTACTTCTGAAAGAGCCCTTCCAACACTAGCACACCCAGATGTACGCGTGCACTGGCCCAAATCCCACCCTGCATGGTGACTCTTTATTGTCACCCTGAATGAAAAAAGGAAGAGGCCATGTCAACTACAGTTCTAGCGGTGTCTCACTACTGGGCCCGTTTTCATGAGCCCCCCATCTGCCTTCCGGAGCTTTCAATTCCTTGTGGGGCTGGTTCCCAAGAGGTCTCATTCTCCCTGGGGCCACGCCCTTCACCAGTACGCTTCCCTTAGAACCGACAGCAACTCTGTCTTTACCCCCTTCACTTGCACTTGCCAGATACTCAGCTACAACCCAATGACTCCCACCACCCCTTGTCTTGATAGGAAGGGACTAGCATTAGTGCCAAGAAGCTTAGCAATGGAAGGATCTCAAGCCATAAAAAAAATACCAGTTGGTCATTTTGTGAGAGAGCAAAAAAGTGAACTAGACTCTCACAAGAGAGCTAGGAGGGGTGTTTCTCCTCCACACATCCTTCCTGGCCGCCACCTGTCTCCAGTTGGAAGCAGAGACATAAGGTGGGGAGCAATGTGGACTGATGGGTGAGAATGAAGATCACTTATGACCCAACTTTTCTTACGTGTGTGTGTGTGTGTGTGTGTGTGTGTGTGTGTAAGAGGAGGGCAACATTGATTTTATGTACTCTAGCCCCCACTGTCTTTAACCCCCCAACTTTGATTGACCAGGACTTCTTGGGAAGTCCTGCACTGAGAAAATATCAGACAACTAGCTGGCCATGCTCCTCTGTGGGGGGGAAAGTCCTCATCCAGAGTCAGACTGAAGCTCCAACATGCACTTGGGAGACAGAAGGCTGGGTAGACCTGGCAAGTCTTGGGTCCATTCCCCAGCAGCAAGGATGGCAGCACAGAGCTGGGGAAACTGGAGGAAGTGGCTTCTGTCTGGTCCTCTGGTCAGCTTTGTGTCTCAGATCCCGAACTTGAGGGTGTCCCTGCCAGATAGCTGACAAGGAAAGCCAGCGTCCTCCAGCAGAGAGCAGGAGGGCCCTGGCAAGTCCCATTTGGTGTCAGCCTCATCCCCTCGTTCTGTGCTCCCAAACCTATGTTTCTTATTTTGTCTTGATGGGAGAGAGAGAACACTTTGGGTCTGCCACTTAGGGCTTTTTCCTAGGGGGTTGAATCTGTCCTCAGTCCAAGCTCCCTCTGGTGGCACATAGAGCTCTCTCAGCCATGCTGCGGCCACATGGCCCCTCGCTGTCCCACCAGGACACCAGCCCCACCCACACCTCTGCTTCACCTTCTGTGGGGATGCACGGGCCTCCCAAGTCCAGGCTCCCTCAGATGCAGAACAAAGGAAAGACAGACACATGGGTTAAGACTGGGATGCTGAGGTGCTTAGAAGCACAGAAGAGGGGCCCTAAGCCCAACATAGGGGTTCACAAATCCCTTCCTGTAGAGATGACATCTGCCAGCCCCTACTGAGGGGTCTATTGAGGCTCCTAAGCTTTTCCTGCTTTAAATGGTACTGTTATTAATAGTCTCACTCCTACATTCTTATGCATATATTGGAATATATCTGGAGGATAAGCTCCTAAAAGTCAAATTGCTGGATCAAAGGACATGAGTTTCTTTTTTAAATTTTCATAGATATTGTCAAATTAGCCCTCCCAGAAACTCACCAATGTGCACTTCCACTAATTCTGCAAAAGTTAGCTAGTTTCCGCCCCCGCCCCGTCACCATGGTTAGTTTTCAATGAGATCCTGGGAAGCTCCAGACACTTTCTGCACCGCTCCGCGCCCCCCACTGGGCACCGACGGCATTACAACCTCGTGCGTAGCCGCCGCCCAGCGCACAGTCCCGGAGTCAATGCCCTTGTTTTGATGCGAACCGGTCCTTCTGAATTCCTGCCTATCTGGCTCCCCGGCTAACTAAGGGAAATGCACTCCTGACCGCACTTCCTTATGAAACGCGGACTTTATGTAAGTTAAATTCTTGTTCTCAACCAGATTATCCCATTGCTTCACCTGATTTCCATGAACCACGTGGAGCATTGGTTTAGTTTGTCCCGCAGCCCACAACACCTGCAAAGACCAGTGGTCTCCAGGCTTAAGGTCCTATTCGTGGTAATACGTGTACATCCCTGGCTCAGTGGAAAGAGTTGGTACCATCCACGTTGGTCTTGTTCAGTCCGGAGGAGCCAAGCTCATTCCGGTGATGTGGGGGAAGACCACTACCCCATTTCTCAGCAGTAAGCATGTCCCTAATGCAGCCTGCGTGCTGACAGCCACGCTGAGGCGCTTTAAACCTGCAGGCGGGAGAGGGCCGGCGTTAAGACCCTGGCCCAGGGGTCAAGAACCTTGTGTTCAAATGTCACTTCTATGGCTTAGCAACTGTGTATCCTTGGGCAGGACACTTTGCTTTTGAACTTCTGTTTCCTTGTTGGAGGATCGCAGGGAGCACCATTGAAGAGAACCCTAAAAAAATGAAAACACGACCAAGTAACCACACAATGTCTTTCAGGGTGAATTAAACATAGCATCTTAAAAAATCCTAACTCAGTCTGACATGTGCATAAAAAGGAAAACATAAGGGGATACCTAAAAGGTATTCCCTAAAACTTTTTTACTTTCAGAGACTTTCCTTTTAAATTGACTTTAGAGAGAAGAAGAAGAAGAAGAAGAAGAAGAAGAAGAAGAAGAAGAAGAAGAAAGAGAGAGAGAGAGAGGAACATTGATCTGTTCCTGTATGTGCCCTGACTGGGGATCGAACCTGCAACAATTCTGCATATGGGAACAATGTTCTCACCAACCAAGCTATTCCCTTTTTGACTTGGGTTTATCAGTGTCCAAGTTTCCCCACCCTGGTGATGTCCCCTTTCCTATAAAGGGCCTTAGTAATTGAGTGTTTCTTAGAAGAAGCTGTGATGAGAGTCACAGTCATTGTGGCCGGACTCTGAAACTGGTCTGCAGTTATCTGGAGCCATATTACTCTGCTTCAGGAATGTTGCTCAACGTGTCTGACTCACCTCACCTCTGCCCACAGACTGTAACTGTCACTGTCGACTCTAGAAATCTCTTCCAAGCTGCTTACACCCATTCTGTAAATTTGACCATGGGGCTTGAACATTCACGCTTATGTGAACAGTGAAAACTCTAACAAGACAGCAATTAATAATCAGATACATCATGATCTGAGATGCTTAAACATAGTTTTTAAAAATATGTCTTAGAATTCAGAAGATACAAAACGTACCCTGAAGCAAATCTGGGGAAGCAAATTTCAAAATGTCTAGAAAAATAGGTACATACGACCCTACAGGTAAAGCAGCCAGAGACAAAAGGTAGACAGATATCTTTTGAGATGACTGTGAGGTTCTCAAAAATCTGAAGGGAATTGAAAGGCTGTTTATTTCAACCAAGGAGTCACCTCTGGAGACCAACCATTCTAGATCTCCTCTGCTGTAGAGCCATGCTTGACTTTCCTGAAGGGTGGGGCCACTTGTCTCCAAGGACAGCCTGCTTTGTCTCTGGGCAGCTTTGGAGACTGGAGAGTTCTTCCTTGCACAGACTGACCAAAATGATTCCGTTATGACTTCTGCTCCCTGCACTTCCTAGGTTTACATGGACAAATCTAATCCCTAGTCCTCTCATGGATCCTTTGCATATGTAAAGACACTGCTCAGGTCATGCTTAGGTTTCCTTAAAGAGACAGTCACTGTTCATGGTTATTTCGGTGCTTGTGACTGTTCTCATTTTGAGCTTCTTCGGGGCTGGCAGCTCTGGGTTTGGGGTCCACACGGACTGCTGATCCTAAGAGGCAGGAAGACAGAGCTTTATTTTTATTTTTCCCAATTAAGCAATTGTACTCAGGAAAGGATGTCAAAAGTGATGTTTTGCGACAGAATAGATGTAAAACTCTGAAGCAAGACTATCACTTGCGGAATTTGCACAGGAAAGGGCGAGGACCTGGTCCTCGGCGTTTGGACTCTGCAGTCACATCAGGGAGATAAAAGGGTCAGGATGTGGAGGGACAGAAGTCTGGGAAAGGTTTCTTTCTTTCTTTAAAAGATTTTACTTATTGGGGAGAGAAGATGGCAGCAGAGTAGGCGGATGCACAGACACCCAGCTCTCAACACCAAACTGGAATACAAATCAATTTAGAAAAAATCAGCATGAAAAACCAACACTGAACTGCAAGAACAGCTCTCAAAAACCAAGGAGCAAAGAGGAAGCCACAATAATCCTGGTAAGGAGTGCCTGAATCTCCTCTGCTTACAGGAAGGGAAGGAGGGGGGTGAGGCTGAGAGCCCAGAGAGGATTTCACAGAGGAAAAAGAGCAGAAACTACTGCTCACAGCCACTTACCTGGCGACCAGGGAGCAAGGTGGGTTGAAAAGACCAGCGTATCTCCCAAGTGGAAAAGACAGGGAGAGAGACAGACTGTGAGGGGCTAAGGTATGCAAGAAACAAAATAAAAAAGCTGACTCATTCGTGCTGGAGGCAGCCATAGCTGGGGGAGCTCTGTTTCACAAAACAGAGCTGAAGTGCTTCCGGATCAGAGATCTCCGGACATCTATCCAGCTCCAATCAGCACAACAAGACACAGCTGAAAACAAGAAGTGGGGAGGAGGGGCAGTAACTCAGGTCTCCATGGAGATCTGAGATACACCTCCCCCTACTGAAGCTGAGAGAAAAAACCCTGCCCCCAGTGAGATTAGTTGGAGGAAGAGACCTTCAGCGTCTCAGGTTACACCCACAGCATTCCTGGATACAGTTTCAAGGAAGCCCCCTGCTGAGATCAGTTAACAAGACTATCACCTGTTAAGAAAACAAACAAATCAAGACTTCAAAGCTGCCCAAATCCGAAAGTGGATTACAAATAATAGCTGATACCAACCCACGAAGACCTAAAAATAACACAACTGAAAACTGGAGGCAGACAACACCAAGCCTAGACTCAATCAACTCTACAAATAAAAAAAAAAAAGAAGAAGATGAGAAAACAAAGGAGTGCAATCCAAATGAAACCACAAGAGACACTTTCGAGAGATGAACTGAGTGATATGGAAATAATCAAACTTCCAGATGCGGAGTTCAAAATAATGATTGTAAGGATGCTTAGGGATCTTAGAACAACAATGGAGGGGGAGTTTGAAAACCTAAATAAAGAAATAGCAACTATAAAAAAGAATCAGTTGGAGACGACAAATACAATATCAGAAATAAAGACCACAATGGAAGGAATTAAAAACAGGATAGATAGAGCAGAGGATCGAATCAGCGAGTTAGAAGACAACTGGAATGAAGGCATGAAAGCAGAGAAGAAAAGAGAAAAAAGACTCAAAAAGTCAGAGGAAACTCTTAGAGAGCTCTGTGACAACATGAAGAGAAATAACATCCGCATCGTAGGGGTTCCTGAAGAAGAAGAAAAAGAACAAGGGATAGAGACTTTGTTCAATCATATCATAGCTGAAAACTTCCCTAAATTAATGCAAGAGAAACTCTCACAAATCCAAGAAGCACAGAGGACTCCATTAAAGAGAAACCCAAAGAAACCTACACCAAGACACATCATAATTAAAATACCAAAGCTAAGCGATAAAGAGAAAATATTAAAAGCTGCAAGAGAAAAAAAAGTTATCACCTACAAAGGAGCCCCCATAAGGATGAAATCTGACTTCTCAACAGAAACACTTGAGGCCAGAAGGGAATGGCAAGAAATATTCAAAGTAATGCAGAACAAGAACCTACAACCAAGACTACTTTATCCAGCAAGGCTATCGTTTAAAATTGAAGGAGAGCCTGACCAGGTGGTGGCGCAGTGGCTAGAGCGTCGGACTGGGATGCGGAAGGATCCAGGTTCGAGACCCCGAGGTCACCAGCTTGAGCGCGGGCTCATCTGGCTTGAGTGAAGAGCTCACCAGCTTGGACCCAAGGCCGCTGGCTCCAGCAGGGGATTACTCGGTCTGCTGAAGGCCCACGGTCAAGGCACATGTGAGAAAGCAATCAATGAACAACTAAGAAGTCGCAACGCGCAACGAGAAACTGATGATTGATGCTTCTCATCTCTCTCCATTCCTGCCTGTTTGATCCTATCTATCCCTCTCTCTGACTCTCTCTCTGTCCCTGTAAAAATAAAGAAATAAAAAAAATAAATAAAATAAAATTGAAGGAGAAATAAAAAGCTTCCCAGACAAAAAACAACTCAAGGAATTTATTACAACCAAACCAATGCTGCAGGAAATATTAAGGAGCCTGGTGTAAACAGATAAAGTGGGAAAAGAATACAGAAAAAAAAGAAAAGAAAAAGGAATACACCTTTAAAGAAGAAAATGGCAATAAACAACTACATATCAATAATAACCTTAAATGTAAATGGATTAAATGATCCAATCAAAAGACATAGGGTAGCTGCGTGGATAAGAAAACAGGACCCATACATATGTTGTCTACAAGAGACACACCTTAGAACAAAAGACACACACAGATTGAAGGTAAAAGGATGGAAAAAAATGTTTCATGCAAACGGAAATGAAAAAAAAGCTGGGGTAGCAATACTTATATCAGACAAATTGGACTTTAAAACAAAGGATATAGTAAGAGATAAAGAAGGCCACTACATAATGATAAAGGGAGTAATCCAACAGGAAGATATAACTATTATAAATATCTATGCACCTAATATAGGAGCACCCAAATATATAAAACAGATTTTGATGGATTTAAAGGGCGAGATCAACAGCAATACTATAATAGTAGGGGATTTCAATACCCCACTAACATCACTAGATAGATCCTCAAGAAAGAAAATTAACAAAGAAACAGCAGACTTATTGGAAACACTAGATCAACTCGATTTAATAGATATCTTCAGAACCTTTCACCCTAAAGCAGCAGAATATACATTCTTTTCAAGTGCTCATGGTACATTCTCTAGGATAGACCACATGTTAGGGCACAAAAGTGCTCTCAACAAATTTAAGAAGACTGAAATCATATCAAGCACTTTCTCCGATCACAACAGCATGAAACTAGAAATGAATCACAGCAGAAAAGCTCAAAAATTCTCAAACACATGGAAACTAAATAGCAGGGTGTTAAATAATGAATGGATTAAGAATGAGATCAAAGAAGAAATAAAGAAATTCCTAGAAACGAATGACAATGAGCATACAACAACTCAAAATTTATGGGACACAGCGAAAGCAGTGCTGAGAGGGAAGTTCATAGCACTACAGGCACACTTTCAGAAGCTAGAAAAAGCTCAAATAAACAACTTAACCCTGCATCTAAAAGAATTAGAAAAAGAACAGCAAGTAAAGCCCAAATGTAGTAGAAGGAAGGAAATAATAAAGATCAGAGCAGAAATAAATGACATAGAGGCTAAAGAAACAATACAGAGGATCAATGAAACTAGGAGCTGGTTCTTTGAAAAGGTAAACAAGATTGATGAACCTTTAAGTAGACTCACCAAGAAAAAGAGAGAGAGGACTCAAATAAATAAAATTAGAAATGAGCGAGGAGAAATAACAACTGACACAACAGAAATACAAAATATTGTAAGAAAATACTATGAAGAACTGTATGCCAAAAAACTAGACAACCTAGATGAAATGGACAAATTCCTTGAAACGTACAATCTTCCAAAAATCAATCTGGAAGAATCAGAAAACTTAAACAGACCAATTACACCAAAGGAGATCGAAACAGTTATCAAAAAACTCCCAACAAAGAAAAGTCCGGGGCCCGATGGCTTCACAACGGAATTCTACCAAATATTCAAAGAAGAACTAACTCCTATCCTTCTCAAACTATTTCAAAAAATTCAAGAGGAAGGAAGACTTCCAAACTCCTTTTATGAGGCAAGCATAATTCTGATTCCAAAACCAGGCAAAGACCACACAAAGAAAGAAAATTATAGGCCAATATCTCTGATGAATATAGATGCTAAAATCCTCAACAAAATATTAGCAAACCGGATCCAACAATATATGGAAAAAAATCATACACCATGATCAAGTGGGATTTATTCTGGGGAGGCAAGGCTGGTACAATATTTGTAAATCAATCAATGTGATTCATCACATAAACAAAAAGAAGGAGAAAAACCATATGATAATTTCAATAGATGCAGAAAAAGCATTTGATAAAATCCAGCACCCATTCATGATCAAAACTCTCAGCAAAGTGGGAATACAGGGAACATACCTCAACATGATAAAAGCCATCTATGAGAAACCCACAGCCAACATCATACTCAATGGGCAAAAATTAAAAGCAATACCCTTAAGATCAGGAACAAGGCAGGGGTGCCCCCTTTCACCACTCTTATTTAACATAGTCCTGGAAGTCCTAGCCACAGCAATCAGACAAGAAGAAGAAATAAAAGGCATTCAAGTTGGAAAAGAAGAAGTAAAACTATCATTATTTGCAGATGATATGATATTGTATATAGAAAACCCTAAAGTCTCAGTCAAAAAACTACTGGACCTGATAAATAAATTCAGCAAAGTGGCAGGATATAAAATCAATACTCAGAAATCAGAAGCATTTTTATACACCAACAATGAACAGTCAGAAAGAGAAATTAAGGAAACAATCCCCTTCACAATTACAACCAAAAAAATAAAGTACCTAGGAGTAAACTTAACCAAGGAGACTAAAGACTTGTACTCGGAAAATTACAAAACATTGATAAAAGAAATCAAGGAAGATACTAACAAGTGGAAGCATATACCGTGCTCATGGTTAGGAAGAATAAACATCATTAAAATGTCTATATTACCCAAAGCAATTTATAAATTCAATGCAATACCAATTAAAATACCAATGACATACTTCAAAGATATAGAACACATATTCCAAAAATTTATATGGAACCAAAAAAGGACACGAATAGCCTCAGCAATCTTAAAAAAGAAGAATAAAGTGGGAGGTATCACACTTCCTGATATCAAGTTATACTACAAGGCCATTGTACTCAAAACAGCCTGGTACTGGCATAAGAACAGGCATATAGATCAATGGAATAGAACAGAGAACCCAGAAATAAACCCACAGTTCTATGGACAACTGATATTTGACAAAGGAGGTAAGGAAATACAATGGAGTAAAGACAGCCTCTTTAACAAATGGTGTTGGGAAAATTGGACAGCTACCTGCAAAAAAATGAAACTAGATTACCAGCTTACACCACTCACAAAAATAAACTCAAAATGGATAAAAGACTTGAATGCAGGCCGTGAAACCATAAGCATCTTAGAAGAAAACATAGGCAGTAAGCTCTCCGACATCTCTCGGAGCAATATATTTGCTGATTTATCTCCACGGGGAAGTGAAATAAAAGACAGGATAAACAAATGGGACTATATCAAACTAAAAAGCTTTTGCACAGCTAAAGACAACAAGAACAGAATAAAAAGACAAACTACACAATGGGAGAACATATTTGACAATACGTCTGATAAAGGGTTAATAACCAAAATTTATAAAGAACTTGTAAAACTCAACACCAGGAAGACAAACAACCCAATCCAAAAATGGGCAAAAGAGATGAATAGACACTTCTCCAAAGAGGACATACAGATGGCCAATAGGCATATGAAAAAATGCTCAACATCACTAATCATTAGAGAAATGCAAATTAAAACCACAATGAGATATCACCTTACACCAGTCAGAATGGCGCTTATCAACAAAACAACACAGAATAAGTGCTGGCGAGGATGTGGAGAAAAGGGGACCCTCCTGCACTGCTGGTGGGAATGCAGACTGGTGCAGCCACTGTGGAAAACAGTATGGAGATTCCTCAAAAAACTGAAAATCGAACCGCCTTTTGACCCAGCTATCCCACTTTTAGGAATATACCCCAAGGACACCATAGAACGGCTCGAAAAGGAGAAATGCACCCGCATGTTTGTGGCAGCATTGTTCACAATAGCGAAGATCTGGAAACAGCCCAAGTGTCCGTCAGAGGACGAGTGGATTAAAAAACTTTGGTACATATATACTATGGAATACTACTCAGCCATAAGAAATGATGACATCGGATCATTTACAATAACATGGATGGACCTTGATAACATTATACGGAGTGAAATAAGTAAATCAGAAAAAAAACAGATGAATCCATACATAGAAGGGACATAAAAATGAGACTCAGAGACATGAACAAGAATGTGATGGCAACAGGGGCGGGGGGGTTGGGGGAGGGAGGAGGGGGTGAAGAAGGAGAGAGGGGTTAGGGGAGGGGAGGGGCACAAAGAAAACCAGATAGAAGGTGACAGAAGACAATTTAACTTTGCGGGAGGGGTATACAGCACAATCAAATGTCAAAATAATCTAGAGATATTTTCTCTCAACATATGTACCCTGATTTATCAATGTCACTGCATTAAATTTAATAAAAAAATATTAATATTAAAAAAAAAAGATTTTACTTATTGATTTTAGAGAGATGATGGAGGGAGGGGGAAGGTAGGAATGGGAAGCATCAATTTGTAGTAGTAGCTTCTAGTTTGAGTGACCTCGGCGTTCCAGGTCGCTGCTTTATCCACTGTGCCACCACAGGCGGGGCAAAGAGGTTTCTTTGTCACGAAGTCAATCCCCATCACAATCCTTCATCCTAGTGGGGAGGTGCCTAGTGAGGGAGAGAGGAGGGCTGAAAGATGTCCCTGTGTTGGGGGGACAAGGGACGTGGGCCTGACTCACACCTGAGGAAGCTGAAGTAAGCTGTGGCCGTGGGACACAGAATGTCCTGGCGCACAACCACATGTGTATGTATCCCATGGCCCATGAAACACAGAGCTGGCACAGGGCTGTCTTGGTTCCTGCATGACAAGGCCACCAAGGCAGGAAGACAAAGGCACCGAGAAGCTAGAGGTGAACCGGGAGCTGACGGAGAAGGTGCACTGAACGTCTAGGAGAGAGATGTGCCCTCCTGGAATGCGGGACAGAGGAGAGCAGTCCCAACTCCACACAAGTGCCCACCAAAGAAAGCTGACCTGAGCCATCTGCCTGGCTCAGGCACCAGGAAGCTGCCCAGCTAAAGTGAGAACTTCCTGTTCCCTGTTCCCTCACTCAGTGTCCCACCCTCCCCTCCTCCTCCTGCTTAGGCTTAGGTGGGGAGTGAAGGAAACAGAAGCAAATGAGAGGGGAAGGGACGGGGGAGGAGGAAGGGATGTCAGACTCCTTCCCCACTCAAGACCTTGAGGACAGTCTGGTTAACAGCCAGGACCGGGCATTCTAATGTATAAATTGAAACTATGCTTGTGACTGAAAGTCCTTGTAGGCCTACCCATTACCAAGAGAAGTAACAAATCATGGATCATCTCAAAGGTGATGCATACAGATCACCCAGGGCTGTGCTGCCAATGCAGACTGTCACTCAGGGGGTCTGGGGCGGGGCCTGGGACTCTGTATTTCTAACAAGTTCCCAGTCAATGCCAATGCTACTGGTCTGGGGACCACATTTGAGTCCCAGTAGGGTGCTAGGACGAGGGGGAAATTACCCCTGTTGAATGCATTTTAAACAGATTATGAAAGATGAACAAACTGTGTGTTGGTCACATCACAAATTGTACTTTCAACATACAAGTCGCCCCCACTTTATTTTATAATATTTTAGCATGGCATTATTAGTGAATACAGTCTTTATTTATTTATTTTTTTTTTGTGACAGAGAGAGACAGAGAGAGGGACAGATAGGGACAGACAGACAGGAAGAGAGATGAAAAACATCAGTTCTTCCTTGTGGCACCTTAGTTGTTCATTGATTGCTTGACCCGGGTGCTACAGCAAAGCGAGTGACCCCTTGCTTAAGCCAGTGACCTTGGACTCAAGCCAGTGACCTTGGGCTCAAGCCAGCAACCCCATGCTCAAGCCAGTGTCCCCATGCTCAACCGGCGAGTTTGGGGTTTATGAACCTGGGTCCTCTGCATCCCATTCCAACGCTCTGTCCATTGCACCACCACCTGGCCAGGTTTAATACAGTCTTAATAAATAAATATAGCAGAGCCCTGGTTGGGTGGCTCAGTGGATAAAGAGTCATCCTGGTGCACCGAGGTCGCAGGTTCGACCCCCAATCAGGTCATGTATGCGAAGCAATCAATGAGAGCACAACTAAATGGAACAACCAAGTAGAACAACAAGTGATGCTTCTCTCTCTCTCTCTCAATGGGAAAATTTAAAAAATATACAGCAGTATACATAAATATAATAAGTAAATAAATATTAATAAATATGGACTTTATCTGAAACAAAGACAAAGTCATCCTGAGCATAGACAGCGTTCAGACTTACAGTACTTCCAGACGCTACCCCCCACCCCCTCCCTCAGTGGTCATAGAGGTAATCGCGTGCACTCCTCCAGGTCTCTTATGAAGAAGAACTTTCAAAATCTATTGTTACATGGACCAGGATTCAGTTCTCCGAAGGACAGAATTCTGGCTGGATTCCTTTAATCCATAAAGGAAGGAATCGATGACACCAATATGTAATAGCTTCCAGAGTTGCGAGAGATGAAGAAACAGGCTGCAGTTTGAGTTTTCAGCCAAGTCTCCCCATACCAGGCCACCAAGGCACTTGCTGCCTCTTCTAGGATCAGAAACTCATCAGTCGAGGAGCACACGGCTACCACTGTGGTGGGGACAGCCGTGGTAAGAAGGAAGCAGGTATTTCTGCTGCACCGGGACTGTACCCTGTCTGCCCTTGTCCCAGAGATGGAGGCTCGGGGCCCTGCCTCTCAGCACCCCAGAGCCAGAACCTGAGCTTGAGGACCTTGGCTATGGATGTTTAGAAGAACCAAACGCCTCCTCCACCTGGTTTCCAGAAGTCACTGCAGAAGGACAGTCACTGTCACCTCCACATGCTTTCCAGGGACTCAGTGTGGCCGGAGCTACACGACACCCGGCACCCAGCTGCACGGAGTCCACACCTGTTAGCTTCTGTGGTTCAGAAGCTGGGTGAGGAGTGCAGGTGAAGTGGGTGCTGACCCCTCTCCCCGGCCAACAAAGCATGAGTCCTAGAAGTTTACCACTCTCAGGGACCTAGAGGTTTCGTCCAACTTGTTCATTTTAGAGATCGACAGATGGAGAGCCAGAGACAAGAGGTCGGGCTGGTAGTGAGGTAGAAACAGAATTTGGGTTAGGATGCGGAGTTCTGTGTGGCCTTAAGGGTGGCTGCAAGCCTAGGGAAAAGAGCGTTGAGCTTATCGCTGGCAAACCCACTGAGAGGCTGTTTGCACCTGGGGCAAACCTCTTCACCTCTGACTTATATTCATTCACGTAGTTCTTTTGGGGGACCATAGTGCAGAACCCTATATTTCTCTCTTTTGAATTTTTTTTTCACTAGCTTAATAGGCAATCTCAGAACCCAGTAGAGTCCCTCTCAGCTGTGACACATGCAAATTAGGTAAGCATGTCTTCTGTGCCCTGATCCAAATTACTCAAACAAACAAAAGATAAATAAAACAAATGAAAGAAATTTGGGTGATAGCCTTCTCTCACTAGAGACTTCTCTGGCTCCATTTCTCACGTTTTGGGCTCAGTTGCTTAACCGATTACCAATGTAACTCAATTTTTCTAATATCCAGCCCCGTATGTGGTCTCTGTCCACAGGAGAGCTGTTCTTGGGAAGGAAGATCCAGGGTGTATCCTGCTAATCTGCCAGGCAGAGAACAGGCCATCAGAGTAAGACTGCTCTAGTAAGCTCGTGCTGCCCCCTGGTGGACACTGCCGCTTCTTTAAATGAGATAAAATTGACACGTAACATAGTGTCTGGTGTACAATGTAAAGACTCAATATTTATGTATCAATATATTGCAAAATGATTACACTAAGTCGCCTTAACATCCATCTCCATGGGCATAGTTGCAATTTTTTTCTTATTATGAGAACTTTTAAGATCCACTCTTTAGGGAACTTTCAAATATGCAAGACAGGATTAATTTATATATATATATATATATATCTTGTTAACAAAACTGCTGCTTTTTATAATTACTAACAAGTCATCCCTACAGTAACCTGTTCTGGAGTATTGTTTTGAGTTGGAGGTATAGAAGCAGCTGGGCTCATCCACTTAGAAGCCGGTGTCCCCACTAAGGGACTTGAAGACCCGCTGTGGAAACATGAGATCTGTGAGGGACACGTAGGGGCCACTTCCCTCCCAGGGGCCGCCACTCTACGTGGCTGCAGTTAAGACGGGCTGTAGCTGGCGTGATGGAACGCATGTCCCAGGGTAGCTTGTGAAGTCTCTTTGGTTAGACAAATTATCATGTCTGCTAGACATGATAGGCATGTGTAGTGAAACCATCTCCTGTCGTAGGCCTCACATCTGTGTCTGTACCCTCACTCGACCTCCCCATCACCCTTTCCAGCCCCTTCCCCTTTGTCTCCCTCGCCAGCGGGAAAGACCAGCTCAAACGCCACCTTCTTGGAGAATATTTTCATAGCCTTCTCCAGCCAAAATGGAATTATTGTTTGTACTGTCAGTTTAACACATGGCTTAGGTGGACACCCCTGTCTACATGGTGGAAACTTGACCCTCATCTTATTCATGTTGTATCCACAGCGCTGAGCAATAACTAGTAAATTGAGATAAAAATCACAGAGGAGGGAGAATTGTTATGTCAATTTGAACAATGTATCCCTTTGGCATCTTAGCAAAGCACTTGTGTTGAACAGTCAAAGCTAGTTTTTCCCTCTTTTTGAGGAAGTTTCCTCCTGTCAACTCAAATGTTGTAAGTGGCCGTCCCATCTCTATTTTCAGTCTTGTGGCAAGTGACATGTGAATTACTGGTTGGTAGGAGTGAACAAGAAAAGACTTCTTGGAAGAGGCAAGAGAGGGAAGGTGAAACACTTAGGAGGAACAGCCTTTTGAAGGATTTGGAAATAGTCCATGTGCTGACCAAGTTGATAGGGTCTCTGATTTTTATGGTTTAAAGTCCTTTAGAGAGTGTCAGAGTAGGCACTACCCACCTTGTCTTTTTCGGATGGGAATACTAAAGTTCAGAGGGTTCAACTGCCTTGGTCAAGTCATACAGCTGAAGCACAACAGGTCCAAACCTACATCGAGGGCTTGTGCGTACAAATCAGAGCTCTTCGCCTGGCGTGCGGGGGACCCGGGTTTGATTCCCGGCCAGGGCATATAGGAGAAGCGCCCATTTGCTTCTCCACCCCCCCCCCCCCCCTTCCTCTCTGTCTCTCTCTTCCCCTCCCGCAGCCAAGGCTCCATTGGAGCAAAGATGGCCCGGGCACTGGGGATGGCTCCTTGGCCTCTGCCCCAGGCGCTAGAGTGGCTCTGGTCGCGGCAGAGCATCGCCCCCTGGTGGGCAGAGCATCGCCCCTGGTGGGCGTGCCGGGTGGATCCCAGTCGGGCGTATGTGGGAGTCTGTCTGACTGTCTCTCCCCGTTTCCAGCTTCAGAAAAATACCAAAAAAAAACCAAACCCAAAACAAACAAACAAACAAAAAAACCAAATCAGAGCTCTTTGCACTCCAGCTTACTGGATTGAGTTTAGGCAGCAAAGAGGTCCAAGGGTGTGACAAAACGGGTTGGGGGGGGCGTGGCCACCACCTGCATTCCGTGTGTCTGGGGAGAAATGGAGGGATGGGGCTCAGTACACAGCCCTGCGGTCCCTGACACACACTTGAGTGCGGCTGTGGTCTCCTTTGCTGCACTCATCTGACTGTTGACCAGTTTCTCCTTGAGTCAACAAGGAACCGAGAGCACAACCACAAATCACAGCCAGTTCTCGCCTGAATTTCTCAGAAGAAGAGCCACACATGATGACTTTGCAAATGTTGTGGGGGGGCACGGCTGGGGGGTCAGGCAAGAGAGTTGTTGAGTCAGTCGACCAAGCTGTCCCTACACAAGAAAGGTGCGTCAAGTCCAATCTATCATCCCTGGTTCCAGAGTTTGTGGAGCTGAGATTACTCCCCAGAATCCTGACGATAGGTACCTTTCCGGAGAAGGACACGTCTTTACAAGGACACAGACTCTATACCAATACCTGGACTTGGGGATGGGGTTCTAGCAGCATAGGTGGTTAAGGTCAGCTTTCTCCTCATTCTCATGAGCATTGGATTCCTGGACTCATCAGGCTGGGTGGCTCCTCTGTGCTCAAGTGTCCCTCCCTCACCTACATGCGACCTTTGCTCTGTCCCATCCCCACTGCTTCTGGCGCGCTGCTCAGCATGGGGATGTCTTTCTTCCATAACAAGACTCGTTGATAAGTGAGTTCTTATTAAAACTCTGCAGTGTGGCCATATTCACTCTCATTTTGCAGGTGAAGAAACTGAGGCCGAGAGAAATCAAGCCCTGTTCTAAAGGCACACGGCCACACATGGCCAGGTGGTGCCTGGGGCCAGACTCAGCTTTGTACTCAGACTAAGTTTGCTCTGGCTTCAGACTGTGCCCGTCCCCTGGAGACAAATCTGAGCTCACCACACTCTCTAGGCACCCACCCGCCTTCCACTTGCAAACACAGACAAAAGTATAGATTATGTTATATCGCTCATTTACATCCTTTTTTTTAAATTTGGAGGCCTCAAAATAGACTTCATGTTTATTTCAGTAAGTGTCCTGGAGCTGAACTCCCAAACATTTACCGACAACTCATTGGGTGTCTAAGGACCTGGGCAACATGCTGAGGACAAAAAAGAGGAACCTGTCTTGGGGACTGTGATGGGGAGGTGAGGGGACAGAGGAGGGGAAATTTCCCTGCGTGTTTCTCAGCAAATGTTTTGAAAGATGAAAATGAACATGGAAATGTGACAGTGGCCAGAAGTCTTTGAGCAAAACCCAAAGAGCAGGAAGTCTGAGAGATGTTCAGATCACGTGATACGAAACGGGAGTCCTCTTAAAATGCAAGCTGCCACACACACTTGACGATCTCTTAGCAATTATAAGAATGTTTACTTATTAATCCATATTTATCAAAGTTGCAGGTTTGCTGGTGATAAAACGAACTGATAAAGTGTACGTGTGTGTGTGTGTGTGTGTGTGTGTGTGTGTGTGTGTGTACCAGTCTCAGGACAGAGATCCTTTCTTCTCTCCTTGATAAGAAGCAACGCAGCGTTACCTTCCCTGGACGTAACCTGCTTTTCCTACAGCCTCCCACACTTATTTCCCATTTTCAGGGAGGTGCAGAAAAGACATCTCCCGATGGGCAAACACTGCCGCCTGCTGGAGGCCAAGAGTACACACACATACGGAAGCTGGAAAAGATGCTTGAGCCCGGGGCAGAGGTGTTTCTATTGGCCCAGATTCACACGCTTAGTGACAGACACTTCAGAGGTGTGTCTGCTCCCGTCTTTGAAAGAGCTTACAGTCATTTTAGGGAGCTGAGAAAGCGAAGCTGGCTTCCAACAGAAAGCCACATGTATCCTCCAATCTTTTCAAGGCAATCCCCCCCCCCAAAAAAAAAACTGGCTGCTTTTCTCAAACCTCTGTCCTCGCCCTCAGCGTGGAAGCTGAATTCTTCACCTGGAAAATAGTAGAAAACATCAGAAGAGGATTTTTGCAACTTCTCGCCACCTTGCACCCCTTCACTCCCCCCAATTCATCCCAGGTCCCCTCCTCTTCCTGGGTCTGTAGCTTCTCCTTGTCTCCGGGTACTTCCCTGTACTTAAAAAAAAAAGGTTCAAGTCTTTTCTTAAAAAGAGAGAGAGAAAGAGAAGACGTGTTTGCCTTTCAACTCCAAGTTTCCCTCTGTCTGTGGTCCCATCTTTCTTGAAAAGACACGGGATTAACACCTTGAAATATAGAATGGTGGACACACACCATGGAGGGAAAAGGGGCAAAAGGGGGGGAAAAGAAAAAATAGTCAAAAGACAGGAACTGCAAACAGATGGCTTCATAAGTATTGGAAGAAATGTTTTATTTATTTTCCATGCATAAAGGTTGGGTCGTTTCAAATTCGGCTTCGGCTGCTCGTGCAGAAAGCCTAGTAAATGCCAATGCTAAAAGGCTGAGAAACTTTGTGTTTAGGGAGGGTTATTCTCCAGCAGAACTTAGGGGACCCGGGGGCGGGACACGGGTGGAATGGGGCTCCACGGCCGAAACGACCTTTTCCCAGGGAGCGCACCTTCCGCGGTCGGCCGGGTCCTCTGAGGGCGCTGCTGCCCATCTCGGACGGCGGATCCGGGGAGGCCACTCTAGCCAACCCACTCGGTGGCAGACGCGGCCGGAGCGCCCTGGGCGCCGCCATGTTGGACGTTGGCGCTGTGCGGGCGGGAGCCGCGGCTGGAGATGCTGCAGGTGCGGCCCGGGCTGTACCTGGGCGGAGCCGAGGCCGTGGCGGAGCTGGGCCGCCTGAGGGAGGCGGGCATCACGGCTTTGCTGACGGTGGACACGGAGGAGCCCGACTTCCAGGTGGAGGGCGTTTGGAAGCTCTTCGTGCGCGCGCTCGACAAGCCCGAGACCGACCTGCTGAGCCACCTGGGCCGTTGCGTGGATTTCATCGGCCGGGCTCGCGCGGAGGGCCGCGCAGTGCTGGTGCACTGGTGAGTGGCCCCGCCCGGCGAGGAGCACGGAGGGGACTGACCCAGCCTCACTTCATTCATTCATTCATTCATTCATTCATTCATGCACGCACGGTTGGGTGGGTTCGTTTTGCAGCTTTTATTGGGCATGATGGGGCGTGGGAGTCAGATAAGTGCCTGGTGACTGTAACGCAGGCGAGGGTTGCACTTGGTAAGGGTCCCACATCCCAAGGAGGAGATTGTGTTCGGTGTGTTTGTCGGGGACGCGGTGGTTGGTGAGGCGTAATTGGGGAGAGAAATATCGATTAGGACGTCCGGGATCCCCAAGCCTGGCCCAGAGAAAAGACCAGGCTGTAGCGATCAATGGCAGGCAGACTGGAAAATCGTAATGGGTATTTGGGAATTCCTAAGTGGTCCTGGTTGGCTGGATTGCAGTGTAGTCACCACAGTTTAAATTCATTGAGTCAGTACAGCGGGTAGGGATGGGGAAAAAAAGTCTGAGACTAGACCAATAGGGCCCTTCATGCTAAGAGCAAAGGAGTTTGGAGTTGTTCCGAATTCCTCTTTAAAATGATAGCGTTTAAAAGATTACTGTAATCATGTTTGGATATGTAATACCTTCATATGGTTCAGACTTCTAAAGAAATAAGAAATGGATAATTCTTTTGCATATGAGCCGTATATCAGAGGCATAGTTTGCAGCAGAAGAGTTGACCTGGGCTTTACCATTCATAGGGGACTGGGGTTTTTGTTTGTGTGTGAGGTTTTTTGTTTTTTTTTTCTGTTGTTATGAGTCGGGGGTGCAGAGAGAGAGATCAGCAGACGAAATCATCAAGGACTAGCAAAGGACCACTGCTCGCTCAGGCAAATGGCCACGAGTTTGCGCTGTGTTCTATTTTTATTCACAAGACTTCAAAAAGCTTGTTTACTGAGAAATTGGCATAACATCAAGCATAACTTTTATTTAAAGATACATGGAGTACACCTGCATGATAGGTTAATAACAATATAATATCCAAAGGCACTAATTGCTATTGCTTTTAAGGTTCCCACATCATTCCTCTCTTTATCTCAAGGGATAACCTTGGAAGGTACAGAAATCTTATGAGAATGTTTTACTGAGAAAAAAGCCCAGCAACTGCCTTCAGTCACATAGACCTGTTTCAGTGACCCGCCTTCAAGTCACAAAACAATTCTCTTGGCAAAACATTCTTTTCTTGTTGGCTGTGTTTCCATCCAAGGCCATGCAATGGGTTATTCCACTACATTTTTCATTGTTGCTATTTGCTGTTTTGTTTTTAAGTCATGCAGGAGTCAGTCGAAGTGTAGCTGTCCTGACTGCTTTTCTGATGAAGACTGACCAACTTACCTTTGAAAAAGCCTATGAAAACCTCCAGACTATGAAACCAGAGGCTAAGTGAGTGCTTTGTTAGAGTAATCACTGTGCTTTTGTGGTGTGATTTTTATTTATTTAAAGAAAACTTAACTTTGTATTTGTTTGTCTTGACAGGATGAATGAGGGGTTTGAGTGGCAACTGAAATTATACCAGGCCATGGGATGCGAAGTAGATACCTCGAGTGCGATTTATAAGCAGTATCGTTTACAAAAGGTCACAGAGAAGTATCCCGGTAAGTAATAATTGCTACTGTGTATTGGAACATTTCTAGATGCTGTTGACTCTGACACTAAACAGTTAAGGTGCACAATCTCATTTTTTCCAGCAATCCCTTGAGCATCTCCTATTATTTCCTTTCGAAACTGTGGTGTAGCCAGAAATACCTTGTTCAAGGTCACATGGCTTTTGAGTGGTGGGCTGAGATTTGAACTCGGGCAGTCTGTGCCCAGAACCTAAGGGCTCCACTGCCTCATCCTGCTTTCTCAATACTGGAGGCTTTTCTGTTTGTTTGTTTGTTTGTTTGTTTTAATTTCTGAAGTTAGCACTAGCCTCAATATGACATTAACTGTATTTTGTCTGAAAATGCAGAATTGATTTCAACCAATGGATACATTTTCATTGTCATATAGAACTGCAGAACTTACCTCAAGAACTCTTTGCTGTTGACCCAACCACAGTTTTACAAGGATTGAAAGATGAGGTTCTCTACAAATGTAGAAAGTGCAGGTAAAATACTTGGTATTTCCTGGAGATTTTTGTCTTGTCTCAGCAGCTGAAACGTCGTGAAAGTTTCAGTTTCTTCAATCTCTGTGGGAAGAATCTGTTTAGTTGAATACTACAGAAATTTTGGGTTCAATTAAAATCTGCTTACAAGAATGTAAATTCTGAGCAGAAAATTTGAATTTAATTGAAATCTGCTTACAAGAATGTAAATTCTGAACAGTAAAAGTTATCAATTACTGGCCTGACCTGTGGTGGCGCAGTGGGATAAAGCGTCGACCTGGAACACTGAGGTCTCTGGTTCGAAACCTTGGGCTTGCCTGGTCGGGGCACATATGGGAGTTGATGCTTCCTGCTCCTCCCCCTTCTCTCTCTCTCTGTCTCTCTCTCTCTCACTCCTCTCTGTCTAAAAAAATCAATAAATAAAATATAAAAAAAAAAAAGTTATCAATTACTTGTAGAGAGTATGGAAAATTCAAGCAGCACAATCAAGGTTATATTGTTTTGTCCTGTAAGAAATATTGCACATTTCATCTATTTAAAAAAATTCTTTTGGAGGTCATTAATATTCTTGTTTATTTGGGGGGTTGCAGGCGGTCTTTATTTAGAAGTTCTAGCATTTTGGATCATAATGAAGGAAGTGGTCCTGTAGCCTTTGCCCACAAGAGACTGGCACCATCTCTCATGCCTGTCACAGGGAGTCCGGCTCAGTGCACATCGTATTTCATTGAACCTGTGCAGTGGATGGAGCCCGCCTTGCTGGGAGTGATGGATGGGCAGGTGAGGACACATCATAGTTTTCAGTTTCATTAAATCACCTATGTTTTGTTCCTTTTTGTACTTTAAACCCTGTTTCAACTAGTGTTTTACTCCATCTTAACCAATTTTCTGAAAATTGTATCTTTCTAGTGTATGTAGACAAGCATCTCAAAAATTAAACAAAAAACAACTGATCTAAAATTGTGAATCCCTTTTAGTTGAGAGGTTTTGGTCTAAGTTAATTCTTTTTAGTGCTATAAATAGATTAGAAGACTATACAATAGACTTGTTAAGCATATTTGGATTTATCTATTTTACTAGCGTATCAGTGTATTTATTTGTTTTTAAATAGGCAGGAATCTGAAGCCTCACTTATAGGCTGTTAATATCAGTTAGTAATAGAACATGAGAATCCTAACATGCTTTCCTACCCTTTCACCATGGTGATTTTAGTTTGAAATCTTAAATTGCCGACTGGTTTTAAAGCCAACATCTAGACCACATTCATGAGACGTCTGTTTCATGTCTCATCTCCCCTCATGCTGGAACTAGTTTGTTTCTCCTCCAACCTCCCAGGGCACAAGGTTCCTCTTAAACAGCTATTGTAGTAAATTTCCGTCCCATTTGATCTCATTGACTAGATAGTGAACTTCTCAAAGGTAGGGGAGCATGTCTTGTTTTACGTCCTGTGTTGTTCAAGATAATTGTTTTGTACAGAAGCGAAGGAATGAAGTAACATGTTTGTTTTATTTCAGCTTCTGTGCCCCAAATGCAGTGCCAAATTGGGTTCCTTCAATTGGTATGGTGAACAGTGCTCCTGTGGTAGATGGATAACGCCTGCTTTTCAAATCCATAAGAATAGGGTGGACGAAATGAAAATGCTGCCGGTTCTGGGATCACAAACAATAAAACTGACCTTGTGACGTTTGATAGGTGGGGAAGAAACTGGCCAGTTGATATGTCCAACTTGCTTCTTGTCATTCACACGGTGTCTGGGGTTTAGACCTACAGCATTTCATTTGAAATGTGAGAAGAGGAAGTCACTTAATGTGACTTAAACACTGTGTTTGAGTAGCATATTTCATATGGAAATTAAAGCTTTAAAATTATGTAAATTATACTTTATTTGATATTAAAATTTCTTTAATCCAGATACTGTCTTTGTTTCATGTATTTTAAAGAGTTCTAATTTTTGGAATGTTAGTTATGTGATCTTAAAAGGTCTGAATGAACAAAAATATGTACAAAAATTGGAAACATAGCTATTTTTTTATTTCTAGAAATGTAAAGCAGATTTGTTGGGACATATTTTGACATTTGTTTCTTTCTTTAAAGAGACATTAGTAAATCTACATATGTCTGGATTTTTCTTGGAAATGTAGATGGAAAGACCATGAGGAAAACACTTGACAACAGTGTGGTTTTTCTGTTGCTTCAGAAAACCCAGTTATCGAAAGTTTTTAGAAAAGTGTGCTTAAGACAACTTTTAAAATAATCTACTTAAAGAAATGTCTTGATGTTAGTTAGGTGTGTTTCTAATGATAGAAAATAAATGTGAAATAACTACAAATCAATTAACTTTTCAGGAAGAGAGAGAGAGAGGAAGGGAGAGAGTTGAGAAGCATCAAGTGGTAGTTTCATCACTTTAGTTCATTGATTGCTTCTCATACATGCCTTGCCCAGGGGGCTCCAGTCAAGCCAGTAACCTCTTGTTCAAACCAGTGACTTTGGGCTCACGCCATTTACAGTGGGATCCTGTTGATGATCCCATGCTCAAGCTGGCTAGCCTGCGCTGAAACCATTGACCTTGGAGGTTTTGAACCTGGGACAACGCTCTTTCCACTGCACCACCTCAGGCTATGAAGCAACTAACTTAAGCTTGATATGTTAGCAGGGGTAGTCAACCTTTTTATACCTACCGCCCACTTTTGTATCTTTGTTAGTAGTAAAATTTTCTAACTGCCCACTGGTTCCACAGTAATGGTGATTTATAAAGTAGGGAAGTAACTTTATAAAATTTATAAAGCAGAGTTACAGCAAGTTAAAGCATATAATAATTACTTATCAAATACTTTATGTTGGATTTTCGCTAAGTTTGGCAGAATAAATCTTTATAAAACAACTGACTATAGTTAAATCTATCTTTTTATTTATACATTGTGTCCGTAAAGTCATGGTGCACTTTTGACCGGTCACAGGAAAGCAACAAAAGACGATAGAAATGTGAAATCTGCACCAAATAAAAGGAAAACTCTCCCAGTTTCATACCTATTCAGTGCAGTTCGATGTGGGTTCATGCACAGATTTTTTAGGGCTCCTTAGGTAGCTATCCTGTATAGCCTCTACAGACTCGTCACTGACTGATGGCCTACCAGAACAGGGTTTCTCCACCAAACTATCGGTTTCTTTCAACTGCTTATCCCACTGAGTAATGTTATTCCTATGTGGTGGCGCTTCGTTATAAACGCGCCGATATTCACATTGCACTTTGGTCACGGATTCGAATTTAGCGAGCCACAGAACACACAACTTTCCTCTGTACCATCCACATCTCGACTGGCATGGCCATGGGCTGCTCCGCTGTATACATGGTGTTCCGTCATCATCTGCGCATGCGCACATGCTGCCACAACATCCTATAGAAACTGGGAGGGCTTTCCTTTTATTTGGTGCAGATTTCACATTTCTATCGTCTTTTGTTGCTTTCCTGTGACTGGTCAAAAGTGCACCATGACTTTACGGACACAACTGTACTTTGGTTGCTCCACTACCGCCCACCATGAAAGCTGGAACGCCCACTAGTGGGCCATAGGGACTAGGCTGATTATCACTGTGTTAGAGTATTAGAAGGTAATGTGTCCAGATTAGCTTGTTAACATGATCTTTGGAAAATGGAATTCATTTTACTCATTACAAACAGAATTGGACCTAATTAGATATTTGAACACTAGATGAAATTAGAATTAGGCAATAAAGACAAATAGAGTCCATGTTCTTAAGGCGTTCTGCATATTTACACGTGTGTTTATGTATATAAACATCAAAATAGGCATTATTTTAAATGCAAAAAAAATTTTGAAAAACGATCCTGAGTTTAATTTTTGAAATGTGTTTGGAGTGTTATAGATGATTGATGAGAATATCTCAACATATGACCTGAAGCCTTTGACAATTCTCATATAATTTTTCTTACAAGAAAAAAAGGTCTCATGGAAACAACCAAAAAGCCCATCAATAGATGACTGGATAAAGAAGATGTGGCACATATACACTATGGAATACTACTCAGCCATAAGAAATGATGACATCGGAACATTTACAGCAAAATGGTGGGATCTTGATAACATGATACGAAGCGAAATAAGTAAATCAGAAAAAAACAGGAACTGTATTATTCCATACGTAGGTGGGACATAATAGTGAAACTAAGAGACATTGATAAGAGTGTGGTGGTTAGGGGGGGGGAGGGGGGAATGGGGGAGGGAAAGGGGGAGGGGGAGGGGCACAGAGAGAACAAGATAGAGGGTGACGGAGGACAATCTGACTTTGGGTGGTGGGTATGCAACATAATTGAACGACAAGATAACCTGGACTTGTTATCTTTGAATATATGTATCCTGATTTATTGATGTCACCCCATTAAAAAAATAAAATTATAAAAAAAAAAAAAAAAAAAAGGTCTCCATTTCTGTCTTAGTTTTTACATTATCTGTTTACTTTCTGTCTTAGTTTTTACATTATCTGTTTACTTTGTTTCATAATATTGCACTCTGGAAAGTTTTTTCGTTTTTTTTTTTCAATTGGATTGAACCATATGAAATTGCCACCTTTGTAGGTAAAGTTGTAGTTGAATTGCAGCTGTTTCATATGGCTCAAGTTAATACTTGTCACACACTAGCATCCCCACAGAGAAAATTACATAGATTTTATTTGAATTTATAATTGTCAATTCAGTAAATACAGGATGGGGCAAAAGGAGATTTACAGCTGTTCATATGGAAAATAATACAATAATTAATAAACAATATAAGAATAAACTGTTTCACGTACTCACAACTGTAAACCTGCTTTTGCCCCATCCTGTATTTACTAAGCACCTATTATGTGCACAATTCTAGATGACATAATGAGCAAACCAGATAAAGCCCCTGCCTTCTTGTAATTTATAATCTAGCCAGCAGAAATAGACAAAATAATACAGTTCTTTTTTTTTTTTTTTTTGTATTTTTCTGAAGCTGGAAACGGGGAGAGACAGACAGACTCCCGCATGCGCCGGACCGGGATCCACCCGGCACGCCCACCAGGGGGCGACGCTCTGCCCACCAGGGGGCGATGTTCTGCCCCAGGCGCTGGAGTGGCTCTGGTCGCAACAGAGCGACGCCCCGGAGCCATCCCCAGCGCTGGGGCCATCCTTGCTCCAATGGAGCCTCGGCTGCGGGAGGGGAAGAGAGAGACAGAGAGGAAGGAGAGGGGGAGGGGTGGAGAAGCAGATGGGCGCTTCTCTTGTGTGCCCTGGCCGGGAATCGAACCCGGGACTCCTGCACGCCAGGCCGACGCTCCACCACTGAGCCAACCGGCCAGGCCAAGCCCTAATAATACAGTTCTTGAAAAGATATTTTGTATTTGCTAGTGAGGAATGATTTTGAGGAAACCATAGAAATTTTGTGAAACGTTTGCTAAACAAAATTTTTAAGATTTCAAGTCTTTGGAGGGGGTAGATAGAAAAAGCTTCTGTTCTAAAAAACAATCAGAACCGTTTCTTTCTGAATATTTAACAAGTTCACTTAGAATTACACCTTGGTCCAAAGGTACGTAGCAACATGAACCACTTCAGAGGAACACTTGCCGTGAAAACAAGACATCAGACAACGGGCTCTAAGAATTCTGGCTCCGCTGATGAACCTTTTTCTAGACGTGAGCAGTTCTTTTGAATAAAAGATAAATATTGAATATTTTGAAAATTATAAAAAACAAAACCCCAAATAGAAACTGGCTGGTGATTAACCAAAACAGAACTGAAGTGCCTGGTGGTGACAGAAGAGAGAACTCGTGCTGGTTTTACTTTAGTTTTTATGTCAATTTTTGAATTCGCAGTTGGGTGACAGTGAACGTGTTCATGAACGTCACCCTAAAGAAGGCCGGTCGCTTGACGGAGGACAGCAGGCATCTATCTGGTTGCGGGCGAGGGGACCCCGGAGCGCGGCTGCTGCGCGGTGCCCAGCGTCGTTTCCAGGCTGCGGGTGATGTAACGCGCGGTAAACACGCCGCTGGGCGCGCGGAGGCTTCTGGGAAGCGGTGTTTTTCGGGGCCGTGGGAACCAACTGCGCTTGGCCAGCCGTAAGGGATACGTGTTCTTACGGGTGTTTTAAGGATTCCCCGCTGAGCCGGCGTGAGAAGCACACTCTCTTCAGGCGCGTTCTCGAAACTGTTTTTATGGAACTCAGTTCAGTGCTGGGTTAGGCAGTCGGTGACTCGGTGACTTTTTTTCCTGCACGGAACCGAGTTTCTTCTGTCCTGGAAAGGTAGGTTTGGAATGCCCCTCGTCCTGGTGGCGCGCAGGGGATTCGCCCTTCCGTCCTGGGCCTGGGGGCTGTCCCGTGCGCTCGTTCGCCCCGTGTCACCGAGCTCCCTCCCCGCGGTCGGCGCGGACTCCGTGCGGGGGGCGTTTCTTTCACGCGCGCCTGCGGGGAGCTCGCACTGGTACCGCGAGTTCCTCGGAAACCCCGCACTAGCCCCGGGCGTGGTCTTGAGGTCTTAGGAAGAAGGGTGTGCGGGGAACCAGCCAGTGTGTTCAGAAGGGGGTGTGCCTTTTCCTTTTCGACTAAAAAAAAAAAAAAAAAAAAATTAATTAAAAAAAATTCAACCTGACCAGGCGGTGGCGCAGTGGATAGAGCGTCGGATGGGGATGCAGAGGACAGAGGTTCGAGACCCCAAGGATGCCAGCTTGAGCGCGGGCTTATGTAGTTTAAGCAAAGCTCACCAGCTAGGACCCAAGGTCGCTGGCTCGAGCAAGGGGTTACTTGGTCTGCTGTAGCCCCGGGGTCAAGGCACATATGAGAAAGCAATCAATGAACAACAAAGTGCCACAACGAAGAACTGATGATTGATACTTCTCATCTCTCTCTGTTCCGGTCTGTCTGTCCCTATCTATTACTTTCTCTAACTCTCGTTCTGCCTCTGAAAAAAAAAATTTCAGGTGTGCTGCATAGTGATCAGACAATTATTTAATTTACGAAGTTGGTCCCCGGGTCATTCTAGCACCCACCTGGCACCGTACTTAGCTATTACAACAGGGGCTTTACTTTTCAGTCTTAATGTCAGCAATACCTTCTTTTTCACGGACGCACTATTTACGTGTCATATTTTTTTTCCCTCTCCTTAGACACAGTGGGATCGAAAATCTGTCCAGCTCAGAAAGGGAGCCGCCAAGAACCGCCTCGGTCTGGGACGCGTGGGACCCACGCGCACTGAGCGGTTTGTCCGCCCGCGGCCACCATAGCGACCTCGTTGCGCAGCATTTTGTCCGCTCGCTGCCGCCGTCCCGGCGTCAGTCACCGAGTTCAGGGCCGAAGCGTGTGTTTGGGAGCGCGGGTGGCGCTGCCGGCACCATGGAGTCGCCCTTTAGCCCCGGGCTCCCTCCGCGGCTGGACGAGGACTGGGGTGAGTGGGACCCAAGGAAGGACTGGTTTCTTACCCCCCCACCCCCGCCCGCGGCGGGGACAGGTGGGGGACGTCTGCCGGAGCGAGGGCCGCGCGGGCTCCGTCCGTGGTGCTGAGGGTCTGGCCGCGCTGTCGCTCGCTGTCTGGCTTCTGAGGGCACTGGCTGTCGGTTGTCACTGTCCTGGGGGCGTGCCGGGCGCAGATTTTGTGGGGCGAGGACTACTTCGTTCGGCGGCATAGGGCAGGAGGGCGGTGGCGGAGCGTGGGATGGGTGACGGCCGCCGAGTGTGCGCGCACCTGTGTACTACGTGTGTGCCCGTGTACGCATGTGCGTGTCTGTACGTGTGCTCATCGCGTGTGCACGTGAGTGCTCACCTGTGTACGTGCGTGTGTCGTGTGTATGTGTGTGCGTGTATGTACCTGTGAACGCGCGTACGCATGTGTGTGTCTGTACGCATCTGTGTACATACGTGTTTACCTGTGTACGTGTGTATACGTGTTTGTGTGTGGTGTCCATACCTGTGTGTGCGCACGTACGTGTACGTGAATGTGTGCCTATGTATACACACATACGTGTGTGTATGTGTATGTGAGTGCGTGTCTGTACGAGTGTGTATGTGTGCTGGTGCACCTGTGTTTACGTGTTTATGTGTGGTGTCTATTCCTGTGTGTGCGCGTGTATGTGTGTGTGTGCCCGTGTATACACACATACATGTGTATATGTGTATGTGGGTGCGTGTCTGTACGAGTGTGTATCTGTGCTGGTGTATGTGAGTGTGTAGCTGTGTGTGCACATCTGTATGTGTGCATGCGCACCTGTGTATGTACATATGGATATGAGAATGAGCGTGCAACAGATGCTAGTCTCGCTGTGTACATTGTTGCTCTGGACTTGATGTCTGTCTGTTCTAGCAGAGAAGTAGGGCACCAGGCACTTGCCCTCTGGTCTATCACGGGGATGGACCTAGGAGCCTCCCTAGTTCTAACTGCTCTCCAGATGGGGCTCTGGGTTTCCTTGTGATCACATAGTTCATTAAGTTTTGTTGTCAGGAGGGTGGGAATGAGAGTGGAGAAGCGTTGTCATCTGTGTGTTCAGAGGGACCGTATCTTGCTAGGGATTGCCAGGCCAAATGCTGATTCTCTTCTTCGGTTTCACTGGGAATTTGGGATTGTGTAGGTCTGGAGTGGCCCTGTGCTGTGCCTACACCATTCACCAGCTTTGGAATGTGGAGGGAACCCAGACTGGTCTTCTTTCCCCTTGGACCATCATTTTCAGGAGGAGCACAGTGTGATCATAATTCATTTGTTCAACTGAAGTCCTCACTTGATTTTCCAAAGGCAGAACTTTTAAATTATGTATTGTTAGAAACTAATTTCAGGCCTTTGGTAAATTTTTTATGAGTGCTGGAAGAACTTTAGACTATTCCAACAGGAGTTTCCCAAGCCAAAGATAGTAGAAATAGGAACAATGGCCACTTATTTGGCATTTCGTGTCAGGTGCCCTGCTGAATTCTTGCATGCATTATCTTATTTAACCTTCCAACAGTCCAGTGAGGTCCTGTTATTTTACAGATGAGTAAACTGAGGCTGAGAGAGAATGAATGCTTGGTCTTAGAGCTAGTGAGTGGCAGAAGCTGGATCAGAACTAGGTTTGTCTACCTACAAAGCCTGTGCTGTCATCACTTCTGCACTACTTCCCTAAATTACTTGTACAGATTCTTACCAAGCCCCTCCCCCACCCCCAGTTATATTAGGTAGTTAGGATTATTTTCTCAGGTAGTAAACTATACATTATTCATGATACTCTTAAGCTAGAACTATGGACACTTCCTGATAGCATTATATTATATTTTATCTACTGATGCGCAGTCTGCATTTTCCTGACTAATCTAAACAGTTGACTCTTGCTCTTACTGTTCTTTAACAGAGTATTCAGATCATGTAGTCAGTCTGCCTCTCCCTGAATGTGCCCATTCCCAGGCTTTCTTTTCATACTGTTAACGATCCTCTCTTAGTTGAACATTTTAATTCTGATTCCTTAGGTGTTCAGTAAATCAGGTAGATTTTGTAGGTATTAGAGTGAAACATTTCTGTCTGCTAGTGTTTCTCAGTAGAATATGTCTTTTTTTTTCTGGGAAGTACTTCACTGATTTGATTTGATTTTTTTTTTTTAATTAGAAGCTAACCAGTGAAATTTAGAGTCAGATTATGTATTTAGTGACCACAACAACTGAGTAAGTCAACTAAATTGATTAGTTCAAAACAGCTTGTGATGAAGAGTCCTTTCCCTATTTAACTTCAGTAATGGAATTTAGAGCAGGATTTCGCAAACATTTTCTGTGAAGATCCGGATAGTAAATATTTTAGGCCATGTGGTCTCTTGCAGTTTCTGGACTCCACCATTACAACTTCCTTGTGGACAGTGGAATTTGAATTTCACATATTTAATAGACTCTTTTTAGTACAGTTTTAGATTTACAGAATAGTGGAGCAGATAGTACCTCTTTAGATGTTACTTCCCTTCTGGCTGCCGCCACACTTCTTTATTTTACAGCAGAATTCTGTTTTTCTTTCTTCTTCTTTTCCAAGTGAGAGGAGGGGAGATGGAGAGACAGGCTCCCGCATGTGCCTCGACCGGGATCCCACCCAGCAACCTCCATCTGGGGCCGAGCTCACACCGAGCTAGCAGAGGCTCCAAGGAGCCATCCTCAGTGCCTGGGGCTGATGCGCTCGAACCAGTCAAGCCATAGCTGTAGAAGGAGGGGGGCGGAGGCAGTGGAGAGAGAGAGAAGGGGGAGAGGGAGAAGTGGATAAGTGGATAAGCAGATAGTTGCTTCTCCTGTGTGCCCTGACTGGGAATTGAATCTGGGACATTCACATGACATGCCTGGCCAACGCTCCACCATTGAGCCAACCGGTCGGTCCAAGAATCCTTTAAAAAAAAAAAAGCCCATGTTCACTGACTCTAGTCCTCAAACTACGGTCGAGGGCCGCAATGCGGCCCCCTGAGGCCATTTATCCAGCCCCCATTGCACTTCTGGAAGGGGCACTTCTTTCATTGGTGGCCAGTGAGAGGACCACTGTATTTGGCAGCCCTCCAGTGGTCTGAGGGACAGTGAACTGGCCCCCTGTGTAAAAAGCTTGGAGACCCCTGCCTAGTGTTTCCTTTCATTGTCTCTTGAACCCACTCTAGTCAGGTTCTGCCACTCCACCCAGACTGTTCTTTCTAAGGTCACCCCTGACTTCCGGTGGCTGTTTCTCATCTTATCAGAAGTAAGTGAGTGAATTAAGTGAATGGTTAAGGCGGAGGTCAGGCGGGAAAGCTTGCTGAGCAAACTAAAAATAATTGCTACCCCAGCCGACTACTGTTAAGGGAAGTCTAGATAGTCATAGGGCGGGACCAGCATAGACATGCAGGGTGCTGGTGAGGTAACCAGGGCCGCCACTTTCTGTGGATCCTCGTGAGATCTTCTGACAGAGCTGGCGTCAGAATGTAGTGCTGATTCTTGTGCCAGACACTGAAGTGACAGCTCATCTCCTACTCTTCTGTCCTCAGACTCTGCTCTGTTTGCTGAACTTGGTTACCTCACAGACCCGGAGGACCTGCGCTTGGATGCGGCAAATGAAACTTATGTAAGTATTTACTAGAGGAGAAATACTGAATCGTGTGATATGTCCCTGTTACTCTAAGGTTTCAGGATAACTGGTTTAGGCTAGTTATTGAAGTTTAAAAACTGAGTATGGAAGTTAGTAACCATTTTGTAGCCAGTAAATTAAAGATTGTAGAAATTGCATTGGTTGTATTCTAAGTCCACCTTTGCTTGGAGGGAGGGGGGACCCTGGAAAAGTCACTTAACTGCCTATTTCTTCGTTTTTGTGGATATTGCTGCATAAGAGAAACAGTGATGTTAAGGGGTTTATATGAGCCACAGATCCACTCAAGTGGAACTTACAGACCTTTTAAAAGTTACGATCTATAGTGTAGAATGCTCTGAAACTTTAGCTATGTTCTTACTCGGTTTTTCCTCTGTCTCTAGGGCTGGTGTAAGTGGGAATTTGCTTTGAGTCATTTTCTTTCATGGCAGTGGAAAACTTATTTTTATTTTGCTGCAGCTCCCTTACGACTGACATATTTTGTGATCGTTATAATGGTCCATTCCCACTGATAAGAATGGGACCAGCGGCTCTCCCCTAGCTGTTGCCACTGTGCTTCCGTAACCACATTGGTCTCTCAATGGGCTCTCCAAGGTCAGGACTCGCTCAGGGTGAACCGATTGACTCAGGAAATTATTTTTACTAAGTTGGGTAATAGCAGTTATGTTATTTATGGCAAATTGCATCTGAGAGTTTGATTTCTAGATGTATATATTTTATTCTCATCTTCTTTTGCTGGCTTGAAACCTACAGGAAAGCAATTTTGATAACCTTGATTTTGATTTGGACTTGATGGCATGGGAGACAGGCCTTTGGGACATCAACAACCAGTTCTGTACAGGTAACGATGTATTTCATTGGTAAAAACTTTAAGTGGATCCACTTCATTTTGTAGTTTGGTAATAGTCACATAGATGGGTCATTGGGCTGCTTTGATGGGTTAAAGACCCTAGGGACTGTATATTTTACCTCTGGTATGGCACTGCATATGTGAAATTCTTCCATAACAGAGATAAGAATTTCATAGTTTTGTTTTGGTCATGTACATGAGTAAAGAATTCATATCAGAAATACTGATTTTGACTTACATGTAAAATCTCTACAAGAGTTTACCCCAAGAACCAGACAGACCTAGGGAACCAAAGGGAAAAGCCTGGGGTTACCGGAATGCAGGAACTTGGTGTAGGGCCTGTGCCTGTGGTTCCGTCACCTGAGGAGGTGCTCTCCTTGCCTGTGGAGAGGGGCCCGGTGTGCAGACAGGAGCTGGGACCTGTGGCAAGCTGTCACTTGCAGTGAAGTTGATGGAGGATGGAAAATCTTTCTCCCCTTCTCCTACCTGTCAGCGTCCTTCTAGGGTCCTGATCAAGAGGCCCTAATGGTAGCCAGCTCAGCTGGGCCTGCACTGATGATCGCATGTCACACAACAGGGTACATAAGCCACTTGGCATCTTGGGGGCTAGATGTCTCTTCAGGTGTCTTTACTCACATGTCAGTGCCAGGTCTGGGGTGACTTGGGGGTGAGGACTGCCCACTGGGGAACCTGCATATGGCCTTTCCCTACGGCCTGGCTTCCCCACAGCATGGTGTCCATGGTCATTTCACTTCAGAGGCTCAAGTAGGGGTGTTCCGGGACACAAACAGTAATTCACACAGCATTGTAGATGAAGGAGTCATAAGCCCACCTAGATTCAGACGGAGGGGGACAACACTCCCCTCCTGGGTGGGAGGAGGTAGGTTTCTCGTGTGTCTCCCAGAGAACTAGAGTGAGTGTGAGTGGGTGCATGAGCATGCTCACACTCATGCTCACGCACAAGGTGCACACAGACAGAGCACGCAGGTGGACTGCTTTCTTATCTTGAGTTTTCACTTGATGACAAACTGGTGACCTTAGCTTCCTCATGATTGTATTTTACAAGTGAATTTTACCTTCTTTCTTGTTCACTTGACTCAATGTAAACTGTCCAGTGGGAAGACTTTTCCTCTGTGTTTTTCAGTTAAAGGTATCAAGGCAGAACCTCAGCCACTTTCTCCAGCCTCCCCCAGGTGCTCAGTGTCGTCTCCACAGTCAGTGGACTCCTCTTCAACTCAGCACGTCCCTGTAAGTAGCCAGTTTCTGTGGCGGCTTCGGCTGTGGTGCTGCTGGATAGTACGTGCACGGGGAGGCCGTCCACGTTTACCAAGCATGCTCTGAGCCTCACTTGTTCTTCTGACCCTGAGGACTCCGAGTCTCGAGGAAGTCCCTGGGGGTCTAGAAAGCCATGTCCCCCTGGTTTCGTTCTCTCTGTGTTCATTTGTGCATTGCACTTTCCCAGGATTCAGGGCTCTCTGTTTATAGCTTGTCTTCTCTCCCTGCCCCCTCTCTCCTCCCTGTTGGAATAGACATTGTTTAAGGGCACAGAAGGCTGTGAGACGGTTGTTTGTGTAAGCCCTCAACCGTGAACCTGGAACAGTCTTGCCTAGCCCGCGTTTCGAATGGCCGAGATTTTTACACAAGTCTGGTAGCTCCATAAAATGATTCTGCTTTCCATCCAGATAAAAGCTCTGAGGCCAGGAAAAGACGTATCAAAGGACTTAGGTTCTTTCTGGAATGAAGAAAGGGAAAACATAAGAAGAAAAATTCAAATTAGTGTTTCCATACATGCTCTCTGGCAGACTCTATATCTTGTCATTTTCAGAACCCTGACGATGCCACGGACTTAATGTCTCTGGGGCCCATCTTCTCGGCCCTCCAGGTCATCGTCTCTCCTGTGTTAGGCAATAGGATTGGAACTGCTCTCTGTCTCCCACTCCTCAAACCTTTTTTATTAGCAGAGGAATCTTCAAAATCTTCACATTTTTTAAAAATTTGATTATGTCAATCCTTTGCTTAAAACCTTTGAGTGACTTCCCAACCCTCCCGTGGGTGAAATACACACCCCCAGGGTGCCAGGCTCTCAGAGCTGGGCCCTCCGTGCCGGGGCCCTTCTTCCTTCCAGCCATGTGTCTCACTGTTTCTTCCTAGTCACAAGCCCTGTGCTCTGACCCTGCGAGAGTTCCTGCCCGACAGTGAGCTCCTTCATCCACCAGGTGCTGGTTCTGCCGGCCTCCCTCTGCAGGGTCCTGCTGTCTGGCCTTCTGAGCAGCGTCTGCAAGAGCTGGTTTCCCGGCATCACCACACAGAATGTCTGGTTGTTTCTGCTGCAGAGTGCTTGGGCATCTTCCACCTGTGTCATAGGCACTCCTTATGGTTCCTTAATGAACTGTCGTTCCCATGTTTGTCTTCTTCCCATCGGATTGTGTTGGTCTTTTTCTCCTCAGTTTTTAAAGTGTTTAATTACATATTAGGATTATTAGGTTTTGGTTTCGTGAAGTAAGTTACAGGTATTTGTTCTCCAACTTGTCATTTGTTTTTGAACTTTATTTTTTGTGTTTGTTTTCTCCAGACATACTTTTTTTTTTATTGCTTTCTTTTTCACTCATAGGAGAGTTTTTTCACCAGTCAGGGGCTGTAATGGTTTTATCCTTGTATTGCTTCTATTTTATTTTTATTTTAGAGAGAGGCAGGGAGAGAGAGACAAGAATATCGAGCTGTTCCTGTATGTGCCCTGACCAGGGATTGAACTGGCAACCTCAGTGCTTCCAGATGACACTCTAGCCAATTGAATTCTCCAGCCAGGGCTTGATTTTTTTTATTGATTTATTTTTAATTTTTTATTTTTCTGAAGTGAGAAGCGGGGAGGCAGAGAGACAGACTCCCACATGCTGGGATCCACCCGGCATGCCCACCAGGGGGTGATGCTCTGCCCATCTGGGGTGTTGCACTGTTGCAACCGGAGCCATTCTAGCACCTGAATCGGAGGCCATGGAGCTGTCCTCAGCACCAAGGCCAACTTTGCTCCAATGGAGCTGTGGCTGCGGGAGGGGAAGAGAGAGATAGAGAGGAAGGAGAGCGGGAAGGGTGGAGAAGCAAATGGGCACTTCTCCTGTGTGCCCTGGCCAGGAATTGAACCCGGGACTTCCACACGCTGGGCCGACGCTCTACCGCTGAGCCAGCTGGCCAGGGCCTGATTTTTTAGAGAGACAGAGAGAGGACGGGGAAGAGAAACATTTATTTGTTGTTCCACTCAGTCATGCATTCATTTGTTGCTTCCTGTGTCTGCCCTGACCAGGAATTGAACCCACAACCTTGTTGTTTCAGGATGATGCTCTCACCGAGCTAACTGGCCAGGGCCATGTTTTTTTTTTGAAACAATCTCAGATTTACAGAAATGGTACAAATACATTAAAGAGCTTATTTTTCTGGAACCATTTGGCACTAAGTTGCCAGCTGGGTGTCCTACCACACCCAAATACTTCAGTGTCTGCTTCCTGCAAGCAAGGACATGACTTATGTAGCCACAGTCTAGTCTGGCTATCAAAATCAGGAAACAAGCATTAATAGATTACTGTCATCTAACCCTCAGCTCCACCTCATTGTGCCCGTGGTCCAGAGATGTCCCCAGACAGCAAAGGGGTACAGTGTGGAGTCATACAGGGCATGTGCTGGTCTTGTCCCTTAACCTCCTTTATCTGAAATAGTTCATTCTTCCTCGACTTACATGACCTGGAGATTATAGACAATTATTGTCGGAATGGCCCTCAGCTGGAGTCAGATGTTTCTCAGGATTCGAGTCAGGGTTTGTGTTTGCGGCAGGGACATCACAGATGAGATGCTTTGTCATTTGCTTTGGTGAGGTGGCACACCTGTCCTGTTACTGAAGGTGTCGCTTTGTCCACTGGGCTCCGGTGGGGTCTGCCTGGCTCTTCCCACCATGAAGTTCTCTTTCTCCCTTTGCCATAAAGAAGTGTTTTGTGAGCAGGTATTTTTTAGGACTATGTAAAAATGTCCTGTTCTCATCAGATTTTATTCATTTCTTTGTTTATATCAGTATGAACTGGAGTCATGGTTTCCTATTTAATAACAGGTTGTAATCCATCTAAGGACTTAACTCTGTATCTTTTAACTATTTATGCTCTATATTTTATTATAAAGTATTTTAATTGTTGCTTGTTCGAATCTGTTTCTTCTTCTCTTTATGGCTTCTGGGTAGTTTTTATTTTTTTAATTTTTTTTACTTGAGAGGACCTGTGTCCTGCTGAGAGTAAACAAGAATTCTCTTAAACTCTCTTTTTATAATCTTACAGATTATTTTGAAGATGTAAGATGTAGTGATTATTTTTATTCCATGATTATACATAGCATTTTTTTTTCTCTGAATAGAAATGCTACTTGTATTCTATGTTAACTTTCTTTATTGTATCAGAATGAGACAGGTCCACTGAAGATTAAAAGTCTCTTGGGAACTATTAATATCTTTACACTCTCTTTTTCTCTGTTCACTCACTAAAGGAAAGAGAATAGCCCTGCACTCTTCAGTGTTCAGCCTTCTTTCAAACCACTTGGGACAAAGCTGTTGATGGACAGAAAAGGATAAAAATAGTAAAAATTATTGCATTTTAGAGTCTTGTATGACTGAATGAGAGATTGGGGGAAAGGGTAGTGGTGTTGTACTGTTGTAGCCTCACGAGGTACCAAATGTCTTTATGATGGGGACCAAGTGAAATAGAAAGTTTGTGGGGGGGGATGTAGGAGCAGAGCAGCGATTCATGGGTAGACTCTGCATGTTGAGTTATTTTTCTTTCAGGATTGATGGGAAATGTTGGTATATCTGCAGTGTCTTAGTACCTACTGTGTAAAGTTTCTGATACATCACACCTTCGCCATGGTGCTGTCTTGCAGTGTTTCTCTGTGCATCTTGCCTCTCTTTCTGAGAGGTTTCCTGCTCAGGGATTGTGCTATTCTGGGTAAGTTTGTGTTTGATTTTGCTGCAGGAGGAACTGGATTTGTCTTCTGCCTCCCAGATGTCTCCCCTTTCTCTCTATGGAGAAAGCGCCAGCGGTCCCTGCGCAGCTGAACCACCGAAGGAGGACAAGCCTGTCGCCAGTCCCAGGAGCAAAGCTGGTATTATTCCCTGTCTGACGGGGTCACCTGTGCCGTAGCTGAGCTCAGGCTGCATTCCCAGGAGAAGGCTGGGTTGCGTGCATGTGCCTTAGTCTGGCGTGCTGTTTGTCCTGGAGGGCTGCCGTGCAGAGGAGGAGGAGGGTGAGGAGGAGGAGATCCTTTTCTGGTCCCCTCCGTCTTTAGAGATGAAAGAGGCTTTATAGTAGATTCAGGCCCTCGTCTTCAAGGTGCAGGTGCTGGATGTGAGAGGGCTGTGACGCTTGTCACTCATCGTCTCCAGGCTGTAGTCAGTGGTGTCACTGTGCTCCACAGTTCACATCCCTTTGCCAGAGCTGCAGCTCAGCCAGGTGAGCCAGAGCTGGGTGTCATGGACAGCAGGGCGACTGCCCTTCATGACATTGTCCTGCATATTTGAAAGGTGCTAGGAGAGGAGGTTTTAAAAGTTCTCATTGCGCCTGACCAGGCGGTGGTGCAGTAGATAGAGCGTCGGACTGGGATGCAGAGGACCCAGGTTCGAGACCCCGAGATCGCCAGCTTGAGCGTGGGCTCATCTGTTTTGAGCAAAATTCCACCAGCTTGACCCCAGGGTTGCTGGCTCCAGCAAGGGGTTACTCAGTCTGCTGAAGTCCCGCGGTCAAGGCACATATGAGAAAGCAATCAATGAACAACTAAGGTGTTGCAACGTGCAATGAAAAACTAATGATCGATGCTTCTTATCTCTCTCCGTTCCTGTCTGTCTGTCCCTGTCTGTCCCTCTCTCTGACTCACTCTCTGTCTCTGTAAAAAAAAATAAATAAAAAAAAAAAGTTCTCATTGCAAGAAAAAGTAATTTTGTAATCGTATGTTGAGAGATGTTAACTGGCCGTATTGTGATAATCATTTTGAGATACAGATTCTGAATTGTGGCATTGTACACTTAAAACCAATATAATGCTATATGTTGATTATACCTCACTAAAAAGAAAGGAAGTCCTTAGATTAAGGACTTTTCTTCACACCATTTAAGGTATGGAGTAGCTATGCTTAAACTTCAGTTAAAGATAGTTACTCAGAGGTCAGGATAGCCTACTTCTTAGGTCAGAGTGTGGAGAAAGGTGCATAATAGAATCTGTTTTCTATGATTAGCTTCATCATCTTCAGATTGATTTATGGTTTGGCTTTTCTTCAGAAAATGGGCTGACTCCAAAGAAAAAACTTCAGATGAACTCAAAGCCTTCACTGCAGCCCAAGCCCTTACTGCTTCCGGCAGCGCCCAAGACTCAGACGAGCTCCAGTGTTCCTGCCAAAACCATCATTATTCAGGCTCTGCCAACCCTCGTGCCACTGGCCAAGCAGCAGCCGGTTATCAGCATACACCCGGCCCCCACGAAAGGTACCTGAGTGGCAGGCTGGGTGGGGTAGCGGGGGCCGCCCAGGCTGTGCTGACGAGGTGTGTTAGTTCCGGTTGCACTCTCCGGGCTCATGCTGTGTGTCACGACTCGTCCTGGGTTCTGGAGGTTGTGGGGGACTGATCTGTTGCTCCTGTCCCAATAGGGAGGCCGCTGTCCAGGTCACTTATGCCCGACACGTCTTTTTCCTAACAGCTTTAGTGATGAAAGGCTTGTAACTACAACCGCTTGCAGTGAAGAAGAAAATCTGGGGAGCTTCCTGGGTGATGTTTCATCCTGCGGGTGTTGTGTCTGTGGACTTTTGGTGTATGAGGATATGAGGGGAGGCAGTCTTTCAGCAGCCTAGCCTGTCCTAGGTCTAGTAGGTGTGTTTGGCAATAGGGCCAGGATGTCACTCGTGAGGCGTGAGCATGGCTGCTTTGGGAGGCATAACTGTTTGTGCATTTCTGCCTTTTGTCCACCAGATGGCTGCACAGACCTGACTCTGCAAGAGTCCATGGAGGTCAGCGTTGATGCTGTTGAGACTGAGGGACTGACTGGCACGTGTGCTGATGTGCCTTCACGAGCACAGGTCTGTGCGGCGTCTCTACCTGGGCTCCGCTGGTGGTCCAGGAGGATGCAGTGTTTGTGGGTCCGGGCTGCCAGGCTGTCAGTCAGCACAAGGCTGCATTTGCTTTATGGCTCTTTCTAGCTACGACTGTGAGCTCGTTTTTGTGGACTGGTTTCAATGAGCACAAGGTCCTAGGTCTGATTTCCAGGTAGCTTTGTTCTATTCCTCGGTCATAGACCATACGACACGGATAAAAAGAACTAGGAGGGAGACTGGATGGATGCAGACAGACCCAAATCCCTGCCCTCTCAGTGTGGGGCCGGCACTGCTGCCCTTTTCCTGTGGACAGTGGCACTCCTGTGGGACGGGAGCCTGTGGTCCCTACACAGAGGTGAAGTGTTCGTGAACTCCTGACACAGGATGCAAGATCTGGTAGATGTCTATGTGTGGTTTTTTCCTAGGGATGGTCTCCAGAACCATCATTAGGGTCTCAAAAGGATCTGTGTTTTCCCCAAAAGCTAAGAGTTTAAACTTGGGAAGAACCTCATTCTACTTCCCATAAGCTACTAAAAACACATACAAAAAGTGGAATCTAGCCGGTTAGCTCAGTTGGTTAAAGTACTGTCCTGATACACAAAGGTTGCAGGTTCGATCTGCAGTCAGGGCACATACAGGAATGGATTGGTATTTGTCTCTCTCCCTTCCTCTCTCTAAAATCGATAAATAAAAAAATTTAAAAAAATAGTAAATGTCTAACATTAGCGTGACTTGTATACTAAGCAAGGGGTATTCTGAGGGTTTGCTCTTAGCAGCCCATTGGCTGTTAGAGTGTTTGGAGGTCTCACTGGTGTTGAAAAGATCAACTGTTCTTTTCTGAGCAGTTTTGGTGTCAGAAGCCGGAACCCTGCGTCACTTAGGACTGGAGTGCTTCTGTATCTGTCCAGCATCTGCACACAGTGCTTGTTTTAGGGAACCTGTGCTAATCACACCTGCTCTCACAGTCCAGTCTAGAGAGGTGATGTGACCACAGTGACAGATTGACATGTGTCTCTGTTTGAGAACGGGATGAGGGAGGAGAGGCATTTTATGGTTGCAGTGTCAGCTTTCGCAGTAAGCATTTCACCCCTGGAAACGAGAAGCGGCTCTCAGAGGGGCAAGTCGGGACCCCTGCCCAGAGTGTAAGCCGTCCTGGTGTGGCCCCAGTTCAGTTCCCTCACTTTGCAGTGTAGCATCACCCTTTTCTGCATGCCCTCTTTCTAGCACCAGTGGTCCAGCCGAGGTCCCTAAATTGTCTTGTGTTTCCTGGTTTCTTGGTTTATGCTGTTCTCTCTGCCTGGAGCAGCTTCTGCCTTTCCACACTTGAGTCCTATGCAGGCGGTTCAGGGGAGAGGCGGGGCGCCCTGCCATGATCGTGAGAATGGCGAGCTGGGGCTCGGGAATTGGATGGCGTGGGAGGGGATGGGGACAGAGAGGACGATATCCTGTCACAGGTTTCCGGGTGGAAGACAGTGCACCTTACTGGAACGGAGGGTGGAGGTAGCTATGTGCCCAGGTCTCTGTGGTGACACGCAGGCAGAACTGAGCCCAGTGGTCTGGCTCTGAGTCTGGCACTGTGTTGTCTCTGGAAGAATGCTGAGCTGTGTCACTGAGTGCAGGGTTGGGGATCAGCAAGTCTGTAAACAGTTAAGTAACAGCTGTGAGAACTAACAAATTAATGATACACAGTTATTGATTATGTATTAACAACACATATCATATAGTACCCTTACGGAAGCTCTTATTTAGGTGGGTAATAATAATGATAGCAATAATAATGGCTAATATTTACATTCCTGCTCTGTGCCGACCCTGAAGTGTGCAGCTTATTTACTCCTTCCACCAGCTCTGAGGGGAGGTGCTGCTGTCATCTCCATGTTGTGAAAAGTCAAAACACAGAGAGATTACTTCCCCAAGTCACACAGCTGTCCTGGGCCTTCTGTAGATGGTCCTACATCATCTGAGAGCTTTGAAGACAGTGGAAAGGAAGACCTGTCACAGTGCTGAGTCATCCTTAGTCAGCTGCGTCCGGCAGGCGTCCAACTGCGTCCATCGGGGGGGTTTGTGTGTAACGCCCGAGAGGATGTTGAGCTGCCAAAACGGATACACAGCCTGTGCTATGTCCCTTATGACTGTTTCCACATTAGGGACAGTAGTGACTAAGTGCAGCTGCTAACTGGTAGGGCCCCAGCAGCCCTTTACTTTGCAGTTTGGGATCTAGTGAGCAGGTCTGTGAATAGCCAGTCACTGTGAGAGTTTGTAGGTTTTTTTCATAGAAATTCAGCTTTCTCCCTGTTCTGTATTGACCCTTGATCTAGAGGCTGTCAGAATTGAGGGAACCTGGGCACAGTGGGGTGAAAGGGCGTGGTGTGCATTGTGGAGAAAGGGAGGCAGAGAGGCCGGCAGGACTTGGAGCCATGCTGGCCTCAGACCTGGAGAAGCTTCCTCTCTGGCCCCCGGCTGCAGCTGTCTGAGGAGACAGCACTGTCATAGCTTGACAGTGTTGGTCCACCATAGCTTATTTTTCTACATTAGTTTGGAGAAATAGGGCAAAGCCCCTGCCAGTGTCATCGGCCAAGGCTGTAAACCTGGGACTGAGCTCCAAGTAAGACCTGCTTTGAAGTGACTTAATTTTCTATGTTGACTATGTCCTGCATTCTTTGCAATAGTCTCAGAACTCAGAGAACAGCTTTTCATTTTTTTGGAGATCTTTTCATCACAGTTTTTAAAATCAGAAGATGTGGAACACTGCTTCTGATACGCCCTTGCCGAAGTCCTGGTGGCAGTCTATGGGTCTCTCTGCAGACCAGGACCCTGGGATGGGTGGTGGGGGAGAGGTCACGGCGCCTGCACCTGCATGTGCAGCCTATGCTGGAGACGCCTCAGTACTCATTTCCTGAGTCTGTGCTGCTGGCTTCAGACTTCGTGGTTACACTGTTGGTTAATGGACTACGGATTTATTTAAAACCCTTACTAAGTTCTTCCATAGTCTTTTCTCGCCATGTATTTCCCAATCCAAAAAACTGAAAGGACAGTCACGATCATTGGATGACGTGGTGTTTGTGGTTTGAAAATAGAGCGCCAGACTTCAGGGCGGAATCCTGGGTGTGAGTTTTGCATCCTGATGAGTGTGTCCTTTTATAGTGCCAGATTGACTGTAATTTCATAGTGTTATTAAAAGACCTAACACTTTGTCATTTGCTGTTTATTTTATTTGCTTATGATTTTTATTTGCATATTTGGCCTGTGTATTTGTATCAGTTTGTGAGTCATTTTCTCATTTTATGTTTTTATTTCATAAAACATATTTCAAGGGAAAATGAGAAGATAAAAATGTTCAGTGATCATTTATGCCCAAGTAAATATTACAAATCTATCAAATTATGCTTATCTCTTTCTCACTAATTTACTAATTTATCTGAGACAAAATACTATTGTGCTAGGTTTAGCATGATTTGGGGGGCCATCTGAAACTATACTTTGATTTCGTAGACGTGATTTTCTTCTTTTTTAAGCTAAGACAGATGGTTTTAACAAACAGGTGTCCTGAGGCATTTTGATTTTTAGTTTTCCTTGATCCTTTGAAATACAGAGCTGAGTTTTACATGGCCCATGTTACACCGTCTGAAACTCTAAGCCTTTCCCCGTGAAGACAAGTTATGCATATGTGTGATGTCCAAGTGTGGTCACAGCAGTGCCTGCCTGCCCTTTGCTCTGGGGGCTCTAGCACCTGTGCTGGTCGGCGAGGCTCTCAGCGCCTGATGGGATGGGCCTGGGCTGAGAATGGGCTCAACAGGCCAGTATGGTCTCTAATGGACCAGGGTTATGAGTTATATGAATCTTTTGTAGGTTTTGATGCTAGTTCTGTTCAGATTAGCATAATTTTTAAATCATGTTAAATGTGGAGATTAAGAAAAGACTTGTAGCCTGACCAGGTGGTGGCGCAGCGGATATAGAGCGTTGGACTGGGATGCAGAGGACCCAGGTTCGAGACCCCGAGGTCATCAACTTGAGCATGGGCTCATCTGGTTTGAGCAAAAAGCCCACCAGCTTGAACCCAAGGTCGCTGGCTCTAGCAAGGGGTTACTCAGTCTGCTGAAGGCCCGCGGTCAAGGCACATATGAGGGGCAATCAATGAACAACTAAGGTGTTGCAACACGCAACGAAAAACTAATGATTGCCTGACACCAGGTGGTGGCGCAGGTTCAAGACCCCAAAGTTGCCAGCTTGAGCGTGGGCTCATCTGGTTTGAGCAAAAATTCACTAGCTTGGACCCAAGGTCGCTGGCTCAAGCAAGGGGTTGTTCGGTCTGCTAAAGGCCCATGGTCAAGGCACATATGAGAAAGCAATCAATGAACAACTAGGCCTGACCTGTGGTGGCGCAGTGGATAAAGCGTTGACCTGGAAATGCTGAGGTCGCCGGTTCAAAACCCTGGGCTTGCCTGGTCAAGGCACATATGGGAGTTGATGCTTCCTGCTCCTCCCCCCCTTCTCTCTCTCTCTGTCTCTCTCTCCTCTCTCTCTGTCTCTCTCTCCCTCTCTCTCTCCTCTCTAAAAGTGAGTAAATAAAATAAAATAAAATAATTAAATGTGGAACATTTAAAAAAAAATGAACAACTAAAGTGTCGCAATGCGCAATGAAAAACGAATGATTGATGCTTCTCATCTCTCCGTCCCTGTCTATCCTTCACTCTGACTCTCTTTCTCTGTCTCTGTAAAAAATAAATAAATAAATAAGACTTGTAGGTTGATTTTTGGGGTAAGGGAATTGTTATTATCTACAGACCATTCTAGATTACAGGTTTATGTTTCCTGTGCATGATAGCTGAGAATTCATCTCAGAGTTTTAACACTTTTGATATTTGTAGCCCTCCCTCTGTTTTTCCAAGCATTGAATTAGTGAAGCTCTGTTTTTGGTGATGTGTTTCTAAATCCCATTTATTTGAAATATATGGTTCTGTGTGTCACTGTAAAATGTTATTTGTAATATGAAAAGTTCTTTTAGCACTAATACATTTCAGAGGTTAATACTTAGAGAAATCTATGTATAACTTAGCAAATTTGATGTGTGTGTAGTTGAGAAAAAATATATGGAAATATACTGCTAATAACTTGAAAAGGAACGAACTGGGTTTGTTAAAGCAGGACAAGGAAGGTCACCATGGTCGTGTGCTGCTGCTGACTGCGCTGGGGCGGTGGGTACACATCCCTCCATGGGGTCTCACCCGCACCCCAGCTGCAGGCCAGCCCGCCGTGTGGGACAGCTTTTCCTGTCCAGAGCTGTGCACCCTCTGACCCCTGTCTCTTCTCTCCACCAGGTCAGACCATGGTGCTGTCTCAGCCGGCCGTGGTACAGCTGCAGGCGCCCGGGGTCCTGCCCTCTGTCCAGCCCATCTTGGCGGTTGCTGGGGGAGCCGCACAGCTCCCTAATCATGTGCTCAGTTTGGTACCAGCCCCTGTGGCCAGCAGCCCAGTGAATGGGAAATTTTCTGTGACTAAGCCTGTCCTCCAAAGTACCGTGAGGAGTGTGGGTTCAGACGTAAGTTTCGATAGTGCTTTTTAATGCCTGACTTAAAAACAAGAACAAAACACACTTCTGTTTTAGTTGCCGTGTGTGTGTGTGTGTGTGTGTGTGTGTGTGTGTTAAGTTTGTTTCAGTGTGTCAAATGTGCTGAAATTGCGTATCCAATCTTTGGTGGGAAATAGGGTAGGGGTTATGTTGTTAGAATCTACTGAAAAGTTTCCTCAGGTTGGTAGTGGTCTGATAAGAAGTGTGCCTCCCTCCCTCCACTTAGCTCCTAAACCAGTGGTTCTCAAACTTTTTGAAGTCAGGGCGCATTTAAAATCCTACAAAAAATTGTAGGAGCACTATATCCAAATTTCTGAGAAATATGTTGTAATAATTAAGTCAAATATTAAAGAAAAATATATAAAGTCCAGGCATGCTTTTATGGTAATTAAACGAAATAAATATGATAAAATTAAATTTATTTTGACATTAAAAAACATTTTGTTACTTTTTTTAGTTATGCTTTTTAGAATTCGTAAAAAAGGAGTTAAAAAATAAAAAGACAACAAAAAAGTTATCTTTTTGTATATATAGATACAGTCTAGTAAGATTTAGTAAATTCGGCAAGTCCTCGTGTGAATGTGTTAAGTTTTTTCATTCTTATGTTTATGAGAAACATGAGCCTGATGTGTCCTAGCGATTTCTTCAATGTTTGGGCATATATTTGAAAGGCAAACTCTCATTTCCTCGTCAATACATTAAGAATTCTTCTCTTTTTACTCTTAATTGTGTTGAGTGCAGAAAACCCCCACCATACATATCATCTTAACTTGACACCAAACAAAGGATAGAAGAAACTTGCCTCCAGTCTTTCTGTGGAACATGGGGGGTAGTGTAAACAATCTAGCACCACAGCTGAATAGCCTTTTGCAACCTATATAGGCAAGTGAGGTGGGGGGTTGGGCAGACTGTCAGCTTACAGCCAATTCCCCACATCTCTGTCCCCCAAAAATCTAGGCTCCAAAAACCCTGTGGTTCTTTGGTCCCCAGCAGGCACATATTTCTCTGGAATACCATAGGGCACACCTGGAAATCTTCTAGGGCGCACCAGTGTGTCCTGGCACACACTTTGAGAACCACTGTCCTAAACCTTCGGGCACATTCCCATAGTCCTTCACTAGTGTTTACACAGTTCTCTGATATTCCATGACTGACGTGTTTCAGCACCTTACCAGATACGAGTCTGTAGACTACTTCTTAGGGTTTACATTTAGTATAGCTCTTGACTTACAGAAGGGCTTTTGGTACTGCCTGAAGATGGCTTGTTGCTCTGGGGATAGTCACTTAATGATTATTTGGTACTTTCCTATTATTGCAAAGCTTCAAATTCCTAGTATTTTGTAGGGATTTTTTTAGAGTTTATAAATCACAGAAAGTTTCCCAAGATCTGCCACTCCCTAAAACCAGTTACAGCACTTGCCAGCTAATTCTTTTTTTTTTTAAAATTTTTTTATTCAATGAGAGGAGGGGAGGCAGAGAGATAGACTCCCACATGCGCCTGACCAGGATCCACCCGGCATGTCCACCAGGAGGCGATGCTCTGCCCATCTGGGGCGTTGCTTCATTGTGGCCAGAGCCATTCTAGCACCTGAGGCAGAGGCCATGGAGCCATCCTCAGCACCCAGGCCAACTTGGCTCCAATGGAGCCTTGACTGTGGGAGGGGAAGAGAGAGGTAGAGAGAAAGGGGAGGGGGAAGGGTGGAGAAGCAGATGAGCGCTTCTCCTGTGTGCCCTGACTGAGAATTGAACCTGGGATGTCCACACAGAGGGCCAACACTCTACCTCTGAGCCATCTGGCCAGGGCTGCTAATTCTTGCTTTCTTTAAATGTGAATAAAATACCTCCTGTTATGTATTAAACAGTAGTTGGACACCAGGGGCCTAAAGTTTAATGACAGTTAAGGTAAAATGATCAGTCTAATGGTGGATTCTCTAAATTTGTGATTAGTAAAGCAAACCCATATGTTTTTCAAAATAAAAGTGGGTGTCACTGGTAGCTAATATTGCCACTCCACCTTTCTTAGATGTTGCAAAGATATTTAAAATCCTGTGTGTCATGTAAGGTTGTTTATCAGACTACTGGTGATCTGTGTACCAGAATTTAGCTAATGTGTCAGTAGCCTATTTAGCTGTGAGTTGCTCACTGTTGCAAAAGACCAGTGTAATCGCGGTCAGCAGTGTTGTGCAGACCCACTGAAAGACAGGAACGTACAGAAGGGGAGGTCCAAGTCATCCAGCCATTCCCACCCTCCATCTGGGCGCTGTGGATGTGCATGCCTCAGGGAGCAGCGTTGTCGTTTGGAGCAGACACGGGTGGTACAGAGTTGGGCTTGATCTATGTTAGTTCATTGTGAGGAGAGGAGCAGGCACAGTGCAGTGTTGCTGCACAGTGGGCAGAAGTGATGCTGTGCGTTTTGCTGGAAGATGGAATGATCAGATGCTGGGATTTGCTTTAAGATCTCTATGGGGAGCTGGTGAGCACAGGAGGGAGGAGAGAAGATAGGCACGTGGTGAAGTCATCAAATGTGGGGGTGTGGCCTGTCTTTCCTCTTGTGTTTGGGGAAATTGCTATAATAAGTGAATAAACAGTAATAGAAATCTAAAAATATCTGATGATGTTTTAATTAAACAGCTGTACAACCAATAAATAAAACGAATGTGCTTTTCACAGGAGACTGAGGAGGGTGAGAATGATAGAGAAGATTTAGAAAAATGACCTCTTAAAACCTCCTTTCCATTATGAATTTGAACATTTCCCCTGTGATACTACCAGATAGAACCAGCAACAGGAAATGTCCAAAGTTGTCTTCCTGTAGTGTGTTAGGGCATTAAAAATATTTATTATGAAATATTAAAAAAAAATAGCCTGTGCATGAAAAAAAAAATCTTAGACATGAGGAAAGGTCATGAGTAATTAGAACTTTAAAAACCACAGGTCAACATTAACGTAATCTTAGTCTGTACTCATAGAAATCTAACAGCCGATCGCGGGGCCATCCAGAGCAACTCAGCGAGGTGGGGAGTGTGTCTGGAAACCGAGTCACAGGTGGAGGAGTGGTGAGGGTCGGCGTGGCTGGCACACTGAGGAAGAGGCTGCAAGTATGGCCACAGCCTAGGAAGTGAAGGCTGTCGTGTGCAAAGAGGGTTCACTGTGGGACTCCAGCAATGGTTGCGGTTTGGTTCCCCCAACGTCGTCCCTCTGCTCCCGAGAGTCTTTGGTCCAGTCCTTGTGTTGACTGTCTGAACAAGGGACATCTCAAAGTGGGCATTGCTGGGTCTGCGCTGGCCCATCTGTCACCCCCAAACATGTCGGCATTACTGCTGGTCTGTTGGCCCAATGTCCTGTATAGGTTCCTGGCGTGGAGAGCACGTTGGCTCTCCTGTTGTGCTGAGTGACTGTGAACTTGGCAGATGGTTGACTGGTGAGGTCAGCGCGGAGGAGCTGGGGACGTGGCAGATGAGGAAGTGCAGAACCAGCAGGCCTCGTCTCCTCAGCAGGATCAGTGGTTGGCGTTCCCAGTGCTGTTCACAATCCAGAGCTGGCAGCATATGAGATGGACACTTCGTGTGCTGCTTCTAGCGCAGGATCGTTCGAGTGAATTTTCTCGTCACCCACATCAGCGAGCCTTTTGTGCTTATTTTTTCTGGCCACCACGTCCGCACATGAGCCAAGCCTCTTCAGGGTGATTTTCTGGTAGAGGTTCTGACTTAATGTTTATTTCAAGCAAAGAAACATCAGTCTGGCCTATCAGCTGGCCAAGCCACTCGGGAACCAGATGCAGTCCACCTGTCCCAGACACAGCTGCAGATACATTGATCTGCTCGGAGTCTCTGTGCCCGGGTGCAAGAGCCTGTGCGTGTCTGTGTCTGCCACACTCAGTCCTGCTCGATTAGGACAGAGCTGGCTCAGTGGACATTCCTGATGCAAATGGCCAAAAATAAAAGAGCTTCATTATGTGCTTTTTAAACAAAAAGTGTGGTGGAAAAGTTGTAATTTAGAAAGAGAGAGAGAGAGAAAGAAAAGAGAACCTGTATCCGTCTGTAGCTTTGTAGTGCTAACTTGGCTCTTTCTCTCCTGCCTCTTTGTTCTCTGTTGGCCGGCTCCGCGTGGGCCGGGCGCGGTGAGTGTCGTGCTTGGCATTCCACTCCTGCAGGCTGCAGTGACTGCCACATTCTCTTCCGAAGCAGTGTGCCTGGTTCAAATTATAATCCTGCTCTTCTGACTTGTGCTGGGAAATCTGTTCTGTTTAAGTCTTGGAAGCCTCACCTAAATTTTCAAGAAATATGGTTTACTTTTGGCTCTGGTCCTGATGGAAAAGGGGAGTGTGGCCTCTTGTGTCAGAGTGGAAGCCCTCGTACGTTGCAGTGCGTGGTGGAGGTGCTTCACCTGAGCTAGCTCCTCTGGCTTCCAGGGGCTGGTGAATGTTGCCAGACCTCGGACCATGGCTTGCGAACAAGCGTCTGCACCTGCATGGCACCTGCTACTCCCCCCACCCCCTCCTGTCCCTCAGAACTCCTGGTTTATGGTCATAGAGTTACATTGTTCTGTTTATTGGGGCAAAAGACCATGGAAAAGGCAATGATATTATACTGTACATTTTCCACAGTGGGCCAGGCTGGAGCAAAGACCCTTCATGGGAATCAGTAGGTGGGAACGATGGAAAGAAAATGATAAGTAACCTCAGTAGGTCAGGGATGGAGGGTCACGGCTACACTGACAGGAGCCCAGGTCTTCCTCTCAGGCCATCTTCCAGACCTTTACTTACCTTGTGCCTCTTTTTAATTCTTTACTCTGTGACCTTGACCCTTGCCACCCCAGTCCCTACCTTGGTAGTCCCTATGCCAGGTCCCCATGGCGGGGGTCCCAGTCATCATGGGAAGCAGAGTGCCTGCGGGTATTGGAAATGATGAGGAGGACTCCCCTGGCATGTCAATTGGAGCTCTGTGTTTTTTTTCCTGGAGACACTGTTGTGCTGTGAGGTTCTCACGCACATTGGTGTTGTGCGTGTGGAGGGGCAGCAGACGGTGCTCACTGTTCTTAACTGTGGGGGGAGTGCTGAGCTCGGGAATCGCTGCCTTCACGGGAAGCAGGAACCAGCCGCCTCATTGTCCGCAGGGAGACGTTACCTCATCTCCCAAGGTTCCCGCTGGAAACACGACCCTGAGAAATGGCCTGGGTGGGGGGGCCGGGGCCTGTCTTCTTTGTTTACCCAGGGAGACCTATCGTAGCGTGGCTCGCCAGAGACCCACAGGAGTATCTTTCAAGAAAAATGCAGATGTAAAATAATCTGCTTACAGTGCAGAGCAATGCAGAGAAGCGCCTAGAAACACGGAGAGTGCTGTGTTCTGTTTCAGAAACAAAGCCTGACTCTGCTGATACTTAAGCTGTAGGACCTAGAATAGGCCTCTGTGAGGTCAGCCTGTAGGGCGGAGTACCCTTGGATCCTGTAGCTAGTTTAGATCTGAGGAGATAAATAATGAATGCTACTTCTTAGTAAGTAAATTTTTTTAACAGAAAGACATTGAAGTCATGATATTTCTTTAGGCTGTAAGGTAGAGGAATCCATCAGAACAAATTCAGCAGGAAGGGTAGAGGGATCTGAAAAGCCATCCAGGTTTTAGCAAAAAGCTACGTCTAAGCCCATGACTTTTTTGGCTCTCCTGCTACCACAGACTCTTTGCAAATAAAAGAAAAACAAGCTGCCTGACCAGGCAGTGGCACACTGGATAGAGCGTCGGACTGGAACGTGGAGGACCCAGGTTCGAAATCCTGAGGTCGCCACTTGAGCGTGGGGTCATCTGGTTTGAGCAAGGCTCACTAGCTTGAGCCCAAGTTCTCTGGCTTGAGCAAGGGATGACTCGCTCTGCTGTAGTCACCCCCCCCCCCCAACGCACATATGAGAAAGCAATCAATGAACAACTAAGGAGCCACAACGAAGAACTGATGCTTATATATCTCCCTTCCTGTCTGTCCCTCTCTGTTGTGAAAAAAATAACATGCTTTGTTAAAATGTTTGCAGTTTCTCTTTAGGTGGAAGTTTGGGGGCTTCTGAAAATTTATCTTGAGTAAACATTTTGGCAAGCAGTTTCATTTGTAGCTGCAGTCGCTTTGAAACAGGAAGGGGATAGAGGTATCTTTTCCCCACACAGTGCAGTCAGGTTAGATTTACGTTGTGGCAACTTCATTCTGTAGATTTCAGTCTGACATCTTGATAAGGTTAAAAAATAACTTTTTAAGAGACATGCTGATTAATATCTTAATAAGTAAACACGTCTCTCTCTGGTCTCTGATTCTCTTCTGTAGCCAGCCCTGCAGACTCACTCTCGGGACACAGGCCTGGGTGCTTTCCAGCTACGTGGCCCTCTCAGGGGCCGCCTGTGTCCTGTGTGCGTCCCTCCTGAGGCCGTTCTGCAACTGGAGTGCATTGGGCTTTACCTGCGCACCTGCTGCTCCTCTGCCTGCCCAGGCCTTTCTCATGGAATGTCCCCTAGTGAGCATTCTGTGTCAATACATAGAACGTTCTGATTCCTTTGTTTGCTGGATTGTCACCGTCGTGTAGGATGCCACAATTATGTAAGACGTTTGCAGTCTTTTTCATTATAAACATTCCTCCCTTGAATGACTTACTGCTTGTTTTATTCTCATACAAGGACGTTTGCAGGAACTCCTAGGGTTGGAGTAGGAGTTCTTGGGTTTTGGTAGACATTCATGGTGGCTCTCCGCAGGGTGGTGCTAGATAGCCTCTTCCGTGTTGAGCTTCAGTCCCTGGGCTGCTGGGTGGAGTCCCCGTGGGTCTTAGTGTTTCCACAAGCAGCCCTCTCCTGCTGTACCCCTTTCCTCACGTGACGCTTGATTGGCTGTTGTGCTCTGTGTGCATGTGTGGGGGGGGCTGAGCTTCTCTAAGTCTTCTTATTTTTTAATGTTTCCATTGATATGAGGGGAGGGTAAAGGGGGGAGAGAGAAACATCAGCTTGCAACTTGCTGTTCCACTTAGTTCCATTTTACTTGTGCAGTCACTACCTGCTTCTCGTATGTGCCGACTGGGGATCGAACCCCTGACCTTCGCGCCCCCAGATGACACTATATTCACTGAGCCACCCAGCCAGGGCTGCTTCCCCTAAGTCTCTTGTTGTTTTTAACAGGATCATTGAGATAAAGTTTGCACACCGCAGAGCTCCCCCTTTGGAAGTGTGCCGTTGAGTAGTGGTTTTGGTGTATTCAGAGTTGTGTTCCCTCAAATCACTGCAGTCAGTTCCAGAATGTATTCATCACCCTAAAGGAAAGCCCTACCCATCCACAGTGACTCCTCCCCCACAGCCTCCCCATCCCCTGGCAGCCGCGGACCTGCTTTCTGTGCTTGTGGGTCTGCTTCTTCTGGACATTGTGGTCAGCGGTTACATAGGACAGGCTTCTGTGTCTGACTTCTTTCACTCACCGTGTTTTCGTGGTCCATGCGTGTTGTAACATGTATCAGCACTTAGTCCTTGTTATGGCCAAACAACCCTCCAGTGTCTGTTTAGGATGAACCACATTTTGAATTATCCAGTCATCGGTCAGTGGACATTTGGGGGACTTCCACATTTTGGTTATTATGAATAATGCTGCTTTGAGCTTTCATGTACAAGTTTTCATAGTTCAAAACCATTTTTAACATATAAAGAGTGTTTAAAATCATTGAGAGAAATGCAAGTTAACCCAGCAATCAGGTGGACAAACTGTTATATGAATGATAGTTGACATAAGCTAATGGCAGGTTTTTTCTGTTTTATTTATTTATCATTTATTTTTTATTTTTTATTTTTTATTTTTCTGAAGTTGGAAACAGGGAGGCAGTCAGACAGACTCCTGCATGCGCCTGACTGGGATCCACCTGGCATGCCCACCAGGGGGCGATGCTCTGCCCATCTGGGGCGTCGCTCTGTTGCAACCAGAGCCATTCTAGCGCCTGAGGCAGAGGCCACAGAGCCATCCTCAGCGCCCGGGCCAACTTTGCTCCAATGGAGCCTTGGCTGTGGGAGGGGAAGAGAGAAACAGAGAGGAAGGAGAGGGGGAGGGGTGAAGAAGCAGATGGGTGCTTCTCCTGTGTGCCCTGGCCGGGAATCGAACCCGGAACTCCTGCACACCAGGCCAACGCTCTACCACTGAGCAAACCGGCCAGGGCCACGGCAGGTTTTTTCAATGAGAGTCAATGACTAAGTCCCAGAAGGGCAAACCCCTGAAAGAGGAGTGTTGTACAAGTGTGTGGGAAAACACTGATTGTTACAGAAGAGACATTTGATTGGTTACAGCAGGTTAGAGTGGTATTCAAGGAGTACTGCTCTTACGCTTGGAGTTTCTGTGGCTCAAGAGACTAGTCTTTATGCCTTTTTACAGCTCCTGGGGTCACGTGTACCTGTGGCTGACCATGAGCGTTTGTTCAGTCTGAACATTTTTTTTTTTGTCTTAGAAAACAATAATTTAAATATTATATATTCTGATAGCTAAAGGTAGCTTGCTGAGAGTCAGGCTGGAGCTCCGTGTTTCGGATTCCTGTGGGCTTCATTTATTTTTACTGTCTCCGTCCTTTGTATTTATTGATAGCTTTGAGCATTGACTTTTTTTATGGTGCCAGAATGTGTACATTTTTTATGGGAGGAAGTGGCTGTTAGGCCACAGATGGTCTCCAGTTTTTAGCATGAGGCGTGTGCTCCGGCAGCCTCTGAATCTTGAATGGTGCGTGATACGCAGGTGCTTCCATTGTTTATAGAAATCTATCCTTGTTTGAAATCATGAAGTGGTATGGAAGCCTCCCCAAATTCCATACATTAATTAGCTGGTAAAGGAAGGTTCCCTTTTACCCAACTTGTAGTGTAAACTCTTCCACCAGGGAACCGCCTGTGTGTCCTGTCCAGTGTGCTGTCATGGGAGCTCCAGATCAAGTGCTAATGCTGCACATTCTCATGGCTGGAAAGGTCACAGCAGATGGAGCAGAATGGCCCTGTCCAGAGAAGAGTGTGGCCTCGGGAGCTGTCATCTACCCTGGCTTTGCCCCGCAGGGCCTATTGTGGGCAGCATTGCTGAGGAGGGTGGGTGGGTTAGTACTGCACAGGGAAACCTTAGCATTGATGGCTACATATGGCAGTGTTCTTGTGACCTTTCTGTTAGAAACGGAGAAAAGATGGGAAAGCACCTTTTCTGATGTCTCCTATAGTGATACCTCTCCTTTGGACGCTGGCTGAGCAGCGTTGGCAGTGTGTGGTACCAGGTCCTCGGTGGCTTCGGGGTTGCTCTGTTTCTAGGAAACGTGGTGTGGGGCAGGGATTGTGCTGTGATTTTTTAAAATAATCAATATTAAATTGTTTAATTTTATTTACTGGTCTGAAGAGTTATTGAACACCCCATGGGAGTCCTGGCCAGTTTGCTCAGCGGTAGAGCGTCGGCCCGGCGTTGAGGGGTCCCGGGTTCGATTATCGGCCAGGGCACACAGGAGAAGCGCCCATCTGCTTCTCCACTGCTCTCCTTCTCCTTTCTATCTCTCTCCTCCCCTCAAGGCTCCATTGGAGCAAAGTTGGCTCAGGTGCTGAGGACGGCTCCATGGCCTCTACCTCAGGTGCTAGAATGGCTCTGGCCACAATGGAGCAACGCCCCAGATGGGCAGAGCATCACCTTCTGGTGGGCATGTTGGGTGGATCCTGGTCGGGCGCATGCAGGAGTCTGTCTCTCTGTCTCCCCGCTTCTCACTTTAGAAAAATACAAAAAAAAAAAAAAAGGTTATTTAATACTCCATAGTAGAATGTTTATTTTATTTTTAAAATTTTTTAAAAAATTTATTCATTTTAGAGAGGAGAGAGGGAGAATGAGAGAGAAGGGAGATAGATGAGGGGAGGAGCAGGAAGCATTAACTTCTACCTGTGCTTTGACCAGGCAAGCCCAGGGTTTCAAACTGGTGACCTCAGCATTCTAGTTCATCTCTTTATCCACTGCATCACCACAGGTCAGGCAGAATGTTTTATCTTTTAAAGTCATTACATATAAAAGCTAGTATTTCAGTTATCTGTGTACTTATAATAATCAGTATTATTTAGTGCTTTTATGGGATTAATTTTACTGCCTCACTCCTCCAGATAAATTAGACTAATACTACGACAAATAGGTTCCTTAGTTTAGAAGACATGACAAAACAAATTTTGCTCAGTAAGTTTTTATAGTGGTAGTATTGTGAGTAAAGGAAAAAGTAGTACAAAATCTAGGTGGAGAGAGAGTTAACCTTTCATGAAACAGTTGAGACCATGAGAACGTTCGGGAGTACCTCCCAGATTACACGGGCACAAGAAATTCAGAGAAAATCAAAACACCCGGTGGTTTTAGCAGCTGGTGTTGGAGAGTCCTTAGATTAGATGAGTGAAGGAGACAGCGTTCAAAATTTAAATAAATGGTGTGGACAATGGAATGAGTGAGCGTGTGTGCAGATCATGGGGTGGCCTTGTGGTATGATAGAGGGTGTGGTGTTAGGGTGAAAGCTTCCAGTACGTGAGAGGTGGTCACGTTCTGGAAGGCCGTGAGAGCTAAGGAGGTAGCTGGGATGCACGGCTAGCTTTTTTTTTTCCAATACAGTAGCAACATAGAAATGATTTTTTGGTGGGGAGTGTCTTAGCGATGGTGGACAGGAATAGACTCCCAATAATTAAAATGGTTAGGAGGCTGCTGCAGGAGTTTAGGGTGGGCTCATGAGCCTGCTGTGGGGGGGGGGGCAGCAGCAGTGGACAGGGAAGAGCTTACCCCCAGTTCCTGATTTATTAGTGGGGAGGTGGAGGGCATAAGTACAGAGAGCAACCGGGGGGTAGGTCAGTGCTGGCTGCCCTTCTACCCGGGAGGCCTTGTCTCTGACAAGATGGAGAGAGAACCATCCAGGAAGGGGACACAAGTGCGGTTTTCACACCGTGGATCTGAAGTGGTGGTGACTCCACAGGAGAGTGGCCTTATGCGTGGTTGGGTTTATGGTTCTGGGAAAGTCAGCTGATTCAGGGCCTGCTGTGTGCGACATGCAGCTTGCATCAGACCCTTTATGAGAGAGCGCCCTACTGGGACATTGGAGGGTAGTGAAGAACCCTAGAAAACAGGAGAGAAGGTCAGGTGACAGGTTTTAGAAACCTGTTTAATCATTCGACTTCAATTTGAGTAATACTTTTAAAAACCTATCTTGGAACAACCAGTAACATCCTTTGCACAGTTGTTTAATGACAGTTGTAGAAGCTGGTGTTTTCTGGCCTGAATGGGCTCCGGAACCGGCCAGTCTGATGCGTTGTCCTTCTCGTAGATTGCTGTGCTGAGGAGGCAGCAGCGCATGATCAAGAACCGGGAGTCGGCGTGCCAGTCCCGGAGGAAGAAGAAGGAGTACCTGCAGGGGCTGGAGGCCCGGTTGCGGGCAGCTCTGTCCGAGAACGAGAAGCTGCGGAAGGAGAACGGGTCGCTGAAGCGGCAGTTGGACCAGGTCGTGTCTGAGGTGAGTGCTGGTGGCAGAGTGGCTCTGGGTCAGGTGCCCTTTCCTCCTGAAAATCAGTGAAGAATGGTGCATTTCAGAAGAAATGGTGGGAGATACTCGTGTCGGGAGGGGCACGGTGAGCCCTGGCTGGCCTGGGGAGGGACAGAGCTCTGGGAGGAGGACTCGGAATGTCTCTGTCTTTGTCACAGGCTGTATGTAGCTTTCCCTCTTCCCTGGGGTTTAGCAGTCCACCAGGACCTCCTCCTTGAAAAAGAAAACAATACAGATAAAAGTGCTTGCTCTCCTCTCAGCCCACCTGAGCCCTGTGGTGTTTGCCTGTGGCTGTGCTGGTCCCAGCCGGTGGGTCTCAGTTCCGTCCATGCATGTGCTCTCAGGAACCCGCAGACCTGTCCTGGAGGGGGGCTGTAGGGACGGGACAGCCAGGTCTCCTGACTCCATGGGACGGGACAGGAGGTTCTGCTCTGTTCTGGAAAATACTGTTTGCTCACCTTTGAGTTTTCTTGACCTGTTTAAGCATTCAGATAACTGGTGAGGAAGAGTGTTCTTTTCCGAGATGTTGCTTTTTGTAAGGTTGATATAGTTTAATCTTATCTCCTGTGGTCATTTCCGTAGAACCAGAGGCTTAAAGTTCCTAGTCCGAAGCGGAGAGCCATCTGCGTGATGATACTGGTGGCCTTTGTGATCCTGAACTATGGCCCCTTCAGGTGAGTGTTTAGGTGTTTGTTTTGATACCAATGCTAAACACTTAAATTTTCATCACTTGTTATTTTAGCTCTAGTTGTAAGCTAGAGAAGAACGGATTTGTTTTGGTCTCAGAGACCAGGAGAGGGAAGACTGGTTCCTCGTCCCGTTCGTCACTCCGGTCTGCGGAAAGTTCACGTCTGTTAATAAAGGAAGGTTGTTGTCAAACAGATCACGGGTGAAGCAGGAAGATGAACTAAGATCCAGGGCCTTGAAATCAGACTGCCTGAGTTCACATCCTAGCTCCTCTTTCACTTTGTGACTTTGTCATCTTAGGCAAATAACGTAACGTCTCTGCCTCAGTTCCTTAGCTTTTAAATGGGTGCTATCATAGTGTCCCCACTGACCTCAGTGCTGTACTTGAGCCGAGGGAAATGAGGCCCTTGGCTGGCTTCCTAGCTAGAAAACCAGCAGCCAGGCCAGCGATGCCATTGCTGATAGCCAGGTGTGGAAGGGGCCCAAGCATCTGTGTGCTGTGACCGTGGCCGCTGGTTGTGCTTCAGGTTTGTAGCTTATCCCATGAGAAGCACTGTTTTTAGGTCAGAGTCCCAAAAGTCTTCAGTTCAAAGGGATCCCAGAGATCATCTTTTTAGATTCCTACTTGCTGTGATACATTGGACACAATCACGGTCAGCACCCTGGACATTGGGGTCCAAGAGAAGTCAGGCAGAGGTCATACCTTCCTTCTGAGATTCACGACTCCCTGGGAGAAGAGCCATGTACAATGTGCTTGCAGTCTGGTGTGATGTCCGTGGTCCTGCCAGCATAGACAGAGTGTCTGTGTGCATGCGTGTGCATGGACCCCTGTAGGAGGCCCACGTGTGATGGTAGGTGCCTGTGGTTGCATGCAGGGGTAAGGGAAACCCCCTGGAGGAAACTGCATCTGAAGTGTGGTAGCAGTTTGCCAGGCCAAGGGATGAAGTGGCTGCACACTTTCAGCAAAAAGGGACAGATATGCTCGCTGTGCCAGGGAAATCCAGCTGCCGGGGGCAGGGGTGGGCAGTAATGAAGGCCTTGGCCACTACTGTGCAGGGCGAGGCTGGCACGGTCAGCGTGTGCAGTGAGGACTGGGCCACACTGAGAGAAACTGCATGGAACAGAGCAGTGCTATCTCCATGCCTGCAGTGTTGGCCCAAGGCTCAGCACGCTGAGTCCTGGGCCTCATCTTCGATGCCACTGCCACCTCTGTCCACAGTGCCCTCCCATCCCCCAGGCTGCAGGCGGCGCCCATGCCCTCCTCTGCTCAGACCTGGCCTGCCGGGCCTGCCTGGGGACTGGGACAGGGGCAGGGAGGTGCATTGCACAGGACCAGCACAGGGAGGGTGGGGGATCATGCCGAAGTCAAGTAAAGGGTGGGCGTGTCTATGAAGGAACCCGGGAGTGGCCGGTGACTGACAGTAGCTATTCAGCGGCTGTGTCCGCGCAGCCGATGAGCAAATGTGTTGTGTCAGGAGTCTTCGTGAGTCCTAACACTGATGCAAAAGGAAAGGCAGGAACAGAGGTCATTCAGTGAATTAACGGTCTTCTCAGCTGCTGAGTGCAGGTCTACTTTTTTTGAGAGGCGGCCCAGTCCACTGCAGAGGAAGGAGGTGGTGGTTCTGCTTTGCCTGTGGAGGCTGTGGTCAGAAACTCAGACGACAGCACACATGGAAGGTGAGGTTGGGGAAGTGTGAACACACAGATCCTGAGGGACAGCCAGAGAGGGTGGGTGGAGCTGCAGCCCAGGAGAACTGGGAGTTTTAGGAACTGTCAACTCTAAAAAACATGTTAAAAGGCATAGATTGAATAAAAGCAACAATGAGAAGAGCCAGAAGGAATGAAGAAGTTTCTGAGCATTTTAACAAGTTGGAATTCCTCCAGACACCGAGTGGGAAGCAGGAGAGAAGCTGGTCCTGAGCCTCCTGCAGCCAGGGATGGTTCTCCTAGAAGAGGCGGCAGGGACAGTGAGGGGGCGGGGGCCAGGGAACCACAGCCAGATTGAAAACCCTGAGCCTGCCCCTGCACCTGATGTCGGGCTGGTTGGCCCACCCGTCTGCTGTTCAGAAGTCTTCTTTGATGGACTTATCGCCGGTGGCCTCTACCCTACCAGGCTGAGGGTCTTCTCAGGGCCCCGCCAGCCAGGGGTGCAAACTCCCCACTGCACCTGGTTTGTGCCACTTGGAAGTTTATTGCAAACCTTCCTTACCTGTGGTCTTGTTGTAGGCAAGCGTTACCATGTTTAATTGGTGCAGAAACTGTTTAGGCTTTTAAAAAATAGGTTGTGAGTTCTAACTGAGCATTTTCTCAGGTACTGCAAAATTGTCTGGCTGAACAGAATTTAAATCAGAGGTTTCCAAAGCATTTTACATTAGGAACCTAAACTCTCAGAAGAGATCACGTTACCATGTAAAGTTGGTTTTGTTGTTTCAGATGTTCAGTGTAGAATTGAACTTTTGTGCTTTATTGGTATGGCTCCAAGGGAGAAAATATATAACCCACAAGTTTGGCAAATATGGATATGCCTTAAGAAATATTTCCTGAAGGCATCTGGTGGTGAAATGTTGAAAGCAAGAGAGCTTTGTCAAAGTAACATGCAGCAAAATGGACTTTTGAAGAGTTTTGGGTTACTGAATAGTTATCACAGAGAGAGAAAATAAACTAACCAGACTTAAAAGGGTTAACTTTTTCTAACCCCTCGATGTGTGGATGGTGAAGGAGGCAGCCGGCTGTTTTTGGTGCAGGAGTCAAGGCCCTGGCCACTCCGGGCGGCCTGGAGACGTAGTGACTGTACGGCAGGTGTAGCTACAGGGCAGATACGAAGGACCCTGTTCTTACATGCTGCTCACGGGGGTGGGTTCTGCGATTCTTAACCCCATCTCATCATTGAAGAAACTAAAATTGGATACAGGTCTCTTTTTAAAAACTCTCAATAAAAACTCTGCCTTCTCTACAATACCACAAAGTGTTTTTCTTTGCCGTGCTCAGGATACCTTCTCGTGTGGGTGCAGAGCTGCGGCCCCTCCCCAGGTCAGACTCCAGTGTGAGACCTCAGGCTGGGCCAGGCGGCAGCCCCCGGGGGTCTGAGGCGCCCACAGAGGGTGAGGGTGTGGCACAGAGCTGGCGTCGTCTGGAACTGGTTAGGAGCGGTCCTTCCCAGCATCCTCTGCATGTGTCAGCCTGTCATTACTTTATGGGAAGCATTCTGGCTTCTCATCCCGAGATGAGCCTGTCCCCAAACCTGGCTCCAGGGCTTTTCTTCTTCTCAGTTGCTGAGCACGTTTGCTGGATGATGTCACTGTTGGCTGTGGCTTAAAAGTTACTGTGGAACTTCAATGTCAGAACCCAAACCACCAACTATACATGGCTCTGTTCAGCCAGATTTTTAGATGAAATCTAATTCCGACTCTTGGCGAGCAGCACCTTCCACATTTATCAAAGTAACACACGAGCTGGGGAAGCTCAGTGCGTCTGAGCACCAGGTGCCGCGATCCAGGACTGCAGAGGCCCGTACCACTAGGCCGTCCTCTCCCCAAATGGCCGTCTGTTCACTGTCTTCCAGAAAGTGCGCGAAGGAACTGGTTCTCTTTTTAGCCTCCATCAACTTCATCCTTTGTTTTAAAAAATGGCGTAGAGTCCACGAAGGGCAGAGCTGGTTGGTTTTCTGCGGTGTTGCCTCTATGTGCGGGCGGGTGGGCGGCTGCACCAGGAGTGTGCGTGGCTTGTCACATGCTGCTTGGTTACCTTTGTGCAGACTCGTGTTGTCAGGATGAAGGAGAGGCAGTTCAGCGAGAAGCCCGCGTCCTTTACCAACTGCCCTCTTTACCTTGAGAAGTCGCTGGTCACTTTCAAAGACTACAGGAGGCCTGTGGGAACTTCTGCGTCCTGTCTTATGAGGGGATGAGAAAACTTGGAGTGTACATTGGGTCCTTGGATGCTTCCTTGTGACCACAAATCTTAGTTAACACAGAACAGGGTCAGTGGACATCTCAGCCAGGGCGTGACCGTGCTGGGATTCCCCGTCCGCCTGGGAGCCCTCACCTGGGTGCAGACAGAGCACAGCTGCTCTGCCAGGAAGAAGTTGTATTTACAGAGAGAGGGAGTTAGAATGAAGATCCAGTGATGCTGCCCCTGCCCCTAAAGCTCAGAACTGACTGTGAAGGGAGAAAGTGTTTGCTGTAGGAAGTGACTGCAGTGACGTGCAGGCTGACCTCGGAGATACTACTGTACTGGGAGTTCACGTCCAGACCACCGTGAGAAATCACCTATTGCAGCACGGCGAGTCACATGATGTTTCCGGTTTCCCAGTGCATTACTAAGGTCATGTTTACACTGCACTGTCTATAAAGTGTGCACTAATGGTATGACGTCTGAAAAAGCAGTGCATGTACCGTAAATAAAAATACATCACTGCTGAAAGGTGCTGCCCAGTGTCAGAGCTGCTGCTGAGTCACTGGTGGAGGGTCTCGCCCTGGGGGCGATGGCTGCTGACTGATGGGGGTGCTGCTGAAGGCCACAGCAGCTGCAGCCGTTCCTTCAAGTAGAACAGCAGTGGAGTCTGCTGCCTTGCCGACTCCTTTCACGAGCGTGTTCCCTGAAGCCTGTGGTGCTGTGTGGTAGTGTGGTGTCCACAGTGGCACCATTCTCAGTACGAGGGCCAGTCCTCTCAAAGCCTGCCCTGCTTTTTGTCGGCAGAGTGTATGTACTATTCCTCCTTACTCGCTGTCATGTCGGCAGTCTTCGCAGCACCTTCACAGGGCCAGCTTCCACCCAGGAACCTTTTTCTCTGCTCATCCGCGAGAGGCACCTCCGCCTCTGTTCAGGTTTCATCATAGGAGTGAGGCGGCTTCGTCCTGTCCTTAGGCTCCACTTCTTGTGCTGGCCCTCTTACTGTTTCCACCGTGTCTGCCATTACTTCCTCCCCTGAGGTCTGGAACCTCTCAAAGAGGTTCCTCACCCATGAGGGTTGGAATCAGCTTCTTCCAGGCTCCTGTTCATGCGGATATTTTGACCTCTTCATGAATCACGGATGTTCTCAGTGGCCTCTGGAATGGGGAGACCTCTCCAGAAGGTGTTCAGTGTGCTTTGCCCCAATCCTCAGCGGAGTCACTGGCTGTGGCAGCCATAGCCTGAAAAATGTATTTCTCAAGTAATAAAACTGGAAAGTCAAAATTATCCTTGATCTGTGGGCTGCAGAATGGACTCTGTTTACAGACATGAAAAGAGCATCAGTCTCGTCCATCTCCACCAGAGCTCATGGGTGAACAGGTGCGCTGTCAGGGGCTGTAATATTTTGAAAGGAACCTCCTGCGCAGTACTTCTCAACAGCGGGATGAAAATACTCAGTAAACCATATTACAACAGGCATGCTATCTTCCAGGCTTGGTGGTTTTATAGAGCCCAGGCAGATAAAGCCAGCATATTCTTAAGGGCTCCATGATTTTTTTTAAAAAAAATTATTGATTGATGTTAGGGAGACAGAGAAAGAGGCATCCTTTTGTTGTTTCACTTAGTTGTAGGTTCATTGGTTGCTTCCTCTATGTACCCTGACTGGGGATCAAACCCGCAACCTTAGTGTTTTAGGATGACGCTCTTAACCAACAGAGCTCACTGGCCAGGGTGGGCCCTAGGATTTTGGATGCTAAGTGAGCACTGGCTTCAACTTAAAGTCACAGCTACATGAGCCCCTAACAAGAGAGTCAGCCTGTCCTATGAAGCTTTGAATTGAGGCACCGACTTCTCTCTTGGTATAAAGTCCTAGATGGTGTCTTCTTCCAATACAAGGCTGTTTTGTCTACATTGGTGCTACATTGTTGAGTGCAGCCACTGTCATAGATTATCAGAGCCCGACCTTGTAGTAACTCACAGCAGCATCTACACCAGCACTTGCTGCTTCTCTCTGCGTTGTTATGTTGTGGAGGCGGCTTTTCTCCTCGAACCTTATGAACCACCCTCTGCTGCTTCACATGTTTCTTCTGCAATCTCCTCATGTCACTGAGCCTTCACAGAAGTGAGAGTCAGGGCCTTGCTCTGAGTTAGGCTTGGGCTGGTTTGGTTGTCCAGACCATGCAAACTTTCCCCACATCAGCAATGAGGCTGTTCCACTTTCTTATCATTCGTGTGGTCACTGAGTAACACTTTTTAACTTCCTTCGAGAACTTTTCCTTTGTATTCACAACTTGGCTGTTTGGCACAAGAGGCCTCAGCTTTCAGCCTGTCTTGGCTTTTGACCTGCCTTCCTCACTAACCTTAGTCATGTCTAGCTTTTGCTTTAAGGTGAGAGACACATGACTCTTCCTCTCACTTGAACACTTGGAAACCATTGTAGATTATTCACTGGCATGATTTCAACATTGTTGTGTCTCAGGGGCCAGGGAGGCCTGAGGATAGGGGGTGATTTGGGGGGACGCCAGTGTGAAGGAGTCAGGACACACACAACACTTATCCTTTAAGTTCACCATCTTATATGAGCAGGGTTTGTGTTGCCCCAGACAGTGACAACAGTGATTGCAAAGATCACTGGTCACAGACCACCATTACAAATACAATAATCATGAAAGACTTTCAAGTATTGTGAGAATTACCAAAATGTGACACAGAGGCACTGGAGAGCAAATACTGTTGAAAGAACGGTGCTGACAGCCATACTTGATGCAGGGTTGCCACAGACCCTCAACGTGTAAAAAGTGCAATGTCTGTAAGGCCAGTCTTGATTGAACCTTTCCTCAAATTTGAAGGTAAGCTACTGTGCCCAGAGGAACGTTTCTTCCAGAACCACGGGTCCTGCACTACCCTCTCCATCCCTCAGAGCAGAACCTGGTGTCCCTTCTCTGGTGCTTCCCGAGGACTGTAACTAGTATAGATTACGTGTGTGTGTGCCGCCCTGGAGGAAAGCACACAGAGTATGACACTGGTGAGCTGAGTTCCTAAGCCCAGGGTTAGCAGGTTCATGCCTTGGAAGTGTTAAATGACTACTGCAGCGTATGATGTATAAGCGTGTGTGCGTGTGTGTGTCTGAGACCCACCAAGAGAACGTGCATTGATGAGTGAGGGTATTAGGGGGAGAGTGGAGAGAAAAAAGTAAGTAGGAGATTTTTATGTATAAATAAAAAAATAAATAGTTGATAAAATAATTCCTGTTGGCTTTGATAGCCTGCTTTCTGGGATTTATGTAAAGGCTAATGAAGTTGGCTGATGGTAGAGTAATTCCCATTTCATTTGAAGCATTTCCTTGTTGGAGAATTTCTTATTTCGGTTATTATCTGAGTTTAAAGTTTGTTTATGTGAGTGCTATACTCATTTCTACTTTATATTTATACTAATATAGAGTTTTTAAAGGATGTAGAGTACTGGCTTTGTTTAAATAGCTTATAATGAGGTATTTTTATACTTACACATTTTTTTTTTTTTGGAGCTGTGCTCGTGCATTCAGCATGCAGGCAGTGGTCCAGGCACACCAGGCCCTGTTTCTTGTGCTGTGCCTGAGGACCTGCTGTGGCGCTCTGGTGTGTGCAGAGCTACAGGTAGCACGTGTGACACGGTTTTATTTCACTTCTTGTTTTGCATTTTTAAATGTTCAGCATGTTGGATCAGGATTCCAGGAGGATGAGCCCTAGCGTGAACCCTGCAAATCAAAGGAGGCATCTTCTCGAATTTTCTGCTAAGGACGCAGCCGACAGCATCGTCCAGAGAGACAGCCACAGGTGAGATGCGTGTGTGCTGAGCAGCTTCAGGGGCGCGGATGCAGGTGGTGCAGCACGGCCCCATCCGCACCGGGACACGCGGTGTAGCTGGGGAGCAGACCAGCACTGAGGCCAGGAGTACATTTTTTTGGGAAGATGGGATCTTGGAATATATTTACTTTCTGAGACCTTTCCCTGTTTCAGAGTTCTTATAGAGTTGTGGTCTTTCTGCACTAATATATGTCTTGAAACATGCACAGTATGTGCACAAGATACTGTGTATGATACCTTTAATGTAGCTGTTTTGTTGATCATGTGGTCACACATAGGTTGTACCTGACACGTGTTGCTGTGTCCTCTGCTGGGCACGAGTTTAGAGTGGTGTGGTCAAACCTTTCTGCCATCACAGATAAAAGCATGCGAGCTGTTTGTTATGATCTCTGCTGAATCTTCTCCCCTCATTATTGTTTAATGCTGTCTTGGTAAATTTTTATATAGCTTGTCAACAAGAAAGGACATAATTTTGGGGAGATAGAATTTCTTTATTATATTACCTAGAAGTTAACCAGTTTAATGGATCAGGTAGACGTTTTCAGAGCTGTATAATTTTTGGTAAGCACTTCCCTGTGTTATCTGGAATTTTAATTAGAGCCAGATGGAGCTGGTCAGTGACTGATAGGTAGAGGGAGGCCCCGTGGTACCCATGGCACAGTGCAAGCTTGAAATCTGTGAAGGTTTGCCTCCTCTGAACCCCAGGTGTCACGGACCGCAGGCCACGTTCTGCCGACTTCACTGTCACACCATCCCCCTGAGTGAGATTAGTGCCAGTCCTTCAGGCTTGCATCCCTGTAGCCTTCTTGGAGAAGACGCTGGAGTTCTTTTTTTCCGGGGTTGTAGTGTGCCAAGTGCTGTGCCGCATGTGGCGGAGGGTTCGAGGGGTTGTGTGGTGGTCACTGTGCTGCTGCACAGATTGTGGCGGCTGCCATGGTGTAGGAAACAGCATTATGTCACACTTCCCAACTTCTGAAGCCCTGACCCCAGTGATCCCCTAGCAGTGCCCCAGGATGTGGCTGCAGCTTGATGGTGTCTTTAATTTCACTATGTCATTTGTCCAGGCTTGCCACGGCCGTCTGTGATTTTGAGTTCTCTTGTCCACATGAGAGCCATCAAAAGTTACACTTTAAGCCTGACCTGTGGTGGCGCAGTGGATAAAGCGTCAACCTGGAATGCTGAGATCGCCAGTTCAAAACCCTGGGCTTGCCTGGTCAAGGCACATATGGGAGTTGATGCTTCCTGCTCCTCCCTCCCCCTTCTCTCTCTCTCTCTCATTCTCTCTCCTCTCTAAAAAATTAATAAAAGTAAAATTAAAAAAAAAAATTCTGCAGCACACCAAAAAAAAAAAAAAGTTACACTTTAAATTTAGCAGTCTTTGGGTTTATGAGAGTTGAGAGTTGTCCCTTAGATATGTATAGCTTATTGATCAGAACTTGACGTTACAGTTCAGTAACACAAACAAGACTGTTCTTTGTTTTGTACCTACCTGTTTGTCCACCTGTTCTAGCAGATGGCTCCCAGAAAGCGTGTGCTGTGGCTCCCCTAGTTCAGCCTGCTGGTCTGGATGACATCCAGGCTATAACTGACCAGCTTTCAAAGTAAGACGGGAAATGTAAGCCATCCCTCTGTCCCCACCTGAAGTCACCATTGCCTGTGCGTAATGTGGGTTACAGGTCTTGCTAAAAATGGAGATTATAGATTCTTGGCTACATGCATGTCTCTTGAACTATCTAAGATGATTGTTCAGCAGCTCAGGAGGTTTAAATAGCTATCAGTTCAGTAAGTTCATGTTCTTACTTTTGTCATTATAAATACTAAGTAAGGGACACCAAAAGTTTGCACAACATTTGGAATAGGGATTTGTATTTAAAAGAATTTTAGGTGAATTATTTGTACTGTGCCATGACACTTGTATTTATTTTTTAATGCAACTTGTATTATGGTTTGTCTTTTAAGAGATAAGAATGGTTCAAATAAAATAATAGATGCCAATTCTATAATTTATAGTAAATATTGTATTGGCTTATCTTTTAATAGTTAATGACATGTTTTTGAAGTCTTAGAAATGTGTGATATATGACCCTGGCCAGTAGAACATTGTCCTGGTGTGTGGATGTCCTGGGTTCGATTCCCAGTCAGGGCACACAGGAGAAGTGCCCATCTGCTTCTCCATGTGCTTCTCTACCCTTCCCTCTCTTGTTTCTCTCCTCCCCCCCCCCCATAGCCATGGCTCGATTGGAGTGAGTTGGCCCTGGATGCTGAGGATGGCTCCATGGCCTCACCTCAGGTGCTAAGATGAGCTTGGTTGCTGAGCAACAGAGCAGTTCCCCAGATGGGCAGAGCATCGCCCCCTAGTGGGCTTGCCAGGTGGATCTTGGCCAGGGTACATGTGGAAGTCTGTCTCTGCCTCCCCTCCTCTCAATTAAAAAAAGAAATGTGTGATATAGAATAAGGTGACCATATAATTCATCACCCAGATTGGGTCACTCCTGAGAGAGAAAGGCAGTGCTAGTGGTAATTGTGTCAGGATATTGGGCTCCACTCAGGACTGTCCTGGGTAGACGAGAAGTTTAGGTCCTTCCGTCCCACATTGAAGGCATCAACAGCACCTGCTCTGGTTCCAGGACCTCTCACCAGCACAGTCCTGGACTCTCTTCTGCTGAGATTCTTACCACTGAGTGGTGTGCGGTCAGCCTTGGAGCTCTGGCCGTGGCAGGGTGGTGTGGACCTGTGTCCAGATGGACGCTGGCTGAGACAGTCCCGTCTTCCCCTTCAGCCCCACCCAGTCTCTTTCCTGGTATTTCTTCTGTTGAATTTTCCTTTCTTTTCCAAAGACTACATTTGGCTGATAGAACAAAGCCAGTCAGCACAGATGTGCAGAAATCATTAGTAGACTTTATCACATGGAAATAAAATTATAAGTCAGAAATGTGTGTTCCAGAGCAGTTTCGGACTTTTCTGATGGACAACAGCGCTTGTGTTTCTGTTGGCATGCAGACCTTGCTTCTAGGGTGACGTGTGTGTGACAGGTGTCTGCTCCTGGTCTCAGTGGGCAGACAGCCTCTCTGACAAGCAGAGTCTACCAAGTACGGGGCCCGTTCTGCCCTCTCAGCACTTAAACGTAGGCTGCTCACCCACTGCGTGTGCCGCCATCCCATGTAGACCATCTGTTTATTCCAATTGACTCCACACTGACAGGGATGATGTGTGTTTCCCGCCGTCTCTTCTCGGCCTTGTGTGTGGCATGTGTACAAGTCTCTTACCTTAAATTACTTTTCTACTCCACCCAGTCGTTTCTGTCACGGGGGCCAGTGGTTTCAGCGCAGCCAAATCCAGTGGAAACTTGTCTTCATCTTCTTTGATCTTTTCTCAGCACTTGGCTGTGGGTGCAGCCTTCCTTGACACGTTCCGCTTTTGCTGCAGATTTGAGTTACAGTCTTCCCTGTGGACACTTCCTGTGTCCAGATCCCAAGGTCTGGACAGTGACCTCGTTTTCCTTCTGCCCAGTGCCTCTCCATGCAGCACACGGTCCACATCTGTCCAGCAACTCTCAGATTTTCCCGTCCCGATTTGCGAGTCTCCAGGCTCATCCATGCAATAGTTTCCGTGACATTTCTATTTTAACATTGTGAAGTGGACACGTGCCCAGTGGAGGGCTCGGTTCCTCTCCACGTTCTGCTGCCAGCCACTTCCTACAGCAAAAGCTCTGATTCCTCCCTTTCAGCGAGCACTATTGGTCTGGATTCCAACGCTGACCTTGAGTCTGCACTGGTCTCTCTCCACTGCCCCCACCACGTTCGCGTGTCCTCAGCCCTCGCCGCCCCCTGCACTCTCCGAGCTGGTCTCCTGACCCCCCTCAACCCTACCCTCGACAATGGCGAGGTATAGACATAAACTGAAATAAATGCTTCTGTGCATTCTCATTACGTTGCAGTTCCTTATCGCAGCGTGCCTCCCACACCTGCTCACAGCCCTCGGCTGGTGGGTGGTCTTCCTCACGGTTCTCACCCCCATCCCTCCACCTGTGAACACGCCTTCCCGCGGCTCTTCTAGCTCAGGCCTGGACAGCACACTGAGTCTTCCTCAGACTGGCTCCTCCATAGCTGCTGTGTCTTCTGTAGCTATCACCGCAGGGTGGATCGATGTGTTTGTTTTCATGTGTTTTGTCCGTCTTGCACATGAAGATCTTGATGACAGAGATTCCACTCTCGTGTTCCCTGTTGGGTTCCTGGCTCTCAGCACTGTGCAAACACAGTTTGTTTTTCAGTGAATATTTGTTGAATGAATTAATGGAAAGTGTGGGTCTGTGTTCCAAATCTGTGTGTTAACCTATCGAATTTTATAAATCCAGAACTTCACATGTAGAGTTCAGGACAGATCTAAGGTTTCTAAGTGAGAAAGGTTTACTGGAAGAGTGAAGGGAAGGACTAGCAGTTACGTCCCCAGTTTCAATTCTGATTTCAGCTCGGGTCTACTTGCTACAACACGCCTGGGTGTGGGGTCATGGAAGGAAGACCAGAGCGGGACTTAGGGAAGTCTGTGCTCTTAAGCCGATGGTGTAACTGGGTAACGTCACCTGGTGCTCATGAGTGAGTCAGATTCCTCCACAGTTCCAGGTTCAATATTCAGCTTTTCCACACTTTTGTTTTCCTCCTGCCAAGTATGAGTGCCACCCCTTCTCCACCTCACACAGTATTTGAAGGAGACTGTCCAGTATTGTCACCGCAGAGCTGTGAATGACCACAGATTGTGTCCTGGTCACCCAGTGCTGTCAGTCAGTGGTGCTCCCCCAGCTCCGCTGTCTTGGCAGCACTATGTGCCTGATGCTCAGGAAGACATAGCCATGTGCTGTTATCTGTGCCCAGCTCTGCACACAGTGATGGCTTGGTCAGAAGTGGTGGGAGAGGAGTCACCACACTGTCTCTGCAGAGCACCAGAGCACGACACGTTGCTGTGCGCCCCACGCCGCCTCCTTCCTGCAGTGTCGGCTTCTGCCTTACGCTGTGCTATGTGCTACACTTTTGTTCCCATGAAGAATTCACGGCAGTGAGGGTCTTCTTATAGTCGAGCGGTCGGGATTGAGAGCGTTTGTGCGTGTCTGTTTCAGGTTTGATCATTCCGTCTCGGATGACAAGGCCCTGATGGTGTTGAGTGAGGAGCCGGTGCTTTACCTCCCGCCCCCTCCGTGCCAGCCTCTCATCAACACCACAGAGTCCCTCAGGTCAGTGTGTCCGCCGCGTGGGCCTGTGCTGGCTGGGAGCCTGGGAGCATGTGGGTGCAGGGTGACAGGAGCTGGGAGAGTCTGTGTGCGGAAACCAGGCATGTCAGTTGTCCGGTTCCCCAGCCGGACGGAGACAGCAGCTTATTCCACATGGTGGTGTGGGGCAGACTTACATATCTCATCGAAAACCACAGGATGAGATTAATAAAAATTCAGAGCCTGACCTGTGGTGGCGCAGTGGATAAAGTGGACCTAGAAACGCTGAGGTCACCGGTTCAAAACCCTGGGCTTGCCTGGTCAAGGCACATATGGGAGTTGATGCTTCCTGCTCCTCCCTCCCCCTTATTTCTCTCTCTCACTCTCCTCTCTAAAAATTAAAAAAAAAAAAATTCAGGATGACTGTCAGCCTGGCGGGTGGCAGCAGTCACAGCAAGGGCACGTCCCCTTCACTAGGAAGGCGGTGATTTGAGCACAGGTGATCCGATACCCTTTCCCGTGCACCTTTTCTTATCTGCTTCTCCCCTGGGCTTTTTCTGTGATTTTTTCATGATTTTTGGATCCTATACCTGAACCTTAAAACTGCTTTTAGTTTTTTTTGTTGTATATATAACAGTCAACTAGAGTTAAGCAGACATGGTCATAGCCACTTCACGGCTGCTCTAGAAAGTAAGGAAAATAAAGGGAAGGTGTACTAGAACTAGGCTTTTTAAACTTCTGGTTACAAAATTTGCATAATAGTGCCTTGAAATGTCTTTTTTTTCCCCTGTGTATTTGAGTTCACAAAAGAGGATGATTTTCGAAGACTGTGACGCACCATTGTTAGGAGCCCGGTGACTGTCCTCACTGCTATCTGTACGTCTCCCAAGAGCAGAAACAGGAGACACATTCTTGTGGAAAGACCTGCGTGTCCTGTATTTGTATTTGGCTATGTTTTTCTTTGAAAAAATTTTTTAAAATTTATTCTTGGAGAGAGACAAGGGAGAGAGGAGGGAGGAGAGAGATGAGAAGCATCAACTCCTAGTTGCTTCACTTTAGTTGTTCATTGATTGCTTTCTCATATGTGCCCTGACTGGGGGTGGAGGAAGGGCTCCAGCAGAGCCAGTGACCCCTTACTCAAGTCAGCGACCTTTAGGCTCGACCCTGGGATCATGTTGGTGATCCCACACTCAAGCCGGTGACCTCCTGCTCAAGCTGGCACGACTGTGCTCAAGCCGATGAGCCTGTGCTCTAGCCCCTGATCTCTGGGTTTTGAGCCGGGGCCTCACCGTCCCGGGCCGATGCTCCATCCACTGTGCCACCTCTGGTCAGGTGGTTTTCTTTGCATTTTGAACTCATGATTGAGGATGTTACCATATAAAAATACATGTCTTATTAAAAAACGATTTTAAGTATCGTAGCTTTTCCAAATCAAAAAGCAATGTTGAATCCTCAGGTACTTGAAATGCTCTTTGGAACCTATAGAACGTGGTTAGATTTATTTTTTTTACCAGGGGGAGCTCTTTACTTCTGTGTAGTGTATGTAATTAATGAAGCTGTTTTGTAGGTTGAATCATGAACTTCGAGGGTGGGTTCACAGACACGAGGTTGAAAGGACCAAGTTGAGAAGAGTGACGAACAGTCAGCAGAGAACCCGCATTCTTCAGGTGGGTTTCTGCCCGTCTCCGCGTGAGGGGGCCATCTTAGCTGGAACCCTGACTGTGGGCCGCCTACCCCCATCCCTGGGGTCACCAGCCCTGGGTTAGGCTGCACGCCCTCAGACTTCCTGAGCAGCCCACTGTTGTTTCCTGCTGTCTCCCCCAAACTTGTTTTCAGGACATCCATATGAAACACTTTGGCACAAGTGGCATAATAAGTCATACTGTTTATGTCCTTTGTTCTTAGAGCTTTTCAAAAAGTGGGTATTGAAACCAGGGGCAGCTAGCTAGGCAGGGCAGGCCCTTCTCCATGAAGGGCATTCTTGAACTTGGACAGGGTGCCCTGCAGATGAACACCAGCTTGTAGTTAGGACCTGTGTTGCTGGGTGTTGTTCACCACAGAGCACCATTCACTGTCATTTCATCATTTGTGAGAGGCTTACCACTGCTTGGGGCACGCAGAAGCTCCCAGCAAACATCACCTGAGGGAGCGGTAACAAGCTGGTGAGAGCGCAGGGCACATCATCACCTTCACAGAGTGTCTGTGCTAGGGGGAGAAAGAAAGAGCAAACAGGCATATGAACGTGTAAGCATGCTCAGAGTTAGAGATGCATGGTCGGAAGGAAAAGCAGGGTTGGAGGTTGGAGTTTGGAGTTTGAATTGAGAGATGGTGGTGGGTTTAGATTGGGTGGTTAGAGAAGGCTTCTCTAGAGAGAGCCCACTTGAGTACAGTGTGGTCCAGGTAATTAACGCTAGCAGTGATAACACATAGCCTCAAGTTCTCAGTAGCTTAATAGAATAAAACTCGGTTCTCTCACCTACACAAAGTCTGGTGTATGTTCCCAGATGACTTTCCTCTGAGCAGTGACTAAGGAATTCAGGTCTAGATAAACTCCAGTTCCAACATCCCAAGAGTCTGTGATTATCTAGTATGTGCCTCCCTTGACCTCTCCAACACCCTCCGTTCATGTGTCTTGGCATCTTTATTGGTGTCAGTACTTCTGGAGGCTCCAGGCAGTCACCACCCGTGTCCCAGGCAGGGCAATGTCCCACAGCTGTTCCTGACGTTGGCACGCAGTGGACAGCCCTCCACAGCCTGCACATCAGCCACTGTGGTCGGAGGAGCGGCGCACTCCTCCTTCCGCTTTCCAAATCAGTACGAGCAAGCCTAGTGTACTGGCTGGACCTAAGTGTTATCCAAAACCCTGCCAACTGAAAGTTTGGTAACATCTTGTGGGGCTCGCGTCCCTTGTTGGCGGGGGAGGAGTGGAATAGGGCAGAGCAGAGGGTCCCACAGCTGGTAAATGGGCTCATGAACTTAGAGTGCAACCCTTGGCCTCAATAGGTCGCTTTGCCTGTTCATTAGATAAATAAATGGTTTACTGTGGAAGGGGTGGAGGAGCCTTGGAACATTTGGTGGAGATTTGTAGTTTAAATCTTGTCCCTTTCTCTGCATCTTGGGTGCATATCTTTTCTGTAGTGAGTGTAGAGAGTGGTCAGAAATGTGGGACAAGAAGCTGTTAGAGGGATCGGAAGGACGGGAAGAACTTCTGCTCAGTCAGAAAGGAGAAGGGTCTTCTGCTTGTCTGCTGTCCACAAAGAGCTTGTCACCGCTTCTCATCTCTCTCCCTTCCTGTCTTTCTGTCTTTCGCTAAAAAAAAAGGGGGAAGGATTGTCAAACTAGGTTTTTTAAAAGGGTAAGACCCAACTCTATGCTGTTTACAGGAAATAATTTAAATGTAAAGACACACAGATGAATAATTAATGGATGAAAAAGTGTGATACTATGCAAACATTAAGCGTTAGAAAGCTGGCATGGCTACATTAGACAGAGTAGACCAGACAGAGAATATTATTAAGAGATGAGGATGGAAATTTCATAGTGATGGAAGTGCTTTAATCAAGAAGACAGAATTCTAAATATCTAGGCTCCCTAATAACAAAGCTTTGAAATACCTGAAGCAAAAAAAGCGGCAAAACTTTGTCAAAGGAAAAGTGGACAAATCTACAGCACAATGGGAGATTTTATGTAAAATCTTATTTTCATGTTACTAACTTACATTTTTTATTGTGACCTTTTGCTAAATCCCTAAAGCTACAGATGCCAAAGCTCATTGCCATTGTTTCAGAGGTTTCCTTGTTAACTGGTATAAATCTTAACTGAGTAAATGGCATGTCCAATTTCTGTTTCCGTATGTCTAAGACAGTTTTTTATAGCCTTGTCATTTCTGAGTCTAGGGATGGAAGTCTTGCTTGTTTAGGTGCGCTCTCTTTAATGATGGCTTAGTCCACAGGTGTGTTTAGGCATGAAGGTTTTTGTGTTTAACTCAGTAAAAGCTATGGGGTCTGGCTTCATGATGGACCTTTCACACTTCAGGAACTTTTCATTGGGAAAATAGTTATTTTAGACAAACATAAATTGTTATATTTTTAATAATGTGACAGTCGTGAAACTTGTGATACATGAACTAAGCTTTTGGGCTATTTTTTTTTTTTTTTTTAGAAAACTTTATGAGAAGAGTCTTAAGTGTCATAATCTCCATAAGATACATCTCTCAGCCTGGAATGTGACCAAAGGAGTTCTAACTTCTGTGTTGTTGTTAAATAAACTTAGTATGTCAGACTACTCAGGGAAAAAAGTGTGACTACTACCTGACCAGGCGGTGGCGCAGTGGATAGAGCGTCGGACTGGGATGTGGAGGAGCCAGGTTCAAGACCCCGAGGTCTCCAACTTGAGCACAGGCTCATTTGGTTTGAGCAGGGCTCATCAGCTTAAGCCCAAGGTAGCTGGCTCGAGCAAGGGCTCACTCGGTCTGCTGTAGCCCCCTGGTCAAGGCACATATGAGAAATCAATCAATGAACAACTAAGGAACCGCAACAAAGAATTGATGTTTTTCATCTCTCTTCCTTACTGTCTGTCTGTCCCTCTCTTTGACTCTGTCTCTGCCACACACACAAAAAAAGTATGACTACTTTAATGAGAGTTTAGTAAATGTAAATATAGAATGAATCGGTGTAAGAAAATCTCCATATAATTCCCTCATATGGCATTAAATCACTTGTGTTTTTGCAGGGTGCTCTGGAGCAGGGCTCCAGTTCCCAGCTCATGGCTGTCCAGTACACAGAGACCACCAGTATCAGGTGAGATGATGCGGCCGTGCCCGGCCCAGGAATTCAGAATGAGTTACCTTGCCTTCACCATTCATGAATTCTGCATTTGTGAATCCACCCACTTGCTAACATGTATTTGTAATGCCAAAACCAATACTCAAAAGTGCTGTCACGGTCCCTTGAAACGTGCATAGCTGTTCCCAGACAAGGTTTACTTAGGCCATGCCCTGCTGTCCTGCTGCACGTCCCTTCCTGGTGTGTTTAGTGCCAGGTTTTCCACATTTCTGTGCTTTTTGTTGGTGATTGCACTATTAGAATGGCCCCAGCGTCATGCTGGAGTGCTGGTGCTCCCCAGCCTAGGATGGCGGGCTGCGTGGCCATGTGGAGAGCGCACTTGTCAGGTGAACCTCCATCAGGCCGAGTCACTGTGAGTTCAGGGCCAGTGAATGACCAGAACACATTCAGGAAGGTGTGTCTGGACAGAACCCAGAGAACAAGGCTGCCTGTTGACCAGTTGGTGGAAACGCTACAGCCGTAGGAGAATGGCGCTGCGTGCTCGCACAGTGCGCACAAACCAGAGTGCCGTGACTAATAGCCACTTGTACATTCAGACCCTTTCGGCAGAAGTGGCCTGGCAGCGAGTGGGATCACTTCAGAGGACGTTCCTGCACCTCACTTATAATTTCCTTTTCGGTCACTTTTTCCTCCTTTTAAGTTAATAAAGATTAATTGGGGGAAACATTCATTGAAAACATAAAAGAACATACAAGAAAACAACCATCTAAGCTTTTTTTTTTTTTGAGAAAAATAAGCATTACTTCTTTAACTTTTACCTGTGGGTGTTGGCTTACTGTGCTGATCAGTGAAAGACCCTTATTAAGAACTATGTTGGCCCTGGCCGGTTGGCTCAGCGGTAGAGCGTCGGCCTGGCGTGCGGGGGACCTGGGTTCGATTCCCGGCCAGGGCACATAGGAGAAGCGCCCATTTGCTTCTCCACCCCCCCCTCCTTCCTCTCTGTCTCTCTCTTCCCCTCCCGCAGCCAAGGCTCCATTGGAGCAAAGATGGCCCAGGCGCTGGGGATGACTCCTTGGCCTCTGCCCCAGGCGCTAGAGTGGCTCTGGTCTCGGCAGAGCGACACCCCGGAGGGGCAGAGCATCGCCCCCTGGTGGGCAGAGCGTCGCCCCTGGTGGGCGTGCCGGGTGGATCCCGGTCGGGCGCATGCGGGAGTCTGTCTGACTGTCTTTCCCCGTTTCCAGCTTCAGAAAAGTACAAAAAAAAAAAAAGAACTATGTTGATGTCATTTGAGTGACTCTTGGGAGAAGCTGTGGTGTGAGGTACTCTCAAGGCTCTGTCATGGCACTTGTAACATCTGTGGCCAGCCGCTGTGGAACAGGACCCTGCGGTGCTTCACGTGCCATGTCACACTGCTGACCCCAGTCGCGCAGTCCCCTTGTTGGGGAGGAACCTGGGGTTGCTCACAGGCAGTTGCCCCGAGGACACCGAGGCCTCAGCCCTCCCTCTGGCAGCTGTGAGGTGGGACTCGCCCTGGCAGGGCTGGCTGTTCTCCTCCTGGAAGAGAGACCGTACAGTGCAGTGCAGACGTTTGCTCTTTGATGCTCCTCTTATGTTCTGTGCTCTACAATGCACTTGACTACCTGGGATGCTTTCCGTCTCGATTCAGAAGTGAGAGGTTGAGCTTCAGTGAATTGAATTCTACAAATTGCCCGACCTTGGGCTTTTCAAAGTGTTATAAAAACTACTAGAATGCTACTAGTATTTCCGTTGAGATTCCTAAGCAGACACAGGCTTAGAATGGAAGTGTGCCTGAAAGGGTGTGACGTTCTCTACTGAAAGAACTCTGCTTCTTCCTACTCAGCAGGAACTCAGGGAGTGAGCTGCAAGTGTACTACCCTTCCCCCCGGAGTTACCAGGACTTCTTCAACGCCATCCGCAGACGGGGAGACACGTTTTACGTCGTGTCGTTTCGAAGGGTGAGTGCATTTTGAAAGAATAAAGGACACAGTTCTGAGCACCTGCTTGTGGAAGGCACTGGCTGAACTCTGGAACCGGAGAGGGTGTGGAGAGGCGCGGGGGTTGGGATGGGGTAAGGCGCTGTCTTGGGCTGCAGCACCTGCGGACCTGGCTGCAGCCTGTGAATGAGAACCTGGGGTCGATCCAGGCAGGGACTTAGAATTTAGACAACACGAGCTCTTTACTGGTGTTTGCCAGCCCTGTAGCCACACCGTGTTTGCCACCAAGAAGAAAGGAAACATAAAGTTTTCTGTTGAGGCTTGTGGCAGGGACCCATCGGTGAATGAGATGTTGATGTGGCACATGCAGGTTTCGGATGAGCCATGGGCCTGTCAGTGTCGGGGTCATGGGATGTTTAGGTCTGTGGTCTGAAGTTCTGGCCTTCTCTCTCCTTCAGCAAACATGTGTTCCTGCTGGTGCAGAGCATGTGAGATACTAGGTTCTGCACAAGTCAGGGTTCATACGAGCACTTCTGAGTATTATACATTAGACAAATGGAAAAAGTACATTGCTGTTTATTTCATCTGTTTTTCCTGTAAAATGAAAATACAGTCTTCATGGTTATATGTTAAACCAGGGACAAATCAATGAGCTAGAATTTCTTGGTGTTTTGTATCCTAGGTTTTTCTTTTTTTTAAAGAATGTAGAGGGGTGTGGTTATAAATAAGCATATTCCAGCAGTAGAGTAAACAGTGCCTTCTCTGCTTATTGTCACTGCTGACAACCACTGAAATTCTCAGAAACTCAGTTCTCATCCTCAGGCTTAAATACCTAAGAGCTCAGAACTTTCAGAACAGAGAAATGGCCTTTGACGATGAGGGTGGTCAGACACTTCATATATTTTTGGTTCTGTCAGATAAGCTGGGACGTTTGGAGTTCTTGAGGGATGGCATCTCCCTCAAGAACGGGGTGCAGCCTTTGTAAATCCCTGTGCTGGGCCTCAGGCTGCAGCCTCCGTCCACTGGCAGCAGGGGGCAGCCGAGAGCCGGTTTGCAGCTTCAGGCAGGCGAGAACCAGCATTCTGTTCAGTAGGGAGAGAAAGAGTCAACTTAAGAAATGGGACCTGGCGCCATGAAAACCTCGCTGCATGGAGGACGAATGTGTGAAGTGTGTACATGGGATTTACCCCAGGAGGATGTTTCTGACACTCAGGGAGCCGACTGCTTGGGCACAGGACCATCTGCCTGCCCTTTCAGCAGAGCAGGACAGTCTGTTAGAGGAGCCAGTCCTGCGGCCATAGCCGAGGTCAGTCTGGTCGTGTTTTTCTAGGGAAGAGAATGTGTATTTGTAAAGGGGCTGTTCTTACAAGGACGGGGCAGGGCACTCTTTTTTGATATATACCGTACACTTCTTGCCTTTGTAAAAGCTATTTCTCATTAGTTGGCTGTGAAAAGTGCTGTTGGAGAATTATTGACCCACCTCTGACTTTCACGGTCTGGTAGAAACAGCCTTTTTCTTGCTGGGGGAACTGTTGGCACTCTGTTCTCTCTCATTCCTGATTACTGTTGATCACATCTTGGTGTTTTACATTAAGGATGAACCTGGACTTCGTTAGATAACAGTTGTCAGCAACAACATCTTTTACTCTTTCTTGTTTCAACAGTTGGGATAAGGAGTTAATTTTATCACAATGACCATAAACTGTGTCATGGGAAAGGAATTTGGTTCTTCAACCCGGGATTGTTCCTTTTGTTCTTGTTAGAATGAAAATGAAAGGAGTAATGTTTCTTGAAGTAACTGTCATGGACTGCTTAGTGTTAATTGTTATATTTAATGGACCTAATAAACTGCACCCAGACACTTGCCCCTCACACCCCATCCTGCACCCTGACCCCATTTCAAGGCTCTGCTGAGCGCTATCCCAGAGGAGACTTGCCCAGCAGGCGGGCAGGAGTCCTCACGCCCCCAGGGGCCTACAAGGCTTGCCCCACTTCCTTTGACTCTCCCTGAAGTTTCACACACACACACACCCCCATGTAACTCACCCAACTCCATTTCTACAGTTCCAGGGACTCATACCTTGTCTCCCTGTTGTAGCTTCTCTTCCCTCCTCTTTTTGGGGCAGTGGTGGTAGAAAATAACCTCTCTTCCAAGCCACTTTGAGTGTGGTGTAACTGGTCCATTAATAAGAAAAGACCTAGTTCAGTTTTGTGTTTGTGTTTGGCGGGGAGCGGGTGGTTAAAGGCCACAGCACAGTGTGTTCAGGACGTGGGGCCTGTGAAGCAGGATCAGAGCAGGTAGCGGAGGATGAGAGCGAGTGTGGAGAAGGAAGCAGGAGAGCGGCTCCTGGTTCAGAATGCCAGTGCACACTGAGGTGTCCCCTGAGAGCTGGAGGGGCAGTAGGCGTCTCCTGGGCAGCTTCCCTGAGAGCAGGTTCTCTTGGTTCAGGTGGTGACCAAGGTCAGTGCACCATTATCTCCATTCTTTTGGGTTCTTTTTTTTTCAAATAAGATAGATGCCTTCTTGGGGAACACTTTTTGTTTCTTTTCTATCCTAATTTTAGTACCTGTCCCTCAGATCAAAAGCAGACAATTAAGACTGTCACCTCATCTGCCTCAAATCCACACACGACACCACACACAATGCCACACATGACGTCACACACTAGACCTGAGCTGCAGCTATGTGCCTGCCGAGGGATGCTTCTCTCCGTTTCTGGGCTCTGGGTTCTAGAGAAGTTGCTGTATTTGAGTATCATGCCCCTTCCTGGTCTTTTAGGAAAGACTCATTAACGGTACCATCTGTGTGGATTATAAGGGTAACCTCAGGTAATCGGGTCTTTTTTTTTTTTTTTCCTGAAGCTGGAATGGGGAGGCAGTCAGACAGACTCCCGCATGCGCCTGACCGGGATCCACCTGGCATGCCCACCAGGGGGCGATGCTCTGCCCATCCGGGGCATCGCTCTGTTGTGACCAGAGCCACTCTAGCTCCTGGGGCAGAGGCCAAGGAGCCATCCCCAGCGCCCGGGCCATCTTTTGCTCCAGTGGAGCCTCGGCTGTGGGAGGGGAAGAGAGAGACAGAGAGGAAGGAGAGGAGGAGGGGTGGAGAAGCAGATGGGCGCCTCTCCTATGTGCCCTGGCCGGGAATCGAACCCGGAACTCCTGCACGCTAGGCCGACGCTCTGCCACTGAGCCAACCGGCCAGAGCCAGGTAATCGGGTCTTGTGTGATTGCAGAAGGACAGGAAATGTCCCTGTCTCCTGCTTCATGGTAGCACGAGCCGTGGTCCTTGTAACTGTTCGTGGTCAGTAGCAGCCCCAGGGGCTCTACTTCCTTCTTTTCCACACACAGCCATTCAGACTTCCCGACAGCAGGAGCATCTGAATGGTGTGCAGTCATGATGTCACATGGAGAATGGCTGTTGGCCCCATGGACCATGCGACTGTGAGCAGGGAGACAAGGCCAGTCTTAGGAAGTGCGTTCTGCTCTGTGAGCCTGGGGCTGTCTTCTGGGAAGTGGTGTGCTGTGCCCGTGGACCTTCCTGAACTGTGGGTTACACTACACAGCTGGGCTTGAACAGAATCTTCCTTGTGTGGTCCCTAGTTGATCTCAAAAGCTTGTCTTCTTATTTATATCACAGGCCTCTTAAGAGCAGGAAGTGTCACATGCTTTTGTATTTCCACCCGACGCTCAGCCCAGTGCGGCCTCTCGGAGCCACTTGAGGTGTGCTTCCGCAGGAGAAGTCACAGTGAGGGAAGGTCAGCATTGTCCATCATCATTTAAAGGGTATTTGGACCTCGGCTTTGTTTCAAGAAATTTGAACCTATTTTGCTGATCGAGGCATGCCCGACACAGTGCTGGATTCCAGCTGCAGGTCCCTCAGAGGTGACCTGTCCGTGCCCGGACGCATCAGTTCATTTTGTCTCTGAGTCAAAGCTTCAGGGCTGAAGACGTCACCTGATGTCTACACACCTGAGGAGTGTGTAGTCAGTTTCTATACCTGTGAGGTGCTGCCAGCCTCAGTTTTTCATATTTGGGAAAGTGTGCAGAGTGGCTTGTTAGGCCTCACTGCTTTCTTTCTTGAACACAGGCTTCAAGCACCACGAGCCAGAAACTTGAAACTTTGGACAAAGTATAGGAAAGGCTCCACTCAGTGCAGAAAGGTTGATGGTGATGTTACTGGTTCAAAAAGTTTATTCCCATGAGAGGCCACCTAATGTCACACAACAGCAATAGTATTTCCTGAATAAATGCCTACATGAATACTAATGCATGCTTAGAAGAATGGCCTATTTTCGTAATCATTTATTTCTTGGAAATTTCTGCCTATTGTGTATAATTTTTTATAAAATCTTCAGAGGAAGAGGAATTTCCTCAGTAATCAAAGGAAATAAGTTGGAAAGTCTCCCTCAAAAGGGACACAGATCCTCCACAACTGAGGAGTACACATGGGTCTTGGAGTTTGGCCATTTTCTTATCTACACTTCCACAGCCTTTGAGCCAGATTCTTTCTCTCACTTGAGAAAAAAATGTGACTATATGACTTTGGAAAGATACTTGCTTTAAAAAATGTCTTATCTCAGACAAGAGACTTTATTAAAAACCTTCTTTTAGAAGGCTTTTTCTAATTAAATTTTTTGACTCTTGATATGTATTTTAATATTGTCCCTCATTTACCAATTTTGCATATGAAGCTACCCATCTTACTTAAATCCACAAACTGTAGGTATTGTGATAAAAAGACTTCCCAGTTTGATAGGTAAAAAATGCTACCAAATTATTTCTTTGATTTGTACTTCCTTTCTGACTTGTGAGTTTGAGTATTTTTCATTTATTAAATCTTTATTGACTTTATTGGGGTGACATTGGTTAATAAAATACCAGTGTCAGGTGCACAATTCTATGATACATCATCCGTGTATTGTGTGTTCATCACCCCACGTCACATCTCCTTTCTCACCATTTCTCCCCCCCTTCCCTCTGCTAACTCCTTCACCTGTTTCATTCACTTCCCCAACACCTCACCCCTCGGACAGCTGTTAATTCATTTTAACTTAGTTTGAAATACACTCTTGTTCAGGTCTAAAGCAAGTTAACAATAGAGCAGCGTTGTCTGAGTCTCCGCGTAACCTTAACTGATCACATCAGTGGCTCCCCGTGTCCCTTACCTGTCCCACTTTAATTACCGTCAGAGGCCAGCACTTCCAGTGTAACGCTCACCTACGTGATCCTGTTAGGCCCTTACACCAGTAAAGTGAGTGTTCCTAGTGCTGTTTGTAGACAAAAGCTGAGGCAAGGAGAGGTTAAATGGCTGGTGAGGACACGAATGGTGAGAGGCTGACCCCAGCAGTGACAGGTGCTCTGATCAGTGCAGGGACCTCTTTACCATCTGCTGCTTCACGTTAGAGGACTGTACACAGAACGTTCTTCCTCCCGAGCCCGCCCTGCTGCCGCTGTGTGGGCGCCTGTGGAGCTCCTATAGGACGGTCACACGTGCTCTGTCTGTCATGTGAGCGTAGGTCAAGCCCTTCATTAGGTTCCACTTCCGTTAACAGCAAAGAGTAACTTCATAGTCTGCGAGATCATAATATAGCTTCAGATTTCAAACCAGGGAATCAGATTAATAGGCTGTGAGAGTTTTTGGTTTCTTTTTAAAACAATTAGAAAAAAAAACAACTTTGCCGTGTCTTAATCAGGAAGGAGTTTAGTCAGAATGGTCACAGGGTGAGTGAGCCGCGCTCCAGAACGCCCCGCAGTGAAGCGTGTGCGTGTTTGAGTGCTGCACAGTGGTCTGTGGGTGGCTGGCCAGTTCCCCAAGCCGAGCGCTGTTTGATCTGAGGCTCCTCATTAATGTGAGTTACTGCTGAGGTTTTAGAGGATTTAGTCATTTGTTCCTTGGCTCTGGGACAGACTGCTAGTAACAACAAAAAATAAGTCTATTATTTGGACTTTTCAATTGCAAAGTCTAAAATGGCTTGTGTGTTTGAAAACGCTTGTTCAGTGTTCTAACTAAACTGGTGTAGAGAATGCCTGTGGCACAAAGGATGGACAGCTCGCAAGTGGCATAAGATCCAGGTTTCTCAGGAAGGTCCCATCCGCCTGAGTCAGGACGGTTGTGCAGGTCCCTGTCCCCGTGCTCCTGTGATGTGGTCTTCATCTGCATGTCTGGCAGTCCCCCTACAAGTTGCTTGCTTTCGGGGTGAGTCTGTCTGTTCCCTTTGGTCTTCCTGCGGGGTCTGGTGCAGGTTGCTGCCGACTACTGAGTCATCCTAGGAGACACTGGTGTATCAGTTCCGTTTATTTGTGCCCTTTCACTGTATTTGTGTCCTGGGACTGAAAAGGTTATGAAAGCTGGGGTTTGCAGAAACAAAGAAGGAAATTTTCCTTGGTGGATGTTTAAAATTACTTTGTAATTTGAGTAACAATGCACTAGCTACAAAGTGCGGTCATTCCTGATAGACTCTGAATCCCTGGAGAAAGGTCAAGTGTTGATCATTTCCTGATCTTTCTTTTCTTTTTTTTTCTTTTTTTTTTGTATTTTTCCGAAGCTGGAAACGGGGAGAGACAGTCAGACAGACTCCCGCATACGCCCGACCAGGATTCACCCGGCACGCCCACCAGGGGGCGACGCTCTGCCCACCAGGGGGCGATGCTCTGCCCCTCCGGGGCGTCGCTCTGTTGCGACCAGAGCCACTCTAGTGCCTGGGGCAGAGGCCAAGGAGCCATCCCCAGCTCCCGGGCCATCTTTGCTCCAATGGAGCCTCGCTGCGGGAGGGGAAGAGAGAGACAGAGAGGAAGGAGAGGGGGAGGGGTGGAGAAGCAGATGGGCGCTTCTCCTGTGTGCCCTGGCCGGGAATTGAACCCGGGACCCCTTGCACGCCAGGCCGACGCTCTACCACTGAGCCAACCGGCCAGGGCCTCCTGATCAAATCTTGGGTCTGGTGTCACGAAGAAGGAAACCTATCCTAAAAGCAGAGCTGCATGCTGAGAAAGACACTTCCTCACATCTGGAACGTGAGGGAACAGTGCTTTTTAAATAGTTCATCTGTGCAGACGTTGGAGACCTGCATTCTGGCCCCAACTCAGCCCCTTCCTCTGTGTTCTGTGACTTTGGACAAATCATGGTCTCTCCCGACTTTAGGGTTCTCATCTGTAAAATTATAAAGTTGCAATAGACTTTGTGCTTCGTTCCACCTCCAGAAATCTGTGGTATTTCTCTATGTGTGTGTATGTGTGAACACCATCCTTGTAGAAATCTGTAATGTTGCCCCGGCCAGGTAGCTCAGATGGTTAGAGTATTGTCCCCATATGCCAGGGTTGTCGGTTCAATTCCCTCGTCAGGGCACATACAGGAATCAACCAATAAATGCATGAATAAGTGGAACAACAAATCCAATTTTCTCTCTACAATCAATAAATAAAAACATTAAAAAAATCTGCAGTGTTAAAACTCCTTGAATTACTAAAGTGATTCAGTCCAATGGGTTAGTGACTTTTAAGAGTTTTGAAAAAGAACCAGAACAAAACAACAAAATGTCAAGTTACGAGATGGGCCAGCCAGTCAATGAGTTTGATTTTTTTATTAGCTGATGACCTTAAAATTTACTTAATGATCACTTTTATAGTGCTACAATATGTCAGTCTTTAATCCCCATCATGTCCCTCTGAGGCAGGTGCTTTACGGATGAGGCCCCTGAGGACAGAGGCTGACTCACTTCTGCGGCCTGACACTGTTTGGAAGTGAAAGTTTGGCCCCAGGGTCTGTGTGTCTCTGATTACTTTCTGTATTACCCTTCTAGAACTTCTATATCCACACATCTTAGCTTTCCAAGAATTCACCCTGGAATTTAATTCCATTGATTTCTCTGTTCACAACCGACTTGAGTTGCTTTAGGTTCATTTTTTGAAGAGAACGAGATTCCAGACAAAGCCTGTGGAAGTGCAAGCACTTGGGGCCCACAGCCGTGTGGGGGGAAGACTTGCCTTCAGGGACATGGGAAGTGATTTAGAGATGGGGCAGAGGGGTGGGACACTGTGCCACGGAGAAGGAAGAAGGCAGCTTGTTTATTTTAAAACATGGAGGTCAAGAGAGAAGAGTTCAGAGGGAGGCGGTCAGCAGCATCAGCTGTCACAGAGCCTGCTAAGAATGAGAAAGGAGAGGACCCGATTCTCTGCGTAGACCGGGCGGGCGGTGGTGACCGGAGACTGCAGTTACGGTCAAGGGATCAGGGCCGTTAGGAGATGACATGGAGGGAGGAACATGGAGGGGTTTGACAAACCTGGCCTGGCCGGGAGGGTAGCCTGGACACAGCATGTGAGTCTAAGGCTGGGAGGAATAGAGGTGAAGTGCTTGTGTCCTGTAAGTGGAAGAGGAAGAGTGTTGCAGACAGTGCACTTCTGACAGGTGTGTTAAAGGAAAACAAATGCATCGTGTTTGTTTCTCACCTGAACTAGTGCTTTCTGTGTAAAGTGGAGCCTGGGGAAGGCTGAGAACAAGCTTTGTTTGTTTGTTTGCAGTAGGACTGCAGAAAAAGTAAGATTATGGAATTAAAACCAGATTTAAAAAAATAAAGTCATATTTAAAATATTGCTTAAGACATCAAAAGTCTTCTAAACCTTACATAAGGGGCTGGTCTTTAGTAATGGTAATGTATTTTACAAATATAAAAGTCAATAGAACCATTTTTAATTTAATTTATATGTAGATGGTCTTGGAGTTGTTCCTTATATAAAGTCAGAAAACTAGCAAAGTAGCCTGTGAAATCAACCAAATTTGGTGCCAGCTTTTTGGTGATGTCACAAAACTTAATTAAAGAGGCAGCAATTATGCTCCTTAGGAAAAGTTGATGATTTATGATCTGACTGGGGATGAAGGTCTGAACACTGTGTCATTTCCTCCCCTCCCCCATATGTGGCGACTTGTTCGTTTTGGACTCTGATGTGTTTAACTTTGACACCATCAGCCAGTCTGAACACTGACACTTACTTGGTGTTTAGTTGTGTGACATTTATTTCCAAGCATTGATGCTAAGCTATAAAGAGCTTGTTGCGGGTGGGCTCCGAGTTCACAGCACGGGAATCACACTGGAGCTGGCGTGATGACGCTCAGGTTAGCTAAGCCTGGGAGGGTGGTGTCTGTCTAACTAATAATCGCAGGAGTGCTGCTTAATTTCCTCTGCTGGGCCTTACGTACCCTGAGGGCTTCACCACCCTGTCCCCAATACCCAGCATGGAGCCAGGCTGAGAGTGGGTGTTCAGCAAGCACCAAGGGAAGGAACCACAAATGAATCTATACCATCGCCATAGCATCAGGGCCATCCACGTCTAATGGCAAACCTAGGAATCGGCCTTTGAAAAACCGTGCTTTCAATTCACCTGCATTTTTTTAAAGGCTGGGTACTATCTGCGTGAAGTGGTGCACCCAGTAAGGGCTCTCTCTGTACACGGACAGAGATGGCTGTCTTTCAGTGAGGATGCTGAACAGACTGCGACATCCTCCTAAGCTCTAGAATGAATCGGCACAGCAGAACCTGCTCCGTGTTTACAGTGGCCCTTCTGGAATGTGTCCGTGGTGTCCTGGGTGGACGGGGCTGGGCCAGCACCTCATCTTCCACACGCTGTTTATTTTGATCATGGAAGGTGTTCAGGAAAAGCTGTCAGCGTAAACTGTTAAATCTTCATAGTCCTCTATGCCGGGTTATAATATGCCTAGAAATAAAACTAAAATATATCATTCAGAATAAATAGGCCTCTGTTATTGAGTTGAAGGTTTATAGGTATTTCTCTTCTGATTCCATTTATTTTTGAAAGAAATTCAGTGACTGATTCTGTTAAGAGTGAGTCTGTCTTGGAGTTGGTGTCAGATGTTTACTTTTAAGTTCCTAAAGGAGACTGGTTGCGTTTCTAAAATGTGGTTCGAGATAGTGATTTCATTTCCGTCACGTGTATTCCCCCCAGAAGTGGGGTTGCTTGATTACATGGTAGCTCTACTTTAAATTTTTTGAGTCGCCTCTCTACTGTTTTCCATGTTGAATTGTTTTTTTTAAATATAATTTTTCCATTGTGTACTCCTTGGTCACTTCTCATGTGTGTCCTGACCTGGGATCGGCCCCACAACCGTGGCGCACTGTGATGATGCTTTATCCACTGAGCCACCTGGCTGGGGCCGGGTTAGTTTTTTTTTGTTTTTGTTTTTGTTTTTAAACAGTTTTATTGAGGTATTATTGACATATAGGAAACTGCGCATACTTAACTGCCCATTGATCAGTTTGGACCTGTATCTGAATCGGTGAGGTCACCACCATAGTCAGGATAATCAGCTTGCCGTCCTTCCCAGCTCTCTCCTGTCACCTGGTGTCCACTGATCTTTCTGTTACTCTAAATTGTTTACATTTTTAAAAATACTTTTGTACGAAGAAATCATACATTATTTATTTTTTTGTTGTAGCACAATTGTGAGATTCACTCCGTTGCTATTATCAGGGGCTCGTTCCTCAGCTGCGTAGTGTCCGAGGGGGACGTGGTTTGCTCACCTTCCACTTGGGCTGCTGCAGATAAAAGCTGCTGTGAATGTCTGTGTGTGGGGCTTCATAGAACACATGCCCCTTGCTCTTGTGTAAATGCCCGGGGTAGATCAGCGTGGTTACAGCATAGATGTGTGCTCAGCATTTAAGAAGCTGCCAGTTTTCCAATGTGGCCACACTGTTTCACACCCCAGATCCCCTTCGTCCTCACTAGCGCCGGACAGGCCGATCTTAACCGCGTCAGCCTTTCTCAGAGGAGTGTAATGCTGTCTCAGGGCTTTCATTCACACTTTCGGGGTGACTAACAGTTTTAACCATCTTTTCACGTGCTTATTGACTGTCAATATCTCTTCTTTGGTGAAATGTCTGTTCACATCTTCTGCCCATTTTAACTGGGTTGTTTGTTTTCTCATAATTGACTTGAGAGTTCTTCATAGACCCTGGATAGGAGTCCTTTGTCACATCCATGGTTTGGAGAGATTTTATCGTACTCTGTTGCTTGTTTTTTCAGTTTCTTGTGTTTTTCAAAGAGTAGAAATTCTTAGTTTTTTGTTTGTTTATTTGTTTGTTTTTTGTATTTTTCTGAAGCTGGAAACGGGGAGAGACAGTCAGACAGACTCCCGCATGCGCCCGACCGGGATCCACCCAGCACGCCCACCAGGGGCGACGCTCTGCCCCTCCGGGGCATCGCTCTGCCGCGACCAGAGCCACTCTAGCGCCTGGGGAAGAGGCCAAGGAGCCATCCCCAGTGCCCGGGCCATCTTTGCTCCAATGGAGCCTTGGCTGCGGGAGGGGAAGAGAGAGACAGAGAGGAAGGAAGGGGGGTGGTGGAGAAGCAAATGGGTGCTTCTCCTATGTGCCCTGGCCAGGAATCGAACCCGGGTCCCCCGCACACCAGGCCGATGCTCTACCGCTGAGCCAACCGGCTAGGGCCAGAAATTCTTAGTTTTGATGAAGTCCAATTTATCAGCTTTTTCTTTTATGGATTGTGTTTTTGTTGTCTAAGAAATCTTTGTCTAACCCAAGATCACAAAGATTTTCTCACTTCTGAAATTTTTTTAGTTTTAGATTTTACATGTCAGTCTGAGATTTGTATTGAGTTAATTTTTGTATATGTAGCAGGGATGGATCAAAGTTCATTTTTTTGCATATGGGTATCCAGTATTGTATGACATTTAACACTGTGTTTGCATCCAATAGTTTTTGCTGGAAGATTTAGAGTAAAGTGAAGTATAAGAGGTATACTAGGCTGTCAGGTTTTGGTGCCTTATCCTTACCTTTCTTGTTAGGTTGTATATTTTGCTGGAACTTCTTAAAACAGTATCTTGTGGTTGAACTTCTTCAACCTCAAATTTTCTAGTCTTTCTACTTAACCAGTGAAATGATATTTATACACTCTTTGGAAACATAACATATACTGTAGATAATTATAGCAAAAATGTAATGGGTAGTGAAGATATTGCCAAACCAAGATTCTGGAGCCCAGATGAAATAAACACACAACATGTGCCTCCATCGATCACGCTGTGGTGACAGGAGAGGCAGGAAATCAGGTTCTATTAGAACTCTCTGCTACTCTTTGTCTAATCTGCTGGCGTTTTGTTTGTTTGTTTGCTTATTTGTTTTTTTATTATTTAGTGAAAGAGAATTAGACCCTAGAATTAATCTCTTAAAAATATATGCATCATGTATGTATGTGTACTTATATGCATGTATGCACGCGCGCGCACACACACACAGTATAGGCGTTAGCTTAAAGAGCAGACATAGCCGGGGTAGAGAGAGTTTATCCTGTGGAATTGTGTAGCCTTATTCAGAATGAGGAAAAACGTTTTCCCACTCAGCTGTGAGTCACTGCTTTCTGGTTTAGTTGAGAAAATAGCATTAGGGGCTGATACAGCTTTTTCTGTAGGGAGTCATGTAGGCAACGGCTGTGGACCTGATGAGTCTGGTTTTCAAGCAGCATTCTCTGCTGCTTACAGATTTGGAGACGGCAGGGAAACTTTTCAGAATACAGTAGTTTCAGTAGCCACCTCTTTCTCCATAGGATAAGAAGTTTTAATGATCAAACATTAGCACAGTATTTAGCACAGTAGGTGTTCAATACATACGAGCCTATTTCTGGGCTGGCCGGGGGTGGCCCTCTACACCCTGTGGCTACAGTTTCAAGCAACCGCAGACGGATGGGACAAGGGACAATGCTTGTTTTTCATCAGATGTGGCAGTCATCCTGGATGCTTCCCCTAACGCGCCATCAAGACTCATCTTCATGTCATTGTTTTCCTTATCCATCAACAGACAGAAAATTAGCACTTTTGGAAGGAGTGTGAAATCTGCAAGATTTTACAGTGGTGGCTTTTACATTACTACCTATTACTGAACTAGGTTTATGAAGGCTTAGTATAGGTAACTTAGGCCTACCCATCTTTCCCTTTAGGAGAAATAGAATCATAAATTTGAAAGGAGGGGCTCTTTCAAACACAAAAATAGCCAGAGTCTCTCTCAGTGATCTATCATCTCATGTTACTTCTAAGTATTTCCTGTATTGATTCTAATACAGTGTGCATTGAACATGATGTCTGTAGAGACTGAGATGACACCCAGAACACAGAGCAGCAGCCAGGTCTCTTGCAGTTTTCAGGGTCTGTTCACATTGGTTTGGACCAGCGTCAGTGCTGTCCGCTGTCGTCTTCAACCTGACTTTCCTGTAGTGATAGAGGGGCCATGTGACTAACGTGCCTGCGTTCATCCATAAAATGTCGTAAATGTTATTTTACTGGTAGCATAAAGCCGGTCTTGTTTTCTGTAAGTGTTAATACCATGTACACCTAATTATGTACAGATTTAAAAACAATTACATCAGCTTGAGTTTAGTCATTGTCGGTGTACTTTAACAAGCTTGTGTTCCTTGTTTCTTGTTTTTAAATAAAGCCTAGTACCTGACATTTTTATATATCAGAGTCCATAGGTTATTATTATTATTTATTAATTTAAAAAGTTTTTTACTTAAGTGAGAGGAGGGGAGATAGACAGACTCCTGCATGTACTCCAACCAGGATCCACCCAGCAACCCGTCTCTAGGGCTGATGCTCTTCCCATCTGTGGCCCAGAGTCCATAGGTTATTAAGATAAAAAATTAATGATAAAATAATGTGAATTTGGATTATAAAGTAACCTCTATTTTTATGAAACAACTTCACTAAATTTTGAGGCTTTGGGGTCAACTTTTTAGTTACAAAGTTTATATTGCTTATTTTTTAGTACTTTCTCATATAGAAAAAATGATCAATGTAATTTATGCATACATGATTGCTGATTATTTTAAAGCTATTATCCTCCTAGGATATTTTTGCCAGTTTTATGTTCCACTTAGATTAGAGAGAATATAGTGTCTTCTTAATCAAAATAGTTATTAGAATCCAAACAAGTTCAGGCTCAATTGGTTTTATTAGTATTTTTTGTATTTTATTTTTATGTAGTTGATGTGAGTTTAAAATTAAAGTATTAATCTAAAAAGGCATATTTTCTATATTTTCCATCTTCCAAAATGTGAATCTTAATTTTACCTTGAAATAAATAGTTCTACATTGAGAAGGTACGTGGTAGTAATTAATACCAAAGTCCAGAGTTTTAAAACAAGTAATGCCTCTATTGTTGCTCTTTAAGAGAAAATACAAATATGAGATATCTTCAGAGCACAAAAGATTTCTTTCTTTAGACCTTTTAAGAATTATCCAAAAACTGTGTTCATGCTGTTATTTTTAATAATTGCTTTACTTTTATATTACAAAAAGTTCTAAATGCAGCTATCATCAGAGATTTTTGTTCTATCAAGAGATTTAATCAATTCTACTGTCAGTTATCCAACAAAATAATTTGAGTTTTATATTCCAGGCTGTTGTCACTGAAAAAAATCATCTATTGCTAAACAAACAAAGCCCTGTATGTTCTAGAGGCAGATACAGCTGAGACACAGATAAATATGGAAGAGAAATTCAGTTTGTGGTATGTGCTCAGAAGAAAATCAAAGAGGACAGTAGTTTTACACAGCTATTGAGAAAGGGCATTTTTTCAGGGTGAAGCATAAATTCTTCTTTTTTTCCTCTTTTGACTATTACTGTTGCTGGTGAACTTATTTAGAGGAATTAGAAACTCATCATACATATTTTGTATATGGATCTAAAAATTGAGCCCTGACTAGGGAATTTAACATTTGTAAGTGGAAGTGACTACAGTGGAGTAAAATTTTCAGTTAACCACTACTTTACTTGTAGCAGTCAAGTCTGTTTCTCATGAAATCTGTAATGCTGGAGTGGTTTGCAGCTTGCACCAGCCCCTGGGGAGTTGGTCGATGCAGCACAAGATTATTATTCAGCTTGTAGAGTTTTGAGCTTAGGCATTTTTTTACATCTTCCTCTCTCAGTCCGTTGGAAATCTCGTATTTTTGCCAAATAAAATAAATCCCATACTAACAAGAAGCTATCAGTAAACAGTAGGGGCATGAGTTGGGGTAGCATCACCCTCATTCCTTGTGTGGACCCTTCTGGTATACTCTCTGCTCTATTAATTTTGCATAGACACGCGGCACTGCGTAACTCATGTTCTGTCGGCCAACTCGTTAGTTAGGTTGTTATGGCTGTTTTTAGAACCAAGCAGCACTGTGACTAGTAGAACGCTGGCGTGTTACCACAGTCAAAAGCAGAATGTAAAACTCTGCGTGCTGTTGGTGGGAGAAAAAAGAACTGCATTTCCTACCTCTCTTGTATAAATCTCAAGAGTTCAACCCAGAAGACTGCTGTTAGATCTTCAAAATGGATTTTTGTAGGATATAGCACAGTTCAGCAACTTTTTAGGGAAAGAAAGAAAAAGTTGCTCTGAGAGTCCTGTCTCTTTGGGTAGTAAGGGCCTGATAAATTTTATCTGATTTTCCTTCATTATTCATCAATTCACTCAGTATGTGTTCACTCAACATTTATTATTACTAGGCACTGCACTACCACAGAATACTATATATAAAAATGAATAAGCTGAAATCCTTGTCCTCAAAGGAATTTATTATAGTGGAGAAAAGTGACTTGTAAATAAAAAAAAATTACAACCCCGTGATAGGAACTATAAAAGAAACATGCTCTGAGATTACCAACAAAATGACTACTATTTATGAAGCACTTACCATCCTAGGCGTTTTATATAAGTACCTTATTTAACCCCATGACAGCTTTATGAGGTAGATATTGTCCTCTAATTTCTGCTGAGCACTAACTTCATCTGGGAAAGAGAGGGTGTTATCGGGGAGGTTTTCCTGAGTTGATTGTAGAGGGTGGAGAGTGGGAGGAAGATGAGGCCCACACGTTGCATAGAGAGGTGGGCACCTGCCAGCGGAACAGAGCAGGACCCCATCGGGAGCAACTGGGGACCAGTCCATCGCTGGCAGAAGACAAGAGTATGAGCAGACCTGCCTTCCAGGAAGAAAACGTTGTCACTCTTTGCACAAGACATTGAAAAAGGACTTTGAAAGGAGAAAATTCTCTGGCATTGATTTATGTTTAAGTACATATAAATGTCAAACTTGAAACATCTTATCTTCCAAGTTTTACAACTACAAAAGTAAATAATTGTACAAGTTAAATAGAAATAATATTACACAGATGAAATTCAAATCAGCAGCATGAAGTTGTGAGACATCACGTTACTGTGAGAGTCACAGCTGTGATACTGGGGTGCCGGCCTGCTCTGAACCCTGAAGGAAAGCTTTGTTTTCTGATGAACAGTTGTTTGGGAGGAGGGCAAGGACAACGTGCCTGTCAGGCCCCCGTCTCACCCTTCCAGTAGTGGTGCTTGGTGCCACCGCGTCATCCAAGGTGCGACTGCTGCCCTGAGGTTGCACGGTTGGTACAGTGTGACCCCAGGTGCGCTCACGTCTGTTGTTTCGTCATTGAAATGAAGATGCATACATCATTCCAGGGAACCCATGAACTCCACGTGGAGAAGTGCAGTTGAGAGGTCTGACCCAAAAGAGTGTTTGTCCAGGAATTCTGTGAATGAGGGGGCTTTATGCTGGAAAAGCCCAGCATCTAGGACCTGGTGGGTCACCTGTAACATGAACTCGTGAAGACGTGGCCGCTGCCACGGCCGCTGCTCAGAATGCCCATCTCCGCCAGGGTGGCCATGCCCTTGTTTCCCCTGCGCTCTGGGACGCGGCCCTTGGCCCTGGGGTCCTGGAACGCCCCTTTCAGCATCTGCCTGCGGTGCTTGTCCCGACTGCCAGGCAAGGTCTGCGTGGAAAACTGCTGACGGTTGGTTTGTGTTGAATCCTCTGCTCGCCCTCTGACGGTGGCGCCGTGGGCCGGCGCTCAGGGCCCCTTGCAACCTCGCGTGGCCACGGGATTGCCCAGGGGGTGGTGCCGTCCCCCTGCAGGGTCCGCGATTCCTGGGGCCGCAGGCCATCTCAGACCCCTGCTACCTGGGGGCCACCCAGGTTCAGGCTCAGCCATTAGGTTTCTCCCAACCTCATAGAAACCTATGTAAACAAGTATTTCCAAGCATTAGGCTCTGCCCTTGTCAGGTGACACGCATGCCCAGCAGCATGGGCCCCCTGGGGCGACTTCACTTTCGTCACTTTCGGTGACTGTGGCTGTTGTCGGCGGAAGCGGCCTGTTGGCCATAGCTGGTGGACAGGGGTCTGCATTGTGGCGACACTGTGCGGGTGTGGTGGCCCCCCGCTGCCGCTGGCGCAGGACATGCAGGGGAAGATGGACTTGTTCTGCGCCCACATCGCCTGGGTGACTGAGGACCTGGTGTGCACCTCCTTCCCGCAGAAGCTGTCAGAGCTCAATGGCCGGTGTAATTCTACCTTTTCCCCCTTTTTGCCATATCTTTGTAAGCATATAGTCTTTCCTGTAAATGAAATGATGTCTATAGATGTTGCTGTTGGTAGCATCATAACATGGTTGTTTTATTCCTTCTTTTACTTGAGCCCGACCTTCCTTCCCCCATTGGCCCATTTGATAAGTGAAGTCACTTGAATGAGACTCTTTAGGGTTGCGCTTCAACAGTGTGTTTCGGCTGCTGAGGGTGCAAATCAGCAAACCTTGATCGGCAGGCTTGACTGTAAATGCTGCAATAAGAACATTTTCTATTCATAGCAAATACTGTTTAAATTTCGCCTGACCAGGCGGTGGCGCAGTGGATAGAGCGTTAGACTGGGATGCAGAGGACCCAGGTTCGAGACCCTGAGGTTGCCAGCTTGAATGCGGGCTCATCTGGTTTGAGGAAAAGCCCACCAGCTTGAACCCAAGGTCACTGGCTCCAGCAAGGGGTTACTTGGTCTGCTGAAGGCCCGCGGTCAAGGCACATATGAGAAAGCAATCAATGAACAACTAAGGTGTTGCAACGCACAATGAAAAACTAATGATTGATGCTTCTCATCTCTCTCCATTCTTGTCTGTCTGTCCCTGTCTATCCCTCTCTCTGACTCACTCTCTGTCTCTGTAAAAAATAAATAAATAAAGACTGTTTAAATTTGAAGCAGAGGTGTTTTCTCCTGCATGTTTTTAAAAAAGAAATATTTCTGAGTTTGAACTGCACCCCGTCACTGGTGAGTGGCTGGTTTTTCTGAGGTGGTGTCTGTGTATGCCAGATGTGCCCAGTGATTCCTGACATTTCATTTCCTTTTTTATTTTTCTTGTCTCACTTGAAGCAGTGGAGAGACTATTAAGATGAATTGACTGCAGACCTAAAATTCTGTGTCAATCACCTTTGTTTTTGTCTTCTATCTATAGTTATATCTAGAAAATGTACCGCATACTTATTAAAATGGAGGTGAATATTTGTCTATTCAAACCTATAGAGATTAGAAAGATTTGTAAACTGGTTTAGTAGAAACTTTATTTTCAAAGTAAAGTCTTACAAAATGATACCATGGTAAAACAAGTTTATTCTTTTGTTAAACTTTTTTTTCTTTCTAATTAAGTGAGAGCAGGGGAGGCAGAGAGACAGACTCTTGCATATGCCCCAGCTGGGGATCCATCTGGCAAACCCCCTATGGAGTGATGCTCTGCCCTTCTGGGGCCGATGCTCCATTGCTTGGCAACCAAGCTATTTTAGCGCCTGAGGGGAGGCCATGGAGTCATCCTCATCCCCCAGGGCCAAGTTGCTTGAACCAATAGAGCTATGGCTTCAGGAGGGGAAGAGAGAGAGAGAGAAAGAGAGAAAGGGGTGGGGTGGAAAAGCAGATGGTCACTCCTCCTGTGTGCCTTGACCAGGAATTGAACTGGAGACAGTCTTTTGTTAAAGTTCTTAAAAAGCCTGAGTCTTTCAAATCTTCCCTTAAAAACCAAGAAGACATATAACCTGATAGAAAGAGCTCTGTTTGCATTTGATACCCTCCTCAGGAGCGGTCTCCACGTCCCTCGTTATCTGTCATTCAGATGAGAGACACTGTGCAGCCACCTGGCAGCTGCCTTAACTGCACACAGTGGATGGTGGACACCATGAGGGACGCCCCTGCGTGCTTAGTTTTCAACCACAGTTAATTCTCTGAGATTTAAAGTATCTTCCATTCCTAATTTAACCGTCATCATTTGCTTGTTCCTTTTACCCTTAAGATGTCAAATCCTATGCCAGATTGAAATAAATTGTTTCTCATACCCTGGCAAGCCTTTGACTAAGAAAAATATGCATGTCCTTTGTAGTTAGATATTTGGCATTTGTGTTTTTCTCTCTGTTGTAACACTATATCAAGCTAAATTGTGCTGGCATACAGCACAATTTATAAAGTCTTTATTTCTGAAAAATCTAAGCCATTGTGATTCTCTCTTTCTTGCAAACGGTTACAAAAGCTTTTATAATAAACCTACCTTACGAACTGGTATCAGACATGGGATGTATTTGCCTGTTCTTAGTGCTTGAATACCCATTTCTGTTCCTTTAAAAAAGAGGTGAATACACAATCACAAGTGTATGTTTTTATATTTGCTCTTACATAGTTTTAAAAACTCATTTTGGAATTAAAGAAATTTAGTTTAAATTCTTTTTGTAATTCATGAAAGTTACTATCAGATTTGATTGGAAACTGAAATTGGTAGAGCTGGCTTTCGAACTGAGTGAAATGCCTTAAAGCATTTGAATGATGTAAAAGAGGCTCAGTTTTAAACTTCAAGTTTTTAAAAATGACTGAATTGTTTATAAGTTCTTTGGTTGTTCAAGGGAACATTTTTAAAATAGTGTTTATGAGGTTTTCATGTTTATACAGAATTCTTACCAAATGGTCTCAACCACTAAGAGGTAACTGTGATAAATATTAAATATTTTTTAATTTCAAAAGAACTATTTTAGTACTCAGAAATTTGAAAAATAAACAGGGACAAATCACCCATAATCAACTAGTTCAGTGAAATTATTAAAATGTACATGTGGGTCCTGGCCGGTTGCTCAGTGGGCTAGAGCGCTGTCCTGAAACAAGGTGGTGGGTTCAATCCCTGATCAGGGCACACATGGGAAGCACCCAATAAATGCATGTCTGCGTGGAACAACGAATGCTTCCCTTCCCCTTCCCTCTCTCTCCCTTCATCTCTCTCTCTAAAATTCAATCAATCAATAAAAAAAACATTAGGCCCTGGCCAGATAGCTCGGTTGGTTGGAGTGTCCTCCCAGAACTCGGAGGTTGCCAGTTCGATTCCCCAGTCAGGGCACACACAGGAATAGCTGGATATTCCTGCCTCTCTCTCCCTGCCTCACTCTTGAGAAAAAAAGGAAGAAAAAAAAAATAAATGTACATGTGGGTTTCAATTGTTTAAAAGATACAGGCCCTGGCCAGTTGGCTCAGTGGTAGAGTGTCGGCCTGGCGTGCAGAAGTCCCAGGTTCGGTTCCCGGCCAGGGCACACAGGAGAAGCGCCCATCTGCTTCTCCACCCCTCCCCCTCTCCTTCTTCTCTGTCTCTCTCTTCCTCTCCCGCAGCCGAGGCTCCATTGGAGCAAAGATAGCCCGGTTGCTGGGGATGGCTCCTTGGCCTCTGCCCCAGGCGCTAGAGTGGCTCTGGTCGCGGCAGAGCGATGCCCCCGGAGGGTCAGGTCATCGCCCCCTGGTGGGCAGAGCGTTGCCCCCTGGTGGGCATGCCGGGTGGATCCCGGTCGAGCGCATGCGGGAGTCTGACTGTCTCTCCCTGTTTCTAGCTTTGGAAAAAAAAAAAAAAAAGGTACAAACATGTTTTTACATCATTGCACCATAGATTATGAATCTTTGTGTAGGGAATAAACACATTTAAGTCTAGTCTTACCAATATTATCATATTATTTGATATTTCCAGATTCAGATGGCAATAAAGCCCCCCTTTTTACTTGACTTCCAAAGATTCTTAAGGCTCCATACATAACTCTGAGAGGCAGGGTTAGAGGCAGGGATTTGGACAAAATGTGGAAAGAGAGCACATAGCCAGGAGGACATGTGTCTGGATGACAGAATGGGTACTTAGATTAGGATTTTACTCTGCTTTTTTTAAAAAAATTTATTATTATTATTATTATTTTTTATTCTGCTTTTGAGTTGGGATTAGCAATGTATCTGATAATTTTATTATTTAGTGCTTATCCACCACCCCCCCTCAAATTAACCTGGGACGTCCGCACGCCAAAATAAGTGGCCAAATTGTGAAAGGAGCCTAATTCTGATTACAGGTTCCGTCCCTGTTCATCAGCTCCTGCTAGCTTTCCTCCGACAATAAAAATAACATGCATTCTCTATGTGGGAGAATTCCTTAAATTCATTATTAGTGAAACATTAATTGCCCATGTAAAATATATACTAGAAAACAATTCCTGCTTAGATGGTTTGAGGTGAGTAGGAGGGAGCCAGCCCTACTTCCTCTGTCAACGTTTAAACATTTCTGGAAGGTTGTGCACTAATATTCAGGCATTTTTTAGAAATTACCAATCTCTTTGAAAAAACAAAGGACTCAGTTACAGAAACAGGTGCAGGACCACCCTTGCTCTCTGCAGTGTAAGTATCTGCCCACACTGAGCTGACAAGTTCCCTGGAGGACGCAGAGTTTCTGAACAGAGTCACGAGTTATCTTCTCACCAGCAGCGACTGGACATGGACATGGTGTGTCTGTGCTTTGCTTTCTTTATCGTGATAAATCTTCAGGTTGCTAGAGGTTAATTAGCAGACTTGCATCAGCGAAGCTCAGTGATTCCAGTAACTCAGAATGTTTCACTAATAATGAATTCTCCCACATAGAGAATACATGTTACTTTTGCTTGCCGGAGGAAAGCTAGCAGGAGCTGATGAACAGGGACGGAACCTGTAATCAGAATTAGGCTCCTTTCACAATTTGGCCACTTATTTTGGCGTGTTGACATCCCAGGTTTGATCTTCGGTCAGGGCACACACGAGAAGCGGCCATCTGCTTCTCTTCCCCTCTCCCTGCCCCTTCTCTCTCTCTTCCCCTCCCGCAGCCAGTGGCTTGATTGGTTCAAAAGAAATGTTATATTGCTCATTCCTTTTAGCTTTTCTATTCCTACTTCAGAAATCATTTAAGTTTATTGAAAAAAGTTTAATTTAAAAGCTCCACCTAGAAAATGAGTTTGAGATTTTTAGCCTTATTTCTCAGTAGTACTGTTTGGTGTTTCCTTTAATGAGTTAGTGCAGAATATAGTTATTCTTTTATTTTATTTTGTCTTTTTTAAATTACACTTCTAAACGGCTTCATTCTAAAATTTTAACCAGGGCATTACAAGAAATCTAAGGGATATTCTTTTCCCCCCGCTTTGTAGTTTATCTTGTCAAGGTCAACCTTTCCTAGAATGTACTTTAAGGATATTTTTCAACCCTCCCTGTTTTTTTGTGTGAAACAAAAAGATCAAATGTGCCTTGAAAAGAAAAGGATCACGATCTCTAGTGAAGACTGGGGGTGTCCAGACACTGAGAGTCAGGCACAGAGAGGGGACTTGAGAAATTTAAATTAAGTAGGGCCTGTCTTCCCACCTCCAGAAATTGTAGAAGTTGATATGACAGAGTCGGCTAGAATAGCACCTCCCTGTGCTCCCTTCGCACCCTGCCGTGCTGCTCACACACAGACACACACAGTTCATACACACGTGCATGCACAGACGTGCACAGTCACATGTATACGTATGCATGTACATGCATATACACTACATGCATACACACGACATCTGAGGCTAGTTTTGCACAAGTTTACCCCACTCCTATAGCATCTGCCTAGAACTTAAAATTTTTTTTGTCACAGCCCAGCATTTTCCCCATTTTTCCAACAAAAGGTAAAATAATTCTCTAAGATACCCGATATTTAACTTTTTCCATGAACTGTTTCCTAATAATCTCTCCCAGAAACCTTGTTGACTGCATCCACTGCAGCCTCGCCCTCCCCGTCCGCCTGCGCTGCGCTTGGGGAGCTCCCGTAGGCTGCAGTTAATCTTGATAATCTTCAGGAACTTTACTTCCTGTCCAGTAGTCCTGAGTCAAGTGAATCTCTGAAATGAAACATCTTGTAAACATTATGTCTGACATACCCACATGTGGTTAAACTTTATGAATTTAGTGTTTGATGCTTTGCTTTAATAAGACATTTCTCGGATTACCACACTGTTGGCATGCAACTCATGATGGCCGATAGCAGTTTTGGGGGTCCTCACTCCCGCAAGTCACACACTGCCTGGCCTTTGAAAAGCTCTGTATTATAGCTGACAACGTTTGGGACTTGGATTAGCTCAGATTATTGAACGAAATAATGGGAAGTCTAAGGTCAAAGACTCCTCCTGGCCCTCCCCCTGTCCAGAGCTGGTCTCTGTGTTGACTCTATTTCATGTAATTACACAAATGGGCCTTCATTTGCCATGACGTTTTGATGTCAGGCCAGTACCTTCCCACCAGCGTTTCATGTTGCCTTTTTGTAGAAATGACACTTAATGCATGAACTCTAATTTCTGGGATCAGTTTCTTTCAGTTAGAGCGAGAATAAGACTACACTTTCAGAGATTTCTGTAGCTTGTTATTAGAGCGAGGACTTGGATGCTTGTTCCGCACTCCTCATGCGCACGTATGGTTTATTCCCAATCTTTTATGGTTGTCCTGCAATCAGAGAAAAAAAATCTTAACCTATTCACACTGTGGTTTAACAGCTTATGTAATATTTTTGGGAATCACACAATTACACTAACAAATACAAATAGCAAAAGTAGCTTTGGAAAAACATCACAGGTCAACTGGTCATGAATTTTCTGTGTGCTGTGTGTGTCGGTCAGTAAGTTTTTTTTTGGGGGGAGGGTCATTTAATCTACCAGCTCATCCTAAACTGAGGTCATTTCTACTGGACTCAACATGTAGAATCCACATCTTTATTTTATGCGGCCTAAGTGTCTGTTTGTCACCGATAGCTTATTGGTTGCTTGTGTAACTGTACTAGCCAATGGGGTGAAGTTGCCACGGCTGAACACAAATTGAGCGGGTCAGGGGGAAGGTGAACATTTGTTTGCATTGGCAATCATCTGCTTTTGAAACAATTTAAGGCTGAACGCAAATTGAGCGGGTCAGGGGGAAGGTGAACATTTGTTTGCATTGGCAATCATCTGTTTTACATAAAAACTACGTCTTAACGTAATTTCTTTTAAGAATGCCTCCTAGAAAATACAGCACTGAAGAGGAGAGAAAAGGAGCTAAAGCTGCACAAAAACGGCTTTCTCGACAAAAAGAAACCACTGAGCAGAGAAAGACAAGGCTTGCTTCAGTCGCAGAGCAAATGCATCTTTCTCGGCAAAATGAGACTGATGAGCATAGAGAAACAAGGCTTGCCTCAGATGTAAGACAAAAAAACCTGTCTCGACAAAATGAGTGCCTTGAACAAAGGCAAGAGAGAAATGCAAAAAAAAAAACCCGACAGAGTAATGCTGACCGAAACGCAAAAAGGATTAAAACAGTTTCAAACGGAGAAACTTGAATTTTTGAGCATTCCTCTGGTGACATGAATATTAAATGTGAACACTGTCAGTCCTTAAACTTCAAGTTAGAAACTAATCGATTTGACTGTGGCAAGAAAGGATTTTCTCAATGTTGCAAGTACGGAAACATTGTAAAAAATGATGGAAAGATCTACACAAGAAATGTTGTGTACAAAGAGATCTTTGACATGTGAATTAACATTTTATTATTTAAATCACCTTTATTTATTGAGCTAGCGGTGGCTCTTAAGAAATGTACCGCCAGTGGTTTCCTTCATTGCACTCTACTTTAAGCAATTAAGCAAGTAGAAGGGGGAAACCCCGTGGGGCACTAAGCAAAGGGGCGTCCTCGCCGCCTGCCCTGGGTAATTCAGTTTGAATTAGCAGACACCTTTGCACAAATCATTTTAATTACAATTTATAATATCTAGAACAGCGGTCATTTCGTATGACCGCCGGGCTTTCTAGTTTTACAATACTTAGTAGGACTATAGTTTAATTGTGAATTACCATCATAACTTCCCGCTGAGCAAGACGTGGTTCTACTCTTTCGATAAGTTAGTCTCCAAAAACAGAGAACGCGTAACCCTGCATGCCGTGCTGGGTGCTGGGATTTTCTCTCTTCCTAACAAAATGCCTGGAAGAAGGAACCGGGAGAAGAGGTTTGAAAGGAGCAGTGTTCCCCCCATGCACTCATCGTGTAGCACCGGAAACCTGTCGCTCTGCTCTTGCGGTGAAGCGGTCCTCCTACTTGGTGGTGAGTGACACTGCACGGTTTGTGCCCGCACGTCCCCTGATGAGGCCCACGGCCCCGCCGTCCTGTGACAGCTGCAGGCGTCCCGGTGGAGACAAATCGGGACTGAGTTCTGAGGCCAGTGCCACAGTGTCCCGTGTGTACCCTATGGCAGCATTTTTTCTCTGCTTCTCCTTTTTATTTTTAAGGAGCTTTACTTTTGTTGCAGCTGGATTATATGACTTAATAGGAAGGAGTTTTTGTTCAGTTCATCAAGTTATAGCTCTACTTTTCCAGGATTTAATTTCCTCTACAAGTTCTTTAATAAATAAGTAAACATGGGCAGGGGGAGGGGAATAGATCAAGAAGGCTAAATAATATATGTTTTTTATGCTGTTAAAAACGAGTGTCTCTGATTAATCCTTGTTGAGATCCCTCTTGACAAATTACTGCCTGGCTGTGGGAGAAAAAAAAGAAAAGAAAATCTTACCTTTTGCAACAGTAGGATGGACCTGCTGGGGAGCATTCTACTCAGTGACACAGCCTGTCAAAGACAAGTACCACATGCTCTCACTTATATGTGCAATCCAAGGAACATTTAATTTGAGGAGATAAAAGTGGATGTTAAATAAAGCCGCTGCACTGTCCAGATGCGTGTGTGCACGTGTGTGTGTGTGCGCACAAACTGCTTTTGACGTGAGCTGAGCATGGTGCAGATCTGCAGTACACTAGCTCTGTGTCTCTATAGTTCTAGTCTTTAGGCCTCTTGATGAATGAGCACTTGAAATTGCAGCTCCCCCCACCCCACCCCAGTTTGCAAACCTCTAATAATTAGAGGTAAGGCAGGTTAAGTGTAGTAACTTATACATTCAATATTTAATCTTCCTTTTTTGTAAATAATGTGTTTTTTTGTCTCTCTGCTGCAAAAGTAACTGCTTTGTTTGCAATTTAATGAGGAGAGCCTGACCAGGCAGGCAGTGGTGCAGTGGATAGAGCGTCAGACTGGGATGTGGAGGACCCAGGATCGAGACCTCAAGGTCACCAGCTTGAGCGCAGGCTCATCTGGTTTGAGCAAGGCTCACCAGCTTGAGCCCAGGGTTGCTGGCTCGAGCAAGGTGTCACTCGGTCTGCTGTAGCCCCACGGTCAAGGCACATATGAGAAATCAATCAGTGAACAACTAAGGAGCTGCAACGAAGAATTGATGTTTCTCATCTCTCTCGCTTCCTGTTTGTCCCTCTCTTTGACTCTCTCTGTCTCTGCCACAAAAAAAAAAAAAAAAAAAAAAAAAGAAATTTATTGAAGAGAAAAAGTAGAAGATATTATGTTCAGAAAATCATGTTTATAAGCAAAGTTAGCCTGACCGGTGGTGGCACAGTGGATAGAGCATCGATCTGGGATGCTGAGGTCCAAGGTCGCTGACTTGAGCACATGCTTATCAGCTTGAGTGCAGGGTCACTGGCTTGAGGGTGGGATCATCAGCATGATCCTGTGGTCACTGGCTTGAGCCCAGGGTTGCTGGCTTGAGCAAATGGTCACTGGCTTGGCTGGAGGCCCCCCCCCACCGTCAAGGTGCATATGAAAACAACTAAAGTGATGCAACTATGAGTTGATGCTTCTCGTCTCTCTCCCTTCTCTCTCTGTCTCTTGCTAAAAGCAAAACAAAAACAAAACAAAACCAAGGTTAGTATGGCATCCTGATCTTAGCAGGAAATTCAGATTTAAGTCTGAGCCTAATCCTAACGCATGATCAGTGGCCTCTAAAATGTAAAGGGTTTATTTTCACAGTAGCCTTAATTTGGGGCTTGCAGGTTTGTTGGTTTGTTTTCTCATTCAATTTTGCAGACCCTGAAGCAATATTTTAATTATAGGATTTGTAAGTTTTATGGCTTAAAGATCAGCAAACTTTGTTTCTTCTTGGTTGTAACACATTATCTTACTGTCAGAAATTTGTGATCTTGTGTTTGATAATGCACTACCCCCCCTTTCTGCGGTGCCGGAATTCTCAGAATGGCTTCACTTGTCTTTCCCCCTTTTAAAAACATGTGTTCTTCGAGAAATGTTGCCTTTACTTAGACAAAGCACGCGGTCACTGGGAATGTGTTTTCTATGGTTCTGTTCACGTACATGAATTTTCATTTGCTGTTCACATTCTAGACTTTTTCTTAGTTTTGCCGGCTTGAGGTGTTTCTTCATCACGTTGACTTCGAACTAAGCTGCATCGGCTTTTCTCACTTGGCTCTGTCAAATCCTACTTTCTGACGAGTCCTCCCTTACAGCGAGCGTGTGGAATGAGTGATGAGACAGATGCACAAAGGGACAGGAGAGCAAGAGGGTTAAGCTCAAGAGTCCGCGTTTCCTCAGGTCAGCCCACCCTTAGATGGCAGCACTGATGGGCACTTCTGTCCTTTCACTGTGACAAGTCCTATTTTTACTAGAAAAAATAAGTTATTGAAAATAGTACTATCCAAGTCAGAAGTCATAGCAACCTTGAGATACCTGCAGAGGCACACACCTTTTCCAAAACACTCCGGCCTCCTTTTGAAGCCACATACCTTTAGCTTGTTCTTCCTTCTCGTGTTTGTGTGGTTGGGAACAAGAAACCTCACATGTGCTGGTTGTGTTGCATAGAATTGCTCTTGATGTGCATTTGTAATGCTTTAAACTCTCCCACTAAACTCTGTGCTCTTTAAGAGCAAGAACTGTACGTGTCCTTCAGTCCACATGGACCTGCTGCTTACGGAGAATGTGTAATGTGTGGCTACTTCAGAGGGACGGGGGCTGGGGGCTGAGCAGTGGGGCCAGGCCTGGCCCTGCTGCCATCTCTCCTGTGTATAGTGGTGACTTGGGACTCGAAAAATTTTTTTGGGGGGGTAACATGTTTCTCTTCTTTAAAAAGAGTTTGAAAATGACTCTATTGGATAGATGACTTCAGTGTCTTGTGATATTGTATAGTCTAGCCCCTCATTTCTCAGGAGACAGACCCAGATCCAAAACTGTTTTGTGGCAGAACTATAACTTAAACACTCTGTTCTAGCCACACGGCCAGCACTTTCCCCAGTATCCCACCCGGTACACGTCACCAGAACCTGCTGTACTGGAGGACATTGTGTTGTCCTTGGAATATTGGACACTCCTTACTTGATTGCATAATGAATGAAGCCATCGTGGGACAGGTTGTAGTTTATTATCTGTAGACCAAGTTCAAGTAAAAACTGTCATTCTTTAGGATCTCATTGAATGTGGGTATCTTAGACACCTGAATTCACCTGTTGTAGAAGTAAACCGATTGTCATATCTGACAGTGTTCTTTGTCAATCTTAGGATCACCTGCTCTTACCGGCAACCACCCATAACAAGACCACAAGACCAAAGATGTCGATTGTGCTACCAGCAATAAACATCAACGGTAAGCTGAAGCTGTGGTTCACAAGCAACATGAGATTTAACCAAGAGCTTTGTGTAACTAAGATTCTCTGGATTAACTAAAACAAATCTAAACTATTCGGTTGGCCAGGGATAATAGATTCATGCATTAATTCTGAAACACTTCCCACAAAATATTATTTAAAAATTTTTATACTATTCTTAAGAATTAAAAGGTTTAAAGTGGGTTTTTTTTAAAGATTTTTATTGATTTGAGAGAGAGAAAGGCAGGGTGGGGAAGGAGCAGGAAGCATTAACTCATGGTTACTTCTTGTTATGTGCCTTGACACGGCAAGCCCGGGGTTTGGAACCAGTGACCTCAGCATTCCAGGTCAACACTTTATCCACTGCACCACCACAGGTCAAATTACTATATTTTTAAAAGAAAAAATTATTCTCTTTTATTTGTCAAATTGGAAAAATTAGCAGTTTGACACATGTTTCCCGAGACCTTACTGGTTTACACACTGAATAAAGACACCCGTGAGAGTGAATTTGTGAGTGAGGGTTTTGGAACTTATAGCAGTTTCCTGTGTTAGTAAATGGTGAGATCATTCCCAGATCAAACCTCAGAAGCCTGTTTATATTTAACCAATGATACTGATGAATTTGATATTGATAATATTATATTGCATTTTGTTCTCTAGTGTTGGGTATTAAATAAACCACAAGTCAGACTGTACCACTTTTAGACTATCCAAAGAGGTCGAGGCAGAGTGTACTTGCTTATTATACTGGAGAAGGAAAAATATGACACACAGAAACCTCTATTCCAAAAAGGAAGTCCCGTAGGAATATACAAAGTTCTGAAGAAATGTAGTGAAGGAAAGATGATGTCAAGCTGGGTTTGCTCCCAATGCCAGCGTGTTGTGAGGAGCACAGAGTGCTTCCCTGACACGTTGAGCTGGGTGCTACCAAGAACAGGAGGGTGGCCAGCACCTCGGCCCACGCATCAGCCTAACAGGACCCACCAGTGGACTCTGCCCAGTGTCGGGCTCCTGGCATCTGAGATGAAAGTGAAAGTCCTTGAACTAGCCACAGTTGACCCAGTCCACATGCTTATTAATGATCATGATTAAACCATCAAATACAATGATAGAGCCAAACACTGGGGTTCTAGATAAATTCCAGTAAAGTGTAGCCTTAGAGAACACATATTAGATACTCACTGTCCACTTAAGATTAGAGAGGACTATAGAATTTCAGTGCTCTGTAACTAGAGAGCTTATTAGAAAATGCTTAGGAGGCAACTGTATACGTAAAAGAAATATAATTTTGTTTGTTAAAGCGTCAAAGAATTGCCATAATTTCTTCGTCTTGCAAAGACATTTACAGCAATCGGAAAAGCCCGTATCATAGAGGAGCTTCCAGAAAGGTGTCCAGGACAGTGTGTCTGGGTGAATTCAGTTTAGGAAATGGCGTTATTCTGCCCCATGGGTGCTGAGGACCTGGCCTGCAGATGCTCAGAGAGGCTGCTGTCAACAAGGCAGAGCCTGGCAGCTGTGTCGCTGCGAGTGGGGCCCTTTGGCCAGGAGCTGGTTCAGAGCTAGCTCTCTATCCCTGTAAAGCCCCGCGCAGTGACAGGCTGTGTGACGCTGTTGATCTCGGCCAGCACTCGTTTTTGAAAATGAGCCTTTTGTGGATTGGAAAAATACAATCATTGGGTAATTGTTTCCTTTTTAATCTGGTTTGGATTTCTTTGTAAATAGTTTTGTTTTCTCATTAGGATATAGTATGGTATTAGGACAAGTTAAGATTCAGGTTCAGGAATTATTGGTTGTGTGCATAGCATGCGTCCACCCTCGAGCCTTCTGGACACCTGTCACCTCGCTCTCACTCAAGGTACTTCTCAAGGTAGAGCCTGACTCCTCTTCTGACCCAGGCTCTTGGGGTCGGGGGGGAGGACAGTGTCCCTGCCCTGCCTGCCACAGCCTCCAGGTGACTGCTCTCCCCTGCAGTCTCTCTCACGTCCCTCTGGTGTGTGACTGCCCTGTACCTTTCCGGCTGTGGTTTCGCCCCTCCTCACGGCTGCCCCCACATGCTTGCCTTTTGCTCTGCACCCTGCCTCCATCCCCACTGCCTACAGGAACGTGTGGCTTCTGGCGCCCCTCGCTGCTCCTCTCTGTCAGCCACACTCCAGCCTCCTGACCACGCGGCGTCCGTCCTTTGACTCTTCGGCTTCCGTGTCCCTCGCACCTCAGTGGTCATGCTGCCTCCCTGCCCAGCTAGGTCTCCTGTCCCTCTTGCACTTCCCCCAGGTGGCTCCTTTTCTCTTGGGCCCCACTTGTCTCAGTTCCCACCATCCCCTTGCTGCAGCTGGGAGAGACATCCTCAGCACAGGAAAGTCACTTCTGGTTCATGACTATTGACCCCAAGGGGCACTGAGTACTGCCCGTCAGCCCGCTTCCTTCTCTCCTCAGATCTCCAGCCAGTGACCACTCTGTAGGCCACACTGCGAGACTGGCCAGAGAGGCCTGGGCCCTCGGTCCTGCAGGGTCTTCATGGGGCCGAGCTTGCTCGTCCACAGAGGGAGATGTTAGCGCACCTTCCTCTCATGGGTGCTGGGGCTGCGTGACTGCAGGTGTTCTGCACAGCACTGGCCGTGTTCAGGTTCCCACTGGGTGCCTCAGTCCTCATCCCTCTGTTGTCCCCATCCCGTCCTCCACGGCGGCTCCTCCCTCATGGACCCGGCGTGTGGCCCCTCCCAGGTTGTCTCTGCCCCCGCATCTGTCCTTTCTGTCCTCAACTGTTCCTTCTCTGCGGGGTCATCCTGTCAGCGCCCCCTCACTGTTGCCTCGCCGTGGGGACCCCCTGATGCCACGTCCCTTGGCACTGCGCGTCACAGCGGGATCTGGTGAGTCAAGTCACAGTGGGATCTGGCACAGGAGCTGCTTGTCTCCCTCGTCCTGTTTACGTTCCTCCTGTCCTGCTGCTCATCCCTGGCTGTCCCCCCTCAGTCTGCCCAAACGCTCTTGCAAAAGGGTCAGTCTCTGGCCAAAGCCACAGGCCATGTCCTGTTCCCTTCACCTGGTCTCTCAACAGGTTGACATGGTTGACTCTTCCCTTTGTCTTGGTTCTCCAGTTTTTACTTTTAAAAATTTCAAATCAGCAGAACAATTGAAAGGCAAGTATTAGAATCTTGAGAACCTTTACCAGTTTTTTACATTTCCCCACATTTTCCTTGTCTTTATCTGGTTATCTATCTACACTCATATTTTTTTGAGCCATTTGAGAGTAAGTTGCAGACATGTGACACTAGACCCCCTGAATACACATCTCCTAAAAAAGGAATATTCTCCTGCATATGCGTAATCACGTGACCACACTCTCAAAAGTTTAACATTGATACAATGCAGCTTGCTGTGTAGCCATGTTCCAATTTTCACGTCTGCCCCCCAGACACCCTGTATGGGCATTGGGAAGGGATTCAGAGTCCAGCAGCTCCTGTGTTACCTCCGCAGGGGCCCTTTACCTGAGCAGCTCCCGCCCCATATCTGGTGACAAGTATGTGCTGAGAAACCGCTCAGTGAGCTACATGCACACATAATACAGGCATCAGCATTGTGTGTACAGTTTAAGAGTTGTGGCCCTGGCCAGTGGCTCAGTGGTTAGAGCATTAGCCTGGCATATGAACATCCGGTTTGATTCCTGGGTTAGGGCACACAGGAGAAGCGACCACTGCTTCTCTCCCCCTCTCTCTCCCCCTTCTCTCCCCCTTCCTCTCCTGCAGCCAGTGGCTCAAGTGGTTCAAGCATGGTCCCAGACCTTGAGAATAGCTGGGTTGGTCGAGCGCATCAGCCTCAGGTGCTAAAAATATCTGGGGTACTCCAGCATCAGCACCAGATGGGGTTGCTGAGTGGATCCCAGTACGGGCGCATGTGGGAGTGTGCCTCACTATCTCCCCTCCTCTCACTTAAAAAAAAACAAAGAAGAGCTGTGACAGTGTAAGTAAGCAGTTGTGAAACCACCACTGTCACCATGACACGAACGTTTTGTCAGTTCAGAGTTTTGCTGATTCCCCTTGAGGCTGGCTCTGATGCCCTCCCTTGAGACACTGTGTAGGCTTTTGTGACATGCTTCTGTCTTCCCTCCCATGTCCCCGCTCAGGTAGCGGCTCTGCGAGGACACGTAGGACCAGCACATGCCCATCAGAACGCTGTAGGGTGAGCACGGGTGCCCCTGGTCCTTCATGTAATTCTTGTCCTCACTTGACAGATGGCACACTGAGTTCCGCGTGACTGGACACTGCACAGCACTATGTGACAGGCCAGGCGGGACTCGCACACGCTGTGCACAGAGTGTTCTGATCAGTCATGCTGTTATTTCTGCATTAAAGACACTGGTATAAATGGTGCAGATTCTGAAGGAGGATTTCTCTACTACTGCCTCCTGCAGCACAAGGCTAGTCCATTCATTGCCAGCTCTATGATACAGTGTAGCACAGTGTTTGAATGTGACAGGCACGTTTGTTGAATGAAAGAATGAGTAAGGTAGATGTTACTTGGTCATTATTTTGAGGTCATTTGAAAGTTTTATTTAATTTTTTATATGATTAAAAACAGTTGTCAAGCACACAATCTTTTCAAATGTAAAGTAATTAAAATGTGTGCTAGGCTACCTTTCACCACATTGTTGAGATTTGAAATTCACAGTAAAGAATGAATTGAAATTATTAACATCCTTTTCAACAATTGCTCTTCAAGGAAAACATACGTTAAAAATTGACTTACAGACCCTCCAAGATCCATAGATTTCTTTGGCTTATTAGGCATATAAGTTTGATAAGCTGTGCTATAATTATACCATTTATAATCTGAACAGTAAAAGTTATATGGACACAGAAAAGTTTGGGCAGCTGTTCATGGAAAGTGCACATATATTGTGAGGACATCTCTAATATCAAAATTTTTTATCTTGAGCAATATCAGGATTTGAGAAAGTAGAGTAAAATATATTTTCTGCCATTTCTGAGTTAAAGAGCTCTATTTGACTTGGCAGAAAAAGTGATTTGTCGGTCTGATTCCCCTTCTGATGTGGGGGAGCCTGTAGAATTTTGGAGAAGGTGGCAGAGGATGTAAAATAAGATTTTATTGTGCAACTGATGTATGTAGGACCTGGAGAAGGGTATTTGGGAAGAGGAATTTGATCTCCCAGTTTTAGCAAACTAAACTAGATTCCCAGGTCAATGTCTGGTCTTAAACAGTAGTGTATAATTATTCTACTTTGTGGTTTTGAGCTGGAAAAATGTCTATATGAGAAATAGCTAAAGAGGGTAGACATGGTTGTGAAATTAATGCCATTTAGAAAAGACTGGTTATATCGCTCTCTGCTCTCCAATCCAATTTTTGTAATTTATTGTTCTTCATTCCACATTCCCTTTGTTATTTCATTTCTTCTGTGCCATAAGAGGATTGAGAGAAGGCCAGTGCAGCTGCAGGAACGTCTTCCTTTGTCTGGGGGGTCATCACTCCAGAGAGGGGTGCAAATGAAAGAAAATGCTACTTACGCTTGAACAAAGCTGAAGACATGATTGCAGCCGGTTGGCTGGTTGGCAGAACGGGATCATGAATTAAAAGTGCTATTTTAGAAAAAGGATTCTGGATGTTTTTGCACTAACGTCAGCATTTCCTACTTTTAGATTATTTCTACTTATGTTGTGGTGAAACCGCTCATTTCCTTTCAGTCCTGGTAAATAATTCAGCAAAATAGAACATGGAGATTTTTTTAAATGGTAGCTACTTTGTGGACATCCTCCGTCATAGAGAACACCGTTAGCAGGTGCATTCTGTCATCTGACCTGCGCAGTGATTGTCCCCCCTCCTCCAGGGGCCACGTGCATAGTCAGCACCATATGTACCCCGTGAGTGCTGCACGTACACAGTGCCACTTGTATGTGCGCAGTCAGTGATGTATATGCTCCGTCAGTGGCATGTGTACGTACGCTGTCAGTGCCGCAGGTACTCCGTCAGTGATGTACATACGTGCACAGTCAGTGCCATACATTTGGCACTGATGGTATATGTATGTCACTAACGGAGCATGTACGGCACTGAATGAGCACGTACGTACGGCACTGATAGAGCATGTGCGGCACTGACGGTGCATGTCCGTCCGTCCATCTGTCCGTCACTGACGGAGCACATGCACTGATGGCGCACTTACGTACATCACTGATGGTCAGTGCCAAATGTACGGCACTGACTGGGTAGGTACATACTTACACCGTCAGTGAGGCAGGTGCACTGTCAGTGCCAAACCTAAGAGTTGAAACGAAAACTAGCAAATTCTTTCCTGTCACTGTTAGGGGCGCAAGTAGGTGAACAAATGAGTTGAAGGCCACGGGGTTATTGTATGTAATCTCCAAGTCACTTCCACCTAGGATAGGCGTGGCCAACAGTTTTTGCCTGGGGCCAGATTAGAAAGAAATCTTTTTTCACTGGCTGGACGAAACATTAAAATTAAAAAATGTTAAATACAAAAACGACTCATGTAAGTAAACAAAATTTTATTATGTAATTTGTTTATGAATAAATGTGAGTGAAAATTTTTTTAATATATATTATTTTAATAAAAATATAATTACATACCATATAAATATCCAAACTGTATCGCAGTCAATCAAAACAATATTTAATTAATAGAATGAGCTTGAAGAGGTTATATTGCAAATAAAACAATTATTTCGTTTTACAAACAGCCTGGATATGTTTTCAGTTATCAACTGCAGCTATTGTCTATGCTACAATGCCATTTGATTCAGCACACTTGACCACAAAAATAACGAATTGTTTGACCTTGGGTGTGCACTGGCAAACTCCACCTAAAAGAATGTGGGTTTCACATCGCCGCTAAACGTCAAACAGTTCATATCGAGTACAAATACAAAAGTTGTAAATCTTTATAATGGAATTTTTAAAAAAAATAAGTATCGTGAATCTATTCAACCAATTATTGGAAGTTAACCCTAGATGAGTCACATGTGGAATTCTTTTTCGCGTATCACTATCTTCTTAAATATTGTATATTGATCTCTAGTAATCAAAGACGCTTCCGCTTCTGAGTAGCTGAGATTTTAAAGTAGCAGCGAATATTAAAAATTTAATCGCGCCTGACCTGTGGTGGTGCAGTGGATAAAGCGTCGACTTGGAAATGCTGAGGTCGCTGGTTCAAAACCCTGGGCTTGCCTGGTTAAGGCACATATGGGAGTTGATGCTTCCAGCTCCTCCCTCCTTCTCTTTCTCTCTCTCTCTTCTCTCTCTCTCTCTGTCTCTTTCTCTTCCTCTCTATCTCATCTCTAAAAATGAATAAATAAATTTAAAAATTTAAAAAAAAACTTTAAAAAAAAGAATACAAAAAAAAAAAATTAATCGTGGGCCGCATAAACTATTACGTGGGCCATATGTTGGTCATGCCTGACCTAGGACCTAACTGATGTCTGTTTTATAACTTAAAGTCAAGAAGAACTTGTTAGCAATGAGACTTCTTTTCACTGTATTTACAATGTAACTTTTGTTGCAGTTCATTCCATTTCATTGTTGTATAATTGCATCCAGAGAGTTGATGAATGGAGTCTTCTCTCGAAACCACGTTTTAATTCTTTTAATGCAGAATGAAGTAGTGGTGTGAGTTTTGATTCACTGCTAAAAGCAATTGTAAAATTCCTTATGCAGACCATCTGTGCTGTGAAAAGGGGAAAAGTCATACTACTGTAGTCATCTGAGAAAAAAAAAAGAATATTTTTCTCTCGAAAAGACACATGTATCTTTTTTTTTTTTTTTTCCCCTGAAGTTGGAAACGGGGAGGCAGTCAGACAAACTCCCGCATGCGCCTGACCGGGATCCGCCCTGCATGCCCACCAGGGGGCGATGCTCTGCCCATCTGGGGCGTTGCTCTGTTGCAACCAGGGCCATTCTAGCGCCTGAGGCAGAGGCCATGGAGCCATCCTCAGTGCCCGGGGCCAACTTTGCTCCAATGGAGCCTTGGCTGTGGGAGGGGAAGAGAGAGAGAGGAAGGAGAGGGGGAGGGGTGGGTGGAGAAGCAGATGGGCACTTCTCCTGTGTGCCCTGGCCAGGAATCGAACCCGGACTCCTGCACGCCAGGCCGACACTCTACCACTGAGCCAACCGGCCAGGGCTAAGACACATGTATCTTTTAATTAGTATAACTAGCCACTGTGGTATTGTTAACATTACAACCATGACACGCAAGACCTTCATAAAGACCTAAGTTTGCACATTGAGCCCGTAGGTTGTGTTGGCAGTTTTCTGGGAGAAGACTGTCATTCAGGGAGCAGGGTGTGACTCTACTTGTTTTTAGAGTTTGGATAAAACTTGACTTAATTTTTAGTTCCTTTTTGGCTCACAGCTCCACTGACACTGAGTGACCAGCTGGGCCTGGACCCAGAGGGATGGTTTAGTTCTAACCCAGAGACAACATGCTGATTTTCTTTTTAAAAGAGAGGTCAGTTAGGTCCTGGATGGTTATAAATCCCAATGTGTGTGGTGTTGGATCAAAAGTGAGAAGGCTATGATAGATGATAGAGTCTTGGTGGTGACCTCAGTCGGTACCCTGGGAGGTGAAACTTAACTGTGAAGGAACCTTAGAGGTTAGGATGAGGAGCGACAAGAAATTTACATAGGACTGCATTTAGCTACAAGTAAGGAAAAACCCAACTATTTACTGGCTTAAGTAAACTGAATTTTCTCTATGTGCTGAGATGTCCCAGAAATATACCAGTCCTGCTGCGGATGTGGATGTGACAATTTAGGACACCAGGATGAAGGTTGCTTCAGTTCCCTTGGCCTTTCTCGGGTGATCTCAAGGTGGCTGCTGCTGCTCAAGCCATTGTATCTATATTTTAGACAGAAAAGAGAAGGAAAGCATGGCGTCTGCAAGGAAAGCAACATTTTCCAGAAATTTCTAGCTGATTTATGCCTCATTTGACATTATATGGTTACGTGCCTTATCCCTAGCTTCAAGAGAGGCTGAAAACTGGGAGGTCTTACTTAACTGGGCACATTGTGATGTGAGAAAGCATGAAGCATGGAGCCCTCTTAGGGTACCGGCTGGTGATGAGCAGCTGCTGCTTGCCACACTGTGAAGACCCTTGCTGGGAAGATGAGACAAGGCTTGTGGGGTGAAGCTGGGGGCTTAGGTCATTAATGAGCGAAGGAAGTGACTTGAACCGGTAAACATGAAATAATGCTGTAGAAGCTGTGGTAAGGACCTGTTAATCTAGCTGAGGTCTACAGATAGACAAGTTCGGGGGGCGGATGAGTCAGGAGGAAGGTCGGTGGGTGGCAGCTACAGGGGTGAGCTGGGAGCCGCGTGGCACCTGGGTGAGGTCGTCACAAGCCGTGGGGAGAGAAGATTTCGGGGTATTCTGTGGTGCTGTCAGCTGGACAGGGACGCAAGCCGTGTGCCGAGCTCTGAGCTGCTGTCTTTGCTGCGCCTTTACCCCAACCCCCTCCCCACCACGCTCTCCGGCTGGCTTTCTCCCTTTCTTGTTCCTTGAAGTCACCTGGTGTCATTTTTGAACTCCTCCCAGACATTCGGTTGTCCCCATTTCGCACATCCTCTTCTGAACCCTCGTTACAAAGCAAATCTGAAAACAGGTTTCTAATATAAAACAGGAAGAACAGGGTGAGGGTCTTGGACACTGATTGTCACTTAGTTGAGAACGATTACTGCTTCGTGGTTTACTGGCTGTTTACATGGGTAGTTTTTTCCATGAGTAGTTTTTTTTTTTTTGTATTTGACTTACTAACAAGCTGCCTAATCTGTAGGGAATTGCACAAGACTTGAGCGGCTTTGCTGGGCTCACACGGCAGGTCCTAGGGTCTGAGTACCTCCTTGACCCAGAGGGACTGATCGCCAGGCCCACCCCAACCCTGAGCAGCATTGGCTCCGGTGAGGTCACTTCACTTCCTCCCTGTGGTAGGAATCTGTTTCCACTCACACAGATGGCTCAGCTTTCAACTCATAAAACTGGAGGTCAGCATCTATTGAGGCCAACAGGGTTGATTTGCACCTCCTGTGAACTGTCCAGAATCTGAGTGTTTCTCTGTTGAATGTGCGTTTCGCTCCGGAATGGATTGTCTGTGTTCTGGAAAACCAGGAACCTGCTTGCATGTCAGAGACAGAGCTGTTTCACAGACTCTCGAGTGTCCGTTTTCGAAGAACTGCCGAGCGGGCTCAGAGTCACGTCCTCGGAGCCGTGTGTGGGGATAGCAGCTGGTGCAGTGGGTGTGGTGCTGGGGTGTCACACAGCCTCCATGACACACTTTCATCCTTGCTCACAGCTGACGTGTGAGAACCAGGGGGCATAACCGCACTTTGGGGTGGCCCTCTCGTCAGCTTTCCGCGGCCCACGTGCTGGCCCTGACGGTGCCCTCAGCCCAGGTCCGGCCGCGCAGACCAAGGGATGAGTACCCGTTTGACAGTGGCTGTGTGTACGCCCAGGCACCGGTGAGCATTTAACAGCAAGCACATAATTTGACACAGTGGCCAACAAGGAGTGAAAGGTAGATGTGATCACAAGCTGATGTGGGGTTTCCATGACAAACCAGAAACCATCACCACTGTGTTAAAGCATGAAGAAACACTTCACGGCATCATCTGTTTGCCTAATTAAAGCACTTTTAATAAGTTTATTCCAACCATGTTTAGCAGACACTGATTTCAAAGTTTGCTTGTTTTTTGCAAGGGTTAAAACATACAAAAGTGGGGTTTTTTGCATTTTCTATGCAGTAAACAGTCATTTCCCTAAATTAGCCTGTCCTAGACCCACAGATCTATTCTAATTCAAAATAAAACATACTTAATAGTGAAAATTAACAGGCTGTCTTCTCACTAATGAATTTGCTGTCTGCATGTCTATAGATGTGGCCTTGTGCTGTCGCAGGAAAACAGGTCACACTCAGGCTCCTTGGGTTTGATTAATTTGCTAGAGCAGCTCAGAGATTGGGGAAGCGCTGATGCTGGTCAGTTTGTTACAGGACATGATGGGCACAGATGAACAGCCTGAGGAAGTGACCACAGGGTGTAGGCACGTCTGTCCCATGGAGTTGGGGTGCATCAGCCTCCCGGTATGTGGATGTGTTCACCAGGCTGGGAGCTCTCCAAGGCCTGTCCCTTCAGAGTTCTGCGGAGGCCTCATCACTAGGCCAGACCATTCTCCTTTTTACTCCGTTTTCAGCCTTTTCCCTTCCCAGGGAATGAGGGCAAGGCTGAGAATTCCCAGCTCTGATCACAGCCTGGCCTTCCAGCTAACCAACTCCATCCAAGGGCCCCCAGTCAGAACAAGAGGTGCTCCTGCTGCTCCTGTCACTCAGGAAATGACATGGGCCCTGTGCCAAGAACAGGGGTCCAACCACTGTGTGTTTCTGTTATGTCACGGGCTCTTAAACTCACGTGTGGCCGGGTGCCCTGCTAGAAAGATGGCTAGATACCTCGTGGCCCAGACCTTCCATCAGCAGCATCCTGACTCATCGGAGAAGGTAAAACGCAGGTGTGAGGAGGAGGAAAACACCACCAAAGAGGAAATGGCGACTTCGGCCTCAGTATCACTAAAAGAAGAAAATATCAACCAGCTGTTGCCCTGAAGTGTCTGCTGCCCTTCACTGTGGAGGGCGAGGTGGTGGCTGAGCCTCTCAGGAGTGAGGAACGTCCTGGGAATGCAGCTTCTGCTGGGGGTCCCAGGAATGCACCTCTGCACAGGGTCAGTCTCAGCACACTGTCTGGAGAGTGTGACCTGGAGTCCTTGTCCTTACAGTGGGAGGGGTGAGGAGGCAGGTGATCTCTAAGTCTCCTGTTGGCCCTAAAATTCTGTGGCGTCTACACAGCAGGCTGACAGCTAATGTCTTAACTTGAATTGGTTGTGTTTTGGAAAACAGATAAATCATGAGCTTAGTTTTTGATGACAGTAAACTTCTATGAACCCAGAGAATTGAACCTCCACCTCCCACGTCGTTGTGTGTTTTTTAAACAATGGTATTTTCCCACACGGCGCGGGTCAGGCACCCGCTCGCAGCGGGGAAATGCTCATCGGATTTGTCATTGTTGTTCTTGGCTTCTGGTTTGTGAGAGCCTTTTAGGTCCCTGTTTCAGTCATCTGTTTCCCAAGTAGATTTTAAAGCATAACGTACTTTATTTAACATTTGCAGATTAAGTTGCAGTTATGATAAGGACTTTGAATGTTCTGTTTCTTTCAAAAATAGTTTTATATTCTTCACATTTGTTATCAAGTGGAGAATTTTGGAGATGTTCTATGTCCGCTGGTCAGCTGTTTTCCGGTGTCGATTCCATCGCCTCAAGTGGCTAAACGTGAAGGCCGCACCTGTGCAGCCCCGCCAGACGTGTGGAAGGTTCCACTTTCTCCACCTCCTCAGCATCGCTGACCGTCCGTTGTCTGTCTGGACCGCAGCCATCCTCTGGGCGGGAGGCGGCCTATCAGGCGGTTTCTGATTCTCGCGTCACTGGACTCAGCGTGCTGGGCACCTCGTTGTGGTCATTGGCCATTTGAACACCTTCTCTGGAGAACTGTCTCAGCTCGTTTGCCCGTGTGAAAATTTGGTTACTTGTCTTTCATCATTGGGTTGCAGGAGTTCTTCATAGAGTGTAGATACAAGTTCCTCATCAGGAATGTGATATATGAATATTTTCACTGTCCGTGATGTCTTTTCACTTTCTTGAGCAAGCCTTAGTCTTAACTCAGGTGAGATTTCAGTTTCCTGAACTTTCTGCCACGTTTTTTAAATGCCTCAAGTTGTGACGTAACCTAGAAGTCTTTGACAGCAGGGCTAGGCTCTGAGACATGGCAGGAAACAGGGACCGTTACAGGAGTCATATTGTGGGTTGTTCTCCATGGCCTGTGCTGTGCTGTCTCATAGCCTCCGTGCAGCATTCCTGCTGCTGCTCTCCCGTGGGGCAGGGGTCTGCAGGGAGGGGCGCAGAGTCAGAAAGTCCCAGTGGGTGCAGGTTGTCTTCTGGCCCAGGGCTCACGCTTCGTGTGTGTCTGTTTCCCATGGTCATGCCCTCATAACACCTTACTGTACCATCCACCGCTCCTCCACTCCAGGCCCAGCCTTCACTCCAAGGGCTCTGCCTTCGACACTGGGCTGTCTTAGTTTCTGACCAGGGCTTTTCATTAATATAACTTTCTGATTTTTTGACTCTCCCTTCCAAATTGGCCCTTCTGAAAGAATTGTGATATTACTCAGACTTTTAGAAATGCTACAATGGCAATCTTCCTTATTATGGAATGATTAAGTGTGGACATCAGGTGTTTTAAATGTCTTCAGGACGAGCCAGGGCTGGGTTACTCGGCCTGCTGCTCCGCGGGAACGCTCTGGTAGCTCCGTGCACAAGCATGTGTTGCTGTGACAGGAGCAGCACTCACTGTCTGACAGTGTCCGTGCTCTGAGCTGGGTGGAGCCTCACTGGGCCTCTGGCACGAGGTCCTGCATGAGGCTGCAGTTCAGCTGTCAGTGGCTGCGGTCTCATCTGAAGGCTCCGCCCAAGGACACATCCTGGTTCCCTCAACTTCTCTGGGACCCGAGGCCTTGCGAGCGGTTGGACCAAGAGCTGCAGTTTCCCTCTGGCTGTTTGCCAGAGGCCTCCCCTCATCCTGGCCACATGAGCCACGGCAACTAGCTCCCAGGTGAGCCAACCAGAGTGCCCGAGACGGAAGCCTATGTCTTTGTCCCCTGAGATCAGAGTTGTTCCTCATTGCTTCATCATATTCTGCCCTTTAGAAAGACATTTTTCACCACCGCACACACTCAGCGAGGAGCAGCGTTGTGAGCTCCGGGCACAGCTCCAAGTAGTTTCGGCGCTGCCTGTCGCTCAGGGAGTGTGGTGTCTTTGTGGGACCCGAGTCCCGGCATTCTCAGATGGAGCATCAGCACATGGTTCATCTTGCAAATAAGCAAGAACTTCAGTTTCAGCTCTCTCCATTCTAAAATGTGTGTGTATGTGCACATCTACATGATACTGTATTTGAAAGCTTCTTAACTGTATTTTCTATTTATTAATCAAATTTTATCAAGGGACAGCATTGATGTTCTGGGACACAATAGGAATTTTTATGTTACTTCATTTTGTCCCTTAACTAAGAAAGATCACCTTTGTTTTAGTTTAGTCATGAAAAACTTTTGCCAAAGTAAAGATGACTTTAGTTTAAACACGTGCAACACACAAAGAATATTTCTTCCTCTTAAATCAGACCATAAACTTCAGTCCTGGTTCCAAATGGACTTGAATAATTCATTTGTCCCACAAGCCTCATCAAGTCACTCTCATAGCTCATAAGTTACACCCGTAATAGCGTCCACGCTCCCAGCTCTGGCCGCCACGGGCTTTACTGATGCGTCCACCTCCCCCTTCATTCCCTGTTCCCACCTGTCCCTTTCCTCCAGGACTCTGTTCCTCCCATCAGTCCTCACCTATCCTCACTGAGCTATCGCTTGGTCGGCCCTGCACCCCATCCCCTTCTCTGCTCCAGCGTTGTGACCAGAGGAGATGCTGGCTCTCCACCCTGCTCACTCGTAGAGGGACATCATAGGCCACACACATGATACAGATGAGGTTGAGTGGCCTGCTGACAGGGCACATGACTTGCTGGCAGATAGGCTGGATGAGCCCAGGGGAGTCAAGGCAACAGGGAGGCCAGGACCCTTGGGGGCATCCACAATCATCTCCTTCAGAGGGCTGTTCTTGTCACCTGCCCCCCAGGCTACAGGAGGCACCCTTCTCGTCCCTGTCACACTCAGATGTCGCAGAGGGAGTACGGTACCTGTTTACATAGCTGCCTTCCTTCCAGACGGCAGACACCCTGGTCGGGGGCCAGGTCTTATTCATCTCTGTCCCCTGCACCCGCGCAGTGCCCAGCACGTGACGGCCGCCGGCACATACTTGTGTGATGGAGTCAGGCTGGTCGTCCACGCAGACTCCTGCTGGGAAAACATCTGCCCGCTCACGCGCTCTGCGGTCGACAGCTGCCGTGTGACCTCGTAAACAGTGTATGAAGTCCCTGCGCAGGAAGGACGGCGAAGTCGGGCGTACGTGTGGCTCTGTTAGGATCACACAGTGCCTGTCAGCACAGCAGTGTGGAGGTTACCACACTTGACGGGTGGGGACGTGTGAGCCCAGCTGTGGCCGGGGCATCCCTGCTGGTGGCATGTGCCTGGATGAGCTAATGGTGTGAGAGGCCGGGGGGGGGGGGGGGGCAGAGCTGTCTCGCTTCAAAGTCTTGCTTTTTAAGAAACCTCAGGAATGGCAGGTTCTTCTCAGCGTGCTGTATGGTCTGTATTTTCTGAGGTGTAGAGCGAGCTATTTTCCATTGTCCGGGTCCCAGAGACATTGATGGTGACCAGGGACACAGTGTGGTGGCTCCCCCGGGCAGACAGGGTTCTTCCCGAGGAGACACCATTATAGCAAGCCGGTGGGGAGGATCGGCCATGCCTCCCAGCACTGGCTCGGGCCTCTTTACCTGCCCAGGCATCCCGGTACAGAGCCTACTGCCACCGCCTGTCTTCTTTCTTTCTTTTCACACTGAGTCATGGAACTCGGAAGACCCTGGATTCTGTCCCCAGCCCCTAGTGCAGGCCTGGTCACTGTTCCCAGTGGAGTGGCAGCATGTGCCCACGGACGAGCTCCTGACATTGCACCCCTTAGGATGATGGCCATCGCTGGACTGTCCCCAAACACGAAGACACGTGCGGATTCCTGGCTCGCCCTGTGGTCTTTGCTCTGACACCAGCCCAGGTGCCCCACACTCTGCACACTGGCTCTCTCGGTTCCATCTTTTCACCAGAACGCCCCTTCCCGCACCAGCTTGCCCTGGCCCACGTGCTGAGACTGTTCCCCACCCCGGCTTCCTGTCCGCCCCCCACCTGAGCTCAGGTCTTGGACTGCGGCACCACCATGCCCGCTGTCAGACTCTTTGAGGCTATGTCTCTAGCCCACTGGGACGGAGATGCTGCTGTCTGTGCTGTCCACGCCGTTCCAGCCGTAGAACCAGGCATGGCGCACAGTGGGTGCCTCCTGAGTGAGAGGGAGTGTGCCGGTAGAGGCAGGCAGGCTGCATCAGGGCTAGAGCTGCCTGTGCTCTGTGCCTGTCTCAGGCTGGCTCCCCCCACGCTCGTGTCCCCGTGGACTCAGGACGCTCCCATCACTTCAGAGGTAGCACGCGCGGGGCCAAGGCCTTGTTCATGCTGCTGCCCAGCAGACGGATGTCCTGCAGTCTGTGGGTCGCCACTTGGGAGCCCTGGTTTCAGTTCAGCTTCAGGAACCGATGTGTGCAGGGAGTGTCGGGAGCTCTACGGGCCTGACCTGCATCTCTGCCTCCCGCGGCTTTGGAGCCGCTGTGGAGGGAGCCCGATCTCAGTCAGCAGCGCTGCACCCATGGCCACTGACCGCGTCTGTGAGGAAAACTCTGTTGGTTGGTTTTTAGTCTAAAATTGCAGCACCGGTCAAATCTCATGTTAACCTGTGGCCAGTGGTTTCTCACGTTTGAGTGAGTTTCTCTATGCCTGGTACTGTGTGGCCACTGTCCAGAATCATTCAGGATTTTATTTTATGAGTGAGCAGTATGCTGGCCTCCTAGTAGGAACCTTATGAGGGTCCTTCAGGGTCTGGACTTCTGGCTCAGCGCCTCCTATTGAGGCTGAGCTGGCTCGGCACGGACAGAGTACCGTGGGGAGGCCGGGCTGGCGCTCTGGGGTGGGACCCCGTGCACGGACATGGAAGGCCGGAGAGCTGCTCTCTGACCGGCCGTGCGAGTTGCAGAGGTTTAGGCTGTGACCTGCCTGCTGGGCAGTTACTCTGCAGCTGGTAGGTAAGGCCTTCTGAACACTGGTCAGTTTTTATGGGTCCTGAATTCCAGATGTGACACCATAGAGAAGTTTCTAGTACTTGGTGTCTGTGGTTCAGTTATTAAAAGCAGGAAAGGTATTGGCTGTCCTTGCTGGGCCCTGGACCCCCGGCCAAAGCCCCAGGCTGAGCCTCAGGGCAGCAGATCAGGTGCTGGGCTGGCTCACTCAGGTTTTGGAGTGAGTCTCATCCCAACCCCATCTTCCCATGGGCCCCTTGTCACTGCACCTTCCGGGAGCTCACCTGATTTCAATATCCCAGGTGCTCTTGGAAGTTATGCACCGAGAGGTCATTGTGGTCGTCCAGAAACTTTGAAGGAACGAGTAATGATTTTGTTGGTCATTTTCTGTTTCATGGTCTTTCAGGGACTGTTGGGGATCGATGAAATGTAACCTTTTCTACAATCTAATGAAAAGCCCTCTGCAAGTGTGGGCAGCATTCCCTGGGGAAGAGTTGACAGGCCCAGAGAGAAGCCCATGACACACCTGTAGTGTTTGCACAAGTGTGCGTCAGCCGTTTCGTGAAAACATCCAGGAAGTGAAGCCAAGAAGAGCTGAACTTAACCGTGTAGCTTAGACCTGCTGGCACGGGCCCTCAGTTTCCCAGGGGACAGAGTCCATCTGGTCACCACTGAAAGAGCCATTGTTGTGGGTGATGAATTCAGGATGGAAACGAGGATGAAGACAGTGAGGGTGTCTCAAGGATGGCCCCATGTGGGGGGCGGGGGGGGCTGTGCCGCCATGTTTCTGGAGCGCACTTTCAGAGAGCAGGCGGCCACATGACAGTGTGAGGGGACGGCCCTCCCACAGGCTGTGTCTGTGTCCTTATTGTCTGCTGGGACAGGCCTCCGGGGCGCATGTCAGGGGCCAGGGAGCGCATGTGGCGGCCCCTGTGGAGGACAGGCCCGACTTGGTCTGGTGACGCTGCCCGAGTCTGGTCCAGGGAGGCCTTTCCGACGCTGACCTGTGTGTCACAGGTCATTGTGCTTGCATCCTGGGCCACACACCTGCTCTGTTCTTGGTCGGTTGTGTGCAGCCGGGCCCTGACACCTGTGAGCACGTGACCACTCCTGTGAAATAGGAGTGTGAACACTGCTCACGGTGCGGCAGGTGGTGGCTGGTAGACATGCAGTGTCATCAGAGCTGTTTGTTACGTAAGTCAGTCGTCACTTGGGCTCAGTCCTAGTGAGGACTGTCTGTCAGACCCGAGCACAGGTGCACTAGGTTTAAGTGTGAGGCCACGAGGTCCTGTCTAGACCCACAGCACAAGTCAGGGCTTTGTCACCTGCACACTCCAGCATCCCGTGTGCTGGACCCGCCTGCTGCCTCCTGGCCGCAGCACCCGTGGGGCCCGGTCTCTGTGCATGCTGCACTTGGCCCACACGCTTCATGTTCGTGGACCTGGCCGCACAAGCTCTTTCTCACCTGACCCCCTGTCCCCACGTCACAGTGACACATTCTAGCTGGTCTCACAGTCACACGTAGGACACCCGCCTCTCCCCCTGTCCCCCGCCTGGGCCTCTCCCCGCCAAACTCCCTCCCCGCCAGGGAAGCTCTGTTTCTCATTTCTTCTGGCAGATGTGGCGTTGCTGGGAGCTCCCATGTCTCCAGGAGGCTCTGTTGCCATGAGCCGTGTGACTCACTTGCTTACTCTCTGCCAGTTGATGAGGGAGGTTCCACCCCCCCCACCCCCACCCCCCACACAAGATGTTGTTTCTTCAAGGAGCCAAAGTTGTATAAATATTTGACACCATTCAGGAACAGGAACAGGGAAACTTACATGTTGGTTATAGAGGAGGAGGTCAACATGGAGTTCTCATGGGAGGCATCTTAGGTGGGACTTGCAGTGGGCCTGAAAGGGTTAACACTGTTGGACTGGCCGTAGAGAATTTCCTGGTGCAGTACAGTGGGGGGTTTCTTCTAGGGAGGGAGGACACCAGCAGAGAGGCTCTGCATGCTGTGTGGGGTGGTCAGAACCAGGACTCGGGTTGGAAACTAGAGGTGACATTGGCCGGGCTGAACGCATCTTCTGCAGAGGGGCAGCCCCGCCTCCGTGCCCTTCTGCTGCTGTGTCCCCTGTTTTTGCCATTCCTGGTCTTCCCTTCTTTTCCCATCTGTGTGTTCTGTGAGCCGTGCCTAGCCCCGGACTCTGCCTGCCACCACCAGCCTCGCTCACGCAGAGACCACCTGGTGTTGGGGTTGGCATCTGATTGTGGGTGGAGATCTGTTTTATCCAACATGCATCTCTGCAGAGCACAGTGAAGCTGTGTCACCTGTTGAGGAAGCTCCCTGTGAGGCCGTGTGCTGACTCTTTGGTCAGGGCCCTGGGCCGTGCTGGGCTCTCTGGGAGCTCCCGGACCCTGTCCACCTGGACGGCCGTAGACCCCACATCCCCCATTTTCTGCCTCAGGGTCCAGCGCCCTGTGAGCCCTCGGAGTCATACCATAGTGCCGCGTTTGAGGCCTGACGACCTGCTTTCCTGCCTGGTGGGTTTTGAATGTGAAGCCTTCCTGTTTGACAGCTTCCTGACTCAGTGCTTCCCACTGTCCACTCTGGAGGCCCTGGCATTGGAGCCAGCCATCAGCTCCCCCTTCGCTCTCCTCCTCCTGCTGCCGTTGTTCCCAGACAGCCGCTGTCTTTCCCATCAATTCCACAGAACTGTTTAGCAGTCATTCCTCGGCTGCCACACAAGCCTCGAGCACTTGCATTCTCTGGGGAGAAGGCACCTGGCCCGCCCCTCACGTCCTACCTGGGCCTCCATAGCCTGCAGCTCCTCACAACCTGGTCAGGAGCAGCTCTGGCGTGTTCTGCTAACACTGAGGCATAGGTTGTAGGCAGCACTCGAAAATGTCACTCTGCCCACAGTGGTGACGCCAACCGTGGAAGAGCCTTCAAGGTTAGGGGGGCTGGAGGGGCATCGTCTGCCTCCCGAGAACCTCCCTGTGAACCGGTGGTGGTGAGGTACCCCGTGGGCTACCCAGCGGAATGCCCATGCCCTCCACTAGCAGGTCCCGCGGAGCAGGCCAGAGGCCTGCTACTGACCCTGGGATTGTGATTAAGGTGCTGGGTGATGCGGGATTCTTGATGGCACATCACGTCAAACCCCAAGTGTCAGCTTGACATTCAGAAGGGGCTTCCTGGGTTCACCTCAAGACACCCCCCCCCCCCCCGCTCCATCTTGTTCCGGGTGACCCAGTGGCTTCCCTGGCTTGACAGTCACTGCCTTCAGAAAGGAGCATGCACAGAACCGTCCGGAAGCCAACAGAGGAGGCCTGGACCGAGCCACCTCCCGCATCGGCATGGGGGGGCCGCGGCTTGGCGTCCCTGGGCCTGCAGCTAAGTCGCAGCTTCGTTTTCCCTCCCAGCGTCTGAATTTGTCCCAGGTTTCCACCTCTTCTCGGTACTTAAGGTGCCAGAGAGCTCTGGCCACTAGTTAAACCGCAGCGAGCCCACGACTCTGATGACTTCTGCAGGTGGGCGGCCTGCACGGAGACGGTCTTGCTCTAAGACCATCTCTGGTTCTGAATCAGTCCAGGAAAGCAGTGACCATTAGAGATGTGTGTGACCCGCCTCTGCTGCATGTGTTTCCCATCACTGAGTCATCTGTGTTCCAGGGCGCACGCACATACACATGCACGCATGCACACAAACACAACTTCAGTTTCCTCCAGCGGGAGGGCCTGTGGTCCCATAAGGAAGCGCTGTACTCTGGACGGGTTGGGTGCGTGCGCATCAGCGGTTGTCTTTCTTTCATCTCCTCTGTTTTGGAAAAGAAGATGCCTCGTGGGGAAATGTCAGCTAGTTCACAGGCGTCCAGAGTTAATTCTCTGAGTGTAGGGAAGGCTCAGTGGCCACTGTGGGAAGGCGGGACTGTGAACTTGGGTCAGTGTCCACAGCGAGGGGTCAGCTACCATGTAGCCATGGTAGCAGGCTGGGGGAGGGCAGCTCCACTTTAACAGGAGGGCTTCATGAGACCTGCAGTCGGGCGTTCAGCATCCAGAACACGATTGTAAAACTTGGAACAGGTGACAAACCAGCACAGGTGGAGGAACGAGGTCCTGCGTTGGCTTTAGAATAGAACATCTTCTTGAGACAGAGGTGATGGTTCCTCCTGAGGGGACAGCCTCTCTGTGCAGCTGAACCTGCGGTTTCGGGGGCATTGGCCCCCGCGCCTGTGCATAAGACCCTCGCTGAGGACCCTGGGCCAGAGACACGCACAGTCTCTCTGGCCCCAAAAGTGACCGGGCCCATGGCTGCAGTTCCCCAAATGTCCCAGAATTTGAAGATCAGATGTCGCACTTTGGAATTTCTCTCCTCTGATTTATGATACTGGGCACACACAACATCAGAGTGAAATAAAGAGAATGGAATAGAGAAATCTTTACTTTTCAACTCAATTCTTTGTCCTGGAGAAGCCACATGTTTGGTATTTAAGCCCTGGTTGGCCCTGTGTTGTCTCCCTGAGAGGCCGGCAGGACGAGGCTGGCCTGCAACCTCTCCGTCTTCCCGCTGCGCTGCTCTGAACACCCAGCTGGGCCTGCGCCCTCCTCAGCCTCAGCCTGCAGGCTGGGGGCCGGCCCCCAGAGCCAGAGCAGCTCACCTACTGGAAGTGAGAATGGGGGGTCCATGTCTGCACACAGAACTCTTGGGTGTTGGTCCCCACATGTGTCAGGCACAGCTGTACATGGACCTCTGGTCCACCCCCCCACACACGTGTCCCCACAGGTCACACAGCAGCCCCTTTGGTCCCGATTGGAGTCCAGTGGCCTTCCTGTGGGAGGGTAGTGGCTCTGTGCAGAGTAGAGCCGTCAGTTGTCTGTAATTCCTCCATCTTTGGGTACTTGACGTTTGTTCCCAAGGCGTCTCAGTGAGGTTAGAGCGTCACCAACAGGCCAGAGCTGAGCTGTGCTAGCCCAGGCTCCTCACCACCCTGAGATGTCGTCCCTTCATGGTTGCTCCTCCCCATTGTCCTCCCTTCACCCACTGCATCCCCTGGGTTCCAGGGCTCCGTCTGTGGTGTCCACTCAGAAAGCACAGCAGGTTGTTGAGAACTGGAAGGGAGGCAAGGTCAGAGGTCAGGCCATGCAGGCACCCAGCCCAGCGGAGGTTGCTTAGTGACTGACGCACTAGACCTGTGGGGGCGTGTCTCAGGACCCCTGCTCATGGCAGAACCGCATGCTGATGACTATCCTTTGTCCCTGCAGAGAACGTCATTGACGGGCAGGACTATGAGGTGATGATGCAGATTGACTGCCAGGTGATGGATGCCCGTGTCCTGCATGTCCGGAGTGCGTCCGTGCCGCCCCATCTCCGCGACCCGCTGGGGAACCAGACCGGAACCGTCGTCAGCCCCCCACCCGCGGCCACGGAGGCCGCCCGGGTGGTCAGTGCCCTCCCTGAGTCACCACAGTAGCACCCGCTGCTCTGAGACCGAGTGGGACTGCAGGCTGGGGAGGGGACACATGCTTCCTGCTACCTTCCTGCGTCCTGAGAGCTGCCTCAGGCTCAAGGTCGGGGACAGAGTTACTCTCTCCCCAAGCCCACCGCCCGCTGGGGAGGCCCTGGGTGCCAAAAGGGTGGCTCCTCTCCTGGCCAGCAGCCCTTGTGTGTGTCCACGGTAGATTCCACATTTTTCTGGATCGCTCTCCCTCGGCCTGTGTTTGTGTTTCTCACCTTTCCCGTCAGAGCCCTGCCCTCCTGCCCCTACTGACCACATGTCCCTGTGCGGCTGCGCGCACACAGCTCACAGCCCCACCGCTCAGGGCTTATGGACTCAGCACAGACCTGCCTTGGACACTGTGCTTATTGGGAGACAGATTTTAAAACCAGACACCGACCATGGGACCTGAAAGCTACGGTCAGAGCCACAGCTCCCTCCCTTTAGAGGTCGCGAGGTAATGCCGGACCTCTTCTGCTGACCTGGTGCAGGTCCCTGGGACCTTGGGACACACCCTTCCTCCTGCAGTGCGTCCACGCCCTGTCACGCAGCTGTGCAGCTGAGGAATATGTGGTGACTCCAGACAGGCACACGAGAGCATTGTCTCAGAATTGACTGGAGTCTTGATCCCTCGGAATGACTGTGCAGACGAGCAGGCGTGCGCTCTTGCCCAGGAGGATCTCCTGCCACATGGCAACAGTTCTGTTTCTCCAGTGAAAACACAGTGCAGGGCCTGTCCCCTGTGCCCCCACAGCAAAGAGAAAAAGCAAAAACTAACACTGTCACTCATTTTCCCCTGGATTTGATGCTCCCTCTTCACCACTGAGTCTGTCCTCGGCTCCTAAGGTGGGTCTTCCTTTCCGTGTTGTGGACTATTCATGGCTCCGTGGAGCTCACTCATCAAACACTGCCTCTTAGCCTCATCTCCTTCGTCAGACCCTTCCTTTCTCCACACTCTGTTCCCTCCAGTCCACACTCTGAGAGGATACCAGTGGCCGGTGGGCTTTGCCTGAGGGAGTCAGTGAGGCCCCAACGTGGTTTTGCAGACTGACTGCCAGGCTCGGTGGTCATGCCGAGGGCAGAGCTGCTTCCTGAGGACTTGGTTTAACCCCGTGAGGGGACAGACTGTGCTGCCCCCTCCCCCTGAAGCTGGCATGTGTCATGAGTGGGCCAGTGTTCCCTGTCCAGTCGAGCCAGTGAGGTCTGCGTGGCGCCTTTGACCCAGCGTCCTGGGTGGTGTTCGGTAGGGCCCTTCCCCTGGGGCCACACTGACTCGACCCAGTGCTAGCCCTGCCTCTGGCCATGCGCTGTGCAGCCGGAGCTCAGACAGCGTGTGCATGGTCCTGGGGCCCCTCGTCCTCTGCACTGAGCCACATGGATGTGTCCTCCTCCTCCTCCCTGTGGCTTTGACGTGACCCTTTCACATCCAGCGTGCCCTGTGCTCACGGGCCTGCTCGTCAGGTGACGATTTCAGTCATGTCCTCTGCCTCCTTGCAGGGGCTGGCGGGGTCGGGGCAGCATGAGGACAAGGAGCGGTGGACAGAGGGCTGCACACTGTCCCCATGCAGGGATGCCAGGCAGGCTGGGAGTCCCCTTCTGAGACGAGGGCAGAGTCTCGGGTGAGTGACAGCGGCTGCCAGGCAGAGCGCTGTGCTGTGACTGCCACCCCTGGGTGTCCTATGTTGCTCACGCACCACGCTCCAGGAAATAGACGCTCTCTGCCTGGCTGGTCAACGCAGCCAGTGCTGTGGCTTCACTTGGGGTGAGACTGCAGCCAGGAATTCTGGGAGACATTTATGTGTATGTATATATCTGTCTATCTATATATTATATATATGAAATGTTTTTAATTTATTAAATTCTCAAGTGGGAGGTGGCAGGCTTGTGCAAAGCTGAGATGAGCTCATGAAGGAGGCACATTCACTTGTGACGGACATGGCTAGCGGGAAGGCTGCTGGGGTGTGCAGGTCCCAAGCTTCTGGGCTGGACGGAGCTGGGTGCTCTGTGCTCACCACTAGGTCAGGGTCCCATGTCGGGAGGGTCTTCCGAGGTCAGCTGTAGGAGGAAGTACACAGCAGGAACACCGCCTCCCAGAGTCTCAGCGGCCAGAGGGGGGTTGTGTTTCCACAGGGAGAATGTCCCTGGGATGATAGATGCCCAGAGCATCTCCTGATCTTCCTCTAATAGGCACAGGCTCCATCCAGCCCGGCACGGGTGCTTCTTTGCCTCTTCTTGTTGGTAAGGAGTCGACTGGAGGCATTTGAGCAGTGGTGGTCTGAGTCACTCCTGGGTGTTCTGAGTAAACACACTCAGAAGCAGACGAGGAAGTTGGGATTCAAACTGTTTTTTCTGTCCTTTATGAAGAGACGCTGTGCAGCCTGACTCCGGGCGTGGTGGTGCCGTGGCGCTGGGAGCCCGCTCCGCTCTGTCCTGGTTCTCGCCTTCCTACTGAGCTCAGGTTATGACACTCAACAGGAAAACATCGCAGGGAAAAACCTGTCATATTGGACTTTCTAACCTATGTCCATTTTCTAGTACCTCGTAGAAATCACCACTGACCAGCCCGAGTAGGACCTGATGCCACAGCCCATCCAGCCTCAGGGAGGCTTTCCAGCCAGGAGAGCCCACTCCCACGGCACTGACTAGAGGGGTTAGCCCTCACACGACACAGCCTCTTGGGGAGATGCTGACGCCCATGAGCACCTGTGGACACCCCTCCCCTGTTCCTTACTAACAGGATGTCTGTCAGTCTTGAGGAATTTTAATTCACAGAAATTAAGGATGTCTGCTGCTAATATGAACGCTAATTGTAACTTTTACCTTAAAAACAAGAATGAGTCCTAAAGGAAGTAAAATGAAATGTAAGAAATTTTGATTCTTACTCCTATTAAAATTTGGGATGGGGCAATTCCTGTTCCCCCCACACCTAGGCGTGGTGATTGGTTTTCAGTTTTCTAGGGAATGGAAACCTGGAGCTCACCCACAGGATGTTGCCTGAGTCCATGTGGGACCAGGCACCATTTCCTGCTCCCAAGATGTCAGAGTAGCCTGCAAACTTATTTTCATAATGACTGCGCTCAAAACAAGGTTTATTTCGGATAAGACGAGGACTTCCCACAGTTCTGATAGCTGTGCTCTCTGCAGAGTATCTGTCAGGATTTAGGAAGAGTGAGGAAGGTTCTGGGTGGGGATCTTGGGTCCTGTCAACAACTCTGTCACAGTCTAGCATTTGCCAAGGTTGACAGGCACCCCGCTGCTCGGCTGCTTGTCTCACTGAATGTGTTGTCATTAAATAAACCAGGAGGCGTGGCATGCCCCCACTGTGATAATCCAGACAGATCAGCAGGTGGCCACCTCTGCTAGTGCGTACTGGACACTTCAGCTCACCCTGAGCCCTGACTTCCAGGTCGGCCACCTGGATAAGAGCTGGTGGTTCGAGCTGCAGGCAAGAACCCATGGGCCTCACGGGTACCATTTTCTTGTTCTTACCATGTTGGGTGTGTGGCGGGGCTGACACCAGAGGGCTTCAGCCTTGGAGCTCACGCAGCCTGATGAGAGAGGGACAGAGGGCTCTCTTTCTGGGGCGGTCCGTGCTCAGAAGTGGGTAGAGAGAGGAAGGATGTACCATGCTCCCTTTAATATTTGTGCTGGTTTATAACACACAGGAAAGACACATGGCAGACTACTGCATGCTTTCAAGCAGTTGGCACAATGCAATTGTTGTTCTTTGTCTAAAAATTCAAATAAAGAAGTTTTAAACTTGCCTTATTTTATTCTGTATGAGAAAGGAAAAAAGACTCAAAGTGAGCATTCAATGTAAAGTGATTAGTAATGAGACAGGAAGCCCCAAACCGCTGTCACTGTTGAGATGAAATTATGGAATTCGTCTCCCCAGTCTGCTGAAGTCAAAGTTTCCTTTATTGTGTCCAGATACTTGAACTACAATTCTATCAAGGAAAAAAAAAAGTATGTCCAAACACTCATACTTGATCCTTCTGTGGAAACTGGATTAGTCAGTCACACCAAAGGCTGCTTCCCGGGAGGGCAGGTCTCATGTGGAGATGAAGTTCATGCAGCATCACAGGAGACGTGGCTCACACTCACAAACTACTATTCATCAGTTCAGTCCTCCCTGCAGCCCGTTTTCCGAGATGGTCAGGGAACCAGTGTGTGGACCCAGCACCCGGTTCTTTATCACACCCCCACCTCTGGAGTTCATGGTTACCCTGAGCCGTATGCATGAACACACAAACTTAATAACTCTTGTGAGCCAGACATGTGAATACACAAAATTACAATAACTCACTGTGAGCCAGATACAGGAATTACACAAAAGTAACAACTCAATGAGTGAATACACAATTACAGGAACTCCGGGAGTTTGTTTCCAAAAGCATAGAAGTTTGGATACTTAAATATACAAAATTATAATAATACCAGGCTTCTCTTAGAGGCAAAATTACATTTGTCTCTTAAGATACTGTTATTAGAAAGCCAGCCCCCCCCCACCCCCAATGCTGTCTTCTGCAGAGAAAGCAGAACATCCGGGGTGGGCTGAGCAGCGGAAAGTGGAACCCCGCCGCATGGTCTGGTCTCTGGTGGCAGGAGGGCAAGTCCTCTTCATTGCCCCCAAATCTGCAGTAAGTGCTTTGTCCCAGAGTCATGGTGGGGAGTGAGGTGGTGGGAGTGGGGTTCAGTGAGGGTAACTGGGGAAGAAAAAAGACATCAAGACAGAAAAGCCAGATGATTCATGAACTGAAGAGTCAGCGAAGCAACAGCCGTAACCAGGGAGCTGTAACTCCTGCCCCCACCCAGCCACTGGATCCGGTGGCATTGCCCCTCAGGACATCCCTCTGTATGTGGGATGTAGTTCTAGCAAATCTGGGGACCTCAGTGGATAACCACAACTGACACTGGTTATACAATCTGTGGGGCTGTATGCAGAGGGCTCTTCCAGCTTTCACCCTGTAATTTATCCAATGGCGCCTCGGTTGTTGACACTGAGACCACTTCCGGATTTGCTGTGCATTTCGCCCCTCACATACGTTCATTGGGTGATACCTCTTGTGTGCACCGTGTGCACGAGGCGCGTTCTTCCCCAGGTCACTCCACGAGGACAGCCAAGGCCACTGAAGACTACCTCTGCGGGGTGCGGCATGCAGCCTTTAGAAGCATCATTAGCTCCTTACACTTGGCAGCAGACTTAGGACATGGGGATTACAGCCCACCTGTCACAGGTGAGGACGTGGTCGTGTACCAGAGCTGGTAACTTGGCATTAAGCCTGTCCTGATGTTAGAGCCACATTCTGTCTGCTATACCACATTGCCACCAGCCTTTTTTAAAGCCAGAAAGGAAGCAACAGGAGACCAAGGGGGAAACAGAACCACACACATATATGGGCAAGGTATTGTGACGAGCTCAGGACAGAGGGACAGTAGCTAAGAGGCAGGGTCCAACAATGCTGGCGGGTGTCAAGGGACACAGCTCATTCCCTCAGAAGGTGTAAGCTCGCTTAGTGCGGGCAGCGTGGGGAGCCCAAGGAGGGGCTGCTGCCCTGTGCTTCCCCAGATCCCCGATCCCTGTTGTGGGTGGGTTACCCAGTGTGGGGAGACTAACCAGCTGCTCCTGTAACTGAAGGCCCTGCTCGACTCAAGTCTAAGAGCCCAAGTGTGACACTCGTCTCCGGGGTGGCCACTCATTGCCTGCCCTTCCAGTCACAAGTCCCACTGTCCTTAGAACATTTTCATGGAAGAATTAACTTCAGGGGTGGACACTGGACTGGGAGGTGATGAGAGTGGCTGGCATAAGTGACCCCTAGTCTCCAGGTCCGAGGTCAAAATACTCTGGCCCAGAGTGAAGGAAGTGTCTTTGAAATAGATGCCACGCTCTTATTAAGAAAGGGGTTGCTGTGTGAGATGATCGGCCACCCTGTTGTGGCCACAGACCCCCCCCCCCCTGCTCATGCAGATGGGACCTTGTGAAGCAAAGCAAAGCAGGTGACTTCTGGCTGTTCGTGGGCACAGCCAGCTGGGCCCCGAGGAAATGCGAGAGCCCCAGAAGCCACCCTGATGCTCATTTCTTGGGTGTCGGGCTTGACTTCCAAGGCCTTCGGGGTAATCGGAGTCAACGCAGAGGAACGTGGGTTCTTGGCTGCTTTTCTGCACTGACTGTGGGCTGCATGCAGGTCATGGCCCCAGTATTTTAAACCTTCATCACAGGCGTGAAGTGTTGAACCAACCCTGAGGGTCGACGAGGGGCCCGTGGGAAGCTTGACAGGTGAACCGGACAATGCCCTTATCCTCAAAGCCATGCAGAGTGGCCTCCTCCCTGGGTCTGTGCTCTGGCAAGGCAGCAAAGCTCAAGGGAAAGACTTCTGTGCCTGTGATGTGAGAGCAGCCTCACCGGTCACTCTCGGGTGCGCTCCGGTGTGAGAGTCATGGCCAGCGTCCGTCTTGGCCACGGAGCTCGCCCATGCGCTTGGCTGCTGGTCCCAGGACACACATGGTGGATTTCACCATCTCACCTCCGGTTTCCTGGAGTTGCTGGGATTCTCTCCTGCTTGTGACTTGTTCCCCACCAGACTAGAACGCCTGCCCTCCAGCCTGGCGGCTTCCGGGGCACTGTCCCTGCACCGTCCCTGCACCTGCCACTAGTTCATCTACTGCTCAGCAACAGAGGGGGATGGGATTCACCTTCAACAGTGTGGGTAGGAAGGACACAGAAGCACCTGACCACCAGCTTCCACTGGCCCTATGGCTCACTCTTGGGCCACCATAGCCTGTGCACAAGCAGGGTGTGCAGGGTCCCCAAAGGGAAAACCCTCCGCAGGTTGGGTTTTATTTTGCCCCCAGAGCAGCCCCATGTCCCCTTTGCAAACTCTCATGTCCGCAAGGACTTCTTTAGTGTCTCCTGTCTCTGTGGGACGGGACCTGTCAGCGTCTCACCTAGTACATTGTCCCCAGGAAGGAGTGGACACTGTGCCTGGGAAGTGGCTCTTTGGGCATTTTAGGCTAAACCGGTGTATTTTGTTGAGCGGAATTATTGAGCATTCAGAAAGTCACGGACAGACGCTGTCTTGCCAGGCACCTGTCCTGGTGTGCGTGTGGCACTTTTGTCACCATGTGCGTATGGCCACAGGCATACACTGCCCAGAGCTGAGGCAGGACCAAGGGGACCGTGGCTCTTTCTCTGACTTCAGTCTGGCACAGGAGAGGCAGCCCCAGGCCAGTGGGCCTGTAGGTGCCGCCCCCTCTGCTACAGCGGCAGCGACACCTGGGACTCATGAGGAAGCGCGTTCTCTGGCCCGACTCAGCCTATCAGAGAGGAGGCCGAGGACAGTGTCTGACCAGAGACCGGTCTCGGGCAGCTGCTGGCGCCGGCTGGGGCTTTAGGAACACCAGTGCTGCCTGTCTCTCCCTTTCTGAACACCACAGGGCTTCCATCTCGAGAGCCGCCTGGCCTTCCGCTGCCCCGGGCGGCCGCAGACCCAGCTGAGGCATGAGTCAGGGCCGTGCTCTGATCAGAGGTGAGTGCCATCAGCTGGGGCTGCGTCCAGGAAGGAGGGAGGGGACTGGCCGTCTGCCTCCCAGGTGCCAGCACCCTGTGCTGTGTGTGTGGGGTCTCCTGGGCCCATCAGCCCTCGCTGGAGCAAGTCTGCCCCAAGAGGCCTGGGGAGCCCCCACTGCCCTTGGCCAGGTCACCCAGAGAAGGCTCCCGGCAGGCTGAGGACAGGCCCCCGGCTCTTGCCTCCCGTTCATGGCTCTGAAGCCAGGTCTGTGCTGACCTCAGGGCTCTGACCCCTCCATGCAGCCCACGGCTGGTCCCCCAATGTTGCAGCACAATGGAGTCCCTGGAACCCCCACCTCCACATGCCAAACTCATTGGTCCTGGGTGTGACCTTCCCTGGGACTGTCAACACCCCAAGGTGATTCCAACGTGCAGGAAAGTTTGGTAATGAAGGAGCTGTGTCTTTTGAGGCCAAGGCCTAGTTTGTGTTCTGACATTTACTGAGCAATGTGGTCCTAGAGGTGGAGGGAGGAGCTGGGCTCTGGGGACAGAAGAGCCATCTGAATCGTCTGAATTGTGTCAGGACAGTAGAGCTGGAGGGGGGGGTGTATTGGTGAGTGGATGTGAGGACAGCGGGGGGGGGGCATGAGCACAGCTGTGTGGGGGGTGTGAGGACAGCGGGGGGGGCATGAGGACAGCTGTGTGGGGGGTGTGAGGACAGCGGGGGAAGGGCTTGAGGACAGCTGTTGTGGGGGGTGTGAGGACAGCGGGGGGGCATGAGGACAGCTGTGGGGGGGTGTGAGGACAGTGGGGGAAGGGCTTGAGGACAGCTGTTGTGGGGGGTGTGAGGACAGCGGGGGAGGGCGTGAGGACAGCTGTTGTGGGGGGTGTGAGGACAGCGGGGGAAGGGCTTGAGGACAGCTGTTGTGGGGGGGGTGGGGACAGCGGGGGAGGGCGTGAGGACAGCTGTTGTGGGGGGTGTGAGGACAGCAGTGGGGGGTTGAGGGCCATGAGGCCCAACGACATCAGACATTCCTCCACGATGTCAGAACTGGGGAAGTGCTGGAGAACAACAGCGGCTGTAAAAGCAGGACGTTCTGTGAACCGGCATTTTCTTGGAAGGAGAGGAGGGGGAGGGGAGACCCAGCCAGGCTCTGAGCTCCTGGAGCCCAGCCCCCACCCCACCCCCACTGTGTGGAGTCAGGAACCTCCTGGCTAGTGTGACGTGACCCACACACTCAGGACATGCCACCTGCAGAGCCGACCAGCTGTGTCACACAGTGTAGCCCCAGGAGCTCAGCTGGACCAGACAGGCACGTCCCATCTTCACTGGGGAGATGGCCAGGACGGCGGGGGTGTCAGGCATGAGACTGCCCCCACCCTGCCCCTGCCAACCTCATTCTGCAACCAGCTCTCTCCATGGGAACTGCTTTCCTGGGAGGGTCACGGTGTGGCCACAGTGCAGGAACCGCTGAGCTCTCGGACACCGATGTTACCACCAAGTGCTTCAGTGCCCCCCACCAACCCACATCGGGCCAGCAGCCTGGGTGCTCCTCAGGTTTCTAGCCCACGGGTTCCTGTGGGAATGGGCTCTAGGGTTGGCCCTACACCCCCTGGTATCCCCCAACCTCCCCCATCCTGACCCCTGGCCTGGCACAGGAACTAGGAGGTGGGCTTCCTTGGAGTTAGAGAGACGGCAAGCCTGGGAGCTGACACCAGCCACTGGCCCATATTTTTCAGGGAATAGGATGGAAGTAGAGGGCCATCGGGGACCCCAAGTCAGGGGCCTGCTTCCCATAGAGCAGCAGTGGGTAGGACAGTCCGGCCAGTGCCACCCCAAGGCTGTCCTGTGGGTGTCCTGTCCACTGTGCACACACACACGGAAGGCTGTGGCCCTTGTAACAGATGTGGCCATGTGAGACGAGTACTGAGCGTGGAGGATGGGCATCAGTGAGGGGCAAGTCCGATGCGGGCAGAGAGGGCAGCCAGGGCCACTAGGGCCTGGTGGGCTCCAGGGAAGGGTGGAAGGATCCGAAGTCCTTTTATGACCAGAACTGAGCTGTGCTGGCAGCTGGAGGGTCAGCACACCAGTCGGCCTCGTCTGAACCAGGCCCTGGCGGAGCTCTGACAGGGACATGCCGGGCTGGGCAGGAGAAAGTGCCAGATGAGCAACTTGAGGCGGCCAGGTGAGGGGAAGAGAAGGAGAGTGTGGGCAAGCCAGGGAGGTCCTCCTGTAGGAGGTGGGCTTGAGCAGGGCCTTAAAAGGGAAGGGAGACTTCAGTCAGGGGGTGACTGGGGTGACTGGGACTGTTCTGCATCTCAAAGACCAGCTTGATGCTAAGATTGGTTCTGAACAACCCCAAGTGGTCCCTTGGACTGGGTGGCTCTATTTCTGTAGAGTTCCCTTGGAGGAAACACAGGTGTCATCATGGGCAGCCAGGGCACACCCTGGGGTCCTCAGTCCCTGGGCACAGGAATTCCTTCTTCGGCACCCCTGACAAGAGGAGAAGCCAGCAGATTAACGTTCACCAGGCCATCCTGGGACACCAGCTGCTCTCTGCCCTGGCCGGCTGGATACGGTCCATCCCTGTGCACAGTGGACAGACAAGCTGGTCTGTGGGAGGCACTCAAGCTCACTTGTGGGGGCTCCTTGCATGGTTGAGGCTGCACACTGGGTGCATGCAGGACAAGGGACCAACGGGGGCAAAGGCAGCACTCTGCGTGTCCCTGAGGGGTGGACGTGGTCGACAGTTCCTGAGCCTGCTATCCAGGTCCCTGTGGTGACCTCACCGTGTGTCTGCAGGACGGCCGTGGGTCTTCCCAGCTCTCCTCCATGTGAGCACGCCTGGTGAGCTTCTGATCTCTGTGACCAGGGACGCAGAGTCCAGGCGGGAAGGGCCTGCTTCTCACTTCTCGCTTCTCAGGAGGCCGGAAGGTGGAGCTGGGGTTCTTCTGAGGGCAGTGGGCAGCCCTCCCATCCCTGCAGCCCAGCCTCGCCTGTGTGCCTCCAGGAAGTTCACCAGTTTCCCAACCCACGGCTGGCATGGCTCCTAGCTGCACTTGGACTCCAGGCACGGCCAGCCTCTCCTGGGGCTCCCGGCCAGGCGTGTCCTCCAGCCGAGCTCAGCTGTGGCCACACGGAAAACACCCCTGGGCCCTGGCCCCAGGGGCCAGCCAGCTGCCCTAGGCCTCCTTCCCTCTCTCCCTCTCATAGGCACAGGTCAGACTGCCGAGCAGGAAAGTCAGGTACAACGTTTTGGGAAAGCATCAAAAGCAGAGAACTGCAGGGAAGCTGTCCCTCGGTGCTACATGACTGCGGCTTCCAGCAGGAGGATGCGCACCCATGGACCCGATGTCACACCGCTGCACTCTCCTGAAGAGCCCCCGGTCACCAGAGAGCGCATCCTGCCCCGTGCCCGGGAAACACTCAACAGAACAGAGACCGCAGCGTACACCAAGATGGCAACTCAGAGAGGAAAACAGGGACCCAACAGACACAAAGGAGGACAGAGAGAGGCAGTGATGACAGGCCACACAGCCACTCTGCATGACAGCACAGGCACAACACCGTCGGCCCTCTGCTGGCAGGAAAACAGAAATGTGATTTGTATCCAGAGAGTCGCATGTAAACTGAACTCTGGGAAATGGTGTCGGGTCTCAAGTCTGTTAGTGGAGGGCGTGAGGGGTGGTGTCGGGGTCTGTGCAGTTGCAGGGGTAAGGCTGAGGACCCGGGGGTTCTGCCGTCCTCCCACAGCCTCAGGAGTCCTTCCCCGTCCCTGTGTGTGTCCTGTGGAGGACAGGGCAGGCAGGGGAGCAGCAGACGCCAGGCTTGGTTGTGCAGCAGGCTATGGCCTGACCCTCCTGTCTGTGACTGCCCCCTCCGAGGGGAAGTGAGGAGAGCTTGGCTGAGCGTGAATGTCTAGCAGGAGGACAGGGTCACAGGACAGAATGAGCGAGTGACCGACATTGATTGTAAGCTTCCGGAAGGGCAGGGACAAGGTCACGTCACTCGGCTTCCCTCTCAACAGGGCCGCGCACCAGGCCACATGGCGGAGGGTGGGGAGGAACAGGTGCCCACGTCTTGGGTGCCTCCTCCCTGAGAGGGGCCCAGCCCTGGACAGACATCAGCACTAACAGCAGCACATCGAGGGGTCATTTAAAATTCCTTCTTTATTTAAAAAAAAAAAAAGCATTTTCTGGGTTTTTAAAACTTCTCCAGTATATAATTTTTCCCGCCCTTTAGCACTTCTTCCTGCCTCCTCACTCCCACGTCAGAGCCTCGATGGCTAGAGTCAGGGGACCCCTCTCACCCTTAGGTAGCGGGTGGAGGGCGAGGCTGGAAGCAAGCTGGTCACTGGTCAAAGGAGAAGCTCACTTTTGCACAAAAATAGAAACTGCGGAGGATGAGACCAGCACATACACGTATGGATTGATCTACAACCCATATAAAAAAAATAGACCCCATTGTCAATTTACAGTATACAAAATAATATATATTTTTTGAACAGCACTTACCCATCTGCACACATGCATATGTGCATACACACACTTGTGTACACATGTGCGCACACATGTGCACTCAATGCAGATGCACAAACATTGCACACATGCACTCATAGCACACACACTCACATGTGCGCACACACTGCACACATGTAGGCACACACACGCACACTCACACACGCTCATGCACACTCACTCACACACACACACAAGGTGCAGCAGCCCTGGCACGCTGGTGCAGGCCCGGGGTCAGTAGGCGAAGATGACGTGGTAGGTGACCTGGTGCCCGTTGTCCCAGGCATAGAGCAGCCGGTCCTTGGGGTTGTAGTCGACCTGGGTGGTGTAGGAGTACTCATTCTCAAACAGCAGGCGTGGCACGATCTGCGTGTTGGTGTGGGTATCGAAGGCGTAGGAGATGTTGGCGTTGCGCTGGTTGTGGCTGTCCACAGCGTACAGCACCCCGCAGATGACGAAGCAGTTGCCATACAGGTTGCGGCGGAGCCCCGTGCGCCATGTGGTCTCCTTCTGCGTGCTCAGGTCCATGGCATTGAGCTTGCTCAGCACGATCACTTCCTGGCTGAAGCCCTCGTCGTCCAGGGCCGGGTAGATGAGCCATAGCCCGTTCTCGTCCACGGCAAAGTCCACGTCCGAGTGGCCCTGCCAACTCCAGGGCGTGGCCTCCTCGTAGGCCACGTCGTGCAGCATGGCCCAGGCGGCCACGTAGCGGCGGCGCAGGTCGTACTTGATAAGGTTGCGCGTGAAGGCGCGGCTGTAGTAGAAGGCGCCCCCATACACCACGTGGCCTGTGCCCACCCAGCTGTAGGGCAGCTTGTACGAGTTGCTCCAGCGGCCTGCAGGAGACAAGGCGGCTCAGCCAAGCAGGCGGGCGGCCGGCAGGACTGGGACGCAAGGGGCCTGTGCCCTGGTGTGGCTTGTGGCCCCACCTTGTTCTCTTCATAGCAAACCGCTCCTCCCTTGTCTGTCCCCTGGACGCAAGCAGTGTCCCCCACCTCCCTGCACTGCATCAAGACCCGGGTGCTGTCCTCCGTGATTGTGGTGACTGGCTGCTGGAGCCCCAGGAAAGGAGGTCCCAACCTCTGCCCCAGGGGTGGGGTGCCCTGCCCCCAGGAAGGTCCCTCCACCATCCCAGTGCCACCCTGCTCACCCACGGTCACCCTCAGAGTTGGCTGTGACTGGAGCGGGGCACAGAGGGAAGGGGGGACCCGCAGGTGGACTGCAGCACGCACCCTGTTTGAAGTTCTCCAGGTTCCGGAACTCCACCAGGGTGTTGCCATAGTAATAGTTGGTCACGTAGATCCGCTCATCGTCAGCCAGGGGGTCCTTCATCCAGGCCCCCTCGTTCCGCCCGTATGTGTTCTGGGTGGTGGGCCCCGTGATGGTGGACAGCGTGTCCTTGCACCTTCCTGCAGGGAAGAGGTGGGGTGCGGTGAGGGGAGAAAGCCCTGCCCCTGGCTGGTCCCGCACTTAAAAGTCTGGATTCCGCAGCAGGTTCAGCCCTAAGGAGTTGGACCCAGACATGGCTCAGCCTCCAGCTCCTGCTGCTTCTCTCGGCCGCCACCCTGCGTTCGGCTGTGTCCTGTTGCCGTCCTGGGCCACTGTCACCACCATGCCTTGCTCCAGCAGCCTCTGACATCTCACCTCTCAAACCCGGCCCCAGAACTCAGGGCTCAGGCTGCCCACCCTGTGGGCAGAATCCCATCTGCCCAGGGAGCCGTGAGCTGGAGGCCACCCCAGAGATGCCGTCCACAGTCGGGACCACCTTGGGCCACACTGCACGGCGCAGTGCTGGCTGCACGAGGAGCAGCCTCCGTCCTGTGCAAGGGCAGACCTTGCTCCTCGCCTATTTCCTGTGTCTGTGTCCAGGGCCAGAGGCCCCAGTTATGACAGAAGGTCCAGGTGTTTCAGGGGCTATGTAGTGACCAGTAGAGCACCAGGGACAGGGAAGCTGCTGGTCCAGCAATTTAGGGCACTGACTGGACAGTTCCTGGTCTGAGTCTGGGTGCTGAGCATGGCCCACTGTCCCTAGGCGGCCACGTAGCAGGGCGGGCCACCCCAGGCCCATGCCCAGAGACAGCCCAGTGAGCGGATGGTTGACATTGTTCCTCATGGGGGAGACATTCCCCCCAGGTCATGGCACTCCCAGCTTTAGCAGACCTGTCTGTGCCTGCTGTTGCCATGCTGACCGTCCACTGTGCCTCCCCAACACTGCCCTCCCCTTCCCACCCTGGCACCGCCGTCCGCAAAGTAGGAGCCACTCCTCCTGCGTCGCCTACCCTGACATCGCGGGCCTGTGTCAGGGGCCCTCCCTTCTGCCTGGGAGCCCCCTGCCCACAACCTCCCCCCCCCAGCTCCATCCTGGTGCCGTGTGCTTTCTCCAGCCCTTGTTTAAACAACCCAAGTTAATGCTGATTTACTTGTTCTGGAACTTTTCTAGAGTTTTACAATCCCCTGAAGATAAGGTCAGCATTTAGGGAGATCACCAAGTTGGGTCTGGAAACCGTAGGAAAAGGACGTTCCTTTTACAAGTAGCCAGACGCCCCCAACACTCAAAATAATCAAAATCAAAGTCGATAAATAGCCAACAACCTCCGTGGGCAGGAGGTCTACCCCGTAACTGTAAATTCGCTAAGAACAGGGACCTGCTGCCCGTGACAGGGTGACTCATCAGGCACAGGGCATCTGGGGTCTGCAGACAAGGTCTGGGAAGGAAGCCCGTGCCCAGTGACGGACAGACACCGGACAGCAAGAAACAGTGAAAGCAACTCCTAAAGACAGGCTCGCCAAGAATGCCTGCCACCTGCATAGTGGCCCTTCCCACCCTCAGAATCAGAGGAAAACTCATCTGCGTCCTGTCCCTGCACTTTCTGCGCAGAAGACTCAGGAGGCAAAACTCCATCTCTGAAAGGCAGACAGGCCTGTCCCAAAAGCCAAGACCTCATCTCCTGTGACGACGCCGTTTGCGTTGAACAGAACAAAGTGACCGACATGAGAGGCTATACCCCACCCCTGGCTCCTACCTTGGTCCCCAGCCCCCAGGACACGGGGTGCCTCCTGTCGGGGCCTCAGCATCTCAACTTGAGAGGGGACCAAGGAGTGCTGGGCTCAGGGCCTGGCTCCAGGAGCATGGTCAAGACTGCCTAGGGCCAGTGTGGACATGGGACCCTCCCTTAGATCCCAGAGCGTTCTGCAGTGCCCCCCACCCCCGGCAGGAAGAGGAAAAACAGCTACCTCTCCTCTGCCTTCTCACTCCCTGTCCTGCTGGCCGAGGTCATGAGACAGCCCAGGTGGCCCTGGTCACTGGCAGTTCCCTGTCCCCACCCACCATTATTCCGGGATCCTTCCCTGGGGGAAAGGGTCCTTAACCAATTTCTAACTTCAACCGAGACCCACACCCACTGCCCACCATAAAGCCCGGCACAGAGGCACCCGACAAACGTCTGTAAAGCTAACAGATCTGAGGTCTTGGCTCCATCGGTTCATGTGCATTTCAGAAAGGAGGTCCCTCTGGACACGTGAACCCAGGCCGTTAAGGCTGGTCACTGTCCAAGATGTAGCAGCACTGGCTTTTGTCCACGAAGGAGTCTGACCACTTGGCTACAGCCCATTTCCGGGCTCAGCCTTCCGCCCGAGCTGACCAGACCAGGCTAGGCAGATGGCACTCACCTATGACATTCCGGATGTCGTCTTCCTCTCCCGGGTTCAGGGTAGGGCTGGTGGGGGCCATGCCCTGCCCAGCAGTGGTGTCCTTCCCCAGCGAATCTGTCCCAACGGCAGTGGGAGGCACTGGGGCCGGGTATGTGGTCTCCAGAAATGTGTCCCCGGGAGCCACCGGCAGAAAGGCTGGGGCTGGGGCTGGTGGGGGCTGGGTGGCTGAGCGCGACACAGTGGTGGCTGGAGGCTCAGTGGAAGGTATGAAGGCAGCCTCCCCCGGTGGGTCTGGGGACGTAGACATCGTTGGCAGTGGGGTGGGAACTGGTTCGGCCAAGGTGGAGACAGTGGGGTCTGGGACGCTGGGGGCTGAGGATGAGGCCCGTGGCCAGGCTGAGGACAGGGCTGTGGCCTTGGTGCTCACGTCAGGGGTCACAGCAGTGCCGTGGCGGGTGGCCGTTGGCCTGCGGGGCTCACTGGTCAGCAGGTCATCATGTCTCAGCAGCTGGTCCTCAATCAGCAAATCCACTCCACTGTCACCACTGAAAAGCTCGTCTTCTGGGGAACAAACAGTATCACATGGGCTCGGGAGGAATGGCTGTTAGATGACCCAGGGCAGGCAGCACTGGGGGGTGAGTAAGAGGGTTTCTCCCTCAAAGCGATGCCATGGCTTAGGGACAGAGCCTGCTAGGACTGAGGAGAAGGGGAAGGGAGCACAGACTGAAGTTGTTCCCATGTGGGCTTTGCCTCAGGGACTTGGGCCACCAGGAGGCCAGTCCTGAGAAGTTAGTCACCACCCAGGCATCCACGGAGCAGGTATTCATGGTGCATGAATGATAGTGGAAACAGTTAGGGCCTCCTGGACCCACCTAGTGGGAGTCACACTAATAGCAGACTGACCGTGCACATGCTGGTGGAGAGAAGTCGGTGGGCGAGGAGGCCTGGGATGCTGGGAGGGAAGGGACAGTGGTCAGGATGACTTGGTGGGGAGGGAGGTAAGGGAGAGAGCCAAGCAGCTCCAGGGGAAGACTGTTCTGGGAGGAATGGCCGCCATGCAAAGGTCCTGGGGCTGGAACATGCCTATGAGGCCGAGAGCACTGTGGCAGCTGGTGATGGAGGGTTCAAGGTGGAGGTAACAAAGGGGGCACAGGAGCTGGTTCTGGGGTGAGAGGGCTCTTGGGCGCTAAGTGTGGACTTCAGTTTTTATCCTGAGTGAAACAAGTGACCCTGCAGGTTTGAGCAGAGAAGAAATGCAGAGGTACAGACACTCCAGAGAGGACACAAAGAGTCTAGCCACAACAGGAGGAGGTGGTAAACAGATAAATCTCATCTGCGCATCAAAGGCACCCTAGGAGCCGGACGCGCCCATGACAGGCAGGAAGACAACATCGGCAGGCAGTACGTGTGACTTGTCCTGGAACATGCGAAAAGCCTCCCACAAGTCAGTAATAAAAAAAAGGCAACAACCGCTGTTAAGTAGGCAGAGTGATGATGGCAGTGGCTGGGTGAGCAGAGCCGGCACAAGTCAGGGACCTGGACCCTTTGGGTGCTGCTAAGGGAACAGGTACAGGGTTTAGGGAAGAAGATAATGATGAGAAAAGTCAGCGTCTTTCTGGGAAAAGTCAGAGGATGGAGGGAAGGGAGGTACCGAGGGTCAGGCGCATCGAGCGGGTCACCCCCTCCACGCCTCAGGAGCTCAGGTGCCAGGTGGTCTTGTGAAGCCCAGAGATGTCAGGGGACCTGCCCAAGGCCCCCAGGAGGTGGGGAGGGAATTCAGCAAGAACACCAGGTCACTGTGACCGTGGCAACCTCGCTGGTGGCATATAGCCTTGCACAGATGGTACAGGCATGGGGGTCCCTCTTGCTTGGCCTCTGGTGGCCCTGCTGACCCCAACTCACGCTGCTCTTCGATGTCATTCTCGTCCTCGGGGTCCTTGGCTTTGTAGTAGGTGATGCCCCGGATGATGGTGGGCTTGGAGGCCGGCCGGCCCCGCAGGTGCACCTGCCTCTGGAGGGGCCGCTGTGGCCTCCCCAGCTCGGGCGGGGCCAAGGGCCGCGTCCGCAGGAGCTCAATGGAGTTGACGTGCTGCGACACGGTCTCCTCCCGCAGGAACCGCTCCTCGTACTGCGTGCCGGAGGGGACACAAGCAGGCAGGTCATGGTCAGTTGGGCAGGGTGGGGCCCCCGGCCATGCCAGTGACAGGGGCCCGCTGAGTGCCAGGCTGGTTCCCTGCACGTTACACGTGACACCAACCTAGCGTCTGCACTGCTCCTGTCGGGGAGGAGCTTGCTCTGTCATCCTCACAGACTGGGAAACTGAGGCACACTGACGTTACCGAGCAGGGCCTGTGAGCTAGTGTGCTCCAAGTTGGGGACCTCGGGGTGTCCTCTCCGCTGCCACAGCCATGAAGGCCCCTCTCACCGGGGTAGGTAATGTTCCCCGAGACCCTGTCACTCTAGACCCCAGTGAAATCCATCCAGAGAGCTGAGCCACTTGGAAACAGATCTCCCATCCCCAGATGCCGGGAGCCCTGGGGGGGCCCAGCAGGCCTTTGGGGTCACTGAGTGCTCACTGGGACCCACCCGCCGCCACAGCAACATCCTCACTCTGCACAGGGGGGACCAGCTCAGGCTCTCGTGTTGACCTTTAAAATCTGGCCTAGAGCAAACGTGGAGCCCGCACTCCCGGCCACACCCCGGGCCTGCGCCGGGCCTCCCATGACGAGAGTTAATCCAGATGGTGCAGCAGACGTGCGCCTGGCTCCTGGCACGCCGTTGAGACCAAGCCCTGGAGGCCAGGGTCCCCTGGCTGGGGCCTGAGAGGCACCCAGAGGGACCCGGCAGACAGGACCCGGCAGATGTGGGTCATGGCTCCCCGCCCCACAATAGCTCCCCACCCCGACCCCCTCCCGTCTCTGGCCGTGGAGGTGAACTTGATGAGAGGTCAAGGGATACATTGTAGCGAGCACGTATTTAAAGGTCAGATGTATCCCTTTCTGTTACTTTTCACCCCCCCCCACCCCACCCCATACATGGAGACAAGTCAACCTTATCACCCTTGATTTACAGATGAGAGAGGCTCAGAGTTGTGGTGTATTCTGGTCGAAGGTCAGTTGATTGGTGGCCACGAGGGACGCCCACTGGGCCCCATGGTGATCCGGCAAGCCCGGATGACCTGAGCTCTTTCTTCTCTGCACAAGGCCACGGAGCCCAAAGCTGTGACCACAGGACTAGCTCCTGTGCCCTCCAAAACCTCGTCTGATCTCCTGGTCCTCAGGGCCACTATCTGGCTGGTATCCAGCAGGCCTGGGGACCCCACGTTTCCCACGGGACAGGCAGATAAGAGGCCCCAGCCCTGGAGTCAGACGTTGTGGGCCATCTAATTGCTGGGCCTGGGTGTCCCTGTCCCCATGGCCAGAGCAGACTGTCATCTCGTGGCAAACCCCAGGAGCTCTAATTCCCAGCTCTCGGAGCCAGGCGGGGTTACAGCTCCTCCTTGGAGCTGAGGGAATGGAGCCGGCCCTCGCACAGGCGCAGCCAGAGAACGTGTCACTTCCCGGGTTCCTGGCGACAGGCTGCATGGAGCTGCAGTAGCCCCCCCCCCCCCGGGACTCTGACACCCTCTCTCTGCTAATCCAACACTGCTCTGTGACTTCAGCTCCTGGCGTCTGGACGCCCCCTCTCCCAGCCTGCACCCAGAGCTGTCGCCAACTCTCTGGGCAAGGACCTTCTTGGAGAGAAGCCTCCAGGATTGTCACCCACCATTCTGAGAAACTGTGACATCACCTACAAGAGCCCTGAAAGGACCAACCAGACCCAGACGCCCACTCTGTCGCATCAGCACAGGCTCATGGAAGAGACAGGGACAAGGGAGGGGAAGAGGCCAGCCTCAGCACCACCCCACCCCCGCTGCCCTGGCCCTATCCCCCCCCCCCCGCCCCTTGTGGTGGGTCATGCTGACTTCAGCAGCGTGAGGACGTGAGGACGGGGGACCACAGAGGGACAGGGCTTTGCTGAGCAAGGAGAAAAGTCTGGTGTGGGATTGGGTTTGTTGTTTGCCCTCAGGAATCTGAGCTGGTTCTGAGCAACCCACACAATGTGTCACTGAGGAGACGGGCGGCTCTCTTCTCAGCCGTCTGGACGCCGGACGCCTGCTCTGGGCAGCAGGCAGCGGAGGGTGCCGGCCAGGCCGTGATGGGTACCTCCAGGTTCCCCCTTCCAGCACAAATGCCCTTGGTCTGTGGTTTTGGGCTCAGACCTGCTCAGGGGTGTCCCACCAAGCCAACTAAGCGCATGCCCAGGGGCAAGCACATTGGGGACACCCTGAAATGGGAATGGACATAATTTTTAAAGGAATATATTTCCAAGAAGCCTCAGGGACAGGGAACTATGGGCCTTCCTCACATGTATTCTCCGGTTTGGTTCTGCGTCGCACTCCGAGCACAGTGCAGGCACCACCTTGCCCCCAGACTGCACCTGCCCCATTCCCCAAACCACACTGCCCAACACCCCTTGAGCTGTTCTGCCCAGGCCCACAGGACAGGCCTACTTTCTCACTGACCCCATGCACAATGACCAGGCAGCAGCGTCCTGTGGGCAATGAATGCTACCCGGCTCTTTCTACCCGACGGCAGCCCGGGCAGTGGCTCCGGCTCCTGGCTGTTCCCGTCCCAGGCCCCGTCTGACGGCCCCGGGTGGACAGGCACTGCTCACATGCTGGCCTTGCCTCCTGGTGGTGTCCCGTACTCTTTGCCCCCTTGGGTCAGCTCCCAAATTAATGCCTGTTTCTGAGGCATCCGTTTAGGGGACAGCTGACCACACGTTGAACCAGCAGCGCGTACGCTAACTCAGCAACAAGAGCCATAGCGCCCGGGCACCGAATGGGGAGGAACTGTTAGCAAGCAGGTCTCTGGGCATCGCTCAAATCACACCAGACTGTTCACGCATGGGTGGCACTGCGCACGGCATGCAGCGGGGTGGGCAGGGATGGAGGTGGGAGACCCTCCACCTCTTCCTGCCTGGACAGGATGACCATACGCTTTCCTGGGTTTCTCTCCTCACCAGCGATGTGAGGCTCCTTGCCTCCGCCCGGCCACTGTCTAGCTGCATGCTGCCTTCAGCACTGGTTCGTGACCCTTCCTGGCCCCCAGTGTTGGGTGAAATGGGCCCGCCCACCTGGCCCTGCTGCCCGCAGAGGTGCCACGGGGTGAGATGAGACCGTGCCAGTTAAGAGGTTGGATCTGATGGCTCGGTGCAGTGTATGTGCACCTGCTCGGGGCAGGGCTATACCTCAGGGTGGGCGAACGCGGCTGCTGTGTCCCTCTGCAGGGCCGTGCGGATGTCTGGGAGGCCGGCCGCACCATTCCGGGAGCAGTTCTCTTTGCCTCGCTGGGTCATCTCAGCGCGGATCCCAGCCACGTCCTCCTTGATTTGCTCATTTTCCTTGGTGAGGTTTTTGGAAACTTCCTTAGAAGAGAAAACATTTAAAAAGAGGATTCATTAATGCGCTCGGAGACCAGCAGGAAGCGCCACCACCATCTTTCGTTCAGAGCGCAGAGACCTGTGGCCAGGCTGAGACACTGGCCAGGCAGCAAGGGGGCCCCAGGGTGTGTCCAGCCCTGTGCTGAGGACCTGTCCCCGAGATCCTGGTCTTGGGTCTCAGGTCTCTGCAGAATTTCCGATAGCTTGGCTCAGACAGCCCCACTGTGGAAATACTGCCCAACATCACCCCACTTTCCTAATTGCAACCTTGTGTGTTTAAGATCGAGCGCAGCCTGACCTGTGGTGGTGCAGTGGATAAAGCATCGACCTGGAATGCTGAGGTCGCCGGTTCGAAACCCTGGGCTTGCCTGGTCAAGGCACATATGGGAGTTGATGCTTCCAGCTCCTCCCCCCTTCTCTTTCTCTCTCTTTCTCTCTCTCTCCCTCTCTCTCTCCTCTCTAAAATGAATAAATAAAAATTAAAAAAAAAAAAAAAAAAGAAAAGATCGAGCGCAGCAGAAAGGCGATAAATGCGCCTGGGGTGCCCCTCCTGGGGACAGCGAGATGACAGGTCTCACCGGAGAGAGGGTCAACTTTGCAGGAGAAAGACAGCCCACCACACCAGGCTCTGTGGGTGGCACGTGTGTGGCTGGAGAGCCCAGGAAGGAATGCGTCTCCAGGGCAGCTGGGGCAGCGTCCTGCGGAAGCTGAGTGCCATGGGCCGTCGGCGGGCTCAGAGCTGCTCTTTCTCCTCTAGGATTAGAGATGTATCCTGCACTGGTGTCCGACATTGTCCCACTGGGGCCCCACTGAGGTTTCCATGAGCACCTGGACTGTGAAGTTGCCATGTTCTCCTCCAGGCTGTGTTTGGGGGGTGGGGGGAGGAAGCAAGTAGGTGAAGCGGAGAGTGCCTCGGTGCCCTGTCTTTCTCTGACACACAGACACAGGCAGCCTGGCAAGAATGCTGCTGTGTCCTAGATGGACGCCCCAAGTCCAGGCCAACGGTGACACCAGACACCGTGGCCCAGGTGCTCCTGTAGGCCTGCCCAGAGGAGCCCTGAAGTGCTTGTTAAAACTGGCAGTGCCATTCGGTTGCAGAGGAAGGACCTGGTGTGCTCCACGGGGCACAGGTCAAGCCGGGAGCTGTGAATTACACAGAACTAACTGGGGGAACAGAAGCGCATGAGAGAAAGGCCCAGTGGGAGGGGACTCACTGGGCGTGCAGTCCTTCCTGGTGGGTGTGACATGCAGAGTGGTCAGGTGTGGTCATTAGAAGCATGGATTCTGGAAGCAGGACCAGGCTGTGCCCCCACCCTGTGTGAGAGGGGGAAATACCAGCTCTCCCTGTGAGTCGTTACGAGGAGTACGGGGCTCCCACGAGCGGACAGTTACAGCTGGCGTGGGCCCTGCATGCAAGCCTGACCTTTCATTTCACAGAGGAGGGAACCAAGGCCCAGAGTTAAGGATAGAATTTGCCCAAGATCCTTTAAAACAGGTGATGGAGCTGAACCCAGCCCCTGACCTCCCAACAACACTGAGGACATCTGAGGGGGCAGAGAAGGTTTGCACACCCACAGGTGCTGGGCTTTCACAAGTCCTTGCTCCGCGAATGTGGTCCCATCACAGGGAGCCAGTTAGGCCCAGCCGCCCGTGGTCACAGCCCGCCTCCCCACAAACCCAGGTGATGTGTACACAAGTGGGGTCTGTGGACTGCTGAGCTGTGGGTGGCAGGCGGGCGGAGCTGCTAGGACAGGACAGACGGTGAGAGGTGTTTCATAGGGTCCGGGGCTTGCTGGGGTCCTGGTTGGACTCCCCGTGGCTCTGCACCTGTGTGAGCACCTGGGAGGGCACCCTGGCGTCTCTGTGACACACACGTCCTTAGACGGGTACGCAGCCTCGTGGGGTCGGGTTCCACCTCTTACTTCACCACTAATGCATCTAGTTAAGGGGCCAGTTGTAAGCCAGATTGACGAGTACCCTGCTCTGGTGACGACCCCCTCCAGAAGGGGAAGTCAGGAGGAAACAGGAGGTGACAACAAGGCATCCCTCGTGTGACGAGGACCATGAAGGAGTAAGTCAGAGCGACACGGCAGGGCAGTGACACACATCCGGGGTGGGGGGGAGCTGAGGTGTGTCCTCTTTTGCTGTCCAGAACGGCCCCAGGACTCCACTCTGGGGGCCCAGTTGGTTGGCCCTAAGTAGCCTTGTTACCCAAATAAGGTCCACTGACTCCTGAGCAGCCCGAGGCCAGGGACACCCATGTGCTCGCCACCGAGCCCCGTGACTTGGGGTTGCTGGGCCCCGGAGGCCCCTTGTCACTGATTCATAGTCTTCAGTACCCCCCCCCAGGCCAGTGAGGAGTCCGCTTCTGGGTGTGCACCCAGCAGGCAGGAGGCAGCCCGGCCCCCAGAGCGCAGAGGGGCAAGGGCACAACCTGAACTATCACCAGGCTGGTGGAGGCATCCCCCCATCGACAGCCCCCCACCCACCTCACCCTGGTTCCCTCCCTGCCTCAGTCCTCTCACGCTGAGGGCCTGTGTGGGGCACTTCTCAGGGCACAGGGGATGCCCCCCACACTGGGCGCTCTCTATCCTGCCCTGGCAGAAGGGAGAACCCTGTGAGCTCAGCCTCAGCCCCTCCTGGGACAGCGGCAGCCGTGACATGAACAGTGCGTGCAGCTGGGCTCGTGGGCCACGCGGGCGGCGGGGCAGGAAGGGAGTCCTGTCAGCAGGGCGAGCGTACCCCGTGGTCCCTGCCAAGGATCCCTGGGCAGAGCAGCAGCGGGGAGAAGAAGAGGAGAGGCAGATGGGCTGGCACAGAGGCCGTAGTAACCTGAGACCTGGGGGGTCTGCCCTAAGTCAGCCCCAGTGCGGGCTGAAGTGGGCACAGGACAGGTACCGTGGGTGGGAGGGGCAGCCTTGGGAACAGCTGGCTGCTGGGAGCAAGCTGTGTCACCACATGCACAGACAGACACTGGCGAGGAGAGAGTGTGAGAACTAGGCAGGGTTGCCGAGCAAGGGGGAGCTGGGCGTAGGTGGACTTGGGGTGCAACGGGCACAGGGCAGCAGCCGGTCAGAGCCCAGCTTGAATGAGCCAGCATGACCAGGTATCCAATGGGGAATGGGCGTGGGGGCTGATGGAGGCGGGGGGGTCTGCCCCTGGGTAAGGACTGTATCTGCACCTTGTCCAGCTGGTGGACAGCTGTGTGCACGCTTGGCTGAGAATAGCCGAAGCTCTAGGACCTGGGGAAGGTGAGCAGGTGCTGTGCTCGGGCAGCTCTCGGCCCCTGGTTTGTCCAGCAGGACACTGGGGAGGCACTGCTCTGGAGACGTAGGCGCCGCCTGGCCGTGTAACCACACAGGGCTCCACTGGACGGACCAGGAATGATGATGCCTGCCTCCCTCCCCAGGCCGGGGACGGACAGTGGTGAGGGCTGCATGGGCAGCCTGGCACCCGTGGTCGAGGTGGAGCAGGAGGGCCGGGTCTCAGCAGATATGTGGGGGAAAGGGCAGGGACGCCCAGACATGTGGAGGAGACCGCGCTAGATACCAGCTGGGCCAAGCGAGAGCCCCAGCCACGCAGCAGGCATGGGCCCCCTCGTCCCGGAGCCGCCTGACCCACGGGTAGGTGCTGGGTGGCACAGGGCCTAGATGGAGAGCCAGCCCCACGGGCACATGGAACAACCTCCCATGGGACCGACACGAGCAGGTGTGGGGGTCACTGAGCTCAGTGTCAGGGTTGGTTCCGGCAGCTCAGCCTGCTCTTCCATCCAGGACAATGAGGACCAGGTGGCTGGGGACGGCTGCCCAATAGACAGCTGTCTCCAGCCCCTGAACAGCTGGTGCTCAGACTGTCAGGACAGGCAGGATGGCCCGCTCCCTCTGACCACGGGTGACGAAACTGAGCAGCCGGCCTGCAGGCGGGGCCCCAGCTGCCATGCTCACTGGCTCCCCAAGCAGACAGCTGCGAGCAGCTAGCCCATGGCAGGTGCTGACTGAGACCTCGGCAACAGGGTGACTCAGACCCGGGTGCCCTGGAGAAACCCCAGGCCTCTGTGACGAATGTCACAGGAGGGGGACTCACCACCCCTTGACCACAGTTGCACTGGCTACATGGGCCTTCCATAGGAAAGGAAAAGGTATTTACATTACATTTCACTGACTCTCTTGGCCACTGACAATGTAGCAAAATTCTGGATGAGTGTGCCATATGCATTTTTTCTTTCCAAAGAACAGAATGGGTTTAAGACTACTCAGGCTGTGTGCTTTTGGAAAAAGCGCCATGAGACGTTTGATTCACGTTTGAGTTCAATAGAGAGAGAGAGAGAGAGAGAGAGAGAGAGATGCGGAGACTCAGGCCCAGCTTTACCTCCTCCAGTTTGTCCACTCGCCCCACCAGCTTGGTGGTGACCGAATGCAACTTCAGGAGGTCCAGGCCATAGAAAGCTCCTTCCAGCATGTCTATGATGGTGGCGAGCTGCGGGACAAGGACACAGTTAGTTTGGGGCAGACAGACCCCAGGCGAGATCCACAGAGAAGCCCCAGCAGGGGATGGAGAGGCGGCCACGTGGGCAAATGCGACAGGTGTGTCTGCCTGCTGGGTCTGGGGTGAGCAAATGGAAGAACCCCATGGGAACAGGTAAAACTGCTCATTCCTCTTGGTAGATCTGTCCTTCGCAGGCACGTCTATCTTTCCCACTAGACTGTGAGCTCTTTACGAGCAGTGCCTGAGTGGCCTGGTCTCTGTTGGCCTGGCACCTGGCCTACAGAGGCCATTCATGCACACTCAGCAAGGTGGCTCTGAACTTCAGTGCCTTGTGAGTGGGCCCCTAAGGCACTCACCTCCATTGTCTACTGGGGGTCCTGGAAAACACCCCATTTCCCCGCAGCCCTGAGAGCTAAACCAACCCTGGCATGAAAGCGGTTAGTGAACCCCATCTCTGAGGTGGCAAGCTGTCACAGGCTCCTGGTCCTCCCAGTTCCACCAATACCACCCTTCCTGCCAGTACGGAGCCCCTGGGGGAAGGTGGCCAAGGCTCTGGGGGCATCCAGGACTACGGGACAGGCACAGGGGCAGAAGACACATGCTTCCAGACTGCTGGACACATGTCTGCCTCTCTGCTCCCCACCTCGCCCTAGCCTTGCGATTGGAGGAACTGCCCACCTACGACATACCTGTGTGTGGAACATCCTGCCTCCCCACCAGGCGGAGGGAGCCGCACCCAGGGTAAGGCCGTGGAAGGGTGTCTGGTTCACATGCACTGTGTGGAGGCCCTGATTCCCAGTAGAAAGTGCTGCCTGCCTGTGCCAGGAACCCCCCCCCCCCAGTGCCATCCTGTAACTGGTGACCATGCCTGTGGTTCGGAGAGCAGTTTCAGGGCAGAACTGCAGCTCCGAGGGGTGGGGCTGAATCCCCAGTCGCTCACTGTCCAGTTACACGCCACTCTGCTTCCAGGGGCAGCGGTGACTGCCCGCGACCAAGAGAGCGCCAGGCACCAGCCAGCTGAGCGGCACTTTCCCGGGTTACTCATTTCCGCGGCGCCCGTTCGCCTTGTGCCAGTCCTGCTCAGTGGCTGTCACCTCGTCAACTCTCGGAACAGTCCCACCAGGAATACCTTGTTGTTCCCACTTTTCATTCGGGGGGGACTCAGGCCAGATGGGTAAATAATTGGACTCGGATGATGCAGCCCGTGGAGGCGGAGCAGTGACTGAACCCATCTGTCTGACGCCCGAGCCAAGCTCCTCCGCTGCCCACGCTGCAGGGATGGGGGATAGCAGGGACCTGGCAGGGACCCGGCCAGCCCATGGGGCTGCCCCAGGTAGGCCTGAGCCCCCCATACTGTGCACCAGGATCACAGGGTCACAGCTAATGTCCGGACCCCAGGACCCTCTCCCTGGCATCACCCAGCCCTTGCACTGAGGACTTTGTGGCTGTCCCTTGCCTCACTGGGGTGCAGGCTGGTGACAGTCAGCAAGGCGCCACTCCTGGGGAAGAACGCCAAGTTCTTCTGACCACTGGGCCTGGCAGCTGCCCCCAGGCCTGGCTCCCCAAGAAAGGCGGGCACACGGGGCTCTGGGCATCTCCCTCAGACACCAGGGCTGAAAGTGACTGGTCTGCGTAAAGGCCTGTGACCCAGCCCCCTCCCAGTCTCATCAGACTCCCGGTGCCCCCTCGCCTGTGGCATTACCCCCAAGGGGTCCCACCTTCAAGTCCTGGCTGTCTGCCTCTCGCAGCTTCCGCAGCCGGAAGTCGCCCTCGCAGGGGTTGAGGGCGGAGGGTGGAGCGATGCAGGCACACTTGCAGGAGGGGCCGGAGGTGATGGTCTCCACAGTGTAAAAGTCCTCCTTCCTGGAGGCCCCTGCGTTGACCCTCTGGCAGGCTTCCTGGCCTAGGGGTCTCACGACACACTTGCACTGGCAGTTGGAGCCCTCGGACACAGCCTTGACCTTGTCATAGTCTCCTAGCAGCTAGACAGACAGGGAGGACGGGGAGGGCATGTGAACATAGGCCCAAGGAAGGCTCTCCACTCACTTGGCCAGAGAGACCTCAGACAACTTGGACCGTGACGCGAGGTGTCATCGCAGTACCATCTGCTGATTGTGATGTCCCCCTGAAGCCACCACGTGCAGCTTCCTCCTTGTTCTGGGGACCTGGACGCTTCTTGGGGGTCTCAGCCTTTTGCCATTTTAAGGATAAAAGCAAACGGGCCCCATCATCCTTCCAATGGTTCTCGCCCATGTGAGCACCCAGGTTTAGACTAGAGAAGGAGTGGAGACAGACTGACGAAACCCCGGCTTCCCCCACTCAGCCTTCCATGACCGAGCGCCTCCTCGGACTGTGCTGGGTGCCCCCGAGGAGAGGAGATGGGCAGATGGAGGGCCTGCTCTCAAGGACCACTGTGCAGAGATCGGTCACCGCCAGCAGAGGGGCTCACCCCTGCGTGCCCAGCACAGCGAGAGCTCAACCAGGGCCACCTTGCACCAGCCAGCACCAGGAAAACTTCTCAGAGGAGGTGGTGTTTGATCTGGGCTTCAGAGATGGGTTAGATTTGGAGAAGATTCTGGGTAAAGAAGTCACTGAGATCACTGAGCTTAAGGACTTATTTGGCACCTAGCGCAGCTTCTGAACCCAAACTCCTGGCCAAATCCAGGAATGCAGACTGGCAGCCCCGTCTGCTTCTACGGTAAGAACCGTTGACTCAGGGTGCCACCCCCCGCCAGCCTCCCCAGGCAGGAACACATGCCACAGCTGGCTCCTGGGTGCTTGCTGGGGAACAGGCTCCTCTCAGCTCCTATCCAGCAGGCCCCGTGCCCTCAAAGCCAGGCTCCCTTTCTAGGCTTGGACACGGCTCCTCCCGTCCATCCGGCTTCTGACCCGGCAAGCAGGCAGAGCTTGCTGCAGTGGTCACGCTCCTGGGATGCTGGCCCAGCGGGGGGACAGGCTTGTCATGTTTTCCTTGCAAAGGTTGGGTTTCTCCTAACGCTAATATTTGTTTTAGGGCTGCTGTCAAACACAACGGCTCAGGGTGACTGACAGGCTGGGCTGACCCTCACCTGGATGGGACCCCCTCGCTTGCTGGGGAGAGCTTTGCCAGTGGTTCCACAGGCCCGCAATGTGAGGCACTTGTCTTTCCAGTTTAGGGGTCAGTGTGTGGTTGTGGATGGAACGGGGCACATATTAGCATAATTATTAAGAGAAGGCCTGGGAGGCTGGGGTTTGATAGGAGCCCAAGGGCCAAGTGCTTGTGGAGGTGCAGGTGGCTCAGTCACCCCCTCCTTCGATCACGATGACACCCACTGCACGTCTGGCTCCGGCCCTGGGGAGCAGGAAATCAACAGCCTAGGGAGAGCTGTGCCTGACAGTCAAAGGGTCAAGGCGAAGGCTGTCGGAAACCTGCTCTGCCCACCCCCAGCTCAGACCCTTCCGAGCCTGACTGTCCTGGGCTGTGGACTGGGACGAGGATGTGTAAGGATTGAGTCATAACACAGAGGAAGCCCTCTGTAAAGGGACACACAACCAAGCCCCTTGCTATCAGCTGTCACTCGTCCCCGACCCCCTAGGTGGGTCTGTGTTTCCACGCTGCCTCCCTCCCTCATTGGGGTCATCAGCCCCTCTGGGTGGGGGGACCTCACAACGTCACCGTTCTGCTCACATTCACCCCATCTCCTCCTGGGTGTCCATGCCTGCTGTGAGTCTTCTCCCCATGGGTCTCACCGTCGGCCTCTGCCCAGCGCCCGCCTGCATTCACATTCCTGCCCCAGCCAACGGCCACGCAGACCAGAGGCGGCCCTGCTCCCCAGCCCCGAAACAAGAGGCTGTGATCATTTCCCTTCCTTCTCTGCTTTCTCCTGATTCCATAACCTTGAAAGACTCACGTCCCTTCCCCTAAGAACATACTCTGATCAATAAATAATCAAAGGCCTCTCAGCCAGGACCACCTCCTGGCTCTTGGCCCACCCCGGGCAGGCAGGTGGCAGGGGCTGCTGCCTACCTGAGACAAGACGTTCTCCTGGTTGTCTGCCTCGTTCTGCAGGGTCTCGGCCTCCGTGGGTGTCACCGTCTGGGCGTTCGGGGGCTCACGGGATCCTGTGGGGGTGACGCCGGACACGCAGCCCAGAGCCACACCCAGAGCCAGGCAGAGGACCAGCAGCAGAGGACTGGCCATGAAGGCACGACAAGAAGGGGCTCGGCCCCGGGGAACCTCCTCTGGGGTCAGGCAGGGGTCCAGCAGCGGCTAAGGTTGGCGGGCGTCTCTGCCAGTCCGAGGCGGGTGCTCAGAGCGCCTCCCCCAGCTGGGTGCAGCCGAGCGCAGCGGGCACCCAGCGGACCCTGATCATGTCCCTCAGGCGCTAGCAGCTCTGGCTGGGGCCGGCGCGGGCGGCGCAGGGCAGGGGGAGGGCCGCGCGGCTTCAGGTGCGAGGAGGGTCCGGGCGGGGCGGGCAGGCGCGCCGGGCGGCAGCGGGGTGCCGGGGGTCGCCAGGCGGGTGGCTGGGAGCCTGGGCGCACGGACCGGCGCCGACGGCTGGGCGCGGGCGCAGCGAAGTGTTCGCAGGGGGAGGGCGGAGCCTCTATTGTGCGGCCTCCGAGGTGCAGCCAGTGACAGCGCGGGGGAGGAGGGGGCACGGGAGAAGGAGGGACGGGAGGAGGAGGTAGCACGGGAGAAGGAGGGACGGAGAAGGAGGGGAGGGAGGAGAGAAGGGAAGAAGAAGACCGAAAGCCCAGGGCGCCCCTGACCTTCTTCCCTCATGGAGCTCAGGGCCCTCTGCCGCTGGGGCGTCGGAAGGGCACCCTTTCCTTAGTAGGACCATAAATGAGGAGGAGATAGAAATGACCGCGAGCTGGTCACACACAGCGGCAGAGAGGGCTGCAGAGGCAGAGGAGCTGCTGGCTGCGGACCTGGGACAGAAGGGCCTCTGCTCCCCACCGCTCCTCGGGCTTCCCCGGCTGGCAGCTTTGAACTTGGCGCTGCCTTGTGGTTTGCTGGCCACTACGGCTCTGGGACCTGGTGACACCTCCACCCAGAGGACCGCCATTGAACTCCCTGGGGTGGCCGTATGGACATCAAATACAAAAACAGGGCTTTGTCGGTAAACCTCAGACCCTCTGAGTGTCCCCGTGAGGGAAGCGACTGCCTGAGAACGAAATGACCCTCCAAGGGAACGGCTTTTAATGTGACAAGTCTCATGGTCTCCGTCATTAGGCAACCTTCAAGGAGGTGTCCACGTTCAACACTGTGTAATTCTGTTACTGTGTCCCTTCATTGGTGACAACTGTCATCCTGGGAATACTGAACAGAGCCAGACACCATAAAAAATGTGAGAGGTATTAATGTGGGTTCTTGAGAAATTTGAACAGCTGCCTCTTATGCTAAATAAAAAGGGTTGCGATCATAAACTAAGGAGACTTCAGCTCAAGTAAATGGTCATAGTTGACAGAAGTATACTGATAGCCCTTATTAATGTATTTTAGTAGCTTTTAAAAATCCCAGCTTATGTACAAAAATCCATGACCCGGCTGTCTGGGCTTGTGGAAGTACCATCCACACACACCCATGTGAGTTACCAAATCTTTTCTGACACTAGATGGGAATAAACATCTATGCAATAGAGTTTTCAATTCATTTAAATGGAGAATACCAGCTAAGTACAAGGCAACATGCTCTGTTCCTAGTTATGTAATGGGAAGACAAGATAGTCCACGTCTTCCAGAAGGGTGGATTGAGTGTGGGGGGTGAGAACATGTGTTCAAATCATAAGGCAGAGTCAGGGATTTTCCCAAGGGGCTTAAAGGAAGCATGAGCCACTTCCAGTTGAAAGGTCACGATTTCATGGAGAGTGACAGTTGTGGACCTTGAGAGGAAACACATCTATCTTCCAAGAAAGACTTCCTGTGGTTAACCAGGCTCAGTCAGATGCATCAACAGAGTCTAGCAGCTATTGCTAATCAGCTGCATTTCAGGAAAAAAGCCAAAGAGAGATCTGCCAGCCACCTGCACTGTGTCCCTGCCATCTGAGCCAGCCCTTATAGAGCAGTTCCTGAGTCCCATTTCAACCACTAGGAATGAGGCTTTTCCTATCTAATTGGAGCTGCAGAGCCACAGCCCCATCAGCATCTTCACCAACTAATCAGAGTAGCTCCATTTTGACCAATTAGGACATTGCCTTTTGGACCTATCAAACTGTGAGGATTTTGAGTCCTCATTTGCATGAGGATGGACCAATCAGGGGTCAGGGGCAGGGCCTTCTCTCTATATAAGTGAGCTCTTCTTGGGCCCCCAGAGCGGTTTCCCTTCCTGGTGAGTAGTACTTTCTTTTGGCTGGAGCTGAAACTCCAAAGATGGGTGGAGTGAAGCAGATTGCACTGCAGAGCAGGGCTGTCTGGCCCAAGAGGGAGCCTCGCCCACTGCCGCCTCGAAACCTTACATAACGTTTCCTTCTTCACAGCTCACCAAGCTGAGGACTCCTGTGGGTGTTGAATTGGCACTGGGCGCCACTAGTTGACAATGTCACTTAAGCTTAGCCTCGGTGGAACCCAGGCTTTGGGACCAGACAGACGGGTTATGGGACCTGGCTTTACGGTACTTATTGTTGACCTTGAGCAAGTCACCTAACTTCTGGGAGCCTTGGTCTCTTCATTCCCACATAGGGACCACACAGATATCTTCTTCTGCTTGTTGTGTGCTGACCATGTGTTCTTTCTTTACCCTCATAGTCACGAACCCCAACCCCCAATTTCAAGGCTAAAAATAATGGGATACAAAGATCACAGAAGGCTTAAAGGGTAAGTTGGATTTTGTGCCAAGACACTGATACATTGTTGGAGGTTCTTTGGGAACAGGAGAGATGGGGGCCTCAGAACTGCAGGCCTGAGCTCTAATCTTAATTTTGCCATTCATCCAGTGGGTGGTCTTGGACAAGTTTTCTCCTCCAAGCCTTCATTTTCTAATATTTCAAGGTTGTTAGGGAGATTGAGGATGTATAAAAATTCCTACTCTGTTGCCAAATATTTGAGTGTTGAACGAATGATAAGATAGTAATCATTTATTAAATGGGGATGTGATCATTCCTGTTTCTGACTTGCTTCGTGAGCTCAGTAGGAACTCTCTGTGCCTCCATTTCCTCACCTGAAAAAGGAAATGGCCTGATCAGGCGGTGGCGCAGTGGATAGAGCGTCGGACTGGGATGTGGAGGACCCAGGTTCGAGACTCCAAGGTCGCCAGCTGGAGCGTGGGCTCATCTGGTTAGAGCAGAGCTCAGCAGCTTGAGCCCAAGGTTGCTGGTTCGAGCAAGGGGTCACTTGGTCTACTGTGGCCCCCCCGGTCAAGGCACATATGAGAGATCAATCAATGAGCAACTAAGGAGATGCAATGAAGAATTGATGTTTCTCATCTTTCTCCCTTCCTGTCTGTTTGTCCCTATCTGTTCCTCTCTCTGTCTCTGTCTCTGCCACACACACCCAAAAAAAAAAAAAAAAAAGGAAATGGTCAATTTTTGATTCAGTTCCTTGTGATGTATGTATGTAAGCAAGTGTTCCCCTTTCGGGATTTGCTTTGATCCAGGGATTAGTCTGTTACAAGGTAGCGTTCTAAAGCTCGATCCATTTCTCAGAGATGCCCTGCTTCTGTGGGCAGAGCAGCCGGGCACACACAGCCAGGAGTTGTGGCGTGACTGGGGAAGGGACTGCTCTGGGGGAACCAACAGCACAGCACAGTCCGGAGCAACCCCTGGCCTGACACCGAGTCCAGACGGGAGGAAACCCAGCCCTGTGCTCCGACAGCCAAGCTCCCGTGCAGGGAGAGAAACACCTAAAATAGCAGCGTGGTTGAGGCGGGGAGGCTCGCCCCACTTTCAGCTCCTGCCGACATTCTTTCCCCTTCCTCTAAGCAACTGCTTTCTTCCTTTTGGAAACCCAAGTCAAGCTTGTTCCAGTTAACCTTGGGAGCCCTGCCCCCGGCTGCCACATTCCTCGCCTCCCTAGTATCACCTGCTCCTCTCTGAGTCTTCCTTCATTCCTCCCTCCCTCTTGTTAAGAGAAAGCCATTCAGAGCTGTTACCTGTACGTGACAGGTGGGGTTCCTGAGCACCTGGTACTGCTCACGGCTCCCACTTCTTCTCGGGAGGATTGCAGGGTCTGAGCTTCACTTCTTTTAGACTTAGAATCATATGACCTATAATGCATGGCCCCTGCACAATTCCAGGGGGTCCACACTTTGTAAATGGTGTCCCCCGTGGCCAAAGGACAGTCTGAGTGCCTGATAGGGTCAGGTGCTAGCATCTGAGGTCGTCCTCACAGCCATCCCACAGTGACAGTGGTTGTCACCTTCAGGCTGCAGGTGAGGACATTGAAGCAGAGAGGTTGACCGACATGTCTAAGGACAAAAATACACAGCTTGTAAGTGGCAAGCTAGCTTTGATCCCAGGTCTGTCTAACTCCAAGCTCAGGCTGTTAGTCATACCCTATCCCCCTCCAACATTTACCTTTGAAAACCCAACCTCAGCCCCTCACCCGTATGCCCTCTGTCCTTCTAGGATCCCATACGTAAGGTTCTCCAACCACATACATGCAAAGTACCAAAAATAACCGCCTGCAGAAGCCAGGGCCATGAGATGTCTCATCAAGGAGACCGGGCCTCTAGTCCCAACACTGCCACTCTGGCTGTGTGTGACCTTGGGGGCCAGAAGCCTCTCTTGGGGAGTCATGGGCTCAGCTTTGTCTGTTTGCCAAGAGAACTGGTTGGACTGAGTGATTTCCAGGGTGCTCCTTTGAGCCCAACATTCTGAAGTCTTCAGTCCACACAGCTTGATGTACTGACCCTTCTGCAGTGTTCTGAGACACAGCTGGCTTAGATGTAGCTGCCCACAGAAAGCAGTTGTTGTGCATGTTTCTGGATGGCCACTGCCACTCGAAAGTGTCGAGTATTTGCGATGTGAGAAGGGTAACAGTCTGCTTCTCATGACACGCTCCCCAGGCTGTGCACCTGGGCCTCTCCAGTAATAACACATGTTGTGCAGTCATGGTGTGCAGTCTACACCTCGGAGGCGGTAGGAGGTGAGGGAAGGCTGCCTTCCGGCCACCATAGGAGCTTGGCCAGACTGGTCAGAGGCGGTGACCACTCCCCCTGGGCATGTGTCCTGGCAGCTGCTGGTTCCCTCTGGGATGCAGACGGACGACTAGGCAGTGGTAGCCATGTTCCTAAGGTCTGAATGACAGGTGGTGAGAAGACAAACTCAGGAAGTGTAAGTCACCAGACCAAGATCTCAGAGCCCAGATGGGAGCTTGGGCTCCTCTGCTCAGAGCTGGAGCTGCGTGATGCCACCACGCTCGGGTCATGCAGCCTCCCCGCTGTGGAGGGAGGCATGTGTCTCCCCTACCACATGCAAGCCCTGGGGTGCCTGAGAGGATTTTAGGCGGTGGCCAGATATTTGTCAATTTTAATGACTGATTTTATTTAAAGTGTGTTAGGAGAACATGATGTACATAAAGCTCACCGTTTCATAGATGGTGCTGAGGAAATGTCTAAACAAGAAATGAATTGGGCCTGACCTGTGGTGGTGCAGTGGATAAAGTGTCGACCTGGAAACACTGAGGTCACCAGTTCAAAACCCTGGGCTTGCCTGGTCAAGGCACATATGGGAGTTGATGCTTCCTGCTCCTCCTTTCTGTCTGTCTGTCTCTCTCTCTAAAATGAATAAATAAAAAATTTGAAAAAAAATGAATTGAGTGAAGGGTTATTTAAGAAAAGGGTTAAGTCGGTCCAGGTGATCTGGCAAAAATTGTGGCAGTGGGGACCTTCGAAAGTGGCCAAGGTTTGCGGACCATCAGTCAAAGAGTCTGTTCCAGTGTCCTCTGGTTCCATGACGACAGAACAGGACCCACACCATCCTGAGCCTCCAGTACGGGTCTCTAGCTCTTGGGCATTTGGAGCCCTTTGAATGGGGAAAGACACCCTCCCCGCATCGGGTGTACAGAAGAGTTACTGACCAAGGCTTGATCACTGCTGCTGACATCTACCTGCCCCGCCCGTGGCTCCTTGGGACAAGGCTTTGTTGACAGGTATCTGTCCAAGCATCCTGGTGTGAGAGGCTCATGGCACAGGTTGCAAAGTGGTTGGCTGCAAATGTATACAGGTCAGCCGGCACTGCAATTGTTTCTAATTTCTGAGTTTGAATGTCTTTAGAGAGGGCTCTCCCTCTTGTGTGCACACACTTTGTCTTTCTGGTTTAAGGTCTCCCCTTCCCCAAGAGCATAACCCCAAAAGGCCCAAACCACCGGTCTTTGGTGGTGGGAGTTCCAAGTGCAGAGCCCCCTGTGGTGTTTGATTGAGCTGATGTCTTAACACACTCGAGTCTCTGTTGCATGCAGATTTCTATGCCAACCGCACAGGGGTGAGGGGATCGGAACAGGAGCCTGGTAAGGTGGTGGCCATGGCTCAGCCTTTTGCGAGCCTTTGGTGGATCAGTGGCTGCTTTGCAATGTTCAAACAAGGAGGATAGTGACACCTGGTGTCGGGTGTCATCCCTCAACCCAGCAATGCCCAGTCTGAGGTCCTCTCCATCCCGGCCCAGCATCTCCTCTCTGAACTCCCATCTGGGTTCAGGCAGCAGGGTACCAGGCATCCCCAGTCACTCTCTCTTCTCCCCCTGCCCCGTTCACTGACTGCCAAGGCCTCTCAGCCTGACTTGCGTTGTCTTTATGCATCTTGCTTCCTGTTGGCTCCCAGATTCATCTCTCCTGTGCTCTTGCCCCCACACCTCTGCCTGATTAATATTCTTCCAGTGCATTCCCACCTGGTCCCCTCTGCCCGAGGTCTGCAGCTGCCCTCCCCTCCCCATCTCCCAAGGTCTCAACCTGCTCCCTACATGGCCCCAGGCCACCCTCCTGCCATTCCCATGAGTCCTGTGTCCTCCATTTCGGCCTCAGGCTTTCTGCAGCTTCCGTGTGTGGGCCACTGTTTCAAGAGAAGCAGAGAGGCCCTGGCCGGTTGGCTCAGTGGTAGAGCGTCGGCCTGGCGTGCAGAAGTCCCGGGTTCAATTCGCGGCCAGGGCACACAGGAGAAGCGCCCATCTGCTTCTCTAACCCTTCCCCTCTCCTTCCTCTCTGTCTCTCTCTTCTCTCTCCATTGGAGCAAAAGATGGCCCGGGAGCTGGGGATGGCTCCTTGGCTTCTGCCCCAGGCGCTAGAGTGGCTCTGTTCGCAACAGAGCGATGCCCCGGAGGGGCAGAGCATTGCCCCCTGGTGGGCAGAGCATCGCCCCCTGGTGGGCATGCCGGGTGGATCCCGGTTGGGCACATGCGGGAGTCTGACTGTCTCTCCCCGTTTCCAGCTTCAGAAAAATAAAAAAAAAAAAAAAAAAAGAGAGAGAGAGAGAGAGAGAAGCAGAGAGAGAAAGAGAGAAAGAGAGAACTAGGAAGCGATGACCCAGAGGGACCTCCATTTTGATGGACAGAAGTGACTTGAATGTGATGCAAGAGACAGAGTAAGAGGCTGTTGAGTGGGAGGTTAACAATACGCACTGGGCAGTGTCTCAGGGCTGGAAACCTGGCTGTTTCATCAGGAATAACTCCGTCCTTTATCAGCCTCACTGACAGGTACTGTCGCTGTCCTCATGTTACAGGTAGGAACACTGTGCTCAGATCACAGCCGGGAGGCGGAGGAGCCGAGACTTGAACGTGTTACCGCAGCATTAGGGCACGAGAAGCAGGCAGAGTCCTTAGGATGAGCAGAGAGGGGGAGGGGCCCTGAGACCCACAGACATCCCTCCGTCTGTGGCAGTGCCCCCGCTGCAACAGAGGATGACACAGACTCTGTACCTCCACCATCAAGCCCCCGTTCAGTCGGCTTGCTCCCCTTCTCCGTCTGTGCCCTGGGTTCCAGCTCCAACGTGGAGGTGGGTGACTCCGATGTCAGCAACTGAGGGTGGCGAGAGTGTCCCAGGTTACATGTATAGCACTTCCCACCTCCCCAGGAACAGGTCGTTTTCTAGATTTTGCAGAATAAAGTATTCATAAGTCAAACAATCGTTCTATTTTTTTGTCTCTCATAGCAGAACTTTGATGCCTCATTAGCCCAACGTGCTGTGTGGGTGGCGATGACTAGCCTCACAGCTTGTGCTCCTTTTTGCATTACTGCGGACAGGCGGCATCCACCAGGGACCCTGGAGGGCCACGTGCCCTGTCCTTCCCGGAAGACCCTGGGCAGAGGTGACAGTATCTCGTGGCTGTGGTCTCTCTCTGTCCCCTGGCTGCACTGGAGGGGCCTGGGGTCCCCTTTCAGAAGGCAGCTGCCCAGATCGGCCTGACCAGGAGCGTCCACTGCGCACCTGGGTGAGTGAGAAACAAACCTTTGTTGCTCCTGGTCACTGAAGTCTGAGGTTGTTTGCCCCGAGTCCTGCGATCTCCCCCTTAGAGCAAGGTGAGGATGCAAAGGGGGCAAATGAGGCAACTCACGAGTCACCTGTGTGAAAACGGCACTCGTGACCAGCAACCCACGTGCCCAGAAGTTCATATGGACGGACAGGTGGCATTAGCACCTCTGATCGTCCTGCCAAGAAACACAGGGCTCAAACCTGCTTCCAAGAGCCCTGTGCTGGCCGTGCCGGAGGCTCAGAGATGAAGGTCAGAGTCCCTCACAAGTGCGCAGCAAGTAGAGCCACTTGATCAGGGCTAGTTGTTGGAGGATTTGAGAGTCAGGTATGCAACAAGCTACCAAGTAAGGGAGCTCCCAACAGGGCTATGGGAGCAGGGAGCAGGACAGCAGGTCTATGTTGCTGGTTGGCAGAGAAGGGCCACAGTTTCCGGATGTCACTCCCAGACTGGCACAGACAGCACCAGGTCCTCAGGGCTCGGGGCAGAAATGAAGCCCATGGTCTGGGCATCTGTGCACTGTTGCTCTTCCAGGGACCTCCCAGGTCTCCTGACTCCTCCCCCAGAGGCCCCTCCCCCAGGTCATCCTTGTTGGTCCCTGTCCTGCCCCTCCCGCCCACCCTGCAGCACCCCACCCCTCCCAGCGCCTCTGCTCTCCGCGCCCTGATGCTCATCTTGTCCTGTCCTCGATGAGAGAGTGGCGCTGGGGCTCCCAAGACCCAGATGGAGGAAACCGGCGTCCCTCGCCACATCCACCCCCTCCAAGTTCAGGCTCGGAGAGGCGTCAGCATGGTTCACGGTGTTTAAAATGAAGAGACAAATTCTGCAGAACAGGGTGACGGTGGAGGCATGAGGGTTCCCGCCTGTAGGCGGAGCAGCCCACCACTACTCAGCTCTGCCACCAGAGGGCAGCAGAGACCACTTTCCTATAGCCCTCGGGGTCTGGGAACCAGGCAGCTGTGGGGTCGTGTGACCCATGGGCAGTGTCTGTGTGGCCAGGGCTTGGCCCTGCAGAACTCTGCATGGCTGGTGGAGGGCAGCTGAGTTTCTGGGGTCAAGGCAGGACCTGAAGCTGGAGTTCAAGCACCAGCTGAGCTGTCAGCTAGCTGTGTGGCCTTTCCAAACTCACTAAACCTCTCTGGGCTTTGGTTTCCTTTTCTGGAAGAGGATGGGTGGGAGGAGCTGATCCAGAGGTGCCTCCCTTCAGTGTTTTGAGGAGGATGGGAAATGATGCAACAGCAGAGAGTCCCTGTCCTGGAACCTCTGAAAACTTCCCCTCCTGGGTCACAGACCTCAGCTTGACGGGAGCAAGTATGGGAGGGATGGGGGTGATGTTAGAGCCGTGAATGACAGGGAAGAGAATGAGGGCCGGGAGATGACTGGGGTGGGGGCCTCACAGGTCTCCCTGACCCGAATTCCAGCCAGTGCTGAAGCATCTCCGCTGCCCAGCTGTGCACAAGAAGTACCCCTGAGCCCCTGGGGCGGGGTCTTGGGTCTGCTGAGGCTCAGGTGAGCCTTCCATCATCATGCATTTCCACACCAGTTCGTGCATGATGTTTTGAGCCACACAGACTCACTGGAGGGAAGGAACATGATGTGCATGTGTGTGGCCCTGTCCTGAACGAGCCAGTGACTGACCAAGAGGATAGATGATGACAGAGTGAGCTCTGGGAGGGGGTGTCTGGGCTGTGAGAACAGGAATGGCAGCTCTGACTCAGCTCATCCGAGGGCTGGCCTCTGGCTCTGGAGCAAGGAGAACATGGTGGCTAGTCACTGGGGTCTAGTACATGTCCCAGGTGGTGGCTATGGGCAGGTGGAATCCAGAGACCGCTGCAGAGGCCTCTCAGGAGTGCAGCGAGGATTAGGGGGGTGGTCCAGATGCTGGTAATGCCAGAGGTGGCGGTCAGGGCAGCAGGAGGTGCTGTGTGTGCTGGCAGCCCCTCGGGTCCTGTTGGGGCAGCAGATGCAAGGATGCCATGTGGGACTTGGTCGGTCAAGCACAGGACTGGGGGAGGAGACTGCTCTGAGGAGGCGGCAAGGGGTGGTGTGGACCCCGGAGGCACTGCCCCCCGGTTTTCAGAGTCCCCTGTGTCCCTGAGAACCCGTCAGTAAGGCAAGGCCCTCCACCCAGGAGGCCACAGGCACAGAGATCCCCAGGCAGGTGAGGGTGGGCACAGAGAGCTTGCCTTCAGGACCTGGCTCTGCTGCTCACGCCTGCACCATCCTGGAAACACCCCAGGCCCGCCCTGCAGAGTTTGCAAGGCACAGAGCACTGAGCGCAGTCAGCAAATCCAAGCGCCCTGTATCTGCCTGGCGGCCCTCTCTCATCCTGCCCTTGGGGGGAATGTGACCTTCAGTGTGGACAGGGCTTCCTTCAGGAAGCTTCCCCTGCGTCTCCTCCCACCTCCTACCTGCACCCACCCCTCCTGCCTCACCAAGGGGTGTCTCTCACTCTGAGCTCTCGTGGCCTCACAGTTGTGTCTTTCTTTTCCAGGCACTTTGACTGCCTTTTTAAAACTATGTGAATAGTAAAAATAGACAGATCAGTGAGTCCTGAGAACAGAACGGGTGGAGTTTCTGGTTTCATCTGGTCAGAGCTGTTCCCAGGGTACACAGCCACCAGTGAATGCTTGTTGATAAGATGATGATGCTCATGACAGTGGCACACAGTAGGCACTCAGGCGATGCCCACTGAGTGACAACAGCTGAGAAATGTCAGGCGCTCTGTCTTTCTCCCACTACACAGAGGGAAATCAGATGACCTTCAAGTTCTGAGATTGTAGAAACATTCCCTGGAAATACCCGTGAATCTGCCCTGAGGTCACAGATAAGTTGGTCTCAGATGCAGTTCCAGGTATTTTAATGTCCCAGAGTGGGTTGTTTTTTGGTCTGTTCAATACCCTGCTGGTCTCTAGAGGACTGGATGTCTCTCCACGTAGAGCACGTGAGGAATGTCACATCGTCCTGCTCAAACGTGTGATTCACCCAGAACTTTCCTGATCACGAGCAGGATTACTGTTATTGATGCCAACCTCAGTGACCCTTCACTTCCACAGGAAACAAATACCTTATTTAAATAACTGTTACAGTAGCTTCAGAAACATGCTTTTTAAGAAACCATTTAAACCATTTGAAACGGGCCGCTCAGTGGCACAAAGCACGTTCACCACCATCATCCCCTTTGAATGCTCTCTCTCTGTTCCGTCCCTTCCCCCAGCGCCTGGCGACCTACAGAGATGGAATCAAACAGCATTTGTCCTTTTGTGACTTGGCACAGTGTCCTCAAGTTTTCCCCATGTTGTAGCCTGTGTCAGGATTTCATTTTTATTGAGGTGGAATAACATTCCACTGTATGGACGGGCCTCTCTGTCATCTGTTGGTGGACATTTGAATTGTTTCCACTTTTTGGGTCCTGTGAATCTGGCTGCTGTGACATAGGGGTACAGGGATATCTGTTTAGAGATAGGATTTTTTTTTTGTATTTTTCTGAAATGAGAAGTGGAGAGGCAGTCAGACTCCTGCAGGCACCCAACCAGGATCCACCTGGCATGCCCACTAGGGGGTGATGCTCTGCCCATCTGGGGCATTGCTCCGTTGCAACTGGAGCCATTCTAGTGCCTGAGGCAGAGGCTGTGGAGCTATCCTCAGTGCCCGGGCCAACTTTGCTCCAATGGAGCCTTGGCTGCAGGAGGGGAAGAGAGAGACAGAGAGAAAGGAGAGGGGGAAGGGTGGAGAAGCAGATGGGCGCTTCTCCTGTGTGCTGTGACTGGGAATTGAACCTGGGACTTCCACATGCCAAGCCAATGCTCTACTGCTGAGCCAACCTGCCAGGGCTGAGATAGGTTTTTGATCACAGGCTCATTCTTCTTCCTATTGACAAACCTCATGTCCATGATAACTTTCCACCGAGCAGACAATCTGACGAACTAGAAAGCTCCCTTCCACCATTAGCTTCTGAGGACTTGGAATATGTGGTGGGTGGGGCCATAGTTGTCCATGGCAGGGAACAGTGTCTCCATCTTACAGGTGGACAGGCCACGACAAGGCCCGTGGTGGACCCCAGGAGAACATTAGTGACATGTCAGGACGGTAGTGGGAACAATAGATTTGCACTAAGAAATCCCACACCTCTTGCCCTGGCCAGTTGGCTCAGTGGTAGAGCGTCGGCCTGGCGTGCAGAAGTCCCGGGTTCGATTCCCAGCCAGGGCACACAGGAGAAGCGCCCATCTGCTTCTCCACCCCTCCCCCTCTCCTTCCTCTCTGTCTCTCTCTTCCCCTCCCGCAGCCAAGGCTCCACTGGAGCAGTTTGCCCGGGCGCTGAGGATGGCTCTGTGGCCTCTGCCTCAGGCGCTAAAATGGCTCTGATTGCAGCAGAGCGACGCCCCAAGATGGGCAGAGCATCGCCCCCTGGGTGGGCATGCTGGGTGGATCCTGGTCGGTCGCATGCGGGAGTCTGTCTGACTGCCTCCCCGTTTCCAGCTTCGGAAAAAAAAAAAAAAAAAAAAGAAATCCCACACCTCTCTGCTCTAGCTGTTCGACTGGCTGCTTTTTCCAAAAGGTCAGGACTGGAGAGACATTTGCTCTGAGTTCAACGTGGCTGCACCTGCAGCGTAACCATGTGTGTGGAGCTCTGGTTTCAGGGACCGCGCTGGCCCATGCACGGCACTGCGACTGCCCGGGGAGGTGGACGTTTCTGGGGCCCAGGGCTCTCCTTCAGTAACAGGCTCTGAGTGGCATGGAGAGGGGCCAGCTGGTGATGTCAAGGGGTTCATAAGAGAGATTTCAGGGCCTTTTAAGGGAAAGACACAGACAGCTGCTGGTGGAAACCGTCTGAGGTTGGGCCTGGAGAAGGCAGCACGTAACCAGATGGTTATCTCGAGAGTCGTCTGCCATTCTTAGGGACGTCCATTCCACACCCTGCGTGTGCCTCAGAGGGCAGCATGGGGCCTTGAAGACGACCTGCTGTGCTGACCAGGGTCTGGGGACAGAGACTCCTCTGTGCCAGCACACAAAGCCCAGAGGGGGCGACATGGGACCCCCAGACACAACTGGGTGCTGCACACCTGTAGTTTGCTTTCTTCCTTCCTTGTTCTTTTTTTTTTTAAAGCATCCTAGTTTTTTGGGGGGAGGGTGTCTGAAGAAAGCTTTATTTTTTAAGTAGCTACAAAGCTGCCTAAACATTTTAGATATTCAAAGAAATATCTGGAAATAAACATTCATTTATATTGCATTGCCAGGTGTTTGCCGCCTTCTCACACCCCTCATGTCTGAAGAATGTGAGTTTTAGAAAGGAGCCCCGGTCCCGGCTGGCGGGAGAGAGCTGACCGAGAGCAGACAGCTGGGTTCTGAATAGATACGGAATGAGAAGCGTCCCGGATTTAGGAGCAGGGATCTAAGTTTGGAGGCGTAAAGTGAGGGCCCTAAAATCAGTTCTGAGCAGAGCAGCTGAACCAAAGGAATTTCTCCATGAAGCTTTCTTTGCCATTTTAGATACGAAACACACAAATACAGCAAACAAAGGGCCGTGTAACTAACAAACTGTCACCCAGTGTGTGGTGGGCTGGTGGCGGGAGGGAGGAGGAGGAGAGGGAGCACTGGGCAGGTGCCCTGGGACCACAGGACGAGATGGAGGGGCAGCTCATGCTTCATTTGGGAACGGCGCAGACCGGAAGGTGGATTGTGTACTCTTATGACATGGAAGATCTGATGGTCTGCTTCAGAGCCAGACATTTATAACTGTAGCTTCAACGAGGGGAAAGTATGTTGTTCTTTCTATTTTTGGGGGGGTGGAGTGGGTGGATCATCTTTCTGAATGAGCACTGGGTCATGCTCAGCCCAAGCGTTACCTACACAGGCCAGTCCTCTCGGCTGGGGAAGCCTCCGCTTGTGGCCTCCAGACTCTGTTGCTGGCCCATCACCCACGATGCTTGGTGGGTGGGGGCTCTCTATCCTGTGAGCTAATTTCCTGCCTCCAGAAACCCCATGCAGCTAATGTCTCCATAGACCCGTCTCACTGTCTCCTGCCCTCCTCCTGCTGGATTCTTTACTAAAATTAAATTTCAGTAGAATTAAATTTTAATAAAATTCTGCCTATCTACTTTCTATCTCTTTATCTACTTATCCATCCACTCACCCACCATTTATCTGTCAGTCTGTCTTCCTGTCATCTATCCATCTGCCTATCACTTATCTATGTCTGTCCATCCATCCTTCCATCCATCCATCCATCCATCCATCCATCCATCCATCCATCATCCATGTATCTATCTATCTATCTATCTATCTTTGCAGAGAGATCACTTAATATCTTTATTCCACTTTTTAAAATGGGCTCATGACTCTCACTCTCACTGAGCCAGGGAGAGAATGTGAAGTAAGAATGATCCCATGAAATAAAAATGTGAAGTTTTTGTTTTTGTTTTGTTTTTTTTTTTTTGTATTTTTCTGAAGCTGGAAACGGGGAGAGACAGTCAGACAGACTCCCGCATGCGCCCGACCAGGATCCACCTGGCACACCCACCAGGGGCGACGCTCTGCCCACCAGGGGGCGATGCTCTGCCCATCCGGGGCGTCGCTCCGCTGTGACCAGAGCCACTCCAGCGCCTGGGGCAGAGGCCAAGGAGCCATCCCCAGCGCCCGGGCCATCCCCGCTCCAATGGAGCCTTGGCTGCGGGAGGGGAAGAGAGAGACAGAGAGGAAGGAGGGGGGGGGTGGAGAAGCAAATTGGCGCTTCTCCTATGCACCCTGGCCGAGAATCGAACCTGGGTCCCCCGCACGCCAGGCTGACGCTCCACCGCCGAGCCAACCGGCCAGGGCCAAAAATGTGAAGCTTTTGGAGCTATGTGTTACCTAATGAGAGGAAATCTTTATGGCTTGCTAAAATAAAAAAATTCCTATTTATACGAAGATTTTGTGAGTTCCTCCATGTGTGTCTGAGAGGCTCAAGCAGCCTACATGCTCTTTATTCTCTGTCAGTGAAGCCCCTGGCAGGGTCCCTTAGACTTGCTGCTCTTGTGTCCTACACAGACTCGGTGTTCCCACCTGTGTAGTGGGGACACTGAGGGCACCGACTCCATGGTCCAGCGAGACACGCACAGGAAGTGCTTAGCTAGCAAAGCAGGTATTTTATGATCAAAGATGAATTCATTTTCTCAGCTCCAAACATGGGCTAAAAATAAGACTTGCTGTCAAGTAATTTATAATTCATCATTGTGTGATGCAGAGATTCTGAGCTAGGAGCCCCAGCCTAGAGTGACCACAAGAAAAATTACTTCATCTCTCCGGGTTTCTCTTTCTGCTTTATGATGAAGAACATGGGTTAGAGGGTCACTGTCACCGAATCACTTCTCCAGTTGTACAGTTCTGTGATTTAGGGTTTTTTTTAATTTATTTTTAAAAAAAGTTTTAATAAAATGTAGCATAAGAAGTAGTGTAGGCTTTGGCAATTTATATATATATATTTTTTTTTAAATTTTTTATTTTATTTATTCATTTTAGAGAGGAGAAAGGAAGAGAGAGAGACAGAGAGGAAGAGAGAGAGGAGAGAGAGACAGAGAGAGAGAGAGAAGGTGGGGAGGAGCTGGAAGCATCAACTCCCATATGTGCCTTGACCAGGCAAGCCCAGGGTTTTGAACCGGCGACCTCAGCATTTCCAGGTCGATGCTTTATCCACTGCGCCACCACAGGTCAGGCCGGCAATTTATATTTTTAACCAAACGTACTTCAGATTAAAATTGTCTTACGAAAAAGTTAAAAGACAGGATATAGAAAGTGATCTATATCTGTTACTCACTTTAAGAAATAAAACTGATTTTTTTTTTTGGATTTGAAAATGCTGTGGCTGAAATTCAATTGTCCATAATATTTAAAGGTGCAAAAACAAGATTGAAATTGCTTCTTAAAAATAAGGGGGAAATGACTTTGGACGCCCATTGTTCCTGGAAGAAGGGCGTTCTTGTGTGACTCTGATATGGCAGCAGACAGGGGCAAAGGGGAGAACAGGCCTCCCCTCCTGGAACATTTTGTCCAGCTGAAGTGGACTGAACGTGGCTCGGCAACAACCCACACCCCAATAAAACATGGACCTGGAGATTGACGGGCACCTTGTTGGCAGGCAGCAAGGAGCTGTTGCTGACACTCCAGACCATGACAGAAATGCCTCTAGACAGAACTGGACTCCGGTTCTGGCTCCTGTCCCTTTGTCAGCGTGTGACCTTGGGCAAGCTATGCAATGCCTCTGGGCCCCTGTTTCTTCAAACAGTGGGGCTCACCTTGGGGGTTGTTGTGAACGTTAATCGATATGATACATGTAAGACTCAGAACAACGCCTGCCACACAGAGAAAGCACTGTGACTGTTACCTTGATTGTTAGATTGGATTTCATCCCTGATTATTGGATGTCTACTCTGTTGTCATCTCTGTAGTGGACACTGAAATAATTCTGGGGGCTCAGACATTAGTGCTTGATCTGCAAACAATGTGTCACAGCTTTAGATCAGAAAGTTGGGGTAATCCATGCTCTGGGGACCCACATCTGAAAAAAAGGCCACTGGGAGTCAGAAGACTTTTTAGATTTGGGAGGGAGTAGGAGATGTCAATATAGTTACTTATTAAAGTCTTGCTTTTAAGTTGCTGGATTCCTGTGTCAGCTCTGGGAGAGTGCCTTGTGATGCATATTAAAACCACTGTGACATTCAAAGAGTCAAATGTGCTTGATTAGACTCGCGTCCTGTATTTATAAAAAGGTTAGTGGTGTATTTCCTCAGTGTGAATTATTTTTGGCTCTTACTGATATTTAGGAATATAATAAAGTCTGTATAGCATAATATGCGTGATTTATCTGCGTCAGCCCTCAGTTTGTTTTTGTTTAAGGAGATACCCCGGAAGACGCGACACCCTGACCAGCGATTTCAGCAGATAGGCAGTAGTCAATGTACAGAAAAGGGCGAGATGAGAAACATAATTACAGCAACAGTGCATTTTTATATAAATTAATCATGGAACTGGTGCAGGAAGACGTGACTTTTACAAGTAATTTCACTGGGACGTTTCCTGTAATCCCAGCCTCATCTCGTCAAACAAGCGACCGAGGACCTTGGGCTTGCAGGCTGCCCGGGTGTACGTGTCCCCAGCGCATCATGAGCCAATTTGGGCGATGACTTCCCCAGAGGAACTGATGACTTCCCCAGAGGAGCTGACCGTCTGGTCTGAGTGACCTCAGGGAAGGGACTGGCTTTGGCACTGGGCTGGTTTGGTTGCTTTTTGGTGACTTTGGGGAGGGGATACTAATGAGCCATGTCAACAATAACTATCTGCACCTGTGTCCACGGGGTTCTGACAGGTACTGGGTGTCTGGTCACTAACTCCTTCTCTGGCCCCTCCATTTGCACAGTTTGCGTGGGGAAAACCCTTGATGCAAAGGACAGCAGTGAGCAGGCCCCTTCTTGACAACAGGCAGACTGTGGAGGGAGAGACATCAGAGCCAGAAATGGACACTTTTTATGCCCACCCAGCTGCAGAAGGGCACCCCACTAGGAAGGGTGCACAGGGCTGTGCATTCTGCTGTCATCAGTACCCCATCTCCAAGAGGCCGATGGTTTCCGTGTCCCACCCCACGACACGCGGCAGACAGCGTTGCGCACAGGGACCAGCGTGGTCTCCATTCTCTCAGGATTAACGATTTGGGGATCTTCGGGCCAGGGCTGGGCCTTCCTGGTAAAACATGGAAGCTAAACAGTAAGTGCCGCCCCTCCCCCGCTACAACACAAAAACAAAAACAAACCCCAAGGCGCTGCTGCTCGAAGCCTTGCCAGGAATCTGGGAAACAAAAGCGGGACCTTCGAGGTTCTTGCTCCCGCGCGGGCACAGGGGGAGTCCCGCCTCCGGGCGCAGGGGGGCGCGCCCGGGACTCGCACCTGCCCCGCGGGCGCTGCGGGGCGGGGCCTGGGAGGTGGGCGGGGCCTCGACGACGATTGGTTCCGGCGGCGGGGGGCGGGGCCTCGGCGGCCGGAGGAGGAGCCGCGCCGCGCCGAACCGGCGTCTCCGTGACAGGCGCCTCGGCCGCCGCCGCCGCCGCTTTTCCTCCCGGTCCCGGCCGCCCGCCCGCGCCACCTCCGTTCCCGCCCCGGCGCCGCTCGGCTCGCGCCCGGGTCTCGCAGCCTCCCCGCCGCCCGGTCACCATGCCCAGCAAGACCAAGTACAACCTGGTGGACGACGGGCACGACCTGCGGATCCCGCTGCACAACGAAGACGCCTTCCAGCACGGCATCTGCTTCGAGGCCAAGGTGAGGGTGCTGCTGCCGGCGCGGGGCCAGGCAGACTAGCGGACGGGCCGGGCTGGACCGGGCGGGGGGCGCCAGGCGGGGGCCGCTGCCCGCGGGGCCCGCTCTGTGTGAGCCGCGCCGCCAAGTTTGAGCGGTAGGCACCCCTCCCCACCTGCACCCCCTCTTCACTCCTCCCACCTGCACCCCCCCATTTTCCCCTCCCACCTGTGCCCCCTCTTCACCCCTCCCGCCCGCCTACAGACCCCTCCTTACCCCTCCCACCTGCACCCCCCATTCTCCCCTCCCACCTTCACCCCTCCTCCTCACCCCTCCCACCTGCACCCCTTCCTCCTCACCCTTCCCACCTGTGTCCCCTCCTCACCCCTCCCACCTGCACCCCCTCTTCCTCTCCCCTCCCACCTGCACCCCCATTCTCTCCTCCCACCTGCAGACCCCTGTCACTTCCTCCTCTGTACAGGACCCTGTCCCCACCCGTCCCACTGTAGACCTCTGTCCTCACTGGCCCATAAAGTAGAGGTACTTCCCAGACCTGCGGGGTGAGCGCTGCCTGGACACCTGGTCCTGTAGACTCAGCTTAGGGAAGCACTGGTGTCATTTACCTGCTGGGATCCCGTGGGAGAGGTGCTTTCAAGAAAGCCTTTCAGAGGGGAATGCCTGCTTCCTGGTTGAGGAAAATAATACAGGGCGTATTTCAGATTTCAGGTGAGCAGGTCCAGGTGTCAGAGTCACTTCCCAAGTGGCTGGTTTGCCAAGACTCCTGTGCGAGTGCCAGTCATGGGGTGGGGGGGGAAGGGGAGAGACACCTTTTTGCTAGTTTTGTGGCACAGTGTGAAGTTTCAGCAGACAGCAGGTGACCAGCGCTGGGGGAGAACTTAGGGGGTGACTAGAATTCCAGGGTTGAGGCCAGAGCCCCAGGCCTGTCCTTGGGGAGGAGCAGGTAGAAGCCTCTGTCCTGGACCCTCAGGTGGCAGTAAGCTGCCCCCACCCCCATGACGTGCTTCTCAGAGTGAGGAGTTCTGGTTCCTGAAATGACAGCTGGGGTTCCCGCTGCCTGTCACCATCACCAAGAAGAGTGCTTCTCTGTGGGAAGGGAACGATTCCCACAGGGTGCTAATGTTAACTCTGTGTTTAGTTTTTCTCCTTCAGGACTTGGTAGGCAGGTGTCCGCATCTCAGCAAAGATTAGTCCATCAGGGTGGTTCTTTCCTGCGGGGCGTGAAACACCTCTGGGGTGCTGCCGAGTGCTGAGTGCCCAGTGCTGTCAGTTAGGCAGAGGTATTCTTCTCCCTCTTATAGGTGTGCGAGTTGAGAATATGCCTCTTTTTGTGTCCTTGAGCTACCTTCCCCCAACCATCTTGGCCAGAGCAGGGGCACCCCCTGCCCCTCACCCCTTCAGACATCAAACCCTGCGGTGGAATGCAGAGCTGAATCACTGGGTATGGCTGGGACCAGTGTGGGGCTGCAGCCAAGATCTTATCTCGCTTCTCTCGGAATAGATCTGATTGGTCTTGAGAAGGATGTTTGGGTTAATTTTTGTCCAGGCCTGTTGCTTTGACGAGCAGGTTTGTTTATTTATTTATTTAGTTGTTTGTTTTTACGAGTGAATCCAACACGGTCACGACTTCATTTTCTTTGACGCACGTAAATCGGGAGCCTGGCTTTTTTTGTCTGTCTGGTTCACCAAGTGCTCAGTTTTGCAAGAAGGAGGGGAAGAAGAGAGAGAGATCAGAATGAAATGTCTTCAAGCCTTTTCCGTTCTTGTCTCACTGTCTCTGCTTTCAGTCCCAACCTCATGTGCCTAAGAATTGGCAGAGGAAGATATTAAAAAGTCTGATGCCCGCCACCTCCGGTTCTAATTTGATGAATCTCGGGGCGGGGGTGGGGGAGTGGGGTGGGGAGGGAGCCCAGGACTCCGGGTGTTTAACGAGCATTCCATGTGATGTGACGCTGGTGATTAAGACCAGACTTTGGGAAACACTGGGCTTGAGGCTTGCCTCCCATGTGCTGGGCCTCACACTCCCTTTCCTGGTTTCTTTTCTAAGCGATGTCTGGGGGCTGCATAATGTAGTTCCTATAGTAACTTCCCTGGGCTCACACCCAGTGCAGCTCCCCATAGAAGGAGGGGAGCCACAGCGGGTCAGGGCTGTGTGCCCAGTGCAGCTCTGAGACTTTGAGCACAGCGAGGTGGGGGTGGGGGGCACAGCTGACTTTGTGGACTGGGTCCTAAACCCCAGCTCTTAGTACTCAGTGCTTGACACCCCTGCACTGTCAACCTGCACCAACCAAGGCCCAAGTAGAGGCAGGAGCAGGAGCTCCTCTGCGCCTCTGGCACCCAGCATGCAGCCATCCCTGGCTGTTTCCACATGTCCCCAGGGCAGTGTCTGTGGAACTGCACAGTCACAGAGATCCCTCAGGGTTATGTGCAAGCACCTCTGCTTGTTTTGGTAAAGCCCGGGCCGTAGAAGGTAACTGCTGGGCTGCCCCTTGTCAGGCACCCTGGGAGAACGAGCCCCGGTCCTTTTTCCCAAGCGCTGGCCGGTTTTCAGGATCAGCATGGAGGAGTGGCCTGAATAGATGCCGTGTTTCCAGGGCTCTGCTGAGATTGAGAGGTGGTGGCCGGTGTGTGGATGTCAGCGGTTCTGAGCACTTTAAAAAAAAAACAAACAAGAAAAAAAACCCAAGCTACTGTGTTTAGTTTTGAAGCAGAATCCTTGATGCTTTTCCCCTGCAGGGGTTTCACACAGCTGTCCCTGCCTCCCTCGAAGGTTTCCTCGAGTCTGATAACGCGGGGATCCAGGCTCGGGAGCTTGTTGCCTGCTTCAGTGCGCGGTTGTGCACGGCAGCACGGGCGTTGAGACCTGGGAGCTCTGACACCCAAGTCCGGTACTTATTCACCTGTTAGTTTTTGTGCAGTGTTTGCGGTGTGCCGGGTAGTCTGCTTCACGGCTCACTGGTGGGCGTCCTCAGGTTGCTGGCCTCTCAAACTCTGCTGGAGGACATTTTCCAAACCTTTAGTGCGGGGCTAGAAGCTGCTTCTAGGGTTACCTGCGTGGGCACCTGGCTCACTGACCATGGTGGGTTGTGTGGTCCTCTGTCCCTGCTGCTCTCAGGGTGGCTGGTGTCATCTGCTGCCTCTCTACTCACCAGAGGAGTAGAGTGTGGAGGAAACCTCTAATGACATCGGTTCAAGGTCTCATAAGAGTATTAATAACAGCTATGCCTTACGTTTGTCGGTGATTTTTTTTTAAAGTAAGTTTATTTTTAAAATTTTTTTCTTTACAGGGACAGAGAGAGAGTCAGAGAGAAGGATAGATAGGTTCAGACAGACAGGAACGGAGAGAGATGAGAAGCATCAATCATCAGTTTTTCGTTTTGACACCTTAGTTCATTGATTGCTTTCTCATATGTGCCTTGACCGCGGGCCTTCAGCAGACCGAGTAACCCCTTGCTTGAGCCAGCGACCTTGGGTCTAAGCTGCTGAGCATTTTTTATTTTGCTCAAGCCAGATGAGCCCGCGCTCAAGCTGGCAACCTCAGGGTCTCAAACCTAGGTCCTCGGCATCCCAGTCTAACACTCTATCCACTGCGCCACTGCCTGGTCAGGCTGTCAGTGATTTTTGATTTGTGTGGGACTTTCACATATGAAATAAGAATAATACTGTTATCTACATTTTTTAGATGGGAAAAATGGGAGTCAGAGAGGGTAACTTGTCCGGAATCACAGAGCTGATGAGAAAGCATCGATTACAGTCAATTTTCTTATTTATTTATTTAAAAAAATATTTTATTTATTGATTTTTAGAGAGAAAGGAGAGAGAGAGAGAGAGAGAGAGAAAGAGAAGGGGGAGGAGCAGGAAGCATCAACTCCCATATGTGCCTTGACCAGGCAAGCCCAAGGTTTCGAACTGGCAACCTCAGTGTTCCAGGTCGACACTTTATCCCACTGCACCACCACAGGTCAGGCAATAGTCGATATTTCTATACTTCGTGAGTCCTTACCGTGAGCCATTGTTCCAGGTGTGGCCTGTTTGGTCCTCACACTCTGGCACTCTGACCCAGCCATGCCCCCTTCCCGGACGTTCACTGGCATACGCATGTAGGGCTCAGACCCTCAGAGTCAGACCGTTAGAACTGGGAAGTACCATAGCTTACCTCAGGCAGCCTCCTCATTTGACAGATGAGCAAACTGAGACCCAGAGGGTAGGTCATTGGCACAAGGTTGCACAGATCAACAGGAACTGAACCAGGCCTCACCCTCGTTCCCTGGCCTCTGGCTAGGCTCAGTTATCTCTTGCTGCTTAACAAACTTCTTCCAAACCTGTGGCTTAGCATTTGCTGATGATTCATGGGTCAGGAATTCGGGCAGGGCTTGGCAGGGCAGTTCTTCTGTTGCCTGTCTTGACTGGGTCACTGGCTGCATTCAGCTGTTGTCAGCTGGGGCAGGAAGGTTCCAGGAGCATCACCCCTATGGCTGGCCCTTCGTGTGGTTGTTCTCTCTGCTGGGTCCCTTGGATTTCCTCTGGGCATGGTGGCCCCTTTGTTTGGCAGCCGTCACCTAGGAGGGAGTGTTCTGGGCAGTGAAGGCAGAGCCTGTGAAGCCTTGCCTCCCTGGTTACCCAGGGTCACTTCTGCTGTGTTCTGTTGGTCATACTAGGCCGTTGGCCACAGCTCAGGTTGCAGGGCAGAAGTGGACTTCACTTCTTGATGGGGTGTGTCCAGGTTCCACTGCAAGCGTGCCTGTGGGATAAGCCCTATCACCGGAGACATCTTTGGGCCACGGCGTACCACAGTGTGTGGGACTCCCTCTGCGTACACCTTCAGTGATGCCGAGTGTCCTCTGAGGACCTGCCTTAGGCATCTGTGTACCGCCTTGCCCTGCCTCAGGTACATGCACAGCCTGCAGTAACAAGCTGTGCCCCAGGGGAGAAAGGGCAGCGGTAGGAAGTCTGAAAGCAGTGGTCAGAGTCACACGGTGGTACGGTCCCTTCATGTTGTTCAGGAAGGCCTCCACTGTATCTCGTAAACTTTCACTCTGTTAATCTTCCTGAAATATAACTATGTTACTCTCCTACTCAAAAACACTAAAAGAGCCCAAATCCTGAGCCTGACAGTCAGGGCTCTCTGGTTGCGGTCATCTTGAGCGTCAGTCCAGCGGGAGGGTTCATCATCGTACCCCAACCCTCCCTGCCGTCCCCACCTGTCTCCTAGGCCCATCCACCCATCACGAGTGAAGTGGATGTCATCGCTCCTCCCCTGTGTCAAGGGGATGGACCAGGCCTGCTCTGAGTTAGAGCTGCTTGCCCGTCTGGCCTTGTCCCCCCTGTCATCACCAGGGTCCCTGTCACCTTGCCCCTGGCGTCCTCTGTGTGCGAGTCTGTACCATGCATATAGAAAGTGCATTTTGAATGAAGGCTATAATTTGCAAGGTGCTCCCTATAAGGACTGACAGGGCTGTCCTGGGTCGCACACGGGTGGGAGGTGCCTCAGCTGTTGCTTCCCAGCCTTTCTGTGGCTCTAGGCCTTCACCTCTCAGGCCCCAGGGGCATGAGGGGTTCCCCCTCCTTGGTATCTGAAGAGGCCCCCACTGCCCCCTCACAGAGTGCTGCCTCCTCCCAAAGGCCGTGCCAAGGGAGCATTGCCCCTGAATTAGATGGAGTCCCAGTGCTGGACACACAGTCCACCTAGACTCTCTGGTTGTGGGCCGTGGGTCTGTGTCAGGAGCAGCTCATTGTCACTTATTAATAAAAACATTTCCAACCTGTCATGTTCTTATGAATTAATTGATACCTTTTCCCTCCTAATTTATTGTTTTATTTCTTTTAATATGCTATGTTATGATTTTTATGATGTGAATATGGCTGACCGCATAGCACAGCACGGGTTCTGGTGCCTAGCCATGTCTGGGTTCAAACCCTGCTGTCTCTCCTGTGCCACGTGGCCTTGTGTGAGCCACTCAGACCTCTTGTTAGCATCCCCAGTGGTGAAAAGGAAACATGCATCACACCGCAGAGGGTCCGTGTGCAGAGGGGGAGCTAGTCCCATGGATCGCAACTAAGGTTTGGCCTCTGTGTAGTCTCAGTCTGGAGTCGGGATGCTCTCCACTCTTTCACACGTTGGAGGCTCCATTGTATGTCGCCTGCGCATCACACGTCAGACTTACGACACCAAGCTGCAGCATTACTCTGATTCCTGACATTGCGCATCAGACAGCACAGCTACCCCATGGGCCTGAATAGCTACCGGCCTTCTTGGGGCAGAGAGCAAGGGGCTAGCCCGGCCCGGTGCAGGCCCATCACACCCACTGCAGGTTCTCAGTCCTCGTTAGGGTCAAACATCCCAGCCTTCAAGTACGGCTGTCTTCTTCGCTGTCTGTCTCCGCTCTCTCTGAATGTCTTGGGTAAATATTTCTTTAAGCGGAAGGAGTCTCGCACCGCAGGGTAATGGGTATCTGGGATGCTGCGTCTCCCCTTCCAGCTGTGTGTTCAGCGTTGTGTTCCCTTTTAGGCACAACAGCAGCTGGCTGTCCGAGTTACCAAAGAGGCACTCCCAGCGAGTCCGGCGCCCAGGCTGTGTGAGCCCTCTAGAACCCGGCCCCTGTGCCCGCTCGAGTGACCCATGTCAGTGAGGCTGAGTGTCCTGTACCCTTACGGTCCCGCTGTGAGCAGTGAGGACAGAGGCACTGCCCCCTTTTGTTCCTAGAGCTGTGGTTCTTTCCAGAACAGTTGAAATGGGAGTTGAGTGAGACCTGGGGCTCCCACCACGGGGTGACCAGGAAGGGGGCACTGCCACCCCAGGGCTCCCTATACCCAGGACATCAACCTGGGTGTGAGCACACTTGAGCGACATCAGCTCGCACACTTGCAGAATGAACATGCCGTCCGCTGGGCTGCTCTTCCCTGCTGGCTCAGCATGTGTCCTTGCCTGCTGGCCCGGGAGACCCACTAGCTCCTCCAGGGCCAGGGGACTCCCTACACGCCTGCCTGGTGCGTCCACCTCGGAGAATGCTAGCAAAGCAGTCACTGTCATTTAGAAAGCGCTCACTGTGTCCCTGGCATCGTGCCAAGCTCTTTCTATGAAATGATTAATCCTCCCAACAGCCATGTGAGCGGAGACGCTCCTGTTATCTGAGTCTCACAGGTGGGGGACGCTGCTGCCAGCACAGTCGGTGATGGACAGGCCCCCGTCAGACCCAGGCAGCAAGGCTGGGCCTTCTCTAGCAACAGCTGGGCAGCGTCTGTCCAGAGACCAAGAGCTAATGTTGACCGGCACCCCCACACGCTCTCTGTGGTTCGCAGTGTGTTGAGTAATTTAATCTTGGCTGTGGTCCTGGGAGGGTTGTCTTGTCCCCAAGTTGCAGGTGAGGAGACTGAGGCAAATCTTTCTAGGCTGGGTCAGATGGGCAGATGGTCTATTTGAGGTGGTGGTCTCTGCTCCTCCCATTGCGGTTATGCCTGGGACCCAGGCTCCGGCCTCCTGTTCCCAGGGCAGCAGTTCGCTTGGACCGTCTGGGCCAGGGTGTTGGTCTCGATACAGAAACGAGGCATTAGCAAGTGTGACAGCAGGGACTGAGCAGGATAGATGCTTCCAAATTCCCTGCCTCCTAACAGTGGTCTCCCTTGCTGGGCTCCGGCCTATTATTGGGGTCTACTCCCCCCAACATCTTCCCTGTCAGCTCCTAGCTCCCCCACCCCCAGCTCCACTTCTGAGGACCAGCTCTGGGCTCTGAGCCCTGGCCTTCCTGGACAGGACGCGGGCATACGTGCTGAGAAACATGCCACCTGGAGGTGTCGCCTTCTGGTTGGTCGTCACCCCCAGCGCACAGTGTGGGAGAAGCTCCCCAGCTGTGAGCTGCTTTCTTTTTTTTTTTTTTTTTTTTTTACAGAGACAGAGAGTGAGTCAGAGAGAGGGATAGACAAGGACAGACAGACAAGAATGGAGAGAGATGAGAAGCATCAATCATTAGTTTTTCATTGCGCATTGCAACACCTTAGTTGTTCATTGATTGCTTTCTCATATGTGCCTTGACCGTGGGCCTTCAGCAGACCGAGTAACCCCTTGCTGGAGCCAGCGACATTGGGTTCAAGCTGGTGGGCTTTTGCTCAAACCAGATGAGCCCGCGCTCAAGCTGGCGACCTTGGGGTCTCGAACCTGGGTCCTCTGCATCCCAGTCCGACACTCTATCCACTGCGCCACCGCCTGGTCAGGCTGTGAGCTGCTTTCTTGAGTATAAACCGCTCCCTTTTTGGTTTGCTCTCTTTGAATGGGAAGAGTTGCGTGCATGGTGTAGGTATTTTCTTTTTCTGATAAAAGGAAGATGAATGTCTCTCGTGAGTGAGAGACAGGTCACGTAGTCTCTCCTCCCTGCTGTTCCGTAAGCAGAAGTAGAAAATACATAGAATTAATCACATGGTGATGGAAAAGGGCATGGCTTTGGGGGATGGGCACACAACGCAATCACCCGTTCCAAGGCTGTGGAGATGTTCACCTGAAACCTGGGTACTCTTGTTGATCAAGATCATCCTGTTAAATTTAATTTCTAAATTAAAAGAAATTACACAGAATCGAAAGTCTTAACTTCTAGGAACTGATGTCTCAGTGAGTTGTTAAAACTCACCCTGACAAAGTTTCAAAACTGTCCATTTGGGGACCCGAGGAGTCCATGGAGATGGGCGTGATGGGTGGTGTCACCCGCCGCCTCCGTGACGGGCCCTGTGCTGTTCCTGCCGGCCCTTCGCCACATCACGTCTTAATAGCGCACATGGAGTTCTCTCCACTTTTAGAGCAGTCTGACATGTGAGTGTCTCAGCATTTAGGGAGCATATTGTCAGGCTGTTGAAATTTGGCAACTGAAGATCTGTTTAGCTAAAGGAATGAGATGAGTCTGTGTCCATATGGGCCCCTCTTGCGGGGCAAGAGAAGGAAGGGCTGAGTGGGCTACAGAAACAGACCCTGGCAGTTGACCGCCTCCACTGGCTGGGACCAGGACATCCCTGACTCCTTCCAGCCTCCTCTTGGGCGTGGGAGCTGCTGACATAGGAACACCCCAGGCAGGGATGCCGCCACAGCCAGATCCTGATGGGTTTCCAAGGCTGGTTTGCTCAGGCGGGATCCTGGGCAGCAGCTCCCTCTGTGTCCTTAGCTTTTCTGTGGACGCTTCACTGCCTACGTTGTGTCCCTTGTCTTCCACTTCCCCTCCCCTAACTGGTAACCCCGGGCCCATGTGGTCCATCAGCGGGCACCTGGTCTGGTTCCCTTTTGAATTTCCAGCACGTGGCGCCATGCCTGATACTGTAGGTGCGTCATGTATCCTGAGTACACAGTGATGTCACTGAATGTGCACTGCCCCGCTCCTTGCAACGTTTACCTGGCGCCTTTGTGGGCACTGGCATCCAGGGCACGGGTCTTTCCTGGGGGCTGCCCTGCACCTCCTGCCCAGCCAGCCCATTGGTCATTGAATCATGTTGATTGCATCTCACACAGCAATGTTTGTGTGGGAGAGGGGTGGTTGATGGCTTTGCCCTCCCAGCGGTGCTGGACACGATGGTGATGTTTATGGAGTGTGTCTCATTCTTCTCTGGATGGTGAGCCCGCTTGCGGCCAGAAGCTGGCTTTGGCACTGTGGACTCAGGACGATGGCATTGGCTCTGTGCCTGTCTGTGAGGGTTTGCTGGTCAAAGGCTGGGTTCTGCTTCCTTCCAGCTCCATGTGTGTCTCCCTTGAGTGGCTGCAGACCCATCTGGTTCGCACTCTGAGCTCCATGTGTGTGCTTGTCCTGACCCCAGGGACAGGTGGTTGAACTTGTGCGTTTTCTGCCCATAGTAGCTGCTCAATCAGCGTGGGGGGGCCCATGGGGTTCAGCAATTTAGTTTGTCAGCGAGGACCGCCGTCCTCGGGGTCCTGTGGACGTCGGGTGCTCGTGACAGCGATGCCCTTCCGTGGCTCTCTGTTTCCTCTTTCCAGCAGCAGCTTGAAGCTGTTTTTTATGAAAAATACGTCTGAAGCACACACACGAGCCTGCTGACTCACATCTTCGGAGCAAGAATTCTTGACGCATTGCATGCGCCTCGTGGGAGGGGCGCTGCCACTCCTCTTGCCTCCCAAGAGCCTGTGTGCCCACTCAGCAGGGAGCCCAGGCCCCAGGGGCCTCAGCACTGCACAGGACCCTCCTGGACTGGTTGCTCTGCCAGCCCTCCCTTCCCCCCCGCCAGCAGCCTTGAGCAAGTCACTGTCACTTCTTTGTACTTCAGTCCCCTCGTTGGCAAAGTAAGGAGGTGACTTGAAACTGCAATTTCAGTGAACACTCTGACTCTGTTTGTTGTTCCCGTGTCTCTCACAGATCACCCCCGCCCACCCCCTATCCCCAGGGAGGTCACATGCCAGTCATTGAACGCCCACACTGACAGGAGTCAGAGCAAACAGCCTGAACCAGCACGTGGAACGAAGGTGTCGTGCCAAGCACGCACCTCGCTCCTGGAGGCGTGGGAGGAGGGACTGCTCTCTCCCCGGGCTGCTCATCTGTGGGAGGGTAACCCCCTGTAAGCTGAATTGACTCATTACCATCTTCTGTTCTCAGATATTTACACCTTTCACTGCTCTGTGGGACAAAAACCCCCACAAAAACTTTAAAAAGACCTCAGTCATCAGTTTGCCCTGTTTTAGTGAAAATGAAAAGGCGACACCCCGATTCTGGAAAAATGGTAGCAGGACGATTACTAGACCTTCTGCGGTCCCTATAGAGACAGAGCCACTCAATATCAAACTTCAAAACTTGTGGACAACGTCCAGCAGGATTTGGTGAAAGGCACCTCACAAGCCCTAAACACATGCAACGGGGACAGACCGCTAGTAGCCAGCTGCACATGGGTGTCTCTGTGGAGAAGATGTCACACAGAGGCACAGGATGAACCTGGAAGGGGAGCAGCCCGGGGGTCACAGGGATCCAGAGAGCACAGCAGGGAAGCAGAAGAGCCACAGACGGACCAGGAGTGTGAGGGCCACAAGGGTCTGTGGGCTAGACGCTGGCCCCGAGAGCTCTAAGCACCAACTCCCAACTCACCGGGACCAGAGCCCTTGTGTAGGAGACAGCAATGCATCCAGTAGAGTCTGAACACAGAGGGAGAGGCCGCAGAGAGAGAGAGACATTTCAGGTGCGAGTAGGGGAGGGGCGTGGCCACAGTTTTCTAACCTACTGTGTTTCCCTGAAAATAAGACAGTGCCTTATATTAATTTTTGCTCCTAAAGATGTGCTAGGTCTTAAAAAAAAATAAAAATAAAAATAAAAAAAGATGTGCTAGGTCTTATTTTTAGGGGAGGCCTTATATTTCCATGAACAAGAATTCACATTTATTGTTGAAAAAAGTCAACATTTATTAATATACTGTAGTCATGTCATCACGAACATCAGCATAACCAGCCAGACTCTGAATTCCATCAAGAATTTCTTGTGACTCTATTTCCATGTACAACAATCTACCCTGTTTCCCCCAAAATAAGACAGTGTCTTATATTAATTTTTGCTCCTAAAAATGCACTAGGTCTTATTTTCAGGGGAGGCCTTATATTTTTAAGCTTGAAAAAAATTGCACTAGGTCTTATTTTCGGGGGATGTCTTATTTTCGGGGAAACAGGGTAGATGAAAAAGCAGAGGGATTGGCCCTGGCCGGTTGGCTCAGTGGTAGAGCGTCAGCCTGGCATGCAGAAGTCCCAGGTTCGATTCCCGGCCAGAGCACACAGGAGAAGCGCCCATCTGCTTCTCCACCCCTCCCCCTCTCCTTCCTCTCTGTCTCTCTCTTCCCCTCCCACAGCGAAGCTCCATTGGAGCAAAGATGGCCCGGGGGCTGGGGATGGCTCCTTGGCCTCTGCCTCAGGCGCTAGAGTGGCTCTGGTCGGGACAGAGCGTCGCCCCTGAGGGGCAGAGCATTGCCCCCTGGTGGGCAGAGCATCGCCCCCTGGTGGGCATGACGGGTGGATCCCGGTCCAGCGCATGCGGGAGTCTGTCTGACTGTCTCTCCCCGTTTCCAGCTTCGGAAAAATACCAAAAAACCCCCCAAAAACCCGAGGGATTGTGACATTAGAAATGCTACCAAAGTCATCGTCCATTTAAAAATGTAACAATTTATAGCCTGACCAGGTGGTGGCGCAGTGGATAGAGCGTCCGACTGGGATGCGGAGGACCTGGGTTTGAGACCCCGAGGTCGCCAGCTTGAGTGCAGGCTCATCTGGTTTGAGTAGAAAGCTCACCAGCTTGGGCCCAGGGTCCCTGGCTCAAGCAAGGGGTTACTCAGTCTGCTGAAGGCCCGCGGTCAAGGCACATGAGAGAGCAATCAATGAACAACTAAGGTGTTGCAACGCGCAACGAAGGCCTAATGATTGATGCTTCTCATCTCTGTTCCTGTCTGTCCCTGTCTGTCCCTCTCTCTGACTCTTTCTCTCTCTGTCTCTGTAAAAAAAAAAAAAAAGTAACAATTTATAAATGAGCTAAAGATATTTTAAATTATGCAAGACATTAAAGAGTAAATCAGAAGTGTGAAACTTTGGAAAGAATCTCCAGGAAAGAATCAGAGTTATTTTAGAAACGAAAACTAAACTGGAAGGAATAAAGGGGAAAAAACAGAACCTAACAAAGGCCGGAAAAGTGGGGAATGTGTTAAAATGGAAAAGAAATACCTGAAGAGACAAAAAGGATTTGAAAGTGACAAATACTGAAGATTGGTAAAGAAGAGCTAACATACGATTAAGGGGGTTCTTGAGAGACGGAACCTCTCAGGACAGGGTCACGTAGTACGACACATTCTGGGTTGGGATGGTCAGGGGGAGGGCTTTGGCCTCCTGGCTTTGAATGTTCTGGCTTCACTGGGGACACTGTCACCACCATGTGGGTGGACACCTCACGCCTCTGGGCCTGTGGCCATCACACTCCTGACCAGCCTTCAGACAGAGCACTACGCCCTCCACCCCCACCCGCTCGCCTGCAGGGAGGTCATCCCTGAAAATTCATAAAAAGGATTCTGGCCTAAAATCGGTCTCGTCCATCTGGGCCTTCTCAGGAACGTCCCTATTGCAAGCACGTCGGTTCTCTGGCTGCATGCTGCAGTCACCTGGGAGTCTTGAGAACCACAGTGACTTGGGACCCCAGCCCAGGCTCGGGGAGCAGGCACGCCCCAGCGTGCATCCCACAAGCTCCCCGGGGACTTGAACGGGCAGCTGGGCTGCAGAGCACGACTGCAGCAGAAGTTCTGTTTCTGACCCCTGAACACGTAAGGAAGTCACAGACCCTGGTCCCTGGGGTAGCCAAGCACACGGCCCCTTCCTGCCCAAATTCTTACAAAACCCAAGGTTGCAGCTCAGTCCGTTTCTCCTCTGCCTTTCTGTGGAATTTGACCCGATAGGGTTCTGCTGCTTTTCAAAACTCTTCTCTTTTGGCTGCAATAGGGAAAAACTGATGACTAAGTCTTAAAAAGGTTATTACTCCACAGAGCGGCGAAAGGTGTAAATATTTGAGAACAGAAGACGGTAATGAGTCAGTTCAGCTTACAGGTGGTTTTCCTCGTGCAAGGTACTGATGAGCAGCCTGGGGAGAGCAGTCCCTCCTCCCACGCCTCCAGGAGCTAGGCATGTGCCCCGCCGGACACCTTTCCTCTACGTGCTGGTTCAGGCTGTTTGCTCTGACTCCTCTGTCAGTCAGTGTGGGCGTTCAGTGACCGGCATGTGCCCTCCCTGGGTACGGGAGTGTGTGTGGAGGTGATCTGCAGGAGACATGGGTACAGCAAACAGAGTCAGAGCGTTCACTGAGATTGCAATCCCAAGTCACCTCCTTACTTTGCCGACGAGGGGACTGAAGTACAAAGAGGTGACAGTGACTTGCTCAAGGCTGCTGTTGACCCGATGGGGGGAAGGGTAAGGCTGGCAGAGCAACCAGTCCAGGATGGCCTGTGCCACGCCAAGTACCACGTAAACAGGTGGTTTTCAAGGAAGATGCCTTTTGCGGAGTAAATTTAAGAGTATCTGTGCTTTTGTTTTAAGACGTTGGTATTTCAGCTCGTGGGTTTTCCTGTAACAGAGGCACATCGGACAGGGTCTGTGTTGGGGACAGGGCTTCATTTCAGTGTCACGGAGCTCTGGCAGAAGCAGAGCAGAACCAAAAGCTGACTCATCAGGCCCACTGAGCTTTTCACTCCAGCAGGTGACTGTCAGGGGTCTGTTGACATTTCCAAGGGAAGAAAGTGTTTCTCTGAGCGCTGTGTGTTCATTGGACAGTAGTTTATTACCGATGATTCAATGCATTGACTTCTGTTCATCTCAACACACGATCTCCCTCAGTGGTCTCTTCCTATCTTGTTGGCCAAGGAGATAGTGATTCCTATTCAAGCACCTGTGCCTGGTTGGTGGTCCGTTACATTTATATGTGCTGAGTGCATTTGTTTGGAGAAACGCAACCCGGACATGAACAAATTAAAGTTCTATGTATTGCTGAACACAAAAAGTATGAGACACCATCCCCTGAGAAGAAGGGGCAGTATGGAGGGCTTCCTGGAAGAAATGGTTAGGAGGAGCTGTGTCCTAACCCTGCTTCCCCTACACTCACCGGCACAGGGCCTCACAACTGTAGCAGTGGCGTCACAGAGAGGAAGACCGAAGGAAAGAGTGTTTCGCCATCAGGGAAGAACGGCTCCCTGGAGAAAGGGGCAGATGTTCAGATGTGTCTCCCCTCACACAGCCGAGTCTGTTTGCTCTCGCAGTTTCTCAGACGCTTTAATGACTGTGTTTGATCTCCAGGTCCTTGGAGACAGTTATTTTTGTATCCAGGAAACCAGGACCTAGCCATTAAGGGTCATGCCATCCCTTGGCTAGTAGAAGGTCATGTCCCAGGGGCTCCAGAGCTCTGCTGAATTGCATGTTGCCCCTTGGAGCGGCGCTGTGAGATGGCTCTGCCCCTCAGAGATGTGCTAAGGTGGGATGAGATCCCGGGAGACGGTCTCTCTGCTGCATCGTGAGCACTTTCTGGAGCTCTGTGCAAGCCGGGGGCCAGGCCGCGTTCTGGGGGAATGACCTCAAATGAGATAACACTGGCTGCAAGGGTCATGAGACATAGATATGGATCACGCCAGGCAGGCACATCGCTGGACTTCCCAGAGTGAGCTGAGCCACAGGTGTGCAGAGTGCTTGTCCAGTGCGGCAGGGCTGTTGGCGCTGAGGGTGTCAGGAGTGTGTGGGTGTACTGTCTCCTGCAGCCTGTGCATGGGTGAGTGGACCTCACAGTTTTGTTGACCGCTCCACCCCAACTCTGACAGCTGGAATGGTTTGGAAGAAACCATAACTGGGCAGAAGTCAAGGCTCAATCCTAAAGCAGCTGTGTGATCTCGGATACATCACCAAACATATCTGAGCCTGAGCCTCAGTGAGTGTCGGGTCAAAAGAAAGGAAGAGACGACCTCGAAATGTTTAAGAACCTGCCACGTGTCCAGGCTCGGGATAGGCCCAGGGACGCCTGCAGTCTCTGCTCAGACGCTCAGCGGACATTCATTAAGCCGTCTGACCGTCAAAAGGACTAGGTGTACAGTGCGCTCTAACAAGCGTGGCTGGGGACTGGCTCTCCAGTTCTACTTAACAGGTGTGTGGGCTCTAGGAAGAATAAATCAAACAGGAGTCTCCGGGGTCTGACCCGGCACAACCTCACTAGCATCCCACTGAGGCCAGAGTCTGCACATGAGCAGAGCTCACCCTCCCACCGGCCCTCCTGCTGTCCCCAGGGGAGGTTAGGGCCAGACCAGCTGTGAGTGTGTGCAGCCTCCCTGTCTCAGGGTTGTAACAACTCAGTCCCCCTGCAGCCAAGGGCCAACCTGTGCACACTGCCATCGTAGAGGACTCTTGCTCATGGCACACGGACATCCTGGCTTTGGGGACGGGTGGGAAGACGAGATGAGCCCTTCACACCTGCTGAATCCTTGAGCAGAGGCCTGAGTTGTCCTCTTGCATTGAGAGCCTCAGTGAAGAGGCTTGAGACGCGGTTCTGGGTTCTGGTTCCCTTGATGCTGGGCCGTTTGTGGAGCTTGGCCTCCTCTTCCGACAGCTTTGGGCCCCAGTTCCTTTCTCTCTCTGCTGGGCCCGCCCAGCTCTTGGCCAGCGCCATGCTCCATCAGCACGCATGGGCCTTTGGCAGGTGCCAACTTTGCAGAGTTTGCGTGGAGGACACACTGATGGCCACCGATAGGTTATTGAGTGGTTTGCCAGTCGTGTGACAGAGCTGTCGCTCTGAGAGAGGGCTGTTTCCCCTCCCCCCCCCCCCCCGTGTTCACTACTCAGGTGGATTGTTTGCCCCAAGTGTGGGCACCTGTCCGACCCGGCCTGAGCAGGTGAGCATTACCAGCCCTTGTTGCACGTATCACAGTCCTTCCGACAGCCCTGCATGTGAGGTGCTGTGAGCTCCAGGGAGCAGATGAAGGGGTTCAGAGAGGTGGAGCTGTGGCTCCCCAGTGGTGTCTCCAACAGGCCTGTCTGGTTGGTGGGGGTATCAGCAGGCAAGTTGACAGGTCAGGTCAGAGGTGAGGCTCCTGGCACCTGGGGTGGGGGGTGAGAGGAAGCTGGTGCCCGCATCCCCACTCCTGAGCAGCAGACAGGCTATGGCTGGTCTCTGTCCCTTCAGGGAGCCCAGTGGTCAAAGCAGGATTGGACGCAGGACATCTATGCATGAAGCCCGTGGGCGTGTGTCCTGAGGTTCACTGGGGTCCTCCAGCCCACAGGGGCTCAGGCTGGTGGGGAGGGTGTCCCCTCTCTCCTGTCCAGCCTCCCCTCTGGGACAGAGGGCAGCCATGGCAGGGCATCTGCCTCCAGTTGCCCTTGAGAAATTAAAATATATGCGTATTCTATCACTCTGAAGATAAAGTCACCAAAGAGAGTTTGAAAACCCCAAGCAACGTACAAAAACAAATGTAAGTCCATAGAAGAAAGTTTCCAGTAGGGGGTGGTAACCAAGGTTTCCTCTCCTTGTCCGTAGTCTGGTTCACGGTGGCACAAGGTTTGGCACCTGAACAGCTAGTTTGAGTGAAGAGACTGTTGTGTTTCTCGTCACAAGCCCCTGTGTGGGAAGAGGCTGCACGGCCTCCACCGGAGGGTCAGCCACATGTGGTCCCGCCTGGGAAACAGGCCACAGGAGAGGTACATAAAGAAGACAGGGCTGGCATTAGGGCTGGAGCCCTCGGGCACAGAGAACTGTTCACGGTGGGGCTTCCTCAGGGGAGTCCTTTCAGCTGACTGCGTCTGGCCTTCACAGCTCAGCCGGGATGATCTCTCTTACTTTGGGTCAAACTGATTGTGGACCTCTGTAGCACCCACCAAACACTGTTACAGCGACCCCTGGAGTTGTGTGTGATTCCTGGGGACGGTAGCCTAGCCAAGCTGACACAGAAAAATAACGTCACTTCTGGTGACCCATCCTGTTGGGAATTATTTGTGGTCAGAAAGATATTGGATGAGCTGGTGGCTGAATATGACAGAGTCACAGTGTGCTATCTGGACTCAAACCTAGTTGGGGACACTCAGTGCTATGGTGTTTCTTTCTAAAACGCATTGGGTTCCAGAGGGGCCTTGACCTTCCCCAGAGCAGGAACGGGGCCTTGAACACCTGCTTTATTTCCATACACATCCGGGTATTCTAGCCTTCCTATTATTTTTCATGGTCTTTTAGGACATACTCATTCAGTTGAATTATTATTTCGGGTCACTCAACAACCTATTCTTTAGTTGCATTCCGATCATGAATATGTTCATTCCTTTAGCATATTTGCAAGAACTTTGAGTCATGCCAGAAAAGGAGTGTTCAGTGTTATTTTAAATATTGTTTTTTTTCTTCCTCCTTACTCCATATCCCTGAGTAAAAACTCCTCAGAAAACGTTTGTCTTCCAAACTGAAGTTATTCGTAGTCTCCTTTCTTTGAAAGGGTTGGACTTTCCTATTTTTCCGTTACTGTTTTATTCTATCTCTTCTCTCCTTGTTTACCTCATGGATCTTTGATGAGCTGCCATTTATGAGGGAGTTTAGCTGATACAATGTGGCGTGAGAATGTGCAGGGGAAACATTTGTTCCACATTCAACCCTCACCTCGGTTTATTATTTGCAGAAGTCAGTGAGGAGTGAGGAATTCCTGAGCCATGGGGGTCAGCTGCTAGCCTGGGAGGCCGCCCACCTGGCTAGGATTTCCCCGTCGGCTGAGTGGTTTGGTGGTGGCCCTTTAGTCACCAGGGTGGGTCCTGTTAAAGCCATTGGTCCTCTGTCCCAGTCTCAGGCGCCTCGTTTGGCCCTGGTGATCCCTGGCCTGAGTTACCCTCTGCACACAGGGCCTCGTGGGGATCTGAATGAGTTTCATGTACCGATTTCTGGGACCGTTCCTGTCCTCTCGTGCCAAGGCGTCCTGGGTCCCCAGCTGCGCTTTCTCGTGCTGATGCGTAGTGCTGATCATCGTGAGGCTGTGAGATCCTGGGAGTGGTGATGCCGTTCCGTTAAACTGTCTCTCGGTGCCTGTGCCAGGCCCAGAGCAGGCACTCACTGGGTCTTGACAAAATGAGTGGATCCCAGTCTTGCCTCGGGGCTGGGCACTGCCAGGTCCTGCTCCAGCCTCGGACTCTGTCCTCTTCTTCACGGTCCAGTGGTGCCTACAGACCTTGTGGTGCAACTGCGCTTGGTTCACACATGTGCTGTCTGGGATCAGACTCATGCAAATGAACTATTCCCATCAAAATTCTCATTATTGAGCATCCTGAATACATTTCTTGGGCTTAATATATACTTGTGGGCAGCGTTGTTGCTGTGAGTTTTTTCGGAAAGACGCTGTGCTAGATCTTGGTGCAGGCTGTGTCCTGCGGCGCAGCGTGACACCCGCTGTGTCCCTGGAGACCTGTTCTAGGGACTGCGTGCTGCTGTGATACCGGCTCTGATGACAGCTGCCCCAAGGGAAGGTGGCAGTCTCCTTTCACAGGTGAGAACACAAAGCACAGAGAGGTGGTCTGTCTGGTCCAGGGTCTCTCAGCCTGGAATTCAAACCCAGGCCTTCCTGACTTGTCAGGCCTCCATGCCCAATAACAAACGTGTGGTGAGTGAGTTTTATTTCTCCCGCAGAATCGGCTGTGCTGCTTTGCACCTCGCAGGTACCCACTGCTCATCAGCGGTGCTTCACCAGGGGGTGTACCCACCTCCCTGCTCTGCTTCTCGGGCTATGCCACCCCCCAAGGGTGCTGGCAGGTGCAGCGTTGTCCCAGGGCGGGGGGTGGGCACTGGCCTTCCAGAGCTGCCTCTCACTGTGCAGATGGACCTTCAGGAGCAACTAGTCTGGAATCTTCTCCTGGGCTCCAGGGCCAGCTTTCCAGTGCCAGTGCCATGTGGGCTCCACTGGGATATGCCCAGCACCTGTTCCGCGCCCGGTGTCCCCGTGATTTCTGTTCATGAGTGGATTGCAGATCGTCAGAATCACCTCAGGAAGTAAACGAATGATGCCGATTTTCAGGACCCACTCGAGGCCTCCCAGACAAACCCTCTTGATCAGGGTCCAGGTGGGGTGCCTGCGGAGCCAGCCCCTCTCTTTCTGCAGGTCAGGGTCTGCGGGGGTTAGGAGAACTGATTTGGGGAAAAGACATGGTTGTGAGTTGTGGGTCAAATAAGTTTGCAAATATGATGTTTGCTCGCTTATAATTTGCATTGGTTGTGGGGGACAGGCTGTAAGCAGTGGTTTGCCAACCACTGCCTTATAGCCTAAGGCAGTGGTCAGCAAACCGCGGCTCACGAGCCACATGCGGCTCAATCAGATTGAGGACGTTTTTAGCAAAGGTCAGTTTAAGAGTACCCTAATTAAGTTAATAACAATGTATCTACCTATATAGTTTAAGTTTAAGAAATTTGGCTCTCAAAAGAAATTTCAGTTGTTGTACTGTTGATATTTGGCTCTGTTGACTAATGAGTTTGCTGACCACTGGCCTAAGGCTTAGTTTTAAGACTAAGCCTTTGCCACCCTTTTAATACTAAGATTTTCTCAACACTATGCTTTTCTTCACACACTTGACTGTTGCATGATGTGGGGTGGTGCACTCTTATGAGGAATCCCATTTATGCCTCAGATAAGTGGCTTTGTATCAGAGATTTCCTTATTTGTATATTGGTTCAAAGGCTTTAATTTCTACACTATAAAATGAGGCAGACCAGGGGCTCTCTCACTTGGTTCCTGCCATCAGCATTGCAGAAGAGAGGCAGCCAAGATGGCAGAGTACTGAAGGAGAAGCCAGTTTGTGCAGAGAGAAGGAGATGGGGAACAGAGGTGAATAAGGCTGGTGAGGTAGAGAAACTTTTGATTCTAGGAATACTCAGATGAGTCAGTGGCTTTGGGAGCCCTGAATGGAAAGGGAAATGTTTTCCCATTGTGTATATTTCTCGCCCACCTGGTGCAAGCTAGCATTAAAGGTAATGGCTTACCAGTTCTTGGCTCCGTTGTTTCATTACCGTCTGTCCGAATCAAATGCGGACCTGCACAAGCCAGGCGGCTGTGATGGTGTCCGTGACTACTGGCTTTATTTACATGAGTGAAATAGAAATGTTTTTTTGTTTCCTTGGGTTTTCTGCAATCAGAGACGTTCCCCTTGGGTTTCTGTGGGGCCAGCGAGGTCGCGGAGCATGTCCCTTCTAGACGCACTTGTCGTATTTGATCGCATGTTTGGTGTCTGTTCTTTGCTTGCTGTGGGGCTGCGAGAGACCTTTGGGCTGCAGGGCTCTCGGCACTCTGAGAAGCAGATGGTCCTCATGAAGCCTTGTAAAAATGCTGCTGATTCTGTGACAGGTGAGGGCACAGTGGGACGTCAGGGAGCCCCGCAGAGATGGTGGGGTCTTCGTTGTGTCAGCTGCTGAGGGGGGTGCACCAGCAGCAGGTCCCTCCGCGGCTTCTCTTGGTGATAGGTTGGTTAACAGGCCAACCCGAACCAAGTACCACATCCTTGCAGGGACACCTTCCTGGGGGCTGGGATGATTGGATTTTGTGGCTGTCCAGCCTCAGCAGAACAGCCCCTTTATGGGTCTCTTGCACTGTTCCTGGGCGCCAGTTTTAGCATCTTCTCTGATTGTAAGTAAGATAAAGAGAGGCAGGAAAAGCCCCAGGCAGGGAGGTGGCTGTGTAGTTTCTAATCCTAGCTCTGCTGTGAAGCTTCAGGCAGGGGTCCGAACTGCTCAGGTCCTCTGCTATCTCACCTGGCAATGGGCAACAGTGCTGTCTGCTTGTATGGGGGGGGGTCATTACAAGACTCAAGAGAGCTAATGTGTGAGGATACTTGGAAGACTGGTGGCACACAGTGGAGTCTGTTGTGACTACGGAGAAATCGAATTTGGTGGCAATGGCACATGTGGGTCCTGGACACGCTGACCCCCGAGGGGTGCTTGCCAGGGTAGCTGAAGCCTTCTCACCACAGGGGTGGGTGGTGGGGAGCTCCAAGGCACAGCCCCCGGGAGGGAGAAGGTGATGGGACGCAGGATGGAGCCAGCACTGGGTGCGCTGCGGCTGGCTCTGCTCCTTCCTGTGGATGGGGAGGCGTGCTGGGGAGACCACTGTCCCCCGTGACTCCCTGGCAGGGAACCCGCGGGGCACTCGCTTGTGAGGGAGACTGACTGCTGGGGAGCTTGTGGAGGGGTGCAACATGAAGCCATTTCCTGTCTGCCTCATTGGCTCAGAGGACAAGTGACCTCGGTGGAGAGACATCAAGAAAAAAGCTCGAGCCTGACCAGGCAGTGGCGCAGTGGATAGGGGGTCGGACTGAGATGCAGAGGACCCAGGTTCGAAACTCCAAGGTCCCCAGCTTGAGCAAGGGGTCACTAACTCTGCTGTGCCCCCCCCCCATCAAGACACATATGAGAAAGCAATCAATGGACAAATAAGGAGCCACAAGGAAGAATTGATGCTTCTCATTTCTCTCCCTTCCTGTCTGTCTCTCCCTCTCTCTGTTTCTCTGTCTCTCTGTCTCTCTGTCTCTGTCACAAAAAAAAAAAAAAAAGTTTGATTCCTCCCTGAGTGTCAGGTGCCGGGACCATAGGAGATGGGTCTTTGGATGGACTGTTTGATGAGGCGAGATCAATCGCAGGGCTGCTGTTCTCAGAGTCGCTCAGCCTGTCTCAGCTCGGGACAGTGTGGGCGTGCTGGGACAGTGTGCTCTGAAGTGGCTCTGGCCAGACACGCTGAGGGTGGCCGTAGAACCTGGACCAGAGCTCCCTGCCCCACACTGACGCCCCCACTGCGGGTCCTGGGCCAGGCTCTGGTCTCTGAGCGCTGAGCTCTCTCCTGCCAAGGCTCGGGCCATACCTGGCGGCGCCTGGTTTCCTGTTTGCTCTGCCGTTCCCTCTGAGCCCTTCCTGCCGTTTCCTCTGCGGCCTCTTCTCACTTGGCACCTGATCGAGACTCTGGTGTCAACAAGATCCCACGATAGGAGGGGGTGGGGTGTCCTGAGGTTCTGTGCTGGCTGAGATTTTGCGGCCCTGGCCCCAGCTCTGAGCTCACATTCTGGCAGCCGCCTGCCTTGTCTCCCCCAGCTAAGGGCTCGTGACGTCTGTCCACTTACTATGTCTGCGTTCTGGTTGTGTGAGCTGCCCCGGGAATTACTCCAGCAGCAAGAAGGCACGTCCCCAACTTGCCACAGCAGACCTTTCCCTCTCCCCTCCCCAAATGCCCCGTCACACTGTACCTGCAGGGCCTTCTATCTGCTCTCGGCACAACCAGTTCTAGTGGGACCCACACCCTTGAGGTCACCATGGTGACCACTGATGACTTCCCCTGGAAGTCTGTCCCCGGGATCAGTGCCCACCTGGGTTATTGCTCTGAAAGCGTGCTATTTTATATGACCCTGATGTGGGAGTAGTCTCTCCTTTTTATAACCTGGTGGCAGTAGAAATTATTGATGTTATTCTCTCTGTGCTGCCTCCTCTGTTCTGTTTTAGCGACCCATGCCTCAGTAGCCTTCTGCTGTGGCCTCAGGTGGTCTGTGTGTGCTGTGTGGGTTGGCAGGGGTGACACCAGCAGATGGCATTTGTCACCCTTGTCCTTTGCTGCCTGGAGGAGGTGCCCAGTGTTCTCTAGTGTTTCCGGACAGCGGGTTGGAGAACTCCTCTCGCGCACAGGAAGCTGTGGTGTTTATAGATTGTTGTGGTGGTGGTTTTGTGGCTGATGGAAGTCAAGGGCATGTGCCAAGCGCCAGGGCCATGCTCGGCGTGGGCTGGACGCAGATCGGTTCCTGCCTCGGGAGCTTGGTGTCGGGTGATCTGAGTGAGTGGGGGTAACAGCTTCATAGAAGTGTTTCTATTCTAAAAGGGAGAGAAAAGAGCTCAGTTCAAAAGGACACCTCAGGAATTCAATTAAATGGGATAAAGCGCAGTTGACAGTCGTCAAGATGGCATTTGTGCTAAGTGACGGCTGCGAGGAGTGAGACGGCAGTCACAGGCGTCTCAAAGCAAAATGCAGAGGTGTGCGCGGGGGAAGGATGGGGGGAGGGGGAGGTCAAAGGTCAAAGGAAGGTTAAGGGGTCCTGGGGACCATCCTGGCCCCTCTCCCTCCCGGGTTGATTGCATCTGACACCATCCCAAGTCTGGCCTCTCGGACGCCCTGTCCCCATCTCTGGTTCTCTTGCTCCGGTTCTGGTCCTTGTCGCTCACGGGTTTCAATCCTGCCCCTCCTGGCCACCATCCACAAAGCTGCCGCAGAAACCTGGTAACCGTTTCTGCACAACCCTCCGATCTCGGGCGGGAGGGCGTGGAGCCTCTGAGCGGCCAGCAGGCATGCCGACCTCGCCCTGTGCTGGTGCTGGGTCCAGCCCAGCAGGGGCCCTGCTCAGGTCCTATCTCCCCTGCGCACCCTTGCCCTGCACCACCCCGCTCATGACTGTGCCTCCTATAGTTGACGCCCCACGGGGAGCCGCTGTTACGGAGGCAGCAGCGATTCTGTGTCTGTGTCCCTGTGTGTGTGGGAGGGGCAGTGCAAGCTGCAGGCCTCCGAGGACAGTGTGCACTTGGAGTGTCTGCAGGGACTCTTGACTTCCCGGCGGCGAGGACAAGGACAGGCTCTCAGAACCGTGGGAAGGTGACTTCTTGTGCTGGAGAGTGTCCAGGGCTGGAGTCAGGAGCAACTGGTCCCAGTGTCCTAAATTTGAGGGCTGCTCTCGATGGGGACACCTGTTCTGTCTGTGGAGCTGGCATCTACGGGAACTCTGGGGAGCAGGAGCCTCTACTTTCCCGAGGGGACGGCGGGTCTGTGCCAGGAGGTGCCGGCCCAGGTCAGCTTTGCTGCTCGGCAATTACTGTCACCATCTGGGGTTCTGCCCCCCCCCCCCCAGCACGAGGGGCCAGGACATGCTGACCTCTGTGGAAGTCGGGGATGGCAGCTGCATTTTAGGACCAGTGGCGACACACAAGCTGACCGACTTCCCAGAGCACCAGAGGCCTCCTTGTGCACACCCTCAGTGCGTTCGGTGGTCGCGCGGTTTGTCCATGTTACCTAAGCTTATCTAGGAAATAGAATGTTACAATTGGGTTTTCTTTTTAAGTGGAAACTGGAAACATTTAAAAAGAAACTATTCCAAACCAATTGATGTTGACCTCCATGTGTGTTGATGACTGTGGTCACAGGTGCTGTGGGTTGTGGGGATGTGACGTGGCACGTTGTTTAGTGCGGGGTCCTTGGACTCTGGGAGTCCCGGGAAAGCTCTGTGTGAGCAACTGACCACATGATGGCCGCCCCAGTGAATGTTGGACAGACGGCGTCACCAGTGCTCAGGTCTTTGGAGGTGGTCCGGGGACTCTGCACAGGGAAGGTGGGGGGACCTAAAGAGGAGGAATGACAGCAAGGTGACTCTGGGGCCAGAAACCATAAACATGAGCCACCACATGGAGACCCTTCCCCTGACAGATTTACAATTGATGGTGCTGATCTGACCAAGAGTTTCATTCTGACCCCCCCCCCCCACCTGGGTACAAGGACAGCTGGCCTTTCCTTGGGGAGCGTCCATCCCGTAAACCAGCAGCATTCTTGAAACGCTAGTTTTAGGCGGGACCTCGGACTCGGGCTGGCCGGTGCTCCCTGGGCTGGTGCGCTCTCCCTCTGCGTTCCAGGTGCAGCCTTTCTTTTCTTGTGCTGCAGGGGTGGGTGGACATGATGTCAGGTGATAGGCCAAAGGTGGAGGACACAGGTTGGTGAAGAACTGTGGGAGAGAGTTGCTTATGCCTCTCTGCTGCCTCTGAGCAGGAGAACTGCCCCGGGGTCCAGGGAGAGGTGGAGGGTGGCAGACTGGCCACAGTGCAGTCACCACGCAGCAGCTCTGAGCCACTCAGGGGAGTTGGCCATTCAGGGAAAGCGCCTTGGCCTGGGACACAAGGATGCCGAGATTCAGGTCACCCTGGGACTTGCCCTCTGCGTCACAGACTCCACAGAGGAGGTGAGAGCTGAGGGTCTGTCGTTGGTGGATGGTGCCTCCCTTCCCCCCAGATGAGGAGGCACTTCAGCCCCGGGCCCTTCCACACCGTCCGTCCATCTCTCCCGATCCCTCCAGCCACTCCACCACAGTGACCAGCACATTCAACTTCCAGGCCAGCCCTGCCACCACCGCCACATGCCTGTCCTTCTGCAGTGCGATTGATTTGCTGTTCATGTGCGGTTTAGTGGGATTTGGGTTGGCGAGTGCTTCTGGTGCTTTTGTCCATCAATCTGATTTAATGGTGTCATCACCGTGGTCCCTTGGGCTGTCTGGGAGCAGCCCGGTGTGTTGTTATTTTTTGACTCAAAGCCAAGGCGATCTATAGACTGAGATGTAAACCTCAGAGCCGTTTCTTCCTAGAAGTCTGTGTGTGAGGACCTGTTCCTCCCCTCTCAGTGCCTGACCTCTGACCCCCTCTTTCCGTTCCGTTGCCTGCTTTTCTGTCTGCTGTCCGGAACCCAGGCCTTGCGGCCCTGCCCCACTGTTGTTCAGTGCCTCTCCTGTACCTGAACATATATGTGCACACTGCTCTGTCCTGAGCTGGAACACACGTGTGCATACACTGCTCTGTCTTGTGCCTGAAAGCACGTGTGCACACGCCACTCTGTCCTGTGCCTGAACGCACATGCCTGTGCACATGCCACTCTGTCCTGTGCCTGAACACACATGCCTGTGCACATGCCACTCTGTCCTGTGCCTGAACGCACATGCCTGTGCACATGCCACTCTGTTCTGTGCCGCATGCACATGCATGTGCCCATGCCACTCTGTCCTATGCCAAACGCACATGTGTGTGCACACGCCACTCTGTCCTGTGCCTGAACGCACATGCCTGTGCACATGCCACTCTGTTCTGTGCCGCATGCACATGCATGTGCCCATGCCACTCTGTCCTATGCCAAACGCACATGTGTGTGCACATGCCACTCTGTCCTGTGCCTGAACGCACATGCCTGTGCACATGCCACTCTGTCCTGTGCCTGAACGCACATGCCTGTGCACATGCCACTCTGTCCTATGCCAAACGCACATGTGTGTGCACACGCCACTCTGTCCTGTGCCTGAACGCACATGCCTGTGCACATGCCACTCTGTTCTGTGCCGCATGCACATGCATGTGCCCATGCCACTCTGTCCTATGCCAAACGCACATGCGTGTGCCCGTGCCGCTCTGTGCTATGCCTGAATGCATGTGTGTGCACACGCCACTCTGTCTTGCTGTTATATATACACACTGGGTGTTTCTCTTAGGGTTGCTCAGATTCCTCTGCATTTGTGAACCTGCAGACAGGACACCTGCTGGAAAGAAAGCTTACAATATCCGTGGATTGGCCTGTAGGGACTGTAGCATGTGTGTGTCTGTGAGTGTGAACATGCAGTTGTGCAAGGGGGTGTGGTGTGGTCACTCGCACACTCTCTGTCCCTCCCACTGAATGTCCTATGGAACTCGGGGAACCAGCAGCAGTCCCAACTCCTTTGGGTAGTCTTTGGATACAACTGTGCTGATTTGGTGACAACTCCAGCTAATTTACCTCAAAACTGAGCATCTTTAAATGACCACAATCACTTACTGTCACACATGGTGTCTATGGGTTAGGTTAAGGTGCAGGCAGGCTGGAGGCCGTGGCTCTGTGCCTCATGGACCTGCTGTGGAGCTGCTGGCATCTCTATGACGTGGCGACTGCTCCCAGGACAAATGACCTGTGACCTGTGACCTGAGAGACAGAGGGAGGGAGACAGATGCACAAGGAGGCAATAACGTCTCCCAAGCCTGGCTGCAGGTTCCCAGTCTGTCACGTGTGTGACATTGTGCTGGTTGCTTAGGGGGCCTATTTCACTTGGAGGGCCTATGACACCAGGAGGCGAGACCCAGGAGCCACGCTGGACGCGGGCACCACCTGAGCGTTCCCACCCACTGTGCACCCTGGGGAGAGGGCTGGTCCGTGCTGCCAGCTGGGGTCCAGCCGTGCCATCTGGCTGTTTTATCCTCTTGGGGCCTCTGTTCATCAGGAATGAGAGAGACAGCAGGGTTCTCCTTTAGAAGTGCTCTAGTGACCCGAGTGGTGGTGGGGACCTCCGGTCACGTCCTCTGCCCAGAGCACACTGGAGCTCATGGGGTGGTCGGGAAGTATCGTCAGTGAGGTGAGGAAAACATGGTCATGAGCCCTGTGGTTTGTGCCACCTTTACCAGGCCTTGTACCCTCTGCAAAGGCTGTGACATCTGAGAAGGAAGATGTCCACCAAGCATTCCCCGTGGGCACTCTGTGCCCAGCGCCCCTCTGCTCACCCCGGCCAGGCGGCAGGACAGGAAGCCAAGGGGGAGGAAGCATGGTGTACGAGTGTCCCTGTGACTCTCAAGCGCCTCACAGAAGAGCTTACCCTGGTGGCTGCAGGCTCTGTGCTCCACATATGTTATCTGTGGTCCATCAAACCTGCCACCTAGGGGTGACGTCCATTTACAGGGGTGATCCTGAGACCCCACAGGCACCTTGGAGGTGCTGACATTAGACCCTTTCCTCTCCACCAGCCTCTGTGAGCTGCCCACAGTAGAGCTGCCCACAGAGTGGCACCATCTGGCGATGCTTCTCTGTGGAGACTGGGCCGTGGCGCCTTGAAAACTGCCTCCCGTCCAGGGGGGAGGTGGTGTCGGAATGCCAACCCCAGCCATGCAGGGTGCTGCTCCCGGGCAGGCAGGCGGCAGAGGGCACAGGAACCCCTGTGCTTGGACTGGCTCGGCCACCTCTTCCCTCCGACGGTGTCTCCTCCTCCTAGTGGGGGCCCGTGGTCCCATCACTGTAATGTTACCTCTACCCCTGTGGGCTTTGTTTCCTCAAAATACATTGCTGTTGACTGTGTGAGCCTCGCCGACCCTCTGAGAGGGCAGGGGAACAGGTGTCCTCGCACGTCCTCCCCTCAGGAGCTGGAGCCCGAGAGGGCAGCTGTGCCGCTGGGCAGGGGGCAGGGTGAGGGTGAGGGTGGCCGCTCTGCTCCCGTGGTGGTTTGGTTGGTCAGTGTGGGAAGATTGGCCCAAGGGGATAAGACTTTGTGGTGATGGGGAGGGGGGCACAATTCTTGGAATTTCCACAGAAATACATATGTAGATATTCATGTGTGGTTATTAATCATGGTGTTGTGCCCCGAGCAGCATTTTATCCTGTCCCTCTGCCCCACTGTCCATCCTGGGAGAAGACAGAGGAGGAGGCTAAGGGCCAGTGATCAGAGGGCATTCCTGGAGCCTGGTCAGGACAGGGCTGCGGCCGGGATCCCACCTCCTAGGACGTCCCTAGGGGCGGGTCTTGCTCTCTGTCCAGTGCTGTTTTCTTCCGTCTCTCCCTGCAGTCATGGGCAAGGCT